>NC_133526.1:134887089-137287089 GCF_048544455.1 Silene latifolia
AAAATTCATTCACTATTTCGATTAATTCAATTGAAACTATCAATTTTTATTCAATTAATACTCAAATTTCCGAAACCCTAACTGTTGAAATCAAAACGAGGTATGAATATTTCTTAAGATTTCTTATTTAATACTTGAATTACTGCAGTATTTGAATCAAATAACGAATTCTAATATGATTTATGTGTGTTTTTTGTAATCAAAACGAAGGTATGAATATCATTTACGATTTCATAGCTAACAATCGAATAACTTCAGTGATTTTCGTAGCTATTGGAATCAAAGAACTGCATGTGTTCTGATTCTACTCCGTTAGTATGATTGTTTATCATACCGTTGACATTTGATTGATGATTTATTATCATAATCCTGAAAAATTGTTGGTAATCTAGATTAGCACACCAACAGTTTGTTAAATTGTCTAGTTGAATGTAGAAACTCAGTTATGATAATAAAAAACCGTGGTCATTTAGTAGTTATTCAAATGCAGAAACTCGGTTATTGTAATGTAGAAACTCAGGTATTGTTATGTATAAAGTCAGTTATTGTAATGTATTAACTCTGATATTTGTAGTTATTGTAATTTAAAAACTCGATTATTGTAATGAATAATGTCAGTTATTCTATATGTGATTCAGTTATTCACTCGTTAGTTATTTAAAGTCAGTTATAGTTATTTTATAATTCAGTTATTGTAACATATTGACCGAGTTATTCTATATGATGTTCTTACAAAATGCAGTTTTGTAATATTACATCTCGATTATTGTATTACTTTAACCCAATTATTGTATTACTAAAACTCAGTTATTGTATCTTGTAGTTACTTCTATTCAGTTATATTCTGCTTTTTGGTGATTTGCAGGTTGAATCAAGATAGACATGGATAATTGACGTTCAATGGAAAAACTGATGTATATACTTGGTCGTTTTTTGTTACTTTTCATCTTGTTTAATTGAATAACTCGGTTATTGTAATGTAGAAACGCTGGTATTTGTAGTTATTGTAATGTAGAAACTCAGTTATTGTAATGTAGAAACTCAGTTATTGTAATATAGAAACTCTGATATTTCTATTTATTGTAATGTAGAAACTCAGTTATTGTAATGAATATAACGTGTTATTGTATTGAGATGAAACTCGAATATATTCAGCTTTCTATCTTTTGCTTCTTTTCATCATTTTCATTCAATTAATCATTGAGATTGGTTAATTCAATAGCAAAATTTGAAAAATGAAATATTCATTTATAACAAGGTTAAAAAAATCACTTTCTTTCATTATATAACTATTTTGCTTCCAACACATTACACTTAAACATCTCTAACAAATTATATCTAAGCATCATCATCATTACATCTAAGCATTTCAAATAATACATCTAACAATAGTAACATCACAAATATTACATATATTTATCTCGAATACTACGTCTAAAAGTAATTTTCCATCGAGACCTGTGTTTTGTCGTTGTTTTCACCCTTCTAAAAGTAACTGAAAATTTTGGAGAAATAAAAGCAGAATTTGTAGAATAGAGTAACTACGCAAAATAAAATACAATAATCCAACTAACACAGTACAATAACTGGCTATCTCAAAGAAAAGTAAAAAAAGTGTCTCTTATCTTCTTCTATTTTTAAGGTGTTCTCTTCATCAGCTACGAATACCGAATCAGATTCTAACTTCCCTCAAGATCCCGTTTATAATGCTCTCTGCAAGAGCATCTTTTGCATAATGCTTGTTATGTCAATCAAGGGTCATATCTCTTTACACAGACTGAAGTCTTGCAGTCATCGGCGTCCAGCTACTATTCCATTACCGTGTTCCTTACGGGCTTCAAATGAAGAAGAAGATCCTCAGATTTGTCTTAATTTTGCTTTATCTCAGAACCACAAATCTCAGTTTTGCTTTGTCTCAGAACCACTCTAGTTCTCTGGTTGAGCAACACTTTTTCTCGTAACTTATTTAATTCTGTTTCCACCATCTCGTCTCGATTTTAAATTACGATCCTCAACCTGTAATATGTCCTTTCTGAGATCCTTCAGGTTTTGCGAAAGACATGCTCTTCCATCATTTACGTCCGACATCATCATAATACCCACCATCTCAAGCCATATAGGAATCCTGTCCAATTTCTGTTTTATCATTGACGGAAAGATCTTCCCCTCATATGTGAGCATGTGATACATGGTAAAAAAATCCCGATTCATTATAGTTCAGCTGCTTTTTTTCCATTCAAAATTAACATCAACATTGTTGAGCGTAGAAATGACAATCCCTTCTTTTACTGTTTTATCTGTTTCCAACAAGTCAGAGAAGCAATCAACCTACCACATTCACAAACAAAAAAGAAATAAGAATTATATAAAACACAAAATACAACTTCAGAAAATAAATAACACTAAAAGAGGACATAGCAGATTATATTCTAACACAATGAACAAGAAGTAATTATAAAATAATTGAGTTTGAATAATACAATAATCGTCATATAACGTTATAACAACTGCATTTGTAAGAACATCATATATTGAACAACTAAAGTACACAACATCCAATAAGTCACTACCAGATACAATAACTGAGTTTTCATAATAGAATAACTAGAATAAAGTATTACAATAATCGATATATAACGTTACAACAACTGCATTTGTAAGAATATCTATGTAGAACAACTAATGTATACAACCCCAATAAGTCACAACCAGATACAATAACTGAGTTTTCATAATACAATAACTAGGAAAGTAATACAATAATCAATGTATAACATTACAACAACTGCATTTGTAAAAACATCATATATAGAACAACTCAATATATTACACTAACTGGACTGTAATTTAAAATTATGAAACCCTAGAATTATGCGAAAATAATAGAAAATGTAATTTAACAACAAAAATATGACAAATTGAACTACATATGAAAATGACTGAATAAATTGAAGAATAAACACACAAAAACAAGAAATTCAAGCAAAAAACAAGAAGATGAAATGCGAAATTGAACAAAATCAACGAAAAAATAGCACAAAAACGAAATTTATTACCTGATTAGACGAAATTGAAAAGATGAACTAGAACCGAACACGAAAAACAAGAAAGATGGACAAGATCGGAGAAACAAGCACGAAAATCTAGAATTGAAATCGCAGTAGAGAATAAATTTGAGAGGAAACACTGAAGAGAGAGAGAGAGAGAGAGAGAGAGAGAGAGAGAGAGAGAGAGAGAGAGAGAGAGAGAGAGAGAGAGAGAGAGAGAGAGAGAGAGAGAGAGAGAGGGGAAGGGGGGGGGGAGCGAGAAAAAAATAAAGAAACAAACAAAACTTACATCTTTTATATAAAAGATGTAAACAGCCGCAAACTTACATCTTTTATATAAAAGATGTAAGATTTAATCTCAGCCATCCATCTTATGTTTAATCAATGGTCCGTATTTAGAGAGGTAACTCACCCAACATGACCAAACTCATATGATCCTATATATATATATATATATATATATGTATATATATATATATATATATATATATATATATATATATATATATATATATATATATATATATATATATATATATATATATATGTGTGTGTGTTTTTTCATTCTTTTTTATTATTAAAAGTAGAAAGTTAGTCCCTCCCTCTTTCAAAAAAATGGCTAGTCCTCCATTAATTTTCCATATCGATTCTGTCGTCAAGTTCATCAACTTATAGTGGTTCAGATTATTCATCCGCTGATGATGATGATGAAGTATCATATGAACCTCTTGCAGGACCCCCAAGTAGAATTATGTACGCTAAACCCTTTACGTGCATCATTCACAATCTCCCGTACACAGAGGACGGGCATGGAAAGACTATACTCTCGTATATAGCCTTGACTGATTAATAGGTTTGATTCGGTTAGTCGGATTGAATTTGGTTCAAACTATCTACCCGGACAATGATGCGCATGATGGCTTTGGGCGGTGCGCCCTCATCGAGTTTGGCGGGGGTGAGGAGCGGGAATGCTTTTATCAGGCTCGCAAACTTGAGCAAGCATTCTATAACAACGACTATTCGAGACTCTAGTTTGATCACGATGATCAGCGGGCAGGTCCATATTTATGGGTAATGAATGAATCTGACCATCTCCTACTACTTCTGATTCTGCACCACCAAGGTCGCAGTGCCGAGTAGGGGACAATGCCGTTGGAATGGGAAAACGACTCTGTGGATTGAGTTGAAGGTGAAAGAGACATATATGGCGATATTGTTTCTGAATTTTAGAGGATGGGTTAACAAAAAAACAAACTCCCTCCATTCAACTCCACACTATACATTTGCTTTTTCACGTTTGTCAACGCTTGTTTTACGCGATAAATATCTTTAGCTATGTATTTGCAAAAATTATAAAAGATAGATATTTTTAATGTACTCCTAAAGACCTAAATCATTATAATATTTTATTTGGTAGATTGCCTTTGAGTATAAAGAGTACCGTACTCCCGGAGGACACAATAATTTTTCTGGTGATATTGTCGCTGAATTCCAGAGGATGGGGTAACAAAAAACGTTAAAAAAACATAAATAATTAAACTTTAATTCAGAGAACCACCATAATCCAAATACAACTTATAATGCCAGATAATAATTAAAGACTTAATTATTAGAATTTGATGAAGTATTAGGATACTCATCATGAATTTCGGTATAGAGCAAGTCGTAGATCGGCCCTTCATTATCACCGGGCATCGTAGGTGGATTGGCCTATTTCTCCCATAACATAAGCACGGTCGCAAGAATGTGATGCCTCCTGTAATGTCTCAGCAGATGATGATCAAGATGGGTTGCAACCCATAGATAAGGGCCTTTTTGTTAATCATCCGAATAGAAGTCCTCTTTTCCCGCATCTTTCCCCGCAAATCTAGCCCCTAATTGTCTTGCATGACGAAAAATATCATGGCAGTTGGCTTCATGATAGTAGCTTTTGTCGCCTAAGCCTATCAAAATAATTAACCGTACAACCAAACTATGTAGTAGGGAAGTAGGTTGTCGAATCCACAAGGATGGTGTGTTAGAAATGGGTTATAAGTCTCGGTCTTTGTTTTAGTCTAGTTGGTCAAGAAGATTAAAGTGATTTCTATGCTAAATTCTAAGCTAAGAACATGAAATAAATAAACAAGCAAGATAAGCACAATGAGAAGAAAGACTAGGGTGTCGGGGTCACCCAAGTAGGAGGGGTTGAGTCTAAGTCAATGTAGCTAGAGGGCATAACGGAGGGTGAAGTCTAGGTGTTTCCCTATCTCTCGATATGAGATGGTCCTTGGGTCAAGTCTAGGTGAACTCTCGCCCTAACTAACCCCCAACCCACCTATCTAGTACGGTCCAACTAAGCCGACTCTCGCCGCAAGCAAGTCAAACCAAACACAAGGAGAGTTGAACTCTCGCTCAAGCAATCCCACACATGTTCAAAGCACGAGATAAGAGGCCCACATCCAACGAAAAACAATCAAATGAAGAGTAGAAGACTTAAATTATCACTTGAGCATTTCTACAAACACCTTGTATGCATGAGATTAAAGACAAATTGCCTATAAACATTTAGCATTCAAACATGACTCAAATCAAACCCTTAATCTCACAAGAGCTTCCCCTTAACCCTAGTTTAATCTACTCACACATAATCAGCACAAACAAGACAAGTAACACAACAATAAACATGGTTAAAATCATAAAGAAGATAACATGAATTAATAAGAGACTAAACTAATAAAGATAATAACTAAACTAATTAAACTAACTAATAACAATAACATGAAATCTAAATATAACTAAATTAAAAAAGATTCAAACTTTAATAAACTTTAATAAAATTAACCATCTCATTAAATATGAACTAATAAATTGAAATAACAATAATAAGAGAAGGAATAAGAGAAATATACCAAATTTGTGAGGAAATGAACATTAAAGGATGGATCTTGATAATGGATTATAAAAGATTTGAACTTGTGATGGAATTAATAAAGACTAAATTAAACCATAAATTAAATTGAAGGAAGATAAAAATGGGAGGAACTAATCCTAAAGCTACTGTTTTGTATTTCTAACTATGTTGCGTCTAATATTCTCCGGTCCTCAAAGCTGCGTAAAAAAATGGGTTTTATACAATACAATATATTAAAAGACCAAACTACCCCTCACTTAAATTTACAAAAACTCTGAAAACAAGGGCAGGCATCGTCATTTCATATCATCCCTCTCCACTCAGAAATCAATCGATTAATTCAATAAACCCGTATGAGTGTTGGATTGATGGTTGT
This sequence comes from Silene latifolia, assembly GCF_048544455.1. Classification (NCBI taxonomy): domain Eukaryota; kingdom Viridiplantae; phylum Streptophyta; class Magnoliopsida; order Caryophyllales; family Caryophyllaceae; genus Silene; species Silene latifolia. The sequence continues at coordinate 134,893,403 of NC_133526.1, forward strand.
TAGATCGCTGGACTCCGGTGGTCGGCGGTTTCTGGGATCGGTCGATTGGTGATGATGAGCTCAGTTGATGCGGTATCGGTGTGAGGGCTCGGCTGGAAGGTGATGCACGGTGGTTACGAGCTATGTTGTGGTTGCTGATTTACTCGAGTTCTGATTCCGAGTTTCGCAAGATTGTAAATGGCGCAAGACTCAGACATGGGCTCGGCTCGACGGCTTGATAACTGAACCTAGTGGTGCGAGGGGAGCTCAGCTAAGGATGGTTGATGTGAGCTGTTGCTACTTGTTGATACTGATTGTAGACGGAGATGGAGGATTGAATTGGGTTGCTGTTGGTGTCAAATTGAGATCGATTTGGAGGTGAAAAGAGAAAGTAGAGTCCGAATCACGTTCCAAGGTAGCCGCGGCAGGTCTACTCATGGTGGCTCGAATGATGGCCACATCGGTATGCATTTCGGCTTCGGAATCGGATATGATGCGTGGTCTGGTTGTTTGTGAAAGATGGAGGTGTGCATTGGCGAGTGACAGGTTTGGTGTGTGAATGGTCGTGGTCGGATTTGAGTGATGAATTAATTGATAATGGAGGTCTGTAGATTTATGGTTGGTAAAGGTGATGGATGATGATGGAGTGGATGAAGAATAGGGAAGGAATTCGATGAGCTGGTGAATTGAATTGATGGTATCATGGGTTGACTTCCACTTTATTTTGTTCCTTGACCTGTCTCAACTCATCTTGCTTCCAAACTTTCTCTTTTATTTGTCAATTTGTACCTATAAAATTAAAATGACAAAGACTAATACCAAATTCCCGAAATATAACCAATATTTATATTATTTATAATTAAGATACTAATGAGTAATTAAACTATCAAAATGAGCTATTTAATCATATAAGCGCACAAAATCAAGTCGGAATAAGGTAATAGGATGGGGCTAAATCGTCCTAAATTAGGACGATATAAAATCTCCCCACATTTAAACCTTACTGGTCCTCGAGTAAGCTCATTTAAACTAAACTGAGACCCTTAATATAAAAGACTAGCTAGACTAATAATATCCTCTGAGAGGCAATTAACGGACCTTCTCCGTTCCTTCAACTCACAATGAAATACAATAAGGTATGCCTTCCGGTGCAAGGCAAGTGGGGGCTTGCGGAAAATTTGACACATCATAACATGAAGCACGAAACAAACAACAAGGTGCATCAACAAAAGGAATAGCCACTTCCTCATCAAGTGTCGGTCGACTAAAAGAGAAAAAATTTAAGAGCATATACTCCGGCATAAATACTAGTTCAACAAATCACTAAGGCTAAGAGGATGGCACTAAATCACCTCCAAATGGTGTTAAACTAGACTACTTTCGTCCTCAATTTCCAAATACTTTCATCAAGGGCGATCGGATGGCGTGGAATGATGATCCCCATGATGCTAGTAGCATATGACATGACAAGTCTCTAGTTCTTTACAAAAGTAAAGGTCATGGATCGTCCCAAGCTCGACAAAGTGGCTTGACAAAAAGTTTTTTTTTTTGGAATGAAATGCTCATATCATCGTAAAAAAAGGGTGGATATGACTAGCATTCAAAATTTGACCTCACTTGAAATAGTACTCAACTCTTCCTCTGTCGGCAATACTCTAGATGATCGTCTCAACTCACGCAAAGTCCTCTCGATCTCAGGATCTAACTGTCGTAATTCACCACCCTGTGACCTACGCATAAGAGGAAACTACAAGTAGAATATGAGAAGAGTTTAAGGAACAGATGTCCCTTAAACTAAGATAAAGACTAAAATAAAAACAACTAAAAATTAAACAATTGCCTCCCCGGCAACAGCGCCAAAATTTGATACCGTCGTAGAGTACCAAAAATAAAATTTATAATCCAAATTACTACTATAGATAGTGGCAGTCAGGGTCGAACCACAAGGAGGCAAGCAATTTAAAGTTGTCTAATTTAAGTCTAAAGTAACAGTTTTGGGGGGTTTGATTTGAATGATTCTATAACTAAATATAATAAAATCAAAACTAAACTAAAGCAAATAAATGAGCAGTAGATGAAAATAGATGAAATCAAATATTAAAAGGATGCTAAGATGGTCGGTTCACTGTAGTTTCGACGGCAGTAACTCTAAGTAAACTGATTTAAGCATGTTAGACGGGAAAATAAAAAGTCCTCTCGGTCCAATATAACAGGTAGCAACCTTTCGGCCTAAGCTACGGGTCCCTAAGTCTCACTAATACTAACTTTCGTTCTTTATTAATGATACTAAAAGCCTAAATTAACTTATCTCTCGATCTTATTAATTTAGTCGTCTTAATTAAGTAGTCTATTTCCCTCCCTTATCTTTCGATCTATCAAGTCGGTCAATTCCTAAGCATTCAACTAGTCGCGTGCACTCGATTCGTCAAATATAGCAATTAAATTAATTAAGTCGAAGCTAATCTAACACGTGGCATTCGATCGACCAACGACGTCAGTCGATCGACCAGAGCCCGATAACAGGTTACCTATTGTCGAAACTGTCTAACCTATAGATCCCCTACATCTTAGCACGTAGGATTTAGCTACTCATGATGGTGATAATAACAACAATAAAATTAACAAATAAAGCAATTGAATTCATAATTGAATTAACTAAATAAATAACTAACATGAAATGAGAATTTGGCTTTGGGAAATCTAAACTAGCAATTCTAAACTACGGAAGAATTAAAGCAACGAAATTGAACAAAGGAACAGAGGAATACCGTAAACAAGAATTGAAGAGAAAAGACCAAAACCCAATGCGAAAAGAAAACTTTATTAATGAAAACTAATCTAAACTAATGAAATAATCCAAAATTCAACTTCTGTGTATTGAACCCTAATTAATCCGATCTCTCTCTTCTGAAACCTCAGGTTACGTTATATAGATAATCTTACGTAACTTTTATTCCTAAAACCTAATTTCATTGGGCTTTCTCGTTTTCCAAATTTGCGTCAGATTAAAATAGCGTTCGATCGACCGAGGACCGTGGTCGATCGACCTAAGCACGATGTGAACAGTAGCTTCTGACTTGATACTTAAGATTCAGCTTCCTTGGTCGATCGACCGAGAATGTCAGTCGATCGACTGAGGTCTCCTCTGCAGTCAATGCTACAACATTCTGATCTCTGCACTGTTCAATCCTCCAGTCGATCGACTACTGTTGCCAGTCGATCGACTGCCTCTACTGGAGTTATGCTTCTGCCATCTTCTCGGAAATTTGTCTTTCAGGCCTCGAAATGCGCACCAAGTTCGTTTTTTGAGTAAATACTTCATGTCAAATAATATGCCAAGTACTCGGGACGGATTTGGCTCATTTTCCGCTGGATTCTTCGCGTTTCTGCAATATTACACAAGAACACGAAAGTAGACGGAAATAGGGAAAATAGTAGCATAAACTACATAATTGAGGTCTGAAATACGTGTAAAATAGGGTGTAAAACATTATATTTAGGACACGCATCAAACTTCCCCAAACCAAACCCTTGCTTGTCCCCAAGCAAGACTAGACTCGATCTTAAAACCTAATAGAACGAGTTCAATCTCAGAGCGAAATGAAACAATAAAGCCTAAACCAATTTAATGCACAACTAACAATCAATTAGCAAAATGAATCATGCAAACGAGTTATGTAGTCGTTAAAAACTGTTGAACCGTAAACTATAAAGACTTATCAATTCGGACTCTCACGGGTCACTCAAATTACACAATGAATACAGGTGAGTATATGTAAAGATAGAAAGAAGTAAATGTAATGGCTCTCACCTAACTACGACCTATAAGAACATGCCTGCAGTCTAACATGAAAAGGATCTCTACAACCGTACATATGCATTCCAACCAAACAAATGACCATGACACATGCCGAGGTAAATATGGATATGTGAGGTAATGGGTAAGAAGGGGCTAAGATAAATTTGGATATGAGGAGTTAAATCCAAGCTAGTAACTACAGATCCAAATTACGGGAACATCCCAACTTCAAACTCAAGATCAATCGATACAAAACGGTGCCAATTAGAAGCACAAATCTCACAATTTCCACAATTAGTCAACTCCCCATAAGATACAAATACAACATGGGAGCAAAAATCGCCATTTAATAAAGACTTTGAATTATGCGATTTTGATTTTTTCTCTTTCATTTCTACAGTGCACGGTCGATCGACCCATGAGTCCAGTCGACCGACCAAAGGTCGAACTTGCTTTTCATTTTTTCTCTTTTTTCAATTCTATTTTTTTCTTTCATTCTTTCCTCCTTTCCAACATTCCACCAACCTTCTCATAAAGAGCAATATAACCAAAATGCAATAAACACATTCCCACAACTACCAATACTAGCTCAGATAAGGTAGGCTAAATATAGTATGTAACTTATGGGACAGAAGGCAATTTGGCTATGTGAGGTTTATGGGTAAAATGAGAAAAGTGGACCTCTACCACATGTGTCAACAAACCACAAACCGAATGCATACAGGTATTAAGTAGACCAAGTTCATGCTCATGCAAATTAATGTAACATGCCTAATAAGGAGTAACTACTCACATCCTAAATGAACTGGTCATGAATGTCACCAGTTATAAGCTTTAAATCTCAGAAAATGATGTAGCTTGCCAAAACTCTAAGTCAAGTTTTATGTTCAGCAAGATATTTAACGAAAACTCGTAGACTATGCATATGTGATTCTACTAATAACATGTCAATTTAGCACGACTTAGGCATAAACAGATGAAAATGCAATGTCATCATTGAAATACTACCGTTCCGACTTGACCTACATGTTAAAATAAACGTGCAATTTTTTGAATTTTTTTTGAAAATTTTCAATTTTTTTTGGATTTTCTGTATATAAGAGGAAAATAAACAACAATGCAAGACAAAAATGTAAACGTGAATGCAAAACAGAATGAATGCAACGCAAAACCCTTCCCCAAACCAAATCACACAATGTCCCCATTGTGCGAAATCATATAAGAAAGATAAGCAAAGGAAATTGGGATTCTGCGGAATTATAACTAAAATTGACATAAAAGAAGGACTCGGAAACTCACAAGACTTTAAGCGCAGCAGGAAACCTCCCCAAACCAGCGTGAGCTAGGAGGTTTCAAGAGCAAGATGCTACCATAGGTACCTGAAAAGAAACAAAAGTACCGCGCGTAATTCCGAGAAAGCAATTTACGAAACACAAAATTATGTGCAAAATAAGAAAACAGAAATGAATCGGAGAATAAAGTGGAGAAAAGACTCCCTCAACTCCGCAAATCGACCAAACACAGTAGGGGAATGGTCGTGAACAGGTACAACACCGAAGGCGGTCGATCGACCATACCAGCCAGTCGATCGACCAAGGTGACAGAACGATGCCCCCACGAGTCGCGGCACGATCGATCGACCACACAAGCCGATCGATCGACGAGAGATACTGTTTGTAAGTTTCTGATTTCTTCAAATTAGCTCAATAAATTGAGCTAATATGGTCTATGAACCTGCAAATACACATAATAACGCGCCCAAAATTGTGCAAAACCCAAAGTAACAATCTAAAGTCTTTAAATCCTAAGCAAACTTATTAAAGCGAAGTCTCGCGCACACCAAAACAATAAAAAGTCTAACAAAAGCAATAAAATGTTTTTTAAAAAGTCTTAATCAACTAATAGTTGATCAAGAATGGCCACGGAATGGCCCACTTGTTCGGCTTCTGGCTACAAGAGGTAGCCTCTACAGTACTCATTTCCTCAGCGGGGCTCCTAACAACTCCAATATCCGCAGAACTCAATGGATCAACATCTCTAACATCTTCCCAATCACTGACCTCGTCTGGCTCATCAAAATCCAAATCGGACTCTATCACCTTGACTGGCTCCTCATCAGGCTCCTCATCAGTTGCATAGCTCAGACACCCTAGACCGCCTCTCTGCACAATGGGCTCTCTCACAACTGGAGCAACAAGCGGCTCTAAATTCCCCAAACCAGCTCCTGCAACAGTCAAGACAGAAGGATCTTCCTCCAATTTGCTCCCAACCTGGGGCGGAGGTGTTATAGCAGAATTAGGCATATAGGTAGGCATATCAGGCAACACAACATAAGATTTAGCTACATTGCAAGTTACTGGGTACATAGCATCCTTCTTCTTATAGGTCTGGGCAAAAACAATGGACTGTTTTCCCACCTTAAAGGTCAATGTCCCTGAGCCAACATCTATAATCGCACCAAAGAAGTGTGTGTAGAAATGGTCTACCCAAAATGATAGGAATGTGAGCATCCTCGGGTATATCTAGCACAACGAAGTCAACTGGGAAAAAGAACTTTCCTATTTGCACAGGAATGTTCTCTAAGACTCCTATAGGCTGGACCGCAGAACGATCAGCCATCTGTACTGTCATGTTTATGATTGCAAACTTAGTTAATCCCAATTTCTTAGCAAGACTCAAAGGCATAACACTAATACTGGCCCCTAGGTCACACAATGCCTTCTTAATAGAAAAGGTGCCAATATTACATGGGACTGAAAAACTACCTGGGTCTTCTAGCTTATGTGGTTTACTATGAGTCAAATAGGAACATGACTCCTCAGTTAGTGCGACAGATTGCACAATATCAAGTGACTTCTTTTTAGACAACAACTGCTTCATAAATTTCATATAGGCAGGCACTTGATTAACTAATTCTAGAAAAGGAACTTGCAGATTTAAACTACGAATAACATTTTCAAACTTGTTAAACGATACCTGTTCCTTTGTCGGCACCAATCTCTCTGGATACAGGGCTGTAAGAAGCATCTTAGCCCTCTCCTCTAGGTCTCTCATACCGGAATCAGTGGATTTAGGCTGAAAATCCACTACTTTGTCCTTGTTATAGCTAGAACCTTCTTCAGACCGTCTCAGGAATGAACCATTAACCGTCGTAGGGTCATGTTTTTGAACCGGAACTGACCCATCAACATTTGGATCTTGCCTCGATAATTTCGCAGTCATCGTACCCCGAAATAAGTAGTCCCTCAAGTTATCTGGCATTGGAGGACGAAAAGGTTCACGATCAGACGTATCTTCAGTCGATCGACTGGCTTCCGCAGGATCAGAAACTGTACTGTTACCCGAGTTGGTCGATCGACCAGGTGTGTCAGTCGATCGACTGATGTACCTGCTGATCGTGTTTTTCTTGCTACTGTTCATTCCAACCTTTTTATTACTCGGTTCCGCCTCATCTTTTTTAGTAACATCTTCGACCATAGTGGGCCCATCAAGGGTAGACCCACTCCTCAAAGTAATCGCATTTAAAGTCTCTTTTTGATCCGACTGCGACGGTAAATGCCCCAGAGCTCTAGTTGCACTTTTACTTGCCAATTGGGCAATTTGACTCTCCAACATTTTTATAGAAGTCTCTCTAGCTAGAGACTCCTTTTGCCGCAAACCCGACAAATTCTGAACCATGTTTTTCAATTCAGAAATATCAGAACCTTGAAATTGCTGCTGCTGAGGCACATAGGGAGGCTTTTGATATTGCTGCTGCTTATGAGGGGGCACATAGTTTTGCTGCTGCTGCGGACCCGGATTAAGGACATTCTGGTTAGTCCACCTCAAATTGGGGTGGACATTAGAGGGATCGGGATAAGTACCAGTCTGCCTAAAATGTTGAAAGGCAGCACATGTTTCATTCGAACTAGTACAAAACTCCGAAACATGTCCCTCTCCTCCACATCTTTTGCATATAAAGGGATCGTCTGAAACTGCATTAACTTTATATATCCTACCTTTTTGGGATCCCCTAAAATCTAGCTTGTCAAATCTCGCAGTAAGGGCCTCTATTGCAGCTGTAGTAGAAGATTCAACTGCTCTTCTCTGATTCCTTCTAGAATTTCCATGCTTAGCTTTATGGATGGCCATATCTTCAATAATCTTCATCCCCTTAGTCTCTCCACTATTCTCCTGGAATCTGCCATTAGCTGCAGCATCCAGGATAGCCCTCTGATCATCATAAAGCCCATTATAGAATTGATTACACGAGAACCATTGCTCGAACCCATGGTGCGGAATAGATCGCACCAGTCTCTTGAAACGGACCCATGCCTCATGAAAATCCTCATCAGGACCCTGTTTAAAGCTTGTGATATGAGCTCTGATCGCATTGGTCTTCGATGCAGAGAAATATTTTTTTATAAAATGCTAGGGCCAGCGAATTCCAATCAGTAATCCCATTAGCAGCTCAATCCAGATCTCGGTACCACTCCCTAGCAGCATCACGGAGCGAGAATATGAACATCGTCTCTTTTATCTGGTCCTGGATCACACCTTCTGGTGGGGGTATGGAACAACAGTAGTCAATGAATATCTCCATATGCTTAGCTGCATCTTCATTTGCAGCTCCCCCAAATTGGTTTCTCTCAACCAAGTTAATGTCGGACGGTTTCGCTTCGAATTTTATATCCGTCGCAGCTGGCAATGCGAATCCCTTATAGAGATTCTCAGCTTTTGGCTCGGAGTGACTGGCTATACTTGTTTCTTCAGCCATATCTGGAGATGTAACGGTCTCAGCTGAGGAAGTAGAAATAGGAGACGAAGGTGGATCCTCCTCAAATAACTCGTTCTCCTAATAACTGGACAAAGTACTCAGCTCTTACTCTGTCGGCAATACTCTAGATGATCGTCTCAACTCATGCAAAGTCCTCTCGATCTCAGGATCTAACGGTCATAATTCACCACCCTGTGACCTGCGCATAAGAGGAAACTAAAAGTAGAATATAAGAAGAGTTTAAGGAACATATGTCCCTTAAACTAAGATAAAGACTAAAATAAAAACAACTAAATATTAAACAATTGCCTCCCCGGCAACGGCGCCAAAATTTGATACCGTCGTAGAGTACCAAAAATAAAATTTATAATCCAAACTACTACTATAGATAGTGGCAGTCAGGGTCGAACCACAAGGAGGCAAGCAATTTAAAGTTGTCTAATTTAAGTCTAAAGTAACAGTTTTGGGGGGTTTGATTTGAATGATTCTATAACTAAAGGTAATAAAATCAAAACTAAACTAAAGCAAATAAATGAGCAGTAGATGAAAATAGATGAAATCAAATATTAAAAGGATGCTAAGATGGTCGGTTCACTGTAGTTTCGAGGCAAGAACTCTAAGTAAACTGATTTAAGCATGTTAGACGGGAAAATAAAAAGTCCTCTCGGTCCAATTTAACAGGTAGCAACCTTTCGGCCTAATCTACGGGTCCCTAAGTCTCACTAATACTAACTTTCGTTCTTGAATAATGATACTAAAAGCCTAAATTAACTTATCTCTCGATCTTATTAATTTAGTCGTCTTAATTAAGTAGTCTATTTCCCTCCCCTATCTTTCGATCTATCGGGTCGGTCAATTCCTAAGCATTCAACTAGTCGCGTGCACTCGATTCGTCAAATATAGCAATTAAATTCATTAAGTCGAAGCTAATCTAACACGTGGCAGTCGATCGACCAACGACGCGTCGATCGATCGACGAGCCCGATAACAAAGTTACCTATTGTCGAAACCGTCTAACCTACAGATCCCCTACATCTTAGCACGTAGGATTTAGCTACTCATGATGGTGATAATAACAACAATAAAATTAACAAATAAAGCAATTGAATTCATAATTGAATTAACTAAATAAGTAACTAACATGAAACGAGAATTTGGCTTTGGGAAATCTAAACTAGCAATTCTAAACTACGGAAGAATTAAAGCAACGAAATTGAACAAAGGAACAGAGGAATACCGTAAACAAGAATTGAAGAGAAAAGACCAAAACCCAATGCGAAAAGAAAACTTTATTGATGAAAACTAATCTAAACTAATGAAATAATCCAAAATTCAACTTCTGTGTATTGAACCCTAATTAATTCGATCTCCCTCTTCTGAAACCTCAGGTTACGTTATATAGATAGTCTTACGTAACTTTTATTCCTAAAACCTAATTTCATTGGGATTTCTCGTTTTCCAAATTTTCGTCAGATTAAAATAGCGGTCGATCGACCGAGGACCATGGTCGATCGACCTAAGCACGATGTGAACAGTAGGTTCTGACTTGATACTTAAGATTCAGCTTCCTTGGTCGATCGACCGAGAATGTCAGTCGATCGACTGAGGTCTCCTCTGCAGTCATTGCTACAGCATTCTGATCTCTGCACTGTTCAATCTTCCAGTCGATCGACTACTGTTGCCAGTCGATCGACTGCCTCTACTGGAGTTATGCTTCTGCCATCTTCTCGTAAATTTGTCTTTCAGGCCTCGAAATGCGCACCAAGTTCGTTTCTTGAGTAAATACTTCATGTCAAATAATATGCCAAGTACTCGGGGACGGATTTGGCTCACTTTCCACTGGATTCTTCGCGTTTCTGCAATATTACACAAGAACACGAAAGTAGACGGAAATAGGAAAAATAGTAGCATAAACTACATAATTGAGGTCTGAAATGCGTGTAAAATAGGGTGTAAAACATCATGTTTAGGACACGCATCAAAAAACATGTAAACAATTGAAATAGAGTGAAATTAAGACAAGAAATATACCAACTTAAATTAAAGGAGCAAACTTGGATTGAAAAATGGAGGATGAATGTCTTCTTGTCTTCCAAAATTACAACCCAAAACTAATTGTAAATTAATGAGAAGAGTTAAATTTGAATAAATTAGAGAAGAATTAAATTAAGAACAAAGAAAGATTACAAATTTAATTAATAAGAAATTAAGAGGAAAAATAAGATGGTTTTTTTTTATCTACCAACTACTCCTACTGTTTTGCTATTGTTTCTAAAGGTTGCGTCTGTCTAAAGTTCTAATTGAGGGTATGCGTGTCTTTTATAGTCAAAAGAAATATAAACAAAACGACATAGGTCCCAACACAAAACGCAAAACAAATTGAGGGAGTGCCAGGTCATTAAATGAGGGGTAAAAACGTCAATCACTTCTTTCTTTCTTTTCTTCATTTCTTCTGAAACCCAGTTCATCATTCAATTAAGAAACACAACACAAATTACTGCGGATTCGATGCTCATGAGTCATGAATGGCCCAAATTGAGATGATCCCGATGGCTTATGGACTGGTGAATATTGATGGCCTGAACTCGGGTTTCGAATGGTTGTCGATGTTGAGCTTCAATTGTGGTCAGTTTCGATGCCGCGTCGATATGCGGCTGTTGTTGGTGCTGCTGGTAGATTGAATACAGGACCGAGATGGGTGGCTGCCGTGGTAGTGCGAAGCGGTGGTTGGCGGCATAATGGCGGCGTCTGGGTTCAGCCATGGTGATGTGATGAATGGTGACGAGGCTTGATGGTAGTGTGCAGGTTGCGAATTGATCGGAGTTGGGGAGAATCGTTGGTGGTTGTCTGAAGTCGGGTGGAGATGCGCATCTGGTGGTCGGAGTTGTTGTTGCACAAGCCATGGTGATGGTGGCACGAATTGGTTGAGGACGGAATTGGTGGGGTCTGGTTATTTGGTCTGACTGACGGAAATGAAATGAGATGAGCAGGTGGTTGTGGGGTGTTGAATGGTGGTTGCTGGTGATCGCCGAAATCAGGACAGTACTTCAATTGATGATGGAGGGAGGTGTCTGGGCTTGGTATTGCTGATTAGAGGTGCTGCATGAGGGATTGTTGAATATCACTTCTAATTATCATGTTTTGTTCATTTGTTTACGGTTTGACTTGTCTTGAACTGCTTGCTTGACTCTTATTCAACTCGGTTTTATTCAACTTGATACCTACAAAATTGAATAAGAAGAGTGGTACCAAATTTCTCCAAAATAACAATTATTCGTAATAAATATAATAAAACTAATAATTACTAATTAAAATAGTAAAATGAGCTATTTAACATTTAAAGCACACAAAATCGAGTTAAGTATAAGATAAAAGTATGGGTAAAACGTCACGAAATTACCACTTATCAAATCTTCCCACACTTAAATCGTACTCGTCCTCGAGTAAGCTCATTAAACTAATCTAAAGATCCGTAATGTAAAAATAACGAATAAGCAAAAAAAAAACTTTATTATAAAATCCGAATCGAGTTTAGCTACACTCTTAGCCCTTTTAACTCACAATTTCACACACATGAGGATGAGTGCCCTATTGCAAGGCAAATGAGGTCTTGCGGAAAATTTTGACACATCCAACATTTAAGCACGAAATAACATATAGGATGCATCAACAAAAGGCGAACCGCTTTCCTCATCTAAGCGGCCGGGTTTTATTTCAAAAACCAAAAGGTTTAGGTCGGGAGATACCTTCTCAAGGTTTCAACAAGGTGTCAAACCCCTAAGAGTGGCTCAAGCAACCCAATACAACAACAAGATGCCAAGGAAACAAATTCAAAGGCGGGAAAAGGGAAGCAAGGCTAAAAGTCCAAGATTGACATGACACGACACAAGATTCAACCAAGAGAGACCCATTACTAAGAGGACCTAGACTACCGGCTTCCTCGCGGTTTTCACTCGTCACTCATTGAAGAACGGGTGTTTTCATGTGACAAAAAGTAACCAAAAATACTCACTTACTACGACTCGTGAAACGTGCCCGCAATCTAATGTGTAATTCTATCCTATGACCATATGAGATGCAAAAAGGAAGAATGCACACAAGTTGAAACAAAAGGTTGTAACGGGGCTTAGGGAATGGGTCGAAACGGGATTGGTGCAAGCACCATTATGGATAATGAGAGGTTACATATCAAGAAATTGTCAAAATTCCCTTTCCTCCCAACTTATTACAACAAGTGAATGAATAAAAAAGAACATGATTTCAGTTGCCTAAATCACACAAAAATTTGAAAATCCGACTCATTTGGAAAAACATCATTTTCTTTTTATTTTGCAACGCCTTTTTCTAGTCCTTTAATGATGCCTAAGGAGTGTTTCTCGGCTTTTTCTCATCAAACATAATTCAAATACATAATAAGTAAATTTCTTTTCTTTTCATATTTTTCTTCTTTTCTATTTTTCTTTTCTTTTCTTTTTCAAAACCCTCTTTAATCAATTTCTTGCCAAAAATAAATACAAATGTTCCAACACAAGTCAAATGAGCTCAACTTCACCAAATTAGGACTCAATACCCCGACTCATGCAACCACAACCATGACAACTTCTTAATCGGGAAGGATGTTTTTGGAATGTAGTTGATATAGTAGGTTCCAAATGGAAAGGCAAGGCTCAAGGAGGTGAAACAAAAGGTTGTCCTAATCTAGAGGGTCGAAACAAAGCAAAGTTTGGCAATGTGAGGGTAAAACAAGTACGTATATGCAACGAGTTTGTTTCAAAATTGTGCACAAAAATGAAAACCTCATGGTCTAAGGGCCGAATGACACGTTTATGCGTATGAAAATGACACGTCTCGCGAGGAGACCTACTCACAATCCTAAACGGGGGTCGGGTATGAATGTACCGACCCTTAGGAGGCTCTAAACCTCACATGTATGTAGTTAGGTCGAAGTCTAGGCCTAGCCTAAGGTCCTCTTGGTCTCATAAGGCGGTCAACACTTTATTTCAAGCCTCATTTCCCGTATATAACGAGGAAGTCACAAGGTGCAAGCCAATGGGAGGGGGAAGACACGACCAAGACAATATCATCATTGAGGGTATCATGCTCCTTTCCTAGACCACATTTTGTTTTAAAATATATACAAACTTGATGCAAACTGTAAATAAAGCAACAAACACATATTCACAAGATACAAAATGCATTTCTAAGTATTAGCAACATAAATAAACATGCAACAATTGTCTATACCTAGCAGCACGTAAGCAACACACACCAAGTTCAAAAATGGAACATCCTCATCAACATAGCCCATCCCCCTCCATATATCCAACAATATAAAGGAAAATAATAGTAAAGGAGAAATTGATAGGAAAGATTAAACCGAGCGGTCTTCTAGTCTCCTAATGCCTCAAATGTCCCGTATGTGCCTGCGCCAGTTGTTAGACACACATATATATACAATGCAATATTTTTTTGAAATTTTTGAAATTGTCTCAAATTACAAGTATATATACAAATATAAACAAATATAAACAAAATAGATATTTACCTCCCTACACTTAAAATTTACATCGTCCTCGATGGAACGAGATGTAGGGAAGAAATAGGAAAAACAAAAGACATGTTTTTGTATTTTAGAAAAATTTATCAAAAAGAAAAAGAATGCATTAAAGAGCTTGGGTTGCCTCCCAAGAAGCGCAGTTTTAAGGAAACCGCCAAACCTACAATCAAACACAACAAGCAAGTGAGTCATTAAAAATTCCATCAAAGATCTCATTAATTTATCAAAAGAAGGTGACCAATTACCAAGAAAGTGGCCATATGCAATAAAAATCAAGTAAGACCAACTAAAAAGCCAAGAAACAAGAGACATATTAGTGAAAGGCTTGTGAGAAAAGAAGTGAAAACTAAACAAGTCAATGTCACTCCAAGGTTTATCACTTGATTTCAAATGCGCAAAAGGAGGATTAAAGCTTTTAAAATCATTCAAAACATCATCAACCCCAAACAAACTTTCACTAAGGGTAGTGTTCAAGTTCCATCCTCAAGGATCTCCATCAAGCAACCATTAAGAGTCAAATCAACCTCTTTGAAAAGATCATCACAATCTTCCTCAACAATCATTTGCTCAAATGTAGGAGAAAGAGAAATGAGGTCTAAATGATCGGTTGATGAAAAGAACTCATCATCAACACAAAAGCAAGCCTCAAATTTCTCCAAAATGGGTTCTTCAAAGAAGTCAACCTCATAATCCCATCTATCCAAAAGATCCACACTCTCCTCCTCGTAGGGAACATCAATAGTTGCATACTCATCCCAAGGAGTTTTCTCACCGACAAAATCATCAACACAAAGAAGGGTGGGTGTTCCAATCTCCTCAAGTACAAAGTTCTCATCTAAATCCACATCAAAATTGTTGTAAGTCAAGCCTATAAACTCTTCATCATAAGGCTCATCAACAATTTCAAATTCCTCACAAAAACTCTCAAGCTCTTCATTTTCCAAAAGGGTTTCAACCCATTCTTTCTCCTCACAATTCTTACCATCATTTTTCCTTTCCAACTCAAGAATCATTCTCTCAACATACTCTCTTCCCAATGACTCATGATCAACCTCAAATGATACACACTCCAACTCATTCAAATACAATTGCTCAACAACTTTCTCTTCAAGTAAACAATTTGCCTCAATCAATCCATAATCACATTCAAACATCATAACCTCCACCTCACACCTATTACTAGATAATTTGGAATTCACCTGGTGTGGTGTAGATTGGCATAAAGGGTGTAAAAGTTGTCTTGAAAAATGGTGAGGTGGTTCATAAGAAGGGTTAAAGACATGCAAATCATTAACATCATTCGCCATATAATCATCCATGGGGGTTTGGGGAAAAGAAAAGAGACACACATCAATGTTATCTCCAAAACTACCACATGGTTCACAATTAAATGAAAAAGATTGCATATCACACACATTTATCAGGAGAAGGAAAGAATGATAAGAGGGAACATCATGCATATCATTACACATCATTTATCACGTTCATGTTCACAAAGGCTGAGTGTGAATAAGAAAGACAAGCATTGGAGTCATATCTTAAATCACCACACGGTGCATAGGAATATGTTAACTCATGCACAACATTCACATTCAAGGGAAGTGGAATTTGACTCATAAAAAAAGTTTGGTGCATTGTAATGAGGTGGAGAGTAAGGCCAGATGGTGTACAAGAGGGATCAATGAAATGCAAGTTATCAACATCACTTATCAAACAATCATTCATTGGGGCTTGGGTAGTATAGGAAGGGTATAAGTCAAAACTATCTCCAAAACCACCACATGACACATAATTTGATGAAGAAACATGCATAGAATCCATTGGTTGAAAGGGAGCATGGTATGATTGAACATTGCACATATTATCTTCATTATTCATCATATTCATCAACATGGGAGGTGGGGATGCATATAAAGAACAAGCACAAGAATCATTTCCCGAATAACCACATGTATTACAAGAATATGAAAATGAAAATGTATGCACATCATTCTCAATTATGAAGGGAGGGATAACACGATTGTGTTGAACATTTTTAACATAAGAGGGAGAATCGACATCAACTTATGGTTCAATCAATTGTGTCACTCTTCCAAACCCATATTAAGCATCAGTCATAGCCACTTTTTCAAGCAAAGATCTTGCCTCATCATCACCCAATGTAACACCCGCCCTTTTCGTGTAATTTTCATAAAGAAAAGTAATACTTTTCCATTACCTTTATCTAGTTAATTTAATTATATTATTAAAAGTAAATTTAGTTAAAGCTATAATTTTTTTAAAGCTACTTTATATAAAATATACGTTTCCGTCGGATAGAAATAATAATAGTAATAATAATAATAACTATATTAGTAATAAAGTTCCGTCTTAAATTATAGTAGGTTTAAGACGAATTTCCGTCTAGCAAAGACCGTCACATGTTTCCATGTGAGACTAGACTAATCTACCCTCGACCTATCCCCTGTCGACAACACACTTCTCAATTTTGGCACCCAACTAAAATTAAAATAATCACTCACTGGCTGACCTATACCATCCGGCCCATTGTTTTTCTCTCCTTTGTCATCAATCTGGAAACAATCCACAAACAACAAAAATAAATAAAGAGGAATGCAGCAGCTACTTTCGAACAAGCAGAACTTCTAAAAACACCATTTTCGTGACCTTGTTACATAGATCCCGGCTTCATTTCTTCACCATTCCTCTTAATTTTTACACCATTCTTCTCTTTACTTCCTCCTTCATCTTTCAAGGTAAGAAAGACTTAGTCTTATGGAGTTCTCGTCTCGACCCGTCTCATAAATGTGACGTTTTTAAGCTAACTCGGCTGTTATTACGGTTTCTAGGTGAAGACTTTGAGGACCCAGAAGAAAACTCGTTCATAATAGACCATTCTCTTGAAGATTGAAGAAAATTAAGGTAACAGTGATAGGTTACTCGACAAACGTCGGGAAACTCGCCTTCCTACTCGACTTTTCTGTGTTTATAGTAAAAGTTTAGACCTTTATATGTTTCCTTAGGTATGAAATCAACTTTTGGTAGTACTTGTGGTTAGCTGGTATTGTGTCTCACGGTTCCTCATTTGTTCCATACACGGCTAAGTCTCGAAATTGTTGGTTGTTTGCCTTAATTGTGCTTACGTGTTTGTCGAATTTATGGGCTTACTTTAAGCAGGAAAATTGTTGGTATTCATTCCTGCTATAATCGTTCTCAGCTCGTCTCGAAATTATCGTCTACACTCCGTCTGAAATTGTACAAGCTGACTGCTCACTCTGCCTATTTTTCTTTCCCTCCGTTCACTGCTTGTTTTCATGTCATATTGCTAGAATTATCTGAGTATGCTCAAGCCTGTCCCAATCCCGAGTTAATAAGAGCTTCTAAATGCAGTTTTGAAACCGTTAACGTTATTAGCAGATATAATTTTCCCTTCATAATCTCTCATGTAGTCTTCTATTGAGCAAAAGAAAATAAACCAGTAGAATAAATTGGCACTAGCACTAGTCTTAGCCCACTAACAAAGTAACAAGCATGAATTGCACGTTAATGGAATAGTCTCGACTTTTGTATAGGGCATTTGTCTTTTAATGCTTCATATTGTAACTAACTTCTTCTGGTTGGTTTGTTTGTTACCAAAATTAGTTAATGCATGCGTAGTTAAAAAGGAGTCGAAATAAGAGCTTCTAAATGCAGTTTTGAAACTGTTACTATACTCGTTTTGAACTCCATTTTGAGACGAATTAAACGGTCTCTCGGATCAGTTTTTCTTGCTATACCTTCATGCTAAAGTTGTCCCATGTGTACGTGTTGTTTCTCCGCCTTGAAAATTCAAGGTCGAACTGCCAGAGTCCAGCTACGCCGTCCTTAGGACTGTTGTGCAGGTACATGAGTGAGGAAATGAACCAACTATGGTCACTTCATTTCTTCCCCTGCCTACTGTGAATAGTGATGCCGTCCTTTTCTTCTTTTGTTTTGTTTTGTGAAAATTGATGTTGGGCTCACCAACATTTAATTCTTGGGCTCAAATTATGATAACTTTTCGACTCACTTCTCTATTTTACTTGGACTCAATTTCTTGATGTTTGTGGGCTCACCATTACTAAATTTTTGGGCTCAATTTGTCACTTGTATTGGATTGTTTGCATTTCGTAAATTTCCACATGACGTAAATTATCCATTACCACTTGTTATATTTTATTTATTTTATTTAACCGACATGTATAATTATAAAATGAAATGTTTATTTTATATGTTCAAGTATGAAAAGATGATTATAAATAATTACTTTTAAGAGTCGTATTCTTGTAGAAATGCCATGATACTATCATATATGCTTGATTTACATTTACGCCCTACTTGTGCTGTTCTGGCAAGTACGGGTTTGGCCTGCATGTGCTGTTCTGGCAAGTATGGTTTTGGCCACTTGTGCTGTGCTGGCAAGTGAGTCATATCTTAGTCTTTCCGCCACTTTCGTGTTGTTCTGGCGATTGGGGTACTCGGTCTCTATTAGTAGTCGAGTCTTGGGTGCGTGCTATGCTGGCGCACGTCGAATCGGGATGTACACCCGAGAATCTGCAGATTTAGACTAGGACCGTATCATTATCGTAGTCCTACCCGGGGAAATTATAGTCTTAGAGTAGTAAATGTTAGCATTTTGGATGGTTATATTGGTCATATCTCCTTGAATTACGTGCTCATGTTTAAGTGGTCTTTATGTTGCTCTATTACATTCTTCCTCCATTATTTAACATTGCTTATGCTTGCTTACTTGCCTATCTTATTCCTTTTCTTTATTCTTGAATCTTTGAACATGTATGATCATATGCTTAGTTACAATTCAACTCATTCTTATCTTACTTAATCTGATCATTTGTTTATGTGCCTTGTCATGTTCATCTTGATGTTTTGTGGCTGGGAGAACCTTGAGTTACTCCCCACTGACTGTGACTTTCATGTTTACATGAATGACAGGTTGGTGAAGATGCTTATATGGGGTTTGACGTGTGAGCTAGCGAGTACCCCATACTTTTAGATTTCTTATTCACCTCTTAGACTCACCTATTTCTTTATGTCATTCGAGGGATATATTTTTCCCACTTTTGACCGTTTTATTTGTATGAACCCTTGTTTTTATTTCCGCTTTTTCCTTCTGTCGAATGTTAGTGATCCCCGCATGCTAAACTCTATCTATTAAATAAAAGTTTTGAAAACTTCACATTTTTCGCATATATTTAGTAGTTTATTTTCCGCTTTATCGCGGGGTGTCACACCCAATCTATCAAAGGCACCTCCGGCTGATGCATTTATCAATTCTTTAACGGCATGATGCAAATTGTTAAAGAAAGTTTGTGTGATTAGCCAAATTGGGATCCCATGATGAGGGCAAGCTCTCAAAAGTTCAATTAACCTTTCCCAAGCCTCACTTAAATTCTCAAACCGCCTTGATGAAAAGTAAAGATCTCATTTCTTAGTTTGGCAGTTTTAGAAGGTGGAAAATATTTGGTAAGAAACGCTTGAGCAAGGTCATCCCAAGTAGAAAAAGTGCTAGGATGGTGAGAATATAACCATTTCTCGGCTCCATCCCCAAGACTAAGAGGAAAGAGCCTGAGTTTTACAACATGTTCGCACACACCATTATTTTTCACCAAAATTCATTTTCTATTAAACCTCTCCAAATGGTCCAACACATTCTTATTTGGTAGACCAAGAAACACATCTTTTTGAAAGATTTCAACCCAATCCGGATGCAAGTCTAGCTCCACATCCTCTCCAATATCAATAGGAGAGGCAAACAAGTTGGGATCGGGTATACTATGATCACGTGAAGACATGGATGGAGACATTATTGAATGCAAGACACTAAATATAAGACACTAAATACAAGACTCTAAATGCAAGTGACTAACAACTATAACTAAAGATGCAAATAAACAAACAACATATTTTTTTCTTTTTTCAAATATTCATTTTTTTCTTTTCTTTTTCAAAAATAATAAAATGACTAATCCCAAAACTAAACTAAGACTTATATCTAACAAAGCACCATCCCCGGCAACGGTGCCATTTTGATAGTAGGGTAAAGTCGTCACACCCTTATCAAAAACAAATTTATAAAGCTTGATACCTAACTAGTAAAGTTTGGTAAGTCGAGGTCCATCACAAGGATGGTGGGGTTAGGCTACAAGTCTGTTGTTTAGTTTTAGTTTAGTCGGATGCAAAATATGTGAATGATTAATACGCTAACAAACTAGGCTAAAACAATAGGTAAACACACACACAAAGATGGAAACAAGAGAGGAAAAAGCTAGGGTCTTCGTGTTTGTCTAGGTAGGGAGAGGGAGATGCAAAAGTCTACGAGAATTGGGTCACGGTTTCGGTAAAGGAATCGAAGCTAGTTTCCTAGTCACCTTAATCTCACCATAAAACTTTCATATTATGTCAAACTCATCACATACATGCTATCAAATACTCTTATTCACTCTCATGTAAAGAATGTTAAGCAAGATTCAAAGAGAGGTATGAACTTTCATTCACCCATTTCATCGAACACCTTCAATGCAAGTATGTAAAGACTCGATTTTTAACCCATATTTAAATGTAAACAACTCATTATCATCCCTCATGTTTACCCAAACTCCCCTTTTAACCCTAGACTAATTCTACATAAACATAGTTAACACGAGCAATACACATGCACCAATACTAACCATGCTAAACATGGTTAGCAACAAGATTAAACAAACAATATAAGATGAAATGAAAAACATATAAACAATTGAAATAGAGTGAAATTAAGATAAGAAATATACCAACTTAAATTAAAGGAGGAAACTTGATTGAAAAATGGAGAATGAATGTCTTCTTGTCTTCAAAAATTACAACCCAAAACTAACTGTAAATTAATGAGAGGAGAGAAATTTGAATAAATTAGAGAAGAATTAAACTAAGAACAAAGAAAGATTACAAATTTAATTAATAAGAAATTGAGAGGAAAAATAAGATGGTTTTTCTATCTACCAACTACTCCTACTGTATTGCTTTCTGAAGGCTGCGTCTGTCTAAAGTTCTAATTGAGGGTCTGCGTGTCTTTTATAGTCAAAATAAATATAAACAAACGTAATTTATTTTCGCAGTACATATTTTACTCATTTCAGTACATTTTGTACAAAACTTTCCATTTACCTACCCTTAACGAAAAAAAGAAAATCTAAGTATCTAACCTAATTCTTTGAAAACATAATCACACTACATTCCAATTAATCAAATTTCTATAATCATGAACATTAATTCAGATTTATAACATGGATTTGATTAATTAATTATAAATTATCAATCAAATGAATACTTATTTCAAGATTTTTTAATTAATTTAAATTAAGTTGGGATTTAAGATTGGTTAAGTGAGTGCTGGTGGCAGTTGACGGTATGTATCGATGGGGGTCGACGGTGGAGGTCGACGCTAGGGTCACTGGCGGCGCCTGTGGGTGGTGCGACAGGGGGAGGCACGTGGTAGTAATGGCTGTGTTGCGGGAAAGGAGGAGTGCGTGGTGCGGTTGTAGGGGGAGGGAATGGTCCAAGGAGGCCGCGGGTGGAGGGGGCGGAGAGGGCGACGGTGGACGGTAGTCATGGTGGAGGACGGTGGGTGGCAGGGGACGCTTGGGGTGGTTGTAGTAGGTTGAAAATGATGGTTGATGTTATGAGAGGTGTACGTGAGTTTTGGGTTTTTTGTTCTTTTTTTCTCATACAGTACACATTTCGATGAGAGTGGAAAATGAGAGGGGTAGTATGGTCAAAGCTGTACTATAATGAGTAAAATGTGTACTGCGAAAATCAACACCCTAAATAAAATGACATAGCTCCCAACACAAAATGCACAGCAAATTGAGGGAGTGCCAGATCATTAAATGAGGGGTAAAAACGTCAATCACTTCTTTCTTTCTTTTCTTCATTTCTTATGAAACCCAGTTCATCATTCAATTAAGAAACACAACAGAAATTGCTGCGGATTCGATGCTCATGAGTCATGAATGGCCCAAATTGAGATGATCCCGGTGGCTTATGGACTGGTGAATATTGATGGCCTGAACTCGGGTTTCGAATGGTTGTCGATGTTGAGCTGTAATTGGTGGTTAGTTTCGATGCCGTGTCGATATGCGGCTGTAGTTGGTGCTGCTGGTAGATTGAATGCAGGACGGAGATGGGTGGCTGTCGTGCTAGTGCGAAGCTGTGGTTGGCGGCATAATGGCGGCGTCTGGGTTCAGCCATGGTGATGTGATGAATGGCGACGAGGCTTGATGGTAGTGTGCAGGTTGCGAATTGATCAGAGTTGGGGAGAATCGCTGGTGGTTGTCTGAAGTCGGGTGGAGATGCGCATCTGGTGGTCGGATTTGTTGCTACACGAGCCATGGTGATGGTGGCACGAATTGGTTGAGGACGGAATTGGTGGGGTCTGGTTGTTTGGTCTGACTGACGGAAATGAGATGAGATGAGCAGGTGGTTGTGGGGTGTTGAATGGTGGTTTCTGGTGATCGCCGAAATCAAGACAGTACTTGAATTGATGATGGAGGGAGGTGTGTGGGCTCGGTATTGCTGATTTGAGGAGCTGCATGAGGGATTGTTGAATATCACTTCTAATTATCATGTTTTGTTCAATTGTTTACGGTTTGACTTGTCTTGAACTGCTTGCTTGACTCTTATTCAACTCGGTTTTATTCAACTTGATACCTACAAAATTGAATAAGAAGAGCGGTACCAAATTTCTCCAAAATAACAATTATTCGTAATAAATATAATAAAACTAATAATTACTAATTAAAATATTAAAATGAGCTATTTAACATTTAAAGCACCCAAAATCGAGTTAAGTATAAGATAAAAGTATGGGTAAAACGGCACAAAATTACCACTTATCACTTCATCAAATTCGATAAAAGCGAAGCGTACAAAACCTTGCTTGTTTGTAGACACAGGGTAAACTTTTTTAACTGCAGTGAAACCGGAGTCATGAAGCATTTGCGTCAACCACCCAAAATCAGGGTTTAAACCCTTTTTATTATCATCATAATTAACCGGGCGATTATGGAGAATGAAGGTAAAAGGTTGTGCGCAAGGAGAATGTGATTGTAGCTCCGATACACCAGCCATATTTTATTTAGAGAGAAATTAAAGAGTAAATGTTTGATAATTTTGATTTTGACCTAAAACATTTTGAAGACATATTTATAAAATTATTTTGGTCAAATTGAATATTATTGGTCAAATTGAATATTTATTAAAGTTCTGATAAAGTTTTGCATGCAGTGGTCAAACTGAGAAATCTAATCAAATAGTGACAACAGTTGAATTTAAAAACTGTTCTTTCATAATAGAAAATGATAACGGTTACAAGAAACCCTTAGCTATACATAACAACGAGTACCACAAACCGTTGCTGGTGTTAATTTAGTAACGGTTTTTGAAAAGTTGTTTTCTTAAACTGGTAACAGTTGTCCAAAAATCGTTGATAAGAGTGATTCTATAACGAGTTTTTGGAAACCGTTAAAATGTTCTTTATAACGGTTTGTTAAACAGCCGTTGTCACATTATAATAACAACGGTTTTCGAGGGAAACCATTATTCTTATTAGCGCAGTCTAGGTTTCCGCCAATATTTGGAAAACGGTAATTTAAGTGTCATTATTATATACATTAAACCGTTGTGATACGCTCGTTATTGATGGCCATATTTGGCGTAGTGATAGACCAGTGTATATACTCTTTTTGCTTAACACTTTGCCTGTTAAGATAAACTCGAGACACCATTTGTTGTGTAATTTTAGTGTTGTTTCGCTCCGTTTCCGAAAGCCTAGTCAAGGGTGTGCATTTAACCACTACGTTTACCCCCCATGATGTGATAATTACTAGGTAATCGGGTTCCTAGGTGACCTTTAAGACCATGCAACCGTCTTACTATCCTTGTTTGCCTTATATATCATTTTACCAAAGGGAATGGGCAATTACAATTGTCAAGTTGAGTTTAAAGTGCTAATGAAAGCCAAAAGTTTACAATTTTGTCAAGTTATCCAAATATTTGGCTTAGGAATGCAAATGGGCCCTCTATGCTCTTCTAGAGTACCCTCATTACATACAAGGTCGCTCTTAATGTCGTTTTGGCGAGGATTTGTATATTGGTGGTCCCGCCACATTCCTTTGCCAAAGACAAAATCCGTGCTTAATGTCAAATGTTATCAAATGGGGGGAAAATAGCCCAAGCAAACCATAAAAATGAGAACTCCAAACCTGTATGTTTTTTATCCTATATCGGTGGTCTATCCTTATGTTGCACGGTCGAGGAGGAACAACCCTTCCTTTCACTTAGGTGAAAGGCAGAATCCCAAACCTACAGTATCTTCTAATGTTACGAGGATTCCACTTTTCATCCCGCTTTATCACCATTGACAAAGCATCTTAGTAGATGTGAATGAAACGCACTAATTTTACACAACGAGGAGGTGACTCGTTTCTATAGTCCTAGGCTTAGTTCTTTTTAGAATTCATGGCTTAGATTGTTTCCTCGTAATTGGTTTCACCGCTTTGATGAGGGAAGCGACATTACCTTATGTAGATGCATCGTAAACTTTGTTTATGTGCTTGCTGGTTTTGATGTATTGCAATTTTGGCAAGAGCCTACTTGCCTTGCAAAGAGATACTTTTTCCTCATAGGTATTTCGTTGTGAGTTGAAGGGACAGAGTAAGCCCGTTAATTGTCTCATATCGGCTATTATAATCGTATGTTTGTTTTGTCAATAAATGAGTTTTTGTCTTAGTGAGCTTACTTGAGGACGAGTAAGATTTAAGTGTGGGAAAACTTGATAACTAGTATTTTGGTATCGATTTTGCCCTTATTTATACCATTATTTGACTAGGAATTTGTGTGATTTTATTGATTAATAGTTCATTTTATATGTTAATTAGTAATTATTAGTTTTATTATAATAATTGCGAATAATCGTTATCTTTCGAGGATTTGATACTGTGATGTGACTCCTATTTACGCACATTTAGTCCCCTAACTAGCCTAGTTCCTATGCTTTTTAGTATGTATTAGGGTTGTTTCTTGTCTTTAGCCTCCTTCTATGCATATTCTATGAGGTTTGGTGTCCTTTGTAGGAGAAGAGCACTAACTTGACTAGATGGAGTGAAGCAGAGCTAAATTGTTAGCATATAACGACCAAGAACCAAAGAGGAGACCAATACTAAAGGCCTAAGTCAATAAAACAAGTAATTGGGCAATGATGAAGGATCCTCACGACCCATGAAGGATTCCCAAGGATTGGAAGGGAGCCATTACAAGAAGAAATTGCTTTGAACCAAACCAATAGTTTCTTGTTTGGCTCTAAAAATATGCTAGATGAAACGGCGTCGAAAAATCAAGTGGTCTAGTCTTTTGAATCACTCCAATAGGAGTTCGGATGAGGAAATGACGTCCGTTTTACAATCCGAGCTGAAATAGATGAGCTGAGCGTCGGGACGCCCGACCTGAGCATGAGGTCGCCCGATCTAAGACCCAGGACGCCCAACCTCACTCCAAGTTGCCTAGATTCTCATGCAGAGAGATTTTCTCAATCATGGAGTCGTGGGGCTCCTCCTAGGACTTGCAAGGCTCTATTCGACACTTAAGCATATTATTTCCTAATCTACCCTTGCTTAACCTAATGTTGTACCGCTATATATACTCCATTTGTAATAATCAAGAGATTAATCTTCCTTAGTTTAGATTAAGCATTCTTAGATTATATTAGGAGTAGATTAGAATAGATTAATCTCAATCATTTCACAAAATTACACTTTAATCTTTCCTCGATCATTATTCAAGATTTCTTATTGGGTAATTGAAGACTATTGGGTTATTATTGGAGAATTGACAACTCTTCATCTATCAATCAAGTTCTCTTCTATTATTCTTTGCTTATTATTTGGATCATCCTTAAGTTGGCATAATCTCTTCTACCCTTTGCTTTATTAATTATGGCCTTACTCATTCACCACGTTTAACCTTGTTAGTATGATTGACACCCTTATTAACTAACATGCTTACCATGACTATGAGTGAGTAGTCTCCTAGCTAGGATTAATGGGGGATTACGGGAAGAGGCCTGTAAAATGTCGTCGACATTTTATAACAAATGGTCGACACTTTTCATAAAAAAGACGCCCCTACCCTTCCTCTCCCTCTCTCTACCCTATTTTCTCCCAAACTCTCCCAAACAAACAACACTTAAAAAAAAATCGTCGTTCTAATAATTGAAGAACTACAACGAGCAATCCACATCAAACAAACAACGACTCAATGTCAAACAACGAGCAATACACATCAAACGCTAACAAAGATTCATCGGTAAGTAATTACACAATATATTTTCATTTCAATCGAATTAGTATGATTATTGAATTACATGTTAAGTTGATATGAATCCAATTAGTTTATATATTGAATTACATGTTAAGTCTTCATAGAAATAGTATATTGAATTACCTTGTGAATAGAATTAGGATGAATGGAACACAACACATCCAATAGCCATCGAAAATCTTTGTTTCTCGTCAATTGGGACGTGTACATTCATTGTCCCTCATGGAGAGAGACATGTACATTCATTGTCCCTCATAGACAGGGACGTGAACATTCAGTGTCTGTCCTGGATATGGACAATGAATGTCTACGTCCATCATGGAAGGGGACGATGAATTTCTACGTCCTCCATGGGTAGACGTTGAACTTCAACGTCCATTATGGGTTGGGATGTGCACTGTTCACGTCCATTATGGGGAGGGACGTGTAGTGTTCATGCCTGTCCTGGTGATGGACGTGAATATTCATTGTCCGCTCATGGTTCGGACTATTAAATTGGTTTTTCGTCATTTTATTTAGTTTTTTTTGTAAATTTAGGTCGTTTTACATATTTAACATCTAATCATTATTAATTTTGCGTGTTAACAGGATTCATTTGAGGTGTTTGGTGTAAACGGTGTTAATTACAACCATCTATTTGAGATGGTAACATGTTTTGCGAGTCGGGATGAGGCGTTTGACTGGGCTCAGAAAATAGCTTTTGATAATGGGGTTGCCTCAGTAAAAGCATCAAATGGGTCCAAAAAACATAAACAACCCGAGTTGCAAGGCTCATACTTTCGTTGTTCAAGGTACGGCCGAACCAGAAAGAAGATCGATCCTGATATTCCCGAGAAGCCTAAGAAGAAAGGGACATCTAAGTTTGAGTGTTTGTTTCGGGTTCGAGCCGTGGAGAACCAGGCTAATGATATAAATGGGAAGGAGTTGATTGTTTGGAACATTTTTACCTCGGAGAAAGATGGTTATCACAACCACCAAGTAGCAAAGTACAAAGACGGTGATAGGCATTTTGCGGGTTTGGATGCCGAAGAGAAAGAGTTCGTGAGGCAACAAGTCCGGGCATCGATTCCCTCAAGAGATATTATAAATGGTCTTCATCAAAGAACCCCCGATAAACCCCAACCTACAAGCGCCCAAATTTATAGCGAGGCAAACAAGGTTCGGCGTGAAATTAGAGGAACACGGAATACCGCTCAACAAATGTTTGCTCTAGCCGTTGCTGCCAAGTATGTGGAATGGCACAAATCAGATCCCGAGACAAAGGAGCTCAGTCATGTTTTTATGTCTCATCCGAAAGCCGTTAAAATCTTCCGTGCTTATCCACATGTGGTTCTTATTGACTCGACGTACAAGACCAATGTTTACAAAATTGCTCTTGTTGAGGTTGTTGGTGTAACACCGTGTGGGTCTTCCTTCTTAATTGTTGTGGTGCTCCTTCCGTCAGAGTCGGAAAACGATTATGGGTGGATGTTGATGAGATTAGGGGAGCTACTCAGTTGTACGGGTTCATCTATTTCTGCCTTTGTCACTGATCGGGAGATGGGTTTGATCGCCGCTGTCCCTTTATTCGAGCACTCCCCACCTTTTGTGTCGTTGGCACATTAACCGTGCTATGGAGAAATAAGCACTCTCAATGGAGAAATTGATGTGGTACAAAGATATCATAATGCACAGTAAAGAAAGCGGTTGGTACCGCGTGATCAATGCATCCACCATTGATGAGTTTAGGAGCGCTTGAGAATCTTTTAGTGAAAAGTGGGAAGAGTTGGCAATTTATGTGATCAATACATGGGATAAATACAGGAAGAAGTTCGTGAGCTGCTATACAAACCAATACTTACATCTTGGAAACACGGCCACTTCCCGGGTAGAGTCCTCCCATTCACTTTTAAAAGCTTGGTTGAAGAGTGCTAACCTAAACCTTGACACTATGTGGTCCCGTATTCATTTCATGCTTGAAGCGCAACACTCGAAGATTAGATATGAGCTAGAGGTTTCGAGGAGTAGGCCGCGAAATGGAGATCGTGTATTTTCATTGTTACAAGGAAATGTCTCTATCAATGCCATAGAGATAATGGAAGAAGAGATTAAGAGAGGGATAAATCTCGGGAATGTGTTGGAAGACCATTGTGGATGTGTGCTAAGGGTTACTCATAGGTTACCTTGTGCTTGTACATTGATCCATTTGCAAAGAACTGGTAAGAGGGTCCATCTTGAAGATGTTCACGCTTATTGGAGGACCTTGGAGTACGACAATGTCCAAACGATACCCAAGACCGATAATGATGAGTTGGAGGAGCTTATTAAGGAAGCTAGAGCTAGTGACCCGGCTAAGAAACAGGTAATCATTGAGAAAATGCGAGATGGTCTTCACCCGGAAGACGAGGAAATTATACCACCTCCTGTTAGAGAAAACCCCAAAGGGAGACCGAGGGGTTCTACTATTTGTGTCATCGCCCAGGATGAAGTTGGAGAATCTCGTAGTTGGCAATGTATCACATACTTATCCCTAAGGCCCACAACCCAAGTGTCGAGGCCATACGGTGTTTTATGGATCGTAAATTACCATTTCCATTGGATGAGATTGCATTGTTGAGTACCATCGAGAGATCCACCGATGCCACCAATCGATCCTTTCTGGCAAGGGTCAAGAGACCCTTTGGTTGCACCATATGCTGATTTGTACAAGACAAACATCGAGAAATGGCATACGTTGATGGGAACTAGACCTAAAGTTTATGGCAGAAGACGGCGTTCCACATCAACTGACCCAGAAACTTCAAGGAAATTAAACTTTGATAATGTATTTAAAGTTTGATTATGTAATAATTTAAAAAAGTGACCGTTATAATTATAAATGTCATCGTTATAATTTTAAAAAGTACCGTTTAAATTCAAAAATACCGTTACAATTCAAAAAGTACCGTTTAAATTCAAAAATACTGTTACAATTCAAAAAGTACCGTTTAAATTCAAAAATACCGATTACAATTCAAAAAGTACCGTTTAAATTCAAAATTCTGTTACAATTCAAAAATATCGTTATAATTCAAAAATACCGTTATAAATTTCAAAAAATATTACCGTTTTAATCTGACTTCTTATAAATAGCCCTTGCTATCTCCATTTCAATCATAACATCCCATCTTATCACTATTAAAAATTCTCGATTCACTACAATACTAAAATGGTTCTCACAAATACTCAAAAAATAAGAGCTTATCAACTAAGGATCGATCAAATCGTAGCGGATTTACCAGTGCTAGTGTCTCACCTTGAATTAGTCGTTCCAAGTGCCACTGTATGGCACTTGCTTGAAAATTCTCCACTTGGCAGCCTTTGTATCATCTTAGCCGGAAACCCGGAGGTTATACTAATTACAGCAGTTACTGATGAGGTTGTTTCTGATGAAACATTAACCGAAAAGATGTGGGAGCTTCGCAGGTTAAAAAGTGATGTCCTTGTCTATTTTGAGCGCATCCTGACCGTCCTCGATTACGCAACACTATCAGAATTATGTGCCGGTAGAGTATTCAGCTTAAGAAATGTCAAACTTGACATCATTGATTTCTATGATCAATATGTTGCTAGCCAACCTGAAGAAATTGAGGCTCGAGATTATGTACAAGATCTGGAAGCGTCATCTTCATCATTAGAAGATAATTGAGTTGGATTTAAACTACGTTTTAAATAAAGTTGTGTTTTTCAATTCCGTTAAACTACGTTTCAATTACAGTTGTATTTTAATTAAGTTTTATGTACTTCCGACATGCGTGTTTTATGTAATTTCATTAAGTCTATTTTAATTAATCTTTAATTTAACTAAATGTAGTGCCGACTCGTTCATTTCAATGCATGACATTGTTCATACAAACAAACTATTCATACATAACGAAAGAGAATAAAAATATCCATACACAACACAAATAAAAATATCCATACATAACAATAAAAATATACACTACGGGGTACTCTTATCATCATCATCATCATCATCATCATCCCCAGCATCATCATCGGCATGGTCCTCGGCTTTGAAGAACGGCTCCATTTCCTCCATCAATCTCTGCGCATATTGCCACTTCCTGTCCGCGGTAGGCTGTCTATAGATCTGTGAAAAATGACGATAATAGCTCGGGATACCTCGGGCTCCTAGCTGAAAGGGAGTGCGCGAAACTGAGTACGGCGTGTAGGGGGTAGAAGTGTGGGTGATAAATCTTCCTATACCAAACCATGTAGCGTGGATCACTCTGAAAAGGCATCAAAGCCCGGTCAAACCGCTCTCTCAAAAATATCTCGGCATCACCCAAACCCCACTCCAAATCAGGACTATCTCCATAAGACAACCTATAACCCAAGGCCGGCTTAGCCAGACGATAGTCAACAGTCGAGAACCGCATAGCTGTCGGGATAACCTGAACATACCCGTACTGACGGAGACACCTATCAGGCTGGTACGGCTCTACTATATCCAAAAATCTAATCAGGCCCGAGTAGAGCGAAATACTGCAAGCCCTGTGAGGACTAACACCATAAGGGAGACACGTGATACGTGCCTAATGTATAGTCTTTTTAGCCTATTTCAGCACGTATTTCTATGCATTTTTTATACTTTTTTTATGGTATTTTGCCCCGAATTGGCTACTTTGGTGCATTTTGTCCTTTTTGTAGAAATGAACGCGAAAGTAGTGGAATCGTACCCTTTTTCGTCCTTTTTGCATGCATTTAGAGGAGACGGGATTGTTCCCGAGTGAGTTACTGTTTGTGGAAGCGGTGTGGCACGGATTACGAGGCATTTAGGCGAGGACGTGAGCTGAAATGAAGTATAGCCACTCAATCGAGCTGTTTCCCACTCGATCGAGTGGTTTCTATACCCCTAGTTGGTCGATCGAGGGGTTTTTCACTCGACCTTCTGCTGCAGAAAGAGATGTTACTCGATCGAGTAACTTTCCAGTCGATCGAGCTGTTCTGGATAAAGAGTTGGTCGATCGAGTGGTTTTAATCCACTCGATCGAGTGGTTTTGATGGGTTTGGGCTTTAATTAGCCCGCGTGATGTTTTATTTCGCTAAACTCTTTTGCTTTGCTATTTAAGCACGCTTTACTAGGTTAATTAGGATCATCTTTCATATTATCAAACACTCTACTGTAAACTTTAGAACGCTGCTTTATTCCTCTTCACTGTTACTTTATTTCGGGATTGCTTTTACTCAGATTTTGTGTTCTTTACGCCAGATTCGCTTGGATTGTAATTCCTTCTCTCCCTTCAATAATAATTAATCATTTGCTTGCTTTTATTACTTGTTTTGTGCATTTATCCTTTGCCCTAATTTTCCTTTTTGCGATCTATTGTTATTTCTTAATGCTTACTGCTGGAAAATTGTTTGCTGTTAGTTTAATTAACGATATGAGTAGCTAAACTCCCTTCATGTTGGGATTAGGGAATCTGCAGTAGAAATGTGACGATGTAGTGAATGAATTAGACGAATTGATTACGAGACTCTGTCACTATAGCAATTTTTAATTGTATTTATCCGACCTAGTTGAGTGCACGCTTCTACGTCACTCTTTAATCTGGCTAAAATTAATCCTGGATCGAAAGATTGGACTAAATAGGCCTGCTATAAACAGTAGACTACCCTAATGAGGACGAAAGTTAAGTTAGTGGTATTTTAGGATAGAAAATGGACCGAAAGGACCTTTCCATATCCGTCTCATATTAGTTCATCTGAATCATTTACAGCTGAGTCACAGGACTACCGTAGTGAACCGAAATCCCGACATGTCCCTCTCTTCTTGATAGTTTAATCATATTTTACTGCCTTTACTGCTCTTTACCTTGTCTCTCTTTTCTTTAATTTTCGTAGTTTACAACCAAATTCAAACAAACCCCCAATTGTTACCATAGGATTAGAATTAGACAGCTATAATTACATTACCTCCCTGTGGATTCGATACTCGACTGCCTCTACTACATTTTAGTTGAGACCGTTAGGTTTTATCTTTGATAGGGTTGCGATAGCCGTGTCAAATTTTGGCGCCGTTGCCGGGGAGGCAATTCTTCAATTTATTAGTTGTTTTATTTTTAGTCCTTTTTCAGTTTAAGGAACACCCGTTCCTTAGACTATTCTTATATCCTGTTTGTAGTTTCCTCTTATGCGCAGGTCACAGGGCGGTGATTTATTGCCTTATAATCCTGAACTTGAGAAATCTTTGCGCGAGTTGAGGCGATCACAGAGGGTATTGCCGACAGAGGAAGAGCTGAGTACTCTGTCTAGTTATTACGAGAACGCTTTGTTTGAGGAAGATCCACCTTCATCTCCAGTTTCCAAATCAGCTGAAACAGTCACTTCTCCGGACTTTCTAGAAATGGCCGAAGAAGCAACAATTGCCAGTCACTCTGAGCCGACAGCCGCAAATCTCTATAAGGGGTTTGAATTACCAGGGGAGGCGAGAAAATTCGAGCCAAAGCCAGCTTATATTAATCTGGTTGAGAAAAACCAATTTGGGGGAGCTGCAAATGAAGATGCAGCTAAGCACATGGAGACTTTTCTCGATTATTGCTGCTCCATACCTCCACCTGCTGGCGTGACCCAGGATCAGATAAAAGAAATCATGTTTATCTTCTCACTCCGCGATGCTGCAAGGGAGTGGTATAAGGATTTGGACCGGGCTGCTCACGGTATAACTGACTGGAATTCACTGGCTTTAGCAATATATAAGAAGTACTTTTCTGCATCGAAGACCATTGCCATTAGAGCTCAGATAATGAGCTTTAAACAAGGGCCTGACGAGAACTTTCACGAGGCATGGGTCCGCTTCAAGAAGTTGGTGCGAACCATTCCGCACCATGGGTTCGAAAAGTGGAGTCTATGCAATCAGTTCTATAACGGGTTGTATGACGATCAGAGGGCTATCTTGGATGCTGCAGCCAATGGCCGATTTGCTGAGAATATGGGAGAGACTAAGGGGTGGAAGATCATTGATGATTTGGCCACCCTTAAGGCTGAATATGGGAACTCCAGAGGTAATCAAAGAAGAGCTGCTGAATCTTCTTCTGTCGCTGCACTTGAAGCTCTTACTGCGAGATTTGACAAATATGAGTTGGGAGGAGTTTCCAAGGGAGGGATGTACCAGGTTAATCTTTGTGACAGACGGTCCTTTCGTCTCGTAGAAGATGTGGAGGAGAGGGACATGTCTCGGATCATTGTCCCAATTCCTATGAGTCATGTCTTGCCTTCCAACACTACGGGCGGAACAACAACGATTACTACGAGCCGAACGTCCATCCCAATTTGAGGTGGAGCAGTCAGAATGTGCTTAATCCCACTGCTCCTCTGAACCAGCAGCAGCCGTATATTCCTCCACACAAGAATCAACAAGGCTTTCAGAAGCCTCCTTCTTTTAATCCCCCTAACCATGGTGCATCATCTTCCGGTGGGGTGAATGAAATAGGAGAGAAAAAGTCTATGTTGCAGACCATTTCAAAGCATTTGCAGCTGAATGATCAACAAAACCAGCAGAAGGACGCATCATTTAAGGCACTTGAGACTCAAGTTGCCCAATTGGCCGCAAATCAGTCCACGAGAAAGCAGGGTCATTTACCGACTCAAAATGAGAAGAATCCATATGAGACGGTAAATCTGATAGAATTGAGAAGCGGTCTTTCTTATGAGGGACCGGAAGTGTCAAAATCAGACCCTAGGGAAGCCAATACTGATAGTGAACAGTGTACTGCCGAGAAAAAAGGCTTCACGACAAAATAGTTGCTCGATCGACTGAAATCTGGTGTTCGATCGAGTGGAACTGAAGATGAAAGCCCTCGATCGAGTGGTTTTTCCACTCGATCGAGTAAACAGGAAGAACAGATTGGTCGATCGAGTAGTTTATCTACTCGATCGAGTAAAACAGAAAGTGGAGTTGGTCGATCGAGTGGAAATTGTACTCGATCGACTGACATTGATGAAGGAACTGCTCGATCGAGTGAGCAAATGAGTCGATCGAGTGGTATTGATGACGGGAAGCTTATTCGAGAGCCTGCTAGTGCTCGTGTAAGCGAGATATCACCGGAAAGACCTCGTTCGAGAGGTAAGAAGCGTCCAAAGGATACAGAACTTGCTCCGAAAGACACTTTGGAAGAGAGAAACAAGGGACTCGAGATACCTATTACGGTTCCCTTCCCGAGGCGGCTGCAAAATACTAAAGTTAATCAATAATTCGGCAAATTTGTCGAACTTTTGAAGAGCTTGGAAGTCACCGTGCCGTTCACTGAATTGCTGACTAAGGTACCCTCTTATTTAAAGTTTATGAAAGAAATTTTAGCGCGTAAGAGGACTATTAATAACAGTGAGACCGTAGCTTTGACTGAGGTGGGGTCAGCCCTATTTCAAAATAAGTTACTCCCTAAGCAATCAGACCCGGGTAGTTTTTCAATTCCGTGTCATATCGGTATGCATTTGATTGATAATGCGCTATGCGATTTAAGCGCTAGCGTGAGTGTCTTACCTCTATCTCTGGCCAAGAGATTTGGTTTGACAATGCTGAGTTGTACCAACATGACTGTTCAGATGGCCGACCGTAGTTTATCACGCCCACTAGGTGTAGTAGAAGACGTACCTGTTCAGATCGGGAAGTTCTTTATTCCCGTTGATTTTGTTGTATTAGACATCCCCGAAGATGCACACACCCCTATAATTTTTGGGAGACCATTTCTGTCCACTGCTCGTGCAGTAATAGACGTCGGGGGGAAGACTTTGACCTTTCAGGTAGGGGACGAGGAGCTGATTTTTTATCAGTCTAAGTTCCGGAGAGCTCCCATGCAAGCCCAACCTTGCAATGCTCTCTCTTCTATTGATATTAGTATTGACACTCCAAATGAAAATTTGGGGAATTGTGCCGCTATTGTAAACCCTCCGCCTCAGACTGAGAGCAAAAAGGAGGAAAGTTCGTCTGTTTTCCTTGCTGTAGGTACAGATGAAGGCAAAGGGGAAGCTGTCAAAGGACATGGTGCAATCATTATCAATCAAACTGGAGATGTTGACGCTAAAGCTGGTGATAAAGGAGCAAGGACGAGGAAGGTTCACGCTTATGTGGATGTGAACTACTCCCCTCCTACCGTTTCAAGTGATTACTCATGCTCATGGAAGTTGAAGAGGACAGTCAATGTCGCTGAGGTGACGTCCTCCAGTCAGAAGCCCACCAAGGGGCTACTGAAATTTGATGGGAATTAAACGGGGAAATGCCCCGTGTAACACTTTTTAATAGATAATTTTTTGAATTTCCTTTGAATTTGTTTTATTGCGTTTTAATTAGGACAATTAGTTTTAGACAGTTCTTAGCGTATACGAAAGACTATAGACTGTGCTTATGCGTTTTTGGTATTTTGGGAAATTTTTGGATGTGTTTTTATGCAGGTTTGGGGAAGTTTCACGCATTTCAAGGAGAAAAGACGAAGTTCAAAGAGCTTACGCGAGAAAAGCCCTCGATCGAGTACTTTTTGTACTCGATCGAGTGGAAAATTGGTCGACCGAGTGCTTTTTCAGTCGATCGAGCACAGCACTAAAGGGGATTGGTCGATCGAGTAAAAATTTTACTCGACCAAGCTGCTGGGCCATCAAAGTGCTCGATCGAGTGGTTTAAAACCACTCGATCGAGTGAAGTGAACAGAACACGGGAGTTTTTCTACCTTAAACTCTTATTTTTGTCTTCTAATTCATTTCATCCCCTAATTCCGTCTAATCCTTCCCCTAATTGCGATTTTAACTCCCCCAAATCCCTATTTTCTTGCCCAAATCACCAAATCCGTCACCTACATTTCATTGTTTGCATATTAATCTTCAAAAGCCCCTTAAATTCACCCTTTCTTGTGTTCATTTTCGCGGTTTTAAAAGGGATTTAGGGTTTGCGGTTTTTTCGAGCGAAAATCCGCCATTGTTGCTTGTTTATTTGAGGACTATTTGCTTTTGTAGGTTCATCATCATCAAGTAAGTGATTTCCATAACCTCTTGCATTTTAATTTCAATTACTTTGAACTTTATGAGGTGAAATTGAATTAGGGTTTCGGAAATCCCTGTTTGGTCGATTTTTTTCGACTTTAATTGTGTTATTTGCCCTTATTCGTCTTGCTTGATGATTAATCCCAACTCCTCGATGTTTACCACATGCTTAATTCGAATTCCACATGATTTTACCATATGGGTTCAAGACAGTCGAATTTTTCGACTATCACTTTGATTTTTGCTGTTGTAATCTGTCTTTTAGCATCTGTGTTGCGATTTTTGCTGCTGATTGTTAACTGAAATCGCACTCCCATCAATGTTAGCCATGTTCCACTGAACCTTTGCACGGAAACAGCGATTAGGGTTGCTTGAGTCGATTTTCTTTTCGACTGTCAGACGGTTTATCTATTGCATTGTCTTAATCAACTTCAGTTGTTGCTACCTGCTACTGCTGTTAATTGTTATCCCCGTCTCCCTATCGCCATTTGCATTCTGTAATTCGAAACTTTTGAGGATTGTTGGATTTTATCTGCTGTAAAGTTGAATTTTTCGACTGATACGGCATTCACATGCTGTCACATGCTGGTTTTACGTGTTGTTTTAGCCACGGTTAACAGCTATTTTCTTATCATGCCCTTTACCATATTGCAGGATGGATACTAGTTCTTTACCCTCCACTAGTTCGTCCTCCAGCCCGTCCTTGAGCGAGTCAGTGGCCCCTGCTGTTGCCACTACCTCTGCCCTAGTCACCACTGCAGCCCCAGTTTTCCTTGTTTCAGCTGCAGGGACGGTTTTTTCTCCAGCTAGCTCAGCTGGAAGCCCAGTTCAGGCTGCCACTTCCACTACAGTCACCACCACAGCTAGCACTGCTGCTAGTTCCTCTTTGGTGGTGACCACAGCAGCCACCACGTGTACACCAGCCTCCACTTCTGCACCTGTGACGGACTCACCTGCGGTTGCAGCTGCCTTCAGAGCTGCTTTGGTTCCTTACACAGTCCGAGAGCGGGCCGCTGCCTTGCGTTCTAGAGACGGAGGCTGGGGTCGTAGACGGTCTCGAGCTACGCCAGCTCCTGTTGCCTCTACTCCTGCTCCTAGCACTTCCACACTTCTTCGCTTCTACTTCTACTTCGCCGCTCGTCTACTTCGAGACGATTCTGGTCAGGGGACACTTCTCTCGACTCCCACCCGGACTAGCCACAGGTATTATTCGTCAACGCTGTTCATCGTACGAAATTCTTTAACTTGGTCAATTGTGTACATGTGCCTTCCCGATTTTTGGATAAATCGGCATTAGAGAAACTCGGTATTTACGAGTCAGTCTGTACTTTACTACGGGGCACGGGGATGCCT
This sequence comes from Silene latifolia, assembly GCF_048544455.1. NCBI lineage: Eukaryota > Viridiplantae > Streptophyta > Magnoliopsida > Caryophyllales > Caryophyllaceae > Silene > Silene latifolia. The sequence continues at coordinate 134,931,230 of NC_133526.1, forward strand.
GGCCTCATTACCATGAGGGGTCGTACCTTCTTAGAGCTGAGCCTTGAGTTTCTCAGCTCTTTTACCTTCTCCTCAGGGGCATACGACACTGACCCCGACTGTCTGTCAGTCTCCTTCAGGTTGTTTAACCGGACTTTTCCGATGCCTCTAGCGGAGTTTGGTAGGTTACTTGACCTTACCTCCTCGGGTGTGACGTCAGACTCGAGGAAGGTTTACCGTCAGGTTTGGCGGTGCATGGCCCAGACCCGTTTCCAGGAGCGTAAGCTCCACCAGGTCCACCATCCCTCCGTTCGTTGTTTTCTTAGACTGATGGGGAGCTCTATTTTCGGCCGAAAGGAGCCGAACAACACTACCAACACCGAGCTCTCCATCCTGGGCGGTTATCTGAACGTCGACTGTGAAGGTCCTTTTACCTTCAACATTGCCTACCTCACCGCCCAGTACCTCCACGACCAGGGGAAGAAGGCGGCGAGAACCATTGCCTGCGGTGGCATAACCACCATTCTTGCCCATCGCCTTTTTCCCACCTGGCCACGTGACTTGCAGTACCTCGAGGGAGAGAGGTTACTGAGTCTGGTTGCCATGCTCGCTCAGCATTGGCTTACCCCAGACTACCAGACTTGGAAGATTGACGGCTCCTTGTCTGTTGACTTACCTTGCGACAGTCTCCCCCGTCTTGAGCCCTTACCTACTGTGGTAAAGGGCCACCGTCTGCCTGCTTTGCCTTTATTCCACCTTCCACTTCAGTCTCGTCCACCTCCTGATGCACCCGCCGCCAAGAAGCGGCGAGTTGAGACTGGAGAGGGGTCTACACCTTCAGGGAGTACCCAGCCTTCCACGGCTACTCCCGATCTGACCCCTACTCCCACTACTACTACCACTCCTACTCCTACTCCTGCTCCACCTCCCACTGACCAGACACAGACTGACCCGGCCTTTCCGGCTACTTTTAGACTACCTCCTCCCTTTGTAGCGCCCGCGGTCCAGGACCAAGGGGGCGCAGTTTACGGTCTGTTGATTGAGCTTGCAGAGCGTTAGGCTCGTATGGAGAGGGATATGGCTCTTGCCTTACACCCTCTATACGAGTACCTCTTGCGGAGACACAGACCGATCCCAGAGGGTTGGCCACACCCCTCCTTCTTCCAGTACCCAGCTGAGGGGTACCCGGTTTCTGACGAGGAGGAGAGCGAGGACCCAGAGGTGGCGGTGGAGAGAGCTCGCGCTGAGGAGCGGAAGAGGAGAGAGGAGGAGAGATACCCGGAGTACCAGGGAGATGGAGACGACGACGAGTAGCTACTGGTCTACTCACTTCCCCAGTTTTCTGACTGGTTTGGGGAAGTTCGTCTTTTGTATGTATCTCTTACTCTTACTCTTTTATCTTTGTCTCCTTTATTTATTGTTTTTATTTCCCTTATAGGTTGTATATTCCCATTCCCCCATATTTCTGCTGGTGTATGCTGGAGGACAACGAGGGCGTTGTCCGTTTTGGTTTGGGGAGGGTATTGCATCCTTTTGAGTCTGCATCTGCATTTGTTTTGCATCCACGTTTATTTTTCAGCCTTGCATTGTTTTATTTCATTGAAAAAAATCCAAAAAAAATTTAGAAAATTACAAAAATTCAAAAAATTTCACGTTTATTTTTGCATATAGGTTGAGTCGGAACGGTAGATTCCCATGATGACAATGCACTATAATTTGTCTTTTTGCTTGAGCCTTGCACTTTTATTGATAGTTTTTAGCTTTGTCATACGCATAGTCTACGAATTTCTGTTCAAATATAAGCTGACTGTTTAGACTCTACCTATAAATTGGCAAACTACTTAAAAATTCTTAGTTTTAGAGCCATAACTGGTGACATCCATGACCAGTTCATTAGGAATTGAGAGTAGTACTCCTTGCATAGCATGTTCGTCTATTTTGCACATTTATAACATTCAATTTCTCGTCAAATGCACATATTCGGGTTTGTGGTTGGTGTCACATGCAGGGAGGTGTTTGCAAATTCCTCTTTCCTTATACTTTTCACCCATTTAGCTCCAAATTAGCCAAAACTTGCCTTTTTGACCCATTAGCTACATTTCAAATTAACCCTGCCTAGTCAAGCTAGTTTAGTATGTTCTTTTGTGGTATGAGTTTTCGTCTGCAGTTTGGCCGTATCCCTTTTGTATGGAGTTGTTGGAAAGTTGAGGAGAAGGAGAAAGAAAAAAAAATGAAAAAATGAAAAAGAAAGAGGGCTGGAACGTGTAAGAAAGAAAGAAAGAAAAAGAGAATGTGAAAATGGAGGAAACAGACGTGCTCCTCTTGTCTGAGTTGAGAAGATGTTCGAAGATGTACAATCGAAAAAGGGTGATTTGGTTCAGTTAGTTATTTCAGACGGTATTTAAAAGGGAAGTTTGTGACCGTCTGACTCCTCCGTTCTATCCCATATTTTTTGAGGAGATTGTGTTTTGAGTCTAGTGAGTTTTGTGCCGAATGAAGGGCACCCGTACTTAGTCTTTTAGTCAGTTGAGATTCGGATGGTTTCATTATGGTCCCGTTAGGAACTAGCTTGACACTTTTACCTCCACATTTCCATAACATGTTTTGCCTTTTCTCACCTGAACCTCACTATTCCCAAATCATTTGCAAACCCTCGGCTGTGACGGACATTATTGGTTGGAATTTGTGCATTAGTACTTGAATTGTCTTTCATTTTTGTTGCATGCATGCTATGTAGGTCGCAGTTAGGTGAGTGACTGTCTTTTGTTCTCCCTCTTACATATAACATTCACCCTTTGCTTCATGAGAGAAGAGTGACCACGAGAGAGTCCAGTTTTGTTGGCCTTGCAAGGTCGATAGGTCAGCTATATTTCTAAACAGCTTATAATTCGTTTGCGTATTGAATTTTTAGCTTTAACTCTTTATTTTTGTTGCATTAAATTGGTTCAAGTATACTAGTTAAGCTAGCTCTGAGTTATCATTTCCGTTCCATTAGTTTAGTTTTGAGTTTACTCGAGGACGAGTGTTGAACCATATAGGATATATGTTTATGTTTTGATGATGTCAAGAGTGCTTTATATTTTATATACTCGTTGCGCGTAATTGTTTGTTTAGTCTTTTAGATTGGACTTACTAATCGCAAGCATTAAAGAATTGTGACGGAAGTATACAAGAACATATCATGATCATGCCCTCAATCAAGGATCAAGATATTAAAGATAATGGAAGAATTGTTCAAGCATTCATGAGAAGATGAAGCTCAATTAAAGATTGATCAAGCTTGGATAATGAAGTAGCCTACACTCGAAGATCTCCTAACGAAGATTAGAATAGTGTAGGTGATTATCTCGTAATGGTAACGTAAGAATGCGCTTCTTAAATTGGTAAAGTTATAGCTTCACAGCCATAACATTACTTGTTAAAGAGCTCAATGTTATAGCTCTTCTACTATAACATTGAGATGTGAAGTTTATAAAACACACGACAAAATAGTTTTTAAATTGTTTAAGGAAAACCGTTTTAAATGTTTTAGTAAAAGTATTTATTTTACAAGGGAGCTTATTTTAATATTGAGTATGGTTCTACTATGAGCTTATAATTAGTAATTATGATTGAATCAACTTATGAGTTGAGACATCTTGCTAATTAGGGTTTCTAGTTTCTACATACTCTATAATACCCTAAACCTAATTTATCTTACCTAGGGTTTTGTGAAAGAGGAATGGGCTTATGAGTCGTTTCTTTCTCTTACACGATGACTCTTTGTACAATTTAGGGTTTTGTGTAAATCCTTATAATATTTGATTAGAGATTTAATATCTCTTTTATATTATTTTGATTTATTCTTTCCTAACTTATAAGATATTATTTTTGTAAAGATAGAAGGAAAAGATTGAGTAAATCTTTAAAATAATATTTGGTAAGAGATTTATTATCTCTTTATTATTTGATTTATTCCTTTCTATCTTATAAAAATATTAGGGATGAATAGTGCTGTGTGAATAGTGCCGCGTGAACAGTGCCGTGAATAGTGCTGTGAATAGTAAAACGTGAATAGTAGTTTCCTTCTTGCACAATAAGTCTTTGCTTGGATAAGGGTTAAGGTATTAGGATAATATTTGTTAGAGATTTCTTTATCTCCTTATATTATCTTTCCTAATCTCCAAGATATTGATGAGTTGTTAAGATAGGAAAATATTATTTATTAAGGCAAGTCTTGGAAAAGAATTAAGGAAAGATTTAACCTAATTCCTTCTTGCTTTACAAGACACCACACGGCATCTAGGGTTTTTGCTAAACCGAAACCCTTGCTCCTCTTTTACTATAAATACTCCATACTTTACATCATTAAAGTTAAGACCTTTGAGCATAACTTTCATATATTTTCAAAAAGCAAAAACCGTGTTTTAAAGCAAGAAAACCGTGTTGTTTATTTTCGAAAAAGGTCGTGTGAATTATAAACTTGTGCATTCGTTCTTATTGTTATTGATGTGACCATAATTAGTGCACATTTAGTCCCCTAATTGAGCCTATTTTGCATACTATTATAGCATTTCATGGCCATTTTATCCGTCAAAACCTTCCTATTTGCTTTTCTATCGCATTTCATATGTTTTGTAGAAAAGGAGATAATAAGGCGGAAATTCCCGTCTTTCGTGCATATTTGGAAGCTTATTGATGATATTAGATGGACTAGTATGAAGAGGAGGCAAGAATGATGACCAAAGATGAAGGAATAAAGTGTATGTAGAAGGATCAAAGGTTTAAAAGTAAAAATGACGAGAGGGAAGGCATTACAAGAAGAAATCGCTCAAAAACTGAACCAAGGGTTGCTCCTTTGGCTCTGAAAATATGCTAGATGGAACGGCATCGAAAAATCAAGTGATCTAGGCTTTTGAATCACTCCAATAGGAGTCCGGATGAGGAAATAACGTCCGTTTTACAATCCGAGCTCAAGATACAGCTCAACCCGCTCGGGTCAAATTCAACCCGCTCGGGTTGAAGCCCAGGACGCCCATATTTCGCTCGGGACGAGCGGATTCCTCCCTTGTTACAATCCGAGCGTCTTGCCCTACAATCCGCTCGGATTCCTGCAATCCGCCCGGAGTGTCCCCAATCCGCCCGTCTTCTGGCTGGGAAAAACAAGAAATTTCACTGGAAGAGAATCCGCCCGGATTCCCTACAATCCGCCCGGATTCCCCCTCGCCAATCCGAGCGTCTTGCCCAAGAATCCGCTCGGATTCCCCATGCCCAGTCCGAGCGTCTTGTTCCTTGATCCGCTCGGATCGTCCATCCCAGATCCGGCCGTCCCGACTCCCAGCCGCACGGATCACAGCACAGCACAGTTTCGTTCTTCAAGCTACGAAATGGAGAAGCCCTTCTCTCGGATAATCCCGGAGGCTCCTTGCTCAACTTAAAAAGTGTAATTACTAGTTTAGCCCTTAGTTAACCCTAATGCATCCCACCTAATTTCCACTATAAATACCCCATCTTTGTAATTAACCAAGCATATCCTTTATGTTGTTTTAGAGTAGAAAAACTCTCTTAGATTAGATTAGGAGTAGATTAGAATAAATTACTCTTTAATCTTTCCACAAATTACACATTAATCTCTCCTTAATTATTGTTCAAGTTTATTATTCAAGTTTATTATTGGGTAATTGAAGATTATTGGGTTATTATTGGGAGATTGACAACCTTCCATCAATCATCAAGTTTCTTCTTTTATTCTTTGCTTTATTATTTGGATCATCTCAAGTTGGTATAATCCCTTTACTCTTTAATCTTTATTGTTTATTTCTTCATTCTATTATCATGTTTATACTTGTTGTGATGATTGACACCATTAATGACATGTTTCCCATGATAATGAGTGAGTAGTTTCTTTAGCTAGGATTAATGGGTAATTAGGGAAACCAACATGGGATTGATTCATGCTTAATCTAATGTGTTTTCATAATCAAATTGCTTGCTTGTTGTGATGTCAACTTTATGCACATGTTATGTTTGATGAAATGCCAAGCCTATGAATCCTTGCATTTTTACCATCTCTTATCTTTTCAACTTGACTTGTAAGATATAAACCAACTCGAGTCTTGTTAGACCATGCATAGAAGTTGAATAGGAGGAAAGTAAGTCGACTTGTAGGTGTCGTACAATCTAACCGATTCGGCTCCGGGACCCAACTCTTCCTATGAACCGTAAGATATAACCCAACTCGGTTCCTCCACAACATTAATTGCTTGCAACCTTGTGAACATGTTTGTATGATCAACACCATGAATCCCCCATGACCCCATGATATCCTAGCACTCTTAATCAATTGTTTACATCTTTCCTTTTATTGCTTAATTTACCTTATTGTTTGCATTAGCCTAGAACACAACTACAATCCAAACCAAATTGTGACACTAGCATAAATTGAGATAGATAGACTTAGAACCCAAAGCACACCGTCCCATGGATCGACCTCGACTTACCGCTAACTAGTTGTTTGTTGAGTATTATAAATGATGTTTGATTGGTTGAGTGACGACATCGACCGGATCAAAATGGCGCCGTTGCCGGGGATGGTGCTATGTGATTAAGTTCTTATTTGTTTGTCTATTTTAATTGTGCTTTCACCTTGAGGAACTTGTTCCTTAAGGATTGTTCTTACCATTTTTTGTGTAGTTTCCATGCTTGTAGTTGTTTCCTTGTCTTAGCTATGATGACCCAAGACTTGGTACATGGAGTATGTGGTGGATCTTTTGAGTATGACTATGGGTATGGGGAGTTTGAGGAGCAAGTCAACACAAACCTACCTTATTATTCGTACAATGAAAATCCTAACTACTACCCCAACTTTTCCCACCATAATCACCCCACCCAAAACCCACTTCATAATGAGCTTCAATTGCCACAATACAACCACTTTCACACTTACCCACAACAAGAAGATGAACCCATTGAAAATGTGATTCTCCAAATGATGGGAGATCAACAAAACTTCTTCAAACAAATGCTAGAGGAGAGCCAAAAGTGGGACAATGTTCTTCAAGGCATTGTTGCCCAAAGTGAGGAGTTGGAGATTCAAATTGCCCAAATGAGAGAATCCCAAGAAACCACCCCCCACCACTCTTTGGACATTTACCATGAATGTGAGTTTGAAGGAGTTACCTTTGATGAGAAGTGGGAAGAGCCAACCTCATTGAGCTCTTGTGAGTATGAAAGTGTGGTATTTGATGATGAAGACATGAGGTTGAGTAAGCCAAATACTCTTAACCTTTGTGAGTATGAGGGTGTATCATTTGATGTGAACATTGAGGTGTTGGAGGAAGAATTAATGAAGAGGAGTGAAGCCCCCATTTATGATTCTTATGGAGATAGCGATGATGACGTACCTATGGATGAAGCTTATGCGGGATATGTGTCTTGCAATGAAGAAGATGAATGGAGTTGTGAGATTGCCTTACTTGAGGAGCCCATCCTTGAGATGTTTGAGGTATGCTTCCATGAAGAAGATGAATTCCTTTTCCCCATTTCTCATGAAGACTACTTGACCCCTACCATGGAGCCAATGATTGTTGTAGAGGATATGGTGGACCTTCTTCAAAAGGTCAAGGCATCATACAAAAGCTACTTGGTGGCAAAGCTCAAAGAGAAACTTGCACGTGAAGCTACTTGTGGGAATTTGGCATCCACAATGTCAACATCTAAGGAACTTGATCATCAAAGCCATGACAATTCTCCTTCCATCTTGGAAGGATTGAAAAATCAAAATGCTATCACCGTCACCGAAATTGAAAAAGAAGGTGGTGAGTTGAAGTCTCCGGACAAATATGAACCATACTTCATATCTAGTGTTGACGAGAATCATGGGCTTATTGGTTTGAAGCATCGGGAAAGCTCTAGTGCCAAGGACAAGGTGAAAGAAAGGATATATGACAAACTTCCTTGGCTAAATTTCATGTTCAAGTGGAGCAACCCATACATATGCTTATTTGGAGCTTGTTCACAAGCTTTTGATCTTCTACTAAGAGCCTTGAGCTCTATGGACAAGAACCTTTACAAATTGAACTAGTTTGGTGGAGTCCTATCTCAAACCACCATTTGTAAGATACCCTTTCCTTTAACTTTGCATTACATTTCCACTTGCATTTAGTTATATACATATACATTTAGCTTGCATTTGTATTATATTTCATATTGCATTTGCATTATTTAGTTCATATAGTATAGTCGCATTGTAATATATCTCACATGATTCATGTAGATAGTTGCATATAGACTAGAATTCATGCATAATCACTAATGGCCAAACCTATTCATTTCTACACTAGAAATAGTGTTTAAATCGGTTTGGGGAGGTTTGATCATAGTGACTTAAGCATTTATCATGCATCATATAGTATAGTTTAGATTGCATTCACTTGTTATATATGTCATATAGAATTGCATTTAGTTAGAGCATGCATTCATTCATATCATATCATTGCATTTGTACTTCAATTTCAAAAAAATCAAAAATCCAAAAACATGTATTTTCTTTTTATTCCTACTCCTACATGTACATTGAGGACAATGTCCAAAATAAAGTGGGGGATGGGAATTTATATTCCAAAAATGCATAAAAATTGAAAAATTTCGAAAAATCACAAAAATATGTCTGTTAATTTCATAAAAACAAAAACCATAAAAATTTGAAAAATTGAAAAATCCAAAAACAAGTTCATTTCCTTTGTAGTGTAATCTTGTATATATTGTTTTATATATTGTGTTTGTTTTATCCTTGTTCACATTGATCGACTACGCCACATCCGAGACATGGTATGATCTTTCCAATCTCCTTTTTCCTCTTTATGTTAATGACTATGTGGCTTTATTTTGATTGATGCGGTAAAAACAATGTGAACTTAGGATTGCATCTAGTTTATTTGGCATGTTAGTTGGTAGAATCATTTGCATTAGGATGTATATATGTTAGTTGCATCATGGCATGTAGTTGCATGTTAGAAAATTTTGCGAAATCGTCTACTTGGGAAGCTTGACAAGTGTATATAGGCCCTAGTAGATGCTTTTTATTCTTAAGACTTTGCTTGTTAGAATGCTTGTAAAACACCCTAGGATGTGTCATGCTAATATCCTTTGACCCATGGTTTAAGGCCTAGTCAAGAGTACCTTGTGGTGTGATAACTCCTTGGCTACCGTTTATTCCAAGGTGACCCTTGAAACCATGCATACTTCTATCATTCATCCATGTTCTACCACATTTTTGTCATCAAAGGGAATGGGCACAAAAAGAAATCAATTTGAGTTCAATGAAATGAAAAGTGAAAGAAAGTTTGCAAAAAAAATGCATCAAATGAAAAGAGGAGCAAAAATAGAACTCCTAAAGCTTCAAATATAAGGCACCCTCGTTACTAATTGGGGTGACTTTGAAAATGTTCAAAAGAAAATGCAAAAAAGTTGAAAGTTGTCAAGTGTTGAAAAGCCAAAAATCAAAAAGAAATGGCAAAAAGAAAGTGTTCTCAAAAAGTCAAATGCCAATGAAATTGGGGGAAAAACAAAAACAAAAGCAAACTCCCAAAGTGAAACTCAAATATCTATTGATCCCTTTTTCATCTTATCCATTTTTGTGCATGGTAGAGAGGGGACGACCCTTCCTCTCGTCTAGGCAAGAGGGGGAATTCCGCGATCCTCCAGTGTTTCTAACACCATAGGGAGTCTACTCTTGACAAAAGCATTTAACGATTGAGGACAAAGGTACCCTAGCTTGACACATTTTGGAGGTGATTTATTGGTATCCTTCTAGGCTTAGTAGTTTGAAGAAATTGTATCTATGAAGGAGTGTGTACCCTTGAATTGCTTCCCTTGTAGATAATTTCCGCCACTTAGATGAGGAAAGTGGCTATTCTTTTGTAGATGCATCCATTACTTGATTTAGTGTGCTTAATGATTGGATGTGTCGCCATTTTGGCAAGACCCACCTTGCCTTGCAAGAAGGCATCCTACCTCATGGTTGTCTTGTTGTGAGTTGAAGGGGCAGAGTGAGACCCGCTAATTGTCTCATATCGGCTATGTTATTAGGTTAGTTTAAATAAAGGTCTAGTTTTAGTCACCTCTTTACTCGGGACGAGTAAAGGTTCGGTTTGGGGATATTTGATGTGACCATAATTAGTGCACATTTAGTCCCCTAATTGAGCCTATTTTGCATACTATTATAGCATTTCATGGCCATTTTATCCGTCAAAACCTTCCTATTTGCTTTTCTATCGCATTTCATATGTTTTGTAGAAAAGGAGATAATAAGGCGGAAATTCCCATCTTTCGTGCATATTTGGAAGCTTATTGATGATATTAGATGGACTAGTATGAAGAGGAGGCAAGAATGATGACCAAAGATGTAGGAATAAAGTGTATGTAGAAGGATCAAAGGGTTAAAAGTAAAAATGACGAGAGGGAAGGCATTACAAGAAGAAATCGCTCAAAAACTGAACCAAGGGTTGCTCCTTTGGCTCTGAAAATATGCTAGATGGAACGGCATCGAAAAATCAAGTGATCTAGGCTTTTGAATCACTCCAATAGGAGCCCGGATGAGGAAATAACGTCCGTTTTACAATCCGAGCTCAAGATACAGCTCAACCCGCTCGGGTCAAATTCAACCCGCTCGGGTTGAAGCCCAGGACGCCCATATTTCGCTCGGGACGAGCGGATTCCTCCCTTGTTACAATCCGAGCGTCTTGCCCTACAATCCGCTCGGATTCCTGCAATCCGCCCGGATTGTCCCCAATCCGCCCGTCTTCTGGCTGGGAAAAACAAGAAATTTCACTGGAAGAGAATCCGCCCGGATTCCCCCTCGCCAATCCGAGCGTCTTGCCCAAGAATCCGCTCGGATTCCCCATGCCCAGTCCGAGCGTCTTGTTCCTTGATCCGCTCGGATCGTCCATCCCAGATCCGGCCGTCCCGACTCCCAGCCGCACGGATCACAGCACAGCACAGTTTCGTTCTTCAAGCTACGAAATGGAGAAGCCCTTCTCTCGGATAATCCCGGAGGCTCCTTGCTCAACTTAAAAAGTGTAATTACTAGTTTAGCCCTTAGTTAACCCTAATGCATCCCACCTAATTTCCACTATAAATACCCCATCTTTGTAATTAACCAAGCATATCCTTTATGTTGTTTTAGAGTAGAAAAACTCTCTTAGATTAGATTAGGAGTAGATTAGAATAAATTACTCTTTAATCTTTCCACAAATTACACATTAATCTCTCCTTAATTATTGTTCAAGTTTATTATTCAAGTTTATTATTGGGTAATTGAAGATTATTGGGTTATTATTGGGAGATTGACAACCTTCCATCAATCATCAAGTTTCTTCTTTTATTCTTTGCTTTATTATTTGGATCATCTCAAGTTGGTATAATCCCTTTACTCTTTAATCTTTATTGTTTATTTCTTCATTCTATTATCATGTTTATACTTGTTGTGATGATTGACACCATTAATGACATGTTTCCCATGATAATGAGTGAGTAGTTTCTTTAGCTAGGATTAATGGGTAATTAGGGGAAACCAACATGGGATTGATTCATGCTTAATCTAATGTGTTTTCATAATCAAATTGCTTGCTTGTTGTGATGTCAACTTTATGCACATGTTATGTTTGATGAAATGCCAAGCCTATGAATCCTTGCATTTTTACCATCTCTTATCTTTTCAACTTGACTTGTAAGATATAAACCAACTCGAGTCTTGTTAGACCATGCATAGAAGTTGAATAGGAGGAAAGTAAGTCGACTTGTAGGTGTCGTACAATCTAACCGATTCGGCTCCGGGACCCAACTCTTCCTATGAACCGTAAGATATAACCCAACTCGGTTCCTCCACAACATTAATTGCTTGCAACCTTGTGAACATGTTTGTATGATCAACACCATGAATCCCCCATGACCCCATGATATCCTAGCACTCTTAATCAATTGTTTACATCTTTCCTTTTATTGCTTAATTTACCTTATTGTTTGCATTAGCCTAGAACACAACTACAATCCAAACCAAATTGTGACACTAGCATAAATTGAGATAGATAGACTTAGAACCCAAAGCACACCGTCCCATGGATCGACCTCGACTTACCGCTAACTAGTTGTTTGTTGAGTATTATAAATGATGTTTGATTGGTTGAGTGACGACATCGACCGGATCAGTTATCGTTATAAGATAATAGTGCTATATTTGATTTCTTACTCGTTCATTAACGTGAACTTGTAGTAGAATCATTAGTGCTTTCTTATTAGCGTAAGTTAGTCACTCGAGTATTTAACGGTACTCATTGAGTTACAGCTAGAGTTAGTTGTACGAGTTGGGTTAGTAAATTTGTAATCCGTAGAAAGGTACTAAATTTATTAATCGAGAATAGTGGACGTAGGTTTCGACTTGTGAAACTGAACCATTTCAAAAATCCGTGTGTCTCTTCTTGTTTTGTTCTTTCGTTTACTTTACTTACAATCATTAGTTGATTAGTTAAAGTTTAATCGATAAACTTTAAATAATCAATTACATTCACACAATTGAAAAAGCTTTCATAAAGTTTTAAATCCTCAATTCACCCCCCCCCCCCTCTTGAGTATTTTGGATCAATAGACTCTTCAATTGGTATCAGAGCCTCGTGCTCTTGATTGCCTAACCGCAAAGAGGCTGATCTATCTTGTTTTTCATTTATCTTATTGTTTTATATTCCGCTGCCTATCACGTGATAAATGGATTCCAAATATCTCAAGTGTCCCGTCTTTGATGGGAAGAATTATGGATTGTGGAAAAACATGATGACTCACTATGTGAAAGGACACGATTGGGAGTGCTGGAGGATTATCCAAAACGGACCGCATAAAATTCTTGTGGCATCCGAGGAAGGCACTACCTATGAAAAGAAAGAAGAGGACTATGTCGAGGCCGACTACAAGAAAGCCGAGAAAAACTCCAAAGCAATAAGTCTTCTGCAAAACGGAATGACTTCCACCGAGTTTGATCGGTTCTCTTCATGTTCCACGGCCAAGGAGATATGGGACGGGCTCGAATTAGCTTATGAAGGTACTTCCATTGTTAGGAAGCACCGAATTGATTTGCTTATGCAAAAATATGAGCTATTCATCATGGAGCCTAATGAGTCTCTAGATAGTATGTCCGCAAGGTTCTCAAGTATAATAAATGAATTAAAAAACCTAGGTAGAAAATTCTGTACCGAGGACATTGCTAGAAAGGTTCTTAGGAGCCTTACTAAAAAGTGGCGTGCTAAGGTCACTGCAATGGAGGAATCACGAGATCTTGAAACCCTGTCTTATCAAGAACTCATTGGTGCTCTCATGGCCCATGAAATTACTCTTAACAAAGATGACGCTGAACCAAGTCGCAATAAGAGTATGGCCTTAAATAGTGAGGAGGTTGACTCTGAATTAGAGGATGAAACCGTTTTGTTTGCACGACGTTTCAAAAATAAAATATTTCGAAATAAACAAACAAAATCATCCTACAACAACAACAACAAGTCATTCAACAAGAAGGTTAATGACTCAAAATCGTCCTTTGCAAATAGAGGTTGCTTTAAGTGTGGAGAATCTGGTCACATGATCAAAGATTGTCCAACATGGGAGAAGATAAAGGACAAGACAAAACGTGAGAAGACAAAGAGAGAATTCAAACAAGTTATGATGGCTTCGTGTTGGGGAGACCTTGATTCGAGAAGATGACGAGGAATCAAGACGACGAAGTAGCAAACCTTTGTCTCGGCGGTGTTAGTCTTGACCTAATCTCCGACAAAGGACAATGAAAGCACAAATTCTCATTCAAACTATTGCTTTCTTGGAGAATCAGACGAAGACGACGATGAAGAGGTAAGCTATCTTGAGCTTAAGAAACGTGTTAGAAAATTGTCTAAAAGTGCTTTAATCGAATTTTTCGAACAATCTCTTGATAAGTGTCACGAACAGGATTTGGAATTGAAGGATCTAAAGGAACAGATTCTCGAAATTGCGGAGGAGAATCATATTCTCAAGACTAAAGCTAAGAAGTTGAAGTCCAAAGTTATAGCAGAGAATGCTACAACATTAGATTCTGCTATGGCTGAAAAGAAGGAATTAGTGTCCAAAGTTATAGCTAATGAAGCTATAACTTCCGACCTAAAGCTTAAAATTAAGCACCTTCAAGCCAAAGTTATAGCTAATGAAGCTATAACTTTAGAACTTAGAAAAGTCAGAGAACTTTTGGAAGCTAAGGTCACTTCTAATGAAGAAGTGATCTTGGATCAAAAGGAAGAAATAGATTCTCTTTCAAAGCAATTAAAAGAATCTAAGACCGATATGATCAATATTAAGAAACACCACACCGATGTTGTGTTCATTCTTAACAAACGATTCCAAGACTTTCGTGATAACTTTAAAAAGGACAATGATGTAGATCACACAAAATGTCAAGAGGAAATCAAAACCCTAAAAGACCTTCTTCTACACGCTAGAAAGGTCCATGATAAGTGGGAAGGTAGCACAAAAGTCCTAAACTTCCTAACCGAACAATCTGATAATAATATGAAGATGGGGTTAGGACATGAGTGCTACAGCCGTAGAGACCACTCTAAATGCAAGTCAACACCTTCGGATTTTGATTTTAGAAAAAGGAAGTATGCTGATCTTCCTGAATATCTGATTTGCAATTACTGTGGTCATACGGGTCACATCCAAATCAACTGTGTCAAGAAGGCTCACGATTTACGAAAAAACGCCGAACATGCTAAAACTGTTGACACAGTTGTCGAGGATAAGGATACCCCCACTAACGAACCTAACGAAGAAAGGAACAATAAATTTCGTTGGTTCTATGACATGGCCTTTGACTACTCTAAGAAACCTAGCACCTCACAAAGCCCTTGTAGATCACAACCCAGTAAACCTACTCACAAGGCAAATAGTCAAGAGAGACCTAAAGAATTTCCGATACCTAGAGAAGTTCCGAGGCCTAGAGAAATACCAAAACCTAGAGAAAACCCTAACCCTAGAACTCCTCCCAAGCTAAAGAAACCTAAGGTTAGAAAAACGATCATTAGACGTGTTTGGATTCGAAAGGATTTAGTATTTAGAGTAACTAATCATAAGGGACCCAACTTAGCTTGGGTACCTAAAAACTGTATCTAATCCTTTTGCAGGAAGTAGTGAAAGAAAACAACCAATGGTATCTTGACAGTGGATGTTCAAGACACATGACCGGAGACAAGAATCTATTTCTTTCACTCAAGCCCTTCAATGGAGGAAAAGTGACGTTCGGGGATAACAAAAAGGGAAAGGTTATTGGCGTTGGCAAAATTGGAATTTCTGAAGCTCACGCAATCAGTGATGTTTATCTCGTGGATGGTCTAAAGCACAACTTGCTAAGTATATCTCAACTATGCGACAAAGGTAACAAAGTAGTTTTTCATACTGATAGTTGTCGCATTATTATTGAAGGAACTAGCAATGTTATTCTTGAAGGCCACAGAAAAAGGAATGTTTATATGGTAGATTTAAATGCTGTGCCTACTAACTCTTTTTCGTGCATGAAAGTTACATTAGATGATCCTTGTTTATGGCATAAACGTTTTGGTCACATTAGCTCACTAACCTTGAACAAGCTCAAGAAGTGGGACTTGGTGGAAGGGTTACCTAAGATCAAGTTTGACCAAGAAAAGATGTGTGACACGTGTGCAAGATGTAAACAAGTAAGATCATCGTTCAAGCCAAAAAGAGTAGTAAGCACAGATCAAGCCTTGGAACTGGTACATATGGATTTATGTGGACCTATGAAGGTAAGGAGTAGAGGAGGATCCAGGTATGTCTTTGTTCTTGTAGATGACTACTCAAGGTATGTATGGCCTATCTTTCTTCATTCAAAAGACAAAACGTTTGATGAATTTGATTGTCTTATGAAACTTGTTCAAAACAAATATAAGACTAATCTAGTATCTATTCGTACGGATCATGGCACCGAATTTGATAACCAAACTTTTATAGAATATTGTCGAGTTAATGGTGTAGGGCATAACTTTTCTGCACCAAGAACTCCTCAACAAAACGGTGTCGTTGAACGTATGAATAGAACCTTAGAAGATATGGCACGTACAATGCTCCTGTGTAGTGGTTTACCTCGTAA
Source organism: Silene latifolia (assembly GCF_048544455.1). Lineage (NCBI taxonomy): Eukaryota > Viridiplantae > Streptophyta > Magnoliopsida > Caryophyllales > Caryophyllaceae > Silene > Silene latifolia. Next base: position 134,947,362 of record NC_133526.1, read on the forward strand.
CTTTTGGGCTGAAGCCATTAGTACTTCTTACTACATCCATAATCGTGCTATGATCCGACCTATTCTTAAGAAAACCCCCTACGAACTCCTTAGAGGTCGAAAACCCAATATCTCTCATCTACGTTGTTTTGGGAGTAAATGTTTTGTACATAATAACGGTAAAAACCGCTTAAGTAAGTTCGACCCTAGGAGTGATGAGGCGATTTTCATAGGATACTCAGATCATAGCAAGGCTTATAAGGTCTTCAATAAAAGGACTCCTTGTATTGAAGAAAGTGTACACGTTATTTTTGATGAGGATAACGTGTTCGATAAGCCATTACAGGATGAGGAAGAAGATTTGGATGAGCCCGACTTTCGTCTCTCTATAGACGATCCCCCGTATTTGGAATTAGAGGATAATGAAATTGAGGGAATAAACGATGAGCTTGATCGTTCCTCAAAAGACAAAAAGGAGAAGGACAAAGTTATAGTTGATGATACTATAACATCCACTCAAAATAAGAACTCCCAAACCAATGTTATAGATGATGTTACTGTAACATTGAATCCAAATCAAGGTGTAGAGTCCGAGGTTATAATCGACTCAAACACAGCACCCGAATTGGATTCAGGGGGAACTTCCTCAAATTCCGAACCAAGTGAAGTCGGGACAAGCTCAAATAACAATGGTGAACCAAGCACTTCAACGAAGTGGAAATACAAGAATTCACACCCCATGGACAATATTCTTGGGAATATTAAGAAGGGTGTTCAAACAAGACGTTCCTTGAACAATTTCTGCTCTTTCTACTCTTTCCTATCCATGATCGAACCAAAGAACATCAATGAAGCTCTTGCTAAATCGGATTGGATTGTAGCTATGCAAGAAGAGCTACAACAGTTCGAAAGAAACAAAGTTTGGCATTTAGTTCCTAGACCAAAAGATCGAACAGTCATTGGAACTCGGTGGGTCTTTAGGAACAAATTGGATGATGCCGGAGTCATTGTCAGAAACAAAGCAAGATTGGTGGTCCAAGGATATAATCAACAAGAAGGAATAGATTATGACGAGACTTTCGCACCTGTTGCTCGTCTTGAAGCTATTAGACTTCTGATAGCATTCGCCGCACACAAGGGAATGAAGCTCTTCCAGATGGACGTCAAGACAGCATTCCTGAACGGATATTTACAAGAGGAAGTCTTCGTTGAACAACCTCCTGGTTTTAAGAATATCAAATTTGAGGATCACGTGTTCAAATTGGATAAAGCCTTATACGGCTTGAAGCAAGCACCCAGGGCTTGGTACGACAGATTATCCAAGTTTCTACTTGACAGTGGATTCAGTAGAGGATCCGTCGACAAAACCCTATTTCTAAAAACTGAGGATTCTGACCTTTTGGTTGTTCAAATATACGTCGATGATATCATCTTTGGATCGACTAACCGAAGTCTTTGCAAATACTTTTCTGAATTGATGACTTCCGAGTTCGAGATGAGTATGATGGGAGAATTGAAATTCTTCCTAGGTCTGCAAATACAACAAACAGATGAAGGCATTAAGATCCATCAACAGAAATATATCAAAGAGTTGATTCGGAAATTCGGGATGGAAAATTCACACGCTATGCCTACTCCAATGGTCGAGAACAAGAAATTGACATTGGATGAAAACGGTAAATCAGTTGATGAAACTATTTACCGTGGGATGATTGGGTCACTGTTATATTTGACCGCAAGTCGACCCGATATTATGTTTAGCGTATGCGTTTGTGCGAGATATCAATCATCTCCCAAAGAATCGCATATGACGGCCGTAAAATGAATGTTACGTTATTTAATTGGAACGGCCAACTTATACCTATGGTATCCAATGGAGTGCAATTTTGATTTAGTCGGTTATTCGGATGCCGACTACGCGGGATGCTCTCTAGACAGAAAAAGCACGTCGGGTGTCGCCACATTTGTCGGACCATGTATCATTACGTGGGGTTCGAAGAAACAAAATTCGGTTGCTCTCTCAACTGCTGAAGCCGAATATATTGCTGCAGGACTGGTATGTACTCAACTTTTATGGCTTAAGCAACAATTACGTGATTATGGTGTTGACGTAGGATGTATTCCTATTTTATGTGATAATACTAGTGCGATTATAATTTCTAAAAATCCCGCACAACATTCACGTACCAAGCATATTGAAATTAGACACCATTTTATACGAGACCATGTTGAGAAGGGGAATATAAAACTTGAATTTTGTAGTACTGAAAAACAATGGGCTGACATTTTGACAAAATCATTAGCTAGAGGACGTTTTGAGACTTTACGGTTGGAAATTGGTTTAATCGGTGGCACCTAAACTATCATAATTATTTCCTAACCGTGTGACTGGCTAGTTTTGACGAGATTATATGACTGTGTTCGTATTTTCCGTTGCAAGTACATTCTTATATAGTATTTTATTATCTTATGAGAATATTCCATTTGCTAGTCGGTTATATTTTGTGTTGTATACAAACCATAACTCTTGTTCATCACATATACATTCTAAGGTTTAGAGATTCATAAACCAATGACATTCATGATTGGTTTCATTTAGGATGTGAGTAGTACTCCTTACATGGCATGTAACATCTATTTGCATAAGCATGAAATTTGTCTCTTATTACCTGTATACACTCGGGTTTGTGGTGGTTACACATGTGGAGAGGCGACCCTTCCTTTACGTTTTACCTATTAACCTCACATTAGCCAAATTTGTCCTGTTTTGACCTATTTATTATACTACATTCCATATGGCCTACCCTTGTCAAGCTAGTCTTGTGGGTAAGTTTGGAAGTCTTGTTGTGGTCAATTTTGTTGGTGTTGTGATGAATATTGGAAGGAAGAAGAAAAACATGTACTAAAAAAAAAAAGGTGAAATGAAAAAAAATATACGAAAAAAAAAAGAGGAAAATGTTATTATAAAAGATGGAAAAGCAGAAATCTCTCATTACTCCTATTCTTATCATTTCCATATTACTTGAGGAGAAGTACTTGTTGATGTGAGTGAGTTGTGCCATACTTGGCATTGTGCATCATTCTTCATGTTGGGTTGGAAAGTGGAATATGGTTACTTTTGGTTGTGATCGGTGCTAGCTTGGCTTTTACCTCCACATATCCAAATTATTTTGCCCCTTCTTACCCAATTACCTCACCTCACATTCATATGTAAGTCCTCGGCATGTGTTTTGGACCTCGATTGGTTGGAGTGTATATGTACGGTTACTAGAGATATCTATCATGTTAGATTGCATGCATGCTTTTGTAGGTCGTAGTTAGGTGAGTGACTAATTTTCTTCTCTCCTACAAAATCTCTATTCATCTTGGTTTGTATTACACACTCTATATTTAGAGCTTGCTTATGTTGACATCGTTCTTATACTATAATATATGCTTTGGTTTATATATATATTTCTTGCCTCGGTTGATATCATTCTAGTCGTTTTATATCTGTTCTCATCTTTTCGATGATGTCAAGAGGGGGAAGAAATAACCATGATTTAGTATTTGCCTAAGCTTGCTCCTTGTCAAGACCTATTGTCTCTTAAAGTCCTTAAAGTTTCGGTTTTTGATAAATCGTCTTGATCTTGCGTTGATCTTTATCTATAAAGATAACGGTATTATATTGAGGGGGAACTACATACTTAGTCACAATTTTAGGAGACTTGCCATCATCAAAAAGGGGGAATTTGTTGAACCATATAGGATATATGTTTATGTTTTGATGATGTCAAGAGTGCTTTATATTTTATATACTCGTTGCGCGTAATTGTTTGTTTAGTCTTTTAGATTGGACTTACTAATCGCAAGCATTAAAGAATTGTGACGGAAGTATACAAGAACATATCATGATCATGCCCTCAATCAAGGATCAAGATATTAAAGATAATGGAAGAATTGTTCAAGCATTCATGAGAAGATGAAGCTCAATTAAAGATTGATCAAGCTTGGATAATGAAGTAGCCTACACTCGAAGATCTCCTAACGTAGATTAGAATAGTGTAGGTGATTATCTCGTAATGGTAACGTAAGAATGCGCTTCTTAAATTGGTAAAGTTATAGCTTCACAGCCATAACATTACTTGTTAAAGAGCTCAATGTTATAGCTCTTCTACTATAACATTGAGATGTGAAGTTTATAAAACACACGACAAAATAGTTTTTAAATTGTTTAAGGAAAACCGTTTTAAATGTTTTAGTAAAAGTATTTATTTTACAAGGGAGCTTATTTTAATATTGAGTATGGTTCTACTATGAGCTTATAATTAGTAATTATGATTGAATCAACTTATGAGTTGAGACATCTTGCTAATTAGGGTTTCTAGTTTCTACATACTCTATAATACCCTAAACCTAATTTATCTTACCTAGGGTTTTGTGAAAGAGGAATGGGCTTATGAGTCGTTTCTTTCTCTTACACGATGACTCTTTGTACAATTTAGGGTTTTGTGTAAATCCTTATAATATTTGATTAGAGATTTAATATCTCTTTTATATTATTTTGATTTATTCTTTCCTAACTTATAAGATATTATTTTTGTAAAGATAGAAGGAAAAGATTGAGTAAATCTTTAAAATAATATTTGGTAAGAGATTTATTATCTCTTTATTATTTGATTTATTCCTTTCTATCTTATAAAAATATTAGGGATGAATAGTGCTGTGTGAATAGTGCCGCGTGAACAGTGCCGTGAATAGTGCTGTGAATAGTAAAACGTGAATAGTAGTTTCCTTCTTGCACAATAAGTCTTTGCTTGGATAAGGGTTAAGGTATTAGGATAATATTTGTTAGAGATTTCTTTATCTCCTTATATTATCTTTCCTAATCTCCAAGATATTGATGAGTTGTTAAGATAGGAAAATATTATTTATTAAGGCAAGTCTTGGAAAAGAATTAAGGAAAGATTTAATCTAATTCCTTCTTGCTTTACAAGACACCACACGGCATCTAGGGTTTTTGCTAAACCGAAACCCTTGCTCCTCTTTTACTATAAATACTCCATACTTTACATCATTAAAGTTAAGACCTTTGAGCATAACTTTCATATATTTTAAAAAGCAAAAACCGTGTTTTAAAGCAAGAAAACCGTTTTGTTTATTTTCGAAAAAGGTCGTGTGAATTATAAACTTGTGCATTCGTTCTTATTGTTATCGTTATAAGATAATAGTGCTATATTTGATTTCTTACTCGTTCATTAACGTGAACTTTTAGTAGAATCATTAGTGCTTTCTTATTAGCGTAAGTTAGTCACTCGAGTATTTAACGGTACTCATTGAGTTACAGCTAGAGTTAGTTGTACGAGTTGGGTTAGTAAATTTGTAATCCGTAGAAAGGTACTAAATTTATTAATCGAGAATAGTGGACGTAGGTTTCGACTTGTGAAACTGAACCACTTCAAAAATCCGTGTGTCTCTTCTTGTTTTGTTCTTTCGTTTACTTTACTTACAATCATTAGTTGATTAGTTAAAGTTTAATCGATAAACTTTAAATAATCAATTACATTCACACAATTGAAAAAGCTTTCATAAAGTTTTAAATCCTCAATTCACCCCCCCCCCCCCCTCTTGAGTATTTTGGATCAATAGACTCTTCAACGAGTAAAGGTTCGGTTTGGGGAGATTTGATACGTGCCTAATGTATAGTCTTTTTAGCCTATTTCAGCACGTATTTCTATGCATTTTTTATACTGTTTTTATGGTATTTTGCCCCGAATTGGCTACTTTGGTGCATTTTGTCCTTTTTGTAGAAATGAACGCGAAAGTAGTGGAATCGTACCCTTTTTCGTCCTTTTTGCATGCATTTAGAGGAGACGGGATTGTTCCATAGTGAGTTACTATGTGTGGAAGCGGCGTGGCACGGATTACGAGGCATTTAGGCGAGGACGTGAGCTGAAATGAAGTCTAGCCACTCGATCGAGCTGTTTCCCACTCGATCGAGTGGTTTCTATACCCCTAGTTGGTCGATCGAGGGGTTTTTCACTCGACCTTATGCTGCAGAAAGAGCTGTTACTCGATCGAGTAACTTTCCAGTCGATCGAGCTGTTCTGGATGAAGAGTTGGTCGATCGAGTGGTTTTAATCCACTCGATCGAGTGGTTTTGATGGGTTTGGGCTTTAATTAGCCCGCGTGATGTTTTATTTCGCTAAAATCTTTTGCTTTGCTATTTAAGCACGCTTTACTAGGTTAATTAGGATCATCTTTCATATTATCAAACACTCTACTGTAAACTTTAGAACGCTGCTTTATTCCTCTTCACTGTTACTTTATTTCAGGATTGCTTTTACTCGGATTTTGTGTTCTTTACGGCGGATTCGCTTGGATTGTAATTCCTTCTCTCCCTTCAATAATAATTAATCATTTGCTTGCTTTTATTACTTGTTTCGTGCATTTATCCTTTGCCCTAATTTTCCTTTTTGCGATCTATTGTTGTTTCATAATGCTTACTGCTGGAAAATTGTTTGCTGTTAGTTTAATTAACGATATGAGTAGCTAAACTCCCTTCATGTTGGGATTAGGGAATCTGCGGTAGAAATGTGACGATGTAGTGAATGAATTAGACGAATTAATTACGAGACTCTGTCACTATAGCAATTTAATTGTATATATCTGACCTAGTTGAGTGCACGCTTCTATGTCACCCTTTAATCTGGCTAAAATTAATCCTGGATCAAAAGATTGGACTAAATAGGCCTGCTATAAACAGTAGACTACCCTAATGAGGACGAAAGTTAAGTTAGTGGTATTTTAGGATAGAAAGTGTACCGAAAGGACCTTTCCACATCCGTCTCATATTAGTTCGTCTGAATCATTTACAGCTGAGTCACAGGACTACCGTAGTGAACCGAAATCCCGATATGTCCCTCTCTTCTTGATAGTTTAATCATATTTTACTGCCTTTACTGCTCTTTACCTTGTCTCTCTTTTCTTTAATTTTCGTAGTTTACAACCAAATTCAAACAAACCCCCAATTGTTACCATAGGATTAGAATTAGACAGCTATAATTACATTACCTCCCTGTGGATTCGATACTCGACTGCCTCTACTACATTTTAGTTGAGACCGTTAGGTTTTATCTTTGATAGGGTTGCGATAGCCGTGTCAAATTTTGGCGCCGTTGCCGGTGAGACAATTCTTCAATTTATTAGTTGTTTTATTTTTAGTCCTTTTTCAGTTTAAGGAGCACCCGTTCCTTAGACTATTCTTATATCCTGTTTGTAGTTTCCTCTTATGCGCAGGTCACAGGGCGGTGATTTATTGCCTTATAATCCTGAACTTGAGAAATCTTTGCGCGAGTTGAGGCGATCACAGAGGGTATTGCCGATAGAGGAAGAGCTGAGTACTCTGTCTAGTTATTACGAGAACGCTTTGTTTGAGGAAGATCCACCTTCATCTCCAGTTTCCAATTCATCACTGAATTTGAAAGCAGTCACTTCTCCGGACTTTCTAGAAATGGCCGAAGAAGCAACAATTGCCAGTCACTCTGAGCCGACAGCCGCAAATCTCTATAAGGGGGTTGAATTACCAGGGGAGGCGAGAAAATTCGAGCCAAAGCCAACTTATATTAATCTGGTTGAGAAAAACCAATTTGGGGGAGCTGCAAATGAAGATGCAGCTAAGCACATGGAGACTTTTCTCGATTATTGCTGCTCCATACCTCCACCTACTGGCGTGACCCAGGATCAGATAAAAGAAACCATGTTTATCTTCTCACTCCACGATGTTGCAAGGGAGTGGTATAGGGATTTGGACCGGGCTGCTCACGGTATAACTGACTGGAATTCACTGGCTTTAGCATTTTATAAGAAGTACTTTTATGCATCGAAGACTATTGCCATTAGAGCTCAGATAACGAGCTTTAAACAAGGGCCTGACGAGAACTTTCACGAGGCATGGGTCCGCTTCAAGAAGTTGGTGCGAACCATTCCGCACCATGGGTTCGAAAAGTGGAGTCTATGCAATCAGTTCTATAACGGGTTGTATGACGATCGGAGGGCTATCTTGGATGCTGCAGCCAATGGCCGATTTGCTGAGAATATGGGAGAGACTAAGGGGTGGAAGATCATTGATGATTTGGCCACCCATAAGGCTGAATATAGGAACTCCAGAGGTAATCAAAGAAGAGCTGCTGAATCTTCTTCTGTCGCTGCACTTGAAGCTCTTACTGCGAGATTTGACAAATATGAGTTGGGAGGAGTTTCCAAGGGAGGGATGTACCAGGTTAATGCTGTGACAGACGGTCCTTTCGCCTGTAGAAGATGTGGAGGAGAGGGACATATCTCAGATCATTGTCCCAATTCCTATGAGTCATGTGCTGCCTTCCAACACTACAGGCAGAACAACAGTTACTACGAGCCGAACGTCCATCCCAATTTGAGGTGGAGCAGTCAGAATGTGCTCAATCCCACTGCTCCTCCGAACCAGCAGCAGCCGTATATTCCTCCACACAAGAATCAACAAGGCTTTCAGAAGCCTCCTTCTTTCAATCCCCCTAACCATGGTGCATCATCTTCCGGTGGGGTGAATGAAATAGGAGAGATAAAGTCTATGTTGCAGACCATTTCAAAGCATTTGCAGCTGAATGATCAACAAAACCAGCAGAAGGACGCATCATTTAAGGCACTTGAGACTCAAGTTGCCCATATGGCCGCAAATCAGTCCACGAGAAAGCAGGGTCATTTACCGACTCAAAATGAGAAGAATCCACATGAGACGGTAAATCTGATAGAATTGAGAAGCGGTCTTTCTTATGAGGGACCGGAAGTGTCAAAATCAGACCCTAGGGAAGCCAATACTGATAGTGAACAGTGTACTGCCGAGAAAAAAGGCTTCACGACAAAGTAGTTGCTCGATCGACTGAAATCTGGTGTTCGATCGAGTGGAACTGAAGATGAAAGCCCTCGATCGAGTGGTTTTTCCACTCGATCGAGTAAACAGGAAGAACAGATTGGTCGATCGAGTAGTTTATCTACTCGATCGAGTGAAACAGAAAGTGGAGTTGGTCGATCGAGTGGAAATTGTACTCGATCGACTGACATTGATGAAGGAACTGCTCGATCGAGTGAGCAAATGAGTCGATCGAGTGGTATTGATGACGGGAAGCTTATTCAAGAGCCTGCTAGTGCTCGTGTAAGCGAGATATCACCGGAAAGACCTCGTTCGAGAGGTAAGAAGCGTCCAAAGGATACAGAACTTGCTCCGGAAGACACTTTGGAAGAGAGAAACAAGGGACTCGAGATACCTATTACGGTTCCCTTCCCGAGGCGGCTGCAAAATACTAAAGTTAATCAACAATTCGGCAAATTTGTCGAACTTTTGAAGAACTTGGAAGTCACCGTGCCGTTCACTGAATTGCTGACTAAGGTACCCTCTTATTTAAAGTTTATGAAAGAAATTTTAGCGCGTAAGAGGACTATTAATAACAGTGAGACCGTAGCTTTGACTGAGGTGGGTTCAGCTTTATTTCAAAATAAGTTACCCCCTAAGCAATCAGACCCGGGTAGTTTTTCAATTCTGTGTCATATCGGTATGCATTTGATTGATAATGCGCTCTGCGATTTAGGCGCTAGCGTGAGTGTCTTACCTCTATCTCTGGCCAAGAGATTTGGTTTGACAAAGCTGAGTTGTACCAACATGACTGTTCAGATGGCCGACCGTAGTTTATCACGGCCACTAGGTGTAGTAGAAGACGTACCTGTTCAGATCGGGAAGTTCTTTATTCCCGTTGATTCTGTTGTCTTAGACATCCTCGAAGATGCACACACCCCTATAATTTTAGGGAGACCATTTCTGTCCACTGCCCGTGCAGTAATAGACGTCGAGGGGAAGACTTTGACCTTTCAGGTAGGGGACGAGGAGCTGATTTTTCATCAGTCTAAGTTCCGGAGAGCTCCCATGCAAGCCCAGTCTTGCAATGCTCTCTCTTCTATTGATCCTAGTATTGACACTCCAAATGAAAATTTGGAGAATTGTGCCGCTATTGTAAACCCTCCGCCTCAGACTGAGAGCAAAAAGGAGGAAAGTTCATCTGTTTTCCTTGCTGTAGGTACAGATGAAGGCAAAGGGGAAGTTGTCAAAGGACATGGTGCAATCATTATCAATCAAACTGGAGATGTTGACGCTAAAGCTGGTGATAAAGGAGCAAGGACGAGGAAGGTTCATGCTTATGTGGATGTGAACTACTCCCCTCCTACCGTTTCAAGTGATTACTCATGCTCATGGAAGTTGAAGAGGACAGTCAATGTCGCTGAGGTGACGTCCTCCAGTCAGAAGCCCACCAAGGGGCTACTGAAATTTGATGGGAATTAAACGGAGAAATGCCCCGTGTAACACTTTGTAATAGATAATTTTTTGAATATCCTTTGAATTTGTTTTATTGCGTTTTAATTAGGACAATTAGTTTTAGACAGTTCTTAGCGTATACGAAAGACTATAGACTGTGCTTATGCGTTTTTGGTATTTTGGGAAATTTTTGGATGTGTTTTTATGCAGGTTTGGGGAAGTTTCACGCATTTCAAGGAGAAAAGACGAAGTTCAAAGAGCTTACGCGAGAAAAGCCCTCGATCGAGTACTTTTTGTACTCGATCGAGTGGAAAATTGGTCGACCGAGTGCTTTTTTAGTCGATCGAGCACAACACTAAAGGGGATTGGTCGATCGAGTAAAAATTTTACTCGACCAAGCTGCTGGGCCATCAAAGTGCTCGATCGAGTGGTTTAAAACCACTCGATCGAGTGAAGTGAACAGAACACGGGAGTTTTTCTACCTTAAACTCTTATTTTTGTCTTCTAATTCATTTCATCCCCCAATTCCGTCTAACCCTTCCCCTAATTGCGATTTTAACTCCCCCAAATCCCCATTTTCTTGCCCAAATCACCAAATCCGTCACCTACATTTCATTGTTTGCATATTAATCTTCAAAATCCCCTTAAATTCACCCTTTCTTGTGTTCATTTTCGCGGTTTTAAAAGGGATTTAGGGTTTGCGGTTTTTTCGAGCGAAAATCCGCCATTGTTGCTTGTTTATTTGAGGATTATTTGCTTTTGTAGGTTCATCATCATCAAGTAAGTGATTTCCATAACCTCTGGCATTTTAATTTCAATTACTTTGAACTTTATGAGGTGAAATTGAATTAGGGTTTCGAAAATCCCTGTTTGGTCGATTTTTTTCGACTTTAATTGTGTTATTTGCCCTTATTCGTCTTGCTTGATGATTAATCCCAACTCCTAGATGTTTACCACATGCTTAATTCGAATTCCACATGATTTTACCATATGGGTTCAAGACAGTCGAATTTTTCGACTGTCACTTTGATTTTTGCTGTTGTAATCTGTCTTTTAGCATATGTGTTGCGATTTTTGCTGCTGATTGTTAACTGAAATCGCACTCCCATCAATGTTAGCCATGTTCCACTGAACCTTTGCACGGAAACAGCGATTAGGGTTGCTTGAGTCGATTTTCTTTTCGACTGTTAGACGGTTTATCTATTGCATTGTCTTAATCAACTTCGATTGTTGCTTGCTACCACTCTCTGCAATTGCTATCCCCGTCTCCCTATCGCCATTTGCATTCTGTAATTCGAAACTTTTGAGGATTGTTGGATTTTATCTGCTGTAAAGTTGAATTTTTCGACTGATAGGGCATTTACATGCTGTCACATGCTGGTTTTACGTGTTGTTTTAGCCACGGTTAGCAACTATTTTCTTATCATGCCCTTTACCATGTTGCAGGATGGATACTAGTTCTTTACCCTCCACTAGTTCGTCCTCCAGCCCATCCTTGAGCGAGTCAGTGGCCCCTGCTGTTGCCACTACCTCTGCCCTAGTCACCACTGCAGCCCCAGTTTTCCTTGTTTTAGCTGCAGGGACGGTTTTTGCTCCAGCTAGCTCAGCTGGAAGCCCAGTTTAGGCTGCCACTTCCACTACAGTCACCACCACAGCTAGCACTGTTGCTATTTCTTCTTCGGTGGTGACCACAGCAGCCACCACGTGTACACCAGCCTCCACTTCTGCACCTGTGATTGACTCACCTGCGGTTGCAGCTGCCTTCAGAGCTGCTTTGGTTCCTTACACAGTCCGAGAGCGGGCGCGCGCTTGCGTTCCCGAGACGGAGGCCGGGTCGTAGACGGTCTCGAGCTACGCCGCTCCTGTTGCCTCTACTTCGCTCCTAGCACTTCCACAGCCTACGCTCGCTTCTACTTCAGCTGCCGCTCCGTCTACTTCTGAGACAGTTACAGTCCGAGGGGACACTTCCCTCGACTCCCACCCGGACTACCCACAGATATTATTCGTCAACGCTGTTCATCGTACGAAATTCTTTAACTTGGTCAAGTGTGTACATGTGCCTTAGCGATTTTTGGATAAATCGGCATTAGAGAAACTCGGTATTTACGAGTCAGTCTGTACTTTACTACGGGGCACGGGGATGCCTGGCCTCATTACCATGAGGGGCCGTACCTTCTTAGAGCTGAGCCTTGAGTTTCTCAGCTCTTTTACCTTCTCCTCAGGGCCATACGACACTGACCCCGACTGTCTGTCAGTCTCCGTCCGGTTGTTTAACCGGATTTTTCCGATGCCTCTAGCGGAGTTTGGTAGGTTACTTGACCTTACCTCCTCGGGTGTGACGTCATACTCGAGGAAGGTTTACCGTCAGGTTTGGCGGTGTATGGCCCAGACCCGTTTCCAGGAGCGTAAGCTCCACCAGGTCCACCATCCCCCCTTTCGTTGTTTTCTTAGACTGATGGGGAGCTCTATTTTCGGTCAAAAGGAGCCGAACAACACTACCAACACTGAGCTTTCCATCCTGGGCGGTTATCTGAACGTCGACTGTGAAGGTCCTTTTACCTTCAACATTGCCTACCTCACCGCCCGCACCTCCACGACCGGGGGAAGAAGGAGGCGGGAACCATTGCCTGCGGTGGCATAGCCACCATTCTTGCCCATCGCCTTTTTCCCACCTGGCCACGTGACTTGCAGTACCTCGAGGGAGAGAGGTTACTGAGTCTGGCTGCCATGCTCGCTCAGCATTGGCTTACCCCAAACTACCAGACTTGGAAGATTGACGGCTCCTTGTCTGTTGACTTACCTTGCGACAGTCTCCCCCGTCTTGAGCCCTTACCTACTGTGGTAAAGGGCCACCGTCTGCCTGCTTTGCCTTTACTCCACCTTCCACTTCAGTCTCGTCCACCTCCTGATGCACCCGCCGCTAAGAAGCGGCGAGTTGAGACTGGAGAGGGGTCTACACCTTCAGGGAGTACCCAGCCTTCCACGGCTACTCCCGATCCGACCCCTACTCCCACTACTACTACCACTCCTACTCCTACTCCTGCTCCACCTCCCACTGACCAGACACAGACTGAGCCGGTCTTTCCGGCTACTTTTAGACTACCTCCTCCCTTTGTAGCGCCCGCGGTCCAGGACCAAGGGGGCGCAGTTTATGGTCTGTTGATTGAGCTTGCAGAGCGTCAGGCTCGTATGGAGAGGGACATGGCTCTTGCCTTACACCCTCTATACGAATACCACTTGCGGAGACACAGACCGATCCCAGAGGGTTGGCCACACCCCTCCTTCTTCCAGTACCCAGCTGAGGGGTACCCGGTTTCTGACGAGGAGGAGAGCGAGGACCCAGAGGTGGCGGTGGAGAGAGCTCACGCTGAGGAGCGGAAGAGGAGAGAGGAGGAGAGAGACCCGGAGTACCAGGGAGATGGAGACGACGACGAGTAGCTATTGGTCTACTCACTTCCCCAGTTTTCTGACTGGTTTGGGGAAGTTCGTCTTTTGTATGTATCTCTTACTCTTTTATCTTTGTCTCCTTTATTTATTGTTTTTATTTCCCTTATAGGTTGTATATTCCCATTCCCCCATATTTCTGCTGGTGTATGCTGGAGGACAACGAGGGCGTTGTCCGTTTTGGTTTGGGGAGGGTATTGCATCCTTTTGAGTCTGCATCTGCATTTGTTTTGCATCCACGTTTATTTTTCAGCCTTGCATTGTTTTATTTCATTGAAAAAAATCCAAAAAAAATTTAGAAAATTACAAAAATTCAAATAATTTCACGTTTATTTTTGCATATAGGTTGAGTCGGAACGGTAGATTCCCATGATGACAATGCACTATAACTTGTCTTTTTGCTTGAGCCTTGCACTTTTATTGATAGTTTTTAGCTTTGTCATACGCATAGTCTACGAATTTCTGTTCAAATATAAGCTGACAGTTTAGACTTGACCTATAAACTGGCAAACTACTTAAAAATTCTGAGTTTTAGAGCCATAACTGGTGACATCCATGACCAGTTCTTTAGGAATTGAGAGTAGTACTCCTTGCATAGCATGTTCGTCTATTTTGCACATTTATGACATTCAATTTCTCGTCAAATGCACATATTCGGGTTTGTGGTTGGTGTCACATGCAGGGAGGTGTTTGCAAATTCCCCTTTCCTTATACTTTTCACCCATTTAGCTCCAAATTAGCCAAAACTTGCCTTTTTGACCCATTAGCAACATTCCAAATTAAGCCTGCCTAGTCAAGCAGTTTAGTATGTTCTTTTGTGGTATGAGTTTTCGTCTGCAGTTTGGCCGTATCCCTTTTGTATGGAGTTGTTGGAAAGTTGAGGAGAAGGAGAAAGAAAAAAAAAATGAAAAAATGAAAAAGAAAGAGGGCTGGAACGTGTAAGAAAGAAAGAAAGAAAAAGAGAATGTGAAAATGGAGGAAACAGACGTGCTCCTCTTGTCTGAGTTGAGAAGATGTTCGAAGATGTACAATCGAAAAAGGGTGATTTGGTTCAGTTAGTTATTTCAGACGGTATTTAAAAGGGAAGTTTGTGACCGTCTGACTCCTCCGTTCTATCCCATATTTTTTTAGGAGATTGTGTTTTGAGTCTCGTGAGTTTTGTGCCGAATGAAGGGCACCCGTACTTAGTCTTTTAGTCAGTTGAGATTCGGATGGTTTCATTATGGTCCTGTTAGGAACTAGCTTGACGCTTTTACCTCCACATTTCCATAACATGTTTTGCTTTTTCTCACCTGAACCTCACTATTCCCAAATCATTTGCAAACCCTCGGCTGTGACGGACATTATTGGTTGGAATTTGTGCATTAGTACTTGAATTGTCTTTCATTTTTGTTGCATGCATGCTATGTAGGTCGCAGTTAGGTGAGTGACTGTCTTTTCTTCTCCCTCTTACATATAACATTCACCCTTTGCTTCATGAGAGAAGAGTGACCACGAGAGAGTCCAGTTTTGTTGGCCTTGCAAGGTCGATAGGTCGACTATATTTACGAACGACTTATAATTCGTTTGCGTATTGACTTTTTAGCTTTAACTCTTAATTTCTGTTGCATTAAATTGGTTCAAGTAGACTAGTTAAGCTAGCTCTGAGTTATCATTTCCGTTCCATTAGTTTAGTTTTGAGTTTACTCGAGGACGAGTAAAGGTTCGGTTTGGGGAGATTTGATACGTGCCTAATGTATAGTCTTTTTAGCCTATTTCAGCACGTATTTCTATGCATTTTTTATACTGTTTTTATGGTATTTTGCCCCGAATTGGCTACTTTGGTGCATTTTGTCCTTTTTGTAGAAATGAACGTGAAAGTAGTGGAATCGTACCCTTTTTCGTCCTTTTTGCATGCATTTAGAGGAGACGAGATTGTTCTAGAGTGAGTTACTGTTTGTGGAAGCGGCGTGGCACGGATTACGAGGCATTTAGGCGAGGACGTGAGCTGAAATGAAGTCTAGCCACTCGATCGAGCTGTTTCCCACTCGATCGAGTGGTTTCTATACCCCTAGTTGGTCGATCGAGGGGTTTTTCACTCGACCTTATGCTGCAGAAAGAGCTGTTACTCGATCGAGTAACTTTCCAGTCGATCGAGCTGTTCTGGATGAAGAGTTGGTCGATCGAGTGGTTTTAATCCACTCGATCGAGTGGTTTTGATGGGTTTGGGCTTTAATTAGCCCGCGTGATGTTTTATTTCGCTAAACTCTTTTGCTTTGCTATTTAAGCACGCTTTACTAGGTTAATTAGGATCATCTTTCATATTATCAAACACTCTACTGTAAACTTTAGAACGCTGCTTTATTCCTCTTCACTGTTACTTTATTTCGGGTTTGTTTTTACTCGGATTTTGTGTTCTTTACGCCGGATTCGCTTGGATTGTAATTCCTTCTCTCCCTTCAATAATAATTAATCATTTGCTTGCTTTTATTACTTGTTTCGTGCATTTATCCTTTGCCCTAATTTTCCTTTTTGCGATCTATTGTTGTTTCATAATGCTTACTGCTGGAAAATTGTTTGCTGTTAATTAATGATATGAGTAGCTAAACTCCCTTCATGTTGGGATTAGGGAATCTGCGGTAGAAATGTGACGATGTAGTGAATGAATTAGACGAATTGATTACGAGACTCTGTCACTATAGTAATTTAATTGTATTTATCCGACCTAGTTGAGTGCACGCTTCTATGTCACCCTTTAATCTGGCTAAAATTAATCCTGGATCGAAAGATTGGACTAAATAGGACTGCTATAAACAGTAGACTACCCTAATGAGGACGAAAGTTAAGTTAGTGGTATTTTAGGATAGAAAGTGGACCGAAAGGACCTTTCCACACCCGTCTCACATTAGTTCGTCTGAATCATTTACAGCTGAGTCACAGGACTACCGTAGTGAACCGAAATCCTGACATGTCCCTCTCTTCTTGATAGTTTAATCATATTTTACTGCCTTTACTGCTCTTTACCTTATCTCTCTTTTCTTTAATTTTCGTAGTTTACAACCAAATTCAAACAAACCCCCAATTGTTACCATAGGATTAGAATTAGACAGCTATAATTACATTACCTCCCTGTGGATTCGATACTCGACTGCCTCTACTACATTTTAGTTGAGACCGTTAGATTTTATCTTTGATAGGGTTGCGATAGCCATGTCAACACGTCACGTGCTCCGCCCTAAGCCCGTCCAACCTCTACCGGTGCTACTCTAACAACCGAACATCTCCCCTAAACCTAGGAACCCGTGACCAAGCCTCGACAAGTGGTCTCCCCTCGACATAATATCCTGAGTGTGGTCAGAACATGGGAAAGTACTCATATATCTAAGCCTGAAGCAACGGTAAACAACGGCTAACACGCTGACCCTCCCTACGCGAAGCCATCCCCAACTGTCAATACAAGTAGGCCAATGTCGCGGCCCCCCAAGCATACTTGCCGATATCACTCAACTGATCAAACAACGACAATATACGGGCAATAACCCTATCACCAGACTTGTCCGTAAACAAAGTCTGTCCTACCATCAACATCATGTAAGCCCTCAGCGAGTCACGCTGGTTACCCGTCTCCGCAAGCTCTATCAATTTATTAACCGTTACTCCACCACCCTTGTAAAACGGTGGTTTCACCTCTTTTAGAGGCACACCTAAAAAGGCAGCCACCTTCCTCTTTATACCGATTTTCTCACTCATAGGACCCTTTTCCATAACCCTCATGCCATCCACCCGTATCCTAAGGATATTCTCAACATCGTGCAACAAGATAGTAATCTCACCAAACGGCATATGAAAAGTGTTGGTGTCAGGCTGCCACCTCTCTACAAAAGCGCTAATGAGGTTCTCATCCAAACCGGTCGTCAAAGAATGCCTCAAATGATCAAGGCCACTCTTACTAACTCTCTCAGTAACACCATCACGGACATTCATCTTACTTATCTTCTCTAGAGCACCCGACCTCACGTAACACGTGATCCACGATCTAATTCCCTGACCGGTCCAACTACCATAAGCTACGTGGCCACCAAAGCTACGTAGGACTCTAAGAACACTCGGACCACCCTCAACTGGGCCTGTAAGACGCCAAGATGCATCCAGAGTCTTTGTCTTCTTCCTCCCCGTGATACTAGATGAACCATCACCAAGCGGCACATATCGACCTCTACCTTCTTACGTGGTAGTACGGCGGTTGACACGGCTATCGCAACCCTATCAAAAATAAAACCTAACGGTCTCAAATAAAATGTAGCAGAGGCAGTCGAGTATCGAATCCACAGGGAGGTAAAGTAATTATCAGCTGTCTAATTCTAGTCCTAAAGTAACAATTGGGGGGTTTGTTGAATTGATTTCTAAACTACGAGATTTAGAGGAAAGAGAAATAAAAGTAAGAGCAATAAGAGCAGGAAAATCGGTTTAAACTATCAAGAAGAGAAGGACATGTCGGGATTTCGGTTCACTACGGTAGTCCAGTAACTCAGCTGTAAATGATTCAGACGAGCTAATGTGAGACGGATGTTGAAAGGTCCTTTCGGTCCACTTTCTATCCTAAAATACCACTAACTTAACTTTCATCCTCATTAGGGTAGTCTACTGTTCATAGCAGGCCTATTTAGTCCAATCTTTCGATCCAGGATTAATTTTAGCCAGATTAAAGGGTGACATAGAAGCCTGCACTCAACTAAGTCGAATAAATACAATTAAATTGCTATGGTGACAGGGTCTCAGAATTAATTCATCTAATTCATTCACTACATCGTCACATTTCTACCGCAGATCCCCTAATCCCAACATGAAAGGGGTTTAGCTACTCATATTACTAATTAAACTAACAGCAATTAAGTTCCCAGCAGTAAACATTATAAAATAAACAATAAATTGCATAAAAGAAATTAGGGCAGAAGGATAATCGAAGTAAACAAGTAATTAAAAGCAAACAAATGATTAATTATTATTAAGAAGGAGAAAGAAATTACAATCCAAGCGAATCCGGCGTAAAGAACACAAAATCCGAGTGAAAACAATCCCAAAGCAAGGTTACAGTGAATGATGAAAAGTAACGTAACAAAGTTTAACAGTAGAGAGTTTTGATAAAATAAAAGATATCCTAATTAACCTAGTAAAGCGTGCTTAAATAGCAAAGGAAATAAGTTTAGCGAAATAAACACTCACGCGGGCTGATTAAAGCCCAAAACCATCAAAACCACTCGATCGAGTGGATTAAAACCACTCGATCGACCAACTCCTCAGCCAAAACTACTCGATCGACCAGAAAGTCACTTGATCGAGTAGATGGCCTTTCTACAACTTAAGGGTCGAGTACAAAGTGCTCGATCGACCACTTCTGAGACGTAGAAACCACTCGATCGAGTGGTAAAACTGCTCGATCGAGTGCTTCATCTTTATTTCAGCTCAAGTCCGCCACCGAATGCCTCGTAATGCGTGCCACGATGCTTCCAAATGCAGTATCTCACTCTGGAACAATCCCGTCTCCTCTAAATGCATGCAAAAAGGACGAAAAAGGGTACGATTCCACTACTTCCGCGTTCATTTCTACAAAAAGGACAAAACGAACCAAAGTAGCCAATTCGGGGCAAAATACCATATAAGTAGTATAAATATGCATAGAAATACGTGCTGAAATAGGCTAAAAAGACTATATATTAGGCACGTATCAAATCTCCCCAAACCAAACCTTTACTCGTCCTCGAGTAAACTCAAAACTAATCTAATGGAACGGAAATGATAACTCGGAGCTAGCTTAACTTGTCTACTTGAACCAATTTAATGCAACAAAAACTAACAGTTAAAGCTAAGCAGTCAATATGCAAACGAGTTATAAGCTGTTCAGAAATATAGCCAACCTATCGACCTTGCAAGACCAACAAAATCGGACTCTGTCGTGGTCACTCTTCTCTCATGAAGCAAAGGGTGAATATCATATGTAAAAGAGAGGAGAAAAGACATTCACTCACCTAATTGCGACCTACGTAGCATGCATGCAACAAAAATGAAAGACAATTCAAGCACTAATGCACACACTCCAACCAATAATGTCCGTCACAGCCGAGGGCTTACAAATAGTTTGGGAATAGTGAGGTTCAGGTGAGAAAAGGCAAAATATGTTATGGAAATGTGGAGGTAAAAGCGTCAAGCTAGTTCCTAACAGGACCATAATGGAACCATCCAAGTCTCAACTGACTGAAAAAAATAGAATACAAGTGCCCTTCATTTGGCACACAACTCACTAGACTCAAACACAATCTCCTTTAAAATATGGAATAAAACGGAGGAGTCAGACGGTCACAAACTTCCCTTTTTTAAACACCATCTGAAATAGCTAACTGAAACAACAACTTTTTTTTTTCAAACTTCTTTCTTTCTTTCTTCTCCTGTATCACGTCATTCAACTTCTCTTTTTTTTTTCATTCTTTTTTTTTCTTTTCTTTTCAATTTCACGTTTTTTTCTCTTTTTTTTTTTCTTTCTTTTCCTCCTCCCATAATACTTACACCAACTCCGAAACAAAAAATATGGACCAAACTGCAATGGAAAAACATACCACAAAAGAACACACTAACTAGCTTGACTAGGCAGGCTTAGTTTGGGATGTAGCTAATGGGTCAAAAAGGCAGATTTGGCTAATGTCGAGCTAAATGGGTGAAAAATATAAGGAAAGGAAAATTTGCAAGCACCTCCCTGCATGTGACACCAACCACGAACCCGAATATGTGCATTTGACTCGAAATTGAATGTCATAAATGTGCAAAATAGATGAACATGCTATGCAAGGAGTACTACTCTCAATTCCTAATGAACTGGTCATAAATGTCACCAGTTATGGCTCTAATATCTCATAATTTTTAAGTAGTTTGCCAATTTATCAGGTCAAGTCTAAACAGTCAGCTATATTTGAACAGAAATTCGTAGACTATGCGTATGACAAAGCTAATAACTATCAATAAAAGTGCAAGGCTCAAGTAAAATGACAAGTTATAGTGCATTATCATCATGGAAATCTACCGTTCCGACTCAACCTATATGCAAAAATAAACGTGAAATTTTTGAATTTTTGAAATTTTCTAATTTTTTGGACTTTTGATGGAAAATAAAGAACAATGCAAGCTGAAAAGTAAACGTGAATGCAAAAACAGATGCAGATGCAGACTCAAAAGGATGCAATATCCTCCCCAAACCAAAACGGACAACGCCCTCGTTGTCCTCCAGCATACACCAGCAGATATATACAAGGGAACGGGAATATACAACCAACAAAATAAAAACAATAAAATAAAGGAGACAAAATAAAAGAGTAAGAGATACATACAAAATACGAACTTCCCCAACCCAGCCAGAAAACTGGGGAAGTGAGTAGACCAGTTGCTATTCGTCGTCGTCGTCACTGCTCTCACCGCCAACCTCCGCCCTGTACTCCGGGTCTCTCTCCTCCTCTTTCCTCCTCCGCTCCTCAGCGCGAGCTCTCTCCACAGCCACCTCTGGGTCCTCCTCTTCCTCCTCGTCAGAAACCAGGTACCCCTGAGGTGGGTACCTAAAGAAGGAAGGGTGTGGCCAACCCTCCGGGATCGGTCTGTGTCGCCGCAAGTGGTACTCGTACAGAGGGTGTAAGGCAAGAGCCATGTCCCTCTCCATACGAGCTTGACGCTCTGCAATCTCACGCAACAAACCGTAAACGGCGCCCTCTTGGTCCAGGACCGTGGGCGCTACAAAGGGAGGATGTAGTCTAAAAGTAGCCGGTAAAACCGGCTCAGTCTGTGTCTGGTCAGTGGGAGGTGGAGTAGGAGTGGTAGTAGTAGTGGGAGTGGGGGTCGGATCGGGAGTAGCCGTGGAAGGCTGGGTACTCCCAGAATGTGTGGACCCTTCTCCAGTCTCAAGTCGCCGCTTCTTGGCGGCGGGTGCATCAGGAGTAGGTCTGGGCGGAAGGTGAAGTAGAGGTAGTAGTGGAAGACGGTGGCCTTTTGCAATAGTAGGCAACGGCTCAAGACGGGGGAGAGTCTGACAGGGTAGGTCAACAGACAAGGAGCCGTCTATCTTCCAAGTCTGGTAGTCTGGGGTAAGCCAATGCTGAGAGAGCATGACGTCCAGACTCAGTAGCCTCTCTCCAGCGAGGTACTGCAAGTCACGAGGCCAAACGGGGAAAAGGCGACGGGCAAGAATGGTGGCTATGCCACCGCAAGCAATGGTTCCCGCCTCCTTCTTCCCCTGGCTCAGAAGGTACTGGGCGGTCAAGTAGGCAATGTTGAGGGTGAAGGGACCCTCACAGTCATCGTTCAGGTAACCGTCCAAGATGGAGAGCTCGTTGTTGGTAATGTTGTTCGGCTCCTTTCGGCCGAAGATAGTGCTCCCCATCAGTCTAAGGAAAACACGGATAGGGGGTAGGTGGACCTGATGGAGCTTTCGCTCTTGAAAAGTGGTCTGGGCCAGACACAGCCAAAGCTGACGGTAGACCTTCCTCGGGGCAGCAGTCAAGCCCGTAGAGGAAAGGTCAAGTAACCTACCAAACTCCCCTAGTGTCATCGGAAAGGTCAGGTTAAACAACCGGAACGACACTGAAAGGCTCTCGGGGTCAGTCTCGTATGCCCCGGGGGAGAAGGTAAAAGAGCTGAGAAACTAGAGACTCTGCTCTAAAAAGGTACGGCCTCTCATAGTGATGAGGCCAGGCATCCCCGTGACCCGTAGTAAGTCACAAACCGACTCGTAAATGCCGAGTCTCGTAAGCACCGATTCCTCTAGAAATCGGGAAGGTACATGCACACACTTAAGCAGGTTATAAAATTTTGTACGGTGTAAAGCGTTGACGAATAATACCTGCAGATAATCTGGGTGAGGGTCGAGGGAGGTGTCCCCTCGGACCGTAACAGTGCCAGTAGAAACAGAAGCAGAAGCAGCAGCTATAGAAGTGCTAGGAGCGGAAGTAGAGGTAACAGGAGCTGGCGTAGCTCGAGATTGTCTACGACCCCGGCCTCTGGAACTCAAGGCAGAAGCTCGTAAAGCGACGGTGTGAGGAACCAGGGCTACTCTAAAGGTAGCTGCGACTGCTGGCGAGTCCGCCACAGGTGTAAAAACAGGGGATGGTGCAGAGGTAGTGGCTACTGTGGTCACCGCTGAAGAGGAACTAGCAGCAGTGCTAGCTGTGGTGGTGACCGTATAGGAAGAGGTAGCCTGAACTGGGGTAGTAACTGAGCTAGCTGGAGTAAAAACCGTCCCTGCAGCTGAAACTAGGAAAACTGGGGCTGCAGTAGTGACTAAGGCGAAAGTAGTGGCAACAGCAGGGGCCACTGACTCACTCAAGGACGGGCTGGAGGTGGTACTGGTAGAAGGCAAAGTACTAGACTCCATCTTGTGAACATAGTAGGGGTATGATAAGAAAATAGCTGCTAACCGTGTCTAAAACAACACGTAAAACCAGCATGTGACAGCATGTGAATCCCCTACCAGTCGAAGAATCTGACTTACAGCAAATAAATCCCAACAATCCTCAAAATTTCGAATAACGGAATGCAAATGGCGATAGGGAATGGAAATAGCATTTAACATCAGTAACATGTAAGCATCAACTGAAGTTAATTAAAGCAATACAGTATATAAATTGTCTGACAGTCGAAAAATTCGACTAAAGCAGCCCTAATCGCAATTTCTGTGCAAGGTCCAGAGTAAACATGTCTAAGCATCGACAGGGGTTCGATATCAGTCAACAGTCAGCAGCAAAATCACAACAAACATGCTTGCTAGACAAATTACAGCAGCAATAACCAAAGTGACAGTCGAAAAAACCGACTGTCTTGAACCCATATCACAAAAATCATGGAGAATTCGAATTAACATGTAACAAACAGCGAGGAAGGGGAATTATGATCATCAAGCAAGCTAATTAAGGGCATACAAACGCAATCAAGTCGAAAAATTCGACTAAACAGGGATTTTCGAAACCCTAGAAACCATTTACCTCATAAAATTCCAAATAATCGAAATCAAAATACAAAGAAGGTAAAAGAATCGCTTACTTGATGAGAATGATCCTACAAGTGCAATTAATCTCCAAATAAACAAGCAACAATAGGCGATTTTTCGAGCTAAAACCGCAAACCCTAAAACCCTCTTAAAAACGAGAAAATGAACACAAATTAAGGGGAAAATAAGGGGCTTTCGAAGATTAATATGCAAACAATGGAATGTAGGAAGCGGATTTGGTGATTTGGACAAGAAATTGGGGATTTGGGAGAGTTGAATCGCAATTTAGGGTTTGTTAGACGAAACTTTAGGGGAAAATGAAAGTTAGAACAAAACAATAGAGTATAAGGCGAAAAAGTCCCTGTGTCCTGTTCATTTCACTCGATCGAGTGGTTTTAAACCACTCGATCGAGTACTTTTATGCTTTAGTTGCTCGATCGAGTAGAATTCTACTCGATCGAGAAGTCTCCCTTTTTGCTTTACTCGATCGACCTGCAGGAGTGCTCGATCGACCATATTTTTCACTTGATCAAGTACAAAAAATACTCGATCGAGGACTTTTCTCGCGTAAGCTCTTGAATTTTCGTCTTTCTTCCTTGGAATGCGTAAAAACCTCCCCAAACCTGCATAAAAACACACGCAAAAATTTCCCAATATACCAAATACGCATAAGAACAGTCTATAGTCTTACGTCTATGCTAAAAACTGTCTAAAACTAATTGTCCTAATTAAAGCGCAGTAAAACAAATTCAAAAGAAATTCAAAAATTATCTATTACAAAGCGTTACACGGGGCATTTCCCCGTTTAATTCCCAACAAATTTCAGTAGCCCCTTGGTGGGCTCCTGACTGGAGGACGTCACCTCAGCAACATTGACTGTCCTCTTCAGCTTCCATGAGCATGAATTATCACTTGAAACGGTAGGAGGGGAGTAGTTCACATCTACGTAAGCGCGAACTTTCCTCATCCTTGCTCCTTTATCACCAGCTTTAGCGTCATTATCCTCAATTTGATTGATAATAATTACACCATGTCCTTTGACAGCTCCTTCATTGCTTTTATCTGTACCTGCAGCAAGGAAAACAGACGAACTTTCCTCCTTTTTGCTCTCAGTCTGAGGCGGAGGGTTAACAATAGCAGCACAATTCTCCAAATTTTCATCCGGAGTGTCAATAATAGGATCAATAGAAGAGAGAGCATTGCAAGGCTGGGCTTGCATGGGAGCTCTCCGGAACTTGGACTGATGAAAAATCAGCTCCTCATCCCCTACCTGGAAAGTCAAAGTCTTCCCCCCGACGTCTATAACTGCACGGGCAGTAGACAAAAAAGGTCTCCCTAAAATGATAGGGGTGTGTGCATCTTCGGGGATGTCTAAGCCAACAAAATCAACGGGAATAAAGAACTTCCCGATCTGAACAGGTACGTCTTCTACTACACCTAGTGGCCGTGATAAACTACGGTCGGCCATCTGGACAGTCATGTTGGTGCAACTCAGCTTTGTCAAACCAAATCTCTTAGCTAGAGACAATGGTAAGACACTCACGCTAGCGCCTAAATCGCATAGCGCGTTATCAATCAAATGCATACCGATATGACACGGAATTGAAAAACTACCCGGGTCTGATTGCTTAGGGGGTAACTTGTTTTGAAATAGGGCTGACCCCACCTCAGTCAAAGCTACTGTCTCACTATCATTAATAGTCCTCTTACGCGCTAAATTTTCTTTCATAAACTTTAAATAAGAGGGTACCTTTGTCAGCAATTCAGTGAACGGCACAGTGACTTCCAAGCTCTTCAGAAGTTCGACAAATTTGCCGAATTCTTGATTGGCCTTTGTATTCTGCAGCCGCCTCGGGAAGGGAACCGTGATAGGTATCTCAAGTCCCTTGTTTCTCGCTTCCAATGTATCTTCCGGTGCAAGTTCTGTATCCTTTGGACGCTTCTTACCTCTCGAACGAGGTCTTTCCGGTGATATCTCGCTTAAACGAGCACTAGCCGGCTCTCGAAAAAGCTTCCCGTCATCAATACTACTCGATCGACCAATTTCTTCATTCGATCGAGCAGTTCTCCTTCAGAATCAGTCGATCGAGTAAAATTCCCACTCGATCGAGCAACTCCCTTTTCTGCTTCACTCGATCGAGCAGCAAAACCACTCGATCGACAGGTTTATTCATCATTTCTACTCGATCGACCACCTGAGATCATTCGATCGAGCACTTTCTTAGCTGTCAGCTCGTTATTTTCGCCAGAGCACTGTTCATCATCAGTTTTAGACTTCCTCGGGTCTGATTTCAACACTTCTGGTCCCTCATAAGAAAGACCGCTTCTCAATTCTATCAGATTTACCGTCTCATGTAGATTCTTCTCATTTTGAATCGGTAAATGACCCTGCTTTCTCGAGGATTGATTCGCGGCTATTTGGGCAATTTGAGTTTCAAGTGCCTTAATGGACGCGTCCTTCTGTTGATCACTTGAGTTTCTTTATTGATCACTCAGCTGAAACTGCTTTGTAAGGGCTTGCAACATAGACTTAAGCTCACCAATTTCACTTACCCCACCGGAATATGATGCCCCTTGATTAGAAGGAGTGAAAGAAGGAGGCTTCTGATAGCCTTGTTGATTCTTGTGTGGAGGAATATACGGCTGCTGCTGGTTCGGAGGAGGAGTAGGATTGAGCGCATTTTGGCTTGTCCACCTCAAATTGGGATGGACATTCGGCTCATAGTAAGTGTTTGTCTGCCTATAATGTTGAAAGGCAGCACAAGACTCAAAAGGAGTAGGACAATTCTCTGAAACATGTCCCTCAGCTCCACATCTTCTACAGACGAAAGGACCGTCTAAAACAGCATTTACCTGATACATCCCTCCTTTTGAAGCTCCTCCCAACTCATATTTATCAAATCTCGCAGTGAGAGCTTCAAGTGCGGCTACTGAAGGAGATTCAAAGACTCCTCCTTTGATTCCCTCTGGAATTCCCATACTCAGCTTTATGGGTGGCTAAGTCATCAATGATCTTCCACCCCTTAGTCTCTCCCATATTCTCAGCAAATCGGCCACTAGCGGCAGCATCCAAGATAGCCCTCTGATCGTCATACAGCCCGTTATAGAACTGATTGCATAAACTCCACTTTTCGAAACCATGGTGCGGAATGGTTCGCACCAACTTCTTGAAACGGACCCATGCCTCATGAAAGTTCTCGTCAGGTCCCTGTTTAAAGCTCGTGATCTGATCTCTAATAGCATTAGTCTTCGAGGCAGAGAAGTACTTCTTGTAAAATGCCAAAGCCAGTAAATTCCAGTCAGTTATCCTATGAGCAGCCCGGTCCAGATCCCTATACCACTCCCTTGCAGCATCGCGGAGTGAGAAAATGAACATGGTTTCTTTTATCTGATCTGGGGTCACGCCAGTTGGTGGGGGTATGGAACAGCAATAATCGATAAAGGTCTCCATGTGCTTAGCTGCATCTTCATTTGCAGCTCCCCCAAATTGGTTTCTCTCAACCAAATTGATATAAGACGGCTTCGGCTCGAATTTTCTTGCCTCCCCTGGTAGTACAAACCCCTTATAGAGATTCGCAGCTGCCGGCTCAGAGTGACTAGCAATAGTTGCTTCTTCGGCCATTTCTAGAAAGTCCGGAGAAGTGACGGTCTCAGCTGATGAATTAGAAATAGGAGATGAAGGTGGATCCTCTTCAAACAGATCGTTCTCGTAATAACTAGACAGAGTACTCAGCTCTTCCTCTGTCGGCAATATCCTAGTTGATCGCCTCAACTCGCGCAAAGATTTCTCAATCTCAGGATTGTAAGGCAATAATTCACCGCCCTGTGACCTGCGCATAAGAAGAAGCTACAAATAGAATATAAGAATAGTTTAAGGAACGGATGCCCCTTAAACTAAAAGAAAGACTAAAAATTAAAACAACAAATAATTTAAACAATTGCCTCCCCGGCAACGGCGCCAAAATTTGACACGGCTATCGCAACCCTATCAAAGATAAAACCTAACGGTCTCAACTAAAATGTAGCGAGGCAAAGATCGAGTATCGAATCCACGGGAGGTAAAGTAATTATCAGCTGTCTAATTCTAGTCCTAAAGTAACAATTGGGGGGTTTGTTGAATTGATTTCTAAACTACGAGATTTAGAGAAAAGAGAAATAAAAGTAAGAGCAATAAGAGCAGGAAAATCGGTTTAAACTATCAAGAAGAGAAGGACATGTCGGGATTTCGGTTCACTACGGTAGTCAAGTAACTCAGCTGTAAATGATTCAGACGAGCTAATGTGAGACGGATGTTGAAAGGTCCTTTCGGTCCACTTTCTATCCTAAAATACCACTAACTTAACTTTCATCCTCATTAGGGTAGTCTACTGTTCATAGCACGCCTATTTAGTCCAATCTTTCGATCCAGGATTAATTTCAGCCAGATTAAAGGGTGACATAGAAGCCTGCACTCAACTAAGTCGAATAAATACAATTAAATTGCTATGGTGACAGGGTCTCACAATTAATTCATCTAATTCATTCACTACATCGTCACATTTCTACCGCAGATCCCCTAATCCCAACATGAAAGGGGTTTAGCTACTCATATTACTAATTAAACTAACAGCAATTAAGTTCCCAGCAGTAAACATTATAAAATAAACAATAAATTGCATAAAAGAAATTAGGGCAGAAGGATAATCGAAGTAAACAAGCAATTAAAAGCAAACAAATGATTAATTATTATTAAGAAGGAGAAAGGAATTACAATCCAAGCGAATCCGGCGTAAAGAACACAAAATCCGAGTGAAAACAAACCCAAAGCAAGGTTACAGTGAATGATGAAAAGTAACGTCACAAAGTTTAACAGTAGAGAGTTTTGATAAAATAAAAGATATCCTAATTAACCTAGTAAAGCGTGCTTAAATAGCAAAGGAAATAAGTTTAGCGAAATAAACACTCATGCGGGCTGATTAAAGCCCAAAACCATCAAAACCACTCGATCGAGTGGATTAAAACCACTCGATCAACCAACTCCTCAGCCAAAACTACTCGATCGACCAGAAAGTCACTCGATCGAGTAGATGACCTTTCTGCAACTTAAGGGTCGAGTACAAAGTGCTCGATCGACCACTTCTGGGACGTAGAAACCACTCGATCGAGTGGTAAAACTTCTCGATCGAGTGCTTCATCTTCATTTCAGCTCAAGTCCGCCACCGAATGCCTCGTAATGCGTGCCACGACGCTTCCAAATGCAGTATCTCACCCTGGAACAATCCCGTCTCCTCTAAATGCATGCAAAAAGGACGAAAAAGGGTACGATTCCACTACTTCCGCGTTCATTTCTACAAAAAGGACAAAACGAACCAAAGTAGCCAATTCGGGCAAAATACCATAAAAATAGTATAAATATGCATAGAAATACATGCTGAAATAGGGTAAAAAGACTATATATTAGGCACGTATCAGCGGCCTCCTCGTCAAGAAAACGAGAGTCATCCTCCTCCTCCTCCCGCTGCTCCTGCTCCTCATCATCATCATCATCATCCTCATGCTCAACCACATAGTCAAAATGTTCTTCCTCCTCAGCATCAGAATCGGCTACTGTCTCCCTAAAAAACGCAGTCGGTAAATCAATCTCGGTCATAACGGGCTCGGGAGTAGCGTCGGGGGTAGCGTCGGGAGTAGGGTTAGGAGAAGGGCTGATTTCGATGCCCCTACCCCTACCTCCCCGACCACGACGTGGCGCTAACGGTAAGGGGATATGCCGCTTAGAGCCCGTCACTCTTCGGTCTTTCGTACGACCTAATGAAGTCATAATGTAATCTTCACTGTTCAACATCTGCATTTCCGAGATTAAAACGTTAGGTAAATAAAAATAAACAAGTTTTCATACAAAACTTATACTCCCTCCCAGTCACTATAATGTTCCCTCTTTCCCAAAACGGATTATTCAACTAATGTTCCCCTTTCTATTTTTAGAAACTTTTACTCTTATTTTATTCATTCCTCTCTCCTATCATCAAACCCCACACAACTCTTTTACTCCTATTTTATTACTTTCCTTTATGTTTTGGCCCCACAATTCTTTATTTAACTACTAATAATTCATCCCTCTCTTCTATCACCAACCCCACGCAACTCTTTTACTCCTATTTTAATACTTTTCCTTAAGCATTGTGCCCATATCAAATGGGAACAATATAGTGACTGGGAGGGAGTATATATAAAAATAACTTTTAATACAAAAAAAAATTCAAAATTACACAAACTAACAACTTCTAATAATAAATAAATAAAAATTTAACCATTATAAATAAAATAAACAACTTCTAAAACGAAAAAAATACAAACTACACATTAAAAATTGAAAATATACGGCTAAAACGAAATAAAAAGGTCTGCACCATGCACGGACAATGAATTTCATCGTCATACCATGGCCAAGACATTGAGAATCAACGTCCATGACCAGGTAAACGTTGAAACTCAACGTCCAGGTCCATAGTAGCCAACCATCTTCAACATCTCTCCCCTACAGACGTTGAAATTCATCATCTTACACCAACTCAGACATTGAGTTTCAACGTGTGACACCTCCATACTCCAAGTGCCTTACCAGGACCACTTAAGGTATGGAAACGTCACCATCTCAGTTACCCGAGGTAATGATAATCATAAGACAATAATGAAACATACTTAAAATTAAATACGGTTTAAAGTGATTACATGTCAAAACCAAAACTGTTAAACTGAAAGACAATGTTCTCAAAAAGTTCTACTGATAAAACTGTCACAACTACAAAACATCGTCTGACACAGCTGAAGACTCATCTAACTGCCACTTGATGACTCATCCCAACTATCCCATATGCATCATATCATACCTGCTCATTAACTGCTCACCATCCACGAATGGATCACCACAGTTTTCAAAACAAACAATGGGGTCAGTACTAATTACACAATATAAAGTCACAACGAAACAAATGCCAAACAGCTCAATCAATCACAACAGTTCTCCAGTCTCCATAACCAAACTCCACACAACTGACTACACACTAAAGTGTGTAGTTCTGCCAGAGTACCATCGCAACAAGTACTCCACACCGCCAGTGGGGGACCGCAGCCGTTCCCACCAAATCCTCGCTCATCAACCACTGAGCGATAAACCCAAGTTTCCGTAATGTGCACATCCCCTCCTGTGGCGGGTTCCATAGAGGGCGAACCAAGGGCGTGAAGCCACTCCCGCAAGTGACTCCACTCAGCCAGGGACGCGCCTCGAATATCACAGACAGTTATACAACAACAATCAACAATATAAACCAACAACCGTCAAGATCAACCAACAATATAATTATTCAATAACCACAACACAATCACCACACACATCATGTAACTAATACTGAGTAGGGAAAACCCTACCTGGAAAGCAACACGAAATCAGACGATCAAGCAGCTGTCTCAAAATCTCTCCTCAACGAACCCTCCTCCTCCTATACATACATACATATTATCACTACCGTAACCACATAATCACAAAAACCTCCAAATTCCCAAATTAGGGTTTAACCAAACTTAACAAAACGATAATAAAATCATATGTAGAACTTACCCACGATGCAAGGATCACAACGGTATAAAGAACAATGAAAACCGACACCTCTAGCTCCGGGATTTGCTAATAATGCGAAGGGATGATTCAACGTAACTTGTAAACTTTTCTTGATTGTGTTTTAGGTTTTTAAAAAGAGTTTTTGATGAAAAGATGACGAAAGTATATATATTAATCCGCATTATTAACAAACCCTTTGCAAATCACCCGTAACCCGACTTACTTGATCGAGTAAGTCACTTACTCGATCGAGTGACCCTTACTCGATCGAGTACTAAGATTACTCGATCGAGTAGCCATCAGGCAGACTACTGTTTTGCGTAAAACCATACTTACTCGACAGAGTAAGCTCCACTCGATAGAGTACCCTAAGACTCATAAAACCATAGTATTACACAACGTCTCTCACCACTGTGGACGTTGAATCCATACGTCCTCCCCGAGCATGGACTTTGCTTGTTCACGTCCTCCCCCCTGCCTGGACGTTGATAATCAACGTCCCTATCCTTCCCCTACCCTCCATTATACCCGACGTCCCTATCCTCCCCCAACACCAACAACAAATCCTTCAACAACAACAACAATAATTCGACAACAACAACAACAACAACAACAACAACAACAACAACAACAACAACAACAACAACAAGAGGGCAACTAATTAAAACTAATAAAAACCATTGAAATAATTCAAACTAATTCAAATTAATCAATCCCAATCAAACTAATTCGACTACAACAACAACAACAACAACAAAAAGAGGGCAACAAATCGAATTCAAGTGCATTATTAATTATAATTATCCAATTGAATTTATAAAAACTAATTCAAAAAGTCTAATAAAACCGCAAAAGATGTGTATTACGTACTTGTGGTGTTGTGGTTGTCGGTGTTGGTCGTGGGTTTTTGCTCATTGGTGGTGGTGCGGGGTGCTGCTGGTGTGGTGGTGGTGGTCGGATGCGGCAGTAGCGGATTAGGGTGTGGTGTCTGGGTTGAAGGGTTGTTTTGGTTGTGTTTTGGGTTGAAGGGGAGTGTGAAAGAGAGATTAAAGGGAAAGAGAGAGAGAGCAAGGGCAAATACCATCTTTTTTATGAAAAGCGTCGACGTTTTATGACGATTTGTTATAAAACGTCGACGTTTCGCAACCCGGTAAGGGAACTATAAGATGGGGGTAGATTCATACTTAATCTAATATGTTATCATAAGATTGCTTGCTTGTTGTAGTGTCAACCTATGCACATGTTATGCTTGATAAATTGCTTGACTAACAAACCTTGCATGTGTACATCTCTTATCTATTCAACAAGACTTATAAGATATAAACTAACTCGAGTCTTGTTAGACCATGCATAGAAGTGAATAGGAAGAAAGTAAGTCGACTTGTAGGTGTTGTACAGTCTTGACCGACTCGGCTCCGGGACCCAAATTTTCCTATGAATTGTAAGTCATAAACTAACTCGATTCCACTACAACAATAATTTGCTTGCAACTATATAAACATGTTTGTATGATCACCACCATGATTGTCTTATGATCCCATGATTCCCTAGTATTGTTAATCATTTGTTTACCCTTCCATTTCTATTTACTTGCCTTGTTCTTTGATTGTTTACATTTTCTTGTTATAGTTTAGCACACAACTCCAACCCCCAATATTTGTGACACTAGCATAAATTGAGATAGATAGACTTAAAATCCAAAGCACACCGTCCCGTGGATCGACCCCGACTTAACCACTATCTAGTTGTTTGTTGAGATTATAAATGTGTTTTATTGAGTGAACAACGACTCGCTCACCATCATACTGCTAATTGTAAAATTAATTTATATAGGAATTGATTCGTGGGGTGGCATGAGAAGTGAGACTGGTCAAAGCGAATTTAGATGACTCAAAATGTTGAAGTACTTGGAGATTTTGAAGATAAAGTCAAGATTGACCATAATCAAATCATAAATTGAAGCTCATTTCCTTGTTCTACAGTACTACACACTTCACTTCGACAATCAATAGTTCACCATTCACCATCACCATCACCACTATCAATCTATCACCCTTCATACATGATCATTTCAGCCGCCGTCACCGAACAGCCCCGAGACCAGCACGAGCAGACCACCTCTAGTCCTTCGCACCACCGTGATGCTCCCACGTTTTGATGCAGCGAACCCGACACCAAAACCCGAGCGCGAAATGAAACCACCATGGTCCCTTCTCTGCCTCCTCGCCCAATTCACCAAGCATCAACCCGTTACAGCAGCCTAGTACCAATCACCACCACGCATCTTGGCATCGAAACCCGACTCCGCTGCAATCGCGACGAACCACCAGAACATCACACCACCTTCACTCCTCAATTTGGCCACCGTGTCAAGAACTGAAACACCACGAGCAGCCACTAGATTATCACCTCGCACAGCTGCTCTTGTTCAAGCCCAGAGTCCGACGCCAGCGGTCCCTGCATCTCCTTCGTTCTAGCCGGTCCAACCACTATTCGCAATTAGTTCGGGGCAGTGGTGGGGTTTTGATGTTGAAGAAAAGAGAATGAAAGAAGGAGGAGGAGGAAGCCGAGGGGCAAAATAATGCCCAGACGGGTGTGTTAATGGTTTTGATCGGCTGATATCCAATTGACTAAAATGACGACATAAATCTTAAGTGGACCTTGGTTTTGTGGGTCTTCTTTTTGTTTTTCCTTTATTTTTATTTTCTTTTAGTAATCCTTTTTTCTCAAATTTGTGAGAGATAAATAAATAGAATATTTATCCTCATTTTAAGGGGGAGCTGTAATACTACGTATTTATGAGTCTCTCGGTACTCTATTGAGTAGGCCTTACTCTGTCGAGTAAGGGCGAGTTGAAGATTAAAATAGTTTCTGACCTGTTGGGTACTCGATCGAGTAAGGGGGCACTCGATCAAGTACCTTAACTACTCGATCGAGTAGCCGATTTACGGGGGATGATTTATCGGGTTTTGTTAATAATGCGATTAAGTATATAATAACTTCCGTCATTGTTCTTAAACACTTTTAAAACCTAATTACTGTGAAAAGAGAAATCAAACTACGTCATTCGCTTTAATCGCATTGTTGGCAAATCCCGGAGCTTAGAAGGTCGGATTTTACCTTTCTTTATACCGTTGTGATCCTTGCGTCGAGGGTAAGACCTATATACCATTTTTATAGTATTTCTTTAAAGTTGGTTAAACCCTAATGTTGGGAATTGGGGGTTTTGTGTTATTTTATGCTTGGTAGTGATTATGTGTTTGTATGTTAGGAGGAGGATTCGTAGAGGAAGCGTTTTGATATCAGCTGTGAGATCGTCTGATTGTGTTGTGCTTTCCAGGTAGGGTTTTCCTACTCAGTATTAGTCCCATAATGAGTTGTTGATGTGTTGTGATTGTTGAATAATATCGTAATTGTGTTGTGACGGTTGTTGATTGTGATTGCTTGTCTCTGGTTCTCGAGATGCGTTCTCGGCTGAGTGGAGTCACTTGCGGGAGTGGCTTCACGCCCTAGTTTCGCCCTTCGTGGAACCCGCCACGGAAGGGGATGTGCATATTAATGGGACAAGGTTATCGCTCGGTATGATGAGCGGGGATTTGGTGGGTACGGCTGCGGTCCCCATCGCGTGGGTAGTCCAGTGGACAATCGGTGACGGAGATTGATTGGAGTGGGTGATTGTGTGTGACTCGTTTGAGCCGTGTTGTTTATCTTTATCTTGTTGATTATATAAATTGTGTGATTAGTCGACCCGGTTTATTGTTTTAAAACCTGCGGTGATTCATTCGGGGATGGTGAGCAGATATTGAGCAGGTATGAGTTGAGTACTGGGATAGCTGGGATGTGCCACGGTCCGATGATAGAAGTCTTCCGCTGTAGCTAGTAGTTTAATAAACATTTCAGTTAGCTGATTAGACAGTTGGTTTGAAACATGTATTCGTATTTTGGTTTTGGTTTTGAGACTGTAACCTTTCGCTAAAGTATTTCTATTTAAATGTTGTTTCACTATTGTTTATTTGATTATCATTGCCTCGGGTAACCGAGATGGTAGCATCCTTATACCTGGGTGGTCCTGGTAAGGCACTTGGAGTATGGGGGTGTTACAGGAGCTCACTTTATACGAGTCCGTTTTTGAAATAATGCTCAAAAATAAAATAATTGTCGTTTTGGGTCGGTTTTGAAAATAATTATTAAAATGGTGTCCACGTATGCTCGGTTTTGACGAGCCTGTGTGGGGTTTAAACACGCCATACGTATTGGCGTGTTTAGCTCAGAAAACACGCCATATACTATGGCGTGTTTCTTCAGTCAAATTTTCAACCTCAATCCAGTAGCTGAGCTAAGTGTAACAAGCCCGCCATTACTAATGGCGTGTCTATTTCAGAAAACACGCCAATACTTATGGCGTGTTTCTCCAGTGGGTTTTTCACCTCCATTCCAGTAGCTGAGCTAAGTGGAACAAATGAAACACGCCATTACGAGTGGCGTGTCTTCCTCATGAAACACGCCATTGGATATGGCGTGTTTTGTCAGCACCTTATTTAAACTAAGCTGGAAATTGGTAAAATGGGGACACGCCAATACGTATGGTGTGTTTATGGTAAGAGACACGCCAATACGTATGACGTGTCTATTCAGCATCATTTTTTTTTTCAAAACTGGCCATTTTCCCTATTTTCCTTTCGTCCTCATTTAGTTCCCTTGTCAGAAGGCACAACCAAACACAACTAAACTCAACAATGCAAATTGGACACAAACAAACCATTGTCTATTGAAAACTAAAATAGAGTTTACACACCACATAGTTTAGCACAAGGGGTTTAAATTCAAAGTTTTACAACTAAAATGTCAAACACATTAATCGTCTAAATTGTCAAATACAGTAATCGTCTAACTATTACATCAAGTCTTCTTTTTGTTCTTTCCTCGAATGCGACTCCAAAACCCTTTCCTAGGCTCCGGGGTACCTTGTTCATTGACAGGTGACATGGAAGACATAGAAGGATTAGAGCGTCTAACCCTCCTAGTGTATTGAACCAAAGGTGCATCGTCATCCATATTCATTGAGTCAAGTGACTCTTGAACCATAGGTGAACTTTCTTCCCGTGGTTCTTCGGTTGGTTGAAGAAAACTTGATGTGAATTTTATTTGTAATTCCTCGCAAGTGTATGATGTCGATGTACTTATGAGGGTCGAACCCAAGGGAGGGCGTCTATGGCTCTCGGATTAGTTATTTAGCTACTAGTTTAGTTCAAATAAAATAGGGTTGAGTAGGTTTAACTAACTAGAGGAAATCACTTAAAACAAGGAAAATTAGATGAATGCTTAAGATGGTGAATAACAATAATTAAGAGACTAGGATATCGGGTTCACTCATATAGGTAAGGGGAGACATGCATAGGGCGATGAATTCGAAAGCAAAAGCATAGAAAAGACTCTATCCCTCGATATGAAACTAATCCCTAAGTTAAGATCGATTAAGTCCTCACCTAATCAACCCAACTACAATTTTATCATGCTAATCCTATTTACTAGCCAAGTTTTCACCCAACAAGCAAAGATAGATAGTGAAAGCACTTAAACCCCCATTCAAGCATTAACACAAACACCTAGCATGCACAATAAAATTGAGAAGCTTAAGCCCAAGAATTGTAATTTTCTATGCTATAATCTACCCTTATGATGCTATATGAGATCCCCCTCCATCCTAGTATGGAACTACTCACACATGTTCATGGTAACATAAACAAAAGATGGACAATTTAGCATGAAATAAACAAGGGGAAACATGTTTGCAAATTCTATTAACTAAACAACTCAATATGTAAACAAATGAAAGATAAACAACAATAAAGAAGAGATAATACCAATAATGAAGACAAAGTTGCAACCTTTGATTAAATAGAAGAATAATCTTCACCAATCTCCAATTAAAAACCCAATACTAAATGTAAACAATTCAACAATACTAATTCTAAGCTAATATAAGGAGTAATTAATAATTGCTTAAGGAAAGAATAAGGTTTTGATTAAGGGTTTGCATAAGATTAAGGGAATAATTTCAGATCTAGGGTATGTGTTTACAATTGATTAGGGAAGGGGTATTTATACTATCCCATTGGATTAAACATAAGAAGGAAATAAAGCCCATCTCGCGTTTTTTGGTCTCTGTGCCGGTCAACCGGCTGCCGGCCTCCCTGCCAGCAGCGAGCTCTTCTTCAAAATGTGTAGCAAATGGCTTGGGTGTGTTCCCTGCCGGTGGACCGGCTGCCGGCCTGACGATAGAGAACACCACTTGCTGAGTTTCTAGCTTCAATTCCTTAGCTTGGTGATGCGTGTTCCGGCGGACCGGCTGCCGGGGTGCCAACCGGAAGCGAGATCTTCCTCTTTGTTTTCTTCAATTCTCTTCTTACTTTGTCTAAGGCATGGGACGGGGTTCCCTGCCGGTGGGCCGGCTGCCGGCCTGCCGGGAGATACTCTTCTTCAGCATTCCAGTCTCCTTTCTCACCAGGTTGTGTTCCCTGCCGGTGGACCGGCTGTCGGCCTGCCGGCAGAGAACACTGCTTCAATATATCAACCTTATTTTCCTCATGCTTAGTCATCGAACCGCCTCACTTGCCCCGATTTCTCTATAACCGCCTCAAATCCTGCAAGAGGGGCACAAAATCATAGACGCGGGTATCGGGCATAAAATGCAAGGTAAGGCATACAAAACCGACTCGGTAGGTGTCGGAATACATGAAAGAAGAAGGGAAATTTAGTGCAAATAAATCACATATCAAACCTCTCCACACTTGAACCTTACTAGTCCTCGAGTAAGTCCAAAATCAATTTGCAAGACACTATTATGGTAAGTATCAAGAGTGTGTGCACAATATAAGCATCAGTCAAATATTCTACTACATAATCCGATCGAGTATTAGCGCACTCTACGTCCTTTCAACTCACGTAATCGTGCTTATGAGGTAAATCACGACTCATTAGGCAAGTAAGGTCTTGCAAGAAAAATGCGATGCATCTAACATAAGAGCACAAAAGCAAGTAATAGAATGCATCTAGTAAAAATGGTCCACCTCCTCATCTAAGTGGCCGAATTTCCAGCTCAAAAACATAGCCTCGGTCGGGAAATACCGTCTCAGAGTCTAGATGGAGATGCCAACTCCCTAATGTTGGAATATGTGTCCTCCGACAATAATGCGATCACAACTGTCGATCATGATGATCACATGTTTAAGTCTCATTTTAAAGAATACAATTGGGAAGTAATATTTTACTGTCAACTGGTCCACACATATCGGTAATGATTGGTTGACTAGAGTTTGACATTACTGTCGTGCGACGGTGGTGACCAGTTGATCCCCTTAGGTCATACCTAAAGGGTAACACTCTTAATTGATTATTTAATTGATCGTATGACGATA
Source organism: Silene latifolia (assembly GCF_048544455.1). NCBI lineage: Eukaryota > Viridiplantae > Streptophyta > Magnoliopsida > Caryophyllales > Caryophyllaceae > Silene > Silene latifolia. The sequence goes on from NC_133526.1 coordinate 134,986,118, forward strand.
CGGGTTAATTAAATTACTTAAAATTGACGGACGATTTTGGAAGTAATATTTACGTATCTCATTATAATTTGATTAAATAAGATACGGTCTAAGTGATCGAATCGTTTTATTGCTTAGATGAAATTATTGTTTAAGGAAACAATTGCATTTGAATGAATAATTAATTATAAATACAAGATGTTGTGATTTATAATTGGTAAAATTTTTGGTACAAGTAATTATGAATTACTAAGTCAATTTTGTATATGACGTATTTTTATTAATGCGTTGATTTTTAATATGTTAAAAATACATAACAATTTTACATGACATGTGACAAGTGACAAATTGACAAAGTTAAAATGGAATTCATTTTATCTTAATATGGACCGAAATTAGTGGGAGTATTAGGAAAATATTATGTTAAACTAAGTGGTAAACATAATCATTTTTGCCTAAACCTAGGCATGCAAACCTAATGCCTCTTGTGAAGAGCACCTTGCTCATGCATTGGCCCTTTGAACCCCTTCCTCTACCCGGTTTTGTGAAAGGAAAAACCATGGGTTTTTCCTCTAATTTTTGCCTTATACACTACTTCATAGTTTTAGTGTATTATTCATTCTATCCATCCATCTAAAATAAGAGTTTTAGAGAGATAAAATCCTTCCTTTTCTCCCCTCTCTTAGCCGAAAATTAAGAGAAAAAAATAATATTTTGGTCAATTTTATTTAAATTAATATTGTTCTAGTAATAATAATATTAATTTTATTAAGAGATTACCTTGGGTATTAATCCTTGGGAGGGATTCTACACTTGAATCCTTGTTCATCCAATATTTGGAGAGCTCAAGAACAAGTGAGTAGGAGAACTCACTTGTGCCCAATAATCCGAAATATCAATGTAAGGGTTGATGATTTCTTCCTTATTCTTTTTATTGTTTGCATGCATAAGATCAATATTTAATTTTATGACTAAATTAAATCATCACATATATGAATATATTGTTGTTATGAGATATAGTTTTCTAACAAGCGGTATCATGAGTCTTAGGTTGTTTGCATGCAAATCGGTTATAGTTTTTCCGAGTTATACGATTAACATATAAAACTTGTAAATTTGTGTTATTATGATATATCACGAAATAAATTATGCATGTTATAGTTTCCGGTCCTAAAATGTATTTAGGATTTTTTGGGTTAATTTATGGATTTTTTTATTGTTCATTTTATATAATAATGGCATTAAAATGTGATTTTATGATAAAAATGTCATTTTCGGACTAAAATTAGCTAAACTTCGAATTTTCCAGTGGGTTTTGGATATGTTTTCACATATATAATTTTTAGATGACCTGTAAATTTTCAGATGTTTTGGAGTTTTTATGCTCAAAATATGGATTTTTCATGATAAAAATCGAATTTAAATGAAAAATGGGTTAATATGAGATAAATTTCGAATCTGATCATAGAAATTTTGTATGTTGTCACATGAAATTTTACAAGATGTGTGTAAAATAATAGGCTATAATGAAGTCTTTATGCATGATTTATGAATTTTTGATGAAAAATAGCATAAATAGTGACTTTAATTAGTGAATAATTGCTAAAACATACTTCATGACTTAAGAAAAACGTCACATGTTGAATTTTATTACCTATTTCATATCTAAAATTGAAAATTTGATAAATATAATTTTTCTCATGTTTTTATGATTATTATTGATAAATCCGATAAACCGCAACATAGTTTTTTCGATAATTTTTCGAAATTTTAACCTAAGTTTTTGTACATTATGAGTGTCATGGTATTTTTCCAGAATGTTCATGAGTTTAAATTTCAAATTTTGAATTTATTTGAAATTTTTATGATTTATTTGGAGTTTATAGCATTTTATTGTAATTTTGAGTCCATTAATGAACAAATATAAGAAATATAAGTTAATTATAGTCAATATGTTAGTGGAGACTAATTTTGAGTCCTAAGTTGGTTAGGGTAATTAACTTGTGCATAAATATGATTTTATTTAATTTATTGTGATTTTAAAAGGTTGAATCATGCAAATCCGTAAAAACCGATTAATATACGATATTGGCTCCTTAAAGGCGATTTAGCATAAAATTGGGCATGTTCATACATATTATAATGCTGCATTTTATTTATGATTGTCATAATTTTGTTTTATGTAATTTTTGAATTATGTAATTTTTACTTAGTATGGCCTTAGTTTTTAATTGGTATTTCCCGAAATGTATGGGAATATTGATTCGGTTGTAATTTATTGTGATCTCGTATCACCGTTTTGTAATTAAATAGATTTATTTTATTTTAATTATAAATGTATAATAGGAAATTATGTAATTTGTTATGTAATTTATTTATTTCGGAGTTCCTTGAAGACGGTGTCACTCAAGAAGGCGATACATAAAGACGGTGTTACCTCGAGATGCGTGCTAAAACCGAAGTTCAAGGGACCAATGGAGTTGGTTTCCGAATATGTAATAGTTAATTAGATTTTCTATTTTAGGAAGGCCATACTAGGATTTAATTTATGCTTTGCATTTTATTTATATGTTGCATGCATCGCTAAATCGCCATAACGAAAACATGCATTGTCATTATAATCGAGTTTATCGACCGTGTCAATTAAAATTATCGTAGTTCACCGCTTTAGTTCACTTAAAACGTGATAGATAATAAATTGACATGACCTCTCGCTAAAATAAACAATTGAGACTTAGCCTTACCAAAAAGTAGAAACCATGAAAACCTATTTCGCGAGGGAGTGCACTCGGCCACCCCGGGGTACAAACCTTGTTACGTAGGGGAAGTGGGTGATAAATGTCTATCCACCGAATTCATGTTGATGAGGGTTTCATCGGCTACCCCGTGCCCAAGTTAATGTGAATTTGGATCATGGACACATTTATTCGAAATTTGGATTGACCTCAACGGAAGTATTCGTGACCGTAGTCGCATGTGTTCCGGGCTATAGATAAACATTAGAGTAATTTTATCGACCAAGAGTTCTAAAAGTAGAATCGATTATAAGGTTAATCCACCGAGTTATATTGATAAGGGTTTCATCGTCTACCCCGTGCCTAAGTTGATATGAATTTGGGTCTTGGAATCATTTATCTAAGTTGGGTAGAGGTCACTAGATAAATGCAATAAAACTTGTTTAAATTAAAATTTTTACGAATATTATTATTATTTTGAAAACGACATATGTTTTATTCCTACTATATTTTGTTTTGTAGACCGCTTCTATTTCTCATAACAAATGACCACTCCAAACCCAAACGCCACACTTCTCACTAATACTTCATGGCTCCGATCCTTCATGGATCGTTGTAAACTTGAAAAGAATGGGTCAAATTTCTCCGATTGGGATGCCCAACTCAAATTAGCCGCCCAAGGTGACGACAAGCTTCGTTACCTCACCGAGGCCTCTCCACCCGAACCTAATGCTAGGTCGAGTGCCGCTACTAGGGAAGCACATGAGGCTTACCACAAGGAGTCCGCCGCAATGAAAAATGTGTTGATCTTTGCGATGGAGGCGGATCTCCAAAGGAGAGCCTTTAATATGGGCACCGCTAATGAAATCTATTCCAAGCTTGTGAGAATGTTTTCACAAACTCCGCGGATCGTCCAATATGAGGCGGCCGCGGCATTCTTTGATCTCGATTTCAAAGAGGGCCAAAAGGTTAGCCCTCACGTGCTCAAATTGATGGAGCTAGTTGAGACCTTGAAGATTCAAAAGGTTGAAATCCCCAAAGAACTCATTGTAGATAGGATTCTACACTCCTTATCCAAAGTCAAAGCGTATGTTCAATTCCGGGTGAATTTTAACATTCAAGACAAGGACGTGTCTCTTGAAGAGTTGCACAAGTTACTTGTGTAAGCCGAAAGAGACATGGGGTTAAATGTTAACCCACCTAAGGATGTGCTTAACATAAGCACCAAAAGCAAGGGGGAGTTCAAGAAGAATGGGAAGAAGGGTAAAAAGCAAGCTCCCACTTTCACCAAAGCTAAGACTTATGAAGCTAGCACTTCTAAAATCAAGAAGTGTCCTCTTGATAAATGCCATTATTGTAATGGTGTTGGACATTGGAAAAGAAATTGTTCCAAATATCTTGGTGACATTAAAGCTGGAAAGATCACTCCAGTAGGTAAATGACTATCCATTCTTTTATGTTTCTAATTCAACTATGGTATTGTGATACAAAGTTGTGATAATGTATCTCCTTTTTATTGTAAATAGGGCCTCCACCAAGTAAGGACAAGGGAAAAGAAAAGCAAGCTTGAGAAACCATCAAGAAGCTAGGAGTAGCTTCCATGAAGCTTGGCTTTTTATTGTCTTATTTTAATTTATGTTTCGGATTTTAGAACCTTTTGATTTCCGTGTTCGACATGGAAATGTATTTTGGATAATGGTTGTATTTTGGATAATGGTGGCTTGGTTTGCAACCCAAGTCACCCGTTTTATCGTATTTTATCCTTGTTCTAAAAATTCGTCTCTATATGCTTGCTCATAGAAACATATGATCATTCACTTAAAGTGATCTAATAGACAACTATAATGATGGTATTCATTATATGTCCACAAGCTTAAGGCTTGTGTATGATCAATTATAAAAGTGATGATTGAGTTGATAAACTCTCTTAAAGAATTGTCAATCACCAAGTACACTTATCAAACCTAAAACAATTAGTCAACCTATGAGATAGTCCTCCTCATACTTTAAAAATTCATTATTTGTGTCTCATATGCTATCTTTGAATCTCTAGTGTATTCATTCTAAAGATAGAGTGGGAGAAAATGAAGACACAAACAACACCAAGCAAAATTTGCTTACTTGTAAATGAGATCTACGCAAGAAAGAATGATTTGTATACCTATACAGATAGTATACACGAATAGATGAGATCTATGGTCTCGATTAGATGAAATCTACATGTCAAAAGAGACCAAGTGAAGTAATCAAAAGAATATGTTCTCAAGATAACTACACGAGGAGACCAAAAGAAAGTTTTGGAATAAGAATGACTAATGTAAAGTCTTAACAAGAGTTTTGACTAGTTTATGAACAACATTTGACCAATAGTTTAAATATTGATGTTTACTTAAGAGCCTAAATGAATCAAAGTTGCATCCTCGAAAATAAATGAGATTTATGACTAAAAGTTGCAAAGGATGATATGCCGATATCCTCAAGAGCTAAGTTAAGTATTAATCTCGCTAATGTCATTACTTAACCTCATTATGAAAATGAAATGGTTAAACCTCCTTCCGAGAAGGGTATTTTGCGAAGGACGTGTATTAGATATAATTCACATTTAAATAATGACATTGCTACGCATCATTATAAAATGAATGAGTTAGAGAATAAAATCTCTTTCCATAAGGTTAAGATGAAACCTCTTCAAAATAGGTATTTTGAAAGGATATGATGGGAACATATATGGTTTTATCTTAATAACTTAGCAAAGCAAAATATATTTCAATTCTTGAAATGTTTCGATTGAGTAGTCAATTGCGAAACATGTGGAATTAAGTGGGAGTTGGAAATTATCATGTGAAGACATGGAATTTAGTGGGAGCAATCATCTTGTAAAAGTTTATAACTCATTACTCATTGAGAATGACGAGCTAATACCTTCTTTCACAAAGAAGTATTTGAGTTTTCAATTCTGGATGAAAATGGACTATGATGAATCCAATCACATCATGAGATGTTGGATAGGTATTGAGATATATACATCGAATCAACGAGGAACGTAGGTTATTCATGTTAATGAAAATGGAATTGCCATTAGCAGTCATGGTCATTCATTGAACCTAAGAATGGTTGATGACATGATTAAAAAGTTACTAATGTTTCCGCCATTAGAATAATCATGCACATGTCCAATAATGAATCATATGCATAAGAGCATGATGATTCATTGGCGAGCCATAGAAGAATCGTCATGAATTCTCGAGGAGGACCGATGAGCGATTTCAGTGTTGGACAAAACACTCTGTTATGTGTCAAGAGGTTGCACATATTAAAGTTCGAACACGCGTAAGGATTTATGAAAATCCTGAGCTTTTCAAGCTAAAAGGAGATATAAGAAGTTTGGAAAGATACTTAGGTGAAATAAGAAGTTACTCAAAACTAATATTTTCTAAAATGCTAGGACTTGTGAGAAGTACTAGGCTAATTATCTTGACAATTGCTGCAAGACTCTATAAAACATATACCTAGTGCATTGTGTGTGGGTGGAGTACTTGATCAGTGCAAGTTATATCATTCACCACAAATTCGTTGGTTATGTGATAAACAACCAGAAAGTTCTTTCAAGATAAAGAACCCAAACTGAAGTTGGGAACCTATATGTGTACTTGGTAAGGTTCATGCTATTAGAGATAACATGAATGTAAAGGAAAATGCGATTAAGAAGTTTGAACACATGGACACATGGTATATTAAACTTCTATTGCAGTCGACTAGTGTTTACACACTTACGAAATGCATCACAAGGTTGTAATATGTATTGACTACCTGATTGTGATGTCGACATTTGTCGTTTGAGTTATTATTAACTCACCTTATACTTTGTTACATCCAAACGGGTTGTAGAGACAATTGAACCCCGTTAAAGTGAACACGGATTAGCATTGTATTTGCCCATAAATACTTACATGACGTGACGTCTCGAAGTGACTAGAATGTGATGCGATTGATGGCAAGTTCAAGTGCCATGGAGTCATATGAGAATGGCTAGTCGATCACATAGGCAGACTGTTAGGAACACTTTGTCGGGCCTTATGACCGCTTATAGAGTTCTGACAAATTTATATAGCCTGGTCGTGGCGAGAGCTACTATAGTATTCTAATGAGTCGATTCTTTTGACTAAAGACTATTCGCCTAAGATGGCACAGTTTCAGATTAACTTTGATTTGTGTTACTACGACCTTCGTAAATGGGATCAAATGGGCATATTTTGGGTTATGATGGCTGTGTCTAGTCGAAGGGAATGAGTGCGATAGGAATTGTCCACCCCTAGTTAGGGTTATAACAATATCTCAGGGCCACTCGAGGAGTAATGAACTGGAAATGCGTGGCCACGCTCGGAAGATATCTACGGTAGATAAATCCGGTCAATCAGTTATTCTCCAGATCGAGGAAAGCACTCTCGATATGATCACTTGCAAGTACGACCTGAAAGACACCTTGCATTGAGTGGGAGATAGTAATAGGACAAGAGAATTGGTGACGCACACTTGTCGAGGACAAGTGGGAGATTGTCGGAATATGTGTCCTCCGACAATAATGCGATCACAACTGTCGATCATGATGATCACATGTTTAAGTCTCATTTTAAAGAATACAATTGGGAAGTAATATTTTACAGTCAACTGGTCCACACATATCGGTAATGATTGGCTGACTAGAGTTTGACATTACTGTCGTGCGACGGTGGTGACCAGTTGATCCCCTTAGGTCATACCTAAAGGGTAACACTCTTAATTGATTATTTAATTGATCGTATGACGATACGGGTTAATTAAATTACTTAAAATTGACGGACGATTTTGGAAGTAATATTTACGTATCTCATTATAATTTGATTAAATAAGATACGGTCTAAGTGATCGAATTGTTTTATTGCTTAGATGAAATTATTGTTTAAGGAAACAATTGCATTTGAATGAATAATTAATTATAAATACAAGATGTTGTGATTTATAATTGGTAAAATTTTTGGTACAAGTAATTATGAATTTGTAACACCCCCATTTATTTAGGAGCCTTTAGCTAGACATTCGCAAATAAATAGGACTGTTACCATCTCGGTTTCTCGAGGTAGTGAATAACAAAGTCCAACTCACCAAAGTACTTTAAATTAAAACTTTAATGATTACATGTTTATTACAACTTAATCAACTTCAACTTAATATAAAAATAAATACAACTCGCAGCGGAAATTAAATAAGTGATATAACTACATTTGTGATCTAGACTCCTGCAGGTCCGAAAGCTCACACGCCCAAGCTCCCATATCCAGCTAACTCAAAACCTGCTATTTAAATCTGCTCCCCATTTAACCGGAAATATTAAATGGTTCACCACAGGATGCCATCAATTAAAGCAGGCATCAATTTTATTTTGACACAGAAGCAAACACGTCAACCAATGGTTGAGTAGGAATAACCAACAATATTAAAGATGCAACTTAACAGATGTAAACACGTGGAATAAATACCACTACCAATTCTCATCATAACCACACTAGTCGTCCCGGTCCTTGACCGAGGCTCCACCACACCGTCGTCCCGCCAACTCCTGGCCCGGGGATAAGCACAAATGTCGTCCCAGTCCGAGACTGAGGATATCTCATAACTCATCGTCGTCCCAGTCCGAGACTGAGGATAATCTCATAACAATCTCATATCCCGCAATATAAACACAAATGTCGTCTCAGTCTAAGACTGAGGATAACCGATAAAATAGTATGCCAATACGAATAATCCAATCCAATAATAAACAACCACAATAATCCGACAATAATAATTTATGCATCCATTCAATCCCACAAAAGAAAACGAGTTGAGTAGTTATCCTACCTCGAGAGCAAGCACTCCAATCACGCAATCCAATAAAATAGCTCCTCACAATACCGTCACCTAATAGTAATAATGTTTATAATTACCAATTAATTAAATAACTTAATTATAAATCAACTATTTTAATTATATTCCATCAATTATAAATTATTACCTTCTAATATATAAATTATTTAAAGGTCTATGATAACCAAAAACCCGATTCAATACAACCCGAGTCACCAACCGAACTACACAATTAAAACCCGTCACAAAAACAAACAACAAACTCCTCCCCTAAACACCGTGTAACCCGTGTGCAACCATCCCCCCATAAACACCCTCAAAACCGACATCACACACCACGACAGCCACCACCCGACATGCCTACCTCCTCCCTACACCACGTCCCTTACAAACACCCACTCACCACCCATCAAACCACCACCAGCAGCCCAGAAACTCACGCCCTATTCCCCACGACACCAACAACACTCACCTGACAGACCCACAAAACCCGTCCCAAAACACCACCTAACACCACCTATGCTGCCACCTACAACCACCACCCAACTCACCAGTCCACCGTCGACAAAGATCACCCAAAACCACCCCAATCCAGACCACCAACGACCACCAAAAACACCCTCAAAACAGCCTGCCCAGAACACGAGCTTCTCCCCTGTTTTCGTCACCACCGCCACAAACCGTCACTTGCCACCATACCACCACCACCACCAAAAGGACCGACCACCTTCCCCCGTCACAACCCCTCCATACCCAGGTCAAGACGAGGTTAATTAAGGGTTCAATTACCCATTCCAATCACCCACAACCAAACCCGTATAACCCCCTGACCAGCCACCTTTAGCCGCCTGCCATCGTCACCCTAGGCCATCCTAGACACCACCACTACACCCATTCCAACCCTTGCAACCCCATGTACCACCTCCCAAAGTTTGGTCTCATTCCGTCAAGGTTTGGGTCAGTTTCTAAGTGTCTTAAGATCGTCTGACATTCAACTGTATAACAAAATAAAACAAGATTAAATGTTGTTACCTATTAATTACCGCTTGCTAATTCCGTCTCCAAAAGCTCCTTCTTTTAATTTATGAATTATTTCTCAGATTTAAGGTGGTATTTATAGTGTAAGCTTTAGAGAATACGAGGTCGATTAGGAAATTATCTTAATTTACCTATTCTAATTAGTATAGAAATTACTATAATTATAATTATCATTATTATTATTATTACTATTATTATTATTATTATTACTATTATTACTTATCTTACTTTATCTTTACTAATTTATTATCGCCTTAAATTATTATTAGTAATAATATAATTACTACCTTTCCATATTATATTATAATTATTTTCCGATGCAAATCCCGATTATACTCTAACCTTATTGTACTAAATTTCAGTCCAATTACTTAATGTCACATGGTCCAATACTCAATTATTAGCTAAGCCCAATTCCCGACTTGTTTTACTTATTTTATTATTTAATTATCGTCTTATTTGTAATTCATTATTAGAAATGCTTTTAAATTAATTAATAAATTACATAAACTATTCTCATAACTCATCATTAAAATACGGGGTATTACAGTCTTCCCCCCTTAAAATGAACTTCGTCCTGAAGTTCGCCCATAACTACAACCACGACATTCACAACATCACACCATTCAACATTACTAACCAACTTCGATTATCAACTACAACAATCTCATCAAAACAATAATTCAAAATTTATGTAGTATTACATTCTTTCCCCCTAAAAATTAACTTCGTCCTCGAAGTTCGGAATATCAAACAATAGAAACTAACAGTTCATTGTTGTAACGTCAGAAAACATGAAAACCACTTTGTAACATAAGACAACACTTATTTCCAACACAACACCAATTAATGGCTAAATGAATAACAAAATATTTGATTTACTTCTAAATAGTATAGCAAAATTAATCATATAAGATATTTGAACTAATCTTTATTTAAACCTCAACTTATTACTTTAGCTATCAACGAATACATTGCCAGACTAAATAATAATGTATAACAAAATACGCATAATTGTTTAGTTTAGTCTTTTCTTCATAATGATATCCAATTTAAACATGAATGCAACTAATATAGATATTTAGGCTTAGGGAAATACATTCCGTATATCACTAGACATGGTAATCTACTACATACAATTCAAAATATAAAGAAACAAAAACTTTCATTTCCTCAAGACTAAGGAAAACATGCTAAAACTAAAAATCATAAATAATTAATAAAATAAAAAATTCTTCAAAACTTATACCTTTTAGAAAATAGAGAGAATTAGTAAACCATGAGAAAAAGAATGAAGGCCAAAGCTCATAAGATCGATTTATAATGCATTTTACAAACTTCTTGGTCGAAACAGAAATTTTACAGCAACTTGTCAGAAACTTAGATCAATTTGTAAAAATCACCATAAATTGTCAAACTATTTTCTTAAAACGTGGCTTACCAATTTAGAAACATACATGAGTCTATTAAACAGTGGAGTTGGAATTATAACAAATAATTACGTAATTTTTAAATGAAAATTTTTACAAGAACATGGCGCAAAAACATCACTATACAAGAATATTTCGACTACTGTCCACTAAAATATTTATTTCTCCTAAACCGTATATCATTTGAACATGAAACCAGTGGCATATGAAAGCTAACTCATAACGCTATTACTCATAAATTTTGCATACGAGAATTTTAAACAGGTAGTAAATGGCAGCCAAAACAATCAATGGTAAAATTCCGGGAAATCAACTAAAATTACGTTCTTCACAATTTCACACAAATCCCTTAATACTTCACATGTTAATCACACATGCCAACATATTTATCTCATAATCACATGTATATATCAATGCTTAAAACCATATCACATCCCCTCTCCCTAAAGGCAAGGTTACGGCCCCGTAACCGTATTAATCAATGAAACAATATTTAAACAAGGCAACCAAAAATCTTAAGGCAAATAAACGGTTTTTCATTTTAGATTACCCTACACTCTCAAATATTCTCTCAGGGTTACCGGTTCAAAACTGAAAGGGCCGGAAGTTTGGTGTGAGGGGCCCTACTCATCCCCAGCCTTAAGTGGGCTCCTAACAGTTTCTACCCGGGTTCATTTTATTAGACACATCCTATGTTCATTATTGTTCATTGGTTAGGCCTGAGGATCGTTTTGCTCTGATACCACTTTGTAACACCCCCATTTATTTAGGAGCCTTTAGCTAGACATTCCCAAATAAATAGGACTGTTACCATCTCGGTTTCCCGAGGTAGTGAATAACAAAGTCCAACTCACCAAAGTACTTTAAATTAAAACTTTAATGATTACATGTTTATTACAACTTAATCAACTTCAACTTAATATAAAAATAAATACAACTCGCAGCGGAAATTAAATAAGTGATATAACTACATTTGTGATCTAGACTCCTGCAGGTCCGAAAGTTCACACGCCCAAGCTCCCATATCCAGCTAACTCAAAACCTGCTATTTAAATCTGCTCCCCATTTAACCGGAAATATTAAATGGTTCACCACAGGATGCCATCAATTAAAGCAGGCATCAATTTTATTTTGACACAGAAGCAAACACGTCAACCAATGGTTGAGTAGGAATAACCAACAATATTAAAGATGCAACTTAACAGATGTAAACACGTGGAATAAATACCAATACCAATTCCCATCATAACCACACTAGTCGTCCCGGTCCTTGACCGAGGCTCCACCACACCGTCGTCCCGCCAACTTCTGGCCCGGGGATAAGCACAAATGTCGTCCCAGTCCGAGACTGAGGATATCTCATAACTCATCGTCGTCCCAGTCCGAGACTGAGGATAATCTCATAACAATCTCATATCCCGCAATATAAACACAAATGTCGTCTCAGTCCAAGACTGAGGATAACCGATAAAATAGTATGCCAATACGAATAATCCAATCCAATAATAAACAACCACAATAATCCGACAATAATAATTTATGCATCCATTCAATCCCACAAAAGAAAACGAGTTGAGTAGTTATCCTACCTCGAGAGCAAGCACTACAATCACGCAATCCAATAAAATAGCTCCTCACAATACCGTCACCTAATAGTAATAATGTTTATAATTACCAATTAATTAAATAACTTAATTATAAATCAACTATTTTAATTATATTCCATCAATTATAATTTATTACCTTCTAATATATAAATTATTTAAAGGTCTATGATAACCAAAAACCCGATTCAATACAACCCGAGTCACCAACCGAACTATACAATTAAAACCCGTCACAAAAACAAACAACAAACTCCTCCCCTAAACACCGTGTAACCCGTGTGCAACCACCCCCTATAAACACCCTCAAAACCGACATCACACACCACGACAGCCACCACCCGACATGCCTACCTCCTCCTTACACCACGTCCCTTACAAACACCCACTCACCACCCATTAAACCACCACTAGCAGCCCAGAAACTCACGCCCTATTCCCCACGACACCAACAACACTCACCTGACAGACCCACAAAATCCGTCCCAAAACACCACCTAACACCACCTATGCTGCCACCTACAACCACCACCCAACTCACCAGTCCACCCTCGACAAAGATCACCCAAAACCATCCCAACCCAGACCACCAACGACCACCAAAAACACCCTCAAAACAGCCTGCCCAGAACACGAGCTTCTCCCCTGTTTTCGCCACCACCGCCACAAGCCGCCACTTGCCACCATACCACCACCACTAAAAGGACCGACCACCTTCCCCCGTCACAACCCCTCCATACCCAGGTCAAGACGAGGTTAATTAAGGGTTCAATTACCCATTCCAATCACCCACAACCAAACCCGTATAACCCCCTGACCAGCCACCTTTAGCCGCCTGCCATCGCCACCCTAGGCCATCCTAGACACCACCACTACACCCATTCCAACCCTTGCAACCCCATGTACCACCTCCCAAAGTTTGGTCTCATTCCGTCAAGGTTTGGGTCAGTTTCTAAGTGTCTTAAGATCGTCTGACATTCAACTGTATAAGAAAATAAAACAAGATTAAATGTTGTTACCTATTAATTACCGCTTGCTAATTCCGTCTCCAAAAGCTCCTTCTTTTAATTTATGAATTATTTCTCAGATTTAAGGTGGTATTTATAGTGTAAGCTTTAGAGAATACGAGGTCGATTAGGAAATTATCTTAATTTACCTATTCTAATTAGTATAGAAATTACTATAATTATAATTATCATTATTATTATTATTACTATTATTATTATTATTATTATTACTATTATTACTTATCTTACTTTATCTTTACTAATTTATTATCGCCTTAAATTATTATTAGTAATAATATAATTACTACCTTTCCATATTATATTATAATTATTTTCCGATGCAAATCCCGATTATACTCTAACCTTATTATACTAAATTTCAGTCCAATTACTTAATGTCACATGGTCCAATACTCAATTATTAGCTAAGCCCAATTCCCGACTTGTTTTACTTATTTTATTATTTAATTATCGTCTTATTTGTAATTCATTATTAGAAATGCTTTTAAATTAATTAATAAATTACATAAACTATTCTCATAACTCATCATTAAAATACGGGGTATTACAGTCTTCCCCCCTTAAAATGAACTTCGTCCCGAAGTTCGCCCATAACTACAACCACGACATTCACAACATCACACCATTCAACATTACTAACCAACTTCGATTATCAACTACAACAATCTCATCAAAACAATAATTCAAAATTTATGTAGTATTACATTCTTTCCCCCTAAAAATTAACTTCGTCCTCGAAGTTCGGAATATCAAACAATAGAAACTAACAGTTCATTGTTGTAACGTCAGAAAACATGAAAACCACTTTGTAACATAAGACAACACTTATTTCCAACACAACACCAATTAATGGCTAAATGAATAACAAAATATTTGATTTACTTCTAAATAGTATAGCAAAAATAATCATATAAGATATTTGAACTAATCTTTATTTAAACCTCAACTTATTACTTTAGCTATCAACGAATACATTGCCAGACTAAATAATAATGTATAACAAAATACGCATAATTGTTTAGTTTAGTCTTTTCTTCATAATGATATCCAATTTAAACATGAATGCAACTAATATAGATATTTAGGCTTAGGGAAATACATTCCGTATATCACTAGACATGGTAATCTATTACATACAATTCAAAATATAAAGAAACAAAAACTTTCATTTCCTCAAGACTAAGGAAAACATGCTAAAACTAAAAATCATAAATAATTAATAAAATAAGTAATTCTTCAAAACTTATACCTTTTAGAAAATAGAGAGAATTAGTAAACCATGAGAAAAAGAATGAAGGCCAAAGCTCATAAGATCGATTTATAATGCATTTTACAAACTTCATGGTCGAAACAGAAATTTTACAGCAACTTGTCAGAAACTTAGATCAATTTGTAAAAATCACCATAAATTGTCAAAATATTTTCTTAAAACGTGGCTTACCAATTTAGAAACATACATGAGTCTATTAAACAGTGGAGTTGGAATTATAACAAATAATTACGTAGTTTTTAAATGAAAAATTTTACAAGAACATGGCGCAAAAACATCACTACACAGGAATATTTCGACTACTGTCCACTAAAATATTTATTTCTCCTAAACCGTATATCATTTGAACATGAGACCAGTGGCATATGAAAGCTAACTCATAAATCTATTACTCATAAATTTTGCATACGAGAATTTTAAACAGGTAGTAAATGGCAGCCAAAACAATCAAGGGTAAAATTCCGGGAAATCAACTAAAATTACGTTCTTCACAATTTCACACAAATCCCTTAATACTTCACATGTTAATCACACATGCCAACATATTTATCTTATAATCACATGTATATATCAATGCTTAAAACCATATCACAATCCCTCTCCCTAAAGGCAAGGTTACGGCCCCGTAACCGCATTAATCAATGAAACAATATTTAAACAAGGCAACCAAAACTCTTAAGGCAAATAAACGGTTTTTCATTTTAGATTACCCTACACTCTCAAATATTCTCTCAGGGTTACCAGTTCAAAACTGAAAGGGCCGGAAGTTTGGTGTGAGGGGCCCTACTCATCCCAAGCCTTAAGTGGGCTCCTAACAGTTTCTACCCGGGTTCATTTTATTAGACACATCCTATGTTCATTATTGTTCATTGGTTAGGACTGAGGATCGTTTTGCTCTGATACCACTTTGTAACACCCCCATTTATTTAGGAGCCTTTAGCTAGACATTCCCAAATAAATAGGACTGTTACCATCTCGGTTTCCCGAGGTAGTGAATAACAAAGTCCAACTCACCAAAGTACTTTAAATTAAAACTTTAATGATTACATGTTTATTACAACTTAATCAACTTCAACTTAATATAAAAATAAATACAACTCGCAGCGGAAATTAAATAAGTGATATAACTACATTTGTGATCTAGACTCCTGCAGGTCCGAAAGCTCACTTGAAAATACTCCTCTTATTTCAACAAATGAGCAACGCCTACATCCTAACAAGAGTTCGGTTTCCCAAAATCAAGCAAAAATTGTGTAAACTCGACTCACTTTGGAAAAATGTTAAATTGCCCCTTATTCTAGTAACGGCTTTTTCTACCCCTTTAAATGATGAGGAGGGGTGTTGCTTGCCTTTTTCTTTTACTAACACATATATATATATATATACAACACAACTAGTTCTTTTTGGATTTTTCAAAACTTTTCCACTTTTCTATTTTGTTTTTCATTTTAATATCAAACCTCTTGTTTATATACAATACCAAATGCATACCAAATTTTGACACAAGTGGATATGTAGACTATCCACCACTATGACCCAAATCACCTCCTAAAACACCACTACAAAACCGACCAATTCTTGACAAGGAAGGGTGTATATGGAATGTAGCTATTTTAGTGGGTTTGCCAAATGGAAAGGCTAAAGCTCAAAGGGGTTGGATCAAAAAGGGAGATAATGGAAGGGACAAAACAAGGCTATTTGGCTTTGTGAGGTTCATATGCATGTGCAAACAAATTTTATTTCATAACTTGTGCACAAAAATAAAATGCAAATTATGATCTAAGGACGGAATGACACACTAATACGTCTAGATATAACACGTCCCGCGAGGAGACTTACTCACAATCCTAAACGGGGGTCGGGTATGAATGTACCGACCCTAGGAGGCTTTAATCTTCATATATGAGTGACTAGGTCGAGACCTAGGTCTAGCCTATGGTCAATGGTCTCACAGGACCGATTTGAGAGTGACTTTCTCTCTGGAATGAGATTATGGCGCTATAAGGTGCCCTATTCGAAAGGAAAGGAAACCAAATTCCAATTTTTTTTAATTCTCTAGAGAGGAGAGAGGTGGGGCGTTGCCAACCTCATTTCAGTTTGGAAAATACTTGCTCAATCTTAGCATGGAACAAATAGGGTGGATAGGCCCAACCACCACGGGTCGCCTCAATTGCATCGGTAGCTCCTTCTCCCTGCGGTTACCCAACCAGAAAGCAAAGTTCCCACTGAGGGTGAGTTCTTCGTTCCGTCGTTGACCCTATCTATGCTCATTAGTCAGGTCCCTAAATTCCCACTACTAACCTATGGACACGGGTGCAAGCCACGGGGAGGGGGAAGGCACAATTAGAACAAGTTCATCATTGAGGTATTCAATTCCCTCCCTTGACCATATTTCGAGCAAAACCTTATATACACACTAAATTCAACAAGAAGGAAACAGGATATATATATATATAGACAATGCATGCAAGAAATGGAAATGACATAAAAGGAGACGTGAAATAATTTTGACTAAACCTAGTAAAACATCAACACCAATAATCCACAAGTTTCCCAAGGGAACATCCAAGGCACAAAATCCCATCCTCGTTCAAATATACAAGATATATAAAGAAAGAACGGTAAAGGAGTAAGAGATTAGAACAAGTTTATCAGCGATCTTCTAGCTCTTTTTTGCCTCAAATGGTCAATGTCTATGCCAAAGGTTAGCCAACAAACAAACATATATATATACAATGGAATATATTTGTGATTTTTTTGGAGGTTTTTCTATTTTTTTTGGATTTTCTTGAAATTTTGTCAAATTTACAATTTATTAACAAATGTACATTATTTACAAAGATATACAAAGTAGATATTTCCCTACCCATACTTAAGACTTACATCGTCCTCGATGGAACGAAATGTAGGGAGGAAATGGGAAAAAGAAATAACATTTTTTTTGTATTTTTGTTAATTTGTTTCAAAATAAAGAACTTGTTTTTGTATTTTGGAGTTTTTTCGAAATTAAATAACATGTTTTTGATTTTTTTTTGGCCTCCTCCCCACACTTGCTATATACAACACCTGCTAACGGGGGAAGTGTGGGTAGGAGGCAAAAGTAATGAAAAAGAACGTATTTTTGTGATTTTGTTGATTTTTTTTAAAATAAAAGACGTGTTTTTGAGTTTATAGAATCTCCTCCCTACACTTATCTATGTGCATAGTCTATGGAGGAGATTCGATAATTAAAATGCATGTTGTTGCCAAATTTTCAATTTTTCGATTTTTTTGTGTTTTTAAATGGGGATGCAATGAATGAACTAGGCTACATGCAATATTAAAATGACAATGCAAGCTATGCTAAATGAATGCAATTCCTATATGTGACAATATATTACAAAATTGAAATCTAATGTAAGCTTAAATGAATGCAACTACATGATCACTAGGCTAGATATATTACAAGTAATCTAAATGCATACAAAAGGAAATATGACTGAGAGATTTTAGAATAAGGGAGTCATACTCGACTTTGGATTTGAAAGGGAGCAAAAGTAGGCTAAAAGAGCTAGGCCATTGAGGACTAATCGTCCTCCTCCTCATCATCATCATTTCCCGCTCTGAACTCGGGTTCTTGGATGAAGTCATCCGTGTTCATGCCCGTGGTTGTGTCGATGAACATCTCTTGGTTCCCTCCCGAACCTCCCGAGTCAGTAGCAAAGCCGGCCTCACCAAAAATAGAGGGAGAACCTCCAAACCATCGAGTATAATTTCCCTCCCCTTTAGTAGAGGCCGGGGTGGGAAAAACCGGGGCGCTAAAGTAATCCGGTTGGATGTTCATATCGGCGTAGGCAAAGCTCCCGTCTTTTGGGTACCCACCATCCGGCTCAAGGTAGTAAGAGGGTACCAGGCCGGAAGGGTGTTTGTAATGCCTCCTCCGATAGTCATCAAAGATAGGGAATTGCCCCGTAGCTTGGTCGAAATAGATCATATCCAACCGTTGTTCTATACCCCGCCTCTCACTAGCGGCCATTTGTAAACCCAACCTTATGTCATTCATGAATGACACCAAGTCGGAGTGGAGTGGGGTTGGTTGAGGAGGTTGATGAGAAAAGGATTCTTCACCGAATTGAGGATTCCACAGGGTGGATTGGAAGACGGAGGGAGTAGGCATCATGAACCAGAGATTGGACTCGGTTTGAGTCGGATTATCCCTCCCATAGGTGATAGGATGCTCTTGGGGAGGATGGGATGGGTCTTCCTCCTTTTCAATTTCAAGGAGGTAATCATCTTGATCGGGCTTAATTTTCATTTTGTTTGCATTTGGAAGCGGGATGGAGTTCCGCTTTTGGACTTGCCAATAGTCAAGGCCGTCGAAGAGGTTTTGCTTGATCCATTCAAGAGATTTTCTCATGTAGTCCTTTGTGATGTAGGTCTCCCCGAGTACCCAATTCATAGTGGATAAGTCCATCAGTCGGTCAAGGTATTTGGCTATGCGGGTAATGATGCCACCCACGTGAAGGGGGACCCTTTGCCCCGGAGAGTTAGCCAATTTAGCAAGGTGGAAAGCCATGTGGTGAGCAATGTTGATTTTATAGGGTTTGGGTTTCATGAACAAATAAGAGCCCAAAATTTCAAGCTCGATAACCCGAAAAACCGAAGGTTCCTCGACGGCAAAAACAGTACACCTCATAAATCCATGCCATATTCTCATGGGTGCATTATGACAAGAAGTAGCCGGTCTTTTTGTACCATTTCTATTCTCTAGCCCGGAAATAGCTTTCCATACTCGTGCAAAATGAATGGTGTCGAGTGCCTTGTGTGAAGGGACATTTTCTAACCCGAAAATATTCGCAAGTCGGGGAAGGGAGATAGCATGGTCGCGATTCATGAGACAAAAATGGAGTTAGGCGATCATACCGGTTCCTCTATCCTTGTCTAAACGCAAGATACTCAAGAATTCCCATGTAATTCGGGGGTAAGTTCGCTCATGGATATTATACATTCCTTTCATACCGACTTCTTTAAACAAAGCTTCCGTTTCTTTGTCTAATCCTAGGTTTCTTATAGATGTGAGACAAATAAACCTAGTCGGGGTAAGGGGGTGTTGCTTGAAGAGGATAAATTTACCTTTTTGAGTTTGAGTTGCAAACTCGACGTCCAGAAAATCGGGATTCGGGTTGGTATCATTAGCCGCCGCCTCAACAAGTTGTTGTTGTGCCCTAGAAAGGTCGCCTCTTGTTTGCTTTCCTACCATTGATGAAGGAATAGGGAGGTTAGTGATGAAGTAGGGTGGTGGGTTGGGTGATTGTTGAAGGTAAGGAGAGGATATGGGGTTTAGGAGAGGGAAAGTGTGTTTTTAGAGAGGGGAAAGCTGAGAAAATTGTGAGGGAAATGAGGGTGATTTCGTGTATAAAGAAGGACTATCGGGGTTCTGTGCCGGTGGGGGCACCGGCTGCCGGTCCACCGGCAGGGGGTCCTTTACCTTGATTTCCAAATTTTCGATTTTTTTCAGTTTTCAAAAGGCTCGTTGCCGGTGGGGGCACCGGCTGCCGGTCCACCGGTAGGGAGCTCCTCTCTTTCTCCTTTGCAGCTTATGTTCAGCAATCCTGTGTTCTCTGCCGGTGGGCCGGCTTCAGGCCTGCCGGCTGAGAACACGCCTTCCTTCAGTTCTTCGTTTTTTTCTTCTATTGCGAGGTTTCCCTGCCGGTGGGCCGGCTGCCGGCCTGCCGGTAGGGAGATCTCCTACTTCATTTTCCTTCAATTTTTCAACATAGATGTGCTCTCTACCGGTGAGCCGGTTGCCGGCCTGCCGCCAGGGAGCACCCCTTCCTTCTATTTCTCGAATTTTCAACAATTTCCAAAATGTGCTCGCTGCCGGTAGGAGATAGTGTGGTCGCGATTCATGAGACGAAAATGGAGTTGGGCGACCATACCGGTTCCTCTATCCTTATCTAAACGCAAGCTACTGAAGAATTCCCATGTAATTCGGGGGTAAGTTCGCTCATGCATATTATACATTCCTTTCATACTGACTCCTTTAAACAAAGCTTCCGTTTCTTTGGCTAATCCTAGGTTTCACATAGATGCGCGACAAATAAACCTAGTCGGGGTAAGGGGGTGTTACTTGAAGAGGATAAATTTACCTTTTTGAGTTTGAGTTGCAAACTCGACGTCCGGAAAATCGGGATCCGCCTTGGTATCATTGGCCGCCGCCTCAACAAGTTGTTGTTGTGCCCTAGCGAGGTCGCCTCTTGTTCGCTTTCCTGCCATTGATGAAGGAGTAAGAAGGTTAGTGATGAAGTAGGGTGGTAGGTTGGGTGATTGTTGAAGGTAAGGAGAGGATATGGGGTTTAGGAGAGGGAAATGGTGTTTTTAGAGAGGGGAAAGATGAGCAAATTGTGAGGGAAATGAGGATGACTTTGTGTATAAAGAAGGACTGTCGGGGTTTTGTGCCAGTGGAGGCACCGGCTGCCGGTCCACCGGCAGGGAGCTCCTCTCCTTCTCCTTTGCAGCTTTTATTCAGCAATCCCGTGTTCTCTGCCGGTGGGCTGGCAGCCGGCCTGCCGGCTGAGAACACGCCTTCCTTCAGTTCTTCGATTTTTTTCCTTCTAATGTGAGGTTTCCTTGCCAGTGGGCCGGATGTCGGCCTGCCGGTAGGGAGATCTTCTACTTCATTTTACTTCAATTTTTAAACATAGATGTTTTCTCTACCGGTGAGTCGACTGCCGGCTTGCCGGCAGGGAGCACCCATTCTTTCTATTTCTCGAATTTTCAACAATTTCCAAAATGTGCAAGCTGCCGGTGGGGGCACCGGCTGCCGGTCCACCGGCAGGGGAGCACTGTACATGAAATTCCTTTCTTTTCTTTTATTTCTTCTTCACTTCATTATTGCCCATAAAACCTGACTCCCTCACTTGCCCAATTTTTCATGTTTTCCACTTTCAAACTGACGCATCATGTCGGGCATCAGGGCAAGTGAGGGGTCCCATTACGCATTCCAATGTGCCAATTATGACGCTTCCTAAGTCTCTCATTATCTAACTAAATGCATGCTATATACAAATGGTGGTTCTTGTGGGACTTCACCAAACCATTTCTTGTTCAATTTTGAGATTACTCATCCCCCAAGGATGAGGGGTCTTCCAAGTCAATTTCACCTCGGGTCTCGATGGGTTGACCCTCATAAAAGTACTTCACTCGGTGTCCATTCACCTTGAATCATTCACCTTTGCTATTATTCAACTCAAATGATCCATATGGAAACACGGTCACTACTTCAAAGGGTCCCAACCACCGGGACCTCAACTTCTCGGGAAATATTGGAACCGGGAGTTAAAGAGTAGTACCTTGTCTCCTACAACGATTTCCTTTCTTGTGATCTTTGAGTCATGCCATTGCTTGGTCCGCTCCTTGTAGAGTTTAGCATTTTCATAGGCATCCATCCTCAACACATCAAGTTCATTGAGTTGAAGGAACCGCTTGTTCCCCGCGGCATCCAAATCATAGTTGAGCTCCTTAAGAGCCCATCTTGCTCTATGCTCTAACTCAAGGGGTAGATGGTAAGACTTGCCAAATACCAAACGATAAGGGGTGGTGCCAATTGGGGTTTTATAAGCGGTTCTTAGAGCCCATAACACGTCATTGAGTTTAACACTCCCATCTTTTCTAGACTTATTCACAACCCGCTCCAAAATAGCCTTGATTTATCGATTTGATACTTCCACTTGCCCGTTGGTTTGGGGGTGGTATGCAAGAGCTACTTTGTGCCGGACGCCGTACTTTTTGAGTAGAGAGTAGATGGCGCGATTAATGAAATGTGATCCTCCATCACTTATAACGGCTCGAGGCACTCCAAAGCGGGGGAAAATGTAGTCTTTGAATAGCTTGGTCACTACTTTTGAATCATTGGTAGGGGCGGCTATAGCTTCTATCCATTTGGACACGTAATTCACCGCAACCAATATGTATTGGTTGCCAAATGATGATGGAAACGGTCCCATGAAATCCACGCC
This sequence comes from Silene latifolia, assembly GCF_048544455.1. Lineage (NCBI taxonomy): Eukaryota > Viridiplantae > Streptophyta > Magnoliopsida > Caryophyllales > Caryophyllaceae > Silene > Silene latifolia. The sequence goes on from NC_133526.1 coordinate 135,009,082, forward strand.
CCATACATCGAAGAGATCTACTTCCAAAATGTTGTTCAAAGGCATTTCATCTCTCCTTCCAATATTACCCCTTCTTTGACAAGAATTGCATGAGTAAACCATGGCATAAGCATCTTTGAATAGGGAGGGCTAATAGAATCCACAATGAATAACCCGGGCTTGGGTCCTAGAGGTGGACAAATGCCCTCCATATGAAGTAGCATGGCAAGCTTAAAGGATAGTTTGACCTTATTCTTGAGTGACACATCTTCGATAAATCCCATCATTGCATCTTATATATAGGAAAGGATCTTCCCATACATATCTCCTAGACTCATATCTCAACTTCTTCCAAACTTGGTTGTCAAGTTCTTCCGGGATAAAGTTAGAGCTCAAGTAGTTAGCTATATCCGCATACCAAGGGTCGGAGTGCGTGATAGCTAAGATAGAGTCATCGGGCAGCCACTCATAAATGGGGATTCCATCATCATCATCCCCTCGGAATTCTCTAGTCAATCTTGATAAATGATCCGCAATAGGATTCTCGGACCCCGGTTTATCCTTGATTGTGACATCGAACTCTTGCAACAACAATACCCAACGAATCAACCTTGGCTTAGCATCCTTCTTGACCATAAGTTGCTTGATGGCGGTGTGATCCGTGTAGACAATGACTTTGGAACATAAGAGGTAAGGGCGGAACTTCTCAAAAGCATACACCACCGCCAACATTTATTTCTCCGTGGTGGTTTAGTTGCATTGAGCATTGTCTAAGGTTTTTCTTATGTATGCTATCACATGGAGCTTCTTATCATGTCTTTGGCCCAAGACCGCCCCTAATGCAAAATCACTTGCATCACACATTAGTTCAAAGGGGAGGTACGAATTAGGTGGTTGCACTATCGAAGCCGACACCAAGGCTTGCTTAAGCCTACAAAAACTTTCTATAAAAGAATGATGAAATACGAATGGAGTGTCCTTAGCTAAAAGTGAGGTGAGGGGTTTAGCAATTTTTGCAAAATCTTTGATAAAACGGCGATAGAACCCCGCATGGTCTAAGAAACTCCTCACACCCTTGACATTTATGGGTGGGAGAAGTTTCTCAATCACCTCTACTTTTGCTTTGTCCACTTGGATCCCCTCCTTAGAAATTACATGTCCTAGAACTACACCCTTTTGTACCATAAAATGACACTTCTCCCAATTCAATTTCAAATTATATCAGATACATGTTTGGAGAACAAGGGAGAGATTCTTTAAGGAATCCTCAAATGAGGTGCCATGGACACTAAAATCATCCATGAACACCTCCATAGACTTCTCAATAAACTCGAAAAAGATAGACATCATGGCCCGTTGGAATGTCTGGGGAGCATTGCAAAGGCTAAACGACATTCTTTGATATGCGAAGACACCGTAAGGACAAGTAAAAGTAGTCTTTGCTTGGTCATCCGGGTGGACGGGTCTTTGGAAAAACCCGGAATAACCGTCAAGAAAGCAAAAATACTGATGTTTTACAAGTGTCTCGAACATTTGGTCAATGAAAGGTAGGGGGAAGTGATCTTTGATTGAGGAGTAATTAAGCTTCCTATAATCGATACACATTCTCCATCCCGTGACTGGTCGGGTGGAGATGAGTTCACCATCCATTCTCAACCATGGTCATACCGCCCTTTTTGGGGACGTTTTGAACCGGGCTAACCCAATCGCTCCCGGAGATGGAGTAGATAATTCCGGCCTCAAGCAACTTATCAACTTCCTTCCTTACCACCCCCTTTAATTTCTCATTTAACATTCTCATAGGTTGGGCGGAAGGTGTGAATCCATCCTCAAGTGTGATGCGGTGCATGCACACTCGGGGATCGATTCCCGTGAGGTCATCAAGGCTATACCCAATGGCTTTCTTGTTTTCCTTAATAACTTTCAAGAGTTTTCTTTTTGACAAGCCGTTAGGTCCGCATTGATGATCATGGGAAAGGAGTGTGCCTTATCGAGATAGGCATACTCAAGGGAAGGGGGCAAAGGTTTGAGGTCTACCTTGGGAGGGTTCGAACCCTCAACTTCATCCAAGATAGATGGTAGAGCTTCATAGTCTTCCTCCAAATGCTCCCCCGAGCACTTGTATTTAGCTTCTTCAATAACTTCTTCCAACATGTCTATGGAGTAGACACTTTCAAACATAGGTTGTGACATGGTCCCGGTCAAAGAGAATTCAACAACATTTCCTCCTACCATGAAGGTGAGTTTCCCCTCCTTGACACTAATATTAACATCTTTGATTGCTTGGAAAGGTCTTCCTAGTATGATTGGTGTTTGTTGATCCTCCGGGATGTCGAGTACCACGAAATCCGCCGGGATGTAGAAGTTGCCAACCTTAACCGGCACGTCCTCAATCACACCCATCGATCTTTGGACCGATTCATCGGCAAGTTGCAATGTCATGGAGGTGGGAATCATGTCATGTAACCCAACTTTCCTCGCAATGGGAAGAGGTAGAATGCTAACACTAGCACCGAGATCACAAAGTGCCCTTTTAATGCTCACATTACCCACCGTGCACGGGATGGAAAAACTACCTGGATCTCGTAATTTTTCCGGCATGGGATTGAGTAAGATTGCACTACATTCTCCTCTAAGAGTGACTAGACCATCTCCTCCAATGCTTCTCTTCTTGGTCAACACATCCTTCAAGAATTTTGTGTAGAGCGGCATTTGTGTCACTACCTCGGTGAAAGGTAACGAAACTTCAAGCTTCTTCAACATGTCCAAGAATTTGGAGAATTTCCTCTCCTCATTCATGGCTCTACTTCTATTAGGAAATGGGATTCGAGGGTTAATGGTCTTCTTGGGAGATGAGGCTTGCTTGGTGTTAGCTACTTCACTTGCTTCTTCACCTTTCTCTTGGTCTCTTTCAACCACTCTCTCTTGGTCTCTTTCAATCACTATCTCTTCCAACATAAAATTGTCATCATCTTCAACATAGTCACCCACTTTCCCTTTCTTGGTATGGTCAACCCGACTTGTTGGTGAGGGAGGTGGACTCTCCTCACCATCTCTCATCACATATCTCTTTCTCTTAGTTTCATAGTCCGTGTAGGGGTCCTCCAAGTCTTTCCCACTCCTCAAGGTCACCACATAGGCTTGTTGGTGTGGTGGTGGTCCATCTTTAGGATGGGAGCCTTGAGGAGGCAATAAGTGGGGAGCCCTTTGAGAAGAAGAAGGGTTTTGGTTGGCCATATATGAATCAATGTCCTTTGATGTGCTTGGACATTTGAAAGTTCGGTCTTCAAAGCTTTGAATTGATTATCAACTTTGGCATCCATGTACCTTAGCAATTTCTCAAGGGAAGAGTTAGGATTAGGTGGTTCTATGTATAGTTGATTTTGTGAAGGTTGGTTGGAGTTTTATTGTTGTTGATACCCTTGTTGGTATCCTTGTTGTTGGTTGAATGGTTGTTGATATTGTTGGTTTGATTGGTAGTTTTGATGTCGGTATGGAGGGTTTTGGTTTTGGTTGCGGAAGTTATCTCTTTGATGAAGTGGGATGTAGTTTGGATTGTCATGTTATCTTTGGCCTCGGTAGTTGGAGCCTTGGCCTTGGTTTTGATTGTATTGCCTAGAATTGTCGGGCTTGGGTGGAGGCATATATTGAGCTCGTTCATATTTGGGGTCCAATGGTTGCCCCGCATATGAAAGTTTCGGGTCTTGATTAGGGAAGGCGCGGTAGAAGGTCTCATGACGTTGGTAGTAGACCCTCGGTGCACCTTGCCCTTGAAGAGCAAAGCACTCTTGTTGATCTTCTTGAGGAATAAATGAACGATACTCAATAGTGTGCCCCATACCGCCACAATAATCGCAAAACATTTGAGGAGGATAGTGCATAGGTGAAGACCTAGGTTCTGGTACGTAATAAACCTTGGAATGGCTAGGTCCACCTTCATTGGCATGCTTCGAGTCTCCATGCTTCTTTGCCAATTTGAACTCTTCAATTTCCTTTGTCAAGGTATCCAATTTTTCCTTATACTCCAACTCTATCTTGGAAGGTCCTTCACTTTTGTAGTCAACATCTCTAGCATAACTACTCTCCATCTCGGAAATGTTTTGAATCATTTCTGTGATTTGAGTGTTATTCATTCCATCAAAATTTCCACCCGATTCCGCCACGATCATGTCCCGGAACCTTTGCTCAAGAGTTTGGAAAAAAGTTTGGGTGGTCATCCATTTCGGGATGCCATGGTATGGACAAGATGCTAGAAGGCCTCTAAAACGCTCCCAAGCTTCACTTAGAGTTTCTATAGGCCTTTGTTTAAATGTTTGAATCTCATGGCGAATTCTTGCGGTCTTAGAAGGTGGGTAGAACTTGTTGATGAAGGCCTTGGATAGAGCTTCCCAAGTAATGAACGTGCCCGGCTCATGGGAATTCAACCACTTCTTGGCGTTGTCCTTCAAAGTAATGGGGAAGAGTATCAAGAGCATTTGCTCCTCCGTCACACCGTTATGCTTGATGGAACCCGCTTTCTCTTTGAAGGAGGTGAGGAGTTGGTGCGCATCCTCATTCTTCATCCCATGGAAAGTGTCTTGTTGCATGTAGTTGATTACATGATGCCGGATTTCAAGTGTATTGGGTGCAAGACCTCCATAATTGATAGCCGAACATGCACGGTTAGGGTCCGGTCTATTGTAATAGCCCATTGGTTGGTCCGCCATGTCTTCGTTTATGAGATTGTTTCGTGGAGATTCGGTTTCGTTTGTATGGTTGGAATGTTATGAGTGAGTTGGTGAATTTTGTGGTGAATCAATGAGAGAGTTTTGAGGTGGAGAGTTATGTGGAATGTGAAGGGGTGATAGGGTGGAGGAAGAGGGTGGTTGGTCTAAATTATCATATGTGGAATTTTGGGTAATTGGCGGGTTAAGAGTTGGCAGAGATCCTCGAATTGCCGAAAGAGCTAATATTCTTCTTGCCCGATGTGTCCTCTCGATATCATGATCAAGTGGGAGAAGAGGTCCGATATAGCACCTATTCATGCACTTAACAAAAGATCAAATGGTCCTAATGCAAGAGATGCACAAGGACAAAGGGAGAAAACAAACAAGCAACAAATAAAAGAACTAAGCCTAGATGAAAACAACTAATCCTATCCAATGTCGCCGTCCCCGGCTTCCGTGCCAAAAACTTGATGTGAATTTTATTTCTAATTCCTCGCAAGTTTACGATGTCGATGTACTTACGAGGGTCGAACCCAAGCGACGGTGTCTATGGCTCTAGGATTAGTTATTTAGTTACTAGTTTAGTTCAAATAAAATAGGGTTGAATAGGTTTAACTAACTAGAGGAAATCACTTAAAATAAGGAAAATTAGATGAATGTTTAAGTTGGTGAATAACAATAATTAAGAGACTAGGATATCGGGTTCACTCATATAGGTAAAGGGAGACATGCATAGGGCGATGAATTCGAAAACAAAAGCATAGAAAAGACTCTATCTCTCGATATGAGACTAATCCCTAAGTTAAGATCGATTAAGTCCTCACCTAATCAACCTAACTACAATTTTATCATCCTAATCCTATTTACTAGCCAAGTTCTCACCCAACAAGCAAAGATAGATAGTGAAAGCACTTAAACCCTCATTCAAGCATTAACACAAACACCTAGCATGCACAATAAAATTGAGAAGCTTAAGCCCAAGAATTGTAATCTTTCTATGCTATAATCTACCCTTATGATGCTATATGAGATCCCCCTCCATCCTAGTATGGAACTACTCACATATGTTCATGGTAACATAAACAAAAGATGGACAATTTAGCATGAAATAAACAAGGGGAAACATGTTTGCAAATTCTATTAACTAAACAACTCAATATGTAAACAAATGAAAGATAAACTACAATAGAGAAGAGATAATACCAAAAATGAAGACAAAGTTACAACCTTTAATTAAATAGAAGAATAATCTTCACCAATCTCCAATTAACAACCAAATACTAAATGTAAACAATTCAACAATACTAATTCTAAGCTAATATAAGGAGTAATTAATAATTGCTTAAGTAACGATTAAGGTTTTGATTAAGAGTTTGTATAAGATTAAGGGAATAATTTCATATCTAGGGTATGTGTTTACAATTGATTAGGGAAGGGGTATTTATACTATCCCATTGGATTAAACATAAGAAGGAAATAAAGCCCATCTTGCGTGTTTTGGTCTCTGTGCCGGTCAACCGGCTGCAGGCCTCTCTGCCGGCAGAGAGCTCTTCTTCAAAATGTGTTGGAATTGGCTTGGGTGTGTTCCCTGCCGGTGGACTGCCTGCCGGCAGAGAACACCTCTTGCTGAGTTTCTAGCTTCAATTCCTTAGCTTGGTGATGCGTGTGCCGGCGGACCGGATGTCGGGGTGCCAACCGACAGCGAGATCTTCCTCCTTTTTTTCTTCAATTCTCTTCTTAATTTGTCTAAGGCTTGGGACGGGATTCCCTGCCGGTGGGCCGGCTGCCGGCCTGCTGGAAGAGACACTTCTTCAGCATTTCAGTCTTCTTTCTCACCAGGTTGTGTTCCCTGCCGGTGGACCGGCTGCCGGTCTACCGGTAGAGAACACTGCTTCAATATATCAACCTTCTTTTCCTCATGCTTAGTCATCGAACCACCTCACTTGCCCCGATTTCGCTATAACCGCCTCAAATCTTGCAAGAGGGGCACGAAATCATAGACGCGGGTATCGGTCACAAAATACAAGATAAGGCATACAAAACCGACTCGATATAAGTCGGAATAGATGAAAGAAGAAGGGAAATTTGGTGCAAATAAATCACATATCAGCTACATGACTATAATATGAATGAAACGCTATCAAACAACTACCACGCCTGTACCGGGACACGCTCAGACGTACCCACAACCACCGGTGTCAGGGACACGCCCACCACACCACAACTCACAAACAAGTACCGGGACACACCAAGACGTACCGGGTCCGGAAGCCAACCGGATTCCCTGCCAGACGTCGTATCTCAACTACACGAGTCCCTCCAAACTCAAGTCATTAATGTGCATATCCCTCTTGGAGTGGGAAGCTCCAAGAGGCGACCCGAGTGGGAGACGGTCTCTCAACTGGCTCACGTCTCCTCAACGCCAAGTAGCCAACATAAACCGTCATGCCTTCCAATATACATGACAAACACAATAAATGCAAGATACCTCAACTACTACAAAACAGAGGAAAGAAGACGGTTAAAAACCGTCCTTATATCATGAAGGGAACCGTGCCCCCGTTGGCCATCCTCTTTTCCTAAGAGAACGATTTCTCATAATCAAACCGTTATCTTTAGATAACTTAAATAGAACAGTTCAATTTATAACCGTCTTCTTTTGTACTCCCTTTTATAACGGTTAAAAGCAGAACCGTTCTGCTTGCGCGTTCTCTTTTCAGAAATTGAACCGTTCTCTTTATTAAAATTTCCCGCCCTCCATTTGCACCAACCGCTATAATTTTGAATCAATAGAGCACAATTATTAAATAAACCGACGTTTTTGTACCTGCTATTTTTTTATATAGAATTTTCTTTTTAATATTCCCATCCTATATGGCTCAAATCTGCTATATAGCTTACAATAATTGCGTAAAATCTTGCATTTTCATACCAAAAAAATCTCCAATTACTACATTAACGTCAACATACATCTCCGATCCACAAATTCTAGCTACAAGTTTTGAATTAGCGTACATAAATGTTTCTAAGTTCAATGTTCTTTTACGAAACAAGCAAAGTAAAACAGAACTTAACCTACATAAGCTAAACTTTATCATCGCTTATCTTTGGCTAAACTTTATCATCGCTTATCTTTGGCTTAAATTGGAGTGCAAAGTTGGCCCATATATCCCTCACCTCATCAATTTGCTTAAGTGTATATGACATTGGGGCTTTAAGCATGAACTGCAAGCAAATTCAAAGAAAATATGTGAGAAACATTCTATCCATGATGTCTAAATGAAAGTAAACAAATAGGTTGTAATGATTTAAATAAAGAAACAAAAACATACATTTGTAATAATACTAACATATATTCCTCTGATTATCTCTAGCATGTATCAACAAATATAATATCCACATAAGACGGTACCAAAGGGCTGCGTAGGGCACTAAAATACAAGCTCACATTATAAATACATACACACGACTTAATAAGTAAAATTAACCAAAACTAAAGTATGTTAAAACTCTAAAATATTGACACAAAAGTACCTTAATCTTTTTCCAAACAACCTCTTTGGCCTCATATCCGACAAGTAGATCTATAGAGTTCCTTTTAATATTAGCAAAAACAAGATCACATATACACTGAACATACTTAGCAATTATACGAAGCCAGATAAATTATGGTCCAAGGGGTTCATACTATTTACTTGAAAGGCAGAAACTGGTTTGATTACATGCCTCCTAATGATATTAATTGGTGTTGGAGGAGAATTTGTCAAGGAAGAGATGGCTCAAGGGTTCAATCAGAGTTAGAGATGGGTAGAACTTCTTGCGAGTACCAAAGTCTCATATTAGATCCTGTAGTATCATCAAGTTTAATCCAAATGGTTCTTACCTAAACACAGATTTAATAACTGGCTTGTGCATCAAAATGCACTTAAAACCACAGCCCAGCTTGCAAGGTTAGGAGTAACTGTTGAGGCTAATTGCAATCCTGGTTAAGAAGGAAGAATAGGTGGGGTTCAAACTAAACAGACATAAAGGCAGGAAAACTAGGCTCCAATGCAGGATCTTAAGAGCCATCATGAATGCTTGTGTGTATAATATTTGGTATCCGCGAAATAGTTATTTTACACATGGTATTTTAGCTAGTCTCCTTTATATATTTGGTCATTTTACGAATAATACAACTACTTACATATTATCAAAAAAAAGACATACTTAGTAATTGTATCCAGGAAAAATTGACGAGGCTCCTCATATCCAGTAGGATCACACCAATAAACTATACTTTCAGCCGGATTGATCGCACCCAACATCTAATGTTCACTATGAGTTGTGGAAAAAACATAATTAACATATCAACTTAATTATGTGTGAATCAATAAGATAATCATTATAATACTATGAAAAGAAGTTTATATTTACCCCTCGACATATATAGAAAATATAAGTTTCCGACCTCTACCACATCCGGTACATGTCATGGCGCTAGCAATATAATCAGATCGAGAATTTTCATTCCAGGCAGTGGAATATGGGGATAATGTATGTGCGCACAAGAATCCATATGAACTCGTACTTCGTATAGTCTCGGTAACATCACTAAAATACCTACTACAATAAGAAATAAATTTTACTAAAAAGGTAAATAAAATAAAAATAAATAGTCATTTTTACTTGTGAAATTTCTTTCATTTAGAATTGAATAAAAATCTGCAACTTTATTGCAACAACGAGTCAGGCAAGGCAAGAAATCAGTTGACAAATAAATGAAAAGTCTTGTGAATCAAGAACAGAAAACAGCGAACCTCATAAAAAGAGTAATATGAGAGACACCAATCTCAGCTTCATCCAACAGATGAACAAGCTCTTCATAACTAAGGCTGCAAGTTTGTTTATTATGTAATATATGTTCATCAATCTCAACATTGATCATTGTCCCGCTTGCCTTTAAAACCCGAGCCTCAGTATCTAACAACTTCAAATCCATAGTCCTCTGATTTTGCTTAAACTCACGACTAACTTTTATACCAAAGAAAGTGTTTGCTGGCGGAATCAAGGGCGAAGTCTTTTGAGGCTTGGACTTCTATAGTAATGCTTTTTCTTCTTGATGATTCTTTTTCATGTTTATTTAAATTAGCATAAATAAGTTGATAGACGGCATAAATGTTAATGTATTTTATATTAAGATACTAGAAATCTTTATTACCTTATCAGGACCATGAATATGACTTTGCGGCCACTAAATAAATGATCCCTTAGCTTGAATCAATGTCAACATATCATCAACAGGCACTGGTAAATCAGCATTTTCTGACCCAGAATAGACGTCCTTAATTGATACTTTTCTAAAACCATCACGAAGGGAGATGCCATGAACAGTAATAAATTCGTCCTTTCTTAATATGTATACCAATCCTGAAGCCACTATCTTTGGTGATTTCCTTGGCAATGATAGTACACAAGCTCTCCAGGCTCGAACATTTACGTTAAAACTTAATTTCAATCTATTTTCATTTTCTTTGAAATTGAAAATAGTGTCTTAAACGAAAGCTTATAAAACCTGCTTTGGTGGTGGGTCATAAATCTTCGGAATAATGGTCTTGGGAGCACGATAAACCTCCTCTCGTGGTGTCTCCTCTCTGGGTGTGTCCTCTCGGAGTGGCTCTTCACTTACTTGTAGTGATTGCTCTTCATTCAGTTGTAGTGATTGACTATGAGACCCCTGCATAAATGCTGAATTTCTCGATCCTTCGGTACTCATAGATACCCCTTTCATTAAATCATCTAATATTTCAGGACTTGGCTTCTCACCAGTTTGCCAAAAATGCATCAGCATCGCTTTCATCTTTTCTATGTCATCAATTTTCACATGCATGCAATTTATCTTCTCGTACAACTCTTCTCGTGTTGGTTTTTTTGGTGTAACACCCCCATACTCCAAGTGCCATACCAGGACCACTTAAGGCATGGAAATGCTACCTTCTCGGTTACCCGAGGCAATGTATATCAAATGGACAATAAAAAAACATACTTTATTAAGTAAATGAGTTAAACTGATTACACAACCAAATCTCAAACTGATAAAGTAAATACATATGTTCCTCAAACTATCAAACTAACTGAAAACTATAAAAGAATGTTTGACACAGCGGAAGACTTTTAAATAGCTCGTGATGACTCAACCCAGCTATCCCATGCGCAACAAGTCATACCTGCTCAATAACTGCTTACCATCCCCGAATGGATCACCACAGTTTTTAAAACAATTAAACGGGGTCAGTACTGATTACACAAAACAACACAGCTGCAACAAAAGCAATACTATAATCCAATCCAGCCAAACCAATTCCATCACATCACCTCATACCTGACTACACACTAAAGTATGTAGTCCTACCAGAATACTCATCGCAACAAGTATTCCACACTGCCAGTGGGGGACCGCATCCGTTCCCACCTAAGCCCCGCTCATCTCGTCCGAGCGATAAACCCAAGTTCCTAAATGTGCACATCCCTTCTGTGGCGGGTTCCACAAAAGGCGAATCAAGGGCGTGAAGCCACTCCCGCAAGTGACTCCACTCAGCCGAGGACGCACCTCGCAAATCACAGACAATTATACGACAATCACATTATACTATCAACAATCACCAATTCTAAATCCAATGCCAATATGATATACAACAACAACAACAACAACAACAACAACAACAACAACAACAAACAACCACCAACACATTATGTAATCAATACTGAGTAGGGAAACCCTACCTGGAATAGCAAATCACGCGAGACCGTCACAGCAGCTAATCAGAACTTTTCCTCTACGAATCCTCCTTCTTTAGCACATAATCACATAATTACAATCTACTCATCATAATACACCCAAATCCCCCAATTCTACCCAATTAGGGTTTTAAGCAAACTTATTAAATCGTTATAAAAATTATACAAGAAGCTTACCCTTGACACAACGATCACAACGGCGTACAGAACAAGACAATCCGACGATCCTAGCTCTTGTATTTGCTAATAATGCGAGAGATGCGATCTACGTAACTCTTCTCTTTTCTTTGAAAAGTTTTAGGAGATTAAAAAGTGATTAAGCAAAGTGACGGAAACCCTTTTTCATTAATCTCGCATTATTAACAAAGCCCGGCTAAACAGTCCGTAAAACATACTTACTCGATGGAGTAAGTGACTTACTCAATCGAGTGACCCTTACTCGATCGAGTGTCACACATACTCGATCGAGTACCCATCAGGCAGACTACTGTTTCGTATAAAATCATACTTACTCGACAGAGTAAGTCCCACTCGATAGAGTACCCACAGACATAAAAGACCGTAGTATTACAGTCTTCCCTCCTTAAAAAGAACTTCGTCCCTGAAGTTCAACCCATACAAAAAAACAAAACATACTATCTCTAGTCCGACACAACAACATAACCAAAATTCAAAACAAAACTCCCAACCAACACCCAAACCGACTCAAAACAACTACTAACTGTATTAAAACCAACATAAAGCATTCAAAAACGTTATGCAACCATCTCCTACCCCCTAAAAGAAACAAGGTTACGTCCCCCTTAACCACACATACCTGATCAAAAAGAGACGGATACCGCTCCCTCATAGCCTCCTCCGCTTCCCAAGTAGCCTCCTCAACCTCATGGTTAGACCAAAGAACCTTAAGCAACACTGTTTCCAATGTCTAGTTTTCTGAACCTTGCGATCAAGAATCTGTTTTGGCACCTCAAGATAAGACAAGGACTCATCCAACTCTATGTTCTCCACCTCTAATACATGTGAAGGATCGCTCACATACTTACGCAACTGAGACACATGAAACACATTATGCACTCTATCCAAAGCAGTTGGCAACGCTAACCTGTAAGCAACCTCACCCACACGATCCAAAATCTCATATGGTCCGATAAACTTCTGGCTCGGCTTCCTTTTCTTACCAAATCTCATGACTCCACGCATAGGAGACACTTTCAAAAGAACCTTAACCCCAACCCGAAACTCTATGTCACGATGATGTAAGTCTGCATAACTCTTTTGTCGATCCTGGGCCGCTTTCATCTTTTGTCTGATCAGCTTAACCTGTTCAACGATCTTATGTACCATCTGTGGTCCTTAAACCACTGCCTCAGCTCTATCATCCCAGCAAATCGGACTCCTACACCTCCTCCCATACAAAGCCTCAAATGGTGCCATACCAATATTCGTGTGATAGTTGTTGTTATAAGAAAACTCAATCAAATCAAATCTCTCCTCCCAGCTACCACCAAAATCCATAACACAAGCTCATAACATATCCTCCAAAGTCTTGATGGTCCTCTCTGTCTGCCCATCTGTTGCAGGATGAAATGCAGTACTCATCTTCAACGTAGTTCCCATCAACTCCTGCAACTCTTTCCAAAACCGTGATATGAACCTCGCATCTCTATCTGACACTAAATCCTTAGGCACCCCATGAAAACGAACCACATGCTTCCTAAAAACCAAACCTAATTGTATCTTGGTCCAAGTATCTTTCATTGGAACAAAGTGAGCTGATTTCTTCAGATGGTCAACTAACACCCATATCATGTTGTTACCTGTAGATACCATATTTCTGCACCTCCCGCAAACCACCCGGTGATGATTGGGCCGCATGTTTGGTACGCGGAATAATTTGTGACAGTTTATAAGTTTATCGTCAAGTGATCGCTCAAACAGTTGTGTCTACCTCTTAATTGTCATCTACGTGCCGATACGGTCGTTTTGGCAGTAATTAGAGTACATTTGGAGTCCGGGCCTAAAACCGTCTTTATTTTCTGATAACCGTTAAAATGCCGAGTCGGAATGTTCTGGAATGTTCCGGATATTTATATTCCATATTTTATAAATCTTTTAGTCTTTAGTAAACAATTTTCCGTAATATTCACACAAAATATTAAGGAAAACAAAATTATTCCGTTATTTCATAAACTAAACACGGAAATCTTTCTTCCGCAGGGGGAAACCACTTGGGAAAGGACGCAGCAAGTGTTGCGCCTCTTCCAAGAGACGCAGTGCCTGCTGCACCTCTTCCCAAGTCCTCTTCTGCGTATTTTTTCGTATCTTTTCATATCTTTTCGAGATTCACTTCCAAAGTTTCTCCGAAAACCCTATTTCCGTCGTGTGATTAGTATAAATAGAGACCTTCGGTCTCACATATTTCTCACGCGAGTGTCTGCCCTTCTCTTCTCCCTTTGCATTCTAGACCACGTTCTTACTTTTTGGCGCCTACGTGCTTGAACTTTCGACCACGTAAGCTCGGATCTTTCTGAGTACCAGCCTCGTTTTGCATGACCGACCAATTTGACCAACTTCACCATAATCAACTTAATCAATCTTAGTCGTTTTCCTCTTACGAGGGCACTTTCGTCTACATTCGAGTCGAGCATCACTAATCGTAAACTTAGTTCGTCTCGTTTCGTCAAACATGTAAGTCTGAGGGTGTAAATCTCTCTTTTATTTATTGTTCTTTATTGTTGTAATCATATTGTAAGATTTATGTCGAAAATACAATTAAAACCGATTTATAAACCCTTTGTTTAAACCCTTTTTACGGATTAACAGGAGACAGACGTTGAGAAGAGACGCAGCAACTGCTGCGCCTCTTGGAAAGGACGCAGCACTTGCTGCGCCTTTTCCTGAGGTTGCCGCCGTTCTTGCTTCTCTTCTTCTTCCTTCGTCCTCTGTTGGTTTCGTCCTTTTGTTTCCTTTCGTCTTTGTTTGTTCTTATTTCATTCACATGATAGTTGAACATATTGCTCATCATCATTAACATATAATTTATCATTAATTCCCGACTCAAATCCCAAATAACCAACATTTGCGGGTTTTCGTCATTAAAGTCAAACCGGGTTGTAGAAATTCGATTCATTCATATTGACTTTCTGGAATTCGATCTTTGATATATTCTTACCTGTTTATTATCATATTCATCGTTAGTCCATCATTAATTCGTCATATTTAACCTAATTAGTTTGTTCAATTCACTAATTAACCCTTTTTAAACCTTGTAATTAATTTGTCTTAATCGGTTTCATCCATGTTTATTGCTTTCATGACCATCAATCACATGTAAATAATCTGCTAATCACTTTCACCCGAGTCAAATAGCATAATCAAGCCTTAAATTCACTAATGAATATTAACGACTTGCAATTCCGGCTTCACAGCCAGAACTGAGCCAAGGAACAGACGCAGCAACTGCTGCGCCTCTTCCAGAGGGCGCAGCTCTGCTGCGCCTGTTCCTGGTTGATTTCTGTCTCTGAACTCCCGTCTTGCTTTGACCTAGGTTTAGCTTACGTATTAATTAACTACTATTCGTATTATCACCCTTAATTACTGGTCGTTAATTTGTTTATTTATTTCTTTATCAAATTATCCGTTTTAAAAGTATTTTCGACATAAATCATTAATCCAATGTAATTATTGTAATTTTCTTTATTGTATTTTTTTTATTGTATTTCTTTTATCGTATTGATTGTATGCCTTCACATGTAATCAATTTAAATCCCAATTCGACTCAATTGTATGTTAAATTACGTGATAACCGACTTAGTATTAATTTCTCACATGTTAGGATTAAAACGTTGGATGTTGCATTGCATGCATATAATCGACAATATATCGAGTATAGATAACTTCCCTAATCATTAGTAGAGGCCGCTATCGAGACGGGCGGGATTAGGTGTTCGATCAAAAGAGCTTCCTAATACGTACCCTCACCCCTTACTCCAGATCTCTGTGAACATCCGTGTTCATTGGCATCCACGAGAGTCATTTTAGACATAGAATTCTAAGGGTAACGAGTTCTTGGTGTTCATGTCACTACTTTGTGTCTTGACATGGCACGAGGTATTCGAACGGTTTCCAATTTTCCACAATAAATGCTAGGATGTCATGGGTTCATAGGGGATTCTTGGGAGTTGATCATACAAACATGTTCACAAAGTTGCAAGCAATTAATGTTGTAAAGGTACCGAGTTGGTTTATGTCTTACGGTCCTTAGGAAGAGTTGGGTCCCGGAGCCGAATCTATTAGATTGTACAACACCTACAAGTCGACTTACTTTCCTCCTAATCACTTCTATGCATGGTCTAACAAGACTCGAGTTGGTTTATATCTTACAAGTCAAATTGAATAGATAAGAGATGGTTGCAAATGCAAGGATTCATAGGCTTAGCATTTCATCAAACATAACATATGCATAAAGTTGACACACAACAAGCAAGCAATTTGATTATGAAAACATATTGGATTAAGCATGAATCATTCCCCATGTTGGTTTCCCTAATTACCCACTAATCCTAGTTAAGAAACTACTCACTCATTATCAAATTTAACATGCTAACAAGGTTGTCAATCATATTAACAAGGTAAAACATGATGAACAAGTAACAAAGATTAACAATAATTAAAACAAGGATTAAGAGAATTATACCTATGGAGATTCCAAAATAATAATGCAAAGAATAATAGAAGAAACTTGATTGATTGATGAAGGGTTGTCAATCCTCCAATCATAACCAAATAATCTTCAATTACCCAAAAGTAACAAACTTGAACAATAATTAAGGAGAGATTAATGTGAGATTTGTGGAAAGATTAAAGAGTAATCTTATTCTAATCTATTCCTAATCTAATCTAAGAGGAATTTCTAATGTGGAGGCTCTCTACTCTAAAAACTCTATGCTTTGATTATTTACAAGTGGGGTATATATAGTAGAGCTTCATTAGGTTAACTAAGGTAAATTAGTAATTAACATTTGTGAGTTCTAGGCAGGGAATTGCTAGTCTTTTCGGAGAGATGAGCATCTCAGCTGAAGACGCCACGATCCGCTCGTCCAGGAGGGGAATCCGCTCGGATTGTTGCAGAGGTGGACGAGCGTCTTTGGGCGAATCTGCTCAGATTGTAGCAAGGTAATCCGAGCGTCTTCAAGGCTTGGATGCTCGGATTATGCTTCTTGGACGGGCGTCTTGTCTCTTTGGACGCTCGGATTCTGCTTCAGAATCCTTCTCTTCACTTTCTTCTTATTCTTGTAAAATTAGTCTTTAATTCTTGCCTCCTCTTCATACTAGTCCATCTAATATCATCAATAAGCTTCCAAATATGCACGAAAGACGGGAAATTCCGCCTAATTGTCTTCTTTCCTACAAAACATACGAAATGCACTAGGAAAGCAAAATAGAAAGCATTTGACGGATAAAATAGCTATGGAATGTTATAATAGTATGCAAAATAGGCTCAATTAGGGGACTAAATATGCACAAATATGAGTCACATCAAATATCCCCAAACCGAATCTTTACTCGTCCCGAGTAAAGAGGTGACTAAAACTAGACCTTTATTTAAACTATCCTACTAATATAACCGATATGAGACAATTAGCGGGTCTCACTCCGCCCCTTCAACTCACAAAAAGATAACCATGAGGTAGGATGCCTTCTTGCAAGGCTAGGTGGGGCTTGCCAAAATGACGACACATCCAAGCATTAAAGCACACAAAACAAGTAATGGATGCAACTACAAAAGAATAGCCACTTTCCTCATCTAAGTGGCGGAAATTATCTAAAGGGGAAGCAATCTAAGGGTACACATTCCATTATAGATATGGTTTCTTCAAAATACTAAGCCTAGAAGGATACCAATAAATCACCTCCAAGTTGTGTCAAGCTAGGGTACCTTTGTCCTCAATCGTTAAATGCTTTTGTCAAGAATAGACTCCTTATGGTGTTAGAAACACTGGAGGATCGCGGAATTCCCCTTCTTGCCTAGACAAGAAGAAGGGTCGTCCCCTCTCTACCATGCACAAAAATGGATACGATGGATAAAGGGATCGATAGTATTTGATTTTCATTTGGGAGTTTGCTTTTGTTGTTTGTTTTCCCCCCAATTTCTTGTGGCATTTGACATTTGAGAACAATTTCTTTTTGCCATTTCTTTTGATTTTTGGTAATTCAATACTTGGCAACTTTTTTTTCATCTTTTTGCATTTTCTTTTGAACATTTTCAAAGTCACCCCATTTGTAGCGAGGGTGCTTATATTTGAAGCTTTAGGAGTCTATTTTTGCTCCTCTTTTATTTTGATGCATTTTGCAACCTTTCTTTTACTTTCCTTTTCATTTCTTTTCTTGAGCTCAAATCAATTTCTTTTTGTGCCCATTCCCTTTGATGACAAAAATGTGGTAGAACATGGATGATCGATGCATGGTTTAAAGGGTCACCTTGGAATAAACGGTAGCCAAGGAGTTATCACACCACAAAGTACTCTTGACTAGGCCTTAATCCATGGGTCAAAGGATACTAGCATGACACATCCTAGGGTGTTTTACAAGTATTCTAACAAGCAAAGTCTTAAGAAGAAAAAGCATCTACTAGGGCCTATATACACTTGTCAAGCTTCCCAAGTAGACGGTTTCACAAAAATTTTCTAACATGCAAACTACATGCCATGATGCAACTAACATTTATACATCCTAATGCATATGATTCTACCAACTAGTATGCCAAATAATCTAAATGCAAGTCCTAAATTCACATTGTTCATACCGCATCAATCAAAATAAAGCCACATAGTCATTAACATAAAGAGGAAAAAGAGATTGGAAAGATCATACCATGCGGTCTTCAATATCCTCATGTCTCGGATGTGGCGTAGTCGATCAATGTGAACAAGGATAAACAAACACAATATATACAAACAATATATACAAGACTACACTACAAAGGAAATGAACATGTTTTTGGATTTTCAATTTTTCAAATTTTTATGGTTTTTGTGATTTATGAAATTAAAAGACATGTTTTTGGGATTTTTCAAAAATTTTCAATTTTTATCATTTTTGGAATATAAATTCCCATCTCCCACTTTATTTTGGACATTGTCCTCAATGTACATGTAGGAGTAGGTGTGTTAAAGAAAAACATGTTTTTGGATTTTTTTGATTTTTTTGAAATAAAGTAAAAAATGCAATATGATATGAATGAATGCATGCTCTAACTAAATGCAATTTTATATGACATATATAACAAATGAATGCAATCTAAACTATATTATATGATGCATGATTTCTAGTAAGCTATGGTCACCTATGATCAAACCTCCCCAAACCGATTTAAACACTATTTCTACTGTAGAAAAGAATAGGATTGGTCATTAGTGGTTATGCATGAATTCTAGTCTATATGCAACTATCTATATGAATCACGTGAGATATATTACAATGCAACTATACTATATGAACTAACTAATGTAAATGCAATATGAAATATAATACAAATGCAAGTGAAAGCTAAACTAAATGCAATGTATATACAAAAGAGAGAGGGAGAGAAAAGTATCATACAAATGGAGGTGATGAGGTAGGCATCCTTCACTCGTCATCATCCTCTTGTTGGGGGTAGCCATACCGGTGAGAACTTCCTCCTTGGTCATACCCTCCTCCTTGGCTAGAATGCCCTCCACCTTGGCCACCAAGATTCCAGGCTTGGTCCCCTTGATTAGGGAACAAAAGGTATGGTTGGGCTCAAGAGGGCCGAGGGCTGTTAGGGTCAATATACCCTTGTTGTGCCATTTGATAGTACTGGGGATTAAGGGCCAAGTAGTTGTCGACCCTCCCTTCATGTACCCCGAGGTCAACTCTATTAATAAGGTTCATCAAGTCATTAATACCCGGGGTATTGGGGATTTCCGGTCGGAATTGTGTATAAGGAGTAGGGTATGCTGGGATAGACACATAGGAAGGTGGGGGAATAGGCCTTGCCGGTATCCCACGAGGTATTTGCGGTTGGCGGGGTGCTTCTTCCTTTTGAGGGGGATTGCCGATGATTTGGATGTCTAGAAGGTAGCTCGGCCTAGGCGAATACGGGCTCAATCTTGGGTCGGTGCCCGGTATATTCCACCCCGAAAGAATGATGGAGGTGCACCCTTTTGTGAACCATTCTACACTCCCGTCTTAAGTGTAGGCACACCACCGGTGATGGTTGAAGACGGCGTCCTCATCAATCAAAGTACTCCCCTCAAGAGGAGCATAAGTCGCACGGGAGTTGAACCCGAGGCAAAGGAAGTTAGCCAAAATAGTAATTAGACCTCCCATCACGAAGGTCTTGAGTTGGGTGCTCCCTTGAGAAAAGTCATAGAACCTTGTAAGCATCTCAAGGGGGGTATTGAAGTTGTATCGCCTCATCCTCCGAACATTTAGATAGGACTCAAGGAATGTTAGATCAATGAGAGTGCACCTATCTTGTTCATACCTCCCATTGATGGTGCCGGCTACAAAACGTTCGGTGATCCGAATCACCAGGGGTTGGATAGAGAAGGTATAGCACTGTTTTTGGTGGATAAAATCCCTCCCGGAAATAGCCTTCCAAAGTAGGTCCACATCGAAATCGGCGGGTTTATCGGTATAGTCGGTTGGTACAACAAGACCGAAAATGTAAGCAAATTGATCAAGTGTAAGGCTATGGTCTAGGTTGCACAACCTAAACTCCATGCTCACATTGGTTCGAGTGTTCGTGACAATACGGAGGCTACTCAAAAATTCCAGGGTGAGACTAAGGTATGTCTCCTCATGGGCATGGAATAATTTTCCAATCCCTAAGCCATCAAAGAACATCTCGGTGTGGTACCTTATCCCAAGGGTTTCTAGCACCCTAGTATCGATAAACTGAGTGGGTTCATAGTTCTTACCTAGCAACTCGATGAACTTCTTACGGTGGGCATCGGAGGTGAAGAGTACCTCCGGGAAGTACTCTAGTTGCTCTATCCTCCTTTCATGATGGGGCGAAAGTTCCTTGGCGGCATCATTTCTTGTGGGGATGAAGTGGATGAACCCTTGCGTTTCCTAGCGGCGGATTCAACAAGTTTCTTAGCCTTTCCCTTGAGATTCATCATCTTGAATTGGGAGATTGGGGTTTTTGTTGGCTTTTATTGTGAGGGGAGTGTTTTTGGGGTTGAGGATGAGTGATATAGGGTTAGATAAGGTGAGGAAATGAGGGAGAAAGGGGGTGTTTTAATAGAAAAAGGGGGAAGACGAGCGGACACGGGTGGGGGCTGGGCGGATGATTCGAGAAAAATGCCAGAATCCGAGCGTCTTCCTTGCGGGACGAGCGTCTTGCCTCTGCAGAATCCGAGCGTCTTACAGAAAATCTGCTCGGATTTCATGACAAGAACTTTGCATTTTCTGAAGTAGGCGGAAGACGAGCGTCTTCTGTTTTAGACGAGCGTCTGACATTGGACGAGCGGCTTCTCAAAAATCCGCTCGGATTTTGATACAGTTCCAAAACTTTTCTTCAAGTGCCTTTCAGGACGAGCGTCCAAAATGCAATCCAAGCGTCTTCCCTATGGATGAGCGTCTTTTGCCAAATCCGCTCGGATTCTGTGACATCGCTGAACAGTACCCTGACGAAGGCCTTAGACAAGCGTCCAGCCCTCGGGACGAGCGTCTTTTCGCTGTTTTTCTTCCTTTTCTTTCTTTTCTTTGCAAAGTCATACCCTTACACCAATTTGTTGTTCCTCCTTATCTTTTTCTGAAATTTTGCTCAATAGAAATGTAAGAAAACTCTCTCTCACTACTCTCATGCAAGAAATTAAATAAAAATGCAAAAATGTACAATATTATACAAAGTAGAATTCCAAGAAATATCTTACAAATGGTGGTTTGAGATAGAACCCCACCAAACTAGTTCAAATTGTAGAAATTCTTGTCCATAGACCTCAAGGCTCTCAATAGAAGATCGAAAGCTTGTGAACAAGCTCCAAATAAGCACAAGTATGGGTTGCTCCATTTGAACATGAAATTTGGCCAAAGAAGTTTGTCATATGTTCTTTCTTTCACCTTGTCCTTGGCACTAGAGCTTTCCCAATGCTTCCAATAAATAAGCCCATGATTCTCGTCAACACTAGGTATGAAGTATGGTTCATATTCATCCGGAGACTTCCACTCACCAATTTCTTCTTCAATTTTTGTGAGATGATAGCACTTTGATTTTTCAATCCTTCTAAGGTGGAAGGAGAATTGTCATGGCTTTGATGATCGAGTTCCTTAGAAGTTGTCATTATGGGTGCCAAATTTCCACAAGTAGCTTCACGTGCAAGTTTCTCTTTGAGCTTTTCCACCAAGTAGCTTTTGTATGATGCCTTGACCTTTTGAAGAAGGTCCACCATATCCTCTTCAACAATCATTGGCTCCATGGTAGGTGTCAAGTAGTCTTCATGGGAGATAGGGAAAGGACATTCATCTTCATGATAGGATATCTCAAATGTCTCAAGGATAGGTTCCTCAAGCAAGGTGACATTACAAGTCCATCCCTCTCGGTCCTTGTAAGGCACGTATTCTTCATAGGCCCTTTTTATGGTCTCATCATCATTGCTATCTTCATATGAATCATGAATGGGCGCTTCATGCAATTCTTTCTCCAACATCTCAATGTTCACTTTAAATGACACACCCTCATATTCACAAAGGCTAAGAGTATTTGACCTACTCAACCTCAAATCTTCCTCATCAAACACAACACTTTCATACTCACAAGAACTCGAGGAGATTAGCTCTTCCCACTTGTCATCAAAGGTAACTTCTTCAAACTCGCATTCATAATCTAAGGGATGGTGAGGGGTAGTTATTTGGGCTTCCTTCATTTGGGCAATTTGAATCTCCAACTCCTCACCTCGGGTAACAATGCCTTGAAGAACATTGTCCCTCCTTTGGCTTTCCTCTAGCATTTGTTTGAAGAAGTTTTGTTGATCTCCCATCATTTGGAGAATCACATTTTGAATGGGTTCATCTTCTTGTTGTGGGTAGGTGTGAAAGTGGTTGTATTGTGGCAGTTGAAATTCATTATGAAGTGGGTATTGGGTGGGTGGTTGTTGTGGATATTGGATGTGGTGATTTTGGTGGGAAAAGTTGGGGTAGTAGTTAGGATTTTCATTGTATGAATAGTAAGGTAGGTTTGTGTTGACTTGCTTCTCAAACTCCCCATTCCCATAGTCATACTCAAAGAATCCACCACATACTCCATATGTCAAGTCTTGAGCCATCATAGCTAAGACAAGGAAACAACTACAAGCATGGAAACTACACAAAAATGGTAAGAACAATCTTTGAGGAACAAGTTCCTCAAGGTGAAGGCAAAATCAAAATAGACAAACAAGTAAGAACTTAATCACATAGCACCATCACCGGCAACGGCGCCATTTTGATGTGTGAGCGTGTCATTGTACACCCAATCAAACACATTTATAATACTTAACAAACAACTAGTTAGCGGTAAGTAGAGGTCGATCCATGGGAAGGTGTGCTTTGGGTTCTAAGTCTATCTATCTCAATTTATGCTAGTGTCACAATTTGTTTGGGGTTGTAGTTGTGTCTAGACTAATGCAAGCAATAAAGTAAAACAAGTAATAAAAGGAAGGATGTAAACAATTGATTAAAAGTGATAGGATGTCATGGGTTCATAGGGGATTCATGGGAGTTGATCATACAAACATGTTCACAAAGTTGCAAGCAATTAATGTTTTAAAGGAACCGAGTTGGTTTATGTCTTACGGTCCTTAGGGAGAGTTGGGTCCCGGAGCCGAATCGATTAGATTGTACAACACCTACAAGTCGACTTACTTTCCTTCTAATCACTTCTATGAATGGTCTAACAAGACTCGATTTGGTTTATATCTTACAAGTCAAGTTGAATAGATAAGAGATGGTTGTAAATGCAAGGATTCATAGGCTTCGCATTTCATCAAACATAACATATGCATAAAGTTGACATCACAACAAGCAAGCAATTTGATTATGAAAACATATTGGATTAAGCATGAATCATTCCCCATGTTTATTTCCCTAATTACCCACTAATCCTAGTTAAGAAACTACTCACTCATTATCAAGTTTGACATGCTAACAAGGTTGTCAATCATATTAACAAGGTAAAACATGATGAACAAGTAACAAAGATTAACAATAATTAAAACAAGGATTAAGAGAATTATACCTATGGAGATTCCAAAATAATAATGCAAAGAATAATAGAAGAAACTTGATTGATTGATGAAGGGTTGTCAATCCTCCAATCATAACCAAATAATCTTCAATTACCCAAAAGTAACAAACTTGAACAATAATTAAGGAGAGATTAATGTGAGATTTGTGGAAAGATTAAAGAGTAATCTTATTCTAATCTATTCCTAATCTAATCTAAGAGGATTTCTAATGTGGAGGCTCTCTACTCTAAAAACTCGATTCTTTGATTATTTACAAGTGGGGTATATATAGTAGAGCTTCATTAGGTTAACTAAGGCTAAATTAGTAATTAACATTTGTGAGTTCTAGGCAAGGAATTGCTAGTCTTTTCGGAGAGATGAGCATCTCAGCTGAAGACGCCACGATCTGCTCGTCCAGGAGGGGAATCCGCTCGGATTGTTGCAGAGGTGGACGAGCGTCTTTTGGCAAATCTGCTCGGATTGTAGCAAGGGAATCCGAGCGTCTTCAAGGCTTGGACGCTCGGATTATGCTTCTTGGACGGGCGTCTTGTCTCTTTGGACGCTCGGATTCTGCTTCAGAATCCTTCTCTTCACTTTCTTCTTATTCTTGTAAAATTAGTCTTTAGTTCTTGCCTCCTCTTCATACTAGTCCATCTAATATCATCAATAAGCTTCTAAATATGCACGAAAGACGGGAAATTCCGCCTAATTGTCTTCTTTACTACAAAACATACGAAATGCACTAGGAAAGCAAAATAGAAAGCATTTGACGGATAGAATGGCTATGGAATGTTATAATAGTATGCAAAATAGGCTCAATTAGGGGACTAAATGTGCACAAATATGAGTCACATCACCCCCGTGGGCCCATTGTCCACAGTTTGGCGACTCCGCTGGGGATAATACACTTACGTGTAGCCAAAAGGGTGAAACTTGAACAAGGTTAGGGAATAGTTTGTACAAGACAATTGTCGGTTTTCATAACTCGGTCTTCCTAGATCGTTTATTTGGCCTTCCTAGGCCCAACCCAACCCATTCGACCAATCGTCCCGTCTAAACGGTCCTAATTCTTATTTGGGCCTAAGGATGGATATCGATTGAGGAAATGGACTCGGAATCGGCCTTACTCTTGTTTGATACGAGCCTCTCCATAGACTTCGGGTTTGATTGTTCGGTATGGCAACCCACCCTTTAAAGGAAATCCCTTATAAATGCACTTAGCATCCCTTATAATGCTTGTATATTGTTTGTACCATACGTGATCACCATTTTCTAAACGAAACCATGACTTTTTTTTGTAAAAAAATCAAAATCCTTCTTTAAAATGCAAAATTTTCGAAACTTGGGCCTAATATTAGCGCAAAACAAGCCGAAACTCTGTCCAATTGTCGAGTCAAAATTCGGGCCTCAAAAACCATTTCAAAACCTCACTTCGAGTCCACTCCTACAACTACACTAAAGTTGACTAGGACCAACATTTTTCAAACTTTGTCATTTCCTCAAAACTCACTGACACAAGTGGCACACTCCCACTTCACAAGTCAAAACATTTCTTTTCTAGTAAGTGTGATAGAGTGGTCGATCGTGTTTTGATTCGTCGTCGATCTCTTATTCAGTTTCCAAGATGCCTGAAACAAGCGACGCGAACTTCAACCAACTCCAGAATGGTAATGATCAAATCCTAGCCGCGCTAGCTCGTCTCCAAGTTACTCAAGACCAAGTGTATGATTGCCATGACACCATTGAGGGCCGAATATATGCCGTAGAAATGAGGATGCCTCCTCGAGAAAGTGAAATAGCCGATGACTTCGCGAACAACTTCGGGGACGAAAGCCCTCCCATGGGTATGACTGCAGCTGAGAAACGACTCCAATACTTGGAGGAACAATTGATGTATCTCAAAGGGGATGACATTTATAGGGAGAACAATCGCAAATATGAGGCCGTGAGCTCCAAGTTGCCAACCAACTTCAACATGACGGATATCCTGAAATTCAAGGGGCACGAAAACCCTCTGAACCATATCCGTGCCTTTAAGGATTACATGTCTATCAAAGGCATTAAACCCGAGGTGTTCTTAAGGATCTTTCCTTCATCTCTTGACACCATCCCAAAACAATGGTTCTATTCTCTAGAACATAAGAAAATCGCTACTTAGGACGATGCCGCAATCGAGTTTGCTAAACAATATGCGGATAATGCTGAAATCCAAGTCAACATGCGCACTTTAGAGGTTCTTACCCAAAATGACAAAGAAGGTTTCACCGATTTCCTAAGTCGGTGGAGGAAGACTAGTACTCAACTTGTTGAACGCCCGGATGAAGCCACCCTCGTGGAGAAATTCGTGGACAACCTAAAGCCCATCTATGCAAATCATTTGAGGTATCAGAACTTCAAAACTTTCAAAGACTTGATCGTACTAGGGACAAGGATCGAAGATGACATTCGTAAAGGGCTCTTGTCCAAAACGATAGGTCGTGGATATCAAGGCTCAACAAGTCGTTCTTACGGCTCTACTAGCAAGACTGATGAAGTTAACCTCCTCGAGCCATCTAAGAAGAGTACCCCTCCAAGGATGTTCACAAATCTAGGGGACACATATTCCAATGCTCTGAAAAGGTTGATGAAGCTGGGCAAACTTCAACCCATAGGCCCTACACCCAAACCAGAAAAGAAATCCAGATTCTGGGATGAGAATTCATACTGCGAATACCATAGAGGTAAGGGACATGATACAGAGAAATGCTACAAACTGAAAAATGTACTTCAAGATATGATTGAAGACGGTCGCCTACCAATACCACCTGGAGGTAAACCTAATAACACTCAGAATCCTCTTGGAGTTCTGATGATCACAAGTGAACAATCTACCATAGATTGTTTACACCTCATTTCTCCAGTCGAAGATGAAATTTATACGATAGAAAATGAAGGGAACTACTCTACCATTTCTCCAACCATCACTGATTTCATTACATGGGCAAAGAGTGTGGATAGGCAAGTCATGGAACTAGAGGGTGCAGTGGCAACCTTATGTGGCCCCAACGCCACACCTAAAGAACGTGCACCACTAGTCTTCTCTCAAAACACTACGATGCAGGAAGTAATAGCCATGGTTGATGAACTAATCGACCAAATTGTCCATTTAGAGGCTGAAATCATGAGAATGAGAGAGCTTGCTACTGTCAATGGAATATGGGCCGATGATGATGAAGACGAGTATCTTACTGAACACTACTTAGTAAAAGTTAGTGAGGAGATAGTCCAAAATTGTGAAGATCAAGATATAGATCACCTCACTCGTTCAGGGCGCCCATACCAAAACACCTCTCAAAATGGTCCATAGCAAACGGTCCAACCAATGTAGGCGTACCAAACGATAACGAAGAAAGCTCTACCGACCATTTGCTAAAGCAATTGCAGAAGACAAAGGCTGATCTTTCAGTCTGGCAACTAGTGTCAAGCTCATTCCCACATCGCCAAGCTTTACTGCAAGCTTTGGCCAAACTAAATGTGGCACATAACTCCACACCCGACGACGTGGTTAACTTGGTCTTCCAAGAATCACCAAAGCTAAGTAATCCTATGACTTTCTCGGATGAGGATTTGCCACCCTTCGGTACTAGTCATAACTTGGCTCTTTATATCACTGCCATTTGCTTAAAGAAGAATGTGCCAATGACTTTGGTAGATGATGGCTCCACAGTCAATGTCATACCCTTGAAGACGGCATACAAGTTAGGCATGAAATAATCAGATTGGACCCCTACCAACCAAGGTGTTCGCGCATATGATGGTACACGACGAAAGGTGGTAGGACTTGTTAACCTAACCATAGCCATAGGGCCGATTGAGCGAAAGTTCAACTTTCAAATAATGGACATTGAGGCATCCTTTAACATACTTCTGGGAAGACCTTGGATTCACGCTTCCAAAGCGGTAACATCCACACTCCACCAGAAAATCAAAATCCCACTAAATGGTAAGGTGGTGACGATCACTTCGTCACCCATCAAGGCAATAATCGAAAAGAAGTCAAGTAATCAAGTCCTTACGGATCCAATACATGAACTTGGGGGCTTCCATATCATAAATGTCATAGAGAGTGAGTTGGCACCGTTATACTTCAATCCCTACTCTAACTTAGTGCTCAACCACATACTCAAAACCCAGGGATACTTCCCGGGAATGCCTTTGAATCCTATCCGAAGGAGCACCATTGCACCCTACAAAGAGGGTAATTCACAAAGAATACCCCTTGGACAAGGATACAAACCCACCAAAGAGGAAGTCCTCGAGATGCTCACTCAATTTCAAAACCGTAAGAATGTGGGAATCCAAATGCGACCTTATCTCCCTACCTTAAATGGATATTTCGTCAGGGAAGGAAGTCAAGAACTCTTTCACGGATTTCCCGAACCTTGGCACTATCTCGAAAGGAAGCTGGCCGGAGTCGAGATCTTTCACGATTGCTACTTCATTCCTCCATAAACGGTTCCTACCGTCAAGACTCGTCAAGCACCTTGCCTAGACGAACAAGCCGTGAGTCTACTCTTCGGAGAAGATTGATTTGTTAGAGCCGCGCAGGATGAAAACATTACCATGATACTTCAAGACGATCACTTCAACCCTACCGCGTTAATCACAGAAACCAACACCAATCAGCAGAAGGGATGGAGAAAATCGATCGAGTGGACAAACAATCAAGGAAGACTCCTCAAGCTCACTACTGGAGAAGGAGAGATGTTCAAAGGAGAACCAGAAGACGATGAATTCGAATCAGAGTCAGAGTCGGAGTCAGAGTCGGAGTCTAGAGAAGTTCCTAGAGAGTCTCCTCCTGTCGTCATTCCCACTCCCCTTGTTTCTCCTAGCTTAGTGTCTAATAGCAACAGTAGTTCGGGAAATATCCCAACCGTTGTCCCTTTACCGCCACTGACCACTGATCAGATGGCTTCTTTGTTTCAACTTTTCTCAAATCTTAATATGAATAACTCAGGTTCTACTTACTCTTCGTGTTATCTTGAATGCAATTCTGTTTACGATGATAATGAGAATGACCTAGACCCAGACTCAATCGAAATACCTCCCTACATAGCCAAAGAAATACTACAAGAGGGGGAAGGGGGACCAGTGATAGAAAATACTGAACCCATCAACGTAGGAACTGAACTAGAACCCCAAGAACTTAGGATAAGGAAAACCTTGAGCCCCACCGAAAGGGCCAATTTCATAGACCTCCTACAAAAGTTCAAAGACGTTTTTTCTTGGTCCTACCAAGATATGCCAGGGATCGACAGGGACATTGCAGAGCATAGAATCCCAATCAAACCAGGTTTCAAACCCGTGAAACAGAAGCTTCGACGAATGAGGACATAATGGGCTCTCAAGATCAAAGAAGAGGTCGATAAACAATTCAAAGCCGGGTTCATCAAAGTTTCCGAGTACTCAGAGTGGGTAGCTAACATAGTACCCGTAGCCAAAAAGGATGGGAGAATCCGTGTTTGTGTTGATTTTAGAGACTTAAACAAAGCAAGTCCTAAAGATGACTTTCCTTTACCACATATCGACATATTAGTAGACAATATGGGAGATCACGCGTTGCTATCCTTCATGGACGGATACGCGGGATATAACCAGATCAAGATGGCCTTAGAAGACATGCATAAGACCGCCTTCGTCACTCAATGGGGAACCTATTGCTACACGGTCGTGCCATTTAGGCTAATTAATGTCGGAGCTACATACCAACGAACCGCAACTACACTCTTACATGACATGATGCATAAAGAAGTCGAGGTATACGTAGACGACATGATTGTCAAGTCCAAGGAAAGAGAGGGACATATTGCGAACCTTCGTAAATTCTTCTCAAGGCTACAGAAGTACAACATGAGGCTCAATCCTCAGAAATGCGCATTCGGAGTAACATATGGCAAACTCCTGGGATACGTAGTTAGCCAACGAGGTATAGAAATAGACCCTTCAAAGATCAAAGCTTTAATCTAAATGCCGCAACCTCAAACAGAGAAAGAAGTCAGTGGATTCCTAGGCAAGGTACAATACATAAGCCGATTCATATCGAAGCTCACCATGATATGCGAACCCATATTCAAGAAATTAAAGAAAACAGGTCACACCGTGTGGGATGATGACTGTCAGAAGGCTTTCGACCGAATCAAGGAAATACTAGCCAAACCGCCAGTGCTCATGCCACCCCAACGAGATCAACCTCTTGGTTTATATCTCACGGTAACTGAAACGGCCATGGGCGCCATGCTAGCTCAAATTGTAGGAAAAGAAGAAAGAGCCATCTACTACCTTAGTAAGAAGTTCTTGGAGTACGAGTGCAAATACACGCCACTCGAGAAGACATGCCTCGCTCTTGTGTGGGCAACAAAGAAGCTATGTCATTACATGCTTAGCTACTCCGTCAAAATATTCTCCAAAATGGATCCTGTCAAATACCTCTTCGAGAAACCCGTTCTCAATGGACGTCTAGCAAGATGGACCTGCTCTCAGAGTTCGATCTCAAGTATGTACCTTTGAAAGTCATAAAAGGGCGCACCTTTGCCGAGTTCTTCGCAGAAAATCCCATCAATGATACACAAACGATAGACACCTGATCGTTTCCGAATGAAGATATACTCCAGATAGATGTAGACTCCTGGGACCTCTATTTTGATGAGGCATAAAACTTAAGAGGATTTGGAATAGGAGTGTTGCTCATTTCTCCTGAAGGCGAGCATACACCAATCTCTGTCAAACTCGACTTCGAGGTGACAAATAATGCTGCAGAATATGAAGCCTGTCTCATTGGATTACAATCGGCTGTAAGTTTAGGCATCAAGATTCTTCGAGTAATGGGGATTCCTCTTTGATCATCAATGAAATTACGGGATCTTGGAAAATCCGAAGCGAAAGCCTGGCACCTTATCAAGCCAGAATAGACCAAGTCGCCCAATTCTTCGATCAAGTAACCTACTTACATCTACCTCGAGAAGAAAATCAATTTGCGGATGCTCTTGCAAAACTCGCATCTTTAATTAATATACCGGATAGCATGGTAGAAATGCCTTTATGCATCGAACGACGGTCAGAACCAGCTTACGTGCACCAAATCACCGATGAAGAGGAAATTACAGAGGAGCCTTGGTTCCAACCAATCCTAAACTTCAAACTCCATGGCACCTATCCACCAGAAATGGACAAAAGGGGACAACGCGCCATCCGTTTGCTAGCTTCCCAATACGTCCTCGTGCAAGGAGAGCTATACAAAAGAACACCGCTTGGTGTAACCCTACGTTGTCTTGATCATTCACAGGCACGAAAAGTGATGGAAGAAGTCCATGATGGAGAATGTGGCCCTCACAAGAGTGGACCCATGATGGCAAAGAAAATCACACGTTTAGGGTATTATTGGACCATGATGGAATCTGATTGCATCAAGTATGTAAGACATTGCCATAATTATCAAATCTTCGGGAATGTGCAACATGTTCCTCCTTCATTGCTTTACACCATGACATCTCCCTGGCCATTTTCTGCTTGGGGAATTGACATCATCGGTAAAATCACTCCAGCCGGAACATGAGGTCACTGTTTCATCCTAGTAGCAATCGATTATTTCACCAAATAGGTAGAAGCGACTTCCTACACCAGTTTTACGGCCAAGAACGTGGCAAAGTTCATACAAACCAATATCATCTGTCGATATGGTTGCCCACATGAGATCATCAGTGACAATGGATCACATTTCCAAGCTGAGACTAAAAAATTGCTAGCCAAGTACAAAATTAAGCATCACCACTCCTCGCCATATAGACCACAAACCAATGGCGCGGTAGAAGCTGCAAACAAAAATGTTGTCACAATTCTCAAGAAAATGATTGACAACTATAGAGATTGGCCAAGCAAGATACCCTTTGCTTTATGGAGATACCGTACATCCATTAGGACGCCAACTGGGGCTACTCCTTTTTATTTGACCTACGGCATGGAAGCCGTACAACCAGTCGAGCTAGAAATACCATCCTTGCGTATCTTACTCGAAAGTCAAATCCCAGAAGCCGAGTGGAAGAGGGATAGATATGAAGAACTATCCTCCTGGATGAACGAAGGTTACGTGCATTACATAATGTGCAAACATACCAGGCAGGTATCAAACGAGCCTTTAACAAAAGGGTTAAGCCAAGGAACATCAAGGAAGGAGACTTGGTCCTCAAATCCATTAGGGCTCTTTTACCTGTCGATCCACGAGGAAAATTCAAACCCAATTGGGCCGGGCCTTTCCTAGTCAAGTCCATACTTCCAGAGGGTGCGGTTAGGATCACAGACCTAGACGGGAATGAATTTGCCAACCCAACAAACCTTGACCAACTAAAACGTTACTACGCCTAGAATAGGAGCAAAAAAAAACGCGCCTCGCGTGACCTCACGTGTCGCTCCTGTGGCATGAAATAAACGGCCCCTGGCCAAGCTGAATCAAGCTAATGTCATCCTGCTCTTGCACTTTGACAATTTGTCATTCTCATATCATCAAATAAACTAAATTGCATTTTAGGAGTAAGTAAAGCTCATGCTTATTTTCTAAAGTTCATTGCAAGCTCTTGCTTAGAACAATTATTCTTTTACATTTACTCGAATTACGCGCAAGGGTTTGATTTCATTTTTCAAATGAATACGTAGGCAATCCTTCACGGGATACAACCCATTTCATTAATTTAAATGTAAATAGAAGGACATTTGTGAATGCACTTGAAATTCGACAAGAATAATGAAAAGAAAATGACAACGGTTTCATAACCATTCAACCTTTTTTATTTCATTAATAATAATAGTACGTTACATAATAAAAATAAACAGGCTAGGATTCTAAAAACCCAAACTTGAACAATTTTTTGTGCCCATTCCCTTTGATGACAAAATGTGGTACAATATGGATGATGGTTGCATGGTTTCAAGGGTCACCTTGGAATAAACGGTAGCTAAGGAGTTATCACACCATAAGGTACTCTTGATTAGGCCTTAATCTATGGGTCAAAGGATACTAGCATGACACATCCTAGGGTGTTTTACATGTATTCTAACAAGCAAAGTCTTAAGAAGAAAAAGTATCTACAAGGGCCTTATATACACTTGTCAAATTTCCCAAATAGATGCTTTCACAAATTTTTTCCTAAATGCAACTATATGCCATGATGCAACTAACATTTATACAACCTAATGCGTATGCTTCTACCAACTAATATGCCAAATAATCTAAATGCAATCCTATAATCACATTGTTTATACCGCATCAATCAAAATAAAGCCACATAGTCATTAACATAAAGAGGAAAAAGGAGATTGGAAAGATCATACTATGCGGTCTTTAATATCCTCATGTCTCGGATGTGGCGTAGTCGATTAATGTGAAAAAGGATAAACAAACAAACAAGTATATACAATATATACAATACTACACTATAAAGGAATGAACATGTTTTTGATTTTTTCAATTTTTCAAATTTTTATGGTTTTTTATTTTATGAAATAAAAAGACATGTTTTTGTATTTTTCAAATTTTTTCAATTTTTATCATTTTTGTTTTAGCAAGTCATGTTAGAATTTCCCATCCCCACACTAATATGAGCATTGTCCTCAATGGCCAATACGATAGGAAATTATGCAAGTTATATGAAAATGCATGATTCCTAAGCTAAATGCAAACTATATGATATATATATACAAAAGTGAATGCAAACTAAGCTATGCTATATGATGCATGGATTTTTGTTTGGTTGGAGAGCATAATTTAAATTAACTCCCAATGCATATGCTTGAACTTCCCCAAACCAATTGAGAGTAAGGGAGTTCATGCATAAAAGTTGCTAATGCATGCAACTAAAACTGTCATTTTGGATTTTTCATGGTGGGAACAATAAAAGACACCTAAATGGGACCGAGGTGGGAGTCCTCTATGTGTTGCTAGGACTCAAATAAATGATCAAGATAAAAATTTAAAAAACAAGAGAAATGAACAAAGCTAAAGGAGGTGTAGGAGACTCACAATGTATTGTGAAATCCTCCAAAGAGCTTGCTAATCCTCAATCGTCGCCCATAGCGACATCACTACCATCTCCATCATCATCATCCTCACTGGCATCATTGTCATCATCTACCTCCATAGACCCGGAGGCTTCACCACTATCACTTGAGCTTTCTTCTTCTTCCCCACTTCCTTCTTCTTCTTCACCTTCTTCATCTTCTTCTCCACCACTCTCAACAACAACCTCCTCATCACCCATGTTAGTATCCCTAAGAGCATTAGGAAAGAAAACTTCCCTATCCGCCCAACTAGGCAAAGGACATGATGGGTCAAGAAGTCCTTGCCTAGCTAGGTGTAAGAGGGGCGGATATTGAGCTATTTATGCATTGACTCGGTCTTCATGGGCTTCCTTATGCATTTCTTGCATCAAAAGAGTCAAGTAATCATTCCCCACCGTAACATTTTCGGGTCGAAACTCATGGTAGGTGAACGGGTAGGGTGGAGTGATAATAGAGGAGGAGGGCTCGGCAATGGCCTCCCTATGGTGTTGCATTATGGACTCGGCTTCCTCGGAGAGTGGGAGAAGATAGTGTGGGCTACGGACATTGAGCCGACAAATTTTGTTCAGTAGAATGAAGGACTTGGCATCTTTTGTAAGCCACTCAAATTTGTTTTCAAGTGTGTCATTCTTGACCCAATGGAATTTGTGGACCATAGTGGTTAAATCAATGAGGTGACCTCCATTAACCGGTTTATAAGTACCATATTTGTTGAAATTCCGGTTGAAGTGTTTTGCCAACCAAGTTACCAATCCCCCATTTACTATAAAGGTCGCACCTTCCTTGCTATGATCGATATTAAGCCACCTTTCAATCAAAAGTTGAAGAATATTGTACTTCGTGGTGAACTTCCTATCAACATTCAAGGTTGACTCGAGATAGATAAAATAATGTTCGGTGAAGTGGTTTGTTCCCTTCCTAGCAATAAGAGTATTTCCCACTACCTTGTGCCACACCCTTATGCCCGGGTGATGAACATAGAGGACACGACATTCATGGAAGGATTCGAATTTCCTCCCGGTAATAGCCTTCCACAAAGGGGCGGGATCATATTTTGTTGAAGGTTTCTTCACATAAGTCGAGTCATTATCAAGACCGAAAACTTTGCCAAACTCATTAAGGGACATCTTCCTATCCGCATTCTCAAGGCGGAATTCAATGTTCGTTCGAGTCTCCACCTTTGTAACTTTTAATGAGCTTAGAAATTCCAAGGTGAGGGAGGGGTAGGTCAATTCTTGTATATTAAACAATATAAGCAACTCCATAGACTCAAAGAAGTTCTTGGTCCTTTCAAGGACACCCAATTTGGTCAAGGCATCTTGGCAAATAAACTTGGTGGGTAAAATCGATTTCTTAGCAAGAGACACAAAATTTTTCCTATGAGAATCGGATGTGAAAGTTACCTCTGGATATTTTTCTAGTTTCTCAATAACCGGGATAGAAGTAGTAGCTTCCACCATAAGAATAAGAGTTTCTTAAATTTCCATTCTTGCTTGTTGAACCACCAAAGCCTTTGAGGCTTGAAGTGCTTGTTGCCTTTTGGAAAGGTTTGGTTTTGAAGGTGCCTTGCTTCCACCTTTGGTCCTAGCCATTGTTCTTCTCCTTGTATGTATCAACAACCAAAGATTTGCTTGAATTCTTCTAGTATCCTCAAGCTTTAAAAATTTGCCTTTAACCCTAGAAAATCGATTCAATTTTTAAGGATTTGGATGTTTAAACTGGCTTTTTGTTGATAGAGGAGTGATTTGTTTAAGTTTTGAGGAAGTTTGGAATTGATTTGGGTGAATTTGGTTGAGGAAATTGATTTTTCTGGTTGGAGGGATTGAGGGTTTTGAGGGTTTTGGAGGTGCGTTTGTGTTTTGAATGAGTGAAATGAAATGGGAGAGGGGGTTTTAAGCCCGTGTTATTGTATTACAGCAGGGGAGACGAGCGTCTACAGCACGGGATGCTTGGATTCTTTGCCAGCCAGTTTCAGAAAATGTAACCAGTGCTTAGATGAGCGTCTTGTTGTTAGGAGACGAGCGGATTCTTTTGAGGACGCTCGGATTCTTGGTCAGGGAGAAATCACCGATTTTAATAGAAGCAAGACGAGCGGATCCTCACTGAGACGAGTGTCTTGGTTGAGACGAGTGGATTTCTTTAGGAGACGCTCGGATTTTCAGTCAGAGAAAAATTTTACTTATCAGCTCTCTCAGGACGAGCGTTTCTCTCACAAGACGCTCGAATTGCAGCCAAGACGAGCGGATTCTTGGTTAGACGCTCGGATTGCCTCTGTACCTCACGGATTCAGTTCCACCCGTGGGTATTCCGTAGCCCAAGTCATTTCCTCTTCATTCCTTTGATCTTCATTGTGGGGCACTACAAAGGCTTGGATATTCTAGGCAATTGCTATCCTCACACTATGTCAAAACACTACACATCAATAAACATATAAGTCCCTCCCTCACTTTCTCTCAAAATGATAATCTTGATCAAAACATAAAAATATAAATCCAAAATTGACAAAAATGCAATACAATAAGTAAATTGCAAGTTAAGGGGTTAGAATATTTACAAATGGTGGTTTAGGGAGGACTCCACCAAACTCTCATTCATGTATGAGCTGTCAAGGAGGCATAGCCAAGGTGTTGTTGATGTTGCTCAATACCTTGAAAAAGTAGTTCAAGGCTTGTTCATTGTTATTATAAAGATCTTCAATAGACCTTTTGCATATGTTGTTCTTCATTGTGGTGACTTGAGTGGAAATGGTCACCAAAGCCTTGGTCTTGGGGTCATAGCATTACCAATATAAGGATTCAATAATCCTTCAACCTCATCATCCC
This sequence comes from Silene latifolia, assembly GCF_048544455.1. Classification (NCBI taxonomy): domain Eukaryota; kingdom Viridiplantae; phylum Streptophyta; class Magnoliopsida; order Caryophyllales; family Caryophyllaceae; genus Silene; species Silene latifolia. Next base: position 135,045,688 of record NC_133526.1, read on the forward strand.
ATAAACCGCATACTTCATTAGCTTGCTTCCCAATAATATCATGAGTTGATGAAAATAACTCCTCTTCCATCTTGTCATTATGGCCGATGAGGCCTTCTTCTTCTCTTGTCATGAGTGGTGGTGAGCTATTCAAGCTCTCATTCTTGTTGAAACATTCTTGCTCTTTGGATGAAGCATCTTGGAGATTATCTACTTTCTTCTCCCATATGGGCGGTGATCTTTTACCCATAGCTTGTTCTTTGCATTGAGATGCCAACTTCTTCCTATCACTTTCTCGGCTATAATGATCAACCATGAAACATGGCTCATGTAAGCGGGGAGCTCTCATTGTCTTGTCAAGGTTAAAAATGATTGTTTCATCTCCCACTTCAAGTGTGAGCTCTCCATGTTTCACGTCAATCACCGCTCCCGCGGTGTGTTGGTTTGACTACCTTGATCAATTTCAAGCTCAAAAGTGCTCCAAAATTATAAGCACCCATGTCGTGCTTCTCCACGTTGGAGAACTCATTTGTACGTTCTTTTAGACGAATCTCAAGAGTATTCATGATGTATGCTTATTTGTGTAATAAGACGAAGAAAGACGGAAGAATTATGTGAATAAAACCTCCCTCGACGTCTCTATTTATACTAAAAGCTGTTTCCTAAAATCCGTCAGAACGGACGCACTGGGGCACAGGCGCAGCAGGTGCTGCGCCTCTTCGAAGGGACGCAGCTCTTGCTGCGCCTCTTCCTCAGCACTCTTTCTGTGATTTTCCACGTTGGATCTTTCCTAAATTCCTCAACGAATAATTTCCTATTCATACGGGTTATTATTTTGGTAAAGGCGTCAGGTTGCCATATTTTGTGTTTCCTAATTTCGCGGATGCGCATCTCGAGACGACATCGACATTTTCGTCATTTTAGCACACTTGTACATTTCTTTTAATTTTCTTTTTTTGGGGAATCATTTCACCAATTTAATCTAATTTATTCTTTTTTCAAGTATATCATTTTTCCAACTTATACATTTCTTTTTACCTTTTGGAGAATCATTTCACTCTCCATTTCAAACTTACATGTTTTTCTTTTTTTTTCTTTTCTAGGGGGTAACCCTCCCTACCGTCCGGTCATTTCCGACCAAATTTTTGCAATTCCCGACCAATTTTTTGCATTTTCACTTCTGGTCCTTTTTTGCTTTTTTCAAGTCATTGTTTGGCGCTAATTTAGGCCATATGTACAAATACATGTTCTATGTGATTTCTGTGTAAATTTCGGCAGCATAACGGCGTAAACCGTCATCTACCAAATCTGTCCAAAGCTAACCTGCAGGTGCAAACAAAGCAACCCAGCAGCAAAGGCACTCTGGCCGTCATATATACGATCAAAGAGGGATATGTACACCAAACTGGGGGCTCGAGCCCCAAAAAAAAATCCAAATGTCCAAAAGTGGGTCCTAAAATGTATGAATGTACAGAAATACAACCAAAAAACAAGAAGTAACACGGAAGCTACTGCTGGTCGTCGTCTAGCTCAGCAACTCTCGCCTCCAGAGCAGCAACCTCGGCGTTGCGAACTTCGAGCTCCCTCAGCAGGCGAGCCGTCTTCTCCTGGGACTGGGAAAGCTCTCGCTCCAGCTCACGCTCCCTCTGCATACAACAAAACTGGCTCATGTCAATCACTCCAAACATAAAAGAAGATTAGAAAATTCAAAAATGAAGTAAACGGAAGGTTCATACCTGACGTCCTCGGCCGCCAGCAAGTGCCTCGACGGCGTGCCAAGTAGCCGGTTGGCTACCCTCCACAAAGCCACGAACCGGGATGGCGCAACCTACATTTCAAAAGAAAGATTCTTAGCGATTGGACAAACTTGAGCAAATGCGTTCTTACGCAAAACTACGCAAGTTAGAAGACTCACCCTCCGAATCAGATGCTGCCACTCATCCAGGCCAACATCTCTCACCGCCACGTCAAAGTCACGCAGCTCGGAGATCGTTGTCATCCCTGTTGTGTCGGTGTACTCAAGGGTCTCGGGGTACTCTGGGGGCTCGATGCCCGCTGCCTCGACCTCTTGCAAGGTCAAATGACTTCCGTTAACCGATGATCTTTCATCACATGCTAAAACAATCAAAAATGAAAGAGGATAAAACACTTACCACAACCGGCCAGTACGCTAACCTCCCGTGGAGGAACGCCGAGTAGTCCTCACCAGGAAGAAGGAGGGCGTCACTGCCGACGCCAGCCAAGTCAGCCTCCCTCTCAGCCTCGGAAGGCTCGCTAAACATCGTCCGAGGAGGATCGATGGGAACCGTCAAGACGTCCTGAGAGCATTGACGAGCCAAGCGCTCACCCAAGTACCACACATGACCCATCGACGTCCTCAGCATCAGCCAGCTCGAGCTCCTAGATCGAAGGACCTCAGCCACGAAAGGAGGAGCGCCAGCGTACTCCTCCCAAGGCCTGGGCACCCACTAGAGAAGAAAACGAAGGGTCATTCTTATGATCAGCCCTAAAAGTAAAGGAAGGGAAACAAACAATGCAAGGTAAAAGACTCACGCCGTCCAGCTGAAGAGCGTTCACCTCCCGCCGACAAACGTCGTGGAAGGAACGCCGACTCCTCGTGCGGCACATCACCCAATCCCTCACAACGGCTCCGTCCTCTTGGGCGCCAGGCCCGGAAAGTAGGAGTACACCCACGCCTGTAAAGCAGATAATCAATAACGATCTCTCGTGATTTGATAAGAAAAGGAAATGATCTTTCATAAGAAGAAGCGAAGGTTCATACCTCCAACAACAGTCCAGGGCTGATAGCAGCAGGAGAAGTCCCCTTCTCCATCAACTCCGGATGAACCACGGCCCTCATGAAGCGGATAAGGACCGCAAAACCAGCAGTGACCCAGTCCCAACGGCCTAGGTCGCTCAGGTCAGAAAGGAAGGGAAGAAGCTTCGTCGAAAGCCTCTCTCCCTTTTCTCCGAGGTAAATCGAAGACAAGAACCACCAGAGCCACAAGCGGACTCTCTGCTCCACAGTGCAGGGAGGAGGATCCGTCTCCCTCCCCTCGATCACCACCGACGCCGGGGTCTTCCCCGTGAAGTAGTCCCGAATGTAAGAACTAGGCACCAAGCCAGGTACCGCAGCCGCCTTCGGCGCCAAGTTCCAGCCGATCAGCCTCCGCCGAGTCAACCCTCATGGCTGTCTCCGGCCACTCCACCACCTCAGTCCCACACGAAAGAACAGAAATCATGCCGTAATCCTCCAAAGTGACCCCAACCTCATCGAAAGGCATGTGAAACGTGAAGTTCGTGTCCCAAAACCGGTCCAAGAAAGCTCGGACGAGACTGAGGTTAGCCCGAAGCTTCCTCCTCGCGATGTCCTTCCAAGCCTGCACCAAGGCGCCGAACGCTCCCCACTCGATCATGGCTCGCTCCTCAACCGACAGCCGCTCGTAGCACCCCATCGTCGTCGTGTAGACCGAGAACGACTTGATCTTCCCGGCCTCCAATGTTGATTTGAAACAAAAGTTATCTTTAGCTTAGATGAAAAGGAATGACAAACAGAAATGAAAGAAGATAAATGAAGAGTTATGAATCCTATTTACCAAGCTCTTCACCGTCGTGTAGGACAGGTGACCCTCCGCAGCCCAAAGCAGGTGCCTACTGTCCCAGGTCTCAGCCCACGCAGGTGCTCCTCTCAGCTGGCGACCACCCCGTCCGGCGTTGGCCCATCTCGGGGCCTCCTCCTTCTCATCAACCTCCTCCTCCTGGACCTCGTCCTCAGCAGCCATCACCGCAGCGGTGAAAGCCTCCTCCAACGCCTCCTCAAGCACCTGAGAAGGGTCGATAGAAGTGTCCACGTCCATGGGAGCTCTCCCTGACGTAAAAGCCTCATTACCTGCAAAATTAAAGTAAATTTAGGCCGCGTCAAGTGACGACAAGCCTTGATTAGGGGATTTTCGAGTTTTCGGAGCCCTGAAATTGCTCTTTTCTCGCCATCTTTGGCAATTTTTCCACAAACCCGTCCGCTCATGTGGTAATTTGGGTCAAGTCAAGCCTAAATTGAAGCCTAGTCATGGGTTCGAGTCGGAATTTCGGCAGCATTTCGTTATAACAGCGATTATGCCCTAGAAAGTGTCCTGAAAAAGCCATCACAAACCAAAATTCCTAGACGATAGGAAGTTTACCCATAACACAAGGATTCCGAATATCAAGTTTCGTCGCAAATGGGCAATCCTAAGGCTATTTTCGAAGCAATTTACGGTTTAGCTGTGAAACCGTCTCAATTTCACTCAAATGCTAAAAACTCAACGAAAATTCGAAACAAATACATAGTTATAATTCTTATACTACCAATTGGCCATTTACAAAGTCAATTTCGCAAGGCAAATTCATTTGGGGAAAAGCCCCAAATTTTCAACTAATTAGAGTCGAAAACCGTAATTTTGTCGATCCCATTTGATCAAATATAGAAGATAAAAGCAAGATTAGTACACATACCTCGATTAGTCATGGCAAATCCAAGCTTTTGGATCAAATTTTGACGGAAATGGTTGGAATTTGAGTGAGAAATTGAGGAATTGTGTTTCGAACAAATGAAGTGAACCCTCTGTTTCATCGGGTTTTTACGCAGAATTGCCACACCCAGGAATAGACGCAGCAGGTGTTGCGCCTCTTCCAAGGGACGTAGCTCTTGCTGCGCCTCTTCCTCAGCTTTCCTTCATACGAATTTTCAAAAATTCGTTATGAATTCGTTATTTTGTGGGCCCATCTTTGGTGCGCCTCTTCCCTGATGCTACATCGCATATTTGGTCCGTTTGACGTATATTCTTCGCCCGGATCCACCTCTTCCAAGCCAACAGCAAATTATCGCCTTATTTTTATCCAAGACCTAGCTTGTCACAACGAGCGTTCCTTCTTTGACAGGTGTTTCGACACACCTTTATTCTGTTCCCCCAGCGAGAGTACACAGATAGACTTTCCCTCTCGAAACATGGAGATCAGTTCCCAATTATGTTCCCCCAGCGAGAGTACACGGATAGAAATTCCCTCTCGAGACATGGAGATCAGTTTCCGATTATGTTCCCCCAGCGAGAGTTCACGACCGGCAGTCATTCTCTCTCGAGACATGGAGATCAACATCGACCCCAAATCCTTCCGAAGTTTGTTTGAAACTGAACACAAGCAGATTTCTCCCAGCAGTTCCAGACTGTGTCCTGCTGTCTTCTCCCAATACCGCATTTTGTTTCCTCTGGAGTTTCAAGGAATTTCAGGTATGGTCTCTTCTTATGGCTGTCGAGCCTCCTCACGTAGTCTAATGGACTTTAAACAACCCTCTCCGATAGTCGACAGACTCTAAAATGTTCCCTACGACAGGTCCTTGGCTCAGACCCTTGAGCTGCCTCGCGTCGCCATAGTCGTCAGGTTGTAATCTTCGATTGACCTGATGGCTATACTTTGACTTTCGCCTTGTCCAAGCCTTAGTCAAAGTGGGGGCTCTGTAGATACCTCATTTATGCACCTCCCGCAAACCACCCGGTGATGATTGGGCCGCATGTTGGTACGCGGAACGATTTGTGACAGTTTGTAAGTTTATCGTCAAGTGATCGTTCAAACACTTGTGTCTACCTCTTAATTGTCATCTACGTGCCGAAACGGTCGTTTTGGCAGTAATTAGAGTACATTTGGAGTCCGGGCCTAAAACTGTCTTCATTTTCTGATAACCGTTAAAATGCCGAGTCGGAATGTTCTGGAATGTTCCGGATATTTCTATTCCATATTTTATAAATCTTTTAGTCTTTGGTAAACAATTTTCCATAATATTCACACAAAATATTAAGGAAAACAAAATTATTCCGTTAAACCATAAACTAAACACGGAAATCTTTCTTCCGCATGGAGAAACCACTTGGGAAGGGACGCAGCAAGTGCTGCACCTCTTCCCAAGTCCTCTTCTGCGTATTTTTTCGTATCTTTTCATATCTTATTGAGATTCACTTCCAAAGTTTCTCCGAAAACCCTATTTCTGTCGTGTGATTAGTATAAATAGAGACCTTCGGTCTCACATATTTCTCACGCGAGTGTCCGCCCTTCTCTTCTCCCTTTGCATTCTAGACCACGTTCTTACTTTTTGGTGCCTACGTGCTTGAACTTTCGACCATGTAAGCCCGGATCTTTCTGAGTACCAGCCTCGTTTTGCATGACTGACCAATTTGACCAAATCCACCATAATCAACTTAGTCAATCTTAGTCGTTTTCCTCTTACGAGGGCACTTTTGTCTACATTCGAGTCGAGCATCACTAATCGTAAACTTAGTTCATCTCGTTTCGTCAAACATGTAAGTCTGAGGGTGTAAATCTCTCTTTTATTTATTGTTCTTTCTTGTTGTAATCATATTGTAAGATTTATGTCGAAAATACAATTAAAACCGATTTCTAAAACCCTTTGTTTAAACCCTTTTTACGGATTAACTGGAGAAAGACGTCGAGAAGGGACGCAGCAACTATTGCACCTCTTGGAAAGGACGCAGCACTTGCTGCGCCTTTTCCTGAGGTTGCCGCCGTTCTTGCTTCTCTTCTTCTTCCTTTGTCCTCTGTTGGTTTCGTCCTTTTGTTTCCTTTCGTCTTTGTATGTTCTTATTTCATTCACATGATAATTTAACATATTTCTCATCATCATTAACATATAATTTATCATTAATTCCCGACTCGAATCCCAAATAACCAATATTTGAGGGTTTTCGTCATTAAAGTCAAACCGGGTTGTAGAAATTCGATTCATTCATATTGAGTTTCTGGAATTCGATCTTTGATATATTCTTACTTGTTTATTATCATATTCATCGTTAGTCCATCATTAATTCGTCATATTTAACCTAATTAGTTTGTTCAATTCACTAATTAACCCTTTTTAAACCTTGTAATTAATTCGTCTTAATCGGTTTCATCCATGTTTATTGCTTTCATGACCATCAATCACATGTAAATAATCTGCTAATCACTTTCACCCGAGTCAAATAGCATAATCAAGGCTTAAATTCACCAATGAATATTAACGACTTGCAATTCCGGCTTCACAGCCAGAACTGAGCCAAGGAATAGACGCAGCAACTGCTGCGCCTCTTCTAGAGGGCGCGGCTCTGTTGCGCCTGTTCCTGGTTGATTTCTTTCTCTGAACTCCCGTCTTGTTTTGACCTAGTTTTAGCTTACTTATTAATTAACTACTATTCATATTATCACCCTTAATTCCTATTCGTTAATTTGTTTATTTATTTCTTTCTCAAATTATCCGTTTTAAAAGTATTTTCGACATAAATCATTAATCCAATGTAATTATTGTAATTTTCTTTATTGTATTTTTTTATTGTATTTCTTTTATCGTATTGCTTGTATGCCTTGACATGTAATCAACTTAAATCCCAATTCGACTCAATTGTATGTTAAATTACGTGATAACCCACTTAGTATTAATTTCTCACATGTTAGGATTAAAACGTTGGATTTTGCATTGCATGCATATAATCGACAATATATCGAGTATAGATAACTTCCCTAATCATTAGTAGAGGCCGCTATCGAGGTGGGCGGGATTAGGTGTTCGATCAAAAAAGCTTCCTAATACGTACCCTCACCCCTTACTCCAGATCTCTGTGAACATCCGTGTTCATTGGCATCCACGAGAGTCATTCTAGACATAGAATGCTAAGGGTAACGAGTTCTTGGTGTTCATGTCACTACTTTGTGTCTTGACATGGCATGAGGTATTCGAACGGTTTCCAATTTTCCACAATAAATTGGTGGTGACTCCACAAATGCAAACACTTGTTCTCTTCCCAAGCGCCCCCCTGGGCTCATTGTCCACATTACCTTGTTGATTCCTCGGCAAACCCACTATAAAATCCATAGAGATAGACTCCCATTTCCACTCAGGTACCTCAAGGGACTGAATCTTACCTTGTGGTCGTCGCTGCTCTTCCTTAACCCTCTGTCATGTCAAACATCGAGCCACGAACTTAGCTGTTTTCTTCTTCATCCCAGGCCACCAGAAAGTCTTCTTCAAATCTTTATATAACTTATCACCGCCTGTATGTACCGAATATGGTGTGCAATGAGCCTCTGTCATGATCACCTTTTTCAAATCCTCATCACTAGTAACACACCATCTCCCATCAAATCTCAAACTGCCATCTGAATGAATAGAGAACCTAGACACTATCTCTTTCTCTACTCCAGCTCTCCACTCCTCAATCTCAGGATCCAAAGCCTGTTTTCTGCGAATGTCACCATAAAGATCTATCTCTACTGTCAAATCCTCTCTAACATCCCTTTTCTGTATCATATGGGTCCCCATCTTCCCCACCTCATCTCTCTACCTCATCAAATACATAGTTGTGCAAAGAGAATGCACACTCTTTCTGCTCAATGTATCTGCAACCACATTAGCCTTTCCTTCATGGTATATAATATCCATGTCATAATCCCCAATTAGCTCCATCCACCTTCTCTGTCTCATGTTCAACTCCTTTTGAGTGAAGATGTACTTGAGACTCTTGTGATCTGAAAACACCTTAAAGGTTGCCCCATAAATATAGTCCCTCCAAATCTTGAGAGCAAACACAACTGCACCCAACTCCAGATCATGTGTCGGGTAGTTATCCTCATAAGGCTTCAATTGCCTAAAAGCGTAGGCAATCACTTTCCGTTCTGCATCAACACATATCCCAAACCCTTCTTTGAAGCATTTGTATACACTTCAAAGTTCTCACACTCTTCAGGTAATGCTAAGATTGGAGCTGTGGTCAAATGCTCCTTTAATATTTTGAACGCCATCTCACAACTTTCATCCCAACGAAACTTGTTCTCTTTCCTCATCAACGATATCATAGGTCTGGCTATCTTGGAAAAGACTTTCACAAACCAACGGTAGTATCCTGCCAAACCCAAGAAACTCCCGATCTCTGCCACATTCTTCGGTGCTTCCCACCGAGTAACTGCCTCTATCTTGGCCGGATCCACAGCTATACCCTTCTTTGAAATCACATGCCCCAGAAAAGCAACTTCCTCGAGCCAAAACTCACACTTAGATAACTTTGCATATAGCTGATTGTCTCGCAAAGTCTGCAACACTAACCTCAAATGCTCCTCATGCTCCTCCTTGGTCTTAGAATAGACTAAGATATCATCGATAAAGACCACCACAAACCGATCCAAAAACTAACTGAAGACCCGGTTAATCAAATCCATAAACAATGCAGGTGCATTAGACAACCCAAACGGCATCACAACATACCCATAGTGACCATACCTCGATTTAAAAGCTGTCTTCGGCATGTCCTCATCCCAAATCTTCACCTAATGGCAACCCGACCTCAAATCAATCTTAGAAAAGGCCGCTGCCCCATTCAACTGATCAAACAAATTATCTATCCTTGGTAAAGGATACATGTTCTTCACAGTAACCCTGTTTACCTCTCTGTAGTCGATACACAACCTCAAACTCTCATCTTTCTTTTTCACAAACAAGACTGGTGCTCCCCACGGTGATACACTACTTCTAATGTATCCCCTCTCAATCAAATCATCCAGCTTTTTCTTCAGCTCCTCCAACTCCTTAGGACCTATGCGGTACGGGGCCTTGGAGATTGGTCCCGTCCCTAGTTTCAGCTCCACACTAAAATCTATCTCCCTCTTCGGTGGCAAACCCGGTATCTCCTCCGGAAAGACATCTAGAAACTCTTCCACCAGTGGTATCTGCTCAACTGTCGGATTCACCATACTATGACCTCTCACATGGCATAAGATCAACGGACACTCCTTCCTCGGATAAGACTTCAAGGTCACTTCTGCAATCAACTTAACTTTAGGTTTGACAACAAACCCACGATAAGACACACTAACTCTCTTAGGACCTCTCAAAGAGACTCTCTTTTGATGACAATCTATTCTAGCCTTGTACTTACCCAACCAGTCCATACCAACTATCATCTCAAAACCATCCAAGGGAAACTCTAACAAATCCACTGGTAGGTCAACCTGCCCAACTATCATAGACACTCTCCTATACAACCTCCCACAATATACGGACTCACCCGACGGTATAAAAACCTCCTCTTTTACAGACTCTTACTCTCTCAAACCCAAAAGTTTAGCATGACTAGATGATAAAAACGACTGTGATGCCCCCAAATCAAACAAAACAAAGATAAAGACTCCATTAACAAGAAAAGTACCCGTGATAACGTGAGCATCATCCTCAGCTACTTTCTTCTCCATCATGAACAGCTTACCACTGGTCTTCTCTCCACCTCCCTGGACAGTACTAGCAGAAGTAGACGGCTAAGCAGCCGACCCCTGGTTATTGTTTGTCGCTGGTCTCTGATATGAATCACCGCCATTGCGGTTAGCCCCACCATTTTTGTTCTGACCACCCTGATAATTCCACGACCCAGCCGGCTTGTTACTAGCATAGCTCTGAGATGGACCCTGAGAGAAACTCCCCCGTGACAGCCTCTGAAAACCCTTGCCCGCTGTATTGGTACACTCATGTCTCTTGTGGCCCACACCGCCACAGCTAAAACAAGATAAACCCCAGCTGCTGCTACCACCACCACGGCCACGCCCGTAAGAAGCTCCACCACTAAACCCTGATCCGGAAGAGTAAGCTCTCACCTGGTTATGGCCTCCCCTCTTGTAACTAGACTGACTACCACCCTCACTTTCAGCCTTCCTCTTCTCAGAAGCTCTCTCTTTGTTCTCCTTAGCCATCTCTACCAACCTCTTAGCTCTCCCATCACGCTCATATACCTCCTTAACATCAATAAGGACTCCTACCGACAACTTCTCCATTATTTTAGGTGTCAACCCCTTCTCAAACCTCAACGCCAAGTTCTCTTGGTTCAGCCCCATATCCTCTGCGTACCTAGACTTCTCGTTGAACTTGTGATAATACTCAGCCACTGTCATATCAGAAGTCATCTTGAAGTTATCAAACTCCTCTCTCAGCTTACTACGCACATATTCCGGCACAAAATCGCGTCTCACAGCCCTCTTAAACACACCCCAAGGTATAGCAGAAAACCCCTGTTTCACATACAAGTCCAAGGCACTCTCCCTAATCTTGTCCCACCACTCTCCAGCCGCATCCCTCAAGTAGAACGCAGCTTGTTCCACTCTGAAATCCTCATGACAATGAACCACATTAAGTATGTTTTCCATCTCTCTATGCCAATTATCTAGCAGAATTGGCGCACCCGTGCCCATGTACTCCTTTGGATTAAACGTCGCTATGTTTATACTAATCTTGGCGAAATCCACACCCGCCTCTTTATCTTTCCCAGACTTCTTTAGAGCCTCAGTAAGAGCATCTTGGTGCTCCAGCATCTTAACTATCTCATCAACGCTCATGTTTTCAGCCCTAGTATATAACGAGGTTCTCTTTGGCGGCATCTTGAAACTATAAAAGAAAAGGTAAACATAAACACACATCCCATATCTAAAACACATATACGATCTGTGCAAAACCTACTCGATCGAGTACCACAACCCACTCGATCGAGTTGATGCCACTCGATCGATTTGCCCACTTACTCGATTGAGTGCATCGACTCCAGAACCTGACCAAAAAGCATCTAAAAACGTACTCGATCGAGCCGCAACCTTACTCGATCGAGTGCCCCTACCTACTCGATCGAGTGCCCAAAAATAGTACACTGTCCAGAAACGTAAAACAACCCACTCGATCGAGTTACACCCACTCGATCGAGTCACTCACCTACTCGATCGAGTGCCCCCCACTCGATCGAGTCATGCTGACTCGTATACTACCCGCATGCGTATCTCAAGACTTCCAACCAACTATATTTATATACAAAGTAACAAACATACATAGTTTATATATATATATATATATATATATATATATATATATATATATATATATATATATATATATATATATATATATATATATATATATATCACAAACAACATCCTACTCCACACGTTTCTAACAACACCATGTTATAAATCATTCATCATACCATTCTCGTTATTCAATCAACATACATATTCATACTACTCATCGTCTTTCACCATCACATTCTCCATCCTCCACATGCATTCATCCACCAATTCACATTCTATATAAAAATGCAACATACTTAAACAAACACATAACGTTCCCACGACACACCCCATTGTGACCGGTTCAAAGTTGTAGGGCGAGATCGCGACTTTAGGACGTCTCCCAAGTCTTTGCATTAGCTCTTAACAACTCCTACCTGGGTTCATTTTATTTTGACTCCCTAAGTTCATTGGGTTCATTAGTTACAGGTTCTAAAATCGTCTCTCTGATACCACTTTGTAACACCCTTATACTCCAAGTGCCTTACCTGGACCAATTCCAAATCCAATGCCAATATGATATACAACAACAACAAAAAACAACAACCAACACATTATGTAATCAATACTGAGTAGGGAAACCCTACCTGGAATAGCAAATCACACGAGACCGTCACAACAGCTAATCAGAACTTTTCCTCTACGAATCCTCCTCATATAGCACATAATCACATAATTACCATCTACTCATCATAATACACCCAAATCCCCCAATTCTACCCAATTAGGGTTTTAAACAAACTTACGAAATCATTATAAAAATTATACAAGAAGCCTACCCTCGACACAACGATCACAACGGCGTAAAGAACAAGACAATCCGACGATCCTAGCCTTGGGATTTCCTAATAATGTGAGAGATGTGATCTACGTAACTTTTCTCTTTTCTTTGAAAGGTTTTAGGAGATTAAAAAGGGATTAAGCAAAGTGACGGAAACCCTTTTATATTAATCTCGCATTATTAACAAAACTCGGCTAAACAACCAGTAAAACACACTTACTCGATCGAGTAAGTGACTTATTCGATCGAGTGACCCTTACTCGATCGAGTGTCACACATAATCGATCGATTACCCATCAGGCAGACTACTGTTTCTTATAAAATCATACTTACTCGACAGATTAAGTCCCATTCAATAAAGTAACCACAGACATAGAAAAGCGTAGTATTACATTTGGTCCCTTCCCAAAATACTCAGTAATGGAAAAAGTTGATCAATATTTAACTTGGCTAAGGGAAAACAAGTGGAAAAAGTATTCTGTTATACTGGATTTGCTGCTAGAAGAAGAGGGGTTACATTTGGTCCCTTCCCTTGGCAGCTAAATATTTATACTGGATTAAGATTTAGAATAAAGGACTACTTGTATATACAGTATTCTGTTATAGGTCTTTGGAATCAGATTGTCAATAATTGCAAGAGAAAGGTTGGGCAAGTCTTATGCCCTTAATCCATCTTGAGTGGGAGCCTTTCAGTGGGTTAATGATGATGAAGATACACAAAATTTCAATGCATCACCATTAATAGAACATACACAGAATTTCCAACAAATGCATTTGAAAACATACAGAATTTCTAGCATAATTCGGTGCTAGTTTTGAAGACTAACATTAATCTGATCTTGAGGAATACATACTGATTTCTTGTTACTGAATTGACCAGCATGTACCACATCTAAAAGCTCGCTTTGATTATGGTTGATTATTAAGGTGCTAGTGGTGGTTCAACAAAAGAGAAAAGAAGGAAAGTGAAGGTAATTATGGGAAGAGGGGGGGTGGGAATTGGAGGACGAAGGCGTGGTGAAGAAAATATTCTTGAGGGGAAAATAAACTTATGAATGCTCCCAAGGTAATCCTCAACCAGTCTATCAGTAATACGCAAAATATAACCTATTATGTATAGTAACAACTCCCAGCTCCACAATCATTAAAAATATGGTACTCAAATCTATTGATCTCACTAATCTTACAACAGCTAACTGATGAGTCATAATTATATACGTATTTATGCCTCCCTTTAATTGCTTTTGATACGGTTTTCGTGGTAGATTATACCATTTACATGCCTTTTATGTTAGAACGTTGATACTTCCTCTATTTGATGTTTAATGCAGGAATGATGCATTTGAGAAGCAAAGAAATGAAATGGGCATCACATAGTAGGTATGAAGGAATACACGAAGCATGACACGGGAATCCATAAGAATGAAGGAAGAGAAGTTAAGAAGACAACATGAAAAAAGGAGCTGAAACAAGATGGTGCCTCGATCAACTGGAGTTGGGCTCGATCGAGGAAGTTGGTGACTCGAGCGAGTACATAGAGGCTGGATCGAGGAACCACTTAATTCCATATTTTCCGCAATTTTCCTTAAGTCGGTTATGTTTTGCTATAAATACCTAAACCGTACCCTAATTTATTTTACGCTTTTTTTTTTTTACTTCGAAAACCCTAAAAACTCTTAGTTTAGTTTAGTTTATTGTTCGGATCTTCTACCTTGTTCTTCATTATTACGGTACTCTTTAATCTTTCCTCAGTTATTATTATTATTCAATCGTTATTCATCTTTTATTGTTCATCATGTTTCTTATTATTGCTATTGTTGTTCTTTCCTTTAGTATGAGTAGCTAAATCTTTTATCTAGGGTGAAAGGGGACCTAGGTTGTTAGAAAAGGGGTTACTTATGAATTGATTTTTAAATTGCTTTTGATTGTTGTTTAATTATCGTCTTAAATTGAGTTGATTAATTACTGATCAGAATTGAGTAACTAATCTTGCATAAATTAGGATTATCACCGACATGGTTAAGACTAGTATAAGCCACGATAATTGAATTAGACCGACTTAATAATAGAGATTTCATGTTAAGTTTAGATATAAAAAGACATATTATATTCGACAGATCATATGACTTTCAACAATATAAATTGCTCAATCAATGAATTAAACCTTACCCTTTGATGACTAGCTAGTGAACCCGATCCCTAGACTCATTAATATTATTATTATTATTCATCTTTATTTCACTTGTTATTAGTTGTTAGAATCGAACATTCAAAACCCCCCAAAATTGGTTACTTTAAGACAGACTTAAATATTAACAAACTAGAATAATTACCTCGCCTCTCTATGGATTCGACCCTTCTTACCACTAGCTATTAGTTAGTAGTAATTTAGCTTTACTTTGATTAAGGCCAAATGACTGAAAATAACCTAATCAAATAACCTTCTGTTTGTTTTTGTTTATTTTTGTCTTTTATCTTAGGGAGCATTGATGTGTTAATTTAATATATACTTTTACCCCTCATTTTAGCTCGGTTTTGATTTCATATCATACTTTAATTAGTATATTTGAGAGCTAATCTTGTGTTCTAGGTGTATTGTTTGTATTTGTTACATTTTGTAGAAATCTAAGCATTTAGAGGCTTTTTCCTATCACATTAGCAAGCACCAAGTTCACTAAGCTAAGTAGAAGCAAGCATGATGACAATTGGAGCCAAAAAAATAAAGTAATGAAAGTCAAGCCCAAAAAGTAATCCAAAGACCAAGTCAATTAGCATTCTTAGGATACTCTTTGGATGCTAAATATCACATTTAACCGGGTGATTAAGGAGAATTAGTGAAGTTGCATGTGATTCCTTGGAGCATTTAATAAAGAGATGAAGAATTGTAGCCGGAAACCCACGCCCCCGATCGGGGCTGGCAACCCCGATCGGGGCTGGCAACCCCGATCGGGGTTAACCCCCTATTGGACTTTTATGTTATGCCCTTATTTTACTATAAATAGAGGCCTTAATCCGTCATTGTAGGACATCTTTTCATACGTCTTCATACACTATTTCATTCTCTATTAGCCTTAAGCACAAAATTCTCTCTTAGTTTTCATCTTTACTTTTAATATTGCTAAGCATTTGGTTATTAAACATTTGGTTATTATTCAAGCTTTTGGTTCTCATTTTGTTCTACCTTGCAAGTTCTAGTTCAAGTTCCATTTCCATTTCGGTAATTCTAATTCTAGTTTATTAGTTTATATTTTTATTTTAATTATCATATAGTTTTATCATTAGTACTTTTACTATATCACATAGTTTGTTATTACATTTTATGATTCATCACTTAGTTTATATCATTTCTATAAGCACGTCTAATATTTCATACAACATAGTTTGTAGTTTACATTTCAAGATGAGTAGCTAATTTTCTTTAGTCTAGGGACTAGGGAAGCCATGCAATAACTAATATATGTAAAATGATAAACTAGGTTGATATAATATTGTCTTAATTATTTCTATCACATGTTTGTATCATCGCGTTTAATCTTTATTTAAAGGCCTTATTCATTGATTAAGTTTGTTAATTCGTTCTATAAGTCGAGAGGCACGGAATCGGATTAGACTAAGCATGTGTAGTAGGATGACCTAGTCATAAAACGAGAGTTTCTCTAGGACCCGGTCTATGGTTGACACTAATATCGTGAGGTGGGTGTCTTTAAGCCTAAACAATTGACAATGTTATTATTTCCGAGTTTAATATGAATATATATTTACAATTGTATGTGTGACCCGACTCCCCTAGACTCCTTTAATCATATATTGCTATATCATTTTATTTGTTAATTATCAAACCAACCAACAAACCAAACCAATTGTAACCGACCTTGATAGAAATCTATTCATAGCATTTCATAGTGCAATTCTCGTCTCCTTGTGTTCGACCCCTATTGCTAAATTAAATTGTGCAGGGAAATTATCTTTGTTAGGTGTGCGACTTAGCCTATCAAATTTTGGCGCCGTTGCTGGGGAGCACGATTTTATTGCGTTTAGATTTGTCGATTTCTATCTTGTTTTCTTTTGTCTTAAGGAACACTTGTTTCTTGAGACCGTTACATATCAATTTCAATTGTTTCGTAAACAATAGTTTTATCTAAGTAATAAAACAATTCGATTACTTAGACCGTATCTCATTTAATCAAATTACAATAAGACACGTTAACTATCCTCACAAAATCATCCGTCAATTTTAAGCAATTTAATTAACTCGTATCGGCATACGATTAATTAAATAATCAATTAAGAGTATTTCCCTATAGGTATGACCTAAGGGGATCAACTGATCACCACCGTCGCATGACAGTAATGTCAAACTCTAGTCAGCCAATCATTACCGATATGTGGGGACCAGTTGACTGTAAAATATTACATCCCACATGTATTCTTAAAATGAGATTTAAACATGTGATCATCATGATCGACAGTTGTGATCGCATTATTGTCGGAGGACACATATTCCAACAATCTCCCACTTGTCCTCGACAAGTGTGCGTCACCAATTCTCTTGTCCTATTACTATCTCCCACTCAATGCAAGGTGTCTTTAAGATCGTACTTACAAGTGATCATATCGAGAGTGGTTTCCTCGATCTGGAGAATAACTGATTGACCGGAGTTATCTACCATAGATACCTTCCGAGCGTGGCCACGCATTTCCAGTTCATTACTCCTCGAGTGGCCCTGAGATATTGTTTTAACCCTGACAAGGAGGTGGACAATTCCTATCGCACTTATTCCCTTCGACTAGCCACAGCCATCATAACCCAAAATATGCCCATTTGACCCCATTTACAAAGGTCGTAGTAACACAAATCAAAGTTAATCTGAAACTGTGCCACCTTAGGCGAACAGTCTTTAGTCAAAAGAATCGACTCATTAGAATACTATAGTAGCTCTCGCCACGACCGGGCTATATAAATTTACCAGAACTCTATAAGCGGTCATAAGGCCCGACAAAGTGCTCCTAACAGTCTGCCTATGTGATCGACTAGTCATCTCACATGACTCTATGTCACTTGAACTTGCCATCAATCGCATCACACTCTAGTCACTTCGAGACGTCACCTCATACAAGTGACTATGGGCGAATACCATGTTCATCCAGGTTCACTTTAACGGGGTTCAATATTGTCTCTACAACCCATCTGGATGTAACAAAGTATAAAAGGATTTTTCAGATTTAAAAACTCGAACGACAAATGTGATTATCACATATGAAAAGTCAATACCTGATTACTACTTCATATTTTTAAAATCCATTTTCATCTTATATGTAGTTGTTCATCTCAATGCAATTTAAATGACATATGACATGACTCATCATGTTAAGCCTATGAGAAGGCTTTGGTTAGTAGGTTTTATCAACTTCTTGTACCTAACTCAACCTTACTACATACTCGTTTTCCTTTGTAATGTATACATTTGCATTACAAAACTTTCTGAGTACGTGTCTAGATCCAATCTAGACATAGGCTTTCTTGCCTTAAAATAGCTCCCACTGTTTCACAGTGTGTGGGACTCATCCCTCTTGCACATCCCACGATTGCAAGTGTACTCAATTTCCGTTGTAAATATTTCTCATTGTTCTTTATTGCCTAGAACGATTCTAGAAAATCTATTTCTTAAATAACATAGCCACAATGGTACTTTAACCATCTTTAGGTGTTTTGAATACGGTTTTTGTCCGAAACCTTATACAATCTCAAAAGTCATTAGTGTAAGCCCTTACACAAATTTGTGATTTGCAAAAACACTTAACTTTCCATCCTTAATGCTTCCTCAAGCACTTAAGAATAATCTATATGGCTTACTTGGTAACTATTACTTAAATTTGATTTGAAACAATTCATCATACTCAAGGTATTTGAAGTGTTATACATCATTACTCATTTAATTGATCCGGCAGCGGAAGCAAATGGAATCAATCAAATATGTTCAACTTGATTGAACTATTCATGAATCTTATCAACATAAGACTTCTTATTTGACGCTAATATCATGTGGATTTATCTACATAAATATGGATATTAAAGATGTATTATATTACTCCAAGTCTTAAATTATTCCCAATGATCAATATGTCATCCACATATTAGACTAATTAAATTTACCGTAACTCCCACTAAACTTCATGTATAAGCACAACTTATCGACCTATCGAGAAAAGTTTTATAAGATGATCAAAACATTGATTCCAACTCATTGATGTCCTACTTAAGGTCCTCTCTTAAGTTTCACATTATCTTAGGATGGCAAGAATCTACAAAACTCAAGACATGTATTGAATACATTCCTTCTAATTGAAGAAGTGGGTTTTAGATTCACTCGCTATATATATCTCATAATGAAACACAATTCCTAAGAAGATCCAAATAGACTTAAGCATTTCAACTAGTGCAAAACCCTTTGCTACCAATCAAGCTTTGATATCTAATAATTCACTTGGAATTTATTTCGGATTTTCATGGCTCTAAGCCTTGTATTGAGTTGTGACTTAAACACTCTCGTGTAAGTCATATGTTCATTACTTTCCAGAAGTTATCAACTTGAATCAAACAATTTATTTGTAAGTTGCAAGCTCTTTACTTTCTAAGAGTAACACTAATTCATCATCTTCAACAAGTGATGACTTTAACCTCCTAGGTTTTGAAGAAACAACGTTTTACATAAAACGTCTCATGTAACCAAGAAAAACCAGTTTCTTGCGACATAACATTCTTTGTGGGTTTTAATAATTTCTCCCACTCTGTCTTCTAGAAATAAACTTGTATTTTAGAAAGACAGCTTTACGAGCCACAATCCTGTTGTACTCGTGATTATTGTAAGGAAAAATGAGCATTTGTTTCTTGTGAAAACTTACAAACATGGTACCCTACCATTTCATATCTCACATGATTCGTTTTAGATTTAGTGGAAAAATAATTTAAAAAAAATGATAAAATCCCCAAAAGGATCAAGTAACTCAAAGTAACTTGATTGAAGTCCAAACTATATCGAATAGCGTTTGATTTCTTTATCCAACCACACATTATCCCATAATGCGTGCTAAGAAAGATTAATTGTGATACTATATCACATTTCCTATGGCTTATATCAAAGTCTTCACTTTGATAATCTCATCACGACTAAATCATGATTCTTTGAACTCTTTGAACTTCTTCAAAGATTTCTTTATTTACCTTATTAAGTGAACACATTAGTGTCAACTTAAATCGTTGGTAAAAGTAAATGATCAACCTATTCTGTATCAATGATTTACAACCTCGATCTCCTTTTCAACCAAAAGGCACGAGACATCTTGCTTTGAATGCAAGATACGCATATACCATAAGATTAACAATCTAATGGTTTCAAGAGTACTCGATAACTCTTTGCGTTCATCATTCTAGAATTTAAGGTTTAATCTTGGGTTACCAATTTGAGTCTTGCATCATCTACATGATATATCATTCTAGTTTGGTTTAGAATATAATAATCTTTGATAATGGGCTAGCCATACATCAAATCATGGTGTATAGGGTCACAAAAGTGAACTTCTTATGTATCTTAACAAAATTATATTCTTATTTAGAGTTTATTCACTTAATAGTCATAATTAAGGTATAAATATAAACCTAAAACTAGATTGAGTACACAATGACTCTATCTCTCGACATCATTGTTGCTAGTCGTCATATTCTAATCATCCTATGTATGAAATACAATGATGAAAACCACCACCGGTTTCTAATATTGACGAAGTAGTACTAGCAAAATTTATGTTAAACGAATAAACATTTAAAGAAGAAGATCCCATTAGATGTCCCACAACTAACTTGTTGATTCTTCAATAATTTGGGGTAGTTTCCTTTCTAGCGTCCAACAATTAAGACAATGGAAACTTTATCGGTCGGGATTGATAGGTTTAGTATCGACATTCTCAATAACTTTACCTTTAACATTACCTTGTATCAATTCCATTCTAATTTTACTTCTTTAAACCTCACCCTATTCTTAACGGTTTAAGAGAATGCTCCCACTCATTTCAATGAGTCTTTGCTAAGAGAACAAAAATTGAATTTCATGAAGACTACTCTTCATTCGTTCGTTTAGTCTTAAAACTTTCACTGAAGTGGTTGCGGTATTTTGGTCAATTTTGATTTCCTACAAATCTAGTTACCAAAATGATTTAACGTTTCAAAGTACTTAACTCAATTAAGCACATGAGAAACAATTCATTATAAATTAGATATTGTTGGAATATGTGTCCTCTGACAATAATGCGATCACAACTGTTGATCATGATGATCACATGTTTAAGTCTCATTATAAAGAATACAATTGGGAAGTAATATTTACTGTCAACTGGTCCACACATATCGGTAATGATTGGCTGACTAGAGTTTGACATTACTGTCGTGCGACGGTGGTGATTAGTTGATCCCCTAGGTCATACCTAAAGGGCAACACTCTTAATTAATCAATTAATTGATCGTATAACGTTACGAGTCAATTAAATTATTTAAAATTGAAGGACGATTTTGGAAGTAATATTTACGTGTCTCATTGAAATTTGATTAAATGAGATACGGTCTGAGTAATCGAATTATTTCATTACTCAGATGAAATTATTGTTTAATGAAACAATTGTGATTGAATGAATTATTTTAAATACAATTTATTGTGATTTATAATGGACAAAATATTTTGGTACAAGTAATTGCGAATTGCTAAGTCGATTTTTGTATATGACGTATTTTTAATAATACGTTGATTTTTAATATGTTAAAAATACATAACAAATTTATGTAACATATGACATAAGACAAATTGACATTTTGACAAAGATAATATGGAGTCCATATTATCTATATGTGCCGAAATTAAGAGGTGGATTAGGCAAAAATTAAGTTGATTTTGTTAGTGGTAAGCACAATGATTACCTACTAAACTAGCCATGCAAACTAGTTGTCATTGTGAAGAACAACTCAAGCATGCATTGGCTCCCTCTAATCCCCTCTTCCACCCGGTTTTTGAGAGGAAAAACCACTTTGGTTTTTCCTCTTATTTTTACCTAATATACACAAAATGTTTTTGTTGTTCATTCATTCAATTCATTCATCAAAAATATTTTAAAGAGATAAAATATTTTCTTCTTCTTCGTCTCCTCTTAACCGGTTTTTAGGAGACCAAAAACAAAAGATTTTTGGGTCAATTTTATCACTAAATTAATGTTGTACTAGTATTCATAATATTAATTTTATTAAGAGTGTGCCTTGGGTATTATACTTTGGGAGAGATCCTATACTTGGATCTTAGTTCTTCCATTAAGGAAAGCACAAGAACAAGAGAGAAGGAGATCTCTCTTGTGCCCTTATAAACCGAAATTCTAATGTAAGATAAAAGATTTCTTCTTTATATTGTTTATAGTTTGCATGCATAAGATCACCAATTAATTTTATGATTAAATTAACCTAAAACATATATGAATATGTTGAGTATATAGATCTACTTTTCCTTCAATCGGTATCAAGAGCCTTGGTTGTTTGCATGCAAATCGGTTAAAAGTTTTTCCGAGTTATACGATTAACATATAAAACTTGTTTAATTTGTGTTATTATGATATATCACGAAAATCATCATGCATGTTAAAATTTCTTGTCCTAAAATGTTTTTAGAATATTTTGGTTAATTTATGGATTTTTATTGTTCATATTATACAATAATGGCATTGAAATATGATTTTATGAATAAAATGTCATTTTCGGACTAAAATTAGGTAACAATCGAATTTTCCAGTGATTTTTGGATATGTTATCACATATATTATTTTAAGATGACCTGTAAAGTTTCATAATTTTTGGACTTCTTATGCTCGCAAAATGGATTTTTCATTATTAAAATCGGATTTAGATGAAAAATAGGTTAATATGAGATAAATTTAGAATCTGGTCATAGAAATTTAGTATGTTGTCACATGCAATTTTACAAGATGTGTGTAAAATAATAGGCTATATTGAAGTCTTTATGCATGATTTATGATTTTTTGAAAAACAATAGCATAAATAGTGACTTAATTAGTGAAATATTAATAAAACATACTCTATGACTAAGGAAAAGAGTCACATGTTGCATTTTATTATCTTTTTCAGATCTAAAATTGAAAAGTTGATGAATATAATTTTTCTCATGTTTTTATGATTATTTTTGTTAAAACCGATAAACCGCAACATTGTTTTTCCAGATAAATTTAGAACTTTTTAACCTAAGTTTTTGAACATTATGAGTGTCATGGTATTTTTCCAGAATGTTCATGAGTTTAAATTTCAAGTTTTGAATTTATTTGAAATTTTTGTGATTTATTTGAAGTTTATAGCGTTTTATTGTAATTTTTAGGTCCATTAATGAACAATTTTTAGATATATGAGTTAATTATGGTCAAATAATTAGTGAAGACTAAATTTTGAGTCCTAAGAGGTTAGGGTAATTAACTTATGCATAAATATGAATTTATGTATTTTGTGATTGTAAAATGTTGAATCATGCAAATCCGTAAAAACCGAGTAATATACGATATTGGCTACTTAAAGGCGATTTAGCATAAAATTTGGCATGTTCATACATAATATAATGCTGCATTTTCTTTATGATTGTCATAAATTTTATTTTATGTAATTTTGAATTATGTAATTTTACTTAGTATGGCCATAGTTTTTAATTGGTATTACCCGAAATGTATGGGAATATCGATTCGGTTGTAATTTATTGTGATCTCGTATCACCGTTTTGTAATTTAATAGATTTATTTTATTTTAGTTACAAATGTATAATAGGAAATTATGTAATTTGTTATGTAATTTTATTTATTTTACCGGAGTTCATAAAGACGGATTTCTTCAAGAAGACGATACATAAAGACGGTGTTACCTCGAGATGCGTGCAACAACCGAAGTTCAAGGGACCAATGGAGTTGGTTTCCGAATATGTAATAGTTAAATAGTTTTTCTATTTTAGGAAGGCCATACTAGGATTTTTTTTTATGCTTTGCATTTTATTTATATGTCGCATGCATCGCTAAATCGCCATAAGTAAAACATGCATCATCTTTTATCGAGTTTATCGACCGTGTCAATTAAAACTTATCGTAGTTCACCGCTTTAGTTCACTTAAAACGTGATAGATAATAAATTGACATGACCTCTCGCTAAAATAAACAATTGAGACATAGCCTTACCAACTAGTAGAAACCATGAAAACCTATTTCGCGAGGGGAGTGCACTCGGCCCTACCGGGGTACAAACCTTGTTACGTAGGGGAAGTGGGTGATGAATGTTTATCCACCGAGTTCATGTTAATGAGGGTTTCATCGGCCATACCGTGCCCAAGTTGATGTGGATTTGGATCATGGACACATTTATTCGAAATTTGGATTGAGCTCAACGGAAGTATTCGTGACCGTAGTCGCATGTGTTCCGGGCTATAGATAAACATTAGAGTAATTTTATCGACCAAGAGTTCTAAAAGTAGAATCGATTAAACGTTAATCCACCGAGTTATATTGATAAAGGATGAATCGGCCCTACCGTGCCTAAGTCGATATGAATTTGGGTCTTGGAATCATTTATCTAGTTGGGTAGAGGTCACTAGAAAAATGCATAAAACTTGTTTAAATTATACATTTTTACGAGTATTATTATTAAAACGACATTTGATTTACTCCTTCTATTTTGTTTTGTAGACCACTTCTTTTCTCATAACAAATGGCAACAGCAACCCCTAACGCCACGCCTCTCGCTAATTCATCATGGCTCCGATCCTTCATGGATCGATGTAAACTTGAAAAGAATGGGTCAAATTTCTCCGATTGGGATGCCCAACTCAAATTAGCAGCCCAAGGTGACAACAAGCTTCGTTACCTAACCGAGGCCTCTCCACCCGAACCTAATACTAGGTCGACCGCCGCTACTAGGGAAGCATATGAGGCTTACCATAAGGAGTCCGCCGCAATGAAAAACGTGTTGATATTTGCGATGGAGTCGGATCTCCAAAGGAGAGCCTTTAAAATGGTTACCGCTAATGAAATTTACTCCAAGCTTGTGACAATGTTTTCACAAACTCCGCGGATCGTCCAATATGAGGCGGCCGCGGCATTCTTTGATCTCGACATCAAAGAGGGCCAAAAGGTTAGCCCTCATGTGCTCAAACTTATGGAGCTAGTCGAGACCTTGAAGATTTAAAAAGTTGAAATCCCCAAAGAACTCATTGTAGATAGGATTCTTCACTCCTTATCCAAAGTCAAAGCGTATGTTCAATTCCGGGTGAATTTTAACATGCAAGACAAGGATGTGTCTCTTGAAAAATTGCACAAGTTACTTGTGCAAGCCGAGAGGGACATGGGGTTAAATGTGAACCCACCAAAGGATGTGCTTAACATAAGCACTAAGAGCAAGGGGAAGTTAAAAAAGAATGGGAGGAAGGGTAAGAAACAAGCTCCCACTTTCACCAAAGCTAAGGCTAATGATGCTAGCACTTCAAAAATCAAGAAGGGTCCTCTTGATAAATGCCATTATTGTAATGGTATTGGACATTGGAAAAGAAATTGTTCCAAATACCTTGGTGATATTAAGGCTGGAAAGATTACTCCAGTAGGTAAATGACTATCCTTTCTTTTATGTTTCTATTTCAACTATGGTATTGTGATACAAAGTTGTGATAATGTATCTCCCTTTTTATTGTAAATAGGGCCTCCACCAAGCAAAGACAAGGGAAAAGAAAAGCAAGCTTGAGAAACCATCAAGAAGCTAGGAATAACTTTCATGGAGCTTTGCTTTTTATTGTCTTATTTTAATCATGTTTTTGATTTTAGAACCTTTAAGTTTCCGTGTTCGACATGGAAAGGTATTTTGGATAATTGGTTGTATTTTGGATAATGGTGGCTTGGTTTGCAACCCAAGTCACCCGTTTTATCATGTTATCCTTTGTTCTAAAATTCGTATTTAAATGCTTTCTCTTAGAAACATATGATTATTCACTTAAAGTGATCTAATAGACAAATATAATGACGGGATTCATTATATGTCCACATGCTTAAGGCTTGTGTATGATCATTTACAAAGTGATTTTGAGTCTATGAACTCTTTTAAAGGAATGTCAATCACCAAGTACACTTGCGAAATCTAAAACTATTAGTCAACCTATGAGATAGTTCTCCTTATACTTCAAATTCATTATTTGTGTCTCATATGCTATCTTTGAATATATAGTGTATTTATTCTAAAGATAGAGTGGGAGAAAAAAAAATGAGAACACAACATACGAGGCAAGATAAATTTGTGTACTTGTGTAAATGAGATCTACGCAAGGTAGAATGATTTGAATGAGGTATATCTATTTATATAGTATACCCAATAGATGAGATATATGGTCTCAAGTAAGTTCTATATGACTAAAGAGACCAAGTGAAGTAATCATAAGATTATGTTCTCAAGATAACTACACGAGGAGACCAAAAGGAAGTTTTGGAACAAGAATGACTAAATGTAAAGTCTTAATTGACTAGTTTATGATAAAATTTTCACCAATAGTTTCAAACTTTACTTACGAGCCTAAATGAATCAAAGTAACATACTAGTAATAAACGAGTTTCAAGGATTGATATACCGATATCTTCAATAGCTAAGTTTTTAACCTCGCAAAAGTCATTTCTTAACCACATTATGAAAATGAATTGGTTAAAACTCCTTCTGAAAGGGATATTTTGAAGGACGTGTATTAGATATTATTTATATTTAAACAATGACATTGCTACGTATCATTATGACATGAACGAACTAGAGATTGAAATCTCTTTCCATAAGGTTAAGATGATACCTCTTCAAAATAGGAATTTTGAAAGGATATGATGGGAACATATATGGCTTCATCTTAATAACTTTGCAAAGCAACATACATTCCAGTTTTTAAATGTTTTCAATTGAGTAATCAATTTCGAAACATGTGGAATTAAGTGGGAGTTTTGAAATTATCATGTGAAGACATGGAATTTAGTGGGAGCAATCATCTTGTAAAAGTTTATAACTCATCACTCATTGAAGAATGACGAGCTAATACCTTCCTTCACAAAGGAAGTTTTGAGTTTCCAATTCTGGATGAAAATGGACCATGATGAATCCAACTACATCATGAGATGTTGACCGGATAAGTATTGAAAGATATACATCGAATCAACAAGAAACATAGGTTATTCATTTAAATGAAAATGGAATTGCCATTAGCAGTCATGGTCGTTCCTTGAACTTAAATATAGTTGATGACATGATTAAAAGTTACTAATGTTTCCGCCATTAGAATAATCATGCCCATGTCCAATTATGAATCATATGCATAAGAGCATGATGAATCATTGGTAAGCCATAGTAGAAACGACATGAATTCTCGAGAAGAATTCGATGAGCGATTTCGGTGTTTGACAGAATACTCTGTTATGTATCAAGAGGTTGCACATATTATAGAAAATCCGAACACACGTAAAGATTTATGAAAATCCTAAACTTTTCAAGCCAAGAGGAGAAATAGGAAGTTTGGAAAGATACTTAGTTGAATAAGAAGTTGCTCAAAACTAATCTTTCCTAAATATGCTAGGACTTATGAGAAGTGTTAGGCTAATCATCTTGTCAAATTGTTGCAAGACTCTACAAAACATATACCTAGTGCATTGTGTGTGGATGGAGTACTTGATCAGTATAAGTTATATCTTTCACCACAAATTCGTTCGTTATGTGATAATCGATAAGGAAGTTCTTTCAAGATAAAGAACCGAAACCAAGGTCGGAAACCTTGATGTGTACTTGGTAAGGTTCATGCTATGAGTCATAACATGAATGTAAAGGATAATATGATTAAGAAGTTTGAACACATGGACACGTAACATATTAAACTTCTATTGCAATCAACAAGTGTTTACACACTTACGATATGCATCACAAGGTTGTAATATGGTATTGACTACCCGAGTGTGATGTCGACATTTGTCTTTTGAGTTATTATTAACTCACCTTATACTCTGTTACATCCAACGGGTTGTAGAGACAATTGAACCCCGTTTAAGTGAACACGGATTAGCATTGTATTTGCCCATAGTTACTTACATGAGGTGACGTCTCGAAGTGACTAGAATGTGATGCGATTGATGGCAAGTTCAAGTGCCATAAAGTCATATAAGAATGACTAGTCGATCACATAGGCGGACTGTTAGGAACATTTTGTCGGGCCTTATGACCGCTTATAGAGTTCTGGCAAATTTATATAGCCTGGTCGCGGCAAGAGCTGCTATAGTATTCTAATGAGTCGATTCTTTTGACTAAAGACTGTTCTCCTAAGATGACACAGTTTCAGATTAACTTTGATTTGTGTTACTACGACCTTCGTAAATGGGGTCAAATGGGCATATTTTGAGTTATGATGGTTGTGGCTAGTTGAAGGGAATGAGTGCGATAGGAATTGTCCACCTCTAGTCAGGGTTATAACAATATCTCAGGGCCACTCGAGGAGTAATGAACTGGAAATGCGTGGCCACGCTCGGAATGTATCCATGGTGGATAAATCCGGTCAATCAGTTATTCTCCAGATCGAGGAAACCACTCTCGATATGATCACTTGCAAGTACGACCTGAAAGACACCTTGCATTGAGTGGGAGATAGTAATAGGACAAGAGAATTGGTGACGCACACTTGTCGAGGACAAGTGGGAGATTGTTGAAATATGTGTCCTCCGACAATAATGCGATCACAACTGTTGATCATGATGATCATATGTTTAAGTCTCATTATAAAGAATACAATTGGAAAGTAATATTTACTGTCAACTGGTCCACACATATCGGTAATGATTGGCTTACTAGAGTTTGACATTACTGTCGTGCGACGGTGGTGATCAGTTGATCCCCTAGGTCATACCTAAAGGGCAACACTCTTAATTAATCAATTAATTGATCGTATAACGTTACGAGTCAATTAAATTATTTAAAATTGACGGACGATTTTGGAAGTAATATTTACGTGTCTCATTGAAATTTGATTAAATGAGATACGGTCTGAGTAATCGAATTGTTTCATTACTCAGATGAAATTATTGTTTAATGAAACAATTGTGATTGAATGAATTATTAAAAATACAATTTATTGTGATTTATAATGGACAAAATATTTTGGTACAAGTAATTGCGAATTGCTAAGTCGATTTTTGTATATGACGTATTTTTAATAATACGTTGATTTTTAATATGTCAAAAATACATAACAAATTTATGTAACATATGACATGTGACATAAGACAAATTGACATTGTGACAAAGATAATATGGAGTCCATATTATCTATATGTGCCGAAATTAAGAGGTGGATTAGGCAAAAATTAAGTTGATTTTGTTAGTGGTAAGCACAATGATTACCTACTAAACTAGCCATGCAAACTAGTTGTCATTGTGAAGAACAACTCAAGCATGCATTGGCTCCCTCTAATCCCCTCTTCCACCCGGTTTTTGATAGAAAAAACCACTTTGGTTTTTCCTCTTATTTTTACCTAATATACACAAAATGTTTTTGTTGTTCATTCATTCAATTCATTCATCAAAAATATTTTAGAGAGATAAAATATTTTCTTCTTCTTCCTCTCCTCTTAACCGGTTTTTAGGAGACCAAAAACAAAAGATTTTTGGGTCAATTTTATCACTAAATTAATATTGTACTAGTATTCATAATATTAATTTTATTAAGATTGTGCCTTGGGTATTATACTTCGGGAGAGATCCTATACTTGGATCTTAGTTCTTCCATTAAGGAAAGCACAAGAACAAGAGAGAAGGAGATCTCTCTTGTGCCCTTATAAACCAAAATTCCAATGTAAGATAAAAGATTTCTTCTTTATATTGTTTATAGTTTGCATGCATAAGATCACCAATTAATTTTATGATTAAATTAACCTAAAACGTATATGAATATGTTGAGTATATAGATCTACTTTTCCTTCAGATATGTTAGTCAAAAATCAAAAACCCTTTTGATCACGAATAACTTTTATCTATACTCTTCACAAGAGATCCTTTCAATGGATATTACGAGGTTTTAGAAGAAAATTCAAATTTTGTCTTTAGTTACGATGTTTTAATGGAGATTTGAACTAAAATCGAAATGATATCGTATATAAATTGAGGTAAAGAAATAGAACAAAATGACAACGGAATGGTGAAAACAAAACATTTATCGTTATAATAATACTTGTAAATTTTAATTTAAACAAGTTTTATAGCATTTATCTAGTGACCTCTACCCAACTTGATATATGATTCCAAGATCCAAATTCATATTAACTTAGGGCACGATGTGCCGAAATACCCTTTATTTATATAACTCGGTGGATTAACTCTTTAATCGATTCTACTTTTAGAACTCTTGGTCGATAAAATTACATTAATATTTATCTCTAGCCCAAAACACATCCGGAAATCGTCGTGAATACTTTAGTTGAGTTCAACCCAAATTTTGAATAAATGTGTCCATGATCCAAATTCATATCAACTTAGGGCACGGTGTGCTGAAATACCCTTTATTAACATAAATCCGGTGGATAGACATTTATCACCCACTTCCCCTACGTAGCAAGGTTTGTACCCTGGTAAGGCCGAGTGCACTCCCTCACGAAATAGGTTTTCATGGTTTCTACTTTTTGGTAAGGCTAAGTCTCAATTGTTTATTTAAGCGAGAGGTCATGTCAATTTATTATCTATCACGTTTTAAGTGAACTAAAGCGGTGAACTTCGATAATTGTAATTGACACGGTCGATATACTCGATAAAATGATAATGCATGTTTTAGTTATGACGATTTAGCGATGCATGCAACATATAAATAAAATGCAAAGCATAAATAAAATCCTAGTATGGCCTTCCTAAAATAGTAAATCTAATAAACTATTACAAATTCGGAAACCAGCTCCTTTGGTCCCTTGAACTTCGGTCTTGGCATGCATTTCAAGGCAACACTTTCTTTGAAGAATCGCCTTCTCGAGTGGCACCGTCTTCAAAGAACTCCGGAATAAATAAATTACATAATAAATTACATAATTTCCTATTATACATTTGTAATTAAAAATAAAAATAAATCTATTAAATTTCAAACGGTGATACGAGATCACAATAAATTACAACCGAATCGATATTCCCATACATTTCGGGTAATATCAATTAAAAAAAAAACTAAGGCCATACTAAGTAAAATTACATAATTCAAAAATGACATAAAATTAAAATATGAAAATCATAAATAAAATGCAGTATTATAATATATATGAACATGCCAAATTTTATGCTAAATCGCCTTTAAAGAGCCAATATCGTATTTTAATCGGTTTTTACGGATTTGCGTGATTTAACCTTTTAAAATCACAATAATTATATAAAATCATATTTATGTACAATTTAATTATCCTAAACATCTTAGGACTCAAAATTAGTCTTCACTAACATTTGACAATAATTAACCTAGATTTCTTAATATTTTTCATAAATGGACCTAAAATACAAAATTATGCCATAAACTAAAAATTAAATCATAAAAATTTCAAATACTTTCAAAATTTTAAATTTAAACTCATGAACATTCTGGAAAAATACCATAACACTCATAATGCTCAAAAACATAGGTTAAAAAATTTCGAAAATCTATCGAGAAAAACAATGTTGCGGTTTATCGGATTTATCAATTATTACCATAAAAATATGAGAAAAATTATTTTTATTAACTTTTCACTTTTAGATCTGAAATATATGATAAAATGCAACATGTGATATTTTTCCTTAGTCATGAAGTATGTTTTAGCATTTTTTACTAATTAAAGTCACTATTTATGTGATTTTTCATCAAAAATTCATAAATCATGCATACAGACTTTATTATAGCCAAATAGTTCACACACATCTTTTAAAATTGCATATGACAACATACTAACTTTCTATGACCAGATTCGAAATATAACTCATATTAACCTATTTTCCCATTTAAATAGGATTTTAAATTGAAAAATCCATATTTCGAGCATAACAACTCATTTTATTATGAAAATTTACAGGCCATCATTAGATTATATATGTGAAAACATATCCAAAAACCACTGGAAAAAACGAAGTTTAGCTATTTTTAGTCCAAAAATGACATTTTTATCATAAAAATCACATTTTAATGCCATTATTATATAAAATGAACAATAAAATCCATATATAAACCAAAATATCCTAAAAACATTTTAGGACCAGAAACTTTAACATGCAAATAAATTTCGTGATATTTCATAATAAACACAAATTTATAAGTTTTGTTTGTTAATCTTATAACTCGGAAAAACAATAACGATTTGCATGCAAACAACCTAAGGCTCTGATACCACTTGTTAGAAAATATTAATCTCATTAATAAACATATTCATATATGTGAGAAATTATTTAGTCATAAAATAATTACAAATCTTATGCATGCAAACAAAAATAGTAGTAGAGAAGAAATCATCAATCTTACTATATGATTTCGGTTTTATGGGCACCAACAAATTCACCTATTTGTTAGTTCTTGAGCTTTACAACAATGGATGAACAAGATTCAAGTTTAGAATCTCTCCCAAAAGCATATACCCAAGGAAACCTCTTAATAACTAATATTATTTTATACTAGAAATAATATAAGTCTTACTATAAAATTGACACAAAATAAATTGTATTTTTTTCTTGAATATTTCGGTCTAGAGGGAAGCTTTTATGTGGTTTATTTCTCTATAAATATCATAAGATGTAGAGAGAATAGTAATTTCTTACTCTAGAAATTATATTGTGTAAAAATGAATGAATAATGGGGAGGAAAAAACTCTTGCCTTTTCTTCATGCAAACCCGGTTGGAGGGAGTAAGTGTGCCCAATGCATGGGTTAGTTTTTCTACCCAAGAAATCATAGGCATGCAAGGCTACAAGCAAGGTCTTATCATTGTGTTTTCCACTCAAAATAAAAACACAATATAAACCTAATACTCCCTCCATAATTTCGGTACATATGACATAAAATGGGAGGTCCATTTTATTTTGTCATTTGCCAATTGTGACATATGTTACATGTTACTTGACATGTGAAATTGTAATGTATTTTTAACATATTAAAAATCAACATACTCATAAAATATGTCATATACAAAATCAGCTAGAAATTCGTAATTACTTGTACCAAAACGGTTTATCAAATTATAAATTACAACGTCTTGTATTTATAATAACTTATTCATTAAATTTCAATTTCAATTGTTTCGTAAACAATAGTTTTATCTAAGTAATAAAACAAATCGATTACTTAGACCGTATCTCATTTAATCAAATTACAATAAGACACGTTAACTATACTCACAAAATCATCCGTCAATTTTAAGCAATTTAATTAACTCGTATCGGCATACGATTAATTAAATAATCAATTAAGAGTATTTCCCTATAGGTATGACCTAAGGGGATCAACAGATCACCACCGTCGCACGATAGTAATGTCAAACTCTAGTCAGCCAATCATTACCGATATGTGTGGACCAGTTGACTGTAAAATATTACATCCCACATGTATTCTTAAAATGAGATTTAAACATGTGATCATCATGATCGACAGTTGTGATCGCATTATTGTCGGAGGAAACATATTCCAACAGAGCTTACGTGGTCGAAAGTTCAAGAACGTAGACGCCAAAAAAGCAAGAGCGTGGTCTTAGAATGCAAAGGGAGAAGAGAAGGGCGGACACTCGCGTGAGAAATATGAGGAACGAAGGTCCTTATTTATACTAATCACGGAAGGAATTAGGGTTTCGGAGAAACTCTGGAAGTGAATCTCGAAAAGATTTGAAAAATACGCAGAAAGGACCTGGGGAAGAGACGCAGCAGGCACTGCGTCGCTTGGAAGAGGCGCAGCACCTGCTGCGTCCTTTCCCAAGTGGTTTCCTCCTGCGGAAGAAAGATTTCCGCGTTTCTATTATGGAATTACGGTTTGATCTTAATTTCCTTAATATTTATAAAATATTTTCGGGATATAATTTACCAAAGGATTAAAAGATTGAAAATATGGAATAGAATATCCGGAACATTCCAGAATATTCTGACTCGGCATTTTAAACGGTTATTAGAAAATGAAGACGGTTTTTGACCCGGACTCCAAATGTACTCTAATCACTGTCAAAACGACCGTATCGGCGCGAAGATGAGGACTATGAGGTAGACACAATTGTTTGAGCTATCACTTGACGATAAACTTATGAACTATCATAAATCGTTCCGTGTACCAAACATGCGGCCCAATCATCACCGGGTGGCTTGCGGGAGGTGCAGAAATGAGGTATCTTCAGAGCCCCCACTTTGACTGAGGCTTGGACAAGGCGAAATTCAAAGTATAGCCATCAGGTCAATCGAAGATTACAACCGGACGACTATGGCGACGCGAGGCGGCTCAAGGGGTCTGAGCCAAGGACCTGTCGTCGGAAACATTTTAGAGTCTGTAGAGTTCCGGGGAGGGTCGTTTAATGTCCATTAGACTACGTAAGGAGGCTCGCCAGCCATAAGAAGAGACCATACCTGAGATTCCTTGAAATTACTTACTCTGTCGGACTCCAATGGGAAATAAATCGTAATATTGAAGAGGCAGCAGGACGTCGGCAGGAACTGGTGGGGGAAATCTGCTCGGGTCGGTTTTCAAACAAACTTCGGCAAAACTTGAGGTTGATGCTGAACTCCACATGTTGAGAAGGACGATTGGCTATCCGGAACTCTCGCTGGGGAAACGTAAACGGGACTGATCTCCACGTCTTGAGAGGGACAATTATCCTCCGGAACTCTCGTTGGGGGAACAGAAGAGAGGTGTGTCGAAACACTTGTCAGAGGGTACTCGCTTGTTGTGGCAAGCGAGGTCTTGATAAAATACCACGACAGTTCGCAGTTGGTTTGAAAATGCGGGTCCGGGCGGAGAATAAACATCAAACGGACCAAATATACGATATATGGTATTGAGGAAGAGGCGCACCAAAGATGGGCCCATAAATAACGAACTTATAACGAATCTTCAAAAATTGATTTGGAGGGAAACTTAGGAAGAGGCACAGCAAGAGCTGCGACTCTTGGAAGAGGCGCAGCTCTTGCTGCGACTCTTGGAAGAGGCACAACACCTGCTGCGTCCTTTCCTGGTGTGGCTTTCTCTGAGTAAAAACTCGATAAAAGTCGTGTTTCATTTCATAATTTCGAAACACAAATACATCACAATAGTCTCTCAAATTCCAACCATTTCTCGCCAAAATTTGATCAAAAGCTTGCATTTGCCATGACTAATTGAGGTATGTGTATTATCCTTGCATTAATCTTCCATATTTGATCAAATTGGACCGACAAATTAGGGTTTCCAACCCTAAAAATGTCGAAAATTTGGGGCTTTTCCCCCAAACGATTTTGCCTTGTAAAATTGACTTGGTAAATGTATAATTGGTAGTATAAGGATCGTAACCATGTATTTATTTCGAATTTTCATTGAGTTTTAAGCATTTGAGTGAAATTGTGACGGTCTCACAGCTGAACCGTAAATTGCTTCGAAAATAGCCTTAGGATTGCACATTTGTGACGAAACTTGTTATTTGGAATCCTTTTATGACGGGTAAACATCCTACCATTTCGGATTTTTGATTTGTGACGGCTTTTTCGGGACACTTTTCTAGGGCATAATCGTCGTAATAACGAAATGCTGTCGAAATTCCGACTCGAACCCATGACTAGGCTTCAATTTAGGCTTGACTCGACCCATATTACCACATGAGCGGATGGGTTTGTGTGAAAACGGCCAAAGTTGGCGGGAAAAGAGCGATTTCGGGGCCTAAAAAGCTCGACAATCTCCTAATTAAGGCTTGTCGTCACTTGACGCAGCCTACATTCACTTTAATCTTGCAGGTGACGAGGATTCTACGTTAGGGAGAGATCCCATGGACGTGGACACCGTTCTTGACCCTTCTCGTACGCTCGAGGAGGCGTTAGAGCAGGCTTTTACTGCATTGGCGGCTGCTGAGAACGAGGTCGTCGAGGAGGAGGCTGTTGAGGAGAAGGTCCCGAGGCGGGCCAACATTGGACGAGGTGGTCGCCAGCTGAGGGGAGCACCGGAGTGGGCTAAGAGTTGGGACCGCAGACACCTCATCTGGGCTGCGGAGAGTCACCTGTCCTATAGGAGGTGAAGAGCTTGGTAAATTAAACTCATCACTCTTCCATTTACCTTCTTTTATTCTTACTTGCTATTCCTTTTCTCTTTCATTCGAGCTAAAGATAGCTCTTACTTCGAATCAAAATAGGAGGTCGGGAACATCCGGTCTTTCTCGGGTTACACGACGATGATGGAGGCTTACGGGAGGCTGTCGGCGGAGGAGCAAACCATCATCGAGCGAGGAGCGTTTGGTGCCTTGGTACGAGCGTGGAGGGACATCAAGGAAAGGAAGATTCGGGCTAACCTTAGCTTGGTTCGAGCTTTCCTTGATCGATTTTGGGACACGACCTCTACCTTTCACATGCTTTTTGGCGAGGTTGGGGTCACGTTGGAGGACTACGGCATGATTTCTGGCTTGCCGTGCGGGACTGAGGTTGTGGAGTGGCCGGAGACAGCCATGAGAGTGGACTCGACCGAGGCTAGGAGCTTGATCGGTTGGAACCTGATGCCGAAGGCTGCTGCGGTTCCCGAATTGGTGCCGAGTTCCTACGTCCGGGATTACTTGGCTAGGAAGACC
This sequence comes from Silene latifolia, assembly GCF_048544455.1. Taxonomy (NCBI): domain Eukaryota; kingdom Viridiplantae; phylum Streptophyta; class Magnoliopsida; order Caryophyllales; family Caryophyllaceae; genus Silene; species Silene latifolia. The sequence goes on from NC_133526.1 coordinate 135,082,180, forward strand.
CCGATGATGGTGGTGATTGACAGAGGGAGACGGCTTCTCCTCCTTGCACTGCGGATCAGAGAGCTCGTTTGTGGCTCTGGTGGTTCTTGTCTTCGATCTACCTCAGAGACAAGGGAGAGAGGCTGTCGACGAAGCTTCTTCCCTTCCTTTCTGACTTGAGTGGCCTAGGCCATTGAGACTGGGTCACTGCTGGTTTTGCTGTCCTCATTCGCTACATGAGGGCCATGGTTCATCCGGAGCTGATGGAGAAGGGGACTTCTCCTGCCACCGTTGGTCCTGGACTGTTGCTGGAAGTATGAGCCTTCGTTTCATATCATGAAAGATCATTTCCCTTTCTTATCGAATCACGAAAGATCGTTATTGATTATCTTGTCTTGCAGACGTAGGTGTACTCCTACTTTCCAGGCTTCGCGCCCAAGAGGATGGAGCCAGGGGAGAGAGCATATCCCGTCGTGAGGGACTGGGTGATGTGTCGCATGAAGAGCCAACGTTCCTTCCACGATGTCTGTCGACGAGACGTGAATGCTCTACAGTTGGATGGCGTGAGTACCTTCGACTCACCTTTATTCGTTTTCTTTCTCATTGCCTTCTTTTAGAACCGATCATAAGAATGACCTCTTGTTTGCTTTTCATAGTGGGTGACCAGGCCTTGGACGGACTACACCGGCGTTCCTTCTTTTGTGGCTGAGGTCCTTCGACCCAGAAGCTTGAGCCGGTTGCTTTTGAGGACATTTATGGGTCTCGTGTGGTACTTGGGCGAGCGTTTGACTCGTCAGTGCTCTCGAGATGTCTTGACGGTCCCCATCGATCCTCCTTGGACGATGTTCAGGGAGCCTTCCGATGCTGAGAGGGAGGCAGACTTGGCAGACGTCGGTGGTGACGCCCTCCTTCTTCCTAGCGAGGACTACTCGACGTTCCTCTACCGTAGGTTGGCGTACTGGCCAGTCTTGGTAAGTGCTTTATTCTTCTTTCGATTATCTTGAAAACATGATGAATAATCATCGATTAATGGAAACCATTTGAATTTTGCAGGAGGTTGAGGTGGCAGGCATCGAGCCCCTAGCGTACCCCGAGTCCCTCGAGTACACTGATGCGATGGGGATGACGACAATCTCTGAGCTTCGCGACTTTGGCATGGCGGTGGCGGATGCTGGCCTGGATGAGTGGCAGCATCTGATTCAGAGGGTAAGCTCCCCAACTTGTTTAACTTTTATATAAGAATACGTTTCTTTGACTTCGTCCAATCATTGAGAATCCTTATTTATTGAAATGCAGGTAGCGCCATCCCGGTTCGTGGCCTTGTGGAGGGTAGCCAACCGGCTACGGGCTACTGCCGTCGAGGCACTTGCTGGCGGTCGAGGGCGTCAGGTATGAACCTTCCGTTTACTTCATTTTTGAATTTTCTAACTTTCTTTATGCTTGAAATGATTGACATGAGCCAATTCTTGTCATTTGCAGAGGGAGCGCGAGCTAGCGCAGTCCCAGTAGGAGACAGCTCACCTGCTGAGGGAGCTAGAGGTCCGCGACGTCGAGATGGCTGCTCTCGGGGCGAGAGTTACCGAGTTGGGCGTCGACCAGTAGTAGTTTTTTTGCTTTTTTGCTGTTTTTTGTTGTTGGTTGTACTTCATACACTTTTGTACATTTTAGGACCTTCATTTTGCACTTCACACACTTTGCTTCGGGCTCGAGCCCCCAGTTTGGTGTACTTATTTATTTTGGTTGTATATATGATGGCATGAGTGCCTTTGCTACTGGGTTGTCTCTTTGTACCTGCAGGTTAGCTTTGAACAGGTTTGGTAGATGACGGTTTATACCGTCATGCTTCCGAAATTTACACAGAAATCGCATATAAAACACATTTGTACACATGGCCTAAATTAGCGCAAGAAAACGACTCGAGAAAATGAAAAATTTTTTACCGAAAATGACCGGACGGTAGGGAGGGTTACCCCCTAAAAAAAATGAAAATAGAAACATATAAGTTTGAAATGAAACGGGAGTGAAATGATTCCCAAAAAAGAAAATTAAAAAGAAATGAATAAGTTTGAAAATAAATAATTTAATTGGTGATGCAGGAGCATACTCGGAACAAGCAAATGAAATCCTTATTAGTCGAAATGTGACTCAACTAGTAAAAGGGTTTGAGCTTGGATCGAATAATGTGTTAATGCTGAAATGGGAAGGCGTTGGAGCTGCACATCATGGCTCCTAGGTCGGATAGGATACACGATTTCCTAAATCGTGTAGGAATAATAAATTAGTTTTATTTACTGTTTCCAAATAAAGTTAGGAAAGCTAGATTTTCCTAATCCTAGTTTAATTAGAATACCCTAAAATCTGATTGTATTCTAATTATTAGTATTTTAATAACTTTCCTAGTTAGTTTAGGAAAGGGGAAGATAGCTTGGCTTGCAAGCTGAGGAATTAGGACTCGGGTCCAATTGTGACCTCGATTAGGGATTATAAGTAGGACAGTGTAATCAGAATTACACACATTGATTTCCAGAAATAAGATTGTTTACAATTGTGAGCATTGATCGATTAGGTTTGCGCGCTTAATCTTTAGGTCATCCTTGCGAGGTTGATTGCGTGAATCTGCGTTTGATACCTTGCGAGGTTAAGACTAGGAATTCACCATATTATCCGGTTACTTTAATATTCACGAAATAAACAGTCCAAAAAACTCAATTTCTGCTGAAATTTTACTAATTACATCAACATGCACATCCACGAATTTAGCAATCTCAAACGAACAGTACCGCGATCTGTTCAATGTCGTTTTTCCATATAGTTTTACATCAAATTGGTTACCAGAGCTTGTTTCAGATTTATTCCTTAATAGATCTGTCTTGGGACGTTGCTAATCATGGTTAAAGATGGTGATGAAGCTCCGAAAACATGGGAAGACGGTCATAACGAGTTGGAGATGGAGATGGCTCAGATGGCTTATGTGTTGAAGAACATAGCAGCCATGTTGAAGGATAAAGAGAAGAAAAAGAGTTCGGACATTCCATCCGAATCTGAGGAAGACGAGCAGCCAAAGGTAAAGTCAAGAAATAAGAATGATGATGATCGGGGTTTAAAACTCGATATTCCAGACTTTGATGGCGAGATGGATCCGGAAAAATTTCTGGATTGGATAAGACAAGCTGAGAGGGTTTTCGAGTACAAAGAGTATGATGACAAGAAGCAATTTAAAGTTGCAATCTTGAAGCTTACAAAGTATGCATCTTTATGGTACGAAAATCTGAAAAAACAGAGGAAAAAGGAAGGCAAAGAAAAGATCGAATCTTGGCTGAAATTAAAGAAGCACCTAATGAGACGATTCTTGCCCAGAGACTACGAGAAAGAAAACTATCTAAAGCTTCAATCTTTGACGCAAGAAAGTATGTCGGTGACTGAATACATCAAAGAATTCGAGAAGATGTCAATTGTGTGCGATTTAGAGGAAAAGGAAGAGCTAAGGGTGGCGAGATTCATCAAGGGCCTAACACCCGCACTTGCAACGAAGTTAGAAATCCAGAATTATAACGGGTTTAGCGACGTTTGCAGATTGGCATTAAAATTTGAAAAGCATGATAAGGCACGAAAACCTTATGCTTACTCCAAGGGGTCGAGTTCGGGAGAAAGTTCTTATTCCAGGCCAGCTCCTAGCAAGCCTAAAGAAACCCCAAAAGAAGAAACAAAAGACAAAGGGAAGGGTGTCGTCGAGCCAAAACGGAATTCTTTGAGGCGTTGTTTCAAGTGTCAAGTCTATGGTCATATAGCAAACGAGTGTCCTCAGAAACGAGCCCTAACAGCTCAAGAATTGTATGATATGATCCCTGTATTTGTTACGCCGGAGGAGGAAACGGTTCAAGAGAATGTTGGAGCTGATGGTGAAGGATTGGTCCATGATGTGGAGTCGTTAAGGGAAGAGGAATGTCTGGTACTGTGTAATTTGCATATGGAAACGGGTTCAGCTGAAAACGAACAACGAGAACAGATCTTCCACACTCGGTGCAAGGTAAAGCGTAAAATTTACAATCTTATTATTGATAGTGGGTCGTGTGCTAATGTAGTATCTAGGGACCTTGTTGATGAGCTGAAATTGCAAACTAGAGACCGAGTTAAGCCATATAAATTACATTGGTTGAATGGGATACAAGTAAATAAGCAGGCCTTAAGTTCGTTAAGTTTAGGACCCTATACTGATGAGGTGTGGTGCGACGTAATTCCTATGGATGCATGCCACATTCTATTGGGTAAACCTTGACAATTCGATAGAAGGGCTGAACATGACGAGAGATCCAATGTATATAGCGTGATGAAGGGTAATGTGAAATATAATCTGAAACCTATGTCACCTAATAAGGTTAAAGAGTCAAAATTAAAGAAGGGGAGTATGTTTATGGAGGCTCGGGAAGTTGAGAGGCTTTAGCTCGTGGGGAACGGACCTATGTGCTGATGGTTCGTGAGTTGGGGTCCATTGGTGTGAGTGATAACCGTGGAGTACAGGAGCTGTTAGAAGCATTTCGGGATGTGTTTCCGGATGAATTACCAATTGGGTTGCCTCCTTTACGTGGTATTGAACACCAAATAGATCTGATTCCAGGGGCGGCATTGCCTAATAAGCCGGCCTATCGTTGTAATCCAGAGGAAGCAAAGGAATTACAGAGACAAGTCCAAGAGTTGATGGATAAGGGATATGTACAAGAGAGCTTAAGTCCATGTGCGGTGCCTGCGTTGTTAGTGCCAAAAAAGGAAGGGACTTGGCGGATGTGCATTGATGGTAGAGCGGTAAACAACATTACAATTAAATATCGCTTTCCTATGCCAAGACTTGATGATATGCTTGATGAACTTTCTGGTTCGAGTGTCTTTCCTAAGCTTGATTTGAGGAGTGGTTACCATCAAATGAGGATTCGAGAAGGGGATGAGTGGAAGACCGCGTTTAAAACGAAGCAGGGGTTATATGAATGGCTCGTGATGCCATTTGGTCTTTGCAATGCTCCTAGTTCGTTTATGAGGCTGATGAATGAAGTGTTAAGGCCTTTCCTTAACAAATTTGTGGTGGTCTATCTTGACGACATCCTAATTTATAGCAAAGATGAAGAGTCGCACAAACAACATTTGCGAGTTGTGTTTTAAGTTTTGCGAGATCAGAAACTCTATGGTAGCCTAGAAAAATGTACTTTTATGGTATCAAGTGTTGTTTTTCTTGGTTATATTGTGGGTAAAGACGGAGTAAGTATGGACCCATCCAAGGTCGATGCTATTCAAGCCTGGCCGGTTCCTAAATCAACTACAGAAGTGCGAAGCTTTCATGGTTTAGAATCATTTTATAGACGATTCATCCAGAGTTTTAGCTCGATTATGGCTCCAATTACAGAGCTAACTAAGAAAGGAGAGTTCGTGTGGACTAGCAGCGCTCAAAAGGCGTTTGAAGACGTGAAGCACAAGCTGTGTTCTGGGCCTGTTTTAGCGCTACCTGATTTTAATAAGTTGTTTGAAGTCGAGTGTGATGCAAGGAGTGTTGGAATTGGTGTCGTGTTATTATAAGAGAAGAGACCCATTGCATACTTCAGCGAGAAATTAAACGGTGCAAGGCTGAACTATTCAACCTACGACAAAGAGTTTTATGCAATCGTGAGAGCATTGGACCATTGGAGTCATTACCTACGTCCGAAGCCGTTTATATTACATTCTGATCACGAGGCTCTTAAACACATTCATGGACAGCAAAAGTTTAATCCAAGACATGCTAAATGGGTCGAATTCTTACAATCATTCACGTTTTCTTCAAAATACAAGACAGGAAATTCTAATGTCGTGGCTGATGCTTTATCACGAAGATATTCGTTGCTGATTGAGCTGGATGCAAGAATTCTTGGTTTTGAACATATCAAGGTACTGTACAAATCTGATCCAGAATTCTCGAAGGAAATTATTGATCCAACAGGTTTGTATACTGTTCAAGATGGCTATCTTTTCAAAGGTAATCGGTTGTGAATTCCAAATGGGTCGATTAGGGAGCTATTGGTACGTGAAGCTCATGGCAGGGCTATTGTTGGGCACTTTGGAGTTAATAAGACAAGTGACATCCTAAGTGAGCACTTCTACTGGTCGAGAATGAATAAGGACGTGCAAGAAATCGTGGCGAAGTGCGTGGTATGTCAAAAGGCTAAAAGCACGTTTAACAAAGGCTTGTATACACCTCTACCCGTACCTGTGCAGCCTTGGAACGAGGTAAGCATGGATTTTATCCTTGGTTTACCGAGAACTCAGCGGGGTAAGGACTCAATTATGGTGGTAGTTGATCGATTCTCGAAGATGGCACATTTTATTCCGTGTCACAAGACTGATGATACAACTAAAGTGGCTGATTTGTACTACAGAGAGATCATTCGATTACATGGAATACCTCTTACTATTGTTTCAGATCGAGATGTGAAGTTTCTTAGTTACTTCTGGAAAACGTTATGGCGTTTGATGGGAACTACGCTTCTTTTTAGTACATCACACCATCCACAAACAGATGGTCAGAGCGAGGTAACCAACCGTGCTCTGGGGAGTCTATTGCGGGGATTGGTTAGTAAAAGCACGAAGGATTGGGATATCAAATTGGCTCATGCTGAATTCGCTTATAATCGTACACCATCGATGACTACTGGACGAGCTCCATTTGAGGTTGTCTATGGCGTGAATCCATACCTGCCCATTGATTTAGTACCCATTCCAAAGAAAGATGTGTTGAGTTTTGAAGCCAAGGAGAGGCAAGCAGCATTTCTCCGAGTGTGTGAACAAGTTCGAGCTCAAATTGAGAAGGCAAATGCTAAATACAAGGAGAAAGCTAATAAACATCGTAAGCAGCCCATTTTCAAAGAAGGTGATCTTGTGTCGTTACATTTGAGGAAGGAACGATTTCCGTCCAAAAGGAAGAATAAGTTGATGCCACGAGCAGATGGTCCATTCAAGATCCTCGGATGTTATGGCTCTAATGCGTACAAGCTGGAATTGCCGAGTGAATATGGTGGGGTGAGCGCGACATTCAATGTAAGTGACCTGTCACCGTATTTAGAAGACGAGGATTTGAGGCAAATTCTCAAAAAGAAGGAGAGAATGATGTAGGAGCATACTCGGAACAAGCAAATGAAATCCTTATTAGTCGAAATGTGACTCAACTAGTAAAAGGGTTTGAGCTTGGATCGAATAATGTGTTAATGCTGAAATGGGAAGGCGTTGGAGCTGCACATCATGGCTCCTAGGTCGGATAGGATACACGATTTCCTAAATCGTGTAGGAATAATAAATTAGTTTTATTTACTGTTTCCAAATAAAGTTAGGAAAGCTAGATTTTCCTAATCCTAGTTTAATTAGAATACCCTAAAATCTGATTGTATTCTAATTATTAGTATTTTAATAACTTTCCTGGTTAGTTTAGGAAAGGGGAAGATAGCTTGGCTTGCAAGCTAAGGAATTAGGACTCGGGTCAAATTGTGACCTCGATTAGGAATTATAAGTAGGACCGTGTAATCAGAATTACACATATTGATTTCCAGAAATAAGATTGTTTACAATTGTGAGCATTGATCGATTAGGTTTGCGAGCTTAATCTTTAGGTCATCCTTGTGAGGTTGATTGCGTGAATCTGCGTTTTATACCTTGCGAGGTTAGGACTAGGAATTCACCATACTATCCGGTTACTTCAATATTCACGAAATAAACAGTCCAAACAACTCAATTTCCGCTGCAATTTTACTAATTACGTCAACATACACATCCACGAATTTAGCAATCTCAAACAAACAATTCCACGATCTGTTCAATCTCGTTTTTCCATATAGTTTGACATCAATTGGTGAAATGATTCCCCAAAAAAGAAAATTAAAAAAGAAATGGATAAGTGTGCTGAAATGAAGAAAATGCCGATGTCTCCTCGAAATGCGTGCCCGTGGAATTAGGAAACTCGAAACATGGTAATTTGACGAAATTACCAAAAATAATAACCCGTATGAATAGGAAATTATGCGTTAAGGAATTAGGAAAGATCCAATGCGGAAATCACAGAAATACAGATGAGGAAGAGGCACAACATGAGCTGCGTCCCTTTGAAGAGGCGCAGCAGGTGCTGCGCCCTTTCCTCAGTGTGTCCGTCCTGACAGATTTTAGGAAACAGCTTTTAGTATAAATGTAGACGTCGATGGAGGTTTTATTCACATAATTCTTCCATCTTTCTTCCGTCTTATTACATAAAAACTCTCTAATTATACCATTCATCATAAATACTTTAGAAATCCGCCTCAAAGAATGGACAAACGAGTTCTCAAATGTGGAGAAACACGATATGGGTGCCTACAACTTTGGATCCATTCTGAGCTTGAAGCTGATCAAGGTGGTCAAGCCGTTTTTGAATGCTTGTCTTGAGTATTGGGACCCGAACTATCATGTGTTTGCCTTTCCTAGAGGCGATATCTGCCCGTTTCCTGAAGAAATAGCTGCAATTGGCGGTTGGGACCCGGAATATTTGCCTACTATACCCTCACTTCTCAAGGGTATAAGAACAAATTCAGAGATTTTCTTAGAGTGACAAGAGCTGAGGTTGACCGTCTTGTGACCGCAAAAGGAGTCTGAATGCTTGATTTCATCGATCGATTCATAAATAGGGCAGACCCTTCTATCTCCTATGTTGCGATGCGTAGGGTATTCGGGTTTTGCCTATTGCATGTTTATGTCCTTCAAGGGCATGTGGATGAGGATATGAGATGTGATCCTCGTTATTTGAGCTTAGTTGAGCAGATGAAGCTGCGCAGTAGCCCAGCTTGCCTATGTTTAGGAGAGATCCTGTTGGGGTTAGATAACAGGAAAGCCAACCGCGATCTTCCTTACTTAGGAAGTACCATCATTTTGCAGGTAAAAGAACACAATTTTTCTTTTTCTCTGTTTTCTTTTTTTTTTTCGTTCTTTTTCGTTTTTTCCTTTTTTCGATTCTAATACCTGCTTTTTGGGTAAGTCTGGCTTATGGAGCGCTTGCGATTGATCGAGCCCCCAGTTAATGTTCCTGCTTATCATGCTCGCTTAATTGCAATGAGGACTAGGCTTTACATGGTAGACTTTACTCGAGTTTGAAACTACTGGGAGAACAAGTTGAAGAGCGAGGATGGTCCCCTGATTATATGGATCGTACCATGGTGGCATCTCAAGTCTGTTACTGGAGTGTCGTCCTTGGATCCTACCCGATCGGTGCGCATTCCTGGCTTGGAATTCATGATATGCATCTTCCCTGAGAGGCTGATGAGGTAGGTTGGATTGAAGCAGACGATTCTGAAGCTTGATACTGTTCCTCAGACTGCCATGGCGCTTACTACTGAGAGCCGAAGAGAGTGGGCCATCAAATGGGCTCAAAGAAACATGTGGTTCCTAAACTCTTCTATTAGTGCACTATGGGTTTCAGATTCCTACTTGCAGTGGAGGAAAGCTACTACTCCTGAGGAGTGCAAGAGACTAAGGAAGCGTGAGCCTGTTGACTACAAGGTTCGTGATGTAGAGAAGGAGAAAGAGAAGCACTTGACCGAGGGAGAGGAAGAAGCCGGATTTCGAGTTGTTCATCCATCGAAGAAACCGAGGACTTCTCCTGCCATGGAAAAGGTGGTTGATAAGAATGGCAAAGCTAGACCATGAGAGAGACCGTTGGTGATAAGGTCTGAGATGGCGCAGGAGCGCCCGGCTCGTGGCCGAGACAAGAAATATGACAAGAATGACAAAGGCAAGGGAAAAATGGAAGAATAGCCTAAGTCTTTAATATTATTTATTATTATTATTATTTGTAATAAGATGGTGGGATTTTTAGAATCCTAGCCTATTTATTTTAGCATTATTTTTATTATGTGGCATATTATTATTATTATGGAAATAAATGAAATAAAGAGATTAATTGGTTATGAAACCGTTGTGATTTTCTTTTATTATTCTTGTCGAATTCCAAATGCATATGCAAATGTCCTTCTATTTACATTTAAAAAATAATGGGTTGTATCCTCTGAAGGATTGCCTAAGTATTCATTTAAAAAATGAAATCAAACCCTTACGCGTAGTTCAAGTAAATGTAAAAGAATAATTGTTCTTTTTTTTTTTTTTTTTTTGGTGAAAGGTTAGCTTCCCATTAAAACCAAAGACAAACTATTACAAACTACCACACCGGTACAATTTAAGCATAAATTATGACAATTAGGAGCTAACTGACATAAGCCATGCTTTCTCTCTATGCGTCTTAACAAGTGTAAACCAATACGTAGCACGCATTCTCATTATACACCTAATCTCATAGACTACTCTATTAGGGTGATGCAGGAAGCCATCAACCCTGATCTGGTTCCTTTGTCGCCAAAGAGAATAGTGAATAGCCTGAATCCACGCAATAGTAACCATTTTCTTCACCTTGGCCCAAGGTTTAGCTTGTATCTAAAGTAAGAGATTTGTAGCAGGCAAAGTAATATGCAAGATTGCACTGACCTTCTTTAACATCTTGAGCAGAAACACACATTGCTGAAATAGATGAGTGTGAGTTTCATCAGCATTACCACAAATCAAACAACTATTATCTTGGCTAATTCCCAGCTAAAAAAGACGGGCTTTCAAAGGTAGAGCCTCCCTTGTAATCAGCCAGCTTGTAAAAGTATGCTTTGGAACACTCCAAAAATTCCACACGATCTTAGACCAAAGGACCAGTGGCTGTTTCTGTCTGAGCCACTGATACCCACTGGATACTGTATATCCAGCTGGGTTTGCAGTCCATTGGCCAGCATTGTAACCCACAGAAAAAATACCTCTAATCTTACATATAGTCTTCCAGCTCCAGGAGACATCATTTGTTGGTGAGTAGGAGTCCCAATCTTGACCTTTCAGATATACATGGTTTACCCATCGAACCCACAAGCTGTCATGATTGGTATAAATCCACCATGCCAGCTTACCAATGGCAGCTGCATTCCAATACAGGCTATGTCTAATTCCCAACCCTCCTTCACATTTAGGAGAGCAGACTTTTTCCCAACTAACCATAGATGACCTTATATAATCTGCAGAACCATCCCACAAATAGTTCCTATAAATAGCATCAATTCTTGTTAGTACACCCTTAGGAATTAAGAATATAGTGGCCCAGTAACTGTACAAAAAAGTTAGTACAGATTGAACAAGAGTGAGCCTGCCACTGTAAGATAGTTTCCTTGCTCCAAAACCTTTAATTCTAGCAGTGATGCTATCAATAAGCACAGCACACTGTTGCATTGAGAGCCTGCCAGCAACAATAGGGACTCCCAAATATTTAAAGGGGGTGGTCCCTTCAACAAACCCAGAAACAAGCAAGATATCAGCTTTAGTAGAACTATGAACTCCATTGAAGTAGATATTTGACTTCATAGCATTCATTTGGAGACCAGTAGCCACTGAAAAGGTAGCAAAAGCTCTCAAGAGAATCATTATTGAAGAAGCATCTCCTTTTGAAAAAAGTAACAGGTCGTCAGCAAAAAGGAGGTGTGAAAGTCTAAGGCCTCCACACAAAGGGTGGTACTTGAACTTCATGGTAGTAGTAACATGGTCAAGGATTCTAGACAAGTACTCCATAGTGATTGTAAAGAGGAGTGGAGAAATAGGGTCTCCTTGCCTTAAACCCTTGGCACCACGAAAATAACCAAAGTTCACCCCATTTAACACAAGAGAATAAGAGGCAGTTCTTACACATGTCATCACCAGATGAATGAATTTTGCAGGAAAGTTCAGGGCATGCAGCATACTCTCAAGGAAATTCCACTGCATAGAATCATAGACTTTTTTTAAGTCCACTTTCATCAAACATCTGGGGGAGACTGATTTTCTATTGTACAGCCTCACAATATCCTGACAAATTAAGATATTCTCAATGATTGTCCTTCCTTTAACAAAACCACCCTGGTTGGGACTGATGATCTCAGGGAGGACAGCAGCAAGTCGAGTACATAGAATTTGTGAGATGGCCTTATATAGGATGTTGCAACATGAAATAGGCCTATATTGAGTAACATTCTGAGGTAATTCACATTTGGGGATAAGGGTTATAAAAGTATGGTTCACCTGCTGCAGAAGCTTGCCAGTATCAAAGAAATCCAAAATTGCAGCACACACATCATCACCCACAATAGACCAACTATCTTTGAAAAAAGCACTAGAGAAACCATCAGGCCCTGGTGCCTTATGGTTGGGAATGGAAAAAATAGCATCTTTAACCTCTTTTTTTGAAACTGGGGACAACAAAATAGTCCAATGATCCTGGGTACAGAGTTTACCCAGCTGAACCAGAGGAACATTTACAGGAGTAGCAGTTGCAGAAGTGCCCAGTAGGTGCTCATAATAACCTAGAAAAGCATTTTGAATTTTGTCTCCATCAGTGAAAGTATGACCAGCAGCATCAGTAATTCTAAACACCTTAGATTTAGTACTTCTCCCTTTGAGGACACTATGGAAGTACCTAGTATTATTATCACCTTTATTGACCCAAGAAGCTTTAGATTTTTGAAGGAGAAAACTGTCACAAGCACTCTGAAGATCTCTATATACCTGTGCAGCTTCTCTTTCTTGAGATATAAGCTAAGTATCAGTAAGATTATTAACAATTGCAGTCTGAATAGCATCCAAAACCTTCCAGGCATGAGCAGTGCTATTATCCATATCAGCAAAAAGATTCTTATTCAATTCTTTCAGAGGTTGCTTCAGGCTTTTCAGCTTCATGACCACCTTAAACATTTTAGTACCTTGCCAATATTTACTCCAATACTGTTGAATACAAGGCAAAAATTCAGCAACATGACTCCACATGTTATAATACTTAAAGCTTTTCCTACCCACAAAAGTAGTATCAGAATCCTGTATGATGCAAGGGGAGTGATAAAAAAGGCCTTCATTATAAAAATGAGCAAAGGCATCACCCCTGGATAGAAGCCAATCCTGGTTTACTAGGACTCTATCAAGCCTAGAGTAGACTCTAGTGGATGGGTCTTGCTTGTTGTTCCAAGTGTAGAAAGACCCAACAGCAGGACTATCCAACAAGCCACAATAGTCAATACATGCTTGAAAATCCTCCATTTCTTCTATAGTAGTCTGACCACCTAACCTCTCAGTAGGACTTAAGACACAATTAAAATCACCACAGAGGATCCATGGGGAAGTAATTGAATCAGCAAAAGAATTGAGTTCCAACCAAAGAGCCTTCCTTTCATGGGTATCATTAAAAGCATAAACCATGGTACAGAGGAAGTGGAAATTGGTACTAATTTCAGTAACTTTCATATGAATAGCTTGAGCACTATACTTCAAAATATTGACATTAAAGACATGTGGCTTCCAAAGAACCCAAACTCTACCTCCTGGATGGCAAGTAGTATTGGTAGTGATTGCCCATCCATCACAAATATTGTTTCTAATAGCATTTAGAGACAAAGGCTTGACCTTTGTCTCAAGGAGACCAAACAAGCTTATCTGATGAGAATGTAGAAACCATTTAATGTGTTTTTGTTTAGACAAGTTGTTAAGTCCCCTGACGTTCCAAAAACCTAGGCTATGCATTACTCCCTGAGGGGAGTAACACACTACCTTGAACTCCAATTCCAACCTTAGGAGTAGCATTGTTAAGAGCATCTTGAAATGTGTACTTCCTAAAGTTGGAGGAGACAGTCTTCCCTGCATTAATGATTTCTTTCCTACTCATTGTAACCACAGGCCTGGCAGGGGTGTTAACCTGCTACTGAGTACCATCCTTATTCCAGGTAACCTGTAATTTATGCTGCACCTCTTCTGGTGTCTTGGATAAATCAGTTGGAGTATTCACAACTACAGGAGACACAGGTTGGGATTGCACCACAGGCTGTTGAGTAGACAAGGTAGGTATGATAGTAACAAGTTTGGACACTGCAGGTTTCTTAGGAATCCATTTCTTAGCGGCAGGGGCAGGTTTTGACATGTTCTTCTTGGACTTCCTACATTTATCAGTTTCATGCCCAGTACCACCACAAGTCTGACAAACAATTGGCTTCCATTCACATTCAACACTAAGCTTAACAATATTACCATCCTCATCCAAAAATTTCACAAAGGGAGGCAAAGCCTTACCAAATGGAACTTCTAGAAGGACTCTGGCAAAATCAAGCCTAGTTTTCTCCTCAGTAGAAGCATCACTACGGATATACTTGCCAACAAGTCCAGCTATTCGTGGTAAACATTTACCCTAATATTTCAATGGCAAACCTAGAATTTTCACCCACACAGGCACATTCATAACGTTTTGCTTTGTGAGTGTGACAGTCTCATCCCAACTACGAACAATAAGTGGCTTATTATCAAAAAGGTAATGACCTTGTCTGAGAATAGCTTCCTTACTAGCCTCATTCTGAAATCGAACTAAGAAAATTCCAACAGGGAGGAAAGATACCTTGTCAATAGGGTAATTGGCCCAAATACGCCTCACAAAGCCTTCAACAATATCCCAGGGAGGGTTTGCACCCAGAATGAAGCAGTAAATAGAGGACTTCCAGTAGTTAAGCTCTTCCTGAATATCCTCAGCAGTAAACTGCAACAAATCTGGTTCCTCCTCAATAATTGAAAGCGCTGTCTTCTTTTTACCCTGAACTATCCATTCCTCGCCTGTTTCATCAACCTCCAAATGATCAAGAACAAAAGGAGTAACACCGATAATTTCATTAACACTCTTCGTTTTATTAACATCAGAAGACGATGGTCAAGTTTTAGTATTATTATTTTTTTGGTTTTTATTAGCAGAGGTAGTTGAATTTTTTTGATTTTGTGTGGAATTTGGTGCAGAACGGATGATTGTTGGAGAATTTCGAACAATCACCATGGCTGCGCACAAAATTTTAGGGTTTAGATTTTAGAGCTTTCTCTCTCCAGTTTCTCTCTCATTAGTGGTAAATAATAATTGTTCTAAGCAAGAGCTTGTAATGAACTAGAAAATAAGCATGAGCTTTACTTACTCCTAAAGCACAATTCAGTCTATTTGATGGTATGAGGATGACGAATTGTCAAAATGCAAGAGCAAGGTGACATTAGCTTTATTTCAGCTGGCTAGGGGCCGTTTATATTCCGTGACACAGGAGCGACACGTGAGGTTACGCGAGGCGCGTTTTTGTACCTATTCTAGGCATAGTAACGTTTCAGTTGGTCGAGGATTGTTGGGTTGGCAAATTCATTCCCATCTAGGTCTGTGATCCTAACCGCACCCCCCGGGGGTATGTACTTGACTAGCAATGGTCCGGCCCAGTTGGGTTTAAACTTTCCTCGTAGATCGACAGGTAAAAGAGCTCTAACTGATTTGAGCACCAAGTCTCCTTCTTTGATGTTCCTTGGCTTAACCCTTTTATTGAAGGCTCGTTTGATACATGCCTGATATGTTTGCACATTATGTAATGCGCGCAATCTACGTTCATCCAAAAGGATGCGTTCTTCATATCTATCCCTCTTCCAATCGGCTTCTGGGATTTGAATTTCGAGTAAAATACGCAAGGATGGTATTTCAAGCTCTACTGGTTGCACGGCTTCCATGCCGTAGGTAAAATAGAAAGGGGGTGGCCCCAGTGGGCGTCCTAACAGATGTGCGATATCCCCATAAGGCAACTGGTATCTTGCTTGGCCAGTCTTTATAATTGTCAATCATTTTCTTGAGGATTGTGACAACGTTCTTGTTTGCTGCCTCTACCGCGCCATTAGTTTGTGGGGTATACGGCGAGGAATGGTGGTGTTTGATCTTGTACTTGGCTAGCAATTGTTCAGTCTCAGCCTGGAAATGTGACCCATTGTTACTTGTGATCTTAGGTGTCTATTGTTTGTGCATCATTGATGAGATTTTCTGCAAAGAACTAGGCAACGGCGCGCCCTTTTATAACTTTTAGAGGTACATACTTAAGGTCGAACTCTGAGAGCATCAAAGTCCATCTTGCTAGGCGTCCGTTGAGAACGGGTTTCTCAAAGAGGTATTTGACAGGATCCATTTTGGAGTATATTTTGACGTAGCTAAGCATGTAATGGCGTAGCTTCTTCGTTGCCCACACAAGAGCGAGGCATGTCTTTTCGAGCGGTGTGTATTTGCACTCATACTCCAAGAACTTCTTACTAAGGTAGTAGATAGATCTTTCTTCATTTCCTACGGTTTGAGCTAGCATGGCGCCCATGGCTGTTTCAGTTACCGTGAGATATAAACCAAGAGGTTAATCTCGTTGGGGTGGCATGACCACTGGTGGTTTGGTGGGTATCTCCTTGATTCGGTCGAAAGCCTTTTGACAATCATCATCCCACATGGTGTGATCTGTTTTCTTTAGATTTTTGAAGATAGGTTCACAAATCATGGTGAGTTTTGATATGAATCGACTTATATATTTCACCTTGCCTAGGGATCCTCTAACTTCTTTATCTGTTTATGGTTGCGGCATTTCGATTAGAGCTTTGATCTTGGAAGGGTCTATTTCTATCCCTCGTTGGCTAACAACATACCCCAGGAGTTTGCCAGATGTTACTCCAAATGCACATTTCTGAGGATTGAGCCTCATGTTGTACTTTCGTAGTCTGGAGAAGAATTTGCGAAGGTTCGCAATGTGCCCCTCTCTATCTTTGGACTTGACAATCATATCATCTACGTATACCTCAACTTCTTTATGCATCATGTCATGTAATAGTGTAGTTGCGGTGCGTTGATACGTAGCTCCGGCATTGATTAACCCAAACGGCATAACCGTGTAGCAATAGGTGCCCCATTGAGTGACGAAGGCGGTCCTGTGCATATCTTTTATGGCCATCTTGATTTGGTTATATCCAGTGTATCCATCCATGAAGGATAATAACGCATGATCTTCTATATTATCGACCAATATGTCGATATGTGGTTGAGGAAAGTTATCCTTAGGACTTCCTTTGTTTAAGTCTCTGAAATCAACACAAACACGGATTCTCCCATCCTTTTTTGGTACGGGTACTATGTTGGCAACCCAGTATGAGTACTCGGAAACTTTGATGAACCCGGCTTTGAATTGCTTATCGACTTCTTCTTTAATCTTAAGAGCCCATTCTGTCCTCATTCGATGAAGCTTCTGTTTTACGGGTTTGAAACCTGGTTTAATCGGGATTATGTGCTCTGCAATATCCATGTCGATCCCTGGCATGTCTTTGTAGGACCAAGCAAAAACGTCCTTGAACTCGTGTAGGAGGTCTACAAAACTTGCCCTTTCGGCGGGGCTCAAGGTCGTCCCTATCCTAAGTTCTTGGGGTTCTAGTTCGGTTCCTACGTTGATGGGTTCAGTGTTTTCTATAACTGGTCCCCCTTCCCCCTCTTGTAGTATTTTTTTTGGCTATGTAGGGAGGTATTTCGATTGAGTCTGGGTCTAGGTCATCCTCATTATCATCGTAAACAGAATTGCATTCAGAATAACACAAAGAGTAAGCAGAACCTGATTTATTCATATTAAAATTTGAAAAGAGTTGAAACAAAGAAGCCATTTGTTCAGTAGTCAGTGGCGGTAAAGGGACAACCGTTGGGACATTTCCCGAACTACTGTTACTACTTGATGTTAAGCTAGGAGAAACAAGGGGAGTGGGAGTGACGACAGGAGGAGACTCTCTAGGGACTTCTTTAGACTCCGACTCTGACTCCGACTCTGACTCTGACTCGAATTCACCGTCTTCTGGTTCTCCTTTGAACATCTCTCCTTCTCCAGTGGTGAGCTTGAAGAGTCTTCCTTGGTTGTTCGTCCACTTGATCGACTTTCTCCATCCTTTCTGCTGATTCGAACTGGTTTCTGTGATTAATGCGGTAGGGTTAAAGTGATCGTCTTGAAGTATCATGGTAATGATCTCGTCCTGCGCGGCTCTAACAAATCGATCTTCTCCAAATAGTAAGCTAACAGCTTGTTCGTCTAAGCAAGGTGCTTGACGAGTCTTTATCCTAGCCTATTTATTTTAGCATTATTTTTATTATATGGCATATTATTATTATTATGGAAAGAAATGAAATAAAGAGGTTAATTGGTTATGAAACCGTTGTGATTTTCTTTTATTATTCTTGTCGAATTCCAAATGCATATGCAAATGTCCTTCTATTTACATTTAAAAAATAATGGGTTGTATCCTGTGAAGGATTGCCTAAGTATTCATTTAAAAAATGAAATCAAACCCTTGCGCGTAGTTCAAGTAAATGTAAAAGAATAATTGTTCTAAGCAAGAGCTTGTAATGAACTAGAAAATAAGCATGAGCTTTACTTACTCCTAAAGCACAATTCAGTCTATTTGATGGTATGAGGATGACGAATTGTCAAAATGCAAGAGCAAGGTGACATTAGCTTTATTTCAGCTGGCTAGGGGCCGTTTATATTCCGTGACACAGGAGCGACACGTGAGGTTACGCGAGGCGCGTTTTTGTACCTATTCTAGGCATAGTAACGTTTCAGTTGGTCGAGGATTATTGGGTTGGCAAATTCATTCCCATTTAGGTCTGTGATCCTAACCGCACCCCCCGGGAGTATGTACTTGACTAGCAATGGTCCGGCCCAGTTGGGTTTAAACTTTCCTCGTATATCGACAGGTAAAAGAGCTCTAACTGATTTGAGCACCAAGTCTCCTTCTTTGATGTTCCTTGGCTTAACCCTTTTATTGAAGGCTCGTTTGATACGTGCCTGATATGTTTGCACATTATGTAATACGCGTAATCTACGTTCATCCAGGAAGATGAGTTCTTCATATCTATCCCTCTTCCAATCGGCTTCTGGGATTTGACTTTCGAGTAAAATACGCAAGGATGGTATTTCGAGCTCGATTGGTTGCACGGCTTCCATGCCGTAGGTAAAATAGAAAGGGGGTGGCCTCAGTGGGCGTCCTAACAGATGTGCGATATCCCCATAAGGCAACTGGTATCTTGCTTGGCCAGTCTTTATAATTGTCAATCGTTTTCTTGAGGATTGTGACAACGTTCTTGTTTGCTGCCTCTACCACGCCATTATTTTGTGGTGTATACGGCGAGGAATGGTGGTGTTTGATCTTGTACTTGGCTAGCAATTGTTCAGTCTCAGCCTGGAAATGTGACCCATTGTTACTGATGATCTTAGGTGTCTATTGTTTGTGCATCATTGATGGGATTTTCTGCAAAGAACTAGGCAACGGCGCGCCCTTTTATAACTTTCAGAGGTACATACTTGAGGTCGAACTCTGAGAGCATCAAAGTCCATCTTGCTAGGTGTCCGTTGAGAACGGCTTTCTCGAAGAGGTATTTGACAGGATCCATTTTGGAGTATATTTTGACGGAGTAGCTAAGCATGTAATGGCGTAGCTTCTTCGTTGCCCACACAAGAGCGAGGCATGTCTTTTCGAGCGGTGTGTATTTGCACTCATACTCCAAGAACTTCTTACTAAGGTAGTAGATAGATCTTTCTTCTTTTCCTATGGTTTGAGCTAGCATGGCGCCCATGGTTGTTTCAGTTACCGTGAGATATAAACCAAGAGGTTAATCTCGTTGGGGTGGCATGAGCACTGGTGGTTTGGTGAGTATCTCCTTGATTCGGTCGAAAGCCTTTTGACAATCATCATCCCACATGGTGTGATCTGTTTTCTTTAGATTTTTGAAGATAGGTTCACAGATCATGGTGAGTTTTGATATGAATCGACTTATATATTTCACCTTGCCTAGGAATCCTCTAACTTCTTTATCTGTTTGAGGTTGCGGCATTTCTATTAGAGCTTTGATCTTGGAAGGGTCTATTTTTATCCCTCGTTGGCTAACAACATACCCCAGGAGTTTGCCAGATGTTACTCCAAATGCACATTTCTGAGGATTGAGCCTCATGTTGTACTTTCGTAGTCTGGAGAAGAATTTGCGAAGGTTCGCAATGTGCCCCTCTCTATCTTTGGACTTGACAATCATATCATCTACGTATACCTCAACTTCTTTATGCATCATGTCATGTAATAGTGTAGTTGCGGTGCGTTGATACGTAGCTCCGGCATTGATTAACCCAAACGGCATAACCGTGTAGCAATAGGTGCCTCATTGAGTGATGAAGGCGGTCTTGTGCATATCTTCTATGGCCATCTTGATTTGGTTATATTGATCGGAGCCATTTGGTGTTCACAATTAAGCATATGTGGTCGTTGGTCAATGGTCGATACAAAACACAATTTATACTTCACGAACAACTCTACAATTAGTAAAGAGGCAAGTAAAGGTCGGATCCCAAGGGACGGGTATTGAAATGAAGATTCTATTGTAACTAGCGGTGTCTAGGGGTGTCACAAATTGGGTTGATGTAGAAGGTCACTAAACTAAAATAGCAATGAAAATAAACTAACAAGGTAAATGAAATAAGGGTGTAAACAATTGATTAAAAGCACTAGGGTGTCATGGGTTCATAGGGGAATCATGGGATATGATCATACAAACATGTTCTCAAATTATAAGCAAGCAATTATTGTTGTGATGGATTGAGTTGGGTTATATCTTACAATCCTAGGAAAGTTTGGGTCCCGGAACCGAATCTCTTGGATTGTACAACACCTACAAGTCGACTTAATCTTCCCTACTTAACACATGCATGGTCTAACAAGACTCGAGTTGGGTTATGTCTTACAAGTCAAGTTGAAAGGATAGAAGATGATAGTAAATGCAAGGATTCATAGGCTTAGCATTTCATCAAATATAACATGTGCATGTATTAAGATCAAAACAAGCAAGCAAATAAGATATGAAAGCATATTAATTTAAGCATGAATCATTCCCCATGTTGGTTTCCCCTAATCACCCATTAAACCCTAGCTAAGAGACTACTCACTCATTATCATATTGATCATGCTAGAAAGGTTGTCAATCATACTAACATAATGAAACATGATGAATAAATGAAAGTAATTAGCAATAATTAAAAAGGGATTAAGAGATTATACCTACTAATGATTCCAATAATAAAGCAAGAATAATAGAAGAACTTGATGATTGATGGAAGGTTGTCAATCTCCCAATAAACCCAATAATCTTCTAATTACCCAAAATAAATGAAGAACAAGAGAGAGATTAAAGAACTAAAACTTGGATTAAAACTTGATTAATATTTGATTACAATATTGAAGAGAGATTTGATTGATACTAACTACTCTAATTATTGATAAGAAGAACATGCTCCTCTAATTAGACTAATGGGGTATTTATAGTGAAAATTAGGGAGGATGCATTAGGGTTAACTAAGGGCTAAACTAGTAATTACACTTTTTAAGTTGAGCAAGGAGCCTCCGGGATTGTCCGAGAGAAGGGCTTCTCCATTTCGTAGCTTGAAGAACGAAATCGTGTCTTTGTCTTTGTGATCCGTGCGGCTGGGAGTCGGGACGGCCGGATCTGAGATGGACGATCCGAGCGGATCAAGGAACAAGACGCTCGGACTGGCGAGGGGGAATCCGAGCGGATTCCTGGTGAGGACGCTCGAATTGGGGAGGACGGACGGATTCTCCACAATCCGTTCGGATTGTAGTTCAGCAGCTTTCCTTCTTCTTTTTCTTCCCTTTTCTTCATGAATTCCTTGGGGATTTCCTTGGGGACTCAAGGATCCTTTTCTCAACAATGCTCTTCTACTATGCTATGTACAAAGGCCTTCTAGTCTTGTCTCTCCTTGATGCTTGGTCATTGAATGTGATCAATTTAGCCTTGTTTTGCCATGAAAATGCAAGATTCTTACTCCTTTCCTACCAAGGGATCAAAATCTCAAAGAATATGCGAAACAAAGAACTAAAGATAAGAAATGACCCAAATAGGCACTAAAAAGCATAGAAACAATGGTAATTCGGGGGCTAAATATGCGCCAATTATGGTCGCATCAAATATCCCCAAACCGAACCTTTGCTCGTCCCGAGTAAAGAGGTGACAAAGACTAGGACCAATACTAACCTAACCTAATAATAATAGCCGATATGAGACAATTAGCGGGTCTCACTCCGCCCCTTCAACTCACAACAAGACAACCATGAGGTAGGATGCCTTCTTGCAAGGCAAGGTGGGTCTTGCCAAAATGGCGACACATCCAAACATTAAGCACACAAAAACACATAATGGATGCATCTACAAAAAGAATAGCCACTTTCCTCATCTAAGTGGCGGAAATTATCTACAAGGGAAGCAATTCAAGGGTACACAATCCTTCATAGATGCAATTTGTTCAAACTACTAAGCCTAGAAGGATACCAATAAATCACCTCCAAAATGTGTCAAGCTAGGGTACCTTTGTCCTCAATCGTTAAATGCTTTTGTCAAGAGTAGACTACCTATGGTGTTAGAAACACTGGAGGATCGCGGAATTCCCCCTCTTGCCTAGACAAGAAGAAGGGTCGTCCCCTCTCTACCATGCACAAAATGGATATGATGGATAAAGGGATCGATAGTATTTGAGTTTCACTTTGGGAGTTTGCTTTTGTTTTTGTTTTTCCCCCCAAATTTCTTTGGCATTTGACTTTTTGAGAACACTTTCTTTGCCATTTCTTTTTGATTTTTGGCATTTCAATACTTGACAACTTTTTGCATTTCTTTTTGAACATTTTCAAAGTCACCCCAATTAGTAACGAGGGTGCCTTGTATTTGAAGCTTTAGGAGTCTATTTTTTTGCTCCTCTTTTCATTTGATGCATTTTTGCAAACTTTCTTTCACTTTTCATTTCTTTGAACTCAAATTGATTTCTTTTTGTGCCCATTCCCTTTGATGACAAAAATGTGGTAGAATATGGATGGATGATAGAAGTATGCATGGTTTCAAGGGTCACCTTGGAATAAACGGTAGCCAAGGAGTTATCACACCACAAGGTACTCTTGACTAGGCCTTAAACCATGGGTCAAAGGATACTAGCATGACACATCCTAGGGTGTTTTACAAGCATTCTAACAAGCAAAGTCTTAAGAATAAAAAGCATCTACTAGGGCCTATATACACTTGTCAAGCTTCCCAAGTAGACGGTTTCGCAAAATTTTTCTAACATGCAACTACATGCCATGATGCAACTAACATATAAACATCCTAATGCAAATGATTCTACCAACTAACATGCCAAATAAACTAGATGCAATCCTAAATTCACATTGTTTTTACCGCATCAATCAAAATAAAGCCACATAGTCATTAACATAAAGAGGAAAAAGGAGATTGGAAAGATCATACCATGCGGTCTTCAATATCCTCATGTCTCGGATGTGGCGTAGTCAATCAAAGTGAACAAGGATGAAACAAACACAATATATACAAGACAATATATACAAGGGAAATGAACTTGTTTTTGGTTTTTCAATTTTTAAATTTTTATGATTTTTGAAATTTTTTTCAATTTTTTTGGTTTTTGAATAAAAGTTAAGTGTTAGAATTCCCATCCCCACACTAATATGGGCATTGTCCTCAATGGCCAAAATGATGGAAATTATGCAAAGATGATGCATGATTTTCTATACTAAATGCAATTCTACACTAAACTATACTACATGATGTATGGTTTTTGTTATGACGGAGAGGATAATTTAAATTACCTCCCGTTGCGTATGCATTAACTTCCCCAAACCAAGTAAGACACTATTGCTAATGTCAAAGCATGGGGGAGTTCATGCACATGCTATGCTATGCATGAGACTAGATTGTCATTTTGGATTTTCAAAAAGTGGGAACAATAAAGAACACCTCAAAGGAATCGAGGTGTGAGTCCTTTGATGTTGCTAGGACTAAACCAACAATGATTAAAATGAAATAAAATACAAAGAGATATAGACAAACCGTGGGAGAGTAGGAATCTCCAAGGCTAGTCTTCCATCATGCTACTATCACCATCACTTCCCTCATGAGAAGTGGTCACATTGCCACTTTCCTTGGCACTTTCTTCTTTGCTTTCCTCATCACCATCTTCCTCATCATTATCTTCACCATCTCTTTCTTCATCATCTCTTTCTTCATCATCTCTTTCTTCATCTCCACTTGCTTCTTCCTCAATGTTATCATCAAATTCCTCATCATTTCCAACAACCTCATTGCCTTCCACCACGCCCCTAGATGCACCCGGAAATAAGGCTTCTCTATCCGCCCAACTAGGCAAAGGACAAGATGGATTAAGGAGTCCTTGCCTAGCTAGATGTAGGAGGGGAGGATATTGAGCCAAATAAGCATTCTTCCGATCTTCATAAGCTTGCTTGTGCATGGCTTGCATTAGAAGAGTGACATAATCTTTTCCAATTTCAACTCCTTGCGGTTTGAACTCTTCATAATCATAGGGGTAAGGTGGTATAACAATGGAAGAGGAGGGAGTTTCATGATCACCCTTTTGTTGTTGAATGATGTACTCGGCTTCCTTGGATAGGGGAAGTAAATAGTTGGTCCGGTGGACACTAAGACGGCAAATATTTGCGGGTAGAGTGAATGATCGAGCCTCACTTGTAAGCCACCCATACTTGGTATCAAGGGGATTGTGAGCAACCCACTTAAACTTGTTAATCAAGGTGGACATATCAATAAGATGGCCACCATCCTTAGCCTTGTACTTGCTATCCTTATTGAAATTAGGATCAAAGTGCTTGGCTAGGACCGTGACAAGGCCGCCATTAACAATTACGGTTCGACCCTTCTTCCCACTATCTACATGGAGCCATCTATCAACCAATAGCCTCAAAGAATTGTAAGGCTTGGTGTGAATTCTTCCAATATTCAAAGTTGATTCAAGGAGGATAAAATCGAGTCCCGTGAAATGATTGGTGTCTTTCCTAGCAATTATGGTATTTCCCACAACTTTGTGCCATATTCTTATGCCCGGATGATGGACCAAAAGAGCACGACAAGCTTTAAAATCTTCAAATTTCTTCCCGGAGATTGCCTCCCAAAGAGGCTCGGGATCATACTTCCCATATTGCTTATAGAATTTATGCTCATCACTAAGACCCAAAATTTTACCCAATTCCGGAAAGGTAATGCGTCTACTAGTGTTAGCTAGACGAAACTCAATATTTTCCCTATTCTCAACTTTTGTCACCTTTAAAGAACTTAAGAATTCTAAGACAAGGGAGGGGTATGTTACTTCCTTCATTTCAAACAATTTCTTTAAACCCATGGCATTGAAAAAGACTCTTGTTTGCTCAAGAACACCCAACTTCTCTAAAGCATCTTGTCATATGAATTTGGTGGATTGAATTTGTTTCATAGCAAACTTGACAAATGTATTTCTATGAGAATCGGAAATGAATGTTACCTCCGGGTAATGCAAGAGTTGATTAATTACCGGAGTAGAGGGTGATGCTTCCATAGAAATTTGTTGAGGTGGTTGCACTTCCAAGCTTGGTGTTGATACCACCATTGCCAAAGCTTTCTTCATTTGTAGAGCTTTTTGCCTTTGAGAGAGAGTTGTAGTCTTTGGTGCCTTTGCTTTTGCTTTTGTTGCTCCCTTTGTTCTTGCCATTTGATGAGCTAACCAAGAAAAAGATCAAAAATCTTCAATTTGTAGAATGCCCAAATTGATTTTGAAGGTGAAAGGCTTTGCCTTTATGAGAACAAAAATCAATTCAAAGGTGAAGATTTTGTGCTTGGTTTTGATTGTTAATGAAGATGGAGTGATTGATTTGTTATTTGAAAGATGGTTTGATTTGATTTTGGTGAGTTTTGTTGAGGGTTTTTGTTTTTGAGATGGAGAGGATGAGGGTTTTGATGTTATGGGTAGTGTTTATGAGTGAATGAATGAATGAATGAAGGTGGGGTGGGTATTTAAAGAACTCGACATTTTCGAATTGCAGGGACAATCCGTGCGGATTAGGCGCAATCCGCTCGGATTCTTCAACTTCAAATTTTCAAAAATCCCGCCTAGAGACGGGCGGATTCTGGAGAATCCGCTCGGATTCTTTTTGGATGAGACGGGCGGATTTCGTGCGGGACGGACGGATTCTTATCCGAGATTTTTCTTTGTTTTTCTTCACCGCAAGACGGGCGGATTGTCCACAAGACGGACGGATTCGAGAGACGGGCGTCTTTCCGAATCCGCTCGGATTCTTCAACGATCAAGAATTTGCGGTTTTCATTTCACCCAAGACGGGCGTCTTCTCGGCAGACGCTCGGATCCTCTGCAGACGGGCGGATTCTTAGTAATCCGCTCGGATTGGTCCTTGTGTACACGGATTCAATTCCATCCGTGCACCAACGCATTCCCTTATCATTCTTTCTTTCTTTCAAATCTTGTGTTCTTCATTGCGGGGGCACTACTAAGGCATGAATAGCCTAGGCAATTGCCATCCCCGCACTAAGGTAAAGCACTACACATCAATTAAAATCATTAGTCCCTCCCTCACTTCTCTCTTTTCATGACAATTATTTTGATGAAAGTAAATAAAATCCAAAAATGACAAAAATGCAATACAAAAATTAAATGTAAGTTAGGGAGTTAGAAATATTTACAAGTGGTGGTTTAGGGAGGACTCCACCAAACTCTCATTCTTGATGAGATGTCAAGGGGGCATGTTCAAGGTGTTGTTGATGTTGCTCAACACCTCGAAGAAGTAATTAAAAGCTTGTTCATTGTTGTGGTAGAGGTCCTCAATAGACCGTGGCCCTTGTTGTTGATCATGATCGATGGCATGCCCAATGTAAGGATTAAAGATCCCTTCAAATTCGTTGTCCCAAAGACCACAAACTTCATTGAGTTGATCATTGAAAATCTCTTGCTTGGATGGAGAAACTCTCCCAATTTCTTCTCTTGGCCAATGAGGCCATCATCTTCTTCCTTGGTTGATTTTGATGAGCTTTGCAAGCTCTCCTTTTCACAATTTACTTGCTCTTTGAATAGAGCATCTTCAACTTTCTTCCTCCATTGGAGTTCCGATTTCTTCTTTTCATCTTTCCGGCTATAATGATCAATCATGAAACATGGCTCATGCAAACGAGGAGCTCTCATGGTCTTGTCAAGATTAAAAGTTATGCTTTCATCTCCCACTTCTAGAGTGAGCTCTCCATGTTTCACATCAATTACCGCACCCGCGGTGTGTAGGAAAGGTCTTCCTAAGATGATTGGAATGTTGGAATCTTCCTCCATATCAACAATGACAAAGTCCACCGGGATGAAAAACTTCCCAATTCGCACGGGGACATCTTCCCATATCCCTAATGGTGTCTTCGTCGATCTATCGGCCATTTGAAGAGTGATGTTGGTACATTTAAGCTCTCCCATTCCCAACCTTTTACTTACCGAGTACGGCATGACACTCACACTAGCCCCTAGATCACATAAGGCTTTGTTGATCGTTGTGTCGCCAATGGTACACGGTATTGAGAAGCTTCCCGGATCCTTTAACTTTGGAGGTGAACTCCCTTGAAGAATTGCACTACTCACCTTAGTGAAGGCGATAGTCTCAAGTTTCCGGATTGACTTCTTCTTTGTGAGGATATCTTTCATGTACTTTGCATAGGCCGGAACGTGATTGATTAATTCCGTGAAAGGAATTGAGACTTCTAAGTTCTTCACAATTTCCATGAACTTTCCAAGTTGATCATCAAATTTGGGCTTGGCTTGACGACTTGGAAAAGGAAGTCTAATCACAATGGGCTCCTTTTCTTTGGCTTTGTCTTCATTTTTCTTTGAACTTTCTTCTTTTGATGATTCCCCTTCCTTGGAACCTTGCACCACAACTTCATTCTCACTAGCTCTCACAACTTCATCCTCAACTTGCTCCTTCGGTGCTTCATACCTTGTACCACTTCTCAAGTGAATGGCACTAACCGTTTCATGTCTAGGGGGATTACCTTGAGGTGGTAATTGCCCCTTTTGTCTTTGTGAGTTTGAAGATGCTAGTTGGGTCAATTGTGTTTCCAACATCTTGGTGTGAGCTAGAATGTTGTTGATGGTGGTATCCTTTGCTTGGCTATCCTTTTGCATTTGGGTGAAGAATTCTTGTTGATTTTTTTGCATTTGAATGACCGCTTTTTGGACATCAAAACTTTGGTCATTGTGGTGATTGTATGGATTTTGATTTTGGTAGCCTTGGTTTTGATTGAAAAAGGGTCTTTGATTTTGATTTCTCATGGGTGGTGGAGTGTATGTAGTTTGAGGGTTTTGGACATTTTGGCTTTTGTATGAGAGATTTGGGTGGAACTTGGTGTTTTCATTGTAAAAATTTGAATAAGGGGTGCCACTTTTGTAAGCTTGGAAAGCATTGACTTGTTCGGTTGTTCCCCTACATTCACTTGAGTCATGACCCAAGGTTCCACAATTCTCACATATCCCGCTTGGGATTGATGAGGATGCCGTCATGGCATTGACATGATGCTTTGATGATTTTGAGCTTTCCTCAAGCCTAGCCATAGCTGAGCACCCAATTGAGTAACGGTGTCCACTTCATACTTTCCTCCTCTAGTAGCCTTGCGAGGCCTACTATATTGCGAATTATGGACCGCCATTTCCTCAATCTTGTTCCATGTTTGATTGTCATCAACTTCGGTGAACATTCCATTTGATCCCATATTGAGAATGTTCCTTGAATCTTCATATAAACCATTCCAAAATTGTTGCACTAAAAACCATTCGCTAAGTCCATGGTGAGGACATGAGCGACAAATACCTTTGAACCGCTCCCAAGCTTCATACAAAGACTCTTCATCCCTTTGCTTAAAACCCGTAATTTGAGCTCTTAGCATATTTGTCTTCTCCGGTGGGTAGAATTTTTTGTAGAAAGCTAGAGCTAGCTTCTTCCAAGAATCTATTCCAAGGGTGGCCTTATCAAGGCCCTTCAACCATTGCTTTGCGGTGCCGATTAACGAAAAAGGAAATAAGACCCATCTTATTTGGTCTTGAGTCACGCCCGTTTGAGAGATAGCTTCACAATAATCACAAAATGTTTCCATATGAGAATGAGGGTCCTCACTAGGCATTCCCCCGAATTGGCTCCTCTCAACTAGTTGAATGAAGGCGGACTTGGCAATAAAGTTTCCGGTAAGATGTTGTGGGGTAGGAGTACCATTTGGTAGATCCTCCTCGGTGGGTATAGAGTGTGACGAGAATTTAGGCATTGTAGGTGGATTTTGCGTGGTATTGTTTAATGGGTTCTCTTCTCCTTCTATTGCGAAAGGATTGACAAACTCACTAGTGGGTTGAACAACTTCACCAACACCTCCCAAATTCCTCCTAACAAGTCTCTTATTATTCGTCAAGGTTCTTTCGATTTCACGGTCAAAAGGTAACAAATCTCTTTGTAACCTTCTAGACATGCAAAATATCAAACAACTAGAAAACAATTAGAACAAACCTTGAGGAGTTTTACTTCCCCAAGGTGAAAAAGACACAACTAAAAACAAAAGAAATCTTAAATCAATTAAACACCGTCCCCGGCAACGGCGCCATTTTTGATCGGAGCCATTTGGTGTTCACAATTAAGCATATGTGGTCGTTGGTCAATGGTCGATACAAAACACAATTTATACTTCACGAACAACTCTACAATTAGTAAAGAGGCAAGTAAAGGTCGGATCCCAAGGGACGGGTATTGAAATGAAGATTCTATTGTAACTAGCGGTGTCTAGGGGTGTCACAAATTGGGTTGATGTAGAAGGTCACTAAACTAAAATAGCAATGAAAATAAACTAACAAGGTAAATGAAATAAGGGTGTAAACAATTGATTAAAAGCACTAGGGTGTCATGGGTTCATAGGGGAATCATGGGATATGATCATACAAACATGTTCTCAAATTATAAGCAAGCAATTATTGTTGTGATGGATTGAGTTGGGTTATATCTTACAATCCTAGGAAAGTTTGGGTCCTGGAGCCGAATCTCTTGGATTGTACAACACCTACAAGTCGACTTAATCTTCCCTACTTAACACATGCATGGTCTAACAAGACTCGAGTTGGGTTATGTCTTACAAGTCAAGTTGAAAGGATAGAAGATGATAGTAAATGCAAGGATTCATAGGTTTAGCATTTCATCAAATATAACATGTGCATGTATTAAGATCAAAACAAGCAAGCAAATAAGATATGAAAGCATATTAATTTAAGCATGAATCATTCCCCATGTTGGTTTCCCTAATCACCCATTAAACCCTAGCTAAGAGACTACTCACTCATTATCATATTGATCATGCTAGAAAGGTTGTCAATCATACTAACATAATGAAACATGATGAATAAATGAAAGTAATTAACAATAATTAAAAAGGGATTAAGAGATTATACCTACTAATGATTCCAATAATAAAGCAAGAATAATAGAAGAACTTGATGATTGATGGAAGGTTGTCAATCTCCCAATAAACCCAATAATCTTCTAATTACCCAAAATAAATGAAGAACAAGAGAGAGATTAAAGAACTAAAACTTGGATTAAAACTTGATTAATATTTGATTACAATATTGAAGAGAGATTTGATTGATACTAACTACTCTAATTATTGATAAGAAGAACATGCTCCTCTAATTAGACTAATGGGGTATTTATACTGAAAATTAGGGAGGATGCATTAGGGTTAACTAAGGGCTAAACTAGTAATTACACTTTTTAAGTTGAGCAAGGAGCCTCCGGGATTGTCCGAGAGAAGGGCTTCTCCATTTCGTAGCTTGAAGAACGAAACTGTGCTGTGCTGTGATCCGTGCGGCTGGGAGTCGGGACGGCCGGATCTGGGATGGACGATCCGAGCGGATCAAGGAACAAGACGCTCGGACTGGCGAGGGGGAATCCGAGCGGATTTCTGGTGAGGACGCTCGGATTGGGGAGGACGGACGGATTCTCCACAATCCGTTCGGATTGTAGTTCAGCAGCTTTCCTTCTTCTTTTTCTTCCCTTTTCTTCATGAATTCCTTGGGGATTTCCTTGGGGACTCAAGGATCCTTTTCTCAACAATGCTCTTCTACTATGCTATGTACAAAGGCCTTCTAGTCTTGTCTCTCCTTGATGCTTGGTCATTGAATGTGATCCATTTAGCCTTGTTTTGCCATGAAAATGCAAGATTCTTACTCCGTTCCTACCAAGGGATCAAAATCTCAAAGAATATGCGAAACAAAGAACTAAAGATAAGAAATGACCCAAATAGGCACTAAAAAGCATAGAAACAATGGTAATTCGGGGGCTAAATATGCGCCAATTATGGTCGCATCATATATCCCGTGTATCCATCCATGAAGGATAATAACGCGTGATCTACTATATTATCGACCAATATGTCGATATGTGGTTGAGGAAAGTCATCCTTAGGACTTGCTTTGTTTAAGTCTCTGAAATCAACACAAACACGGATTCTCCCATCCTTTTTGGGTACGGGTACTATGTTGGCAACCCACTCTGAGTACTCGGAAACTTTGATGAACCCGACTTTGAATTGCTTATCGACTTCTTCTTTAATCTTGAGAGCCCATTTTGTCCTCATTCGACGAAGCTTCTGTTTTACGGGTTTGAAACCTGGTTTAATCGTGATTCTGTGGTCTGCAATATCCATGTCGATCCCTGGCATGTCTTTGTAGGACTAAGCAAAAACGTCCTTGAACTCGTGTAGGAGGTCTACAAAACTTGCCCTTTCGGCGGGGCTCAAGGTCGTCCCTATCCTAAGTTCTTGGGGTTCTAGTTCGGTTCCTACGTTGATGGGTTCAGTGTTTTCTATAACTGGTCCCCCTTCCCCCTCTTGTAGTATTTTTTTTGGCTATGTAGGGAGGTATTTCGATTGAGTCTGGGTCTAGGTCATCCTCATTATCATCGTAAACAGAATTGCATTCAGAATAACACAAAGAGTAAGCAGAACCTGATTTATTCATATTAAAATTTGAAAAGAGTTGAAACAAAGAAGCCATTTGTTCAGTAGTCAGTGGCGGTAAAGGGACAGCCGTTGGGACATTTCCCGAACTAGTGTTACTACTTGATGTTAAGCTAGGAGAAACAAGGGGAGTGGGAGTGACGACAGGAGGAGACTCTCTAGGGACTTCTTTAGACTCCGACTCTGACTCCGACTCTGACTCCGACTCTGACTCTGACTCGAATTCACCGTCTTCTGGTTCTCCTTTGAACATCTCTCCTTCTCCAGTGGTGAGCTTGAAGAGTCTTCCTTGGTTGTTCGTCCACTTGATCGACTTTCTCCATCCTTTCTGCTGATTCGAACTGGTTTCTGTGATTAATGCGGTAGGGTTAAAGTGATCGTCTTGAAGTATCATGGTAATGATCTCGTCCTGCGCGGCTCTAACAAATCGATCTTCTCCAAATAGTAAGCTAACAGCTTGTTCGTCTAAGCAAGGTTCTTGACGAGTCTTTATCCTAGTCTATTTATTTTAGCATTATTTTTATTATGTGGCATATTATTATTATTATGGAAAGAAATAAAATAAAGAGGTTAATTGGTTATGAAACCGTTGTGATTTTCTTTTATTATTCTTGTCGAATTCCAAATGCATATGCAAATGTCCTTCTATTTACATTTAAAAAATAATGGGTTGTATCCTGTGAAGGATTGCCTAAGTATTCATTTAAAAAATGAAATCAAACCCTTGCGCGTAGTTCAAGTAAATGTAAAAGAATAATTGTTCTAAGCAAGAGCTTGTAATGAACTAGAAAATAAGCATGAGCTTTACTTACTCCTAAAGCATAATTCAGTCTATTTGATGGTATGAGGATGACGAATTGTCAAAATGCAAGAGCAAGGTGACATTAGCTTTATTTCAGCTGGCTAGGGGCCGTTTATATTCCGTGACACAGGAGCGACACGTGAGGTTACGCGAGGCGCGTTTTTGTACCTATTCTAGGCATAGTAACGTTTCAGTTGGTCGAGGATTGTTGGGATGGCAAATTCATTCCCATCTAGGTCTGTGATCCTAACCGCACCCTCCGGGAGTATGTACTTGACTAGCAATGGTCCAGCCCAGTTGGGTTTAAACTTTCCTCGTAGATCGACAGGTAAAAGAGCTCTAATTGATTTGAGCACCAAGTCTCCTTCTTTGATGTTCCTTGGCTTAACCCTTTTATTGAAGGCTCGTTTGATACGTGCCTGATATGTTTGCACATTATGTAATGCGCGCAATCTACGTTCATCCAGGAAGATGAGTTCTTCATATCTATCCCTCTTCCAATCGGCTTCTGGGATTTGACTTTCGAGTAAAATACGCAAGGATGGTATTTCGAGCTCGACTGGTTGCACGGCTTCCATGCCGTAGGTAAAATAGAAAGGGGGTGGCCTCAGTGGGCGTCCTAACAGATGTGCGATATCCCCATAAGGCAACTGGTATCTTGCTTGGCCAGTCTTTATAATTGTCAATCGTTTTCTTGAGGATTGTGACAACGTTCTTGTTTGCTGCCTCTACCGCGCCATTATTTTGTGGTGTATACGGCGAGGAATGGTGGTGTTTGATCTTGTACTTGGCTAGCAATTGTTCAGTCTTAGCCTGGAAATGTGACCCATTGTTACTGATGATCTTAGGTGTCTATTGTTTGTGCATCATTGATGGGATGTTCTGCAAAGAACTAGGCAACGGCGTGCCCTTTTATAACTTTCAGAGGTACATACTTGAGGTCGAACTCTGAGAGCATCAAAGTCCATCTTGCTAGGCGTCCGTTGAGAACGGGTTTCTCGAAAAGGTATTTGACAGGATCCATTTTGGAGTATATTTTGACGGAGTAGCTAAGCATGTAATGGCGTAGCTTCTTCGTTGCCCACACAAGAGCAAGGCATGTCTTTTCGAGCGGTGTGTATTTGCACTCATACTCCAAGAACTTCTTACTAAGGTAGTAGATAGATCTTTCTTCTTTTCCTACGGTTTGAGCTAGCATGGCGCCCACGGCTGTTTCAGTTACCGTGAGATATAAACCAAGAGGTTAATCTCGTTGGGGTGGCATGAGCACTGGTGGTTTGGTGAGTATCTCCTTGATTCAGTCGAAAGCCTTTTGACAATCATCTTCCCACATGGTGTGATCTGTTTTCTTTAGATTTTTGAAGATAGGTTCACAGATCATGGTGAGTTTTGATATGAATCGACTTATATATTTCACCTTGCCTAGGAATCCTCTAACTTCTTTATCTGTTTGAGGTTGCGGCATTTCGATTAGAGCTTTGATCTTGGAAGCGTCTATTTTTATCCCTCGTTGGCTAACAACATACCCCAGGAGTTTGCCAGATGTTACTCCAAATGCACATTTCTGAGGATTGAGCCTCATGTTGTACTTTTGTAGTCTGGAGAAGAATTTGCGAAGGTTCGCAATGTGCCCCTCTCTATCTTTGGACTTGACAATCATATCATCTACGTATACCTCAACTTCTTTATGCATCATGTCATGTAATAGTTTAGTTGCGGTGCGTTGATACGTAGCTCTGGCATTGATTAACCCAAACGGCATAACCGTGTAGCAATAGGTGCCTCATTGAGTGACGAAGGCGGTCTTGTGCATATCTTCTATGGCCATCTTGATTTGGTTATATCCCGTGTATCCATCCATGAAGGATAATAACGCGTGATACTATATTATCGACCAATATGTCGATATGTGGTTGAGGAAATTCATCCTTAGGACTTGCTTTGTTTAAGTCTCTGAAATCAACACAAACACGGATTCTCCCATCCTTTTTGGGTACGGGTTGTAACACCCCGCGCCTTTCTTATATTTTAAATGAACTTTTAAGTAATTTTTATTAAATAATTATTATTTAAAGCTTATTTTCATAAAATATTGTCTTAGCCGTGTAACGGTGCCAATAGTGTAGATTTTAATAATATTATTCTCCGACTCGAGTTATAGTAGACTTGGGACGAAAATTCTAGTAGATACCGACTCATTTTGAGTTATTGGGCTTAACTTGACTCATGGGCCTTTTTCCCCTTCTTTTCTCTACACAAAACCTCAACTAAACCCTCACAACTTCATCTCCCTCACTTCTAATTTCTGAAATTTCCCAACAACCACATCACCATTGTTGAACCTTCCCTTACTAACCCTAAAATCACCATATCTCACTCAATTCTTCACCAATCTCGTTCCTTTTCGCGCCATTCTCTTCCTTTTCTTATTTCCCTTCTTTCTAAGTAAGAAAGTTGCCATCTTTTCCTCTATTTCGAAATTATCATCTTACAAGGATGTGGATTCTTGACTTAATACCTTTGTTTTTGTGTTTAGGGGAGAACTTGGACAACCCGGAGGAGGATAGCTACATCATTGACGAGTCTTTAGAAGATTCAAGTGCAAAAAAGGTAACGGTGATGGGTTACTCGACTTTTATGTTAAAATTGTGTGAATTATGTAGTATTAGACTCATATGAATGTTAAATTTGGTGTCTTTCATGCTTTGTGGTGATTTGGTGTTGAGTAGATTACTTGTATGATGATTCTCATATGTTTAAGGAGTAAATTCATGTCTTGTTGTAATATGGTAAAACATGAGATTGTCTTAAAGGAATTCTCTCATAATTACATAATTAAACCTCATTTTTAATGATTAATAAACAACCCCATATGTTAATTACATCTTGAAAGTGGTAATTTTCTGGGTATTCATCATGTTAAAGAAGTATGAAATGATTAAATGAAAGATGGTTGAATTTGGAAGACTTTAGATGGATGTTTGATGAGTTTTCGTGTGCGATGATCCCCTGCCGGTGGGCCGGCAGCCGCCTACCCAACCGGCAGCGCGTCATGGCATTTCTGAGTTATAAAAGTTGGAATTTAAGCCTTTGTGATCCCTTGGGTGGGCGGCAGCCGGCCTACCCAGCCGGGGCAGCGTATACATGAAATTTTGGTGTCTTTTATAATAGGGTGTATCCCCTGCCGGTGGGCCGGCAGCAACCTGCAGAGAATACACAATGTGAAATGTTGAAGTTAATTGACTATAGTAGGTATTCCTCTGCCGGTGGGCGGAAATGGTCACCCTACAGAGGATACACATTGAATGTTTTTGACCTTGTTTCCTTTAGCTTGTATCCCCGCCGGTGGGCGGCACACCACCCTACAGAGAATACACCCTCACCTAATTTGACATTGTTCACCATAGCATGAATCCTCTGCCGGTGGGCGGCAGCCGGTGCCCACACCGCAGAGAGAGTACGATGTTTCTCATACCTTTATACTTATGCATGCTTCACATGAATTGTTTACGTTATGTTTGTTCAATCTTTTCCACTCGTATTTGTGACCCGAGTGTGACGTTTTACATTGTGAGACTACTCGACATTCCTTATTTATTTGCCCTCGGACATTGGGTCACGGTTAGGTGCCATTGTTTCCGAGTTGGGCTATTTTTCCTTCCGCCTCTTCGGACCGGGGGTCACGGTTAGGTGACAAGGTTCCGCTTGAGGTTACTCGACTTTCGGGCACTGTTAGGTGTACCATATTTCGAGTCTTGGATACGATTTGGTATCGTTTGTCGAATCGGGTGTCGTCCATCCCGAGAGTCTGGCCAGGTTTAGACTAGGACCGTATTATGATCGTCATCCTACCAAGAGGTTGGAGTCTAGAGGGTTGTCTTGTTTGAGTCTATACTTTGTAATTTGTCTTACATTTGAGTCGAGTCAATTTGTGACCGTTTGACCTAATTATTCTTCTCTCATTTATGCATACTACTCTTATTGCATTTTGTATACTAATCATGATCCTCTTGTTACCGTAAGTATTTATTCTTATGCTTGTTTGTTTAATCAAATTCCTAATTACTTGTATTTTTACATATTGTGGCTGGGAGAACCCTGAGTTACTCCCCACTGACTGTGGCTTTCATATTTATTATGAATGACAGGTTGGTGATGAAGCTTAAGTGGGGAAGACCGTGTGAGCTAGCGAGTTCTTACCTTAGACCTTAATTAGCTATCACTTTAATAGACTCACCTATTTTTAGACACATGTTCATTCGTGGGATATCTTTTCCCCAATAATTAGACTTGTGTTGTAAACTTAACTTTAACTATCTAAACTTATCTATCGTGTTGGTGATACCTCGCGTTGGACTTCACTAGAAGCTTTAAAAGTTTTAAAAATCTCGTGTTTCCGCCACGATTTACTAGTTATATTTTGTTGCCTCAACGAGGGGTGTCACAGTTGGTATCAGAGCATATATTGCTCCCGACGCACACACGTGTACCCCAACTTAAAATTCTTACTTGACCTTGAATAATGAATGAGAGATGGGTAGAATTAAGGACCTAAGTTGGTAGCCTTTTTGTGTATGTTTTGTGATAGGTTCTAACTTGTTTGCTCTTGTGCAAAAGATGGTACGACCAACCAATGTGGAGAATGCTATCATGCAAGCCCTCACACAAGTGCTTGCTAATCAACAAAATGCTCAACCCGCTCCCCTTGCACCCGAAGCTAACCGTCAAGGAAGCTATGCTTGGATTGCAAGTCAATTAGCAAGGAACAAGGCTAGAACCTATGGTGGTGAAGTGGATCCCGTTGCTCTGTCGGAGTGGTTTCGTGATATGGAGAAGAACTTCTCTCTCTTTGATGCCCGAGAGGAGAACAAGGTGAGATTAGCCTCTCACTTTCTTGTGAAGGAAGCCGATAGGTGGTGGACTTTGACCGGTCCTACCGCTACTCAAGACCCCAACTTCGATTGGAACCGCTTCAAGTCACTTGTGGAGACTCGCTTCTACCCTAAGGAGCTCAAACAACAAAGATTGAAGGAGTTCATGGACTTCAAGCAAGGGAAGCTATCAATTCAAGCCTACACCGACAAGTTTAATGAACTTGCTCATTATGCCTCCAAGTTCGTGAAAGATGAAGAGGATCGTGTCTACTTCTACAAGAACAAGTTGAATCCTAAAGTGGAAAGCATGGTGAGAAGAAACTCAACTACCTTTGTGGAAGTCTATGATGATGCCATTTGGGCCGAAAGCTCTTTGAAGGCCATTGAAGAAGAAGCCAAGCCCCACTCCTCTTCTCATTCTTACCGTTCTAACTTTCATGGCAAGAGACCATTTGTGCCTTCTACTCCAAACTATGCCAACAAGAGGAGGTTTGTGCCAAGGATACAAGACCATGGAGGACAAGGACCAAGAGTTAAAGAACCTAGAGGACAAGCTCCCACATCAACTAATGAACTTGAGAAGGACCGTAAGTGCTACCATTGTAGGCAAGCTGCACACCCCGGAATTGGATGCTATGGCAAGCCCTTGCCTTGCTTCCATTGTAAGAAGCCCGGACATCGTGTTGCCGATTGCCCCGAGAAGAAGAATGCTCCTACTTCAAATGCTAGGCCAAGAGGAACTATCTTTGTCATGAGTCGAGCCGAAGCCGCCGCTCATCCCGATATCATTACGGGTATGTTCTCAATTTTTCATCAACCTTGCCTCATTTTATTTGATACCGGCGCATCTCTATCTTTTATATCTTCCAAGTTTTCGGAAAAAATAGCTCTTGAGCCTATTCCTAGTGAGGAAACTTCTATATCCTTACCTTCCGGAGAATTATTCTCTTGCTCCCTTACTTTCTCCGACATTCCTATTTCTATTTCGGAAACCTTGTTTCCCGCTAACCTACTTCGTTTTCCCCTTGAGGAATTAGATGTGATTTTGGGTATGGATTGGTTGTCAAAGTATGATGCAAGATTCGAGTGTAGAGACCAAAAGATTTGCCTCAAGAGTCTGCTAGGCACCCGCGTATCCTATAAAGGAGTTCGTTCCCAAGAAGGTGTGAAATTGATTTCCGCCTTGAAGTTGATGAGCATGAAGAGGAAAGGTTACCAAATCTTTCTATGCGTGGTGACTTCTACCTCCCCTTCCTTACCAAAGATCGAAGAAGTGCCCGTGGTTTGTGGGTTTCCCGATGTCTTTCCCGAAGAATTGCCCGGAATCCCTCCCGAGCGTGATGTAGAATTTTCTATCGACCTTGTACCCGGAACCGGACCGATTGCTAAAGCCCCGTACCGTATGGCGCCAACCGAGTTGAAGGAGTTGAGAAAGCAACTTGATGAGATGATTGAGAAAGGATTCATTAGACCTAGTGCCTCACCTTGGGGTGCTCCCGTTCTCTTTGTGAAGAAGAAAGATGGATCCATGAGACTTTGCATTGATTACCGTGAGCTTAACCGTGTTACCATCAAGAACAAGTATCCTCTACCGAGAATTGAAGATTTGTTTGATCAACTCAAGGGTGCTTCGAATTTTTCCAAGATTGATTTGAGATCCGGTTATCATCAAATTCCCGTTCGTGAGTCTGATATCCCTAAGACCGCCTTTAGCACAAGGTATGGACACTTTGAGTTTAAGGTGATGCCCTTTGGTTTAACCAATGCCCCTTCCATCTTCATGGACCAAATGAACCGGACCTTTAGTGAGTTCTTAGACAAGTGTGTTGTGGTCTTCATTGACGATATCCTCATCTACTCCAAGTCCGAAGAAGAGCATGCCGATCACCTTCGTATCATTTTGGAAATCCTCCGTCGACAAAAGTGGTTTGCCAAATTCTCCAAGTGTGAATTTTGGTTGTCTAAGGTATCTTTTCTAGGCCATGTTATATCTAAGGATGGTGTCATGGTAGACCCTTCGAAGATTGAAGCCGTGATTGAGTGGAAGAGTCCAACCGATGTTGGTGAGATCCGTAGTTTCTTGGGTTTGGCGGGTTATTACCGTCGCTTTGTGAAGGATTTTTCCAAGCTTGCTAGACCGATGACTCAACTTTTGAAGAAAGAGACCAAGTTTGTGTGGACCGAAGCTTGTGAAGGTGCATTCCAAGAGTTGAAGAAGAGGTTGACTACCGCTCCCGTGTTGACCTTGCCCGAGGATGGAATTGATTTTGATGTGTTTTGTGACGCCTCTAAGATGGGTTTGGGTTGTGTTCTTATGCAAAATAGGAAGGTTGTTGCCTATGCTTCGCGACAATTGAGAGTTCATGAGGTGAACTATCCCACTCATGATTTGGAATTAGCCGCCATTGTTCATGCCTTGAAGATGTGGAGACACTATCTCATCGGAGTTCATTGCCGTATCTACACCGATCATAAGATTTTGAAGTATATCTTCACCCAAAAAGATTTAAACATGAGACAACGACGATGGTTGGAATTGGTGAATGATTACGACGTAGAGTTGTTGTATCACGAAGGAAAGGCAAATGTGGTTGCCGATGCCCTTAGTAGGAAGTCCACTCATTCCTTGAGTGCCATTCGTGTGCTCCCCGACGACCTTTGTGCCGAGTTCCGTAAGCTAAGTTTGCAACTTGTGGAGAGTGGTTTTGATTATCTTGGTGCTATGGTTGCCGAGCCCGTTCTTCACCGTGAGATCCTTGATAGCCTTGTGGACGATGCTACCTTTAAAAGTTTTAAAGCCAAGCTTCTTGAAGGAAAAGCAAAGGATTGTGAGATTGATGCTAGAGGTTACCTTCGTTACCGAGGACGCATGTACGTGCCCGATGCCGTTGATTTGAGGAGGAGAGTCTTAGATGAAGCTCATCTATCGCCTTATTCGATTCACCCCGGAGGAGACAAGATGTATAAAGATTTGAAGCTTCAGTTTTGGTGGCCTAACATGAAGAATGACATTGTGTCATACGTTGGAAGGTGTCTTACTTGTCAACAAGTGAAGATTGAGCATAAGAGACCCGGTGGTTTGCTACAACCGTTGTATGTTCCTTTATGGAAGTGGGAGTCCATTTCCAGGGATTTTGTGATGGCTTTGCCTAAGACCGTTGGTGGAAAGGATGCCGTATGGGTTGTTGTGGATAGGTTGACCAAGTGTGCTAGGTTCATCCCTATCAAAGAGACTTGGAGTTTAGACCGTCTTGCTAATGCTTATGTTGAGGAGATCGTTCGTTACCATGGTGTTCCTAAGGAGATCGTGTCGGATCGTGACCCGCGTTTTTGTTCAAGATTTTGGAAAGCTTTGCAAGACGCTATGGGTAGTAAGTTGTTGATGAGTACCGCTTTTCATGCCGCTACCGATGGACAATCCGAGAGGACGATTCAAACTCTAGAAGACTTGTTGCGTGCTTGTGCCCTTGACTTCCATTCTAGTTGGGAGAAGAGCTTACCTTTGGTGGAATTTTCTTACAACAATAGTTATCATGCTTCTATCAAGATGGCCCCTTATGAAGCCCTTTATGGAAGGAAATGCCGTAGTCCGATTTGTTGGGACCAAGCAAGTGATGTTCGTGATCTAGGACCCGACAAGTTAGCCGAGACGATTGATCAAGTGAAGCTCATCCGTGAGAGAATGAAAGCCGCCCAAGATCGACAGAAATCCTATGCCGATGTTCGCCGTCGACCCTTGGAGTTTGAAGTTGGAGATAAGGTGTACTTGAAAGTGTCCCCGATGAAAGGAGTAAAGAGGTTCGGAGTTAAAGGGAAGTTGAGTCCGAAGTACATTGGACCTTATGAAGTGATAAAAAGGATTGGTGCCGTGGCTTATAGATTGGATTTGCCCCCGAGTTTGGGTAAGGTTCATGATGTTTTCCACGTGTCTCAACTTAGGAAATACATTAGCGACCCTAGTCATATGTTGCAAAATGAAATTCCCGAGCTTGAGCCTAGTCTTTCTTTCGAGGAGAGACCGATTCGTATCTTGGATAAGAAGGAGAAGAAGCTAAGGAGCAAAGTGGTGCCCTTGGTGAAAGTGTTGTGGAAGTGTTGTGATGTAGAAGAAGAGACTTGGGAGCCGGAGGCTTCCATGCGTGTCAAGTACCCTAGTTTGTTTTCTTAAGGTAATACCTTTTCGTTTCAAGTTTCGAGGGCGAAACTTTTTAAAAGGAGGGATGATTGTAACACCCCGCGCCTTTCTTATATTTTAAATGAACTTTTAAGTAATTTTTATTAAATAATTATTATTTAAAGCTTATTTTCATAAAATATTGTCTTAGCCGTGTAACGGTGACAATAGTGTAGATTTTAATAATATTATTCTCCGACTCGAGTTATAGTAGACTTGGGACGAAAATTCTAGTAGATACCGACTCATTTTGAGTTATTGGGCTTAACTTGACTCATGGGCCTTTTTCCCCCTCTTTTCTCTACACAAAACCTCAACTAAACCCTCACAACTTCATCTCCCTCACTTCTAATTTCTGAAATTTCTCAACAACCACATCACCATTGTTGAACCTTCCCTTACTAACCCTAAAATCACCATATCTCACTCAATTCTTCACCAATCTCGTTCCTTTTCGCGCCATTCTCTTCCTTTTCTCATTTCCCTTCTTTCTAAGTAAGAAAGTTCCCATCTTTTCCTTTATTTCGAAATTCTCATCTTACAAGGATGTGGATTCTTGACTTAATACCTTTGTTTTTGTGTTTAGGGGAGAACTTGGACAACCCGGAGGAGGATAGCTACATCATTGACGAATCTTTAGAAGATTGAAGTGCAAAAAGGTAACGGTGATGGGTTACTCGACTTTTATGTTAAAATTGTGTGAATTATGTAGTATTAGACTCATATGAATGTTAAATTTGGTGTCTTTCATGCTTTGTGGGGATTTGGTGTTTAGTAGATTACTTGTATGATGATTCTCATATGTTTAAGGAGTAAATTCATGTCTTGTTGTAATATGGTAAAACATGAGATTGTCTTAAAGGAATTCTCTCATAATTACATAATTAAACCTCATTTTTAATGATTAATAAACAACCCCATATGTTAATTACATCTTGAAAGTGGTAATTTTCTGGGTATTCATCATGTTAAAGAAGTATGAAATGATTAAATGAAAGATGGTTGAATTTGGAAGACTTTAGATGGATGTTTGATGAGTTTTCGTGTGCAGTGATCCCCTGCCGGTGGGCCGGCAGCCGGCCTACCCAACCGACAGCGCGTCATGGCATTTCTGAGTTATAAAAGTTGGAATTTAAGCCTTTGTGATCCCTTGCCGGTGGGCCGGCAGCCGGCCTACCCAACCGGCAGCGCGTACATGAAATTTTGGTGTCTTTTATAATAGGGTGTATCCCCTGCCGGTGGGCCGGCAGCCGGTCAACCGGCAGAGAATACACAATGTGAAATGTTGAAGTTAATTGACTATAGTAGGTATTCCCCAGTCGGTGGGCGGCGGCCACACCGGCAGAGGATACACATTGAATGTTTTTGACCTTGTTTCCTTTAGCTTGTATCCCCTGCCGGTGGGCGGCGCAGCAAACCACCCTAGAATACACCCTCACCTAATTTGACATTGTTCACCATAGCATGAATCCTCTGCCGGTGGGCCGCCAGCCGGTGCCCACACCGGTAGAGAGTACCTGATGTTTCTCATACCTTTATACTTATGCATGCTTCACATGAATTGTTTACGTTATGTTTGTTCAATCTTTTCCACTCGTATTTGTGACCCGAGTGTGACATTTTACATTGTGAGACTACTCGACATTCTTTATTTATTTGCCCTCGGACATTGGGTCACGGTTAGGTGTCATTGTTTCCGAGTTGGGCTATTTTTCCTTCCGCCTCTTCGGACCGGGGGTCACGGTTAGGTGACAAGGTTCCGCTTGAGGTTACTCGACTTTCGGGCACGGTTAGGTGTACCATATTTCGAGTCTTGGATACGATTTGGTATCGTTTGTCGAATCGGGTGTCGTCCATCCCGAGAGTCTGGCCAGGTTTAGACTAGGACCGTATTATGATCGTCGTCCTACCAAGAGGTTGGAGTCTAGAGGGTTGTCTTGTTTGAGTCTATACTTTGTAATTTGTCTTACATTTGAGTCGAGTCAATTTGTGACTGTTTGACCTAATTATTCTTCTCTCATTTATGCATACTACTCTTATTGCATTTTGTATACTAATCATGATCCTCTTGTTACCGTAAGTATTTATTCTTATGCTTGTTTGTTTAATCAAATTCCTAATTACTTGTATTTTGACATATTGTGGCTGGGAGAACCCTGAGTTACTCCCCACTGACTGTGGCTTTCATATTTATTATGAATGACAGGTTGGTGATGAAGCTTAAGTGGGGAAGACCGTGTGAGCTAGCGAGTTCTTACCTCGGACCTTAATTAGCTATCACTTTAATAGACTCACCTATTTTTAGACACATGTTCATTCGTGGGATATCTTTTCCCCAATAATTAGACTTGTGTTGTAAACTTAACTTTAACTATCTAAACTTATCTATCGCGTTGGTGATACCTCGCGTTGGACTTCACTAGAAGCTTTAAAAGTTTTAAAAATCTCGTGTTTCCGCCACGATTTACTAGTTATATTTTGTTGCCTCAACGAGGGGTGTCACACGGGTACTATGTTGGCAACCCAGTCTGAGTACTCGGAAACTTTGATGAACCCGGCTTTGAATTGCTTATCGACTTCTTCTTTAATCTTAAGAGCCCATTTTGTCCTCATTCGACGAAGCTTCTGTTTTACGGGTTTGAAACCTGGTTTAATCGTGATTCTGTGGTCTATAATATCCATGTTGATCCCTGGCATGTCTTTGTAGGACCAAGCAAAAACGTCCTTGAACTCGTGTAGGAGGTCTACAAAACTTGCCCTTTCGGCGGGGCTCAAGATCGTCCCTATCCTAAGTTCTTGGGGTTCTAGTTCGGTTCTTACGTTGATGGATTCAGTGTTTTCAATAACTGGTCCCCCTTCCCCCTCTTGTAGTATTTTTTTGGCTATGTAGGGAGGTATT
This sequence comes from Silene latifolia, assembly GCF_048544455.1. Lineage (NCBI taxonomy): Eukaryota > Viridiplantae > Streptophyta > Magnoliopsida > Caryophyllales > Caryophyllaceae > Silene > Silene latifolia. The sequence goes on from NC_133526.1 coordinate 135,126,706, forward strand.
TCGATTGAGTCTGGGTTTAGGTCATCCTCATTATCATCATAAACAGAATTACATTCAGAATAACACAAAGAGTAAGCAGAACCTGATTTATTCATATTAAAATTTGAAAAGAGTTGAAACAAAGAAGCCATCTGTTCAGTAGTCAGTGGCGGTAAAGGGACAGCCGTTGGGACATTTCCCGAACTACTGTTACTACTTGATGCTAAGCTAGGAGAAACAAGGGGAGTGGGAGTGACGACAGGAGGAGACTCTCTAGGGACTTCTTTAGACTCCGATTCTGACTCCGATTCTGACTCTGACTCGAATTCACCGTCTTCTGGTTCTCCTTTGAACATCTCTCCTTCTCCAGTGGTGAGCTTGAAGAGTCTTCCTTGGTTGTTCGTCCACTTGATCGACTTTCTCCATCCTTTCTGCTGATTCGAACTGGTTTCTATGATTAATGCGGTAGGGTTAAAGTGATCGTCTTGAAGTATCATGGTAATGATCTCGTCCTGCGCGGCTCTAACAAATCGATCTTCTCCAAATAGTAAGCTAACAGCTTGTTCGTCTAAGCAAGGTACTTGACGAGTCTTTATCCTAGCCTATTTATTTTAGCATTATTTTTATTATGTGGCATATTATTATTATTATTATGGAAAGAAATGAAATAAAGAGGTTAATTGGTTATGAAACCGTTGTGATTTTCTTTTATTATTCTTGTCGAATTCCAAATGCATATGCAAATGTCCTTCTATTTACATTTAAAAAATAATGGGTTGTATCCTGTGAAGGATTGCCTAAGTATTCATTTAAAAAATGAAATCAAACCCTTGCGCGTAGTTCAAGTAAATGTAAAAGAATAATTATTCTAAGCAAGAGCTTGTAATGAACTAGAAAATAAGCATGAGCTTTACTTACTCCTAAAGCACAATTCAGTCTATTTGATGGTATGAGGATGACGAATTGTCAAAATGCAAGAGCAAGGTGACATTAGCTTTATTTCAGCTGGCTAGGGGCCGTTTATATTCCGTGACACAGGAGCGACACGTGAGGTTACGCGGGGCGCGTTTTTGTACCTATTCTAGGCATAGTAACGTTTCAGTTGGTCGAGGATTGTTGGGTTGGCAAATTCATTCCCATCTAGGTCTGTGATCCTAACCGCACCCCCTGGGAGTATGTACTTGACTAGCAATGGTCCGGCCCAGTTGGGTTTAAACTTTCCTCGTGGATCGACAGGTAAAAGAGCTCTAACTGATTTGAGCACCAAGTCTCCTTCTTTGATGTTCCTTGGCTTAACCCTTTTATTGAAAGCTCGTTTGATACGTGCATGATATGTTTGCACATTATGTAATGCGCGCAATCTACGTTCATCCAGGAGGATGAGTTCTTCATATCTATCCCTCTTCCAATCGGCTTCTGGGATTTGACTTTCGAGTAAAATACGCAAGGATGGTATTTCGAGCTCGACTGGTTGCACGGCTTCCATGCCGTAGGTAAAATAGAAAGGGGGTGGCCCCAGTGGGCATCCTAACAGATGTGCGATATCCTTATAAGGCAACTGGTATCTTGCTTAGCCAGTCTTTATAATTGTCAATCATTTTCTTGAGGATTGTGACAACGTTCTTGTTTGTTGCCTCTACCGCGCCATTAGTTTGTGGTGTATACGGCGAGGAATGGTGGTGTTTGATCTTGTACTTGGCTAGCAATTGTTTAGTCTCAGCCTGGAAATGTGACCCATTGTTACTGATGATCTTAGGTGTCTATTGTTTGTGCATCATTGATGGGATTTTCTGCAAAGAACTAGGCAACGGCGCGCCCTTTTATAACTTTCAGAGGTACATACTTGAGGTCGAACTCTGAGAGCATCAAAGTCCATCTTGCTAGGCGTCCGTTGAGAACGGGTTTCTCGAAGAGGTATTTGACAGGATCCATTTTGGAGTATATTTTCACGGAGTAGCTAAGCATGTAATGGCGTAGCTTCTTCGTTGCCCACACAAGAGCGAGGCATGTCTTTTCGAGCGGTGTGTATTTTGCACTCATACTCCAAGAACTTCTTACTAAGGTAGTGATAGCTCTTTCTTCTTTTCCTACGGTTTGAGCTAGCATGGCGCCCATGGCTGTTTCAGTTACCGTGAGATATAAACGAAGAGGTTAATCTCGTTGGGGTGGCATGAGCACTGGTGGTTTGGTGAGTATCTCCTAGATTCGGTCGAAAGCCTTTTGACAATCATCATCCCACATGGTGTGATCTGTTTTCTTTAGATTTTTGAAGATAGGTTCACAGATCATGGTGAGTTTTGATATGAATCAACATATATATTTCACCTTGCCTAGGAATCCTCTAACTTCTTTATCTGTTTAAGGTTGCGGCATTTCGATTAGAGCTTTGATCTTGGAAGGGTCTATTTCTATCCCTCGTTGGCTAACAACATACCCCAGGAGTTTGCCAGATGTTACTCCAAATGCACATTTCTGAGGATTGAGCCTCATGTTGTACTTTCGTAGTCTGGAGAAGAATTTGCGAAGGTTCGCAATGTGCCCCTCTCTATCTTTGGACTTGACAATCATATCATCTGCGTATACCTCAACTTCTTTATGCATCATGTCATGTAATAGTGTAGTTGCGGTGCGTTGATACGTAGCTCCGGCATTGATTAACCCAAACGGCATAACCGTGTAGCAATAGGTGCCCCATTGAGTGACGAAGGCGGTCTTGTGCATATCTTCTATGGCCATCTTGATTTGATTATATCCCGTGTATCCATCCATGAAGGATAATAACGTGTGATCTGCTATATTATCGACCAATATGTCGATATGTGGTTGAGGAAAGTCATCCTTAGGACTTGCTTTGTTTAATCTCTGAAATCAACACAAACACGGATTCTCCAATCCTTTTTGGGTACGAGTACTATGTTGGCAACCCAGTCTGAGTACTCGGAAACTTTGATGAACCCGGCTTTGAATTGCTTATCGACTTCTTCTTTAATCTTAAGAGCCCATTTTGTCCTCATTCGACGAAGCTTCTGTTTTACGGGTTTGAAACCTGGTTTAATCGGGATTCTGTGCTCTGCAATATCCATGTTGATCCCTGGCATGTCTTTGTAGGACCAAGCAAAAACGTCCTTGAACTCGTGTAGGAGGTCTACAAAACTTGCCCTTTCGGCGGGGCTCAAGGTCGTCCCTATCCTAAGTTCTTGGGGTTCTAGTTCGGTTCTTACGTTGATGGATTCAGTGTTTTCAATAACTGGTCCCCCTTCCCCCTCTTGTAGTATTTTTTTGGCTATGTAGGGAGGTATTTCGATTGAGTCTGGGTTTAGGTCATCCTCATTATCATCGTAAATGTTGCATTCTGAATAACACAAAGAGTAAGCGAACTGATTTATTCATATTAAAATTTGAAAAGAGTTGAAACAAAGAGGCCATTTTGTTCGAGAGTCGGTGGCGGTAAAGAGACAAATTGGGACATTTCCCGAACTACTCACTACTTGATGCTAAGCTAGGAGAAACAAGGGGAGTGGGAGTGACGACAGGAGGAGACTCTCTAGGGACTTCTTTAGACTCCGATTCTGACTCTGACTCTGACTCTGACTCGAATTCACCGTCTTCTGGTTCTCCTTTGAACATCTCTCCTTCTCCAGTGGTGAGCTTGAAGAGTCTTCCTTGGTTGTTCGTCCACTTGATCGACTTTCTCCATCCTTTCTCGCGATTCGAACTGGTTTCTATGATTAATGCGGTAGGCTTAAAGTGATCGTCTTGAAGTATCATGGTAATGATCTCGTCCTGCGCGGCTCTAACAAATCGATCTTCTCCAAATAGTAAGCTAACAGCTTGTTCGTCTAAGCAAGGTACTTGACGAGTCTTTATCCTAGCCTATTTATTTTAGCATTATTTTTATTATGTGGCATATTATTATTATTATGGAAAGAAATGAAATAAAGAGGTTAATTGGTTATGAAACCGTTGTGATTTTCTTTTATTATTCTTGTCGAATTCCAAATGCATATGCAAATGTCCTTTTATTTACATTTAAAAAATAATGGGTTGTATCCTGTGAAGGATTGCCTAAGTATTCATTTAAAAAATGAAATCAAACCCTTGCGCGTAGTTCAAGTAAATGTAAAAGAATAATTGTTCTAAGCAAGAGCTTGTAATGAACTAGAAAATAAGCATGAGCTTTACTTACTCCTAAAGCACAATTCAGTCTATTTGATGGTATGAGGATGACGAATTGTCAAAATGCAAGAGCGAGGTGACATTAGCTTTATTTCAGCTGGCTAGGGGCCGTTTATATTCCGTGACACAGGAGCGACACGTGAGGTTACGCGGGGCGCGTTTTTGTACCTATTCTAGGCATAGTAACGTTTCAGTTGGTCGAGGATTGTTGGGTTGGCAAATTCATTCCCATCTAGGTCTCAGTGATCCTAACCGCACCCCACAGGGAGTATGTACTTGACTAGCAATGGTCCGGCCCAGTTGGGTTTAAACTTTCCTCGTGGATCGACAGGTAAAAGAGCTCTAACTGATTTGAGCACCAAGTCTCCTTCTTTGATGTTCCTTGGCTTAACCATTTTATTGAAGGCTCGTTTGATACGTGCATGATATGTTTGCACATTATGTAATGCGCGCAATCTACGTTCATCCAGGAGGATGAGTTCTTCATATCTATCCCTCTTCCAATCGGCTTCTGGGATTTGACTTTCGAGTAAAATACGCAAGGATGGTATTTCGAGCTCGACTGGTTGCACGGCTTCCATGCCGTAGGTAAAATAGAAAGGGGGTGGCCCCAGTGGGCATCCTAACAGATGTGCGATATCCTTATAAGGCAACTGGTATCTTGCTTAGCCAGTCTTTATAATTGTCAATCATTTTCTTGAGGATTGTGACAACGTTCTTGTTTGTTGCCTCTACCGCGCCATTAGTTTGTGGTGTATACGGCGAGGAATGGTGGTGTTTGATCTTGTACTTGGCTAGCAATTGTTTAGTCTCAGCCTGGAAATGTGACCCATTGTTACTGATGATCTTAGGTGTCTATTGTTTGTGCATCATTGATGGGATTTTCTGCAAAGAACTAGGCAACGGCGCGCCCTTTTATAACTTTCAGAGGTACATACTTGAGGTCGAACTCTGAGAGCATCAAAGTCCATCTTGCTAGGCGTCCGTTGAGAACGGGTTTCTCGAAGAGGTATTTGACAGGCTCCATTTTGGAGTATATTTTGACGGAGTAGCTAAGCATGTAATGGCGTAGCTTCTTCGTTGCCCACACAAGAGCGAGGCATGTCTTTTCGAGCGGTGTGTATTTTGCACTCATACTCCAAGAACTTCTTACTAAGGTAGTGATAGCTCTTTCTTCTTTTCCTACGGTTTGAGCTAGCATGGCGCCCATGGCTGTTTCAGTTACCGTGAGATATAAACCAAGAGGTTAATCTCGTTGGGGTGGCATGAGCACTGGTGGTTTGGTGAGTATCTCCTAGATTCGGTCGAAAGCCTTTTGACAATCATCATCCCACATGGTGTGATCTGTTTTCTTTAGATTTTTGAAGATAGGTTCACAGATCATGGTGAGTTTTGATATGAATCAACATATATATTTCACCTTGCCTAGGAATCCTCTAACTTCTTTATCTGTTTGAGGTTGCGGCATTTCGATTAGAGCTTTGATCTTGGAAGGGTCTATTTCTATCCCTCGTTGGCTAACAACATACCCCAGGAGTTTGCCAGATGTTACTCCAAATGCACATTTCTGAGGATTGAGCCTCATGTTGTACTTTCGTAGTCTGGAGAAGAATTTGCGAAGGTTCGCAATGTGCCCCTCTCTATCTTTGGACTTGACAATCATATCATCTGCGTATACCTCAACTTCTTTATGCATCATGTCATGTAATAGTGTAGTTGCGGTGCGTTGATACGTAGCTCCGGCATTGATTAACCCAAACGGCATAACCGTGTAGCAATAGGTGCCCCATTGAGTGACGAAGGCGGTCTTGTGCATATCTTCTATGGCCATCTTGATTTGGTTATATCCCGTGTATCCATCCATGAAGGATAATAACGCGTGATCTGCTATATTATCGACCAATATGTCGATATGTGGTTGAGGAAAGTCATCCTTAGGACTTGCTTTGTTTAATCTCTGAAATCAACACAAACACGGATTCTCCAATCCTTTTTGGGTACGAGTACTATGTTGGTAACCCAGTCTGAGTACTCGGAAACTTTGATGAACCCGGCTTTGAATTGCTTATCGACTTCTTCTTTAATCTTAAGAGCCCATTTTGTCCTCATTCGACGAAGCTTCTGTTTTACGGGTTTGAAACCTGGTTTAATCGGGATTCTGTGCTCTGCAATATCCATGTCGATCCCTGGCATGTCTTTGTAGGACCAAGAAAAAACGTCCTTGAACTCGTGTAGGAGGTCTACAAAACTTGCCCTTTCGGCGGGGCTCAAGGTCGTCCTTATCCTAAGTTCTTGGGGTTCTAGTTCGGTTCCTACGTTGATGGGTTCAGTGTTTTCTATAACTGGTCCCCCTTCCCCCTCTTGTAGTATTTTTTTTTGGCTATGTAGGGAGGTATTTCGATTGAGTCTAGGTCTAGGTCATCTTCATTATCATCGTAAACAGAATTGCGTTCAGAATAACACAAAGAGTAAGCAGAACCTGATTTATTCATATTAAAATTTGAAAAGAGTTGAAACAAAGAAGCCATCTGTTCAGTAGTCAGTGGCGGTAAAGGGACAGCCGTTGGGACATTTCCCGAACTACTGTTACTACTTGATGCTAAGCTAGGAGAAACAAGGGGAGTGGGAGTGACGACAGGAGGAGACTCTCTAGGGACTTCTTTAGACTCCGATTCTGACTCTGACTCTGACTCTGACTCGAATTCACCGTCTTCTGGTTCTCCTTTGAACATCTCTCCTTCTCCAGTGGTGAGCTTGAAGAGTCTTCCTTGGTTGTTCGTCCACTTGATCGACTTTCTCCATCCTTTCTGCTGATTCGAACTGGTTTCTATGATTAATGCGGTAGGCTTAAAGTGATCGTCTTGAAGTATCATGGTAATGATCTCGTCCTGCGCGGCTCTAACAAATCGATCTTCTCCAAATAGTAAGCTAACAGCTTGTTCGTCTAAGCAAGGTACTTGACGAGTCTTTATCCTAGCCTATTTATTTTAGCATTATTTTTATTATGTGGCATATTATTATTATTATGGAAAGAAATGAAATAAAGAGGTTAATTGGTTATGAAACCGTTGTGATTTTCTTTTATTATTCTTGTCGAATTCCAAATGCATATGCAAATGTCCTTTTATTTACATTTAAAAAATAATGGGTTGTATCCTGTGAAGGATTGCCTAAGTATTCATTTAAAAAATGAAATCAAACCCTTGCGCGTAGTTCAAGTAAATGTAAAAGAATAATTGTTCTAAGCAAGAGCTTGTAATGAACTAGAAAATAAGCATGAGCTTTACTTACTCCTAAAGCACAATTCAGTCTATTTGATGGTATGAGGATGACGAATTGTCAAAATGCAAGAGCAAGGTGACATTAGCTTTATTTCAGCTGGCTAGGGGCCGTTTATATTCCGTGACACAGGAGCGACACGTGAGGTTACGCGGGGCGCGTTTTTGTACCTATTCTAGGCATAGTAACGTTTCAGTTGGTCGAGGATTGTTGGGTTGGCAAATTCATTCCCATCTAGGTCTGTGATCCTAACCGAACCCCCTGGGAGTATGTACTTGACTAGCAATGGTCCGGCCCAGTTGGGTTTAAACTTTCCTCGTGGATCGACAGGTAAAAGAGCTCTAACTGATTTGAGCACCAAGTCTCCTTCTTTGATGTTCCTTGGCTTAACCATTTTATTGAAGGCTCATTTGATACGTGCATGATATGTTTGCACATTATGTAATGCGCGCAATCTACGTTCATCCAGGAGGATGAGTTCTTCATATCTATCCCTCTTCCAATCGGCTTCTGGGATTTGACTTTCGAGTAAAATACGCAAGGATGGTATTTCGAGCTCGACTGGTTGCACGGCTTCCATGCCGTAGGTAAAATAGAAAGGGGGTGGCCCCAGTGGGCATCCTAACAGATGTGCGATATCCTTATAAGGCAACTGGTATCTTGCTTAGCCAGTCTTTATAATTGTCAATCATTTTCTTGAGGATTGTGACAACGTTCTTGTTTGTTGCCTCTACCGCGCCATTAGTTTGTGGTGTATACGGCGAGGAATGGTGGTGTTTGATCTTGTACTTGGCTAGCAATTGTTTAGTCTCAGCCTGGAAATGTGACCCATTGTTACTGATGATCTTAGGTGTCTATTGTTTGTGCATCATTGATGGGATTTTCTGCAAAGAACTAGGCAACGGCGCGCCCTTTTATAACTTTCAGAGGTACATACTTGAGGTTGAACTCTGAGAGCATCAAAGTCCATCTTGCTAGGCGTCCGTTGAGAACGGGTTTCTCGAAGAGGTATTTGACAGGATCCATTTTGGAGTATATTTTGACGGAGTAGCTAAGCATGTAATGGCGTAGCTTCTTCGTTGCCCACACAAGAGCGAGGCATGTCTTTTCGAGCGGTGTGTATTTTGCACTCATACTCCAAGAACTTCTTACTAAGGTAGTGATAGCTCTTTCTTCTTTTCCTACGGTTTGAGCTAGCATGGCGCCCATGGCTGTTTCAGTTACCGTGAGATATAAACCAAGAGGTTAATCTCGTTGGGGTGGCATAAGCACTGGTGGTTTGGTGAGTATCTCCTAGATTCGGTCGAAAGCCTTTTGACAATCATCATCCCACATGGTGTGATCTGTTTTCTTTAGATTTTTGAAGATAGGTTCACAGATCATGGTGAGTTTTGATATGAATCCACATATATATTTCACCTTGCCTAGGAATCCTCTAACTTCTTTATCTGTTTGAGGTTGCGGCATTTCGATTAGAGCTTTGATCTTGGAAGGGTCTATTTCTATCCCTCGTTGGCTAACAACATACCCCAGGAGTTTGCCAGATGTTACTCCAAATGCACATTTCTGAGGATTGAGCCTCATGTTGTACTTTCGTAGTCTGGAGAAGAATTTGCGAAGGTTCGCAATGTGCCCCTCTCTATCTTTGGACTTGACAATCATATCATCTGCGTATACCTCAACTTCTTTATGCATCATGTCATGTAATAGTGTAGTTGCGGTGCGTTGATACGTAGCTCCGACATTGATTAACCCAAACGGCATAACTGTGTAGCAATAGGTGCCCCATTGAGTGACGAAGGCGGTCTTGTGCATATCTTCTATGGCCATCTTGATTTGGTTATATCCCGTGTATCCATCCATGAAGGATAATAACGCGTGATCTGCTATATTATCGACCAATATGTCGATATGTGGTTGAGGAAAGTCATCCTTAGGACTTGCTTTGTTTAATCTCTTAAATCAACACAAACTTGGATTCTCCAATCCTTTTTGGGTACGAGTACTATGTTGGCAACCCAGTCTGAGTACTCGGAAACTTTGATGAACCCGGCTTTGAATTGCTTATCGACTTCTTCTTTAATCTTAAGAGCCCATTTTGTCCTCATTCGACGAAGCTTCTGTTTTACGGGTTTGAAACCTGGTTTAATCGGGATTCTGTGCTCTGCAATATCCATGTCAATCCCTGGCATGTCTTTGTAGGACCAAGAAAAAAACGTCCTTGAACTCGTGTAGGAGGTCTACAAAACTTGCCCTTTCGGCGGGGCTCAAGGTCGTCCTTATCCTAAGTTCTTGGGGTTCTAGTTCGGTTCCTACGTTGATGGGTTCAGTGTTTTCTATAACTGGTCCCCCTTCCCCCTCTTGTAGTATTTTTTTTGGCTATGTAGGGAGGTATTTCGATTGAGTCTAGGTCTAGGTCATCTTCATTATCATCGTAAACAGAATTGCGTTCAGAATAACACAAAGAGTAAGCAGAACCTGATTTATTCATATTAAAATTTGAAAAGAGTTGAAACAAAGAAGCCATCTGTTCAGTAGTCAGTGGCGGTAAAGGGACAGCCGTTGGGACATTTCCCGAACTACTGTTACTACTTGATGCTAAGCTAGGAGAAACAAGGGGAGTGGGAGTGACGACAGGAGGAGACTCTCTAGGGACTTCTTTAGACTCCGACTCTGACTCCGACTCTGACTCTGACTCGAATTCACCGTCTTCTGGTTCTCCTTTGAACATCTCTCCTTCTCCAGTGGTGAGCTTAAAGAGTCTTCCTTGGTTGTTCGTCCACTTGATCGACTTTCTCCATCCTTTCTGCTGATTCGAACTGGTTTCTGTGATTAATGTGGTAGGATTAAAGTGATCGTCTTGAAGTATCATGGTAATGATCTCGTCCTGCGCGGCTCTAACAAATCGATCTTCTCCAAATAGTAAGCTAACAGCTTGTTCGTCTAAGCAAGGTGCTTGACGAGTCTTGACGGTAGGAACCGTTTCTGGAGGAATGAAGTAGAAATCGTGAAAGATCTCGATTCCAGCTAACTTCCTCTCGAGATAGTGCCAAGGTTCGGGAAACCCGTGAAAGAGTTCTTGACTCCCCTCCCTAACGAAGTATCCATTTAGGGTAGGGAGGTAGGGTCGCATTTGGATTCCCACGTTCTTGCGGTTTTGAACTTGGGCGAGCATCTCAAGAGCTTCCTCTTTAGTGGGTTTGTACCCTAATCCGAGTGGTATCCTTTGTGAGTTGCCTTCTTTGTAGGGTGCAAAGGTTTTTCTTCGGATAGGATTCAAAGGCATTCCCGGGAAGTATCCCTGAGATTTGAGCATGTGGTTGACCACTAAGTTAGAGTAGGGATTGAAGTATAAGGGTGCCAACTCTCTTTCTATAACGTTTATGCTATGGAAGCCCCCAAGTTCATATACTGGATCCGCGAGTACTTGGTTACTTGACCTCTTTTCTATTACCGCCTTGATGGGTGACGAAGTGATCGTCACCACTTTACCATTTAGTGGGATCTTGATCTTCTGGTGGAGGGTGGATGTTACCGCTTTGGAAGCGTGAATCCAAGGTCTTCCCAGAAGTATGTTAAAGGATGCTTCGATGTCCACTATTTGGAAGTTAACCTTTCGTTCAATCGGCCCTTTGGCTATGGTAAGGTTAACTAGTCCTACCACTTTTTGTCGTGTACCATCATATGCGCGAATACCTTGGTTGGTAGGGGTCCAATCCGACTCTTTCATGCCTAATTTGTATGTTGTTTTCAAGGGTATGGCGTTGATTGCCGAGCCATCATCTACTAAAGTCATTGGCACATTCTTCTTCAAGCAAATGACAGTGATATAAAGAGCCAAGTTTTGATTAGCGCCAAAAGGTGGCAAATCTTCGTCCGAGAATGTAATAGGGTTACTTAGCTTAGGTGACTCTTGGAAGACCAAATTGAGCACGTCATCGGGTGTGGAGTTATGTGCCACATTTAGTTTGGCCAAGGCTTGTAGTAAAGCTTGGCGATGTAGGAACGAGCTTGCAACTAGTTGCCAGACTGAAAGATCAGCCTTTGTTTTCTGTAGTTGCTTTAGTAAATGGTCAGTAGAGGTATCTTCGTTATCATTTGGTGTGATAATGTTGGTATTGGTGATTGGACCATTTGCTATGGGGCCATTTTGAGAAACGTTTGATATGGACGCCCTGAACGAGTAAGGTGGTCTACATCTTGGTCCTCACTGTTTTGGACTATTTCCTCACTGACTTTGACTAGGTAGTGTTCGGTGAGGTATTCATCTTCATCATCGTCGGCACATACTCCATTGACAGTAGCAAGCTCTCTCAACCTTATGATTTCGGCCTCCAATTGGATAATTTGGTCGACTAGTTCATCAACCACGGCTATTACTTCTTGCATTGTAGCATTTTGAGAGAGGTTTAGTGGCGCACATTCTTTAGGTGTTACATTTGGATCACGTAGGGTTGCCACTACACTTTCTAATTCTAAGACTTGCCTATTCACACTCTTTGCCCATGCGACAAAGTCGGTGATAGTAAGGAAAATGGTAGAGTAGTTCCCTTCTTCTTCTATTGCATAGATATCACCTTCGACTGGAGAAATGAGGTGTGAACAATCTAAGGTAGATTCTTCATTTATAATCATCAGAATTCCAAGAGGATTCTGAGTATTGTTAGGCTTGCCTCCAGGCGGTATTGGTAGGCGACCGTCTTCAATCATGTCTTGAAGTACATGTTTTAGCTTGTAGCATTTTTTTGTATCATGTCCCTTGCCTCTATGATATTCGCAATACGAATTCTCGTCCCAGAACTTGGATTTCTTTTCTGGTTCAGGTGTAGGGCCTATGGGTTAAAGCTTACCCTGTTTCATCAATCTTTTTAGAGCATTTGAGTATGTATCCCCAATGTTTGTGAACTTTCTTTGTGGGATACTCTTCTATGATGGTTCGAAAAGCTTAACTTCACCAGTCTTGTTAGTAGAGCCATAAGAACGACTTATTGAACCTTGATATCCACGACCTACCGTTTTGGACAAGAGCCCTTTACGGGTGTCCTCTTCGATCCTTGTTCCTAGTTCGGTTAAGTCCTTGAAGGTCTTAATGTTTTGATACCTCAAATGACTTGCATAAATGGGCTTTAAATTGTCCACGAATTTCTCCACGAGGGTAGCTTCATCTGGACATTCGACAAGTTGGGTACTAGTCTTCCTCCACCTACTTAGGAAGTCGGTGATGCCTTCTTTATCATTTTGGGTAAGAACCTCTAAGGTGTGCATATTGACTTGGATCTCGGCATTATCCGCATATTGCTTAGCAAACCCGATCGCGGCATCATCCCAGGTGGCAATCTTCTTGTGTTCTAGAGAATAGAACCATTGCTTAGGAATAGTGCCGAGAGATGAAGAAAATATCCTTAAGAACATCTCGGGTTTAATGCCTTTGATAGACATGTAATCCTTGAAAGCACGGATGTGGTTCAAAGGGTTTTCATGCCCCTTGAATTTTGGGATATCCGTCATGCTGAAGTTGGTCGGCAATTTGGAGCTCACGGCTTCATACTAGCGATTGTTTTCCCTATAGATATCATCCCCCTTAAGGTACATCAGTTGCTCCTCCAAGTATTGGAGTCGTTTCTCAGCTGCAGTCGGATCTACGGGAGGGTTGACCTCTTGTGCTCCCACAAAAGGTGGAGGATTTTCATTCATGAAGTCATTCACAACTTAGTTTCTTCAGCAACAATTCGGCCCTCGATCGTGTTGAGGCGATCATTCACTAGGTCTTGGCTAGTTTGGAGACGAGCGAGCGCGGCTAGGATTAGATCATTACCATTCGATGGTTGTCCATTGACACTTGCGTGACTAGTTCCAGGCATCTTGAAAACTGGATAAGAGATCGACGACGAATCAAAACACGATCGACCATTCTAGCACACTTACTCAAAGAAAAGGTTTAACTTGTGAAGTGGGAGTGTGCCACTTGTGTCAAGTGAGGTTTGAAGAAATGACAAGGTTTGGAAATGTTGGTCCTAGTCAACTATAGTGTAGTTGTAGGAGTGGACTCGAAGTGAGGTTTTGAAATGGGCTTTGAGGCCCGAATTTTGACTCGACAATTGGACAGAGTTTTGACTAGTTTTGCGCTAGTATTGGCCTATTTCGAAAATCTTACATTTTGAAAGAGGTTTTGATTTTTTTTTTTTTTTTTTCAAAATTCGTCATGGTTTTGTTTAGAAAATGGTGATCACATATAATACAGGTATTTATACATGCATTATAACGGGATGCTGAGGGCATTTAAAAGGGTTTTGGTTTAAAGGGTGGGTTGCCATACCGAACAATCAAACCCGGGGTCTGTGGAGAGGCTCGTACCAAACAGGAGTAAGGTCGATTCCTAGTCCATTTCCTCGAGTAGTGAAAGTCCTTTATACAAACAAGAGTAAGTACCATGGTATGGTTGACGTCAATCGCTATCCATCCTTATTTGGACCGTCTAGACGGGACGATTGGTCGAATGGGTTGGGTTGGGCCTTAGGAAGGCCGAATAAACGGTCTAGGAAGACCGAGTTATGAAAACCGACAATTGTCTTGTACAAACTATTCCCTAACCTTGTTCAAGTTTCACCCTAGCTACACGTAAGTGTATTAATCCCCAGCGGAGTCGCCAAACTGTGGACGCGGGCCCACGGGGGTCGCTTGGGAAGAAAAGCGAGCAAACTTTGCATTTGTGGAGTCGCCACCAATTTATTGTGGAAAATTGAAAACCGTTTGAATACCTCGTGCCATGTCAAGACACAAAGTAGTGACATGAACACCAAGAACTCGTTACCCTTAGCATTCTATGTCTAGAATGACTCTCGTGGATGCCAATGAACACGGATGTTCACAGAGATCTGGAGTAAGGGGTGAGGGTATGTATTAGGAAGCTCTTTTGATCGAACACCTAATCCCGCCCGCCTCGATAGCGGCCTCTACTAATGATTAGGGAAATCGTCTATACTCAATGTGTTGAAGGTTATATGTATGCAATACAACATCCATTAGATTAATCCTAGCATGTGAGAATTAACTAAGTCGGTAAACACGTAATTTAACATGCATTAATGTCGAGGTAGAGATTTAGGTTGGTTGCATGTGAGAGCAAACAAACAAACGATGATGAAGAATACAATAAGATACAATAAAGAAAATTACAATAATTACAATGAATAAATTAATTTACGTCGAAAATACACTTAAAACGGATAATTTGAGAAAAATAGAAGAAAATAAAATAGGTTAGCAAACGAACAGATTATTAGGTGATAATACGAGTAATAGTTGATTAATACATAAACTAATAACTAGGTCAAAGCAACAACGGAAGTTCAGAGGCAGAATTCAACCCGGAACAGGCGCAGCAGTGTTGCGTCCTTTGGAAGAGGCGCAGCAAACGCTGCGTTTGTTCCTGAGCTGAGTTCTGGCTGTGAAGCCGGAACTGCATATCGTTAATGTTCGTGGGTAAATTTAATGCTTGATTATTGATTTTTGACTCGGATGGAAGTGATTTAATAGCTTATTTACATATGATTGGGTCATAAAAACAGTAAAACACGAGATAAAATTAATTAGAACGAATTAATTAGTAGATTAACTACGGGATTAATGATACAAATTAAACAAACTAATCAAATTAATTAGGTTATTAATTTTATTAATGACGAACTAATGATGATGACGATAAATAACATATGCAAATATATCAACGAATGAATTCCAGAGATTCAATATTGATGAATCGAACCTCTAAAAAACCCGAATTGATTTTAATGCCGAAAACCAGAAAATATGAATTACTTGGGATTTAAGTCGGGAATTAAAAGATGAATTGATTATTAATGATTTACATGTTAAAATTATTATGCTAGAAATTATCGTGCTAAAGAAACATGAACAATCAAAAGCAAAACAACGAAACAAACAGACGAACAAAAGACGAAGGAAGAAGAAAGGAAGCAGGAACTGCGGCAGCCTCAAGAAGAGGCGTAGCAGATGCTGCGTCCCTTCGAAGAGGCGCAGCAGTTGCTGCGTCCTTTCTCGACGTTTGTCTCCTGTTAATCCGCAAAAAGGGTTTGAAACAAGGTTTTATAAATCGGTTTTAAGTGTGTTTTCGATGTAAACCTTACAATAATGATTACAAAAATAAAATACAATAATAAAAGAAAGGATTTACACCCTCAGACTCACATGTTTGACGAAACAAGATTAACTAAGTTAACGTTTAGTGATGCTCGACTCGAACGTACGACGAAAGTGCCCTCTAAGAGGAAAACGAACAAAATTGATTAAAGTTGATTGATGTGGAGTTGGTCAAATTGGTCGGTCATGAAAAACGAGGCTGGTACTCAGAAAGATCCGAGCTTACGTGGTTGAAAGTTCAAGCACGTAGACGCCAAAAAAGCAAGAACGTGGTCTTAGAATGCAAAGGGAGAAGAGACGGGCGGACACTCGCGTGAGAAATATGAGGAATGAAGGTCCCTATTTATACTAATCACGGAAGGAATTAGGGTTTCGGAGAAACTTTGGAAGTGAATCTCGGAAAGATTTGAAAAATACACGGAAAAGACCTGGGGAAGAAGCGCAACAGGCACTGCGTCTCTTGGAAGAGGCGCAACACCTGCTGCGTCCTTTCCCAAGTGGTTTCCTCCTGCGGAAGAAAGAATTCCGCGTTTCTATTATGGAAATACGGTTTGATCTTAATTTCCTTAATATTTATAAAATATTTTCGGGATATAATTTACCAAAGGATTAAAAGATTGAAAATATGGAATAGAATATCCGGAACATTCCAGAATATTCTGACTCGGCATATTAAATGGTTATTAGAAAATGAAGACGGTTTTTTACCCGGACTCCAAATGTACTCTAATTACTGTCAAAACGACCGTATCAGCGCGCAGATGACGACTATGAGGTAGACACAAGTGTTTGAGCTATCACTTGACGATAAACTTACGAACTGTCATAAATCATTACGTGTACCAAACATGCGGCCCAATCATCACCGGGTGGCTTGCGGAAGGTGCAGAAATGAGGTATCTACAGAGATGAAGAATTGTAGCCGGAAACCCACGCCCTCGATCGGGGCTGGAAACCCCGATCGGGGTTGACCCCCTGTTGGACTTTTACGTTATGCCCTTATAATACTATAAATAGGGGCCTTAATCCGTCATTGTAAGACATCTTTTCATACATCTTCATACACTATTTTATTCTCTATTAGCCTTAAGTACAAAATTCTCTCTTAGTTTTCATCTTTAGTTTTAATGCTAAGCATTTGATTATTAAACATTTGGTTATTATTCAAGATTTTGGTTCTCATTTTGTTCTACCTTGCAAGTTCTAGTTCAATTTCCATTTCCATTTCGGTAATTCTAATTCTAGTTTATTAGTTTACATTTCTATTTTAATTATCTAGTTTTATCATTAGTACTTTTATTATATCACATAGTTTATTATTACATTTTATGATTCATCACTTAGTTTATATTATTTCTATAAGCATGTCTAGCATTTCATACAACATAGTTTGTAGTTTATATTTCAACATGAGTAGCTAATTTTCCTTAGTCTAGGGACTAGTGAAACCATAAAATAACTAATATATATAAAATGATAAACTAGGTTGATATAATATTGTCTAATTGTTTCTATCACATGTTTGTATCGTCGCGTTTAATCTTTATTTAAAGGCCTTATTCATTGATTAAGTTTGTTAATTCGTTCTATAAGTCGAGAGGCACAGAATCGGATTAGACTAAGCATGTGTAGTAGGACAACCTAGTCATAAAACGATAGCTTCTCTAGGACCCGGTCTATGGTTGACACTAATATCGTGAGGTGGGTGTCTTTAAGCCTAAACAATTGACAATGTTATTATTTCCGAGTTTAATATGAATATATACTTACAATTGCATGTGTGACCCGACTCCCCTAGACTCCTTTAATCATATATTGCAATATCGTTTTATTTGTTAATTATCAAACCAACCAACAAACCAAACCAATCGTAACCGACCTTGATAGAAATCTATTCATAGCATTTTATAGCGCAATTCCCGTTTCCTTGTGTTCGACCCCTATTGCTACAATAAATTGTGTCTAAGGAAATTATCTTTGTTAGGTGTGTGACTTAGTCTATCAAGCATCAGTTCCTTGAGACAATTTTATCTTTCTTGTTGTTTTCTTGTATACCCAAGTCTAACAGGTTAGAGATTACACCTTTTGATCCCGAGTTAGAAAAGACTTTTCGCTACAAACGAAAATTTCAAAGAGAAGTAAGTCAGGTGGAAGACTTGAGTACACTTGACTACGAGCGGTATACTTTCGCAGAAGATTCGTGTAACACCCGCGAAATTTCCATTTGGCATTTATAATTTAATTAGCTATTTTATTATTCTACTTATATTTTAAACCCACTTTTATAACCATTTTACTTTATATGTATAATAATAATTATGGTAATAATAATAGCCGTCTTAGCCTTTTAAAATGCGTAGTTAGTCTTGAGTCGTGTTTTTAGTGAGATCCGACTCAATTTGAGTTGTTGGGCCTTTTATAACTTATGGGCTTTTCTCCTTCTCTTTTCTCTTCATAAAACCCTCACATAACACCTCACAATTTCATCTCCCTCATTATTTTTCTGAAATTCTCCTCTCAACAAACACCATTAATACTCATCTTCCATCAAAACCTAGATTCATCATATCTAACTCAATTCTTCACCAATTGGAACCATTTTCGCACCATCATATTTCTCTCCTCGCCCTCCATCTTTCTAGGTAAGAAAGTTCTAGCCTTTTGTATCTTTTAGAAAATCCAACTTTTTGTGAGATGAGTTTTCTCACCCTTTTTGCCTTAAACTCGTTCTAGGATGAAGCTTTAGCATTCTGGGGTGATATTGAGTCGGAATCATGTCTTTTGATGAGCTAAAAGGTAACGGTGATGGGTTACTCAACATTATGTCAATTTGGATGTTTATATGTTATAGTTTGTTTACATGTGTGTTAAAGTTAGATTTTTTACATGTTTGTACTTGTTTGTTGTTGTATGAGTTTTTGTGTGGAAACTCTCTTGGTGGTTTGAGGAAGTTTCTAGTCTTTTGTATACATGGATGAATTAGTAAAGAAACTGTCTTATTCATGCTTAATAATTGTGTTTAATTATGTCATGAAGTTGTTAGTTTGGAATTGTTTGAATTTGAATCAAATCTTGTATTTTAGTCCCTCTTTTATGCTTTGATTTCACCCTTAATACTTGCATGATGTTACTTGGGTAATATATGGTGCAATTGGGATGGTAATGGTAGGATAAAAATTGATTTGGGGATGAAGATGAACTTGTTGTGTTGTGCAAAGTGCTCATATCGTGGCATTTGGAATTGGTTGCAAAGTGGGGTCTTGGATGGGTGGTTGTTGTGGATATTAGATGTGGGGATTTTGGTGGGAGAACTTGGGGTAGTAGTTAGGATTTTCATTGTATGAGTTGTAAGGTAGTTTTATGTTGACTTGCTCCTCAAACTCCCCATACCCATTGTCATACTCAAAAGATCCACCACATACTCCATATGTCAAGTCTTGAGCCAACATAGCTAAGACAAGGAAACAACTACAAGCATGAAAACTATAACAAAACGGTAACAACGACCTTGAGGAACAAGTTCCTCAAGGTTAA
Organism: Silene latifolia; assembly: GCF_048544455.1. Taxonomy (NCBI): domain Eukaryota; kingdom Viridiplantae; phylum Streptophyta; class Magnoliopsida; order Caryophyllales; family Caryophyllaceae; genus Silene; species Silene latifolia. The sequence continues at coordinate 135,145,834 of NC_133526.1, forward strand.
AGCACAACTAAAATAGACAAACAAACAAGAACTTAATCACAAAACACCGTCCCTCGCAACGGCGCCATCTTGATGGTCACGCGGTTGTCACACGCCCAATCAAACACATTTATATTCTCAACAAACAACTAGCTAGTGGTTAAGTCAAGGTCGATCCACGGGACGGTGTACTTTGGGTTCTAAGTATATTTATCTCAATTTATGCTAGTGTCACAATTGGTTTGGGTTGGAGTGGATGGGTCTAAACTAATGAAAGCAATAAGGTAAAATAAGAAATAAATTAAGATATGTAAACAATTCATAAAGATATTAGGATGTCATGGGTTCATAGGGGATTAATGGTAAGATAGCATAAATGAGTGGTGTGGATGCAAGCAATTATTATTGTTGGAATTGAGTTAGTTCATGTCTTATAATTCATAAAAAGATTTGGGTCCCGGAGCCGAGTCATTTGTGACTTTACAACACCTACAAGTCGACTTAATTCTTCTTATTAAACTACATGCGTGATAAACCAATTCCTAAGGAAACCTACGTCTCGGAGCCGAGTCGGTTAAGACTTTACAACACCTACAAGTCAACTTGGGTTTTCCCTATTCAACAATATGCAAGGTCTAACAAGGTTTTAGTTGGTTTATGTCTTACAGGCCTTGTTGAAAAGATAAGAGAAACATGCTCGGTTGTCAATCAAGCATTTCATCAAACATGATATATGCATAAGTTGAAGAACAATAAGCAAGCATTCATATGAACTCATTAAGCATAAATCTATCCTATAATTAACTCCCCTAATCTCCCACTAATCCTAGTTAAGTAACTACTCACTTATTATCATGGAAAACATGTTATCAATGGTGTCAATCATCACAAAAAGTATAAACATGATAAAAGAGTGAAGAAATAAGTAATAAAGAGTAAAGTGTAAAGAGATTATACCAATATTAAGATGGACAAATAGAAATGAAAGAATAATAGAAGAGAACTTGATTAATTCATGAAGAGTTGTCAAATCTCCAAATAATAACCCAATAATCTTCAATTACCCAATAATAAAGCTTGAACAATAATTAAGGAAAGATTAATGTGTAATTTGTGGAATGATTAAAGAGTAATCTATTATAATCTACCCCTAATGAGAGCTTAATCTAATCTAAGGAAGCTTGTTTTAATCTAAGGGAACTTGGTTATTAGCTAGGTAATACAATGGGGTATTTATACTAAAATTAAGTACAAGGATTAGGGTTACTAAGGGTTTAAATGACGATTAGGACCCTAAGAGAAGCTTGATAATTTGAAACTCCCGAGGGACATGCGCGGATTGAGTAGCAACTCCCCTGGGACATGCGCGGATTGGCCTGAAGCATGCTTGGTCCTGTGAGGTGATCCGCTCGGGCTGGCATCGGGACGCACGGATCCTAGGTCTCAGACGCTCGTCCTGGGCTCGGGATCCGCGGGTTGTCTCACAGGGTTTTCTAAAATGGCAAAGCAGTTCTGGGACGCGCGTCCTGAGCTCGGGACGCTCAGATCCTGGGACAGCTTGTCTATTTGAGCTCGGATTGTAAAATGGACGTCATTTCCTCATCCGGACTCCTATTGGAGTGATTCAAAAGCCTAGACCACTTGATTTTTCGATGTTGTTTCATCTAGCATACTTTCAGAGCTAAAAAATCAAGTATTGGCTTGGTTTCAAGCAATTTCCACCTATAATGGCTCCCTTCATGGGTCTTGGGGATCCTTCATGGGTCCTGGGGATCTTTCATCATTTCCCTATTACTTGTTTTATTGACTTAGACCTTTATTATTGGTCTCCTCTTTGATACTTGGTCGTTATATGTTATCAATTTAGCTCCTCTTCACTCCACTAGGGCATAATTAGTGCTCTTCTCCTACCAAAGACACCAAACCTCATAGAACATGCATAATAGGAAGCTAAAGACAAGAAATGACCCTAATACACACTAAAAAGCATAGGAACTAGGCTAGTTAGGGGACCAAATGTGCGTAAATATGACTCACATCATAAATGCTTAATTTATGCTCGCCACATGGTTCCTCGATCGAGTGTTATGGGGCTCGATCGAGTACCCAAGTTTTTGGATTTATTTCGTGGCCTGACGATGATAGGAACTGCGCGGTTGATAATTTTTCCCCTATTTTGCAGCTGGTTTGGGGAAATTATTTACTCTTACCTGGTATTCTCGTCCCTTGCCTTCTTTTATTGTATTATCTCTATTTCTTTTCCATTCCTTTTGTTAGTTGTGTGCTTTAGGTTGCTGGATTTGTGTGTGATTGTTATGTTGTAGGCGTCACAATGAGGACACTGTGACATTTAGATTTGGGGAAGGAATTTAATTATGTTGTGTGCATTTATATCAAAAATCCATAAAAATTAAAAAAATTCAAAATACAAAAACATGTTTTTTTTTTACTTTGTTTTAGATCGAGTCTTGGTGAATTGAATAACAATTATGTTAATTTGCCTTATTTTTGCATTTGAATCCCAATATAGTTATCCATGTACATTTTTTTGACCCGTTATTTAGGAAAACAAAGCTCATAATTGAAGTCTTGACCGTATTTGACATGCCTTATATTGATAAGATTTGACACAATTATGTTGGTAAACTACTTAAATTCTGAGGTCTATAGAGCTTCCTAGGCCGGGAACATCAATAAACTGGTCTCATTTGTCAATTAGGCTTGAGTGTGGTTTCTCCTTGTGGAATGTGTAATATCAAATTGCATAAGTGTGACATTGATTTCTTGATACTTTTATTGCTTTCATTTGACTAAGTACATCTGGATAGGCGGTTCTTACCGTTCAAATAAGCCTTAGATTACCTTTTGTTTAGCCCATTTGAACCCTTGTAGCCATTCTATATCCTACATTTATGAAGAGTTATGGATTTTAAGTACCTAAGAGGGGGAGGGGGTGAATTAGGTACTGTTTTAAAAATTTTAACTAAACTTAATTGATATAAGTTAGTCAAACGAAATGATATCTCAAGTATCTAACAAACACCCATTTTAAATGAAAGTTAAAAGGCGTATTGTTGAACTGACTAGAGCAACAGTGAGACAGACTGTTACTAGTTGGCTTTGCAAATGTTGTAAGCAACAGACCAAACCGACAGTATCGCAGACTGTTGTGCTTAAGAACAATAAATGAGTTTAACTGAAAATTTCAACTTAATATTTATTGTTTTAAAGTAAGTTGATTGACAATATGAATGTTAAATGGATACATCAAATAAATTGAATGATTAAGAGTGTATCACGATTACCAAAGTAAGTTCTTGAAATCAGGAAGCGACAGTTGTTCTGACTGTTACTTGTTTGTCTTAGCAATTGAAGTAAAAGATGCAGACCAGAAGTAACAGTATTCAGGACTATTGCTAGCTAAAACATGAATGAAGAACAAATAAAATAAATTGCAGCGGAATTAAAAGCGAAGTGAGATCAACACGGCGATTTTTGAATTGGTTCGGCCAACACTCTAAGGGCCTACGTCCAATCTTCTTTTATTGATAAGTGAAGTGATCTACTCCGACTACTTAAGACACTTACAATAAAAGGACCAACAACCTACTCTGGTTGCGACACGAGTTCTAAGACTACTCCGTCTATGAACTCGACACTCTAACTAGAATGTTTACAAGACCAAGTTTCCTCAAACTAATTCTTTAAAAGAATTGAGAAGGACAACTTATTGGTACAAACGATTCTAGATGAGAGAGTACAATACTATGAAGTAACAGTGATTTCGACTGACACACTGGAAGACTTAAAAGATTTTTTGTAAAGAAAATTTCGAGTTCTTAAAAACTGATTTTGCAAAAACACTTTGATTTCTCTGGAAAAGTCTTTGTTTCAAAGTGAAGAGAAGGGTTCCTTTTATAGAGGAAGCACACAAGAGGAGGCAAGCTAGGGTTTGTGAGTCAAAGCATTTGAAAAGAAACAAAGACTTTAACTTTCCCATGTTTGCACCAAAATGGCTTGTTTCTAAAAGTCACAAAGGAGAAAAGAGAGTTTGTATTTAACCTTAAAGGACCTTTGTGTTTTCAGAAACAAGAAGGAGATGCCATTAACAAGAGGACAAACTTTTGTTAAAGAAGGAAAGAGCCAAACCAAGTTCCATGGAAATACAAACAAAAGTTGTATCATGAAAAGGGAAATCTTTTGAAATACTCTTTACAAACTCTTTTTCAACATCACACTTTCAAATATTTCAAGATGTTGAACTGGTTTAAGAAAGCCCATTTGTAAAATATTTGAAATGAAAGTTTTGCTCCAAGTGTGACGGGTCAAACGAGATAGTCAAGCATACTACTACCCGTTACAGGTAACGGTATGTCAGACTGTCACTATTACATGTATTATACTCTTTCATCTTTACATAGGTTGACAAAACGACTCTAAATCTTGGGTAGCAAATTATCAACCATTCTTGACTTTGACATTGATTAATTCTTGCTTAAGGAGGTTGCATTATTCCTGAAATGGTACACTTAGAAACACGATTAAATTGGGCATGTCATCATCAACCAATATGTCCTAACAAATTCCCCCTTTGATGATGACAAGCCCCATAAAATTAATGTTCCCATTGAGTTCCCCCTTAAGTGGTCAGTCCAAGATAAATCATGAGGGTAGAGATAAGAGCAATGTAGACTTAAGAAACACACAAAGCCTAGAACAAGATTACTAATATATATAGTCTACTACATAGCAAGAGTTTAGTCAATAAGCAAGTAGAAAGAACATGAATTTTCCCTATTCCCCCTCTTGACATCATCAAAAAGAAAAGAGGCTACCCTCGGACACAGAATAATCATGCATGAGACGTCACATGAAAGACAACCATGGTTGCGTCATAATAACAAGGTCAACACAAAGCAAAGGTTTAAACATGAGTTCAAACACAAAGTTCAACAAGGCTAAACCATAGTTTAATTAGTACACCACCGAATGATAATTAGAGAGGGACAAGATGTGTAAGGTGTTAGAAATCTATATCTCATTACTTAACATATTCTTATATGTTTCAAATTTATTTTGTCATAAAATAAATTACTAATCTTATGCATGGAAACAATAATTAATTAAGGAAGAAATCATCATCTTACATTGTGATTTTCGGATCAAAGGGCACAAGAGAGTTCTCCTACTCTCTTGTTCTTGAGCTCTCCTTAAATGGATGAACAAAAAGATACAGTATAGTATCTCTCCCAAAAGCATATACCCAAGATAACCTCTTAATAGATTAATATTATTAGATCTAGAATAATAATAATCTTACTAAAATTGACCCAAAATGTTTTTGTGCTCTTGAATTTTCGGCCAAGAGGAGAGGAATTTTGGAGTATTTTTGTTTTCTCTTTCTAAACTTCTTTAAGTTATTATGTGTAAAAATGAATAATGCACTAACTTTGCATGTAGTGTTAGTGTGTAAAATAAGCAAAAACATTTGCTCATCTTCATATGGGAAAACCGAAAAATGGGAAGGAGAGAGAGCCCAATGCATGCTCTCCTTTTATTCCCAAGAGAAGGCTATGTATGCAAGGCTATGAGTAGGTTTCATAATTGTGTTTTCCACTTATAAATAATCAACACAATTTTATCCTAATGCTCCCTCCATTTCGGTACACTCACATAAAATGGATGAGTCCATTTTATTTGTGATTTTGTCAATATGTCACATGTGACACATTATAAGACATCTTATATATTAAATGTATTTTTAACAATTAAAAATCAACATATTAATAAAATATGTCATTTATAAAAATAACATGGTAATTCACAATTACTTGTACCAAAATGGTTTACCAATTATAAATCACAATATCTTGTATTTATAATAAATTATTCATTCCATATCAATTGTTTCCGTAAATAATAATTTCATCTAAGTAATAAAACAATTCGATTACTTGGACCGTATCTTATTATAATCAAACATAATAAGACACGTAAATATTACTTCCAAAAATCGTCCGTCAATTTTAATTAATTTAATTAACTCGTATCGTCACACGATCAATTAAATAATCAATCAAGAGTGTTACCCTTTAGGTATGACCTAAGGGGATCAACTGATCACCACCGTCGAGCGACAGTAATGTCAAACTCTAGTCAGCCAATCATTACCGATATGTGTGGACCAGTTGACTGTAAAAAATTACATCCCACATGTATTCTTAAAATGATACTTAAACATGTGATCATTATGATCAACAGTCGTGATCGCATTATTGTCGGAGAACACATATTCCAACAATCTCCCACTTGTCCTCGACAAGTGTGCGTCACCAATTCTCTTGTCCTATTAATATCTCCCACTCAATGCAAGGTGTCTTTCAGGTCGTACTTGCAAGTGATCATACCGAGAGTGGTTTCCTCGATCTAGAGAATAACTGATTAACCGGATTTATCCACCATGGATTCATTCCGAGCGTGGCCACGCATTTGCAGTTCATTACTCCTCGAGTGGCCCTGAGATATTATTTTAACCCTGACAAGGGGGTGGACAATTCCTATCGCACTTATTCCCTTTGACTAGTCACAGCCATCATAACCCAAAATATGCCCATTTGACCCCATTTACGAAGGTCGTAGTAACACAAATCAAAGTTAATCTGAAACTGTGCCATCTTAGGCGAACAGTCTTTAGTCAAAAGAATCGAGTCATTAGAATACTATAGTAGCTCTCGCCACGACCAGGCTTTATAAATTTGCCAGAACTCTATAAGCGGTCACTGCCCGACAAAGTGTTCCTAACAGTCTGCCTATGTGATCGACTAGTCATCTCACATGACTCTATGGCACTTGAACTTGCCATCAATCGCATCACACTCTAGTAACTTCGAGACGTCACCTCATACAAGTGACTATGGGCAAATACCATGTTAATCCAGGTTCACTTAACGGGGTTCAATGTTGTCTCTACAACCCGTTTGGATGTAACAAAGTATAATAAAAGAGTTTTAAAGTAAAACTCGAACGACAAATGCGATTATCACATATGAATAGTCAATGCCTGATTACTATTTCATGTTCTATAATCTAATTTGATCTTGTATGTAGTTGTTCATTTTAATTCATTTGAAATGACATGATTCATCATGTTTAGCCTATGAGAAGGCTTTGGTTAGTAGGTTTTATCAACTTCTTGTACCTTACACAACCTTACTACATACTCGTTTTCCTTTGTAATGTATACATTTGAATCACAAAACTTTCTGAGTACGTGTCGAGATTCAATCAAGACATAGGCCCTCTAGCCTAAGAATAGCTCCCACTGTTTTCACAGTGTGTGGGACTCATCCTCTTGCACATCTCATGATTGCAAGTGTACTCAATTTCCGTTATAAATATCTCTCATTGTTCTTTATTGCCTAGAACGATTCTAGAAAATCTATTTCTTAAATAACATAGCCACAATGGTGTCTTAACCATCCTAATGTGTTTTGATTATGGTTTTGTCGGAAACCATGCGCAATCTCAATTGTCAATTGTCACTTGTGTAACACCCTTACACAAAATTGCATCATAAACACTTTGCTTTACTTCCTTAATGCTTCTGCAAGCACTTAAGGGTAATCTTTATGGCTTACTTAGTAAATATTACTTAAATTCGATTTTAAAACAATTCATCATACCCAAAGCATATGAAGTGTTATACATAATTACTTATTTAATTGATCCGGCAGCGGAAGCAAATGGAATCAATCAAATATGTTCAATTTAATTGAACTAGTCATGAATCTTATCAACATAAGACTTCTTATTGACGCTAATATCATGTGGATTTATCTTCATAAATCCGGATATTAAAGATGTATTATAATACTCCAAGAGTCTTAAATCATTCTCGATGATCAATATGTCATTCACATATAAGACTAATTAAAATTTCCGTAACTCCCACTAAACTTCATGTATAAACACAACTTCTCGACTTATCGAGAAAAGTTTCATAACATGATCAAAACATTGATTCCAACTCATGGATGTCCTACTTAAGATTCTCTCTTAAGTTTCACATTATCTTAGGATTGCAAGAATCTACTAAACTCAAGATATGTATTGAATACATTCCTTCTAATTGAAGAAGTGGATTTTAGATTCACTCGCTGTGTATTTCATAATAATGAAACACAATCCCTAAGAAGATCCAAATAGACTTAAGCATTTCAACCAGTGCAAAAATCTTTGCCACCAATCTTGCTACGAAATCTCTCTTTATTAGTGTAAAACCCTTTGTCACTAATCAAGCCTTTTTATTTCGGACTTTCATGGCTCTAAGCCTTGTATTGAGTTGTGACTTAAACACTCTTATGTAAGCCATTTGTTGATTACTTACTTCATTCCAGAAGTAATCAACTTGAATCAAACAATTTCTTTGTAAGTTTTAAGCTGTTTACTTTCTTAAAAGTAGCATGAATTCATCATTTTCAACAAATGACGAATTTAACCACCTAGGTTTTAAAGAAACAACTTACACAAAACGTCTCATGTAGCCAAGAAAGACCAGTTTCTTGCGACATAACATTCTTTGTGGCTTTATTTGTGGCTCTTGAATAATTTCTCCCACTCTGTCTTCTAGAAATAAACTTGTATTTTAGAAAGACAGCTTCACGAGCCGCAAACCCGTCGTACTCGTGATAATTGAAAGGGAAAAATGAGCATTTGTTTCTTGTGAAAACTTACGAATATGGTACATTACCATTTCATATCTCATATGATTTAGTGAAAAATAATTTAGACAAAAATGATAAATTCCCCAAAAGGATCAAGTAACTCAAAGTAACTTGATTGAAGTCCAAACCATATCGGATCGCGTTTGATTTCTTATCCAACCACACATTATTCCATAATGCGTGCTAAGAGAGATTAACTTGTGATACTATATCACATTTCCTTTGGCTTATATCAAAGTCTTCACTTTGATAATCCCATCACGATTAAATCGTGATTCCTTGAAGTCTTTAAACTTCTTCAAAGATTTCTATATTTACCTAATTAAGTGAACACATTAGTGTCAACTTAAATCGTTGGTAAAAATAAAATGATCAACCTATTTTTGATCAATGATTTACAACCTCGATCTCCTTTACAACCAAAAGGCACGAGATATCTTGCTTTGAATACAAGATACGCATAAACCATTAACAATCTAATGGTTTCGAGAGTACTCGATAACTCTTTGCGTTCATCATTCCAGAATTTAAGGTTTAATCTTGGGTTACCAATTTGAGTCTTGCATCATCTTCATGATATATCATTCTAGTTTGGTTTAGAATATAATCACTTTGATAATGGGCTAGCCATACATCAAATCGTGGTGTATAGGGTCACAAAAGTGAAACCTCTTTTGTATCTTAACAAGTTTGTATTCTTATTTAGAGTTTATGTACTTAATAGTCATAATTAAGTACAACTCCAAATCCAAAAACTAGATTGAGTACATAATTACTCTATCTCTCGACATTATTGATGCTAGTCGTCATATTCTAATCATCTTATGTAACGAACACAATGATGAAAACCTCCACTGGTTTCTAATATTGACGAAGTAGTACTAGCAAAATTTATGTTTAATCAAATAAACATTTAAAGAAGAAGGTCCCATTAGATGTCCCACAACTAACTTATTGATTCTTCAATGATTTGGGGTAGTTTCCTTTCTAGTGTCCAACATTTAAGACAATGGAAACTTTATCGGTCGGGATTGATAGGTTTAGTATCGTCATTCTCAACAACTTTACTTTTAACATTACCTTGTATCAATTCCATTATAATCTTTACTTCTTGAACCTCGTCCTCATCTTAACGGTTTAAGAGAATGCACCCACTCATTTCAATAAGTCTTTGCTTTGAGAAGCAAAATTGAATTCATGAAGATTACTCTTCATTTGTTCGTTTTAGTCTTAAAACTTTCATTGAAGTGGTTGCGATATTTTGGTCAATTTTGATTTCCAACAAATCTAGTTACCAAAATTAGAAACAATTCATTGTAAGTAGATGTGTTAGTCAAAAATCAAAAACCTGTTTGATAATGAATAGCTTTAATCTATACTCTTTAAAAGAGATCCTTAGCAATGGTACATTTGAGGTTTTAGAAGCAAATTCACATTTGTCTTTAGTTACGTTGTTTTAATGGAGATTTGAACTAGATTCGAAATGATATCGTATATGAATTGTGGTAAAGAAATAGAACAATATGATAACGGAATAGTGGAAAACTTAACATTTATCGTTTTATTAATACTTGTAAATATAATAACAAGTAAAGCATTTACATAGTGACCTCTACCCAACTATGATAAATGATTCCAAGATCCAAATTCATATTAACTTGGGCACGGTAGGGCCGATGAAACCCTTATCAATATAACTCGGTGGATTAACACTTTAATCGATTCTACTTCTAGAACTCTTGGTCGATAAAATTACATTAATATTTATCTATAGCCCGGAACACATGCGGCTACGGTCGCGAATACTTCCGTTGAGCTCAATCTAAATTTCGAATAAATGTGTCCATGATCCAAATCCACGTCAACTTGGGCACGGTAGGGCCGATGAAACCCTCATCAACATGAATTCGGTGGATAGACATTTATCACCCACTTCCCCTACGTAACAAGGTTTGTACCCCGGTAGGGCCGAGTGCACTCCCTCGCGAAATAGGTTTTCTTGGTTTCTACTATTTGGTAAGGCTAAGTCTCAATTGTTTATTTTAGCGAGAGGTCATGTCAATTTATTATCTATCACGTTTTAAGTGAACTAAAGCGGTGAACTACGATAATTGTAATTGACACGGTCGATAAACTCGATTAAAAGATAATGCATGTTTAGTTATGGCGATTTAGCTATGCATGCGACATATAAATAAAATGCAAAGCATAAATTAAATCCTAGTATGGCCTTCCTAAAATAGAAAAACTATTTAACTATTACATATTCGGAAACCAACTCCATTGGTCCCTTGAACTTCGGTTGTGGCACGCATCTCTAGATAACACCGTCTTTATGTATCGCCATCTTGAAGAAATCTGTCTTTGGGAACTCCGAAATAAATAAAATTACATAACAAATTACATAATTTCCTATTATACATTTGTAACTAAAATAAAATAAATCTATTAAATTACAAAACGATGATACGAGATCACAATAAATTACAACCGAATCGATATTCCCATACATTTCGGGTAATACCAATTAAAAACTAAGGCCATACTAAGTAAAAATACATAATTCAAAAATTACATAAAATAAAATTATAACAATCATAAATAAAATGCAGCATTATAATATGTATGAACATGGCAAATTTTATGCTAAATCGCCTTTAAGGAGCCAATATCGTATATTTAACGGTTTTTACGGATTTGCGTGATTCAACCTTTTAAAAACACAATAAAATACATAAATTCATATTTATGCATAAGTTAATTACCCTAACCTTTTAGGACTCAAAATTAGTCTTCACTAATTATTTGACCATAATTAACTCATATTTCTAAAATTTGTTCATTAATGGACCTAAAATTATAAAAATAAGCTATAAACTTCAAATAAATCACAAAAATTTCAAATAAATTTGAAATTTGAAATTTAAACTCATGAACATTCTGGAAAAATACCATAACACTCATAATGTTCAAAAACTTAGGTTAAAAATTTCGAAATTTATCCGGAAAAACAATGTTGCGGTTTATCGGTTTTAACAAAAATAATCATAAAAACATGGGAAAAATTATATTCATCAATTTTTCAATTTTAGATCTGAAAAAAGACAATAAAATGCAACATATGACGTTTTTCCTTAGTCATGGAGTATGTTTTATTAATATTTCACTAATAAAGTCACTATTTATGCTATTTTTCTTCAAAAAATCATAAATCATGCATAAAGACTTCAATAAAGCCTATTAGTTTACACACATCTTGTAACATTGCATGTGACAACATACTAAATTTCTATGACCAGATTCGAAATATTTCTCATATTAACCTATTTTTCATTTAAATTCGATTTTTATAATGAAAAATCCATTTTTCGAGCATAAGAACTCCAAAAATTATGAAAATTTCCAGATCAACGAAAAATAAAATATGTGAAAACATATCCAAAAACCACTAGAAAATTCGAAGTTTAGCTAATTTTCGTCCAAAAATGACATTTTTATCATAAAAATCACATTTTAATGCCAATATTATATAAAATGAACAATAAAAATCCATAAATTAACCAAAATATCCTAAATACATTTTAAGATTAGAAACTTTAACATGCATAAATTATTTTCGTGATATATCATAATAACACAAATTTACAAGTTTTTATATGTTAATCGTATAACTCGGAAAAACTTAACCGATTTGCATGCAAACAACCTTGTGCTCATGATACCGCTTGTTAGAAATCTATATCTCATTACTTAACATATTCTTATATGTTTCAAATTTATTTTGTCATAAAATAAATTACTAATCTTATGCATGCAAACAATAATTAATTAAGAAAGAAATCATCATCTTACATTGTGATTTTCGGATCAAAGGGCACAAGAGAGTTCTCCTACTCTCTTGTTCTTGAGCTCTCCTTAAATGGATGAACAAAAAGATACAAGTATAGTATCTCTCCCAAAATCATATATCCAAGATAACCTCTTAATCGATTAATATTATTAGATCTAGAATAATAATAATCTTACTAAAATTGACCCAAAATGTTTTTGTGCTCTTGAATTTTCGGCCAAGAGGAGAGGAATTTTGGAGAATTTTTGTTTTCTCTTTCTAAACTTCTTTAAGTTATTATGTGTAAAAATGAATAATGCACTAACTTTGCATGTAGTGTTAGTGTGTAAAATAAGCAAAAACATTTGCTCATCTTTATATGGGAAAACCGAAAAATGGGAAGGAGAGAGAGCCCAATGCATGCTCTCCTTTTCTTCCCAAGAGAAGGCTATGTATGCAAGGCTATGAGTAGGTTTCATAATTGTGTTTTCCACTTATAAATAATCAACACAATTTTATCCTAATGCTCCCTCCATTTCGGTACACTCACATAAAATGAATGAGTCCATTTTATTTGTGATTTTGTCAATATGTCACATGTGACACATTACACGACATCTTATATATAAAATGTATTTTTAACAATTAAAAATCAACATATTAATAAAATATGTCATTTATAAAAATAACATGATAATTCACAATTACTTGTACCAAAATGTTTTACCAATTATAAATCACAATATCTTGTATTTATAATAAATTATTCATTCCGTATCAATTGTTTCCGTAAACAATAATTTCATCTAAGTAATAAAACAATTCGATTACTTAGACCGTATCTTATTATAATCAAACATAATAAGACACGTAAATATTACTTCCAAAAATCGTCCGTCAATTTTAATTAATTTAATTAACTCGTATCGTCACACGATCAATTAAATAATCAATCAAGAGTGTTACCCTTTAGGAATGACCTAAGGGGATCAACTGATCACCATCGTCGCACGACAGTAATGTCAAACTCTAGTCAGCCAATCATTACCGATATGTGTGGACCAGTTGACTGTAAAAATTACATCCCACATGTATTCTTAAAATGAGACTTAAACATGTGATCATTATGATCAACAGTCGTGATCGCATTATTGTCGGAGGACACATATTCCAACATAAGGCAAGAGACAAGTTTGAGTATGGGCAAATTCAGGGTGCGGAAGTTTGGTCATCGTTTTTGTGGATAATAAAGAGGGTTTCAAAATGGTTGAGGTTTGACAATGAAGGTCTGAGTCACAGTCATCTCTACTGTTGCATTGGACTTTGTACATATTTGAAACCACTAAGGTATGCACCTATATAAGTTCTCAACATGTGATGAAGGAACATCAACTTCTTATATTTTCCTTAGTACACAACATGTGATGAGGGAACATCAACTTCTTATATGATGCTCTCATTTCATGAAAACTCTTGACAAATTTGATCTTGACCTTTGAGCATAGCAACAGTTGTATACACTATGACTTCCTTTCTATTTCTTTCAAATTTTCGCTTTACTTCTTTTCTCAAGAAGGTCGTCCTTAATTGCATCTATCTCGTTTCCAATAATTACAATCACTTTGACATTTCGCATATTGTCTTCCCATTTCTTTCCACCTTTTTTTTTCACTCCATTTTTCCAACCAACTTCCCAATCATCTCTTGATGCATATGTAGAACATGTAGTTGTTTGGTTCTTTGTTTCACATAGACCTTTGTAACATAAGTGAATTGAATGTGAAGGGGTGAGGTCTTTTGGTATTGAAAATGAAGGATTTTGAGCAATTTGAAGAGTATAAGAGACATCCATTTGAGGGTGGTTGAAAGGGTTAGTATTCGGATTGATTTGAGAGGGGAGGTGTCCTCATTCAATAGGGTGTGTACCATTAAACACGAGACTAGACATGCGGTTGAGTGATTATTAAGTACACACACGGTTTATCGATTACGGACATAACATGAAATGAATAAACTAGAATAAAAGATAGCAAACCCGTTCTAGTCAATAATATGAGGGATTAGTTAAATTCACACAAAGATTACATGAAATTAATTAAACCAATTTATAATCTAAGTTTTTCAAATTGTTCTCTTGCAAGTGGTTTAGTAAATATGTCGGCAATTTGATCTTCGGTTTTGCAAAAAAATAAGTTTAATATGCCCTTTTTCTACGTGATCACGAATAAAATGGTGACGAATCTCAATATGCTTAGTCTTAGAATGTTGAATCGGATTTTTTGATATACTTATTGCACTCATATTATCACACAATATGGGAACGGAGTCATAAATAATACCAAAATCAAGGAGTTGTTGCTTTACCCAAAGAAGTTGTGAGCAACAATGAGTGGCGCTAACGTACTCACTTTCGGCCGTTGAAAGAGCAATCGTGTTTTGTTTCTTTGAGCCCCACAAGATCAAACAAGGACCCAAGAACATTGCAATTCTGGAAATGCTCGTTCTATAACACTACACCCCGCATAGTCTGCATCGGAATATCCTATAAGATCAAAAGGACAATGTAAGGGGTACCACAAATAAAGTTCTTGTGTTCCAATCAAATATCAAAGAATACATTTAACCGCTTTAAAATGGGATTCTTTCGGATTTGATTGGAATCTAGCACATAAACAAACGCTAAAAAGAATATCGGGACGACTTGCGGTTAAATAGAGAAGCGATCCAATCATACCTCAATACACCTTATTACCAATGCTCTTACCATTCTCATCCTTGTCCAATTTGGACTTAGATATCATAGGTGTAGGAAATGAGTTCCCATTAGTCATCCCAAACTTCTTAAGCATCTCTTTAATATACTTTTGTTGATGGATCATGATTCCGTCTTTGGATTGCTTAATTTGGAGCCCAAGAAAAAATCCTAGCTCACCCATCATGCTCATTTCAAATTCCGATTTCATTAGTTCCAAAAAATAAGCATAGAGTACTTCATTGGTTGCCCCGAATATAATATCATCAACATATACTTGGACAACCAACAGTTCATCTGACTGTTGCTTCAAAAACAAAGTTTTGTCAATGGAACCTCTTCTAAAACCATTTTCAATGAGAAATTTAGACAATCTATCATACCAACACCTAGGTGCTTGTTTTAAACCATAAAGAGTTTTGTCTAACTTGAAAACATATTTAGGAAAATCATTGTTTAAAAAACCCGGAGGTTGCACTACAAAGACATCCTCTTCCAAATATCCATTTAAGAAAGCGGGTTTAACATCCATTTGGAAGAGCTTAATGCCTTTGTGAGCCGCAAAAGCTATAAGTAATCGTATGGCTTCAAGTCTAGCTACCGGTGCATAGGTTTCATCATAATCAATACCCTCTTGTTGGTTATAGCCTTGTGACACTAGTCTAGCCTTGTTCCTTACGATTTCTCCCGAGTCATCAAGCTTGTTGCGAAAGACCCATCTAGTACTAATGACGGTACGATTGGATGGTCTAGGGACTAAGTGCCATACCTCATTCCTCTTGAATTGATTGAGTTCTTCTTGCATTTCTAATAACCAGTCAGCATCAGTCAGAGCGACTGTCACATTGGTTGGTTCTACTTGAGAAAGAAAGGCATTGTGGGCACAATACTCATCAAGATGGGCAAGATTGTTAAGGGAGGATCTTGTTCGAATTCCAAAGTTAAGATCACTTGTGAGATTTGAGAGTGGATAAGATCTTTGATGTTTCCACTTCTTTGGAATAATGGTTTCTTGTTCCCCCTCAGTAGTGGCAGTCACAGTGAATGTTTCCTCCTGATTAGAGTGGTCATCATCAGCACTGTCCTGAGTTACTTCATTTCTGGAAGTGGAGGCAACAGTCGTTGGGTCTGTTGTGTACTGAGAAGAAACAGTGGTAGTAGAGTTACCACGTGTTCCCCCTGGATTGTTGCTTTCATTTGAAGGTAACAGTCCCTAAGGTTATTGCAGATCAGCGTCATTGTTTAATGCTTCCACTTCTTCAAACACAAAGTCCTTTCGAACAAGACTAATCTCGAACTCATCATCATCATCGTCTTCTTCTACAATTTGTACCTGCCCAAGAATGGTAGATTCATCAAATGCCTCATTCTTTGAACTTAAGAAGAGTGCCCAAATAAACCTAGAGTAATCATCAACAGTGACACACACATACCGACTACCACCTCTACTTCTAGTTCCCATTGGTCCACATAAGTCGATATGTAAAAGTTGTAAAGGGCGACTAGTACTCACGATTCTTTTTGGTTTAAAGGAACTTCTAACATGTTTACATTTAGCACATTCATCACATACTTTATCAAAATCAAATTTCATGTTAGGAAAGCCTTCAACCAAGTCAAGTCTTCTAAGAGTGTTAAGAGTTTTAGCACTAACATGTCCAAACCTTTTGTGCCACAACCAAGGATCATTTTTCATTACACTCATGCATGACATGGTATGATCGGATAACGTGTTTAAGCTGGTTAAATAAACATCTTTGACACGTCTTCCTTCGAGAATTAACTCATGGGTTGTAACATCAATAATACGACACAAATTAGCACTAAATTCAACAATATTACCCTTATCACAAAGTTGAGAAATACTAAGGAGATTATGCTTCAAACCTTTGACAAGCCGCACGTTGTCGACACAAAGTAATGATGACTTACCAACCTTTCCAATGCCTATTACTTCACCCTTTTTTTTTGTTATCAAAAGTTACCGTGCCACCATCATAAGCTTTAAGTGAGAGGAATTGGCTTCTATCACCCGTCATATGACGAGAGCATCCACTATCCAAGTGCTAATTGCGGCCGCCTCTCACCAAGCCTTACACAAGATTAGACTTTGAGTTTAGGAACCCAAACAAACTTGGGTCCCCTTTTATGATCAACATATCTCACAATGTCTTTCCTAATCCACATTTGCTTTACAACTTTAATGTTCTTGTTAATGTCATTATGTCTTTTCTTGCAAGCGTTAAAGACATGACCATTCTTATCACAATAGTTGCAAATACTGTATTCGGGAAGACCAACATATTTCCTTCTCCTAAAATCGGGTTTAGGCTTCTGGATGTAACAGTCTGTCTGACTGTTGCATTTAAAACCCAAGCCATCAACTTTATCACATCTTTCGGATTGACTAGTGAGAAAATTTAAGACAGTTTGACTTCCTTCCCATTTCTCAGTGAAATTTTTAGCATTCACAAGTTCTTTAGTTAAATCATTGACTCTAGTGAGGAGATGCAAGTTCTTTTCCTTTTCCCTTTTGAATTCATCATCCTTTTCAATTTCAATAGACAATCTTTTTTCCACCATGAAGTCATGAGTGTGAGCATTGAGTTTAGACACAAGGTATCCAATTCATTCTTTAGAATCCTCATACTTAGATGTCATTTTATCAAGACGTTTGTTTAGATCAACGAGTTCTTCGGATCTTTTGTGAGCATTAGACTTAGAAGTTCTACATTCGGGCATACCTTTTTGGAAAAAGGCAAGCTTTTCATGAAGAACTCCTATTTCTTTCTTGTGATCACATAATTCAATTTTAAGACGCTCGTTTTCATTGACAAGATTTTTGACATGTTCATTTGACTTAGCTAGATCTTTGTTGGAAGCAACAGTTTCAGATACTGTTTCTCTTAAGTCAATTATCTCAACCACTAAGTCATCCAATTTATCTTTGTGAGAATCTTTGTCCTTCAAAAGATCATCACGTTCCTTGGTTAGCAAGGAAACTTGCATCACCAAGGTGGAGTTGACATTTTCAAGGTCAGAGACATCATTGGGAGTCGACCTAAGACACTCTAATTCTTTAGACAATTGTTTGTTCAATTTGTTGACTCTTTTTACTTCATCATATGTTTCAGAGGTGACAGTGACACTGTCTGTTACTTTGAGTTCATTTTTAAGGTTAAAGTTTTCTTGTGCAATTTCTTCAATTTCGTCTTGCATGACATCAAGCTTATCATTTTGTGAACGACACTTATCAAAGAGTTTGTCAAGAAGCTTACATAACTTTTCTTTGGAGTAAGATCTAACCTTGGCTTTTAGATGTTTTATGTCATTGTCGGAGTCGGAGTCGGAATCATCGGGGTGAGCCATGAGACATCTAAGATGTTCAATTTTAGAATTTTTTGAGACTTTGTCCTTGAGATGACTTGTAAGACACATTTTAGCCTCTAGTTCCTCCTCGATATTTTCATCATCCTCGGAGTCGGAAATTCCCCAAATGGCGGACATGACCTTGTTCTTGTAATCGTTTTTACCCTTATCTCGCTTATCTTTAGACTTGATTTCATCCCACTTAGGATATTCTTTAATTTGGTGTGATTTGTCACCACACTTAAAGCATCCTATGGTGGTAGAAGGTCTTCTTTATGGAAAGCATTTTTTCGTGTAATTATTGTTGAACTTTTTATGTCCTTGTCCATTCACCATTCCAACTAAGTTCCTAGAGAACAAAGCGAACTCATCTTCCTCTTCATCCTCATCATCAATTGAAGAGGATGTTAGAGCAAGACTCTTTCCCCTTGAGGATTCACTAGAGTGCTTATCGAGATTGAACTCGTGAGCCATTAGTGATCCAATTAGTTCATGAAGAGATAGAATGGACAAATCTTTGGCTTCCTCTATGGCGGTTACCTTAGGTTGCCATTTAGTGGTAAGATTACGAAGAATTTTTCGAATGGTGTCCTCGGACTCGAAATTTCTTCCTAGGCTTTTTAGTTCATTTATAATACACGAAAAGCGAGATGAAAAACTATTTATGGACTCGTCCTTTGACATGTGAAATATCTCATATTGTTGCATGAGAAGGTCAATACGGTGTTTTCTAACTTGAGACGTCCCTTCATAGGCAAGAACAAGGGAGTCCCAAATTAATTTAGCCGTAGGACATCCAGAAATTCGACTCACCTCGGCCTCTCCAACACATCGTTGAAGAATCGACATTGCTTTCGAGTTCTTTTCAGCCAATTTAAAATCATTTTCATTGTAATCTTTTTCGGCCGTGATTTAGTAGAACCCGTAATAATGTCGGTTTCCTAAAAAACAAGAGGTCCGTCCTCAATGATTTTCCAACATTGATAATCGATACTTTTGATATAGTGCTCCATTTTGAGCTTCCACCACCCAAAATTCTCACCGGTAAAGACCGGGATCTTGGAGTGTTTTGTAGAATCCATATCCCAAGAATCAAACTCTAAGGCGGTTAGCCTCGATCAAGAGCACGAGGATCTGATACCAATTGAAGAGTTATGGATTCTAAGTACCTAAGAGGGGGAGGGGGTGAATTAGGTACTGTTTTAAAATTTTTAACTAAACTTAATTGATTTAAGTTAGTCAAATGAAATGATATCTCAAGTATCTAACAAACACCCCTTTTAAATGAAAGTTAAAAGGCGTATTTTTGAACTGACTAGAGCAACAGTGAGACAGACTGTCACTAGTTGGCTTTGCAAATGTTGTAAGCAACAGACCAAACCGGCAGTATCGCAGACTGTTGTGCTTAAGAACAATAAATGAGTTTAACTGAAAATTTTAACTTAATCTTTATTGTTTTAAAGTAAGTTGATTGACAATATGAATGTTAAATGGATACATCAAATAAATTGAATGATTAAGAGTGTATCACGATTGCCAAAGTAAGTTGTTGAAATCGAAAGCGGCGTTGTTCTGATCATTACTTGTTTGTCTTAGCAAGTGAAGTAAAAGCTACAGACCAGAAGTAACAGTATTCAGGACTGTTGCTAGCTAAAACGTGAATGGAGAACAAATAAAATAAATTACAGCGGGATTAAAAGCGAAGTGAGATCAACACAGCGATTTTTGAATTGGTTCGGCCAACACTTTAAGGGCCTACGTCCAATCTTCTTTTATTGATAAGTGAAGTGATCTACTCCGGCTACTTAAGACACTTACAATAAAAGGACCAACAACCTACTCCGGTTGCGACACGAGTTCTAAGACTACTCCGTCTATGAACTCGACACTCTAACTAGAATGTTTACAAGACCAAGTTTCCTCAAACTGATTCTTTAAAAGAATTGAGAAGGACAACTTATTGGTACAAACTTACAATAAGCTTCCCTTGTGGATAATTTCTGCCACTTAGATGAGGAAAGTGGCTATTCTTTTGTAGATGCATCCATTACTTGATTTTATGTGCTTTAATGTTTGGATGTGTCGCCATTTTAGCAAGACCCACCTTGCCTTGCAAGAAGGCATCCTACCTCATGGTTGTCTTGTTGTGAGTTGAAGGGGCGGAGTGAGACCCGCTAATTGTCTCATATCGGTTATATTAGTAGGTTAGTTTAAATAAAGGTCTAGTTTTTGTCACCTCTTTACTCGGGACGAGTAAAGGTTCGGTTTGGGGATATTTGATGTGAAAATTATTTGCGCACATTTAGTCCCTAATTGAGCCTATTTTGCATACTATTATAGCATTTCATGACCATTTTATCCGTCAATTCCTTCCTATTTCGTTTTCCTATTGCATTGTGCATGTTTTGTAGGAAAGGAGATAATAAGGCGGAAATTCCCGTCTTTCGTGCATATTTGGAAGCTTAATTGATGATATTGGATGGACTAGTATGAAGAGGAGGCAAGAATGATGACCAAAGATGTAGGAATAAAGTGTATATAGAAGGATCAAAGGGTTAAAAGTAAGAATGACAAGAGGGAAGGCATTACAAGAAGAAATTGCTCGAAACCCAAACCAATAGTTGCTCCTTTGGCTCTGAAAATATGCTAGATGGAACGGCATCGAAAAAACAAGTGATCTAGGCTTTTGAATCACTCCAATAGGAGTCCGGATGAGAAAATGACGTCCGTTTTACAATCTGAGGTCAAACAAAGAAGCTGTTCGCCAATCCGCGCGTCCCGAGACTGAAGACGCTCGTCCCCTGAAGGAATCCGCTCGTCCCCCCCTCAAATCCACTCGTCTTCCCCTCTTTTTGCCCGAGCGTCTTCCTCAACAAGACGCCCGGGCAGAACCTCTAGAAGACGCCCGTCTTCACCCTCTGGACGCCAGTCCAG
Source organism: Silene latifolia (assembly GCF_048544455.1). Classification (NCBI taxonomy): domain Eukaryota; kingdom Viridiplantae; phylum Streptophyta; class Magnoliopsida; order Caryophyllales; family Caryophyllaceae; genus Silene; species Silene latifolia. The sequence continues at coordinate 135,167,420 of NC_133526.1, forward strand.
AAGCTCCCAAATCCGCCCGTCCCGTGCTAAAGACGCCCGGATTCCCAGATAGTACTTTCGTCTTCTACAAGCTTCAAGGAAGGATGCGCATCTTTTTCTAGAGACCGGAGTCTCTTTTTGAGACCGGTGATTCCCTACCAACAATTAGCATTGTTAAATTACTATTTTACCCTTGCTTAACCTAATGATGCTCTACTATATATACCCCATTTGTAATAATCAAACCATCAAGTTTTTCATTAGATTAGAATCAAGTTTCCATATTAGAAATTCCTCTTAGATTAGATTAGGAGTAGAATAGAATAGATTATTCTCTAATCTTTCCACAAATTACACATTAATCTTTCCTTACATATTGTTCAAGTTTATTATTCAAGTTTATTATTGGGTAATTGAAGATTATTGGGTTATTATTGGAGAATTGACAACTCTTCATCAATCAATCAAGTTTCTTCTATTATTCTTTGCTTTATTATTTGGATCATCTTAAGTTGGTATAATTCCTTTACTCTTCACTCTTTATTGTTCATTTCTTCATTCTATTATCATGTTTATACTTGTTGTGATGATTGACACCACTAATGACATGTTTCCCATGATAATGAGTGAGTAGTTTCCTTAACTAGGGTTAATGGGTAATTAGGGGAAACCAATAAGTCTATTTTAGATAAATTTTGCACGATTTCCGGACAATTTGTTAATTTTGACAAATCCACTTTTCAATGCACTAGAAATATTGAGCGTTCTCTTCGTGAATCATTTAGAGGCATTCTCCATATGAACGAGGAAGCTCATTTGGGTAAGTATTTAGGATGTCATATAATTGATAGCAGAGTGACTAAAAATACTTTCGAGAACATTATTCAATCTTCTTGCACTCAATTATCAAAATGGAAAGCGAATTCTCTATCTCAAGCAGGTAGACTAGTTCTTGTCAATGCTAATTTAGCCGCGAAGGGAACTTTTCAGATGCAAAGCTTCCTCCTCCCTTCATCGATCCATAATAGATTAGATAAAATTAATAGAGACTTTCTTTGGAATAAGAATCCTTCCCAGCGTTCTCCTAATTTGGTTGGTTGGCATAAAGTTTGTTTGCCAAAGTCGGTTGGTGGTTTAGGAATTAAATCTTCTGAAGCAGCTAATAAAGCTCTTCAAATGAAACTTTTATGGAAAATTCTTATGGATAAGGAAAATATTTGGGTCAAAGTGGTATCTAAAAAGTACTTGAAAAATTGTTCACTCTTTGATCATAAGCCTAATTCAGCCTCTTCTTGGCAATGGCGTAAACTAATGAGTATTCAGACTCTATTTAGAAAAGGACTGAGATGGCAGGTAGGTAATGGTAGCAACATTAAGTTTTGGTCTGATAATTGGGTTTTTTCACACCCACTTACAAGCAGTATGGTTGATGATGATAGTAACCGCGATTTTAATCTTTTGGTTAAAGATTTCATAACCTCGGACAAGCAATGAGATGTTTGTAAATTATCCAGTTTAGTGAATAACGATATTGTTAATCGATTACTAACATTCCAAAGCCACATAATGATATTCCGATACCCTTATTTGGGGTTGTCCGTAGATGGAAATTTCTCTACCAAAACAAAGAACTTGGTTAGCGCAAGGTTTGTTTGATCAAGCTCTTGTCAAATGTGAATTTCAGTGGATTTGGAAATTGAATATTCCTCCTAAATTGAAATTTTTTCTTTGGAAAGCCTGTGTTGACGGCCTTCCAACGAAAAGTAGACTTCTCAAGAGTCATATTGATGTCCCACTTCATTGTGTTCTGTGCAACAATCCTATTGAAAACAAAGATCATTTCTTTTACGAATGTCCCTTGATTGAGTCTGTCATCCAAGACCTGAACATTATTAGTTTCAACGAGTTTTTGTCAAATTATGATACTATTACAAGTCAAAGTTTTCTAACGAAACTTAATTATCTTAAGGATTTGATTCCAAAAGATGACTTTATAAAGATTATTTTTATTTGGTGGAATGCATGGTTCCATAGAAATGATATTATCTTTAATAATGTTAATTTAAGTATCAGCAAACTTATTACTTTATGTAATAATAGCACTAAGACATGGAATGTGACTAGATTTAAGAATCTCAACAATCCCGAGGTAGAAGAGTCAGCTAGAAACAATTCTAGTAAGGAAGAGATTTGGTGGGAAAAACCTACAAACGGTTTCCTAAAGCTAAATTTTGACGGATCGAGAATAGAAGGTAATAAAGCTGCTTTAGGATATTCTATAAGATATCACAATGGTAAAGTCGTTTTGTTGGGAGCAAAAAAGTGCGGATCCAATAGTATCCTTGTTGCGGAAGCACTTGCTTTAAAAGAAGGTATTTTAGCAGCTAAATACTTAGGAATCTCAAAGTTAATTGTGGAGGGTGATAACTTATGTGTTATTAACTCGATTCGAGGTACTTGGCAAATTCCGTGGGAAATTTCTAGTATTATCGAGGATGTGAAATTAGACCTTCATTTTTTCGATGAAGTGATAATTAAACATTGCTTTCGTGAAGCCAACAAGGTTGCTGACTTCATGGCTTCAATTGGACATTCATGTCCAACTCTTTCGAGGTGGTTTGATAGCCGGTGGCTTCAACTTACCTCCCTCATTCGAAAGGATGAGATAGGTTGGTCCTACCCTAGAGGATCAACCTAGTTTTCTTACCTAATCAAAAAAAAAACATGGGGGATGATTCATACTTAATCTAATATGTTTTCATAATCAAATTGCTTGCTTGTTGTGATGTCAACTTTATGCACATGTTATGTTTGATGAAATGCTAAGCCTATGAATCCTTGCATTTTTACCATCTCTTATCTACTCAACTTGACTTGTAAGATATAAACCAACTCGAGTCTTATTAGACCATGCATAGAAGTTGAATAGGAGGAAAGTAAGTCGACTTGTAGGTGTTTTACAATCTAATCGATTCGGCTCCGGGACCCAACTCTTCCTATGAACCGTAAGACATAAACCAACTCGGTTCCTCCATAACATTAATTGCTTGCAACTTTGTAAACATGTTTGTATGATCAACACCATGAATCCCCTATGACCCCATGATATCCTAGCACTTTTAATCAATTGTTTACATCTTCCCTTTCATTGCTTGTTTTACTCTATTACTTTTATTAGTTTAGAACACAACTACAAACTCAAACAAATTGTGACACTAGCATAAATTGAGATAGATAGACTTAGAACCCAAAGCACACCGTCCCATGGATCGACCTCGACTTACCGCTAACTAGTTGTATGTTGAGTATTATAAATGTGTTTGATTGGATGTGACCCGACGACATCACTCCCATCAAAATGGCGCCGTTGCCGGGGATGGTGCTATGTGATTAAGTTCTTACTTGTTTGTCTATTTTGATTTTGCTTTCACCTTGAGGAACTTGTTCCTGAAGGATTGTTCTTACCGTTTTTGTGTAGTTTCCATGTTTGTAGTTGTTTCCTTGTCTTAGCTATGATGGCTCAAGACTTGACACATGGAGTATGTGGTGGATCTTTTGAGTATGACAATGGGTATGGGGAGTTTGAGGAGCAAGTCAACACAAACCTACCTTACTATTTGTACAATGAAAATCCTAACCACTACCCCAAATTTTCCCACCAAAATCACCACATCCAATATCCACAACAACCACCCACTCAATACCCACTTCATAATGACTTTCAATTGCCACAATACAACCACTTTCACACCTACCCACAACAAGAAGATGAACCCATTCAAAATATGATTCTCCAAATGATAGGAGATCAACAAAACTTCTTCAAACAAATGCTAGAGGAGAGCCAAGAGAGGGACAATGTTCTTCAAGGCATTGTCACCAAAGGCAAAGAGTTGGAAATTCAAATTGCCCAAATAAAAGAAACCCAACTAACTACTCCTCACCATTCTTTGGACATTGATCATGAATGTGAACTTGAAGTAGTAACTTTTGACATGGAGAATGAAAAATGGGAAGAGCCAATCCCCTTGAGCTCTTGTGAGTATGAAAGTATTGTGTTTGATGAGGAAGATTTGAGGTTGAGTAAGCCAAATACTCTTAATCTTTGTGAGTACGAGGGTGTGTCGTTTGATGTGAACATGGAGATGTTGGAGGAAGAAATAATGAGGAAAAATGAAGCCCCCGTTTATGATTCATATGAAGATAGCAATAATGATGATGAGCCTAACGGATGGACTCGTAATATCACCTTGCTTGAGGAGTCTGTCCTTGAGATATTCGAGATACCCTATCATGAAGAAGAACGTCCTTCCCCTATTCCTCATGAAGACTACTTGACACCTATCATGGAGCCAATGATCGTTGAAGAGGATATGGTGGATCTTCTTCAAAAGGCCAAAGTATCCTACAAAAGCTACTTGGTGAAAAAGCTCAAGGAGAAACTTGCTCGTGAAGCCACTTGTGGAGATTTGGCACCCACAATGACAACTTCTAAGGAACTCGATCATCAATGGCATGAGAATTCTCCTTCTACTATTGAAGGATTGACAAATTCAAATGCTATCATCATTACCGAAATTGAAGAAGAAGTTGGTGAGTGGAAGTCTACGGATGAAAATAAACCATACTTCATGCCTAGTGTTGACAAGAATCATGGGCTTGTTTATTGGAAGCATTGGGAAAGCTCTAATGCCGAGGACGAAGCAAAAGAAAGAACATTTTACAAGCTTCCTTGGCCAAATTTCATGATCAAATGGAGCAACCCATACTTGTGTTTATTTGGAGTTTGTTCACAAGATTTTGATCTCTTATTAAGAGCCTTGAGCTCTATGGACAAAAATTCTTACAATTTGAATTAGTTTGGTGGAGTCCTATCTCAAACCACCATTTGTAAGATATTTCTTGGAATCCTTACTTTGTATAATATTGTACATTCTTGAATTTGTATTTGATTTCTTGCATGAGAGTAGTGAGAGAGAGAGTTTTCTTACATTTTTATTGAGCAAATTTCAGAAAAAGATAGGGAGGAATAACAAATCGGTGAAAGGGTATGATTGTGCAAGGAAAAGAAAGAGAAAAAGAAGAAAAGCAGCCAAAAGACGGCCGTCCCGAGGCCTGGACGCCCGTCCAGGGCCCTCGTCACATAACTGGTTGGCACTGTCTCAGAATCCGGGCGGATTCAGCACAAGACGCCCGTCCTCAAAGAAGACGCTCGTATTCTCCACGGGACGCCCGTCCTAAATGTCATCTGAAACAAAATTTTGAAATGGCCAGGAAATCCGAGCGGATTTTTGGAAAGACGCCCGTCCCGAGTGAGACGCCCGTCTTCTTCCTGCTCTCAAAATTGCTGAGGTTCTGTCTTAAAATCCGCGCGGATTTGAAGGAAGATGCTCGTCTTCTACTAGCACAAGACGCCCGTCCCGCATGAAAAACGCTCGGATTGGGGCCTTTTTTCTCGAACAATCCGGCCGGGTCCCACCCTTATCCGCTCGGATTCCCTTCTTCTTCTATAAAATCACCCCCTTTCTCCCTTATTTCTTCACCTTATCTAACCCTAAAACACTCATCTCCATCCTCAAAAACACTCCCCTCACATTAAAAGCCAACAAAACCCCCATTTCCTCAACTTCAAGATGATGAACCTCACGGGCAAGGCTAAGAAGTTTGTTGAATCCACCGGAAGGAAACGCAAGAGATCGTCCTCTTCAACTCCGCGAGAGATAATGCCACCAAGAAACTTCCGTCCCATAATGAGAGGAGGAATTGAACAACTTGAGTACTTCCAAGAGGTGCTTTTCGAATCCGATGACCACCGCAAGAACTTTGTCAAATTGCTAGGTAAGAACTATGAACCCACTCAATTCATAGATACTAGGGTGTTGGAAGTCCTTAGGATAAGGTACCCCACCGAGATGTTCTTTGATGGCCTAGGGATTGGAAAACTTTTCCATGCCCATGAGGAGACGTACCTTAGTCTCACCCTTGAATTTTTTAGTAGCCTTCGCATTGTAACGAATACTCGAACCAATGTGGGCATGGAGTTTAGGTTGTGCAACCTAGACCATAGTCTTTCAGTTGATCAATTTGCCTACATTTTCGGTCTTGAAGTCCCCACCAACTATACCGAAAAACCTGCCGATTTCGATGTGGACCTACTTTGGAGGGCTATTTCCGGGAGGAACTTTACCGGTCTAAAGCAATGATATACCTTCGCCATCCAACATCCGGTGATTCGGATCACCGAACGCTTTGTGGCCGGTACCATCAATGGGAGGTACGAACAAGATAGGTGCACTCTCATTGATTTAACTTTTCTTGAGTCCTATTTGAATGTTCGGGGGACGAGGCGCTATAACTTCAACACACCCCTTGAGATACTTACTAGGTTTCATGATTTTGCTCAAGGGACCACCCAACTCAAGACCTTCGTAATGGGAGGTCTAATTACTATTTTGGCCAACTACCTTTGCCCCGGGTTCAACGCCCGTGGGATCTATACTCCTCTTGAGGGGAGGACTTTGATTGATGAGCACACTGTCTTCACCCATCACCGGTGGTGTAACTACACTCAAGAAGGGAGTGTAGAATGGTACACAAAAGGATGCACCTCAATCATCCTTGAGGGTTGGAAGATACCGGGCATCGACCCAAGATTGAGCCCATATTCGCCTCCACCAAGCTACCTCCTTGATATCCAAATTCTCGACAATCCCCCTCAAAGGGAAGAGCCACCCCGCCAACAACAAGTACCTCGTGGGGCACCGGCAAGGCCTACTCGCCCACCTTCCTATGTGCCTATCCCACCATACCCTACTCCTTATACTGAATTCCGTCCGGAAATCCCCAATACCCCGGGTATTAATGATTTGATGAAACTCATGAATAGAGTGGACCTCGGGGTACATAAAGGGAGGGTCGACAACTACTTGGCCCTTTATCTCTAATACTATAACATGGCTCAACAAGGGTATATTGACTCCAATGGTCCTAAGCCCTCTTGGGCCCAACCACAACATTTGTTCCCTAATCAAGGGGGCCAAGCTTGGAATCTCGGTGGTGGAGGGTACTCGGGCCAAGGAGGAGGGCATGATCAAGGAGAGTTTGACCAAGGAGGGTATTGGGGCCAAAAAGGAGGGTATGACCAAGCCGGGAGCTCTCACCAATATGGTTACCCCCAAGATGAGGAGGATGACGAGTGAAAGAGGCCTACCTCACCACCTCCATTTGTATGATACCCCTCTCTCCCTCTCTCTTTTGTACATACATTGCATTTAGTGTAGTTTTCGCATGCATTTGTATCATATTTCATTTACATTAGCTAGTTCATATAGTATAGTTGCATTGTAATATATCTCACATGATTCATGTAGATAGTTGCATATAGACTAGAATTAATGCATAGACACTAATGACCAATCCTATTCTTTTCTACACTAGAAATAGTGTTTAAATCGGTTTGGGGAGGTTTGATCATAGGTGACCAAAGTTTACTAGAAATCATGCATCATATAGTATAGTTTAGATTGTATTCATTTGTTATATATGTCATATAGAATTGCATTTAGTTAGAGCATGCATTCATTCATATCATATAAAAGAATTTGTACTTCAATTTCTATAAAATCAAAAATTCAAAAACATGTATTTCCTTTTTATTCCCACTCCTACATGTACATTGAGGACAATGTCCAAAATAAAGTGGGGGATGGGAATTTATATTCCAAAAATGCATAAAAATTGAAAAAATTCGAAAAAATCACAAAAATATGTCTTTAAATTTCATAAAACAAAAAACCATAAAAATTTGAAAAATTCAAAAACCCAAAAACATGTTCATTTCCTTTGTAGTGTAGTCTTGTATATATTGTGTTTGTTCATCCTTGTTCACATTTATTGACTACGCCACATCCGAGACATGAGGATATTGAAGACCGCATGTTATAATCTTTCCAATCTCCTTTTTCTCTCTATGTTAATGACTATGTGGCTTTATTTTGATTGATGCGGTATAAACAATGTGAATTTAGGACTTGCATTTAGATTATATGACATACTAGTTGGTAGAATCATATGCATTAGGATGTATATATGCTAGTTGCATCATGGCATGTAGTTGCATGTTAGAAAAATTTTGTGAAACCGTCTACTTGGGAAGCTTGACAAGTGTATATAGGCCCTAGTAGATTCTTTTTCTTCTTAAGACTTTGCTTGTTAGAATACTTGTAAAACACCCTACGATGTGTCATGCTAGTATCCTTTGACCCGTGGATTAAGGCCTAGTCAAGAGTACCTTGTGGTGTGATAACTCCTTGGCTACCGTTTATTCCAAGGTGACCCTTGAAACCATGCATCCATCCATCATCCATGTTCTACCACATTTTTTGTCATCAAAAGGAATGGGCACAAAAAGAAATCAATTTGAGTTCAATGAAATGAAAAGTGAAAGAAAGTTTGCAAAAATGCATCAAATGAAAAGAGGAGCAAAAATAGACTCCAGAAGCTTCAAATATAAGGCACCCTCACTACATATGGGGTGACTTTGAAAATGTTCAAAAAGAAATGCAAAAGAAAAGTTGAAAGTTGTCAAGTATTGAAGTGCCAAAAATCAAAAGAAATGGCAAAAGAAAGTGTTCTCAAATGTTATATGCCACAAGAAATTGGGGGGAAAGACAACAACAAACGCAAACTCCCAAATGAAACTCAAATATCTATTGATCCCTTTATTCATCGTATCCATTTTTGTGCATGGTAGAGAAGGGACGACCCTTTATCTTGTCTAGGCAAGAGGGGGAATTCCGCGATCCTCCAGTGTTTCTAACACCATAGGGAGTCTACTCTTGACAAAAGCATTTAACGATTGAGGACAAAGGTACTCTAGCTTGACACAACTTGGAGGTGATTTATTGGTATCCTTCTAGGCTTAGTAGTTTGAAGAAACCATATCTATGAAGGAGTGTGTACCCTTGAATTGCTTTCCTTGTAGATAATTTCCGCCACTTAGATGAGGAAAGTGGCTATTCTTTTGTAGATGCATCCATTACTTGATTTTATGTGCTTTAATGTTTGGATGTGTCGCCATTTTAGCAAGACCCACCTTGCCTTGCAAGAAGGCATCCTACCTCATGGTTGTCTTGTTGTGAGTTGAAGGGGCGGAGTGAGACCCGCTAATTGTCTCATATCGGTTATATTAGTAGGTTAGTTTAAATAAAGGTCTAGTTTTTGTCACCTCTTTACTCGGGACGAGTAAAGGTTCGATTTGGGGATATTTGATGTGAACATTATTTGCGCACATTTAGTCCCCTAATTGAGCCTATTTTGCATACTATTATAGCATTTCATGACCATTTTATCCGTCAATTTCTTCCTATTTCGTTTTCCTATTGCATTGTGCATGTTTTGTAGGAAAGGAGATAATAAGGCGGAAATTCCCGTCTTTCGTGCATATTTGGAAGCTTAATTGATGATATTGGATGGACTAGTATGAAGAGGAGGCAAGAATGATGACCAAAGATGTAGGAATAAAGTGTATATAGAAGGATCAAAGGGTTAAAAGTAAGAATGACAAGAGGGAAGGCATTACAAGAAGAAATTGCTCAAAACCCAAACCAAGAGTTGCTCCTTTGGCTCTGAAAATATTCTAGATGGAACGGCGTCGAAAAAACAAGTGATCTAGGCTTTTGAATCACTCCAATAGGAGTCCGGATGAGAAAATGACGTCCGTTTTACAATCCGAGGTCAAACAAAGAAGCTGTTCTCCAATCCGCGCGTCCCGAGACTGAAGACGCTCGTCCCCTGAAGGAATCCGCTCGTCCCCCCCTCAAATCCGCTCGTCTTCCCCTCTTTTTGCCCGAGAGTCTTCCTTAACAAGACGCCCGGGCAGAACCTCCAGAAGACGCCCGTCTTCACCCTCTGGACGCCCGTCCAGAAGCTCCCAAATCCGCCCGTCCCGTGCTAAAGACGCCCGGATTCCCAGACAGTACTTTCGTCTTCTACAAGCTTCAAGGAAGGATGCGCATCTTTTTCTAGAGACCGGAGTCTCTTTTTGAGACCGGCGATTCCCTACCAACAATTAGCATTGTTAAATTACTATTTTACCCTTGCTTAACCTAATGATGCTCTACTATATATACCCCATTTGTAATAATCAAACCATCAAGTTTTTCATTAGATTAGAATCAAGTTTCCATATTAGAAATTCCTCTTAGATTAGATTAGGAGTTGAATAGAATAGATTACTCTCTAATTTTTCCACAAATTATACATTAATCTTTCCTTAATTATTGTTCAAGTTTATTATTGGGTAATTGAAGATTATTGGGTTATTATTGGAGAATTGACAACACTTCATCAATCAATCAAGTTTCTTCTATTATTCTTTGCTTTATTATTTGGATCATCTTAAGTTGGTATAATTCCTTTACTCTTCACTCTTTATACTTGTTGTGATGATTGACACCATTAATGACATGTTTTCCATGATAATGAGTGAGTAGTTTCCTTAGCTAGGGTTAATGGGTAATTAGAGGAAACCAACATGGGGGATGATTCATGCTTAATCTAATATGTTTTCATAATCAAATTGCTTGCTTGTTGTGATGTCAACTTTATGCACATGTTATGTTTGATGAAATGCTAAGCCTATGAATCCTTGCATTTTTACCATCTCTTATCTACTCAACTTGACTTGTAAGATATAAACCAACTCGAGTCTTGTTAGACCATGCATAGAAGTTGAATAGGAGGAAAGTAAGTCGACTTGTAGGTGTTGTACAATCTAATCGATTCGGCTCCGGGACCCAACTCTTCCTATGAACCGTAAGACATAAACCAACTCGGTTCCTCCACAACATTAATTGCTTGCAACTTTGTAAACATGTTTGTATGATCAACACCATGAATCCCCTATGACCACATGATATCCTAGCACTTTTAATCAATTGTTTACATCTTCCCTTTCATTGCTTGTTTTACTCTATTGCTTTTATTACTTTAGAACACAACTACAAACCCAAACAAATTGTGACACTAGCATAAATTGAGATACATAGACTTAGAACCCAAAGCACACCGTCCCATGGATCGACCTCGACTTACCGCTAACTAGTTGTATGTTGAGTATTGATGCGTGTCTTTTATATGATGTTTTACATCCCATTTTACACGCATTTCAGAGCTCATTCATGTAGTTTATGCTACATTTCTCCCTATTTCCGTCTACTTCCGTATTTTTTGTACATTATTGCAGAAATATGAAGAATCCAGCGGAAACCGAGCCAAATCCGTCCCCGAGTATCCTGCATTGCATATGACGTGAAGTATTCACCCGAGGAACGAGCTTGGTGCGCAATTCAAAGCCCAAAAGACAAGTCCACGAGTTTATAGAAGTCAAGTAGCAGTTCAATCAGTCGATCGACCACTGCCATCAGTCGATCGACCAACCATCGGGTTCCAGAAGCTACTGTTTACTGAAGACCAGTCGATCGACCAGCCCTAGCAGTCGATCGACCAGGTTGTTATTCCAGACGAGAATTAAAAGACCGTGATTCTTGAAGCCCAAAGTTGTGTTAGGTTTAGGAAATAATGTTACGTTATTTGCTATATAACGTAACCTAGGAATTCAGTTTTGACATCAAGTTTTATCAGTTACATTAGGGTTCATCATTCAGTTCAAACACAATTCTTCATTCTTAGTTTAGTTCTTCAATAAAGTTTACTTTCTTTCAATCGGGTTCGGATCCTTCCTCTGCAATTTCTACTGGTATTCTTTTGCTTCATAATTTCAGTCTTATTATCTTTCGTAATATAGAAATTGCTAGGTAGTCTCCCAAAGCCGATATTATCGTTTATGTTATTTATTTGTTTAATTGCTTTTATCATGAATTCCGTAGATTTAATGATGAATCTTATTGTTGTTATCGTCCTTAGTATGAGTAGCTAAATAGTTTGTGCTAGGATGTAGGCGAATTATAGCGTAGGCGGCAAAGTATTGAACATGGCCTGATTCGCGTGTCAGTCGATCGACTGACATTCTCGGTCGATCGACTGACCTCGTAAGGTTACCCTTCGTTTTAATTGTTTTTAATGTTGTATTTAACGAATCGAATGCATGCGACCAGTTAGATACTTAATTTATGACTGACCCATTAGATCGAAAGATAGGGAAAGTTATTTGATCACCAATTAAGATGACTAAACTGTGCTGAGATCGAAAGATAGGTATAGTTTAGACCGTTAGTCACTCTTCAGGACGAGAGTCAGTATTAGTGATATTAGGGACCTATAGCGAGATCGAAAGATGCTATTTGTTAAGAGTGGACCGAGAGGACCTCTTGTTTCCCGCCTCACTTGTGTTCGATTTAGACCTGTTTAGTGTGCTGCCACCGAAGCTGTAATGAACCGACCATCCTAGTACCCCATCTTTTTCTGTTTAATCCTTCTTTTTAGTTTATTGTCTTATTTATTCTTAGCTATAGACCAAACCAATTCAACCCCCACAATTGTTACTTTAGACTGAATTTAAATCAACTAGAATTTACATCTGCCTCTCTGTGGTTCGACCCGAATGCCGCTAGCTATAGTTGTAGTTGGAAATTATAAATCTTATTTTTGACACCTCACGACGGGTATCAAATTTTGGCGTCGTTGCCGGGGAGGCAATAGTTCTAATTTTAGTTGTTTTAATTTTAGTCTTTCTTAGTTTAAGGGACTTCTGTTCCTTAAACTTTTCTTATATTCTTTTTGTAGTTTCTTCTTATGCGCAGGTCACAGGGTGGTGAACTAGTACCATTTGATCCTGAGATAGAGAAATCTTTGCGCGAGTTGAGACGAACACAAAGGGTATTACCGACAGAGGAAGAGCTGAGTACTCTGTCAAGCTATTACGAGAACGAGCTGTTCGAGGAAGATCCACATTCCTCACCCGTTTCAACCTCTTCAGCCGAGACAGACACTTCTCCAGAAATCCCAGTCATGGCCGAGGAAGCGAGTATAGCTAGTCATTCTGAGCCGACAGCTGAAAATTTATATAAGGGGTTCGAATTACCAGGAGATGCCAGGAAGTTCGAACCAAAGCCTTCATACATCAATATGGTTGAGAGAAACCAGTTCGGGGGAGCTGCAAATGAAGATGCAGCTAAGCATATGGAGACCTTTATTGACTACTGCTGTTCCATACCCCCACCCGCCGGCGTGACCCAAGACCAGATCAAGGATACCATGTTTATCTTCTCCCTTCGTGATGCTGCAAGGGAGTGGTATAGAGATCTGGACCGAGCCGTTCATGGGATCACCGACTGGAATTCCTTGGCATTGGCATTCTACAAGAAGTACTTTTCTGCTTCAAAGACGATCGCTATTAGAGCCCAAATCACAAGTTTCAAACAAGGGCCGGATGAGAACTTCCACGAGGCATGGGTTCGATTTAAGAAGCTGGTGCGAACCATACCGCACCATGGTTTCGAAAAATGGAGCTTGTGCAATCATTTCTATAATGGGCTGTATGACGATCGAGGGCTATTTTGGATGTCATGCGACCAATGGCCGATTTGCTGAGAATTTGGAAGCAACCAAGGGGTGGAAGATCATTGACGATCTAGCTACCCACAAGGCTGAGTATGGGAATTCCAGAGGGAACCAGAGGAGAGCTGCTGAATCTTCCTCTGTTGCTGCACTTGAAGCTCTCACTGCGAGATTTGACAAATATGAATTAGGGGGAGCTTCTAAAGGTGGGATGTACCAAGTAAATGTTGTGTCAGACGGTCCTTTCGTCTGTTAAAGGTATGGAGCTGAGGGACACGTTTCGAAGAATTGCCCTAGTCCTTTTGAGTCTTGTGTTGCCTTTCAACACTATAGGCAGACGAACACCTACTATGAGCCCAATGTTCATCCCAACCTGAGGTGGAGTAGCCAGAATGTCCAAAATCCCACTCCACCTCCGCAGCAGCAACCCTATGTGCCCCCTCATCAAAAGCAACAACAATATCAGAAACATCCTTATGTGCCGCAACAAAGAACAACAATCTCACGCTTCGATTTTGCTTTGAGTTCAAAAACTTGTTGCTGAAGGAGTCCCAAGCAGGAGAGGCCGGGATGAAGCTACTAGAGAGCCAAATTGCTCAATTGGCTAGTAAGAGTACCTCTCGAGCTCCGGGACACTTGCCGACTCAAACCGACCAAAAGGAGACCTTAAACGCCATCACATTAAGGAGTGGGTCCACCCTGGAGGGGCCTGCCATGGTCGAGGATGCTGTTGAAAAGAATGAGGTAGATCCGAGTCAAAAGAAAGCCGAAACGAATAATTCAAAGAAAAAGGCGTCTACCAGGTATATCAGTCGATCGACTGATACACCCGGTCGATCGACTGATACACGGGTTACAGGAGCTTCTGGAACTATGCACCCCGGTCGATCGACTGAGGAGAGTGGTCGATCGACCAATATTACTACTGATAGCGAGATTGTTCTTCCTCCGTTGCCCGATAACTTGAGGGACTATTTGTTTCGGGGCACGACAACTCCGAAAGTGTTAGGACCAGACCCGAGTGCTGATGGGTCCGTCCCAATTCCGAAGTTCGATCCGATAACGGTTAATGGCTCACATTTGAGACGGTCTGAGGAGGATTCGAGCTTTAACAAGGAGAAAGCAGTGGACTTCCAGCCTAAGTCCACGGATGCCGGCATGCGCAACTTAGAGGAGAGGGCTAAGGTACTTCTTACATCCCCATATTCGGAGAGACTAGTGCCAACAAAGGAACAGGTATCTTTCAGTAAATTTGAAAAAGTTATTCGTAGCTTGAATGTGCAAGTACCTTTCCTTGAGTTGGTCAATCAGGTGCCTGCCTACACTAAATTCATGAAACAACTCCTGTCAAAGAAAAAGTCACTTGAACATGTTCACACTGTCGCTTTAACTAAAGAGTCATGCTCTTACTTGTCTCACACCGCACCCCATAAGCTAGAGGACCCGGGTAGCTTTTATGTTCCTTGCAATATAGGTACCTTCTCTATTGAGAAGGCATTATGTGACCTAGGAGCTAGTATAAGCGTCATGCCCTTGAGTCTAGCTAGAAAGCTCAAATTGACTAGGTTTGCAGTGACAGACATGACAGTTCAGATGGCTGACCGATCTGCGGTCCAGCCAATAGGAGTCTTAGAGGACATCCCTGTCCAAATAGGGAAGTTCTTTTTCCCCGTTGACTTTTTTGTCCTTGACATGCCTGAGGATGCTCATATACCCATTATTTTGGGTAGGCCGTTTCTGCACACTGCTGGTGCAGTCATAGATGTCGGTCAAGGTACCTTGACTTTCAAAGTAGGCAAGCATTCTATTGTCTTTGCCCCACCAGCTAAGAAAAAGGACCCCATATGGCCTGTGACTTGTAATACGGTCTCTGAGAAGAAATCGTACTTTGTGCTTCTTGAATTGCCTGTCTCTATTACTACTTCTGTGATAACCCCTCCGCCCCAGACTGGGAGCAAAAAGGAGGAAGAATCTGTTATTTTAGATGTCGCAGGGGCTGGTTTGGGGAAAGAAGTGCTGCAAGTTGCTCCAGCTGTAAAGAAGCCGATCATTCAGAGAGGAGGTCTTGGTTGCCTGAGCTACGGAATTGATGAAGTTGTTGATGACGAGCCGGTCAAAGCCAGAAAGTCTGATTTGGATTCTGACAAGCCCGAAGAGATCCTTGACTGGGGAGATGATGAGAGTGTTGATCCGTTGAGCCATACGGACGTGGAAGCTAAGAAGGGTGCAAAAATGCTCAAATAAGCACCGTTGAGGCTACCTCTAGTAGCCGGCCGCCGCCGGGTGGGCCATACCGTGGTCATTCTTGATCAACTATTAGTTGATCGAGCTCTTTATAAACTTCATTTTATTTGCTTTTGTTAGACAATTTTTATTGCTTTTGTGTGCGCGAAAACTACGCATTTTATTTTGCTTGCTTAGGATTTTATACGTTTGAGACTTTACTTTGGGTTTTGCGCAATTTTGGGCGCGTATTATTGTGCACTTGCAGATTTTTAGACCTCATTAGCTCAAGTTATTGAGCAAATACGAAGAAATAAGGAGTACAGCAGTACTTTTAGTCGATCGACTGGCCACATTGGTCGATCGACTGAGATGCATTTTCCAGGAGCTACTGTTCCTGACACATTGGTCGATCGACTGCCATCCTTGGTCGATCGAGCGAGGACGCTGCTGTACCTGTTCACGACCTCTCCCCTGCTGTGTTTGGTCGATATGCGGACTTAAGGGAGCCTTCTACTCCACTTTTCTCTCCGTCAAATTATTTATTTCTTCTATTTTCTCATTTGTGCACAATTTTACCGCTTCAAAAATTGTTTTCTCGGTTTTATGCGTGGTTTTGCTTGTCTTTCAGGTACCCTTTAGTAGCACTGCTGGCTACTGAAACCTCCTAGCTCACGCTGGTTTGGGGAGGTTTCCTTTGCTGCGCTTAAAGTCTTGTAAGTTCCCGATTTTCACTTCATGTCATTTTTATTTATTTTCCCGCAAATTCCCACTTCTCTTTTCTTTCATTACATGATTTTGCACAATGGGGACATTGTGCGATTTGGTTTGGGGAAGGGTTTTGCGTCGCATATCATTTGCTTGCATTCACGTTTACATTTTGTCTTGCATTGTTGTTTATTTCTTCATATATATCAAATATCAAAAAATTGAAAAATTTCAAAAATTTCAAAAAATGCACGTTTACTTTAGCATATAGGTCGAGTCGGAACGGTAGTATTTCAAGGATGAAAAAGCATTTTGCACCTGTTTTGCCCGGGCCTTGCTTGATTGACATGTTATTAGTAGAATCGTATAAGTGCATATCTACGAGTTTTCGTTGATCATTTGCTGAGCTTGAGACTTGACTTTGAAAATTGGCAAACTACATCATATTTCTGAGATTTAGAGCCTATAACTGGTGACATCTATGACCGGTTTATTTAGGAATGTGAGTAGTACTCCTTATGAGGCATGTCACATAAATGTGCATAAATATGAACTTAATCTACTTAATACCTGTACGCATTCGGTCTGTGGTTAGTTGACACATGTGGTAGAGGTTTCCCCTTATTCGTTTTGCCCATGAACTCCACACTACCAAAAATATCCTTTTTGTCCTATTTACTACATCCTACATTTAGCATGCCCTTGTCAAGCTAGTAGTCTGTGTTCTTGGGGTTGTTACTCATTTTTGGTGGCATATGCTCTGTTGAGACGTTATTGGGAAGATGAAAAGAAAGAAAGAAAAAAAAAGAAAAATGAAGAAAAATGATTCGAAAAAAAGAAAAAAAAAAAAGAGTTCTGTACTGTTTAAGCAGTCGATCGATTGCCCCTATAGGTCGATCGACTGAGGTTCGAGAAAGAAAAAGAGTCAATTCGCATAATTCAAATCTTTATCTTTTGGCGATTTTTGCTCCCATGTATCATTTATATTTTATGGGGAGTTAGTTGATTACTTTTATCTCTGGAAATTGTGAGATTTGTGCTTGTTATAGCACCGTTTCGTTTGATTTTGAGCAAGAAGTTGGATGTCGCCATTTGGTTCCGTTTTGGTACTAGCTTGATCACCTGTACCTCCACTTTACCATAAATGTTTTGCCTCTTCTTACCCATACCTCACATATCCACATTTATACCTCGGCATGTGTCATGGTCTCTTATTGGTTGGAATGCGTATGTACGGTTGTAGAGATTACTTTCATATTAGATTGCAGGCATGTTCTTATAGGTCGTAGTTAGGTGAGAGTCACTACAAAATTAATTCTTTCTAACCTCTTATTTTCACCTGTGCTTATTTGAGTGATACGAGCGACCCGTGGGAGTCCAATTTGATAAGTCTCTACAGTTGACGGTTCAGCAATAATTCTAACGACTCCATAACTCGTTTGCATAATTCATTTGCTAATTGATTGTTGGTTATGCATTAAATTGGTTTAGGCTTTGCATGTTGCATTTCGCTCTGAGATTGAACTCGTTCCATTAGGTCATTAGATCGAGTCTAGTTCTCGCTTGGGGACAAGCAAGGGTTTGGTTTGGGGACGTTTGATGCGTGTCTTTTATATGATGTTTTACATCCCATTTTACACGCATCAGAGCTCATTCATGTAGTTTATGCTACATTTCTCCCTATTTCCGTCTACTTCCGTATTTTTTGTACATTATTGCATAAATGTGAAGAATCCAGCGGAAACCGAGCCAAATCCGTCCCCAAGTATCCTGCATTGCATATGACGTGAAGTATTCATCCGAGGAACGAGCTTGGTGCGCAATTCAAAGCCCAAAAGACAAGTCCACGAGTTTATAGAAGTCAAGTAGCAGTTCAATCAGTCGATCGACCACTGCCATCAGTCGATCGACCAACCATCGGGTTCCAGAAGCTATTGTTTACTGAAGACCAGTCGATCGACCAGTCCTAGCAGTCGATCGACCAGGTTGCAATTCCAGACGAGAATTAAAAGACCGTGAATCTTGAAGCCCAAAGTTGTGTTAGGTTTAGGAAATAATGTTACGTTATTTGCTATATAACGTAACCTAGGAATTCAGTTTTGACATCAAGTTTTATCAGTTACATTAGGGTTTATCATTCAGTTCAAACACAATTCTTCATTCTTAGTTTAGTTCTTCAATAAAGTTTACTTTCTTGCAATCGGGTTCGGATCCTTCCTCTGCAATTTCTACTGGTATTCTTTTGCTTCATAATTTCAGTCTTATTATCTTTCGTAATATACAAATTGCTAGGTAGTCTCCCAAAGCCGATATTATCGTTTATGTTATTTATTTGTTTAATTGCTTTTATCATGAATTCCGTAGATTTAATGATGAATCTTATTGTTGTTATCGTCCTTAGTATGAGTAGCTAAATAGTTTGTGCTAGGATGTAGGCGAATTATAGCGTAGGCGGCAAAGTATTATTGAACATGGCCTGATTCGCGTGTCAGTCGATCGACTGACATTCTCGGTCGATCGACTGACTTCGTAAGGTTACCCTTCGTTTTAATTGTTTTTAATGTTGTATTTAACGAATCGAATGCATGCGACCAGTTAGATACTTAATTTATGACTGACTCATTAGATCGAAAGATAGGGAAAGTTATTTGATCACCAATTAAGATGACTAAACTGTGCTGAGATCGAAAGATAGGTATAGTTTAGACCGTTAGTCACTCTTCAGGACGAGAGTCAGTATTAGTGATATTAGGGACCTATAGCGAGATCGAAAGATGCTATTTGTTAAGAGTGGACCGAGAGGACCTCTTGTTTCCCGCCTCACTTGTATTCGATTTAGACCTGTTTAGTGTGCTGCCGCCGAAGCTGTAATGAACCGACCATCCTAGTACCCCTTCTTTATCTGTTTAATCCTTCTTTTTAGTTTATTGTCTTATTTATTCTTAGCTATAGACCAAACCAATTCAACCCCCACAATTGTTACTTTAGACTGAATTTAAATCAACTAGAATTTACATCTGCCTCTCTGGGGTTCGACCCGACTGCCGCTAGCTATATTTGTAGTTAGAAATTATAAATCTTATTTTTGACACCTCACGACGGGTATCAAGTATTATAAATGTGTTTGATTGGATGTGACCCGACGACATCACTCCCATCAAAAAGTCTTAGTTTCAAAGTGAAGAGAAGGGTTCCTTTTATAGAGGAAGCGCACAAGAGGAGGCAAGCTAGGGTTTGTGAGTCAAAGCATTTGAAAAGAAACAAAGACTTTAACTTTCCCATGTTTGCACCAAAATGGCTTGTTTCTAAAAGTCACAAAGGAGAAAAGAGAGTGTGTATTTAACCTTAAAGGACCTTTGTGTTTTCAGAAACAAGAAGGAGATGCCATTAACAAGAGGACAAACTTTTGTTAAAGAAGGAAAGAGCCAAACCAAGTTCCATGGAAAGACAAACAAAAGTTGTATCATGAAAAGGGAAATATTTTGAAATACTCTTTACAAACTCTTTTTAAACATGTAACACCCGCGAATTTCCCATTTTTGACATTTAAAATTTATTAAACCGTTTTATTGCTTTATTTTATATTTTTATATTATTCAAATCAATTAATTTATTTTGAGCACGATTTTTATGAAAAGAATATTTTAAAGCTTAGTTTATATAAAAATACGTATTTTGGTCGGATAATAATAGTGACAATAATAATGACCGTAATAATAATAATTCTCGTCTCAATTTCCGTCTAGCTATAGACCGTCACATTTTCACTTGTTAGACTAATCTTTTCTCGACCTATCCCATACCGACAACATACTCAGCTACCCTCTTACACTCTACCTTTATATAATCCTTATTATTATTATATATTATTATTATTATTAATATATATTATTATTATTATATATATTATTATTATTTGGCTGCTAATACCGTAACCCCACCACCCCCTGCATTTCCTCATTTCTTTCTTCTTCTTCCTTTCTTACGGATAAGCAGCAACAACAACAAAACAATAATAGAACCCATACTCCATTTCCGTCGACATTCAACCTGAGATCCCTCCTCCATTTCTCGACCAAATTCCATAATTTTTACACCATCCTCTTCCTCTTTCCTTCCTCATTCTTTTAAGTCGAAGACCCGAGAGCAGCTCATACTTGTGGTCATTTTTGCTCGGAAATTCGAGGAGCTAAGGTAACGGTGATAGGTTACTCGACAAATGTCTAAATTTCCGTCTTATGTGCTATTTTATGTACTCTTGAGCGGTAAAGTCTGGTCTTTTACTCTTTTTTTCCTTGTACTTTAATTTCCTACTTAAATTGGTGTCTAAAAGGGGACTGCTTTGAGCCCGAAACTCCGTCTTGAGCCCTGTTTGCTTGAGCTCGGTTCATGGTTCACTTGGACTGTGTACTCCTCTGTTTTGGGGTGTTTTATATGTGTTCATGGGATGGGTTATTGGGGTTTCTTTGGTATCACCTTAGGGTACGGTTTCATATAGTTTTCAGGACTGTTTCGAGGTAGTATTGGCAGGAATGCGGGGACTGATTTGGTACTAGTTGTGGTGCAGCTTGGTGCAGCCTTCGGGTCGTGTTAGGGCAGTCGAAATGGGGGGTCATATGGACTATTTTTGGTCTCTGCTTTGGGACGAGTAGGTGGAGTGTCGAGGCTAGTATTGGCTCGGGTCTCTGAGCTGTTTTGAGCAGGTTGACATGACGTTTGCGGATTGTTTATGGGCTGTGGTGGCTGGTTGTTTCGTGACGGGTGTGGGACTGTTCAATTGCCTCTTGTGTCGTGGGGTTGGGGTGTTTTGGCGCTAGTTTAGTTTAAAATTTTTTAATATCCGTCTTAAGCTTGTCTCGTTTTTACTGTTGTTACACGATTTTGTTGATGGCAACTTGTATAGGCAGTGGCCTGGCCGTGGCCTGCTGTGGCCTAGCAGTGGCCTGTCGTGGCCTGTCGTAGCCTGGCAGCAGCTTGGCAGTGGCCTGGCAATATCTTGGCCGTGGCCTAGCTAGTTACGGGTTGAGGCCGCGTGTGGTTTTTTGTGAGGTCGAGTGTGAGATTGCCATAATAGCTTTTGAGCCGTGTCTATAAATTGTTGGGCGCTAGTTTGGTTTATGTAAAATATTATTAATTCTCGTCTCATGCTTTATATAACGTAATCCGTTAAATATTGTTCTTTATATATATACATATTCCTCTCACATGATCAAATTGTTGGGTTTCACATGATTATATGTTTGAATTTTACATGAGTATCAAGTTGGGTCCAACATATCTTGTTTGTTGGCCTTAATGTGATCTAATTGTTGGACTCCTTATAATTTGTTTATTGGGCTCATAAATGAGTCACTTGGACTTGGTCACATTTTAACCCGTATATTTCATATAACATAAATTATTCATTATCACTTATTATATTTTATTTAACCGGCATGTTAAATTATGAAATGAAATATTTATTAATATGATACAAGTACGAGATTTACTATAAGTACTGGTAAGAGTCATATTCTTAATAATTCCTTGTAT
Organism: Silene latifolia; assembly: GCF_048544455.1. Lineage (NCBI taxonomy): Eukaryota > Viridiplantae > Streptophyta > Magnoliopsida > Caryophyllales > Caryophyllaceae > Silene > Silene latifolia. The sequence goes on from NC_133526.1 coordinate 135,189,380, forward strand.
TGTTCTGTTGTGAGAGTCTTAGTCCTATCGGATACTAGAGGTGAGCTATAAGCCCTCTAGTTGCGATATGATTGTCGTCCTACCAAGAGGTTGGAGTCTAGGATGTAGTCTTGTGTGTGGTATCTCGGACATGCTTTAAAGGTAGCCTCTGAGTCGGATACTCCGTCTACACTTTGTGTTGGTCTTACACTTGTGAGTCGTATTCTTGTAGAAATGCCATGATACTATCATATATGTTTGGTCTACATTTACGCCCTACTTGTGCTATTCTGGCAAGTACGGGTTTGGCCTACTTGTGTTGTTCTGGCAAGTGTGGTTTTGGGCCACTTGTGCTGTGCTGGCAAGTGAGTCTTATCTTAGTCTTTCCGCCACTGTAAAAACCCCATATACCGAGGAGCCTTACCAGACCTTCCTTGGCATATAGAGGCATTACCATCCCGGTTGCCCGAGGTAAGTAATCATCAAAAGTCGATAAAAGAACAATTATAGTTATATTACAAGTGTTACAACCAACCAACAAAACAAAGATACAACTCGTCAGCTACACACTATCTCTATCAGAACTCGTGACGACTCATCCCTGCCAGAACTCCAGCTATCAACCACATCAACACCTGTTAAGACTGACTGCTCACCATAAGGGATCACGGCAGACACATAAATAAACAAGACAACCACACAAGGTCAGTACTGAGACAAGATACAACATTAACCGACAACAACTGCCAACATAACACAAAACACGACCAGTCACACACAATCATACCCACACCAATAAATCTCCGTCACCGACTGTCCACTGGACCAGCCCTGCCAGTGGGGGACCGCAACCGTTCCCACCTAAGCCCCGCTCATCAAACCGAGCGATAACCCTGTCCCATTAATGTGCACATCCCCTCCCGTGGCGGGTTCCACGAAGGGCGAAACTAGGGCGTGAAGCCACTCCTGCAAGTGACTCCACTCAGCCGAGGACGCACCTCGAGAACCAGAGACAATCAATCACAGACAGCTGCAATACAACAACAACCAACAAACTGTATACACAACCGATTACCGCATCTACTCTGCCACACAAACACAACAACAACACAACAACCATGACACAACAACCGACACACTAGACCATCCACAGAAACTGAGTAGGCGAACCTACCTTTAAGCGACTGCAACGATTCCATGCCCATACACGCAATACCCAGCATTCAAGCAACACCTATATACACAATACAAACATCTATCACTACCAAGCTAACCCTAACTGCAAAGACAAAGATACGGATGATGATGACGACATACCTACATGAGGAAACCTGGAAAAGGACCGCTACCCGACTCAAGCCATGCACTCCTAAGGCACAAGGACCTTCAAAGTCTCCCATGGAAGGTATATGGTGAAGGGAAGGGAAGGAGGCGACCTAAAGATCTGAAGAAATGAGGCGGAAATGATTTGCGGTTTTAACAAAACACGATTATAAACCCTCGCTCAAAAGACGCTACTCGATCGAGTGACCCACTTACTCGATCGAGTATCCAAGCTACTCGATCGAGTAGCCTCTACTCTATCGAGTACCACCCATAACTCAAAACACAGGATAACTTTGGTACGCACTTCTAAGGGCTATTACTGCTCTCAAGGTCGGTCAAAGCTGGTCAACGGGTCTCTAAAAGAGCGGGTATTACAGTCTTCCTCCCTTAAAAAGAACTTCGTCCCCGAAGTTCAACTCACCTATCCCAAAGCACAAGATATGGAAACCAAAATGACATCACTACTCTTCCGACATAGGTCACTACTCCCCGGAAATACTATCCTCCATGTCATCATCATCAACTGTCTAACACATTGTATAGATCAACTCCTGCAACCTACCCCTTGAAGTACCAACCACACAACATGGACCAACACAACCAACGACTACACTGCTGCTCACAACTCTTAGCCACGCACTACGAGATTACACGTTCACTAGTAACAACCATCAACACGAAACATGTCACCTTAACACTACTATGTTACCCAACGATACGATTTATTCCCAACACATGACATCATAACCACCTCTCTATGACCGTCTCTTCATAACACACTATTCAACCTTTACTTCAACATAGAAATTACTCAACGAACAAGTGAAAACAATTATAGTTTCGTACAAGAAATGTAACCGCAATAATAGAAAACATCATAAACGAACCACAAAAAGATTGTAATATCGGCCTTTTTATTTTGCGACATTACTCTTCCCCTCTAAAAAGGAACTTCGTCCCCGAAGTTCACCACCGAATTACTACACATATTACTTAAAACTTACCTTTTGACATGTACCCAACACCTATGATTCGTTATTGACATTACTCATTACTCATACAACCATTAATTCATAAAAGCATATGCAACTTTATTCGAATAATTAGTCATAGACACGAATGTATGTATGTATCAATTGTATATGGGAAAATACGCGAACTCCGTGAAATATAACGGGTCTTTTCGATAGAATGAGTTATTGAAGATATATAAAAGAAGGCACTAAGAGGAACTATTACTTTCACTATTTGTCGCCAATAGCACTTACATTCCGAGCACGACTTCCAACAAATCAAATTAACGGTTCAAACATATTACTAATCATCAATGACCATGTTAAACACCAAAACATGCAATGATATTAACATTAAAACGATTTTAAATAATGAAATGTTCCTGTAACAGTGCTACTCGATCGAGTATATAGGGTACTCGATCGAGTGCCCTCTACTCGATCGAGTGTCTTGGCTACTCGATCGAGTAGCCTGAGATCAGAATACTCCATCCTTGTCACACCTGCAGCTACACGACCGAGTGAAGGGCACTCTATCGAGTGGCCATAGGTCAAAACCTTCGAAATCTTCCTGTCATAACACACACAATATATATAGAAAATGTCACATAAACGCGAGTCGGGATGACAACCCGACCCCCAAAATCCTGCAAACAAGTTCAAACTAAGCAAATTCAGCCTTATGGCCATCCATACAAACCAATGTATAAAGTACTAACTAAAAACGATTACTACCATCCAACACAACCAAACCATCAACAAAGAGAAAGAAAAGGAGTATCACTCCTGCTGCTGCTGCTGCTCGTCCATCATCTCATCTCCATCCCCACCCGAGGTACCTGCTCCTGATGACCCAAGACTCGGATCGACCCCTGCCCTAGCTCCTGGACTCTCATACCATGGGGTCAAACCACCGAAAGCAAAGGACTAAGGTGTCCCCCATGCTGCCATGTCCACTCCATAGGAGTGGAAAACCCCACTATAGTCCCCAACTCCGCTCCACCACACTGGATGTGGTCCCTCGGTCCCAATACCCTGAGCATACGCCATCTCATGCATGTTCCTAAGCGTCAAGGTAGAGGACACTCTCTCCGCCAAGTAGCTCGAACGTGTCTTCGGGGTATCGAGGTAGAGGTAACAAGGAAAAGGGTGCTGCGGTGGTGCTGCTGGCTGTGGTCTGGTCTCAGTTGTCCTCTCCCTCACACGACGAGGTCATCTCCCCAACCTGGGCCTATCCTCCGCCGCTCTCACGTTCTCCCCCTTCTTCAGCTCAGGCATCACCTGAAGAATCGTATCATCAATGAGATACGTCTGTCGCGGCCGGAGTGCATCATCATCCTCCTCCTCATCGGAGTCCACAGTTACTACAACTGGGTCTAACGGCTCTGTCGGTGGGAGGTGCTCAGGAGCCGGTATTCTCATCCAGCTCATACCCCACACCCTCCAAGCTAGGCTACCATCCTCTAAGGTTCTCAACCATTTCAGATCGAGGTAGTAGTCTCTATCCATGGTAGGCACCGGTGTGGCTAGGGGAACGTACTCAGAAGAAGCCTCAAAGGAGTCTAGCTTTTCAGCTAACCGGGTGGCAAAAGCACCACAACTTAAATACCGAGTGGTAGAAGTAGCCATCAAGGCAAGGCTAGCACAGACCATGGCAGGAGCATTGAAGACCACCCTCTCAGTCCGCTTCGGGTTAAGATAAGATATCAAAAGCAACAACTCGTGATTGTTCAGCTTACTCATATCCGGCCTCTCATAAAGGAGGTTCGATATAGAATGAAGAAAGACCCTCAAAGTGACATGTTGAACATCGTTAATCAACATGTTGCTGGCGGTGGGAGCTGACTTCCCAGAAAGACAAGGCATAAGGCGGCAAACCCCAAACTCAGCTGGAATCTCGCTGATGGAATCCTTGGGAGGCTTAGCCAAACCAAGGTGAGAAGCAAAGAGGTCCATGGTCAACACAAAACTCGTGTTCATAAGACGGAACTCAACAGACTGTTCAGCTGGCTCGTATTTAAACGAGCTCATGAACTCCAAAGTCAGAAAAGGATAGGAATGCTTCCTCAAACGATACAGCCCCGTGAAGCCCAAGGTCTCAAAGATATGATGGACATCCGTCTCAATCCCCAGGTCATCAAGAAGTGTGGTGTCCACACAACGGGTGGGTCTCATTTTGCATTTCTGTAACGCTACAAACCTCTCCCTTTGTTTGAAGTCCACAAAGACTACCGAAGGATACTCGAGTACAGACGGTACTACCGCTCCGCTACCCTCCCCAATTTTGGGCTGAGAAGCCCTTTCCATCTTACTTTGACGAGTTCCCAGGTTTAGTCTCGGCATCTGTTTCAGCATACAATTTAAACGTACTTATATAGGCACTCAAAACATGTAATCTTCACAAATTGAACATTGAATAATCATCTCTGTACACACTTTCACCAACCACTTCCCATTTTTTATATATAAGTTCAGTTTATAGCATTTCAGACGATCTCTATAGCTGTGAAAATTTTAGCATGGATAAACATGATTTACTCGACTACTACAACTATCAAGACATGGCTCAAATACTACTCCATATCTACTTGAAAACATGTGAAACATTCATGTATGCTCATAGAAAGGCAACTAAGTACACACCATCACCGACATTCAACATTATGAGCAAACTTCTCAATTAAATAGTCAGACGGTCTCTACAGCTGTAACAATTTGACACATTTAGCAAGAATTAACATCACTACTACTATATCAAAGATTTAACTCTTACACATTCCTTCATATTCAACACAAAATCTCAATTATAGAAAATGAATTCCAATTTGGGGCACTTTTAAGACGGAGTTTTAAGGCAAATTTTAAGGTGAAAATCACAAAATTCAACTTCCAGCATGATATATGCAACATATACTACTCAATTTCATCATCCAACATGTAGAAAACACCCAAAAATCAATTTGATTTCATAAACCCTAGAAAATTCGTCCTCAAATTTGCAATTTCTATTCTATTTTTAGCACAATAAACATCAACAATCATAAAAGGGAAACATGTGAATCAAATTACAACAATTACAAGCAACTTTTCCTCCATATAAATTGAAATTTCAGATTATTCTACCATTCCGATAGATTCTAAGTGATGAAAACATGAAGATAGGGAAGAAATTCATACCTTTATCAAATAGGAAGTGAAAGAACGAATCAAAGCAAAGAAAACTACCCAAATTAATCACCACAAACACAAAGTATAGGAGTTTTAAAGAGGTTTAGGAGGCTAGGGTTTCGAAATAGGAAGAAAGAATGAGAAGAATGAGGAAAAACAAGGGTTTTATGAAAACCGTGAAAGCTCCTGTACTGTAGCCTACTCGATCGAGTGCCTGGGGTACTCGATCGAGTGCCCTCTACTCGATCGAGTAGGTGCTATTTCATCGAGTATCCGCAGAAAATTCCTACATCTCGACGTCATAGCTTCCTAACTAGATCGAGTGAGGTCTACTCGGTCTAGTAAGCACTCGCACTCGGTCAAGTAAGGTTGAGTACACGGTCAGAATTTCAAAATTAACTGAAGATTCCTGCAAAACAATATCACGTGTCGATTCCAAACCAAGTTCGGAAATCGTCACTGGTTATCGTACTCACTCATGTATTATCATTACTACTCAAATATATTATACGGTCTCATCAGATGAGATCCATATTGCATTACGCTACAACAAACTTCACACAACATGGTTTACCTGCTACCGAGTCATCCATATATGCAATTATGTCATTGTATCATGTCTAAACTCGTCTTACCACATTGCTAGCAAACTTATACTTACGTTAATCAAAACACATAATTAACGATAAATTTTCCACATGTCGTCCAAGTGTAATATCAACACGTTCAAGCTTCAACATAAACAAATTATTCTACACAAATTAATCACTAAACAGCGAAAACTTTCAACCATTAAACATTGCATACACCCACTACTATTTTGATAATTCTCATACTATAACTCAACACTTCTTTAGCTATCATTATTATGGCTACGGTAAGACTTATAAACTCGTATAGGATCACCATCACTAACAACCGGGAACAAACACCAACATTACCACATTTCATATCACAGTGCACATCTCTACCCTTTTCACCCACTTCTAACACATAGAACCTTCTACGTTTCTCATTATCATCACATACGCTCCTTAACTCCATCACAAATTCACCATACACTATTCTAACGTAGTTATTGTACCGACACTAACTTCAACAGAGACTTAACCACAAACAATTCTCACCTAATCACCATACACGTTAAGCACATACTTACGGACTCCACATTCCCATACCCAGTGACTGGCTTAAGCACAATGGGGCCAAGATTTCGAAATGAGGGCGCCTACTCACCCAAAATCTAGCATCAGCTGGGGCTCCCATCACACATACACAAGGTTCATTTTATTAGGCTCACTACGTTCATTAGGTTCATTTGTTACAGGTTCCAAAATCGTTGCTCTGATACCACTTTGTAACACCCTCATATACCGAGGAGCCTTACCAGACCTTCCTTCGCATATAGAGGCATTACCATCTCGGTTGCCCGAGGTAAGTAATCATCAAAAGTCGATAAAAGAACAATTATCGTTATATTACAAGTGTTAAAACCAACCAACAAAACAAAGATACAACTCGTCAGCTACACACTATCTCTATCAGAACTCGTGACGACTCATCCCTGCCAGAACTCCAGCTATCAACCACATCAACACCTGCTAAGACTGACTGCTCACCATAAGGGATCACGGCAGACACATAAACAAACAAGACAACCACACAAGGTCAGTACTGAGACAAGATACAACGTTAACCGACAACAACTGCCAACACAACACAAAACACGACCAGTCACACACAATCATACCCACACCAATAAATCTCCGTCACCGACTGTCCACTGGACCAGCCCTGCCAGTGGGGGACCGCAACCGTTCCCACCTAAGCCCCGCTCATCATACCGAGCGATAACCCTGTCCCATTAATGTGCACATCCCATCCCGTGGCGGGTTCCACAGAGGGCAAAACTAGGGCGTGAAGCCACTCCTGCAAGTGACTCCACTCAGCCGAGGACGCACCTCGAGAACCAGAGACAATCAATCACAGACAGCTTCAATACAACAACAACCAACAAACTGTATACACAACCGATTACCGCATCTACTCTGCCACACAAACACAACAACCACAACACAACAACCATGACACAACAACCGATACACTAGACCATCCATAGAAACTGAGTAGGCGAAACAACTTTTAAGCGACTGCAACGATTCCATGCCCATACACGCAATACCCAGCAATCAAGCAACACCTATATACACAATATAAACATCTATCACTACCAAGCTAACCCTAACTACAAAGACAAAGATACGGATGATGATGACGACATACCTACATGAGAAAACCTGGCAAAGGACCGCTACCCGACTCAAGCCATGCACTCCTAAGGCACAAGGACCTTCAAAGGCTCCCATGGAAGGTATATGGTGAAGGGAAGGGAAGGAGGCGACCTAAAGATCTAAAGAAATGAGGCGGAAATGATTTGCGGTTTTAACAAAACACGATTATAAACCCTCGCTGAAAAGACGCTACTCGATCGAGTGACCCACCTACTCGATCGAATGGCCCCTACTCGATCGAGTATCCAAGCTACTCGATCGAGTAGCCTCTACTCTATCGAGTACCACCCATAACTCAAAAGATAGGATAACTTTGGTACGCACTTCTAAGGGCTATTACTGCTCTCAAGGTCGGTCAAAGCTGGCCAACGGGTCTCTAAAAGTGCGGGTATCATAGCCACTTTCGTGCTGTTCTAGCGATTGGGATACTCGGTCTCCATGAGTAGTCGAGTCTTGGGTGCGTGCTGTGCTGGCGCACGTCGAATCGGGATGTACACCCGAGAATCTGCAGATTTAGACTAGGACCGTATCATTATCGTAGTCCTACCCGGGGAAATTATAGTCTAAGAGTAGTAAATGTTTGCATTATTTGGATGGTTACATTGGTCATATCTTCTTGAAATACGTGCTTGTGGCTAAGTGGTCGTGCTTGTTTCCTTGTCTTTTTTCTCCATTTGTTTATTGCTGATTATGCCTTACTTACTTATTTATTCCATCATTTCTTTTATCCTTATTGGTTTAAACACGTATGATCCCATGTTTAATAATAATTCGATTCACTCATATCTTACCTAATATGATCATTTGTTCATGTTCTTTGTTATGTTCGTTTTGACATTTTGTGGCTGGGAGAACCTTGAGTTACTCCCCACTGACTGTGGCGTTCATGTTTACATGAATGACAGGTTGTGAAGATGCTTACGTGGGGAAGACGTGTGGGCTAGCGAGAACTAAACCCTTGGACCTTAGTTTGCTAGTTTAGAAACCTTTCATTTGTTTATTCGTGGGATATCTTTTCCTCGCTTTCTACATTTGGGTTGTAATAACCCAAGTTTGTCTATTATTGTAGTATTTGTTTCATTCCATTTTTGGCACCCGCGTGTTAATTCTTTAACTAGTAATTTTAAAAGTTTTTAAAATATCACAAATTTGCGCTTTAATTTAGTAGTTGTATTTTCCGCTTTATCGCGGGGTGTCACAGTTGGTATCAGAGCCTATGTTGCTCCCGACGCACACACGTGTACCCCAAATCTAATTTTGACCTTGACCTTGAATAACGAATGAGAGATGGGTAGACTTAAGGACCTAAGGTGGTAGTCTGTAGTGTGTTTGCTCTTTGTTAGGTTCTAACATGTTTGTTGATTGTCATTAATAATTGTTGTGCCCTTGGATCAATGACCGTGAACTTACCTACATGAAGATCAAGACTTGGTGCCTATTGCCGGGAATTGAAGATTTGTTCAACCTTTGAAGAATGCTTCTACTTCCTCGAAGATATTTCTCATCCTTTGTGTATCTTGCCTCATTCTTCTAATTCTTGATGTTTATTTTCTTCTTCTAAACTCTCTTTTCTCTTTCCTTGAAAGTTACTCTTGTACCCTCCTAACTTGTCCTTTATTCCTTGCTTATCCTCCCTTAACGCCTTTTTGATAGTACTCTTTCTTTTGAGGAATGTTGACCTTGGTTGGAAATTTGACTTCTGAGGAGATTGTTTGTGTCTGACCCTTAACCTTGGTTTTGAGAGGTTGTGATGTTGGAAAGACTTAGGTGGTGTGATGAGACATACTTAGTGATTCTTATACCTAGATCCTTGATAAAGTGAGTATATTTGAATGGTGAATTTGAGGATGTAGGCTTGACTAAGTAAGTTGAGTTTACGATTGGCTTTCGTAATCACTTTGGACATGAGAGTTTGATAATGTGTATATCACCATATGAGAAATGCTAATTGTGGGAATTATTAGTTGGTCTAAGTGAGTGATCTTGATTACTACTTGAGGTATGGTATGAGAGTGAGAGTAAGCTACATTGTTGGGAAGTCTCAGCGCTTGTTTTAGTAACTAGAAAGGATAATGGTATGGTTGACACCAATTGTTAGGTTAAAGAACATAGTTTCAATTTTGGTGATAGGATGAGGAAATATGAGGTGGTAAAGCATTGTTACAACTAAGACCTTATTTCTTCGGAACTCGATGGTAAGTAAGTTCTAGGATATCGGATTTGAAAGAATATTCCTTGGGATGTTGATGACCATAATGGATTGGTGATGTGATTTGATATTAGTTGACCCTTGAGAGTTCTTCAGTTGAGAGAGACTTAGTATTGAGAAGTATTTATTAACCCTATTTTTTTTTTTTTTTTTTTTTTTTTTTTTGATTAGGTAAGAAAACTATTTTGGGATGATGTCTTAGTTGAGTGTAGTTCCGCTTTTGGGAATCCGTAATAAGTAAAAGGATAGAAGGACTCGAGATCCTATTGATTTTTTCAAACTTGGGTGATTATGCATCTTTCTCAAAGAGTGTGTAGTAGAGTGAACTTTTACGAAAGGAGTTTTAGGTTGACTTGTTACTACCTTACCCTATATGAGAACCTTGTGGAATATTTGAGGAACATTTTCTGGGAATTCGGAGCCTGGAATTAGGATCCTTGATTGAGGATGTTACCATTTTGAGAAACCCATGGTTGACTCTAGTTGGGTATGAGTATAGCTTTTTTAGAAGCTTGAACCTCGATCTCGTGGAGGTTGTTTATAGATGTTTGAGGATTTGGGTGGTGAAATCACGCTTATAGTGAAGTACATTGTTTCATGGAATAGCTTAGAGTGAAGTAACGTAAGTGTTTTGAGGAAATCCTTAGGAGTTGTGATTATAAGTTTTGTTGTTAGGAAGTTTTCGGAACCATTTAAGATGATGTTGTTGGTGGAGATTTGAGTACCTGGCGTTTCCTTGTTGTCTAATTTCTCTTTTTCCTTGATCATAAGCGTTACCGTTCATGCCTCTCTTTCCTCGCTTGATCTTGCTCCTCCTTTAAGTTTGATACTCGTAATCTATGAAACTCTATCTTTGACATCCTTGTTGACCTTACTTTGACTTTGACCCCTAGGAAGTTCATCATAGCTCTTTTTGTTGGTTAAGTTTGGATTCTCTTAGCGTACTTGTTTTTATGATGTCTAAGTTACCTTCCTTTTCGTACAATTTCTAAACATTTCAAGCTACCAGTTTTGATTCGTTGTTAAAAGTTTATGTTACTTTTGCAAAACCTTACCCATTTTAAAGATTTGGAAATGAAAATCTGATTTAGATCCCTACTTGTTCTTTGAATATAAACTTATTTATCATGATTTTAATTGCTAAACCCGAGATTACTTTAAATTTTATCCAATTTCTGTTAACTTTGATCTATTTATGTCTTATTTGTCAAAGTTTAATACTATATTTTCAGGAATTTGACTCCCTTGTGAGTTTAAAGGTGAAACCTTCATTTCTATTTTGGCTTTTGCAAAAGAAAATTTGAGTAGATTACCTTTTTCTTCTGATTTTAACGTTGATCGGATGTTAGAACTCGTTATTAGAGACGTTTAATAACTTGTTCTACGCTTGTCGGCGAGTGATTTTTGTTTTAAATCTGTCTTTGACTTGGAAAGTTAGCGTTCTTCTGTGCACGACAAGAGCAATTTTGTTCCATGAATGAGACTTATACTTTTAAAAACTCTCCGTTAATGTTTTTGAAAATTTTGATTTTTGGATTTATACAAGTGATTTGCCTTTCGACTTGGTTCTGTTGGAAAATTTTAATTGAAACTTTTGAAAGAATTTTAATTCTTATAAGTAACCTTTTAATATTTTGGTTACCGATTTTTAAAAGTCAAGTTTTATTTTTATATAATCTTTCACTTCTACTTTCAAGTTTCGAGAACGAAACTTTTAAAAGGTGGGGTGATTGTAACGCCCGCGAATTTCCCATTTTTGACATTTAAAATTTATTAAACCGTTTGATTGCTTTATTTTATATTTTTAAATTATTCAAATCAATTAATTCATTTTGAGCACAATTTTTATGAAAATAATATTTTAAAGCTTAGTTTATATAAAAATACGTATTTTGGCCGGATAATAATAGTGACAATAATAATGACCGTAATAATAATAATTCCCGTCTCAATTTCCGTCTAGCTATAGACCGTCACATTTCCACTTGTGAGACTAATCTTTTCTCGACCTATCCCATACCGACAACACACTCACCTACCCTCTTACACTCTACCTTTATATCATCCTTATTATTATTATATATTATTAATATTATTATTATATATTATTATTGTTATTATTATTATTATTATTTGGCTGCTAATACTGTAACCCCACCACCCCCTGCATTTCCTCATTTCTTTCTTCTTCTTCCTTTCTTACGGATAAGCAGCAGCAACAACAAAACAATAATAGAACCCATACTCCATTTCCGTCGACATTCAACCCGAGATCCTCCTCCATTTCTCGACCAAATTCCATAATTTTTACACCATCCTCTTCCTCTTTCCTTCCTCATTCTTTTAAGTCGAAGACCCGAGAGCAGCTCATACTTATGGTCGTTTTCGCTCGAAAATTCGAGGAGCTAAGGTAACGGTGATAGGTTACTCGATAAATGTCGAAATTTACATCTTATGTGCTATTTTATGTACTCTTGAGCGGTAAAGTCTGGTCCTTTACTCTTTTCTTCCTTGTACTTTAATTTCCTACTTAAATTGGTGTCTAAAAGGGGACTGCTTTGAGCCCGAAACTCCATCTTGAGCCCTGTTTGCTTGAGCTCGGTTCATGGCTCACTTGGACTGTGTACTCCTCTATTTTGGGGCATTTTATATGTGTTCATGGGATGGGTTATTGGGGTTGCTTTGGTATCACCTTAGGGTACGGTTTCATATAGTTTTCGGGACTGTTTCGAGGTAGTATTGGCAGGTATGCGGCACTGATTTGGTACCAGTTGTGGTGCAACTTGGTGCAGCCTTCAGGTCGTGTTAGGGCAGTCGAAATGGGGGGTCGTATGGACTGTTGTTGGTCTCTGTTTTGGGACGGGTAGGTGGAGTGTCGAGGCTAGTATTGGCTCGGGTTTCAGAGCTGTTTTGAGCGGGTTGACATGATGTTTGCGGACTGTTTATGGGCTATGGTGGCTGGTTGTTTGCTGACGGGTGTGGGACTGTTCAATGGCCTCTTGTGTCGTGGGGTTGGGGTGTTTTGGCGCTAGTTTAGTTTGAAATTATTTAACATCCGTCTTAAGCTTGTCTCGTTTTTATTGTTGTTACATGATTTTGTTGATGGCAACTTGTATAGGCTGTGGCCTGGCCGTGGCCTACTGTTGGCCTGGCCGTGGCCTGCTGTGGCCTAGCAGTGGCCTGCCGTAGCCTGGCAGCAGCTTGGCAGTGGCCTGGCAATGGCTTAGTTGTGGCCTAGCTGTAGCCTGGCAGTGGCCTAGCTAGTTACGGGTTGAGGCCGCGTGTGGTATGTTGTGAGGTCGAGTGTGAGATTGACATAATAGCTTTTGAGCCGTGTCTATAAATTGTTGGGCGCTAGTTTGGTTTATGTAAAATATTATTAATTCCCGTCTCATGCTTTATATAACGTAATCCGTTAAATATTATTCTTTTTATATATACATATTCCTCTCACATGATCAAATTGTTGGGCTTCACATGATTATATGTTTGAATTTTACATGAGTATCAAGTTGGGTCTAACATATCTTGTTTGTTGGGCTTAATGTGATCTAATTGTTGGACTCCTTATAATTTGTTTATTGGGCTCATAAATAAGTCACTTGGACTTGGTCACATTTTAACCCGTATATTTCATATAACGTAAATTATTCATTATCCCTTGTTATATTTTATTTAACCGGCATGTTAAATTATGAAATGGAATATTTATTAATATGATACAAGTACGAGATATTTACTATAAGTACTGGTAAGAGTCATATTCTTGATAATGCCTTGTATTGTTCTGTTGTGAGAGTCTTGGTCCTATTGGATACTAGAGGTGAGCTATAAGCCCTCTAGTTGCAATATGATCGTCGTCCTACCAGGAGGTTGGAGTCTAGGATGTAGTCTTGTGTGTGGTATCTCGGACATGCTTTAAAGGTAGCCTCTGAGTCGGATACTCCGTCTACACTTTGTGTTGGTCTTACACTTGTGAGTCATATTCTTGTAGAAATGCCATGATACTATCATATATGCTTGGTCTACATTTACGCCCTACTCGTGCTGTTCTTGCAAGTACGGGTTTGGCCTACTTGTGCTGTTCTGGCAAGTGTGGTTTTGGGCCACTTGTGCTGTGCTGGCAAGTGAGTCTTATCTTAGTCTTTCCGCCATTTTCGTGCTGTTCTGGCGATTGGGGTACTCTATCTCCATGAGTAGTCGAGTCTTGGGTGCGTGCTGTGCTGGCGCACGTCGAATCGGGATGTACACCCGAGAATCTGCAGATTTAGACTAGGACCGTATCATTATCGTAGTTCTACTCGGGGAAATTATAATCTAAGCGTAGTAAATGTTTGCATTATTTGGATGGTTACCTTGGTCATATCTCCTTGAAGTACGTGCTCGTGGCTAAGTGGTCGTGCCTGTTTCCTTGTCTTTCTTCTCCATTTGTTTATTGCTGTTTATGCCTTACTTACTTGTTTATTCCATCATTTCTTTTATCCTTATTGGTTTAAACACGTATGATCCCATGTTTAGTTATAATTCTATTCACTCATATCTTACCTAATATGATCATTTGTTTATGTTCTTTGTTATGTTCGTTTTGACATTTTGTGGCTGGGAGAACCTTGAGTTACTCCCCACTGACTGTGGCGTTCATGTTTACATGAATGATAGGTTGTAAAGATGCTTACGTGGGGAAGACGTGTGGGCTAGCGAGAACTAAACCCTTGGACCTTAGTTTGCTAGTTTAGAAACCTTTCATTTGTTTATTCGTGGGATATCTTTCCCCGCTTTCTACATTTGGGTTGTAATAACCCAAGTTTGTCTATTGTAGTATTTGTTTCATTCCATTTTTGGCACCCGCGTGTTAATTCTTTAACTAGTAATTTTAAAAGTTTTTAAAATATCACAAATTTGTGCTTTAATTTAGTAGTTGTATTTTTTGCTTTATCGCGGGGTGTCACAAAACACCACCCTTTCAAATATTTCAAGATGTTGAACTGGTTTAAGAAAGCCCATTTGTAAAATATTTGAAATGAAAGTTTTGCTCCAAGTGTGACGGGTCAAACGAGATAGTCAAACATACTACTACCCGTTACAGGTAACGGTATGTCAGACTGTCACTATTACATGTATTCTACTCTTTCATCTTTACATAGGTTGACAAAACGACTCTAAATCTTGGGTAGCAAATTATCAACCATTCTTTACTTTAACATTGATTAATTCTTGCTTAAGGAGGTTGCATTATTCCTGAA
Organism: Silene latifolia; assembly: GCF_048544455.1. Classification (NCBI taxonomy): domain Eukaryota; kingdom Viridiplantae; phylum Streptophyta; class Magnoliopsida; order Caryophyllales; family Caryophyllaceae; genus Silene; species Silene latifolia. The sequence continues at coordinate 135,204,609 of NC_133526.1, forward strand.
ATGGTACACTTAGAAACACGATTAAATTGGGCATGTCATCATCAACAAATATGTCATAACAATTTATTAGCTACAATCCAAGAATTTGCATACCTTTTCGGGACAGTTGCAATTGCTTATTTATCTTGTCTATTTTACTACTATGGTTGGGATTGGGATGATTATTGTTGATTGTGGGTGTAGTAGATAATTATTTAGCAATTGTGTTGCATCCTTTTGTTGGAAAGAAAAAATATGAAGCAAAAAGAAAAGAAAGAAAGAAAGAAAAAACGAAAAAAATCGAAAAGAATTGAAGAAAAGAAGAAAAGAAAAGAGAAATTGATTGCTTCATTTGGTTTTGTCAAGGATCAAAAGGATGGTCACTAGAGTCTAATGAATATTTGGAGAATACTTCATTCGCTCTCATGTTTTGTAAACTTGAGATTATTTCTCTAAGTTGGGTTCATTTGTATCTATTATCATAGATTTGGTTTTGGTTTTTGTTTAGTGCTGCGACTACCGTCTTAGCTCCACATATCCATAACGTGCTTTGGCACAAACCATTTCTATCCCTTTAACCCATTTTCCACCCTTATTGTCCTTGATACATGTACTTTTGTCTACATATTGTGAATGCATATTAGTTGGGGAAATCTCTATCACATTAGATTGCATGCATGTTTCATAAGTCGAGTGAGTGTTTCTACTTCTTTCTATCTTCACATATAACTCACCCTTACATACTTATGAGTGTATGAGTGAAATCCGCGAGAATCCGACTAATTTGTCTTGCAAGATCGAAAGGTATTTGGCATTTGTCTATAGTATGGTGACATGAGACTTGAGCTGCATTTTCTATTTCTCGTACCTCTGAATTTCTTTTATTGGTACACTTTGGTCATTGCTTTGTTATAGATATGGATAGCTTGGGATTTGTATGCATTAAACATTAGCTCTGAGTTGTTTATTCGCCATTTGTATGATTGCCTTTTGTAATTGTGTGTTGCTTTGCTTGAGGACAAGCAAAGAGATTGTTTGGAGGAGTTTGATGAGTCATAATTATATACATATTTATGCCTCCCCTTAATTGCTTTTGATACGGTTTTCGTGCTAGATTATATCATTTACATGTCTTTTATGTGAGAACGTTGATACTTCCGCTATTTGATGTTTAATGCAGAAATGATGCATTTGAGGAGCAAAGGAATAAAATGGGCATCGCGGAGTAGGCATGAAGGAATACACGAAGCATGACACGGAAATCCATAAGAATGAAGGAAGAGAAGTTAAGAAGACAACACGAAGAAAGGAGCTGAAACAAGATGATGCCTCGATCAACTGCAGCTGGGCTCGTTCGAGGAAGTTGGTGACTCGAGCGAGTACATAGAGGCTCGATCGTGGAACCACTTAATTCCATATTTTCCGCAATTTTCCTTAAGTCGGTTATGTTTTGCTATAAATACCTAAACCGTATCCTAATTTATTTTACGCTTTTTTTACTTCGAAAGCCCTAAAAATTCTTAGTTTAGTTTATTGTTCGGATCTTCTATCTTGTTCTTCATTATTACGGTACTCTTTAATCTTTCCTCAGTTATTATTATTATTCAATTGTTATTCATATTTTATTGTTCATCATGTTTCTTATTATTGCTATTGTTGTTCTTCCCTTTAGTATAAGTAGCTAAATCTTTTATCTAGGGTGAAAGGGGATCTAGGTTGTTAGAAAAGGGGTTACTTATGAATTGATTATTAAATTTATTTTGATTGTTGTTTAATTATCATCTTAAATCTAATTGATTAATTACTGATCAGAATTGATTAATTAGTCTTGCATAAACTAGGATTATCACCGACAGGGTTAAGACTAGTATAGGCACGATAATTGAATTAGACCGACTTAATAATAGCGATTGCATGCTAAGTTTAGATCTAAAAAGACATATTAGAATCGACTGATCATATGACTTTCAACAATATAAATTGTTCAATCAATGAATTAAACCTTACCCTTTGATGACTACCTAGTGAACCCGATCCCTAGACTCTTTAATATTATTGTTATTCATCTTTATTTCACTTGTTATTAGTTGTTAGAAATAAAACATTCAAAAACCCCCAAAATTGGTTACTTTAAGACAGACTTAAATATTACTCGTAACAAACTAGAATAATTATCTCGCCTCTCTGTGGATTCGACCTTTCTTACCACTAGCTATTAGTTAGTAGTAATTTAGGTTTACTTTGATTTAGGTGATACGACTTTAGCCTTATCACTAGGTCATCCTACTATCCATGCTTAGTCTAACTCTCATCTGGCTTTCGGTCTTAAGACAGAAATCAACAAGTATAATCAAATGATTGTCGCCACAAATCAAAGACTGTCATATAATTCAAGCATGGAATAGAAACTATACAACATTAACATAACCCAAAATCAAACAATATGAAATGCTAATCTACATTCCTCCCCTATACCCTAGATATGTAAACTACTCACACATAATTATAGCTAAACTAACTACTAAAGTGAATGTAAGCATTTGCATAATAACAATATGATAAACAAGAATAGAAATTGACAAAATGAAATAGAGGAACACGGAAATACCAATTGCAAACTTGAATAAAAGAATCAAATGGAAGAAGAATATCTTCTCACAAACCCGAACCAATGTAAAATTAATAATCTAAATGTTTATGAGATAATTATTGTAAAGGAAAGCAAGTACTCTAACCCTAGAACCATGTGGAAATGACGTAAATAAGATAGGTTTGCGAAATAACATGGTAGAATTATATAGAGGAGGCGAGAATATGAAGAGGCGCTCAGATGTCTGCCACCCAGGGTGCCAGGGTTTGTAGCAACATGGCTAATGAGCTTTATTTCTTCACTTTTCTCACGTGCAAACATAACCCCTATGGGTAGGGGTCATCAACCCCGATAGGGGCCGTGACTATCATCATTTGAGCTAAATTTCTATCTTCATATTAGCATGACCATGTCCACTGGGGGCAAGGATCTTAGCTTGGGGTCACGAACGGTCTTTGACAAAAGTATAGTAAATCGTCAAAACTTGTATACGAGCTCGAAACGACTAGAAACTTGTTTCCCATGACTCGGAACTTCCATGGGACCATGGCACGCCCGACTTCCTACACTCTTAAACTCGCAGACATAGCCCCACTTTGCTCGGTATCCAAACAAGTATAGGAATTTAACGCGAAACGACCTCAAATCCTACGAAAGACATTAAAACACAAGCGTACTTCCAAAGAAGGTATTAGCTCATGAAATCACTTCTAAGAGTGTATAAATCATACGAAATCGAGCTAATTAAAGGGAGGAAAAGTATATATATAGATGGGACACATCACATATAAGGCTTGAACATGTGTCCATCCTCCCAAAATCATTGCTTCTATGCACTTGTCCACTTCATTTCCACTTACACTTACCACATACAAATTATATACATCACGTTTATGGCTTCTTATGAAAATAAAAAAAATCTAGAAAACGTTAGGTGCGCACGTGCTGTGCGAATCTGTACGTCTGTCACTGTTATATCTAAACACAAGAATCTTCAAAATATCATATAAAAATCGATTACACAACGTCAACAGAGCTTTCACAAGAATACATTAAAAATAAAGGATAAATGACTAATTACCTCCACTAAAGGAAGGCTTAACAGTGCTAATCTAATCTATGGTAAACTAAGATCTAAGATTTAAAGATAAATTAAGATGTAGTTGTTTGAGTTGCGTGTGTATCATTTGCTCTAGTAAATGGTTCCTTATATATGCATTCACCGGTTATTTGCAACTATTTCCTTAGTGGGGAGCGGTTTAATAACCGAGGGTAACTCCTTATGTTCCTCTTGAGCGCTTCTGACTCTTTCTGGACCACCAACGCTCATCTTCGGGCTCCTGGTTTCTTCCGTCAAACGTTTGACCAAACCCAATATCCATTATTTAGATAATAAGCCTATTTGCCCGCAACAAATTTAGTACCCTTACTAAATTGAGCTCTAACAATGTTCCTTTATTCCGCTTAGACTTAGCAAAATTAACCCGAGGCGAATAACTGACCAGTACCCGACACGACACCTGAAACCTGAATTGACTTTACCCGCTATAACTCTACATGAATGTTTATTATTACAAATTGATTATTATTATCTACTCCCTCCATTAAACTCCACATTACAAGTTTGATTTTGTCACGTTTGCCAACGCGTGTTTTACGCGGTAAATATTTTTAGCTACGTAATTGCAAAAATTATAAAAGTTAAATATTCTTAATGTGCTCCTAAAGACGATTCAAATAAGATCTCACATGAATATATTTTCACTTATATATGGAGAGAAAATCGACATTGAATGTTCACTTGTGAATAGTGTATAAAAGAAAAACTTGTAATGTGGAGTTGAATGGAAGGAGTTGTTATGAAATATTATTATGTAATATTATATGGATGTCCATATGTTAAGATATTCTAGAGATAATATATTATGGAAACTCTACCCTATTGTGTGTGTATATATATAAACCTCCTCATAATGCAATAATATATAGTTTTGTCTCTCTTTTCTTCTCTCTACCCTCTCTATAATTATCTCTTGTCTTTATTTCACAACACGTTATCAGCACGAGTCTCTAATCCTTATTACTTATGACTTAATTAACGATCTATATCACGGCAGCACGGCTTATGATGTTGGCATACATTCAATTGCTTCAGGTATAGTATTATAATGCCTTTGTCTCTATTATTTTGGATTGCGATGTTTGACCTATTACAAACAACAATAAATACCGTAATTCGCTTTGTATAACAACATTAAAGGAAATCGACATCTTTATCTGACACTTATTTTAGAATTAGAACACATTACACCAAAATAGTCTAGTAAAAATGAAATCGTCGGGTTAACTCAAGTATATAGATTTATGTATTTCTATAGTTTATTTGGAGGGATTTTATAATAATGGAGTATATATTTTGGACCTGAAGTTCCATATAAGTGAGCAATTTTGAGAACGGATATATCGTAATATTTTTGGACCTGAAGTTCTAAGAGATCTATTTTATAAAGATGTTGAGAAGATATGTCCGTATTATAACTTTGGTCTGAAATTCAAAGTTTTGAAGGGGTGTGTAATTTTAACACCGTCTCATAAGTATAATACATTCATATGAAAGTATAGGTGGAAAGGAATCCATATGTAAATATAAGTGGCCAGAAGTCCACCGAGGTGATTTTATGAACCACAATTGAGTTTAAAGCGGTCTTTATTAAGGGCAAATTTATTTGTCAATTGATTCTTGTTCACCTGAAGTTGAACAATATAATAAATCTGAATTTTAATCCATTCTTGAAAGTGAATGTGACATCTCATAAAGACTATGCCGGTAACAGAGATCGAAAACGTGGCATTATGATAAGCCTAATGTTGTGGCCTAAATTGAGCCTAATAATTCTTAATTGAACTTAATGGTGTGGCCTTATTGAGCCAAAATTTGTTAATTGAGCCAAAATTTGTTCATTGAAAGGAATGACAATATCTCATGAAAGTGAATAGGCTCATGAAATTATTATCTTATAATTTATCTTTTATATACATGTTTAAAATCCTTAATGAGGTACTAGTACGTCATTATGTAGCTGCGTACGTAATCTTTATGTCTTTTGTCAAATATTTTGTTTATATGAAGAGTCTCTATATACGTTTCTAGTTACTCATGTTTGATGATAACTAATTTCGAAGGTGTCAATTTTCAAGCTAAGAGGACTTTTAATCACTGACCAATTTTAATCATAATTTTTACCACTTGGATGAATTAATTAAGCAAGCAACATATAAATTTTCCAGCATATAAAACCTCAAAGTTCTAGTCTTTTGATTTATTGGCATGGCTGTGTGCTTTCTTAGTTTGGTTTTGCATCAATATTACTCCGTATAAGTTTCGCCTAACAGCAACGTTCGTATACATTTTTGAATGGTTAAAATTGTAATATAATTTTACTGACAAGATGTACAAAAAAGCAATTGTCATTATATACTATAAAATAATGGTATGCGTTTAGTAAAAAGTGAGCGTATGTAAATTGTACACAATTTCTTTATCCAAGTCCACCTACATCTTTAATATACAATATAAGTAGAATGTAAAATGGTCTACTGCATGTTTTATTGTTTTACCATGTGCTTGATTTTTGCGTTTGGTCTACGCAAATTTTTATCCATCATTAGTGTATTATCATTTGGCCTTCTGATTATTTTGGTGCATGAGTATATATTTTCTTATCAATATTTTAATTTGAAGTTCAAAATTTTTATCTATTACCTATTTTGGACTAGAAGTTCCATCAATAAAAGTTGTATACCAGAAGTATACAAGATTATAGTCATGTTCCCTGAAGGAACATTGATGAGTCTTGCATACATATACGAGACACTTGCTGTGTCCTATGTCACATCATTTATCTGGCCGGATAGTTTTTGAAAGATTGCCCTGGATTGTGGGCAACTAAGAAAGTTGGCATGCAATGATTTAAATGTGACAATTAAGGCCATCCGGGTTCCTATAATACCCGTTTTTGATAAACCTGAAGTTTATCTTTACGGAAAATATAAGTGCTGAAACTCTCTCGTGTAAATTTATTAAATGCAAGACATTACACGAAGATTGAGTATATCTGATATTGGAGATCACAGTTTGATTATTATATGGAATCGTTAATCTCCGAAAAGGGCATTGTAATTCAGCACATTTAAAATCCAATTGCATTATATATAACTCCCCAAAAGATTTTTGTTAATGTACAAAAATGCCCAAATAAATTCTTATCAGTGATATAAGAAATTAAGGTCTAAGGTGATTATGATTTTTACCACCTTAGGGGGAGAATGATAAAGAAAAGTTAGTCAAAACAAACAAGTAAATTATCCACAACTGAACCTGAAGTTCAGTGGTTTGTTCTCAATATGAAATACATCAAGTAGAGGTTCATGGAATTAGAAATGATGGTATTCATTTGCTTATTAAGATGTATTATGATACCACTTTTATCACCTTATCAAAATGTGATATGTTACATTAAAATCTATGATTTAATTATAGACAATTTAGCCCTATATGTGGTATAGCGAGCTATACATTAGTCATAAAAAATATATGTAATGAAAAATTAGATTGCCAAATTGAACAAAAAAAAAGCACACATGAAATATAGTGTGAGAGTCATATCGGTTCACATATTTCTAGTAATAAGAAAATGGCAAGTTTGAGCAGTTGGTACTCCTATGGAGTAAAGAAATTTGGATGTCCTGAATGTGACATAGATATCTGAATGATAATAGATGACCTATATAGAAAAGGAATGGTACCAAATATATTCAGATATCATTGATCAGTACTGACAATATCACGAGATATTGAAATTATATCGATATGTTAAGGAACCGATATGCATTTGCGCGCGGAAATTAATGGACTAGAAAATGAGGATCTTATAAGTAAGTCCAATTTTGATTATCGACATATAATCTATGATTATAAATGAGCTCATGGAATAAATGTCCAACTATTGACCTGAAGTCAATTGAAGTTATGAATATTGGAAAATGAAACTGTACAGTTTGCATTATCGAATCATCATCTTGTGCATTTAGAGATTAAGTTCATCCTTTGCATGTTAATTAGTTTTATTTTATATAAATTACTACATTGTTATATAACTGTTGTTTAGAATTAGTTTTATATCATATGTATGAACATGTTTTATAATATTGTTTTATTTGGATAAATGTTTAAAAAGCTAAAATGTTATCTTACGAGATACTCCAACGAGGATAACTCCCTATAGGAGCCTCTTGAGTTTTGGGAACTCATGATTATATATGAATCTCTACGACACGATTGAAATGTTATCGTGATTATTTCCCAAATGGATATTTAAATTCATGTAGAGTTTATTTGAAGAAAAATATTATTGTCTCAACCTGAAGTTTGAGCATATGAAAATAATGATTTAAATGAGCTTCATGCTAAACATGTGAAATTAGTTTATGGTCCAGAAATACCATAACGATTGGAAAATAATGTAGTCAAAATATATGAATCTCTACGACACGCATTGTACTCTTTTTCCTTATCCATGGTTTTGTCCCACTGGATTTTCCATAGAAAGGTTTTAACGAGGCAACTATTATTATGCGTGTTTGAAGATTAGTGTACTCTTTTCCTTCGCCAGTGTTTTTCTCAAGGGGTTTTTCTAATGAGGTTTTTTAACGAGGCATCTTCTTCAGTAATAGACATCCAAGGGGGAATGTTATGAAATATTACTCCCTCTGCCCCGGTCATTTGTTGTCCTTTTCCATTTTGGGGTGTCTTAGTCATTTGTTGTCCTTTCTATTTTAAGAATGAACTTGATGAGTAATTTGATCATTCTCATTCAATTTGTTCCACTTGTCATTTAGTTATTGGCCCTCTCCTCTTTCCTTGGTCTTTGTGCCAAAACGAAAGGACAACAATTGACCGGGACGGAGGGAGTATTATGTAATATTATATGGATGTCCATATGTTAGGATATTCTAGAGATAATATATTATGGAAACTCTACCCTATTGTGTGTGTATATATAAACCCCCTCATAGTGCAATAATATATAGTTTTGTCTCTCTTTTCTTCTCTCTACCCTCTCTATAATTATCTCTTGTCTTTATTTCACAACAGGAGTATAATTTACTTGATAATAATTAACCCAGAAATGATCCCAAACCCAAAATAACCCGGCCCAATTGACCCGTTTATGAGGTCTAATTCCGCCCAAGCAATCTCTCACCCGGCACCGCCAATCCCACACACGAAAAGAAAAACCCTGCTTAAGTCTTGCAATTCTTCCATTTTCCGGTTTTCCCCTTGAAGAGAGGCAGAAGAGCATTCATCAATTAATCCTTCCTTGCTTCCACCGTAGCTGCCACCACCACTAACCTTCATTCCCGACATCAATGGCGGCTTTAGAACAAGTGTCAGAAACCCTATCATCATCATCATCATCATCATCATCATCGTCGTCGCCAATACAAATCCCAGAAGAATGGTCTAATGCAGCAAATGCCATAGTCTATCATTCTGACACTTCATCTCCTCCCATTGCACTCATTTGCGGCGCTAAAAATAGTGGCAAATCTACCTTTTCTCGTTTTCTCCTCAATACTTTACTCTCAAGGTTTTCATTCTTATTTATCACTACTTCTTTCCTACTTCCATCAATTCTATCACTGCATTCGTCAATTTACTTCTTTAATTTATCTGGCACTTTTGTGAAGCTGGAATTTCTGCTGTTTTTGTAATTCTCTTACGAGTTCCGTTGAAAATTGATGATTTTGTGTGTGTTAATTTAGGGTTTGTTTTTTCTCTTGGATAAAACAACTTTAGTTACGCACTTAAATTGGCTGGCGAATCATGTACGCAATCCATCGAAGAAGATGATGAAAACTTACGAAGCTGAAGAATATTACATACCATATTTCTAACAAGTTTTGTTGGCTTTGTTTGTTGATAAGAATCATGTTTTAAAGTCTTAAGTCTTTTGTTCATGTTATTAGCAGATTTGATTTTAGTATTCAAGTGTTTGTAGATGCTTAATTGCTTTGTTAATAACTTGGAATTTTGATTGTGGAATGCAATAGTACTAATTTTGTTTGTTGATTTGGTTGCCGTTTTGGTTTGACTTTATGACTCCATTCCTTTCCATAATCTCAAATAACACCTGTGTATTGGCGCACAACGAGACTATCTCATGGTATACGCCTCATTCCTTATAGCAATTCAACAATGTTTTTGGCCTTGTACACTTGTTTATCTTTTGCATCTGAATACCTTCAAAATACCTGCTCAATGTTACAGTGCAGTGCATATTAATTTGTTAGACTACCAACACCAAGATCTTTGCAAGCTTTTAAATTTGAGCCGTCTTCATGTTATCCCGTGTAAAATAACAGGAAACAATTATGGTTGTACTGTAAGCATGCCATATGTTTGATACCAGTTGAGTTGGTTGGCAGGTACAAAAGAGTTGCTTACTTGGATACAGATGTAGGGCAGCCAGAATTTACGCCCTCGGGATGCCTATCTCTTACTATAATCGACCAGGCAACTCCAGGTGCCTCATTGCAGGATTTCCCTGTTTGTTTCGCTTTTTTCATGCTCTTAAGGGTTACAGTCTTTTTGTATCTTGTTATCCTCCAAAGTTATTCGGGGATAGATAATGAAGTACTTTTCTGCTGCTAATTAGCTTTACTTGTTTCTGGCAGACCTCACTATCCCATGCTTGAAAACTCCCGAAAGGTAAATTTAGGCCGATCATTGATGTACGGACTGTATTTCTAGTAGTCACTGTATAGGCTGAATGCTGAGTATTTTTTTTTATTTAGCTGTACTTTGGTATCACAATTGATGAGTTCTCTTAGATTGTTACCTATCATGCTTTTACTTGGTGTATGGCATCACCTTTTAGCTTTTAAGCCCAGTTATCTTACAATCCTGTTTCGTGACATATAATTTACTACAAAATTATGCACTATAGGTTTAACTCTTATGGCGGATAACCGTTCACATAAATAATTGAACCCTTTGTCTGGAGTAGAGGGGTTTGGAGGGAAAGGACCAGAGGGAAGGCAGAGGGACAATTTCCCTTGTTTGAATAGCAACTTAGATTGGAGGGATATAGAGGGAAATGGAGGGAAGGATTTAGAAGAAAGATCGCATGGATCTTAAACTACTAGGCGAATTCCGGAAAAGATCTTTGAATCTCTTGATGAAATATTTGTTGGTCTCTTCTGTTGTTGAATATTTGTATTTCATTATTTGATCTATTGGAATTGGAACTCCTTTTCCCTTTTGTAATTATTTTTGGTGTTCAAAGCTCAAGTCAAGGAGACTGTTCGTCTCTATAGACCCGCCTCTTTAATTGATTAAGTAGATTTGTACCTTTCTAGCTTGTGCCATTCGAATAGACACCTGTGTCAAATTTCAAAAAACTTCATTTTATTTGTTCTTCGAAAGGCTTTGTTCTTTCTTGATGATTAACGTCGGCCCTTCCTCGAAGAGCATGCTCTTGCAGTTAATTTTTTTTTATTTTTTTTCCTCATTTTCTTCTTTTTCTTTCCTTTATCGTTTCTCTTATACTATTATCTTCTAGGAGTTAGGATTCTTAGTATGTGATAGAACATAAGTCCTTCAAAATACAAGGCTACAGGCTGTTTTTGAGTTAGATGTCTGGTTTGGACTTAAACCTGATGGTATTTTTTATTGTATTTTAATTGTTTTTTAGTGCAAAGGGATCCACAAGAGCAGTCATGATGCGTATGAGTTTCGAACTCAGTTCATGAGTACTACTATTCCTGAATGACCTTACCATGTGAGCTAGTGTGATGGTATACTAAATGAACTTCAAATTGATTTCAGTTTCTGAGATGTTTGAACTATCAACATAACTGTATGGTTGGTGGTACTCATAGGGCATTGTGTAAGAAAGACAGCGATATTTCCTTTGATTTCGTTATACCAAGCGGCACTTGGAATCATTTAACCTCCTCTATACGGTTTCTTCTCAATGCTCTCATGCTCCTGTCCATTATGTCCCAATTAAGCGCAAGAACTTGGCAGAAGTATATCTGACTTAAAACAAGGTCATCAGTTCAATCAAAATTATGTCAATATGTCCTATCCACAAGCTCCTAATTTCCGCAAAACCCATTCTAGTGTATCTTTTCTTGACCATGTTACTGGTTTGTAACACTTACTGTAAGCTGGACATGGAGGCATTTATGCAGTTTTACCTTGCAATTGATGTTATGCATAGATTGAATAGGTAGAATTTCTTTTAACTTTTGAATACCAGAAATACCTCAGGTGGTCATAATTGTTGTATCATACCAGTTTAACAGTTTCCACGTCTTTGTGAACTAATGATGTACAGACTTCGTGTCTCTTCAATTCTTCATTCCTATTTCAACATTGTTTCTTTGAAATCATAGTTTTTTCCCCTCTTTCTCGCGGTTTTGTGATTATTGTAAGGTTTGACTGCATTTCTTTTTGCATGACGACCCACAGATGCTACTTCTTTGGAGACCTTTCCTCAAAGAGGGACCCTGAAGGATATTTAAATTGTGTTGTTGCATTGTATGATCACTACAAAAGAGAACACTCCTCTTCAAGGAAGAATGGAATCTCTGCTGATGTGCCTCTTATTGTTAATACACCGGGCTGGGTCAAAGGTCCATTTCGTTATCTAACCTTGTATATGTAACTTGTTAGTATCGGTATTTTTGCTTATAATGTGGTCCTTTTTTCAATTTGCCACTGTTCCTTGGAATATAGCAAACTTACAGCTTATATTACTGTTTCACAACAGGTATTGGCTTCGATGTATTGGTGGGTATGTTAAAACATATGGCTCCTACTCATGTTGTTAAGATAAATATATCTTCTGAGGTTATTTATCTAAAAAGGAAAAAAATAAATCCCGAAGACAAGAATCTACCTCCTGGCTTGTTCTGGTTAGATGTTGATGATAATGATGATGCTCCCGTTAACTTGTTGGAGATAATGTCAGCTAGCAAGGATTGTAATGGCAGACCGTGAGTTCTTTTATAAATATACAACCAAATTCTCACATGCTAGTTATCTTTGGCAGTGATAATAAAAAGCATCCTAACATGAAGCTTTCTGCTTTCCAGTTTCCATGGTAACATTATTTCGTGAGCCTTTGGATTATCCATGCAACCGGCACTCTCACTTCTTTGTTTGACCTCAATGGGCAATGTTATTCCCTTGGTTAATTTTTTTGGTGTCTTGAATGAAGCCTCTGCGCATGGCAGTAATATTACTTAAAATATATACTTGGTCGTTTAGTTTAAAATAAGAATGTAAGCTGAAATCAACCCTTACTATCCAGGGGATCTAATAGTTCTCTGAGGTGGAGAACTGAATAGGAATACTTCATCACTTCTTCCTGCAAATGTGAACAGCTTTCACTTCATTTCCCCTTCCCAGAGAAGCTATTATCCTTCTAGAAAGAAACGTTCCTCTTCCATGATAATATTTGTTCTTTCTCAATTTTAGCTGTGAAGTTAGCTGATAATAGAACTTGAATGTATCAAGACATTTGACTCTCTGTTTGTCCAAAGATTATTATATATTGGCCTTACTTCTGCTTTCCTCTCTCGAACTTGAAAAAATATTATTATATTTTGTTAATAGTATATTTACTTTCTCCCAGGGTATTGGTACAAAAAGCAGCACGCCTTAATCGAGAATTACGGTTGATGGTTTACTTTAGGCAGTGCTTCCCAAGTGATGCAAGTATCACCACAATAAAGGAACTTGCACATGCATTAGCCTCTCATACTCCTTACCAAGTTCCTATATCCTGTATCAAGATTCGACACTTGCATTGCCAGGTAAATTGTGAATAGTGTAAAAGTTCAATTTCAGTTATTAAATTGTATGGCCTTAAAAACATAAGTGATAATCTCTGGGAGCACGTATTGCTAGTTTTTGTAATTTTCATGGCCAATCGTCGTCTACTGTTTTCATGATTGGTAGCTTATTTGTTTAATATGAATTATAGGTCCCAACTACTGAAGTCCTCTACAGTTTAAATGCCACTGTAATTGGCTTGGCTGTTAGCTCTGGAGATTGTCAATCCTTGCCTTCGTGTGTTGGTCTTGGTATATCCTACATTTACCTATAAAAAATTAAATTATTTTGTAGTGGTTTTATAATTTTTGGGATATTCTATGGTGTATCCCTGAGTTTTTCGGTTTTCTATGTTGTACCCTTCCTTTTTTTTAATTCTACCTCGTACCCCTAAACTTTTTAGTTTTTCTCCATTATAACCTCATTTAACTCTCCATTAACTTTATCACTATCAAACGACGATACTTTGACCTTTATTTTGACTTATTAATATTGTATCACCATTCTATATCAGAAATATCATAAATCACTTTTAATAACTACTATTAAAAACATATGTTATGAGTCATGACATGATAATGGAGATTTTTTGAACTTTTAGTTAGTTTCGTATACTATTTCGTGGGCTAATGAGTAATTCGACGAACTAATAAGTAAATGAGTAGGTTATCGAGTAATTGGAATATTAAATAGACGATTTAATAGGTCATTTAAGAAACTAAGTTAGCAAAGACAATAAATAAGGTTATGGTATAGACTAATGTATAGAGTTTAGGGGTACACCATAGAATATAAAAAAAGGAGGGGTACAAGGTAGAAAACCCAAAACCACGAGGGTACACCGTAGAATATCCCATAATTTTTTTTGACAATGCTGTATTTTAAAAGAAACGCATGTCTGTTTGATGCTACAAAAAGTCTCCAGCTTTACACTTTAATATTGTAAAAACATCATGTCGTCATTTACCAGAATTCGAATGAGCTTTGTACTGATTTATGTACGCTGCTATGTGGATTAGGCATAGTTAGAGGCATTGATGTATCGAAGAATTTGCTGTACATGATCACACCTGTTCCACTAAGTATCCTTGCAACTGTAGATATTATTCTACAAGGATTTATTCAGATTCCTACTAGTTTACTCCAGGTACTGGTACTTCTTTCCCGTCCTCTCCCCTTCCGTTCATCTCATCTACTCGTCTTTAGTTTCCTATTTACAACCCTTTTCTTCATTTGTCATTGTCAGCTGGATTTTTTGAGGGCACGAAGGAAATTAATGCATCATATCCGTGATACTGTCTTATCTATTGCCCGATTTTCTGTTTCCTTGGTCAATAGGCTTCATTGAGTGCAGTCTAGAAGGGAAACTTTATAATACATTCCTTAATTTTTTCTCGTGACCTACCACGAAGAGCAACCTTTTTATGTGTTATTGTTTATTTATGGGTCATGTCAATCTCACCCATATATGCCACTTGCCACATTGGTGATATTGAATCACAAGATAATCGAGTCTAAGTGTCAACTGTCAAGCTCCTCTTAAGCATCCAGAGTTAATCAATATAACGTGAAAGGTATAAATAGAGGTGACAGATCAATAAGAATTTGGTCTAATCTAGTGTGTAGTTGATGGCATTGACGGGCTACTGAATAGGGTAAACTGGTAAATCGAGGACAGATTTCAAACTCTTCCATGTTATACCTATACCTGTCCTCGAGTAACTTCAAAGGGTTGAAGTACATTGAAGTGCATTTGTGATGTTCAGGTACAAGGATGCATATCGCCTTACATGTCTGCAAATGTTCTTCCTGAAGAATCATCCCAGAAAACAGTAAAGAAAGAAAATTCGTTGCCTCTGTTAATCAGGCATTGATGTTTGTCTCCAACATGGAATTTCCCACCAAACATTGCTTTTATCGTCATTCAGCTAAGTGAAAACGCTGCAATCAATATGCTACAGAGTTTTGAGTAGCATCAAGACGGGCTATATTTCTTTCAGTTCTACTGGCAAGAGACTGGGGCATGGAGTGATGGGAAGACCAGACTTCTATATCTATAAGGGATTATGATAAGACTAGGAAAGAACTCATCAGAGATCATATTAATTTATTTTCTTGCAACTCTGTTGGCTTATCAAATCATTAGACTTGTAGTCTAGTATTTGGTTGGCAAAATTAGAAATTAATTCGAATAGTTTGGGTTACTAATTTAGATAGCTCGTAACAGCCGTTTGAGAGAAGACCAATGGGCTGTCGTCGGATGTGTAAGAAATTGAGCGAGCTTATTTACCGGAAATGTGATATCAGGCCTCGTTAATGATAGATATTGTAAACTCCCAACAATAGCACGATACTCGGACTCATTTTCAATCGGTTGATTATCTTGTCTTGTAAGTGGCAGGATGAGGGAGCAATAGGTGTCGTAGACAGATTACAATCCAGCATATTGTAGCGAGTTAGAATGTCGGAAATATACTTGGATTGGTTAAGATGCAAACTAGAAGACGTTGGAGTAACATCCATCCCAAGAAAATAAGATAAGCAACCAAGATCCTTCAGAGAGAAACGCGAAGAGATGCTGCAATAAAATTATTAACTTCGTAGCATTCGGTCCTGCAATAATTATATCATCAACATAGACCAAAGCATATAATCGAATATTAGTATGATCAAAAATAATTAAGGACGGATCAGAAATTGAATGTCGGAAACCAAATGAAATAAAAATTTTTGAGCTTGGTGTACCAAGTCTGAGGGGCTTGTTTAAGACCATAAATAGCTTTTCATAATTTATAAATATGAGTCGGAAAATCAGAGTTGACGAAACCAGGGCGTTGTATCATATAAACATCCTCATTCAGCGTGCCTTGCAAAACTGCATTATTAATATCGACCTGTCGAAGCGACCAACCATGGGTGACGGCAAGGGAGAGAATAAGGCGAATGGTGGTGGGTTTAATAACGAGGCTAAATGTCTCGGTGTAATCGAGTCCATGTCTTTGGTGAAAACCCTTGGCTATGAGACGGATTTTATGTTGCTTTAGACTACCGCCTAGGTTATTGCAGCAGGAGCTGAATCAAGGGTTCACAACCCTAACCAAGCCACAGACCAAGACCAGGCAACACCCAATGCTCTAACCCCAACACAGCCTGTCAAGAGGTTCACCAGGTCTAGCTTTCAGCTGCCTATATGGCCAGTTGGAGGGGGCCTCAACTAAGTCCAAGCAAAGGTCCTAAAAGCCAAGGGAACTGCAATAGAATTCAGCAAGAAACTGAGCAAGGAAATCAGTCACATGTCACTGAAAAAGCATAAAGCATTCTTTCTATTTTTAGTGAGGCATTTGTGGGACTGTCCAAGAAGGACCACTGCTCCTTTTCTCCACCAGAGCCTGCCATAGAAAGATTACAAAAAGGCTTGACTTTGCTAGCAACCAAAGCAACAGTAACCTGTGCACAAAAAGACAACTGACAGGACTGCATTCCATGCTTTATTTCAGTCTGTTTTACCCATTGCTATTTATTTTCACCTAGTAACTTTGAATTTCCAGCTTGTAATATATTTAAGGTAGTTTGTACTCATCCTAGATCAAATCTTGGCCCTTGGATTGCTAGGTTTTCGAGATGTAATTCAAAGACAAGACCTATATAAGGACCTGTGTCTCAGCTGTTTTAGACAGATTATTTTTAAATGAAAAATTAAGCCTTAAGACTTCTTTCATTTCTTTCAAACTTGTGTTGATCTTTAGTTTGAATCCCTGGCCTGATAATTAACCTGTGATCTCTGTGGTTAGTTGATCAAAAGTCAGTTTGGCATTATTAAGTTGAACCCGTGCTTGACTCTGGTTCAGTTTAATTGTGTTGAGCAAAGTTTAAACTTTAATCCTGTGTCTACTGTGGGTTTGAGTCTAAAATTTGCTAAGTTAATATCTTGGATTTCCTGTGAATCTTCTGTGGAAATTTAGGGTCTTGACTATATCATTTTCCTTCACAAACAAGTCCCATAATTCAGTTGAGTCAGCTGTCTGCAATTTCACGATTTCAGGCTATTTCAGTTAATATTAAAAATACTTAGAGTCCCTCAAAAATCATGAGATTTGACACAGTTTCAGTTTGATATTTAAACTTAACTGTCACAAAAATTCAGAATTTTTAAAAGCCATTTGGTATTTTTAAAGTGTCCTGCAGGTCAGGTAGCCTTATTGCCCGTCCTTAGTCTTTATACTGTATTTTGGTAATCAGAGCTCATGTTTAACACAATTCCACCTTTGTGTTAGTCTTGGGTTGAGAGAAGAGTGAGTTCATTATCCCTAACTACTTTAAAAACACAAAAACAACCATGAGTGAAGAGAGACTTACTGGTATTGTAACCAGAATAGAAATTCTTGCACGAAATGTAGACACACTACTCAATGCTATCCACACTGTGATGGAGAGGTTTCCAAACCATGATCCAAGAAGACAACCACCTGCCAGAGGAAGAGGTAGAGGCAGAGGCTTCTTTATAGGAGCAGGGAGAGGATAACCACCACATGATTATGAATCAGAATCTGAATAAAGCATCAGAACACAAGAGGAGGCTCTTGAGCAAGCAGACAAGCATCTAAAGGTAGAAATTCCTGATTTTTCTGGTAGTCTTAACCCTGATGACTTACTAGAATAGATTAGGGATGTTGAAAAGATATTTGAGTTTAAGAACTACAATGATGCTAAGGCTTGTAAGGTTGTTGTGTTAAAATTAAAGGCGTATGCCTCATTATGGTATGATAACCTTAAACATCAGAGATTAAGGGAAGGGAAGAAACCTATTAAATCTTTGTCCAAGTTTAAAAAGAAATTATTGGATAAGTTTGTCACCAAAGATTATACTCAGGACTTGTTCATTAAGTTGTCTAAGCTTAGGCAGGATGAGAGACCCCTTGAGACCTATTTAAGGGAGTTTGAACAACTAACCCTGCAGTGTGAGATTAATGAGAAGCCTGAGCAAAGGATTGCTAGGTTCTTAGAAGGGCTTGATAAAAACATTGCTACTAAGGTTAGAATGCAACCACTATGGTCATATGATGATGTTGTCAACCTAGCACTCAGAGTGGAAAAAATGGGAAAATTTAAGCCTGCCACACCTAAACCTAAACCTGTCTATAGACCCTACACTGGTGTTAAGATTGTTGAGACGCCCAAACCAGTGTCCCAAACAGGAGGAGATAAAGGGAAAACACCCATGTTCCCTAAATCCAACCAATCTCTGACCAAGGAAAAGATTAAGTGCTTCCAATGCCAAGGGTATGGCCATTTCAGGAAGGACTGTCCTTCCAAGAGAGCACTAACAGCAATGGAAGTAGAGGAATTGGAAAGAGAGGGTTCAGTTGAGTATGAGGAGGAACCAGTGATTGAGGAGACAACCCTTGAGGAGGAACCCAGCCAGAAAATGGTCATGGCTCATCCTGATACAGGCCATAGTCTGGTTTTATGGAGGATAATGCACTCTCAACAGGCACCCTTGGAGGAGGATCAGAGGTCCCTCATTTTCAGGAGTAGATGTACTATTCAGGGCAGGGTATGCAACTTAATCATTGATGGTGGAAGCTGCACCAATGTAGCATCTGTCACCATAGTTAAAAAACTTAACCTCAACACCTAGGAGCACCCCAATCCTTACAAGCTCAGATGGCTAAACAAAGGAGCAGAGGTCAAAGTGGATAAGCAATGTCTGGTTCCATTTTCAATTGGGAATGTTTATAGAGATGAGATTTTATGTGATGTAGTCCCTATGGATGCATGCCACCTACTGTTGGGTAGACCATGGGAATTTGACAAGAATTCTATCCACCAGGGAAGGAGCAACACTTATTCCTTTAAGAAAGGCAGCAGAAAAATCACATTGACTCCTTTACCACCTAATCAGAAGAACTATGGGAGTCCAAGTGTGACTGATGGGTTTAATGGGGTTTTATTCCTATCTGAAGCACAAATGGTCAAGAAAATACAACAAGAACAGCCTGTTCTCATCTTGTTGTCCAAAGAAATTCATGAGGGTGTAGAACATCAACTGCCAGCAAAGGCTGGACCATTACTGGAGCAATACCAGGATGTCTTCCCTCCTGAGTTGTCTAGTGGATTACCACCACTAAGAGGTATTGAGCACCAGATTGACCTTGTGCCGGGATTTGTACTCCCTAACAGGCCTGCATATAGGTGTGATCCTGATGCTACAAGAGAATTACATAAACAAATTGATGAGTTGATGAGCAAGGGATTTGTGAGGGAATCCTTGAGTCCCTGTGCTGTCCCAGCATTGTTGGTTCCTAAGAAGAATGGCACTTGGAGGATGTGTATTGACAGCAGAGCCATCAACAACATCACAGTCAAATATAGGTTCCCTATACCTAGATTGGATGACATGCTGGATGAGTTAAGTGGTGCCAGGATCTCTTCTAAGATTGGTCTTAGGCAGGGTTATGACCAAGTGAGAATTAGGGAAGGTGATGAGTGGAAAACTGCCTTCAAAATTAAGTAAGGGCTCTATGAATGGTTGGTTATCCCATTTGGGTTATCAAATGCCCCCAGCACTTTTATGAGGTTGATGACAAAAGTGTTGAGGCCTTGCTTGGGAAGGTTTGGTGTGGTATACTTTGATGATATCCTAATTTACAGCAAGACCACAGAAGAACACTTAAGACACCTTGAGAAAGTAAGGGAATTCCATGGCCTTGATTCCTTTTCCAGAAGATTTATCAAAAACTTCAGTGTTGTTGTTGCCCCCATCACAGAGTGTATGAAGAAAGGAGAATACAAGTGGACTGAGAATGCTCAGCAAGCATTCAACTTGATCAAAAGAATGTTGTGTGAGGCACCTATTCTCAGGCTACCTGACTTCAATTGCCTGTTTGAAGTGGAGTGTGATGCCAGTGGTGTTGGCATAGGAGCTGTATTAATTCAAGAGAGGAAACCAGTGGCCTACTTCAGTGAGAAGCTAAGTGGAGCCAAGCTGAGTTACTCCACTTATGACAAAGAATTATATGCCATTGTCAGGGCTCTTATGCATTGGAGCCACTATTTGAAACCAAAACCTTTTGTGCTACACTCATATCATGAAGCTTTAAAGTACATCAATGGCTAGCACAAGTTGAACCACATGCATGCCAAATGGGTTGAGTTCTTGCAATCCTTCACATTTTCAAGGAAATACAAAGAGGGCAAGCAAAACATTGTTGTTGAAGCACTGTCCAGGAGGTATTCATTGCTATCAGTTATGGAGCAGAAAGTTCTTGGGTTTGAGTTCATGAAAGAGCTATACAAAGATGACCCTGATTTCTATGAAGATTGGTTGGCTTAAACAAAAGGAACTAAAATTTAGGGAACCAAATTCTTGCTGCAGAAAGGTTTCCTGTTCCATGGAAACAAGCTATGTGTTCTAAGAGGCTCATAAAGGTTCTCCAATAGGTTAGGAGGTCGGTTTGGGGTCCAAAAGAGACTGGATATTTTGCAAGAACAATTATACTGGCAAAAAATAATGGGATATGTCCAAATAATGCTCAGGAGGTGCTCCATCTGCCAGCAAGCCAAGAGTTCCTTTCAGGCAGGCCCCTACACACCACTGCCAGTGCCAAACAAACCTTGGGAAGATGTGAGCATGGATTTCATAATAGCCTTGCCAAGAACTCAAAGAGGAAATGACTCAGTAATGGTTGTTGTTGACAGGTTCAGTAAGATGGCTCATTTCATAGCATGTAAGAAAACTGAGGATGTTGTGAGTGTTGCTGAACTTTATTTTAGTAATATTGTCAGGCTACATGGGGTTCCAAAGACCATAGTCTCAGACAGGGATGTCAAGTTCATGAGTTATTTCTGTAAAACATTAGGGAAGCTTCTCAATACAAGATTGCTGTTCAGCACCTTCCACCACCCACAAACAGATGGCCAAATTGAGGTGCATTGTAAGCAAGTCTTTAAAACATTGGGATTTGAAATTGCACAAGCTGAGTTTGCATTCAACAGAGCTCCATCATCTGCAACTGGTCACAGTCCATTTAAAGTGGTTTATGAGATCAATCCTCTGATGCCCTCAGATCTTTCAAGTGTACCTAAGGAGGTAGTAAACTATGATGCTAAGAAGAGGGTGGAACATATGCTGAAGCACCATGAAACTATCAAAAGATAAATTGAGAAAGCCAATGACAGGTATAAGAAATAGGTCAAGACTCCTAAACAAAAGAAAGAATTCATGCCAGGTGATCTTGTGTGGATCCCCCTAAGGAAGGAAAGATTCCCTGCTAAGAGGAAGAATAAGCTGATGCCTAGAGCAGACGGTCATTTTGAAGTCATTGAGAAAATTGGTCCGAATGCTTACAAGATAGACCTTCCTGGTGAGTATGGAGTGCATGGAACATTCAATGTGGGAGATCTAAGTCCTTACTACGGTGAGTCTGATAATGAAGAGGGGCTAGACTTGAGGTTAAGCCCTTTTCAAGAAGGGGAGGCTGCAACAGGAGCTGAATCAAGGGTTCACAACCCTAACCAAGCCACAAACCAAGACCAGGCAACACCCAATGCTCCACCCCCAACACAGCCTGTCAAGAGGTTCACCAGGTCTAGCTTTCAGCTGCCTATATGGCCAGCTGGAGGGGGCCTCAACTAAGTCCAAGAAAAGGTCCTAAGACTCCAAGCCAAGCCAAGAAAACTGCAATAAAATTCAGCAAAAAACTGAGTAAGGAAATCAGTCACATGTTACTGAAAAAGCATAAAGCATTCTTTCTATTTTTGGTGAGGCATTTGTGGGACTGTCCAAGAAGGACCACTGCTCCTTTTGTCCACTAGAGCCTGCCATAGAAAGATTACAAAAAGCCTTGACTTTGCTAGCAACCAAAAAAATAGTACCCTATGCACAAAAAGACAACTGACAGGACTGCATTCCATGCTTTATTTCAATATGTTTTACCCATTGCTGTTTATTTTCACCTAGTAACTTTGAATTTCCAGCTTGTAATATATTCAAGGTAGTTTTTACTCATCCTAGATCAAATCTTGGCCCTTGGATTGCTAAGTTTTCGAGATGTAATTCAAAAACAAGGCCTATATAGGGACCTGTGTCTCAGCTGTTTTAGACAGATTATTTTTGAATGAAAAATTAAACCTTGAGACTTCTCTCATTTCTTTCAAACTTGTTTTGATCTGTAGTTTGAATCCCTGGCCTGATAATTAATCTGTGATCTCTGTGGTTAGTTGATCAAAGTCAGTTTGGCATTATTAAGTTGAACTTGTGCTTGACTGTGGTTCAGTTTAATTGTGTTTAGCAAAGTTTAAACTTTAATCCTGTGTCTACTGTAGGTTTGAGTCTAAAATTTGCTAAGTTAATATCTTGGATTTCCTGTTAATCTTATGTGAAAATTTCGGGTCTTGACTATATCATTTTCCTTCACAAACAAGTCCCATCATTCAGTTGTCTGCAATTTCAGGATTTTAGGCTGTTTCAGTTAATATTAAATATACTTAGAGTCCCTCAAAAATCATAAGATTTGGCACAGTTTCAGTTTGATATTTAAACTTAACTGTTAGAAAAATTCAGGATTTTTAGAAGCCATTTGGTATTTTTAAAGTGTCCTGCAGGCCAGGTAGCATTATTGCCTGCCCTTAGTCTTTATACTGCACTTATACTATATGGGAGAAACCCATTTACAGCCGATGGTATTTGGAGCGGATTCGGGTGGGACTATGGACCAGGTGTTCTTTTGGGATAGGGCATCGTATTCGGCTTGCATCGCGGCACGCCATAATGGG
The DNA here is from genome assembly GCF_048544455.1 of Silene latifolia. NCBI lineage: Eukaryota > Viridiplantae > Streptophyta > Magnoliopsida > Caryophyllales > Caryophyllaceae > Silene > Silene latifolia. Next base: position 135,227,858 of record NC_133526.1, read on the forward strand.
TCAACAAGAGCAAACAGTGGACGAAGTGATATTGGTGGTGGGCAAAGTGTATTTAGGTTTTGGTTTAGTGTATTTAGGATTTGGCTTTCGGATATTGTTGGACAGACAGGTGATTGGACAAGAGGTGGGGGGGTGGTGGAGGCGGAAGAGGAGGGGTGGAGGTGGTAGAGACGGCAAAAGCAGAGTCGGTAGAGGAAGTAAGAGTGTTTGGTTGAATGGGATCATTGGGAGGCGTCTCGGTTAGGGTGGAGGCACGGGGGGGGGGGTATGGGTGTTGGTGTCACGGATGGAGGGAGAACATGAATAGTATTAAATTGATACCAATCAGACGAGGTGATGGGAGACGGAGAGGATGACAGTTTAAGAAGCGAAGAATAAGGAAATTGATCATCAAGAAACGGACATGCTAAAAGTGTAGACACGAGATGTGAGAGGATCAAGACAGAGGTAGGCACTTTGAGTCAAAGAATGCCCAACAAAAACGCATTGGATAGAGCGAGGTTGGAGTTTGTGAGTTGTATACGGTCGTAACCAAGGAAAGCAAAGACAACCAAAATTATGAATTTTAGAAATGTTCGGTGTTTGATGGCACAGTTTAGTGTAGGGAGAGTCATTGTGGAGAGATGGCGTGAGGAGACGATTTATGAGGTAAGTAGCTGTGGAAAAAGCATATGGCCAAAGTGAGGAGGGAAGCTGAGCATGTGTGAGAAGTGAAAAACCGGTTTCAATAATATGTCGGTGGTGACGTTTAGCGAAATCGGTATGTTCGGGAGTTTGGGGTGGAGACGTTAAATGAGTAATTCCATTAATATTGAGATGAGAAGTTAACTTGACATACTCACCCCATTGTCGGAATAAAATCGTTTAATAAGGTTTATCGAAAAAAAATTCAACAATGGCTTGAAACTTTTGAAAAACAAGTTCAGTTTCGGATTTGCGTTTGAGAGGATAAATCCAAATATAGTTTGTGAAATGATCGACAAAATATAACGTAATATTTGTAGGACTCGTGAGAGACAACATGAGATGTCCATAAATCGAAAAATATTAAGTCGAGAGGAGCAGTAGAAAAAAGTGTAGATTGGCTAAAGGATAACTCGTGGCTCTTATTTATTTGACATGCAATATATGGATCGAAATTAGAAATACGGGAATTAAATCTAGAATTTAAAACTTGAATGACTTTATTTGAGGGATGGCCAAGTCGATGATGCCATGAAGCTTGACCAGGAGCTACGGAAATGTGTGCTTGAGGTGGAGTGGGCGTCCAAACATAGGACCCATCAATAAGGGGACCTTGAAGAAGAACCGCTCCCGTCAGATTTGTCTTAAAACAGAAGGAAGTGGGTGAGAAAACAGCATAAGCATTATTGTCACTACAAAATTGAGAGACGGATAATAATTTGTTTGATTACGGAGCGGTACTTGTCATAGTTAAGACCGTTTAATATTCAGATGGTGATATCATCGATATCCATTAGATGTTCGAGTTGTGCTAAATCATCGGTGCAAGCCTTAATAGCGGTCATGTATACGGTTATGGACATATCATCGGTATGGGAGATATTCTCGAGACGATCTTTAATTTGAAGACGATGGCGGAGCGGTACTTTTGGTAAAGGTGCAGGACAAGGTGAATCACGCGGCATGAGAGATTGTATCACTGAGGATAAGCGCAGTAATCGGAGGTGCTAGGGTACTGGTGAGAGCGCTAAGGATGAGTTGGTCCTGCCTATACCAACTGGAATAGGCAGGATTGGGGGCGATGGTAGTGGCGGTGTAACACCCTCTTCTTACCCGGCCAAGGTAATTAGGAGATGTTACCTTCTCGGTTTCCAGAGGCGGTGAATCGGAGTTACAATAAAGAAACATTTATTATAAATGACAAGTTTAGTGATTACAAACCATTAAATAATGAATAAAATACAACTCATGGCTACTATACTCAATTAACTAGCTATACTCGTCTTGTAACTCGTCAAGCTCGTCCCCTCTCCTGCGTACTATCCAATAATATGTACCTAACCTGCTCCCCATATGACCAAAGGATATCATATGGATCAACACAGGCCACCCCAAAAGAGACAGGTGACAAATACACACACACAACAAACATCAGTTTCAATAAACAAATAAAAGATGACACGACTCAAGTGTGAACATGCAACATGACTACTAATGTGAATGAAATGCTATCAAACCACCACTACCATGATGGTACCGGGACACGCCTAGACATACCGACAACCACATTGGTACCGGGACACGCCCAGACATACCAACAACCACAAACAGGTACCGGGACACGCCCAGACGTACCGGGTCCGGAAGCCAACCGGATCACCTGCCAGACGCCGTGTCTCAACCACACGAGTCCCTCCGTAACTCAAGTCATTAATGTGCACATACCTCTTGAAGTGGGAAGCTCCAAGAGGCGACTTAAGCATAAGACGGTCTCCATACTGTCGTACGTCTCCAAATCAACAACAACAACACAACGACAACAACAACAAATCCTCCAACATATGATATTGACCAATACATGAACCACAACCAACATATCATAATTATCCTTTTAATGATGTGATTACCACTAAACATGTTATAATGCAAATGCCCTAATTATGTAAGACTAACTACAACATCAACATAAACAACATCACATTATTGAAACCGAGTAGGATTAACCTACCTTTTAACAATCTCCTCAAGCTACTCGAATCCGGACCGAAACCGTCTCGAGGAACCGTCTCATCTAGGTGAAGGAGATGAAGAGGAATGTGGTAGATCTTCTAATCCAAGCTTGAATCCCAAGTAGAAGGTGTTTGTGAGGGTTTAGAGAGAGGGGAAGGAGTTTGGAGAGATAAGGAGGAAGGTGGAAATGATTTTAGGGTTAGGGGAGAAAAGGATTAAATCCCGTAATCTGAAAACAGTAACACTCGACCGATTGTCGAGTCTACTCGGTCGAGTGGACTCACTCGGCCGAGTAGAACTCCACTCGGTCGAGTGGACTCACTCGATCGAGTGGACTCAGTCGGTCGAGTATACTCTTCATTCGACCGAATGGACTCACTCGATCAGCTGCAATACCACTCGGTCTAGGCTCAGGTCTAGTGGAAGACTATCCTTCTCTTCCGAGTGTTCTCTTATCGGTCTAAAGGTCCTCTCACGCGTCCCAAGGTCTAAGTACGGGTCCCACAAGGGCCGGGTATTACAATATTCCCTCCTTAAAAATGAACTTCGTCCTCGAAGTTCGCCTCACTCTCACACATCCTTCACACTTCCTTACATCTCATTCGAGTCATGCCTCACTCCCTATCTCTTCCTCAAGCATTCACTCGTCTCTCTCGCTAGTGCTTACACATAGTTCTTTACCGTACGTGATATTTTATGTTCTCATGTCCTTACTTATTCCTAAATGTTACATTCACTCCCCCTAAAAGAGAACTTCGTCCCGAAGTTTGCCACTCGATCTCTCGCAAGAAGGATTCTCTTATTCACTCGATCTTGGCTCATGGGTCCGAGAACAAGTCAAGCTCACCTTTCATTCCCACTTTCATGGCTAAGGCTTAGTCGAATCGCGCATATTTTGTAACTCTAGGTATACGTGTATAACTCATGACTCCGTATATAAGAATCGTAATGCCTTACTGTGATTCACTCTCTTCCATATCCCTTATTCCCGACTAATTCATGTTGTGCATAAAACACGTGATCACGCATGTATTCTTATCCATCCTCGTATCATATCATCTCACTCTAGTTTCCACAAGACTCGATCGTGTATAAGACTCATAGAATTCTCACTTATGCTTACCGATTACCGCATCATTGTTATCCTTACTAAGCATGTTAGGTCTCATCCATCGACTAAACATATTTCATGTTACAACGTACAAAAGGGCACATAGCAATGTAAACAACTCATTTCAATTCATTCGTTAACGATTTCTACACTTACACAACTACTAGGGGCCGGTAGGGTTATAAAACGGAAGTACTCAATCTATGTCGGTTCAAAACCATCTAAACAAGGTCATAGTCCAAAATCCGGTCATTCATGGTCTCTAAACTTATCTGTGGTTGATCAGACTTGAAAAAGGGTTTCAATGGTGATCATAGGATCATCCCACCACACAACATCTACTAGGTTTTGGCCTTCGCCGAGTTTACAACACGAGAAAAGCAAATTGTTAGAGACTCAACCGACACAAGGTCGCACAAGTTTCCACACGAGTAGATAAAACTAAGAAGATGACTTCCTCCTCTTGCCAAGCCTCTTCACCCACCGAACCAGAGCTTCTTGGTTGTTTACCGGTGACTCCTCCCTCCGCGTGCTAATCTCTTCACTTTTTGTATCGCCCGAGGTGTCCATCGTCGCGTCTTCTATAATTGCGTTGACATAGCGGCCATGATACTCTATAAGTCCTGGTACCCAACTAGATGCTCCTCCTCCACTCCCGCTTCCATATAAAACATTGCCCCCACTCTCGTAAGAGACACCTCCCACCTCCTCTCGGCACGAACTATCTACATTACCTTGGTAATCATCACCCACATTCTCTTGGTAGCCTCCACCTTGATGCGTATAATTAAAGAAACTCCCGGTGGTATAATGCGATGCCGCCCAAGGACCAAGCAAGTTTCCGTCACCGTGAGAAATCCCGTGACCCCAATCCGAGGGTTGAATACCATAGGCCTTGAATACTCCGGAAGTGTCCCCATCCCCGGACCAAAAATTAGGGTGTTCGGTCGGCCTTACCCCTTGGTTATAGGTGAACTCATGTACGTCTCTTAGAACCAAGGATTTGTTCACTCTCTCAACTATGTCCATCATGGGATATTGGTGACCATAAGCCAGCGGTGGTTGGTTATACCCTCTGGTGAAAGACGGCATGTGCATGGAGTGTCAGGGAGGGTCATGGTGTGGTGAAGGTTCGTGCATGAAAGAAGAGGACGGGGCGTAAGTGGAGTGTCTAGGACGGTCAAAGGGCGGCGAGGGCATGGGCACATAGGAGGACGATGGGGCATGTGGAGAACTCCTAGGAGGATCGGAAAGGAGTTGTAGGGTTAGTTCCCCTCGTACCGATTCACCATCAAGAGTGTAAGTAAGATTTTTGGGAATGAGGTAGGATCGGGCCGGAGGGCGAAGTGGGGCTAGTTCGGGTAAGTGAGAGGTTTCAGGCAATCTCCCGTTTGTGGGAAACTTTATGTATAGGTCCGTGTTCACCCTCCATGAGTACCCCTTTTTGTCTTTCTTATCCACAACCTAAAACATGCCTTTCATGTAGGAAATGTCGAAGTATGACACCTCCGTACTCATGGGTCTATCAATTTCCCCCGGCTCATAACCCAAGAGGTTCTTGGCTAGTCTAGTTACTAGGGCACCACTATCGAAGGAGCACTTGTCGGACTTGGTCATCCTTTCAAATGCTAAGCATACCATAGACAGAGGGCTAAAGTAAAAACGCCTCTCATATTATGGATTGAGGTAGGAGCTTAGAAGTAGTACTTCCGAGGAATTGAGTTTACTAGGGTCCTTTCTCCCGTAAAGGAGGTTGGTCATTAGGCGATGGAAAATTTTCAAAATAGGGTGTTCCACATCATTTATTTTCATGGCACTAACGTCGGTATTGCGGTTACCCGTGTAAAGGTTGATGTATTTTGTGGCTTTCATTTTGTTCCTCACTTTATCAAGAGTAAGGGAAGTCCTTTTTCCTACACCTAGCCGCTCCGCAAAGACATCACTAGATAGGTGAAAGGAGGTGTTCTTGAGTCGAAAGCTCATGGTGTGGTCTTTTGAATTTTAGAGGAAGGAGCTCAAAAATTCTAAGGTAAGGGTACGGTAGCTTATTTACGCTAAGTTATACAATCCCTCCATTCCAAGTACGCTAAAGATATCATGCACTTGTACCTCTATCCCCAAGGCTTTTAAGGCATTCCCCGATACACACCTAGTGGTGTTCATACATCTTTCGGTGAGGGCTAAGAAGGTATTCCTATGGGGTTCACTCTCAAATTCTAACCCCGGGTATCCTGGATGGGTAAAGGCGGGTGGTGTCACCGGTTCGGGTTGGGGTTGACGGTTGTTTCTTCCACGGGTGCTCCTCGTGTTCCTTGACATGCTACAAAAGAAATCACACAACACGACATAGAAGAAAGGATGAGACTTGTGACTAACTTTGAAAGCGGATGAAATTCTCCCCCAATTCCCAAAACTTAATAATTGACCAAGTAGTGAGCATCAAAATGAAGTTTTTGACATAGTGAGTATTAAATTTTGAGGAATTCATTTATATTTTTAAGATGAAACTTTCTTGATTTACCTCATAGTATAATAAAAAAAACCATCAAATTCTTAACTTATCAACAGTTCTCAAACCATTTTCAAGACAAAATCAAAGTTGTTCATGGATACTTAGGAAGTTTTCAAGAGTTTCACCCAAATTTTCAAGATGGAAGAACTTCATTTTTGAGACCACATACCATATTACTCATTAGAAAGGTAGTCTTATAAGGCAATTAAACCAAATTTTAGTCAAGAAAATTAAATTTTGGGCATGACTTGTCTAAAATTAGATAATTTAAGACGAAGTTTTAAGGCGAAATTTTCACATATTAAACAAAATTTATCCATAATAACAAAGTTTAAGCCTTTGTTGTCCGATTAGACTCATCAACAAGCACCAAAAGTCCACATACAAGCTCATGTATCCATTTTCTTGTCCTTCAATTTAGGTGGTAGAATTGACATAAAAATTTGATTTTTATCAACAATAATAATGTAGAAAGCTATTTGTTACCATGAATTTATTAAAGCATGAAATAAATTGACAAACCTCAACCACATTAGTGTAGATCTAACAAATTCCAGATGAAGGAATAAGAAGAATAATGGTCTACTTACATTGCCAATTAGGAGAGATTTGAGACGGAAATTTTGAGTGGAAAACTTAGTCCAAGTAGCAAATCAAAAAAATGGAGTTTTGGAATTATTTTTAGAGAGATTTTGGTGTTGTTTGAATGAGGTGAAAATGAGATATGAAGAAGATAAAGAATGAAGAAAAGGGAATCAAACCCGTGTAAATCCCATCCCAGCTCCACTCGGTCGAGTGGCGAGTTCACTCGGTCGAGTGAATTTTTCACTCGGTCGAGTGACCGAGTTCAATCGGCCGAATGCCTTATTTTCCAGGATGTCCCATCTTCGGGAAAATGGTCCACTCGGTCGAGTGTCAGAGCCCACTCGGTCGAGCGAGATGTTACTCGGTCAGGTGCAAACTCATACTCGGTAGAGTGGTTGTTTATGGTTAGAAATTTCGAGTCGAATGAGAACGATGAAATCCCTGCAACACAAAGAGAAGGTTCGGGAGTCCACTGACTTTCGGTGACTCAACCGAGTTAGCTCATACGTCATCCCATTTTTACGTATTTGTACATTATCGTAGTACTAATAACTACTCTACCAACATAACTCACCAATCATATATAACAAATACACTAACATGCATTCATTTAACACTCGGTGCAAAATTTAAAAAGCAATGTCATCATTCGAGTACCAACATATACTACTATTTCTAAGGATACTACTCCTAATAACTTAGCATTCAACTTCCACACTTTCGTGTATCATGGCAAGTACGATATCATACAAGAACTTAATGTAAATCACACATTCATGCAATCATGCCACCATACAACTTTCCACATAGCGTTCACCCATACTTTTAACCACCCACGTAGTGACCAACCGAGACAATAGGCACTAGTTTTGATATGAGGGCGCCTACTCATCCAAAACCGATCTCCTGTCGTACCCATGTTGGGTTCATTTATTAGACAAACCTAGGTTCATTTTGGTTCATTGGTTTAGGTTCCAAAATCGTCGCTCTAATACCACTTTGTAACACTCCCTTCTTACCCGGTCAAGGTAATTAGGAGATGTTACCTTCTCGGTTTCCCGAGACGGTGAATTGGAGTTACAATAAAGAAATATTTATTATAAATGACAAGTTTAGTGATTAAAACCATTAACTAATGAATAAAATACAACTCATGGCTACTATACTCATTTAACTAGCTACACTCGTCTCGTAACTCATCAAGGTCGTCCCGTCTCCCGCATACTATCCAATAATCTGTACCTAACCTGCTCCCTATATGACCAAAGGATATCATATGGATCAACACAGGCCACCCCAAAAGAGACAGGTGACAAATACACAGACACAACAAACGTAAGTTTCAATAAACAAATAAAAGATGACACGACTCAAGTGTGAACATGCAACCTGACTACTAATGTGAATGAGATGCTATCAAACCACTACCACCACCACGGTACCGGGATGCCCAGACATACCAACAACCATAAATAGGTACCGGGATACTCCCGGACGTACCAGGTCCAGAAGCCAACCGGATCCCCTACCATACGTCCTGTTTCAACCACACGAGTTCCTCCGTAACTCAAGTCATTAATCTGCACACCCCTCTTGGAGTGGGAAACTCCAAGATGCGACTTAAGCGTAAGACGGTCTCCCAACCATCGTACGTCTCCAAAACAACAACAACAACAACAACAACAACAACAACAACAGCAACAACAACAACAACAACAACAACAACAAATCCTCCAACATATGATAATGACCAATACATGAATCACAACCAACATATCATAATTATCCTCTTAATGATGTGATTACCACTAAACATGTTATAATGCAAATGCCCTAATTATGTAAGACTAACTACAACATCAACATAAACAACATAACATTATCGAAACCGAGTAGGATTAACCTACCTTTTAGCAATCTCCTCAAGCTACTCGAATCCGGACCGAAACCTTCTCGAGGAACCGTCTTATCTAGGTGAAGGAGATGAAGAGGAAGGTGGTATATCTTCTAATCCAAGCTTGAATCCCAAGTAGAAGGTGTTTGTGAGGGTTTAATAAGAGGGGAAGGAGTTTGGAGAGATAAAGAGGAAGGTGGAAATAATTTTTGGGTTGGGGGAGAAAGGGGTTAAATCCCGTGATATGAAAACAGGGATACTCGACCGAGTGCCGAGTCCACTCGGTCGAGTGGACTCACTCGGCCGAGTAGAACTCCACTCGGTAGAGTATACTCTTCACGCGACCGAGTGGACCCACTCGATCAGCTGCAACACCAATCGGTCTAGGCTCAGGTCTAGTGTAAGGCTATCCTTCCCTTTCGAGTGTTCTCTTATCGGTCTAAAGGTCCTCTCACGCATCCCAAGGTCTAAGTACGGGTCCCACAAGGATCGGGTATTACATGCGGTTTCGGGGGGGGGGGGGGGGTTAGGGTTAATGGTTATAGTTTTGGGTGGCGGGACAGAGGCGCCGTCAGGGTAAGAGAAAAGGTCGAGCTCATTGATGATGGCACGAACCTGAAACCTCCATTGACGGAAGATAATGGTGTCTTTGAGTTAGATAGAGTTGGTGAAGTTGACAAGGGTGAGAGGGTGAGTCCGGTCAGCAGCGTTGACGAGTTGAAGCTGATGGTTGGCCATGGTGATCGGATTCGAAGGTCGAAGGGATAGACACAAGAATGAAAAATCGTTTTTTTATGATCGTGACGAGATTGAAACGGTAAAGATAATTTGTATTGATGAATTAAACTGATTACAAGGTATCATATATATATACTAGATATAGAATAACTAATGACCTAAACAACCTTCTAATTCTAAGTTAACATAAGCTATAAATAAGGGATAGGAAGACTATACAATTGACTAAATAAGTTACACAAATTTAGGAAGGAAATAGCCATGTTTGTTGAACCAGTTGTTGAACGTTTGACTTTGAGTCATCATTGACGGATTTTGCATTTATATCTTTAATAGGTTCAAGTGTTTAATTAGGGTATTATTTGGCTTAAATTTTGTTTCTCATGTCCATTACAGGCTTACAGGCTGCATCAGTAATATTTTTTTGGTATTCGCACTTCATTACCCATTCTGCTGACTCAAACATAAATCTTGAAAAGTTATTGGATAACACCCTGACCTAGAGTCCTAGACCTGGCGTCCTGGCCATTAGGAAGGACTGGCTCATGAGCCACATTTTTCCCGGCCCAACCGCGTACCCTTCGGTGCGTTTCAGGGCCTAAGATTTGCAACTGATTGCCAAAGAAAAAGTTGTAAATCAGAACTGGGAACCGTTTCTATGTCAAAGATAACCATTCGGTTCACCAAACCGCCTTGTAACTAAAATGAATATAAAAAGAGAACTATTGACTACAACTTTTTAAAAATCACTGTTTGAAAATTACAGTCTTATGTAATTTTTTTTTTATAAATTATAGTCATAATATCACTTCTGATCAGAAATTACATGTAAAACATTTACTCCGATGAAAAATTGATGCAAATTTGAATTTTTGTCACTTAAGTTCATTTTTTAAGAACAAAATACTCTAACCTTCATCCTTTATAATCCCTTATGTTCATCCCCTTCATCAGATTTCATAACTCCATATTCTCTCTAATCACCATTTCTTCAACTATATCACCTAAGCAAATTCGTCTATTTACTTCAAATTCTACCCTAATCAATTTAATTGAATTCTAATTCTATTATTTCCATTTTCTCTTAAAATTAGTTAGTGACCTGTTGACCGTCGTTGACTGACCTTAGACACCTATCTAAACCTTCGGAAACCTTACGAGTTAACCTTGTGTCGTTGTGAGCCTTTGAGTTCGTGTTACTCGATCTAGCGGAGGCTACTCGATCGAGTAGCTTAGTCACTCGATCGAGTAGAGGCCACTCGATCGAGTAAGTTGTTTACTCGATCGAGTAACGAGAGTTCAGCGGGGAATTATAAATCGTGTTATCGTGAAGCCCAAATCATATCTCCACCTTTCTTCCTAAACCTAGATGTTGCCTTGTCCTTCCTCTTTCACCTTGATTCATCTTGTTGGAGCTTTTGAGAGGGGATACATCATGGGGATGGGATGCTTGAGTCGGGTAGCGGTCTTGACGCCGGATTGCTTGATATAGGTATATTGTCATTATCATCATCGTATCCCTTGGTTTCAGTTGTGATTATGGTAGTAGTAATAGATGGTTACGCTGGTTGTTATAGGTGGTTATGGTGGTTGCTTGTTGTCTTATGGTCGTGCGCGGAATCGCTGCGGTTTGCTAAAGGTAGGTTTTCCTACTCAGTACTGTTGGTTGTCTAGAGTGTCGATTGTTGTTGTATAGTTGGTTTAGTGTCGTTGTTGGTGGTGTAGGTTGGTTTTTGTTGACTGCTATTGTTGTATAATGTGGTTGGTTGTGATTGTTTGTCCGTGGTTCGTGAGGTGCGTCCTTGGCTGAGTGGACTCACTTGCGGGAGTGGCTTCACGCCTTTGATTTGCCCTCTGTGGAACCCGCCACATAAGGGGATGTTCACATTAAGGAACATGGGTTATCGCTTGGATTAGATGAGCAGGGCTTAGGTGGGAACGACTGCGGTCCCCCACTGGCGGTGTGGATTACTGGTTGCGATTAGTAATCTGGCAGGACTGGACCTTCGGGCAGTCAGAGATGTGTGGGTGATTGGAGGAGGTGGTGTATGTGTGTTATCGTGTTTGTTGTGTCTGCTTTTGTATTTGTTCCTTCAGCTGCTGACCTTGTGTGGTGTTGTTGTGTTGTCTTCTTGTGTTGTGTCTGCCGTGATCCACAATGGTGAGCAGTCGGTTTTAGTAGGTTGATGTTAGGATCATAGCTGGGTGCCTGGAGGGACGAGTCTACCACGAGTCTTGGCAGAGATAGTTCCATCTAGTTGATAGTTATCACGAGTTGTATCTTTTATTTCGTTTAAATCACTTGTAATTTAATATAACTGTTCTTTTATCGACACTTGATTATTATTGTTCCTCGGGCAACCGAGATGGTAACGCCCTTATCTGCTAGGGAAGGTCTTGTTAAGGCTCCTTGGTAGATGGGGGTGTTACAAAGTGGTATCAGAGCGACGATTTTGAAACCTGTAACTAATGAGCTCAATGAACGTAGTGAGTCTAATAAAATGAACCTGGTGTATGTATGTTGGGAGCGCCGATTGATGCTTGATTTTGGGTGAGAAGGCGCCCTCATTTCAAAATCATGGCCCCAATATGCGTAAGCCATCCACCGAGTGCGAGGATACTGAGTCGGGAATTGTGTGCATAGATGTGTATGATCAATAGGTTAGAAATAGTTGTGATGGAGTCTATGGTTATGTCTAATGCGTGCAAATAGTACTGATGAACCGTGAAGGACTGTGAATTGTTGGACGTGTGTGTGTGTGTGTGTGAATGTGATAAAGATGGTGAATGTGCTAGGAGTTGCATACGAGTATTGGATAATGTGATGATGATAATGAGTTGTGAGTCTTTATATGCGTTCTAGTTAATAAAAGTTGTCAAGTAATGTGGGGAAATGTAATGGATGAATGTTGTTGCGTACCCTTGTGACATGGCATAGTCATGTTCGATATCTGGTTGACGAATTGTTGTGATATGTTTGAAACTTTGAGTAAACTTGAGTAATAAGTGGTAACTATATTGCTAAAGGGATGCTTGATGTAATGTAATCACATGTTGAATGATTGAGTTCACATATGCGTAAGTGGGCGTAGAATAATGTGTTGATTGTATACATGTATAAATCAATGTTATAGTTGAATTATCTTGCATCATGTTTGATATAGGATGGAATGATATGTGTAATGTTCGGATGACATAGTTGTGTTACATTTTAGTAGTATTAATGTATCGTAATTGGATGAAATAATCAGTGACGAGTTCCAAATATACTTTGGAATCGACACGAGTTGTTGTTTTGCAGGAATCGTTAACCGAACTCGTGACTTTTGACCTTGTTCCTTACCTTACTCGACCGAGTACGAGTGCCTACTCGACCGAGTAGACCTTACTCGATCTAGTTGTTGGGTTATTAGATCGAAAAGTTGGAACTGCCAGCGAAAACTCGATCGAGTAGCTCCAACTCGATCGAGTAGAGGCCACTCGATTGAGTACCTAACTTACTCGATCGAGTAAGTGCTACAGTACCCGGACTAACGCGGGATTCTTATACTATCCCAATTTCTTTCTTCTCTTATTTCATCATACTCTAAACCCTAATTTTCTATCATCATCCCTTTTCTCTCAACACCTTGGTGAAATTGTGCTTGGTTTCTTTGTTTTCTTCTTGCTAATTCGTTCTATTCATTTGCTAATCATTCAAGGTAAGAATGCTAATCTTTTTCTTTTAATCGATTCGAACCAATTAAAAGTGCTAGATTTTCTGAAAAATTCGATTTATACTCAAGTATTTTTGTTTATAATTGTTGTAATTTGGTAAAATTGCTCTAGCTAGTTTGTTGATTATTGATGCTAGAAGTAGAAAAATCAACCCTATATGAGAACATGTATTGACCGAAATTTCTAGGGTTTGGGTTACAAATTGAATTTTTGTTTGTCTTTTGAGTATGTAAAGGGAAAAACTGAGTAATGTATGTTGTGGGTATCATATTTGGTGTTGATTTTGACAAGTTTTGCCCAAAATTTTGTCTTAAAACTCCGTCTTAAAAGTGCCCCAAACTGAAATTCGCCCCAAATTTTTATGATGATTGCCTTTTTGTGAAACTATTTTGAAAGGGATTAATACCCTAATTTGCCAATTGATGTTACAATCTTCATATTTTAAAAGCTTCAAGACCGTCCTGTTATGAGTTGTGGGGGGTAGCATGTTTGAAAATTGTTCGTTGTTTTGGTGAAAACTGGTTTGCATTGTTGTTTCTTCCTTCATAAATGTACTTGAAAGGTTTGTTTTCTTCAATTAAGTGTCCGTTTGTGTGCCTAAATATATGTGTTGAAACAGATGCCGAGACCTGCAGCTGCCACCCGTCAGAGTAAGAGGGGAAGGGCTTCTGAGCCTGAGGTTGGGGAGGGGAGTCAGGGACCCACTGTTCCACCGGTTCCCGAGTATCCTACAGTTGTCTTTGCTGACTTTAAGTAAAGAGAGGCTTTTGTTGAGTTACAGAAACGTCGCATGAAACCAACTCGTTGTATCGACACCACCATCCTGGAGGACCTTAAGGTAGAGACGGATGTGAGGCATATATTTGGACCTTGGGTTTGACCGATTTGTATCGCCTTAGGAAGCACTCCTACTCTTTCTTGACCTTGGAGTTCATGAGCTCTTTTACCTATGATGCGGCAGCTAAGAGTGTACAGTTTTGTCTTATGAACACTAGTTTCCTCTTGACCATGGACATGTTTGCGACCCACCTTGGCCTTGCTCGACCGGGGAAGGGATCCCTTAGGGATATCCCGACTGAGTGTGGAGCTAGTAGTTACATGCCTTGTTTTACCGGCAAGAACGCCCCCACCTCAAGTAATATGTTGATAAATGACGTTCAACATGTCACTTTGAAGATCTTTCTTTTTGCCTTGACTTGTCTGCTCTATGACCGAAAGGATGCGAGTAAGTTGAACTCACATGAGGTGATGTTGGTAGTTGCCTATCTCAACCCCACCCGAGCTACGTGAGTTTCTTACAGTGCCCCGGCCATAGTCTGTGCTAGCCTAGCTTTGATGGCCACCTCTGGGACACGGTACTTGAGTTGTGGTGCCATTGCCACACGGTTAGCTGAGCGGTTGACCACCTTTGAGGCCTCCTCGGCCCTTACACCTATGACTCCCTCTGTGCCTACTTTGGACCGAGACTACTTCCTCGACCAGAAATGGTTGAGAACTTTGGAGGGTGGTGGGTTGGCTTGGAGAGTATGGGGTATGAGTTGGATGAGGATACTTGATCCTGAGCACCTCTCTATGACTGAGCCCTTGACGGCGGCGGTAGTGGCATCGGATTCTGATGATGATGAGGAGGCTCATACTCGGCAGTACTACCTCATTGATGATACCATTTTGGAGGTGATGCCAGAGCCGACTAAGAGGGATCAGGCTAGACCTGAGGACCGGCAACCTAGAGTGGGGAGGGGCCCGAGACGGATGAGGGAGAGAGTTGTTGAGACCCATCCGTAACAGCCCGTGCCTCCACAACATCAGTTTTCCAGCTACCCTTCGTTCTTTAATCCTGAGATGCGCGTGAGCGAGCTCACAAAGAGGGTATCTGCCACTTTGACGCTCCAGAACCTACACGAGATGGCATATGTGCAGGGGATACATCATGGGGATGGGAAGCTTGAGTCGGGTATCAGTCTTGACGCCGGATTGCTTGATGTAGGTATGTTGTCATCATCATCATCATCGTCTCCCTTGGTTTCAGTTATGATTATGGTAGTAGTAATAGATGGTTATGCTGGTTGTTATATGTGGTTATGGTGGTTGCTTGTTGTCTTATGGTCGTGCGCGGAATCGTTGCGGTTTTCTAAAGGTAGGTTCTCCTACTCAGTACTGTTGGTTGTCTAGAGCGTCGATTGTTGTTGTATAGTTGGTTTAGTGTCATTGTTGGTGGTGTAGATTGGTTATTGCTGACCGCTGTTGTGTTATAATGTGGTTGGTTTTGATTGTTTGTCTGTGGTTCGCGAGGTGCATCCTCGGCTGAGTGGAGTTACTTGCGGGAGTGGCTTCACGCCCTTGATTCACCCTCTGTGGAACCCGCCTCAGAAGGGGATGTGCACATTAAGGAACACGGGTTATCGCTCGGATTAGATGAGCGGGGCTTTGGTGGGAACGGATGCGGCCCCCCACTGGCGGTGTGGATTACTGGTTGCGATTGGTAATCTTGTAGGACTGGACCTTCGGGCAGTCATAGATTTGTGGGTGATTGGAGGAGGTGGTGTATGTGTGTTACCGTGTTTGTTGTGTCTGTTTTTGTATTTGTTCCTTCAGTTGCTGACCTTGTGTGGTGTTGTTGTGTTGTCTTCTTATGTTGTTTCTGCCGTGATCCGATCCATTATGGTGAGCAGTCGGTCTTAGCAGGTTGATATCAGGATCATAGCTGGGTGCTTGGAGGGACGAGTCTACCACGAGTCTTGGCAGAGATAGTTCCACCTAGTTGATAGTTATCACGAGTTGTATCTTTTATTTCGTTTAAATCACTTGTAATTTAGTATAACTGTTCGTTTATTGACACTTGATTATTACTGTTCCTCGGGCAACCGAGGTTGTAACGCCCTTATCTGCTAGGGAAGGTCTTGTTAAGGCTCCTTGGTAGATGGGGGTGTTACAACCGACCACTCGACCGAGTGCCGGACGATTACAACTTATACAGGAAGTTTGTTTGGTGAGATGTTGCTTTCGTGGCTTATCTCTTCATATTTTCCACCTAAAATCCTTCCCAAATTACCTTATTCTCACCACTCTCTAAACTTCCCCAAACATCTCTCTAAAATAGCCACCAACAAATCCTCTCAAAACCCTAGCATCCAAGTTAAAAATTCTTGCCTCCTTGTTCATCCATCTTGTTTGTAAGTTAATTTATACTCCATTTCCTTTAATCTTGTCTTACTAACCTTAATTATCCTAGTATACTATCACATAATTAATTAGGTTATGAGAATTAAGAGGAATAATTAAAGAGTTTAATTAGTAGATTTATTATAATAGTTTATTGTAATACTACGATTTTATGAGTCTTTGGGTACTCTATCGAGTGGGCCTTACTCTGTCGAGTAAGGGTGTTTTGTTTTAAGAAACAGTATTCTGCCTGTAGGGTACTCGATCAAGTAGCCTTGGCACTCGATCGAGTAAGGGGCACCCGATCGAGTACGTTTCTTACTCGATCGAGTAGCTCGGTTGACGGGTTATGTTTTGACGGGTTTTGTTAATAACGCGGATTAGTATATATGATATGTCGTCATCTTTATTAAACATTTTTTATAAACCTAATTCACTCAAAGGAGATTTCAAACTACGTTGTTCTCTTCATCCGCATTATTGACAAATCCCGGAGCTTGGGAGGTCGGATTTCATTGTTCTTTGTGTCTTTGTGATCCTTGCGTCAAGGGTAAGTCCTACATACCAATTTTATAGCATTTGGTTGAGATTGTTTAAACCCTAATTTATGGGATTGGGGGTTTCTATGATTAGTTGTGTATGTAGTAATTGTATGATTATGTGATAGGAGGAGGATTCGTAGAGGAGAGGTTTTGAGACAGCTGCTAAGATCGTCTGCTGTGTGTGTTTGCTTTCCAGGTAGGGTTTCCCTACTCATTATTACTCACATGATGTGGATTGGTGATTTGATTTTGATTGTTGATAAGTATAATGTTGGTATTGTGACGGTTGTTGGATTTTATCATTATTGATTGTTGTTGATTGTATCTGTCTGTGATCTTCGGGGTGCGTCCCTGGCTGAGTGGAGTCACTTGCGGGAGTGGCTTCACACCCATGATTCGCCTTCCGTGGAACCCGTCACAGAAGGGATGCGCAAATTAATGGACTTGGGTTTATCGATCGATGGAGATGAGCGGGGCTTAAGTGGGAATGGTTGCGGTCCCCCACTGGCGGTGTGGAGTACCTGTTGCGATGGATACTCTGGCAGGGCTACACACTTTAGTGTGTAGTCAGTATTGAGGAGTTGATTATGGAGTTTGGGTTGATGTGAAGGTTGAGCTGTTTTGATACTTGTCTTATTGTGATTATATTGTGTGATTAGTACTGGCCCCGTCTTTGTTTTGTAAAACTGTGGTGATCCATTCGGGGATGGTGAGCAGTTGTTGAGTATGTTTGATTAGAAACATATGGGCTAGCTGGGATGTGTCACCACGAGCTGATTAGAGTCTTCCGCTATCGTAATTTAGTAGTTTGAGACATTTGGTTTTGAGAATTTGTTTTGTACTTTTATCAGTTTGGTTTTGGAATTGTAAACACTTAAGCTTTATTACCATTTAAATTATGTTTCGTTATTGTCATTTGATTATCATTGCCTCGGGAAACCGAGATGGTGACGTTCGTATACCTGAGTGGTCCTGGTAAGGCACTTGGTGTATGGGGGTGTCACAAAGTGGTATCAGAGCGACGATCCTGAAACCTGTAACTAATGAATCTAATGAACATTGGGAGTCAACTAAAATGAACCCGGGATAGATGTTGTAAGAGCTAATGCAAAGGCTTGGGAGACGTCCTAAAGCCGCGAACTCGCCCTACAATTTTGAACCGGTCACATGGGGTACGTGTGAGGGTCGTATGTGTTGTCTATTGGTCTGTATGTGTACATAATAATATGTGTTGTGAATTGTTGGATGTTGGATATGGAGAATTGGAGGTATGGATAAAGTTGAAGGATGTGTGTTTTATATGTTGAATTGAATGAAAAGTATGTTGGATGTTTATAATGTGGCATATTGATAACATGAATAGATCGTTTGTTGATTTTATTCGGAGTTGCGTAGAAATGCATGCGTAGATGTTGATATCTTAGTAAAAGTATAGTAGTTGTATATAATATTGGAAAAGTGAGATGAACATGCGGGTAGTGTATATGAATCAGCATGACTCGATCGAGTGGGGGGCACTCGATCGAGTAGGTGAGGTGCTCGATCGAGTGGGTATAACTCGGTCGAGTAGGTAGTTTGATGTTTTTCTGGTTAGAATCGTGTTCTTGGGTACTCGATCGAGTACATAGGGGCACTCGATCGAGTAGGAGACGCTCGATCGAGGGGCTGGTCAGCTCGGCCGAGTATGTTAATGGTCAGGAGGTCTGATTAGGTTCTGGAGACGAGGCACTCGATCGAGTAGGTTGGGCACTCGATTGAGTAGCCTCAACTCGATCGAGTGGGTTCTGGTACTCGATCGAGTGGGGTCTGTGCAGGCTATATACGTGTTTTGGGTTATAGTATGCGTGTTTATATCTACCTTTTCTTATATAGTTACAAGATGCCGCCAAAGAGAAACTCCCTTTATGCTAGAGCTGAGAGTATGTCAGTTGATGACATAGTAAAGATGTTGGAGCACCAAGATGCTTTCACGGACGCGTTGAAGAGAGTGGGGAAGGATAAGGAGGTTGATCATTCAAAGATTAGTCTCTACATAGCGAGGTTTAACCCGAAAGAGTACAAGGGGACCGGGGAGCCAATTCTTCTAGATAATTGGCACAGAGAGATGGAGAACATCCTGGAGTTGGTGCACTGCCCGGATGAGATGAAAGTGGAACAAGCTGCGTTCTACTTGAGGCAGGCGGCAGGAGAGTGGTGGGATAAGGTAAAGGTGAATGCTAGAGATATATATGCGAAGCAGGGGTTACCTGCTATTCCCTGGGAAGAGTTTAGAAAGGCTATGAGGCGAGAGTTCGTACCGGAGCATGTGAGGAGTAAGCTGAGAGAGGAGTTTGATGGGTTTAAGATTGCATCTGATATGACGGTGGCTGAGTACTACCGTCAGTTTAATGAGAAGTCTAGGTACGCTGAGGATATGGGGTTGAGTGAGGAAAACCTGGCGTTGAGGTTTGAGAAGGGGTTGACCCCCAAGATAATGGAGAAGCTACCTGTGGGAGTCCTTACAGATGTTAAGGAAGCTTATGAGAGAGCTGGGAGGGCTGAGAGGTTGGTGGAGATGACCCGAGAGAGAGGTGCTGAGAAAAGAAAGGCTAAGAGCGAGGGTGGAGGCCAATCTAACTACAAGAAGGGCAACCACACTCAGGCTAGAGCATATTCATCTGGCTCGGGGTTTAGTGCTTGAGCTTCCTATGGGCGTGGCCGTGGGAATAGTAGCAGTAGCTGGGGGATGACCTGTTTTAATTGTGGCGGTGTAGGCCAATAGACACATGAGTGCACCAGTGTGGTGAGTGGGGGTTTCCACAGGCCAGGACAGGAAAGTTTTTCACAGGGGCCGGCACAGAGTTATGCGAGCAATAAACCGGCTGGGTCATGGAACAACAGGGGAGGCCAGAGCAACAATGGCGGTAATTCTTATCAGAAGCCAGCTACGAACACCAACAACAACCAGAGGTCGGGTGCTAAGCCGACTACCTCGGCCAAGATCTTGTCAAGGAGGTGGGCGAGAAGACCGAAGGGAAAATGTTTATGATGGAGAAAAAAGCAGCTGAGGACGACGCTCATGTTATCACTGGTACTTTTCTTGTTAATGGTGTTTATACATTTGTTTTGTTTGATTCGGGGGCGTCTCAGTCATTTGTATCTTCGAGTCATGCTAAAAGGTTGGGTCTGAGAGAGTATGAGTCTGTAAGAGAGGAAGTTTTTATACCTTCGGGTGAGTCTGTATCATGTGGTAGGTTGTATAGAGATGTATCCATGATAGTTGGGCAAGTTGATCTACCTGTAGACTTGCTAGAGTTTTCGTTAGAGGGCTTTGAGATGATAGTCGGGATGGATTGGTTAGGAAAGTACAAATCTAAGATAGACTATCATCAAAAGAAAGTGTCTCTGAGAGGTCCTAAGGGCATTAGTGTGTCTTATCGTGAGTTTGTTGACAAACCCAAAGTTAAGTTGATTGCAGCTGTGACCTTGAAGTCCTATCTGAGGAAGGGGTGCCCGTTGATCTTGTGCCATGTGAGAGATGACAGGATGGAGAGTTCGACAGTTGAGCAGATACCAGTTGTGGGGGGAGTTTCCGGATGTCTTTCCAGAGGAGATTCCGGGGTTGCCACCCAAGAGGGAGATTGATTTCAGTGTTGAGCTGAAACCGGGGACGAGGCCAATCTCTAAGGCACCGTACCGGATGGGTCCTAAGGAGTTGGAAGAGCTCAGGAAGCAGTTAGATGATCTGATCGAGAGGGGATACATTAGACCTAGTGTATCACCGTAGGGAGCACCAGTCCTGTTTGTGAAAAACAAAGATGGGAGCTTGAGGTTGTGCATAGATTACAGGGAGCTGAACAGAGTGACGATGAAGAACAAGTATCCTTTGCCAAGGATTGATGACCTGGTTGATCAGTTGAGTGGTGCAGCAATGTTTTCTAAGATTGATTTAAGGCCGGGGTACCATCAGGTGAAGATTAGAGAGAAGGACCTACCAAAGACAGCTTTCACGTCGAGGTATGGCCATTATGAGTATGTGGTGATGCCGTTTGGGTTATCTAATGCACCAACTGTGTTTATGGATTTGATGAACAGAGTCTTCAGTCAGTTTTTGGACAAGTTTGTGGTGGTTTTCATAGATGACATCTTAGTCTTTTCTAAGACTAAGGAGGAACATGAGGAGCATCTCAGGATTGTGTTTCAGACCTTGAGGGAGCATGAGTTGTATGCAAAGTTGTCCAAGTGTGAGTTCTGGTTAGAGAAAGTTGCCTTTCTGGGGCATGTGATTTCTAAGGAAGGGGTAGCTGTGGATCCTGCGAAGATTGAGGCAGTTACCAAGTGGGAAGCACCAAAGAATGTAGCTGAGATCAAGAGTTTCTTGGGTTTAGCTGGGTATTACAGACGGTTCGTGAAAGATTTCTCCAAGATTGCTAGACCTATGACATCCTTGATGAGGAAAGAGAACAAGTTTCGTTGGGATGAGAGTTGTGAGACGGCGTTCCAAACATTAAAGGAGCGTTTGACCATAGCTCCAATCTTAGCATTGCCTGAAGGGAGTGAGAACTTTGAAGTGTATACAAATGCTTCAAAGAATGGGTTGGGATGTGTGTTGATGCAGAACGGTAAAGTAATTGCCTATGCTTCTAGGCAATTGAAGCCTTATGAGGATAATTATCCTACACACGATCTGGAGTTGGGTGCAGTTGTGTTTTCTCTCAAGATTTGGAGACATTACCTATATGGGGCGACCTTTAAGGTATTTTCAGATCACAAGAGTCTCAAGTACATCTTCACTCAAAAGGAGTTGAACATGAGACAGAGGAGGTGGATGGAGTTGATTGGCGATTATAACATGGATATTATCTACCATGAAGGGAAGGCCAATGTAGTTGCAGATGCTTTGAGCAGGAAGAGTGTACATTCTTTTTGCATTGTGCAAATCTTTGATGAGATTGAGAGATGAGGTTGGGAGGTTTGGGATACATATGATCCAGAAAGGGGATGCCATGAGAGATTTGATAGTGTAGCCTGATCTTTATGATGATATTCGCGATAAACAGGAGTTGGATCCCAAGATGGTGGAGTGGAGAGCTGGAGTAGAGAAATGGACAGTGTCTAGATTCTCTATTCATACAGATGGTAATTCGAGGTTTGATGGGAGGTGGTGTGTCCCTAATGATGAGGAGCTGAAAAAGACAATCATGATAGAGGAACATTGTACACCATATTCGTTACATCCAGGTGGTGACAAGCTATACAAGGATTTAAAGAAGACTTTCTGGTGACCTGGATGAAGAAAGAAACAACTGAGTTTGTGGCCCGTTGTTTGACATGTCAGAGAGTTAAAAGGGAGCAGCGGCGACCACAAGGTAAGATTCAGTCTCTTGAGGTACCTGAGTGGAAGTGGGAGTCCATTTCTATGGATTTTGTCGTGGGTTTGCCAAAGAGTCAGCAGGGTAACAACATGATATGGGTTATAGTGGATTGACTGACCAAGTCAGCTCATTTTGTGCCAATGAAATATTAATGGACTAAGGCACTATTAGTTATGGCTTATCGGAAGAATGTGTTGAGATTACATGGGGTGCCTAAAGACATAGTATCTGACATAGATTCGAGGTTTATCTCAAGGTTTTGGAAAGAATTGCAGGAGTCTTTGGGAACTACATTGAAGATGAGTACAGCATTTCATCCTGCGACAGATGGTCAAACTGAGAGGACAATCAAGACTCTTGAGGATATGTTACGAGCTTGTGTGATGGATTTTGGTGGTAGCTGGGAACAGAGGTTAGATTTGATTGAGTTTTCTTACAACAACAGCTATCACACCAGTATTGGCATGGCGCCATTTGAGGCTTTATATAGGAGCAGATGTAGGAGTCTGATCTATTGGGACGACAGTGCTGAGGCAGTGGTTTTACGACCAGAGATGGTACATGAGATGGTTGAGCAGATTAAGCTGATCAGGGAAAGGATGAGAGCGGCTCAGGATAGACAAAAGAGTTATGCAGATCTACATCGCCGGGATATAGAGTTTCGGGTTAGAGACAAGGTTCTTTTGAAAGTGTCTCCTATGCGTGGGGTCATGAGATTTGGTAAGAAAGGCAAGCTGAGTCAGAAGTTCATAGGACCATATGAGATCTTAGACCGGGTTGGAGAGGTTGCTTATCGTTTGGCCTTACCGTCTACTTTGGATAGGGTACATAATGTGTTTCATGTGTCTCAGTTGCGAAAGTACGTGAGTGATCCGTCACATGTGTTAGAGGGGGAGAACATAAAGCTAGATGTGTCCTTGTCTTATCTTGAGGTGCCTAAACAGATTCTTGACCGGAAGGTTAGGAAGACTAGACATGATGAGACAGTCTTGCTTGAGATTCTTTGGTCTAATCATGAGGTTGAGGAAGCTACATGGGAGGCGGAGGAGGCCATGAGAGAGCGCTATCCATTCCTTTTTTATCAGGTATGTATGGTTACGGGGACGTAACCTTGTTTCTTTTAGGGGGGTAGGAGATGGCCGCGAAGAGTTTTTACATCTTTTTGTGTTGCTTTTGATATAGTTAATAGTTGTTTGAGTCGGGTTGAGTTTGGTTGGTATGTATGTTTTGGGAGTTTTATGTTGAGTTTTGTTTTTGTTGTTGCGTCGGGAGTATGTTAGCATGTTTTTATTTTGTTGTGGTTTGAACTTCGGGGACGAAGTTCTTTTTAAGGAGGGAAGACTGTAATACTACGGTTTTATGAGTCTTTGGGTACTCTATCGAGTGGGCCTTAATCTGTCGAGTAAGGGTGTTTTGTTTTAAGAAACAATATTCTGCCTGTAGGGTACTCGATCGAGTAGCCTTGGCACTCGATCGACTAAGGGGCACTCGATCGAGTACGTTACTTACTCGATCGAGTAGCTCAGTTGACGGGTTATGTTTTGACGGGTTTTGTTAATAACGCGGATTAGTATATATAATATATCGTCATCTTTATTAAACACTTTTTATAAACCTAATTCACTCAAAGGAGATTTCAAACTACGTTGTTCTCTTCATCCGCATTATTGACAAATCCCGGAGCTTGAGAGGTCGGATTTCATTGTTCTTTGTGTCTTTGTGATCCTTGCGTCAAGGGTAAGTCCTACATACCAATTTTATAGCATTTGGTTGAGATTGTATAAACCCTAATTTATGGGATTGGGGGTTTCTATGATTAGTTGTGTATGTAGTAATTGTATGATTATGTGATAGGAGGAGGATTCGTAGAGGAGAGGTTTTGAGACAGCTGTTAAGATCGTCTGTTGTGTGTGTTTGCGTTCCAGGTAGGGTTTCCCTACTCAGTATTAGTCACATGATGTGGATTGGTGATTTGATTATGATTGTTGATAAGTATAATGTTGTTATTGTGACGGTTGTTTGATTTTATCATTATTGATTGTTGTTGATGGTATCTGTCTGTGATCTTCGGGGTGCGTCCCTGGCTGAGTGGAGTCACTTGCGGGAGTGGCTTCACGCCCATGATTCGCCTTCTGTGGAACCCGCCACAGAAGGGATATGCACATTAATGGACTTGGGTTTATCGCTCGATGGAGATGAGCGGGGCTTAGGTGGGAACGGCTGCGGTCCCCCATTGGCGGTGTGGAGTACCTATTGCGATGGGTACTCTGGATGGGCTACACACTTTAGTGTGTAGTCAGTATTGAGGAGTTGATTATGGAGTTTGGGTTGATGTGACGGTTGAGCTGTTTTGATACTTGTCTTATTGTGATTGTATTGTGTGATTAGTACTGACCCCGTCTTTGTTTTGTAAAACTGTGGTGATCCATTCGGGGATGGTGAGCAGTTGTTGAGCAGGTTTGATTAGAGACATATGGGCTAGCTGGGATGTGTCACCACGAGCTGATTAGAGTCTTCCACTGTCGTAATTTAGTAGTTTGAGACATTTGGTTTTGAGAATTTGTGTTGTACTTTTATCAGTTTGGTTTTGGAATTGTAAACACTTAAGCTTTATTACTATTTAAATTATGTTTCGTTATTGTCATTTGATTATCATTGCCTCGGGAAACCGAGATGGTCACGTTCTTATACCTGAGTGGTCCTGGTAAGGCACTTGGAGTATGGGGGTGTCACATTTATAGTAATGAATGTAATAATTAATGTATGTAGAGAGCTTCATTGAGGAGCACTTCTAGTGAGTAGCTTGTGGATTTGTGAAGATAATTTTGAGGTAGGGTTTTCCCTACTTAGCTATAATGATATGGGGGTTTTAATTGTGCATTTATTGTCATTAATTACATTTGTCTCATGGTAGTTGCATTATAACATATTTCGATAATTAGGGTTTATCACATAAGATGAGTTTATGGTAATTATGTGACGGTAAGTATGGTGAATTGTCACAAGGATGATTACATTGCATTATAACATGTTAAAGAGCAATTAAATGAGAAGAAATAATTCAGTGAAGAATTGAGCATGATTATATTTGTTGTGTTAATATGGTCACATAGTTGTGTTGGTTGGACTTGGTTGGCTTGTTCATGGTTTGGTTGACGATTGAGGATATTGGAGGATTATTGGGTACGATTTTGGAGGCGGAAGGCGGTTGGGAAACCGTCTTCCGCTCAAGTCACCCTTGGAGCTTCCCACTCCAAGGGGGATGTGCACATTTAGGGACTCGTGTGTTGAGGCACGACGTATGGTAGGGGACTCGAGTCGCACTCGGGCCCGGTACCACGGACGTGTTCCGAGTACCTTGTGTTGATAGTGACATCGTGGCGTGTCTCGGTCACCGGTTTGTGGAGGTGTATGTTGGAGGATGACTTTCATGTATTTTTATATCTTGTTGGTATGTCGGTTATTGCCTTTGCATTGTCACATGAGTAAGCAGGATTAGTTATTACATTCATTGAACATTTATATCGTTAAGCTAACACTTGGGTTTTGAAATATCTGTGGTGAACCATATGGTGATTTCCGCCCATATGGGGAGCAATGTTGACAGGTTAGCATGCTAGATACGAGGACTTGGGGAGCGATCTTCATTGTTGTCACCATACTTGTTTATCTTAGTTTTTGACATTAAAACTCTATTCTCTTCGATTTGGTTGTACTATTTAGGATGGTCTTTATATCCCTTAAACTTGTAATCGTTTAACTAACTACCATTACTACAAATATAGGCAAGAACAACGACCCTTTAACAACGCATATTAACGCGAATTGGTAATAACGTTGTTAACTGTATTATTTAATTTTCGCAGAATTCAGTGAAAATTAATAACAACGGTTACCAAAACCAAAACCAGAACTAGAACCAGAACCAGAACCAGAACCAGAACCAGAACCAGAACCGTTGTAATTACTTATAACAACGGTTATATAAATAATAACCATTGTCATTCATAAAATAATAACAACGGTTTAACACGTAATATATAATAACGTTGTTAATTGTATTATATTATTTTGGCGCAAATCAGTGAAAAATAATATCAGTTAATTTGTGAAAACCGTTGTTATTAGTAATGACAACGGTTTATAATATACAAAACCGTTGTCAATACTTTCAGTGTATAGAAAAACAAAAACAAACACCACAATACCACATTACCAAACAAACACAAACACAAACACACTCTCCCTCACCGTCAAAACTCTCCCTCGCCGTCGCTCTGTCATCTCCGTCACTGTTGTCGTCGTCGTCTCTTTCTCATCGTCTCTGTCACTGTTCTTTTTCTAATTTTCAGGTATATATCTAGCTCTTAATGGTTTTAGATTTTGTCATCTCCGTCATTATTGTTCTTTCTCTAATTTTTTTTGTGTGTGTTTTTCTCCGTCATTGTTCTTTCTCTAATTATCCGATAAGTTTTTCTGCATTTATTAGTAAAACAAATAAAATAAAATAAAACAAAGAAGATGATGAAGAGGATAGTAAAACAAATCCACATTTAATATTCATAAACTTAATTAATTGATATACAAAATAAAATTAAAAACTAAACTAAACTACTTAGAGCGGCTTTTAGGGAGGCATTCTGTTCCATGAGAATGATCCTCTCCTCCTTTGCTATTTGGAGGTCTCGTAAAGCAGATGCAATATCTGCTTGCAGCTGCTCCAACTCCGGCACCCAGCCATGAAGGGTGGCCTCCTTGAGTAGAATCTGGACATTATCAATGAAGAGTCTGTTCTTCCTCTCGATTTCCTCTAAGCGGCGTATGAAACATTTTTTGTACTCGATCGTTATTAATGTTAAACGAATGTTCTGATTCATTATTATTGAAGGAAGTTTAGAGTTTAGGTTTTAAAAATTTAGGGTTTGGAGTTTAGGGTTTGGAGAGAATGAAAGAAAAATGAGATAATGGATTGGTTGAGATAATGGAATGAATTTATAATTAGTGTGTCATCAACGAGCCACATGACTCCGAGTACAAAAAGTAACAAGTACGTCCTTGAACATTGCAATGAAGACTAAAGAGGTATATATTTGGGTCAATTTAGTTCTAGTTTTATTGATTTAGAGCTTTAGACTTAGAGCTTTAGGAGAATTTTGTTAAACATTGCAATGAAGACTCGGATATTGTTGTTGCATATTGTATATATAGGGATGTTTCAATAGTTTTAGTAATATCATTATTGTAATGGTGAATTCTAATGGAGAACATGAGAAAGTTTTTTGTCAAATGGTTGTTTTGGCAGTAATGCTGTTGTTAATTGATGCAGGGATTTTGGCAGTAGTGCACTGAATTTGTAATGTTTTTTTTTTAAAAAAAATCCAATAACAACGGTTATATTAAAAAAAAATCATTGTCATTAGTAATAGCAACGGTATCATATAAAATTCCGTTGTTATTACTTTCCACCAAAAATTATTAAACGCGCGCATTACTATCAACAACGGTTTTATGTCATGAAACCGTTGTTATTATTACTTTTCCACCAAAAATTTATTCAATACAGGGACTTCTTTTCACAACGGATAATTAATAACAACTACGGTTCTAAACCATTGTTAAAACCTTTGACAACGGTTCTTAGTAAAAAAAAAAAACGTAACCGTTGTTAAAAGTTTTAACAACGGCCTGAACAACAACGCCCGCTTTTTTCTATAACAACGGTTATTAGCCGTAGTTGTCCACCATATCTGTAGTAGTGTACAATTTATCTACTTAAATTATGTTAAATACTTCTTTACTCGATTGTTCGCACTACAAGCTTGGGAAATCAAGTCTTGTAATGCCTCCATGTTTTGGGAATGCCTAGAGGAAAGGGTCCCGACTTATGGGGGTGTTGGAGTGAATGCGTCAAAATTAATATGTCAAACATCCAAAATCATCCCTTTATACAAAAACTAGTTTTAAACCCGTGTAACAAAATTGCACGGGTAAAAATTTCACGAGATTGAATAATCAACAATTCTACTAAATGAAAGTATTGAAAACCAAATACCAAATAATTATAATTTAAAGTACACATCAATATCATACAACGTAAGTCAAATCAGATCGAAGACTATACAACTGGATGTACAATAGAATTGTACAACCAAGATTATTTTAGTCTTTTTTCAAATACTTTTGCAAAATAAAAAAAATAAAAAAACGTAATCCAATTTTCAATCCAATCCCTTTTCTCTTTCTGACTGCTTCCATATTTTTCTAACTCCTTTCCATCTTCCTCCTTCATCTAGTTAATGAATCAAATACTCCCTTAAATTATTATACTTAATTGACTATGCGGAACAAATCATATGACGTGACTCGTGAGGAAGGAATTTTTGTATCCAAAATTTCTAATGCATGAAAATAGTTGAAGCTCGTATTCTTTTTTACATTAGCTCGTATTCTTATCATTATAACTCGTAATCTTATGTGCTCGTATTTTAAAGTTCTTGATCCTTTTAAGCTCGTATTCTTTTTGCATTAGCTCGTATTCTTATCTTAATAGCTCGTATTCTTATGTGCTCGTATTTTTAAGCTCGTGATCCTTTTAAACGCGTATTCTTTTTACATTAGCTCGTATTCTTATATTAATAGCTCGTATTCTTATGTGTTTGTATTTTTAAGTTCGTGATTCTTTTAAGCTCGTATTCTTTGTACATTAGCTCATATTCTTATTTTAATAGCTCGTATTCTTATGTGCTCGTATTTTTTAGCTTGTATTCTTCTGAGAATAGTTCGTATGATTGGTGTAGAAATTTACCTCAAAGTATTGTTAGATCCATTTTTCCTTCTTGATGATGATATAAATTGCTTCTCGTTCACCAAAATATTGTTAGATGCGCTTTTCCTCCTTGATTATGATTTCAATTGCTTCCCTTTCACCATATTTGAATCAGAATTACGGAGAAGGAAGGTTTGTCACTTTTGTTTAAGAGAAATTTAGAGAAGAGAAAGAGGAGGGTTTGTCGACCGGAGAGAAATCATAATTAGGGAAAAAAGGAGATGTGTAGAAGTTTTTTTTTTGGTGGGCTTAGATAGTTTAATATGTAATATATAGGCATGTTGTACAATGCTACAGTATAACAGGTTGTAGGATCCTATTTGTGTCAAATTATATACTCCGTAG
Source organism: Silene latifolia (assembly GCF_048544455.1). NCBI lineage: Eukaryota > Viridiplantae > Streptophyta > Magnoliopsida > Caryophyllales > Caryophyllaceae > Silene > Silene latifolia. The sequence goes on from NC_133526.1 coordinate 135,257,338, forward strand.
TATATTAATTATCTTTTAAAGGGAGCTGTTTTTTGTCGCCCGTGTTTACTAATGTCGCCTAAATTAAGACTTTGACTTTCCAATTCTACCCCTCGTTTATATCATCTTTGACTTTCCAATATCTAACTCGTCTCTTATTTATCTCCAAAATTAATAACTCAATTATACAAATTAAAAATTTTCAATCATGAACGATGACAATTCGAATGCCAGAAACGAGTAAATTAATCGGATTTGATCGTACACTTTCTTCAATTTTCGCTTTTGATATTTCTTAGAAAATTTACAGTTTACGCGTACATTCAAGAATTTACACGATCAAGTAGAGAGATAATTGTTAGAAAATCATTAGTAAATTTCCAGTAGAGAGAAAATGCTTACAAATCAAGATCAAATCATTTTCCCTAAAAAAATTAAGTTAGTCCATTCAGCAACTCACAAGATCAAGTCCTCCACAACAGTAGTCCACCTAAGTAAAAATCAAACATAATTAAAAGAAATAAAACCAAATCAAGCCATTTCAATTCCTCTATGCAAGACGATAATAAGCTAGGTGAGACTGTCTTCATCCAAGCAACATAATAGTAACACAGATATGGCGACTTTCGGCAAATAATAGTACAAGAACGACACAGACTTGTCGTGTGGTCGCCACGAAAAGACCAGGGACATGTCGTGTGGTTAAGACGAAGAAGGCCACGACTATGTCGTGTGGTTAAGACGAACTTGCCACTGCTATGTCGGGGGACAAACAGGACAAACCCATTGCTATGTTGTGCGACGAACACGACCGCGACGAAAACGTAGGTCAATCGACATTTCTATTTCCACAATTCAGCCCATTAAATGAGATATACAAATAGTTGAGAATTTGAGATTGCATTTAACTTATTGAGCTACCAATGATAAAATCAATTTCCCAGAAATTGCAATTGAATGACCCTAACTTATTCATTCTACACCTAATTACAACAATTAACGTAAATGAATTAAAAATTAAAGATAGTAATGTATCTTAATTGTTGTCATAAACTGGCAAATGGTTAAAAAATATGAACTTGAGAAGTATAGAATTAGTAAGTGAGAAGTAATTCGTACAGTAGCAGCGTTATAATTTGATAAGTTCTTTGTAATGGGTAGTTTATTGTAGAAGGGCATTTTCGTAAATTACTCGGGCATTATTAGTAAAACTAGGGCGATAAAAAGAAAAAGTGAAAAAAAATCCCTTATTTGTAGGGTTGAGCAAAACCGGTTATCTGCTTCAGTTTTGCAAACCGGTTTTAAAAATTGGTTTTTTTTCCTAAACCGAATCTGCTCCGAATTAATCCGGTTAATCGGTTTTTCCTGAATTTAAAAATCGGATCCCTAAACCGGTTTACCCGCACCGGTTTTTATAACCGGTTTCAAGAAAGATGCACAATCAAATGCATAGAAACACATAGAAAAATTAGATTACCGGTTTAAAAAGCGGTTTAAAAACCGGTATCCGGTTTTGAATTTACGTTATTTTTTTTTATTTTTAGTTTCTAAAAAAGAAACCGGTTTAAAACCCGGTCCCCGATTTTGAATTTTCTACAACCGAATCCCCTCCATTTTTATAGTAAAAAAATTCGGTTCGGTTAGCACACCGAAAAAAAACTGAATATTCAGACTCCATAATTCAGTTTTCGGTACGGTTTCGGTTTAAAAATACGGTTCAGATTTTTTTGCTCAACCCTACCTATTGGGAAGTGAAATCACAAAGAAAATAGTTTCTCACGTCATATGACAAAGAAAATAATTACATAAATATGAAAATCCCCTATTTGGATGTGAAATACAAAGAAAATGAGAGAGGGAATTAGTGGTGGGACCACCCTTAAAAAGGTTCTATTTTCTTCCTAATAAGGGACCAATAGAAGAGGTCTAAATGACTCTCCTTTTATATGGAGTATAATGTAGAGGAAAATACGTGTGCCTTCCGGGAGGATGTCCTCCTTACATCCAAAGGAGGACCACCATCCTCCTTAGGCCATGTTATTTTGAACTGAAACTGATCTGATCTGAACTGAACTGAACTTATAGGATCTAAACTGAACTGAATTGAACTGAACTTATACGATCTGAAGTGAATTTATAAGATCTGAACTGAACTGAACTTATAGGATCTGAAATGAACTGAACTTATAATATCTGAATTGAACTTATAGGATCTGAAGTGAATTTAAATTAAGTGACGTATAGGATATGAAGTGAACTTATAGGATCTGAAATGAACTAAACTGAACTTATAGGATCTGAACTGAACTGAAATTATAGGATCTGAACTGAACTGAACTGAACTTATAGGATATAAATTGAACTGAACTTATAGAATCTAAAGTAAACTTAAGTGACTTTAAGGCCCTGTTCTTTTGGACTGAAATTGTCTAAACTGAACTGAACTGAACTTAATGGAGCTGAACTGAACTTATCTGAACTGAACTGAACTGAAATAATAATAAAAAGATTATACTACTACTACTACTACTACTACTACTACTACTACTACTACTACTACTACTAATAATAATAATAATAATAATAATAATAATAATGCCAATAATAATAGTAATAATAAATATTATTAACAATAATACCAATAATAATAATAATAAATATTATAATAATATTATTCATTAATAATAATAATAATAATAATAATAATAATAATAATAATAATAATAATAATAATAATAATAATAATAATAATAATAATAATAATAATAATCATTTCATAAGATATACAAAAAATAAAATAGTAATATAATTGATATAAAATAAAGTCACAATTTTACTTTGTAGAGATAATTTTGCAGCGGAAGTAAAAACGATATATAAAAGGATATGAATTAGTTGTGAAAATCTCGCAAGACCCCTCAACTAAAACTAGGATATGACGTGAACAACTCTCCTCCCTCGCAAGGAACTCGAAACTGAACACGAATGGTGGCTCTCACCTCGCAAGGATCGAATCACACTAAAATCTCAACATCGCAAGGAAGAAATAAAGAACTTATAACTCGCAAGCAATAAGAACACACAAGTATAAAACTTGAATTAACTCTCCAATTCAAATAAAACTGAATACAAAACCCTCTATTTATAGTAGATTAGGCCGACTAAGAGGACTCCTAAAACTGCCTAAAAACAACTTTCCTAAACTCGACCCTTAGAGAATTGGCAAAATTGCCTTATTACAACTTGCTAAAATTAGGAAAGAAACAATAAGGAAATAAAAAACACTACCTTAAACTTATTAGGCAAAATAAAATAAGGAAACTAATAATAAGACTCGATTTAGGGAAGTAAACTTGAGTTAGTTCGTCACCCGCGTAAAAGTTGGACAGCTCAACTTAAAACGATCATATCTCCTTCGTTACTTAACCAAATAAGGCGTATGACCACTTGTTGGAAAGCTAACTTCATGCACTTTCATCTCAAATAGGTATCACACCAAAATTAGCCATAGTTTTGGAGATATTTAGCTGTTAAACCAAGTGAACGAAAGTGAAATGTCAGGAGTGTCTTGAACTTGCATTTTGAATGTAGATTCGTCCTGCATCATTCTCCCCTTTTTCAAAAAGATTCGTCCTCGAATCTTCAAAATCTTGAAGTTGAAATTTTCATCATTAGACCCTCCAGGATCAAACACAAATCTTGTAAGCTTGGATTCATAAGATGCAAACATATCAGTAGTTAATCTTGCACACAAATCTAAACGGTCCTTCAATTCATCATCTTCTATGTTTATTTCTAGCTTATCCACCTTGTTTGATTTGAAGTTGCAACAAGTACCATAAGCGAAAATCCTTTTGGGTTTGTATCTTCCTCTCTTGTGCTTTCTTTTCTTGTGCTTTCCACCCCACCGCCCTCTTTGCACAAGTTTACAAAATTCAAAACAAAACTTGCTTGGTATAGCAAGATCATCTTAAGCATCCATAAAAATTGACTTCAATAAAAAATTAGAGTTCTCACCATATAACTTCTCATCAATGTATTTATCAATTGGTGATTGATACGGTTCTTTAATCTGAAAATCTAAATTAATGTTATTGTCCAGAAACTCCTCATCTAAGATTGACATAAGATTAAGGTTATCTTGATTTGCATCGTCATAACTTGCATGATCACTTTCTTCCACGCGAGCATCATCATAAACTTCTTTAAACTCTTCATCAAAAATAGCCGGTTAGTTAGGATCAAATATTGATGTATCATCTATATGACATTCCTCATCGAAAGAAAATAGTTCATCTTCAACCACATCTTCTACTTTCTCTTTTTCTTCATGATCAACATTGAAAGCCTCAATATTTTCCTCTTCTTTCTCACTTTCACAAGATCGAAAAAGTAAATCTTCCAAGTTTTCTAAATTGGATGAAATATGGTCAATTCTCTTTTGCATTTCCTTCAAAAAGAATTCTTGCTCAACTTCCTCCAACTCCTTCAAGAATTGTTTGAATTTCCTTCGAGACATGGCAACACATGTGACAAATGATAAACTCAACTCCCAAGACAAATCTATTGAGAAATAAATCTAAACCTTGCTCTGATAACCAATTTGATGTAAAATATTCTCACAATTTTACTAAATTGATGTAAAACTACTCGTATTTAGATGTTTGATTTTTGAATAATAAAATACGCATCGGAATTAATCTGTTTTTGGTGTTTTTTTATGTATAGTAACGAAAATAATAAGGGATATGAATCAGTTGTGAAAATCTCGCAAGACCCCTCAACTAAAACTAGGATATGACGTGAACGACTCTCCTCCCTCGCAAGGAACTCGAAACTGAACACGAATGGTGGCTCTCACCTCGCAAGGATCGAATCACACTAAAATCTCAACCTCGCAAGGAAGAAATAAAGAACTTATAACTCGCAAGCAATAAGAACACACAAGTATAAAACTTGAATTAACTCTCCAATTCAATTAAAACTGAATAAAAAACCCTCTATTTATAGTAGATTAGGCCGACTAAGAGGACTCCTAAAACTGCCTAAAAACAACTTTCCTAAACTCGACCCTTAGAGAATTGACAAAATTGCCTTATTACAATTTGCTAAAATTAGGAAAGAAATAATAAGGAAATAAACAACACTACCTTAAACTTATTAGGCAGAATAAAATAAGGAAACTAATAATAAGACTCGATTTAGGGAAGTAAACTTGAGTTAGTTCGTCACCCGCGTAAAAGTTGGACAACTCAACTTAAAATGATCATATCTCCTTCGTTACTTAACCAAATAAGGCGTATGACTACTTGTTGGAAAGCTAACTTCATGCACTCTCATCTCAAATAGGTATCACACCAAAATTAGCCATAGTTTAGGAGATATTTAGGTGTTAAACCAAGTGAATAAAACTGAAATGTCAAGAGTGACTTGAACTTGCATTTTGATTGTAGACCCATGTCCCTCCTGCATCAATAATAATAATAATAATAATAATAATAATAGTAATAATAATAATAATATTATTATTATTATTATTATTATAGAAATATAAATGATAACATTATTAATAATAATATAATATATTAATAATAATAACTAAAAAATAAATAATATAATAATAATATAAATAACAATAATAATAATAATAGGTCTAATATAATAATATTAAATATAATAATATTAAATATTATAATAATAATAATAATAATATTAATAAATATGTGATTAATAGTATTAATAATAATAATAAATATAAAATAATAACTTATTAATATAATAATATTAAATATAATAATAATGGTTTGGTTAAAAAATCGTCATCAAAAAGCTACCAACCAAAACAATATTTATAACTTCACAAACTACTCCTAGTAAAGAGGTAAGTAAAGGTCGAATCCCAAGGGACGGGTATTGATGTAGGATTTTCAATTGCAAGTAGTTATGTCTTAGGGTGTCACAAATTGGGTTTGAGATGAGATGTGGTCGAAACTAATCAACAAAATGAATGTAAATTAAGTAAAGAAATTAAAAGGGTTGTAAACAATTGATTAAAAGCACCAGGGTGTCATGGGTTCATAGGGGATTCATGGAAATAGATTATACAAACATGTTCTTAAATAGATGCAAGCACTTATTGTTGTGATGGGATCGAGTTAGTGTATATCTTACAATCCCTAGGAGAATTTGGGTCCCGGAGCCGAGTCGTCTAGACTATACAACACCTACAAGTCGACTTAGTCTCCTCCTATTCAACTCTTATGCATGGTCTAATGAGGCTCGAGTTGGTTTATGTCTTACAAGCCTCATTGAAAAGATAGGAGATGGGTAAAAAATGCAAGGATTCATAGGCTCGCATTTCATCAAACATAACATATGCATAGGTTGAAATCACAACAAGTAAGCAAATTAATTATGAAAACGTATTAGATTAAGCATAGATTAATTCTCATGTTTGTTTCCTCTAATTTCCCATTAATCCTAGCTAAAGAACTACTCACTCATGATCAAGTTTAGCATGCTAATAAGGTTGTCAATCATATTAACAAAGCAAAACATGATGAATAAATGATGTGATTAACAATAATTAAACAAGGGTAAAAAGGAATTATACCATGGAGATCATCCAAATAATAAAGCAAAGAATAATAGAAGTACTTGATGATTGATGGAAGGTTGTCAATCCTCCAATAAACCCCAATAATCTTCTAATTACCCAAATAAAACTAAGAACGATTGAGAGAATTAAGGAAAGATTAAGATGTGATTAATATTGAAATGTGTATAACAACTAGATTAAGAGAGGATTAAAATGATATTAAAGCTTGATTAAGATGACATGATAATCTAGGTAGTACAAAGGGGTATTTATACTAAAATTAAGTATAAGGATTAAGGCTACTAAGGGCTTAAATGACTATTAAGACCCTAAGAGAAGTTTGAGGAATTGCAACTCCCGAGGGACATGCGCGGATCATGCTTGCAACTCCCACCAGGATCCGCTCGTCCTCACCTGAAGCACGAGCTGTCCTGTAAGAAGATCCGCTCGGGCTGGTAGTCGGGACGCCCCGATTGTGCTCTGTTACGCTTGGGTCATGCTCAGGGACGCTCGGATCGTTGCTCTGATCTGCTCGTCCTGAGCTCGGGCCGCTCGGGATCGTTGGACAGGGTTCTTCTCTTGTTTGGCTCCTTATCAATCCGCGGGGATTGTGTTGGGGATGCAAGGATCTTTTCATCATTGCCCATTTCACTCTATTTATTTGCTTAGGCCTCTAGTATCGGTCTCCTCTTCGATGCTTGGTCATTAGATGCAATCCATTTAGCTCCATTTCGCTCCATAAATGCAAGGTTAGCGATCCTCTCCTACCAAGGACACAAAACCTCAAAGAATATGCAAAATGGGAAACTAAAGATAAGAAATGACCATAATATATGCTAGAAAGCATGGGAATGAGGCTAATTCGGGGACTAAATGTGCTTAAATATGAGTCACATCAAACATCCCCAAACCGAACCTTTGCTCGTCCCGAGTAAAGAGGTGACTAAAACTATGACCTTTATTTAAACTAACCTACTAATATAGCCGATATGAGACAATTAGCGGGTCTCACTCCGCCCCTTCAACTCACAACAAGACATCCATGAGGTAAGATGCCTTCTTGCAAGGCAAGGTGGGGCTTGCCAAAATGGCGATACATCCAATCATTAAGCACATAAAAGAAGGTAATGGATGCATCTACAAAAGAATAGCCACTTTCCTCATCTAAGTGGCTAAAATTATCTAGAAGGGAAGCAATCTAAGGGTACACACTCCATTATAGATATGGTTACTTCAAGTTACTAAGCCTAGAAGGATACCAATAAATCACCTCCATGTTGTGTCAAGCTAGGGTACCTTCGTCCTCAATTGCTAATTGCTTTTGTCAAGAGTAGACTCCCTATGATGTTAGAAACACTGTAGGATCACGGAATTCTCCCTCTTGCCTAGACAAGAAGAAGTGTCGTTCCCTCTCTACCATGCACAAAAGTGGGTTCAATGGAAAAAGGGATCAATAGTTTTTGAGTTTCATAGCGGAAGTTTGCTTTTGGTTTTGTTATTCCTCCCAATTTCTTGTGGCATTTGACATTTTTGAGAATAATTTTCTTTGCTATTTCTTTGATGTTTGGCAATTTGATTTTTGACAATTTTCAACTTTTGCATTTTTTGAACATTTTCAAAGTCACCCAAATTTGTAACAAGGGTGCTTTTATTTGAAGCATAGGAGTTCTTATTTTTGTACTCCTCTTTTCTTTGATGCAAATTTGTGCAAACTTCTTGTTTTTCATTTTGGTACTTGAACTCAAGTTGATATTTTTTGTGCCCATTCCCTTTTTGTTGACAAAAGTGATGATAGAAGTGGAAGATGGTTACATGGTTTCAAGGGTCACCTTGGAATAAACGGTAGCCAAGGAGTCATCACATCACAAGGTACTCTTGACTATGCCTTAGTCCATGGGTCAAAGGATACTAGAATGACACATTCTAGGGTGTTTTAGAGGTATTCTAATGAGCAAAGTCTCGAGTAGAAAAAGTATCTACAAGGGCCTTATATACACTTGTCAAGTTTCCCAAATAGATGTTTTCACAAAATTTTTCTTAAAATGCAACTACATGGCATGATGCAAATAACATTTATACAACCTAATGCATATGCTTCTATCAACTAGTATGCCATATAAACTATATTCAACTCCTAAGATCACATTGGTTTGTACCGCAGCAATCAAAATAAAGCCACATAGTCATTAACATAGAGAGGAAAAAGGAAATTGGAAAGATCATACCATGCGGTCTTCATATTTCTCATGCCTCGGATGTGGCGTAGTCGATCCAATGTGATAAGAGGACAAACAAACACAAGTATATACACAATATACAATTCTACACTACAAAGAAAAGGACATGTTTTTTGGATTTTTAAATTTTTTCAAATTTTTATGGTTTTTGTTTTTTTGTGAGATGAAAGAACATGTTTTTGAGTTTTTCAAAATTTTTCAATTTTTATAATTATTGATTTTAAAAGTTAAGTTAGAATTTCCCATCTCCAACTAGTATGGGCATTTTCCTCAATGGCCAAAACGATAGGAAATTATGCAATGCAAGCTAAATGAATATGCATGATTTCTACACTAATATGCAAACTATATGATATATAATACATAAGTGATGCATTCTAATCTATTCTATATGATGCATGCTTTCTATTGTTCGGAGAGCTAATTTGAATTAACTCGCATCCCTTGTGTTTGAACTTCCCCAAACCAAGTAAGACACTATTTCTAGTGTAAAAATAGAGGGAGTTCATGCACAAGGAAAGGATGCAATGCATGAATCCTAATTGTCATTTTGGATTTTCAAAGCGGGAACAATAAATTTATCATCACCTTGATGTTGCTAAGATGAAAAATAGTCCTTAATTTTTACAAGGACACCTCTAGAGTTTGAAACAATTAATCATTAACCAAGTTAGAAAAGCATGAAATTTTTTGACAAGAAAAATTAGGGGGAAATGAAGAGATTTACCGAAGCCATGGTGGGTGCCTCATGCCCGCTCCACCAAGCCTATAAACATCTTCATTGGTTACCATCATCCCCTCCAAGATCTCTATCCCATTGCGCTCGTGATTCATCGCTCTCATAAAAATCCATAAATTCATCCCATCGCTATTAACCTCCACCGTGTCACCGCCACTCGACCCCGCTCCTTCTCCTTCTCCATGTCCATGTGCTCCACCATTGGCATGCTCTGATTTTGGAAAGAGGATTTCCACTTGAGCCCAGGAGGGAAGCATTCCCTCCTCATTGATGTGCCCTTGATGAGACATCTGATGAAATAGAGGATAAAGAGCATAATAATTGTCTACTCTATCGTTATATTGTTTTCGGTGTAAATCTTGGAGTAGACCCGTTGTAAAGTCATCTCTAGGAAGGATGAAGGGATTTGGGTGATTGTAGGGTTTATATGGAAAGGGGTAAGGAGGGATGACAATCCTTTCTTGTTCATTTGCTTGAGGCTCATTTTGTTGAGGTTAAGTAGGAAGTGGGGTTTGATTTGCTTGGCTTGAACGAGTTGGTACAAGGTAGGATGGTACTTGTGAAAGGGGACCCCTTCTAGGTGATACTCTTGTTAAACCTTCCATTGGAAGAAAAATGGGGGTGCTTCCCTTGGTGAGCCACTTGATCCTTCGCTCATAGCCTTCAAAGGTAATCCAATGGTGGTGTCGAAAGATTATCATCTCATCAATCTAAGTAGTACCCAGAAGAGGTACATAAGCATTGTTGTTGTTGAAAGATGGATTGAAGAACTTAGCAAGTCTTGTTATTAATCCTCCATTGACAATGTGGATCATACCATCATCATCTCCATTTCGGAATTTTTCCCACCTCTCAAGAAGTACTAAGGGGGCATTGAAATGATAACCGCTCCTCCCTTGTATCTTCAAATAAGACTCCATAAAGACAAGATCAAGTTCGTTCACAACCGCGGGATCGCGGCGAGCTATGAGAGTGCTTGCAATAAACCGATAGGTGAGCCGGATGATGGGATTTTGGATATAAGAGGTCGAGAATTCCTTGATTAACGAGAAATCGCGACCCTTCAAGGCTCGCCATAGTAGGCTATGCCATAGTTCCGAGGTTTTAATGTACGGGTAGGCAATACATCAAGACCCAACACACCCGCAAATTCCACAAGGGTCTTCATTCTTGTTGTGTTCTCAAGTCGGAATTCCACCCAAATCGTCTTGTTTAGGGTTGATATTTTCAGAAAACTCAAGAATTCGAGGACTAATGGTCGATATGTAAGCTCATGCATGTCGAACAAAGTGGAAAGACCAAATAATTCGAAGAGTGCCTCGGTTTGATGGTATATCCCTAGTTTCCTCAATGTCTCATGGCAAACAAACTTAGTTGGAAGGATATTCTTACCTAGGAGACGGTGAAAGACGATTCGCTGAACATCATTGACAAATTCAATGTTTGAGAACTCATTAAGTCTTGAAAGATCAATGATTTCTTCATTTTCTCTTCTCAATGTGTTGAGATGAGAGGTAGAAGAGCTTCCGGTAACCCTTGTTCTTCTTCTTTATTTTGGTAGGGATCCTCTTGGTCTCATCTTGAAAGTAGATCTTGAGATTTTGCTTGAATGAGATGAAGATTAATCTTTTCAATTGAGATCCCTTCAAACCCTAGGTTTTGGGTCTTTTTTTTTTGGAGATGCAATTGGGTGTTTTTGGTGTGTTTTGAGCACTTGGGAGAGAATTCTATGTTTTATTGAGGAGAGAGGGATGAGGTGTCTTGATATGTGTGGTTGAGAGAAGAGTAAACTTGTAGAAAGTAGAAGAGTAGCACGGGAGGGATCGGTGCGGCTCGCAGTCGCGACGGGCGTCTTCGGTTTTGTAGAGAAATAACACGAGTAGGTAGGGACACGCGGATCAGGCTCGGGACACGCGGATTTCCTTATAGGGAATTCTGGAATAGCAAAAACAGCATTGAGACGCGCGGCTTATGCTCGGCTCAAGCGGATTCTTTCTGGGACGCTCATCTTGTGCCTGGGACGTGCAAATTTTCTTACAGCGATATTGAGACGAGCGTCCATAGGTTGGGGATGAGCGTCCTGATGCTGATTGTAATACTCCGTATTTATAGTCTTGGGGGTACTCTATCGAGTAGCCCTTACTCTGTCGAGTAAGGGTAAGTGGCGAAGCAAAATAGTTTCTGACCTGTTGGGCACTCGATCGAGTAGCTTGGGCACTCGATCGAGTAGGGGGGTACTCGATCGAGTACCTTGGGTACTCGATCGAGTGTCCGGTTTTACGGGGGAGTTTTCTCGGGTTTTGTTAATTACGCGATTAGGGTATTTAAACATATTCGTAATTGTTTTAAATCACTTTTTACAAAACCTAAAACCTGTTTAAGAGAGAAAGCAACTAGTTCTTCTTCCCAATCGCGTTCTTGAGAATTCCCGGAGTTCAGACGGTCGGTTCGTATCATAGTTCGTGTCGTTGGATTCCTTGCGTCGAGGGTAAGCTTTTAATATAATTTCTATAGTGTTTTGTTAAGATTGATGAAACCCTAATTTAGAAATTGGGGGTTTTTATGAGTAGTAATTGAATGGTAGCATCTATGTGTTGTATGGTAGGAGGAGAATTCGTAGAGGAGCCGTTTTGATACAGCTGTAGATACCGTCTGCGTGTTGTGCTTTCCAGGTAGGATTTCCTACTCAGTATTAGTCCCATAATGGGATATTGGTGATGTGCTGTAGTTAGTTATTTAATATGATGATTGTGATTGTGATTGTGATTGTGATTGGTTTCTATGGCTCTCGAGATGCGTTCTCGGCTGAGTGGGGTCACTTGCGGGAGTGATCTCACGCCCTAGTTTCGCCCTTCGTGGAACCCGCCACGGAAGGGGATGTGCACATTAATGGATAGGGTTATCGCTCGTACGATGAGCGGGGCTTAGGTGGGAACGGCTGCGGTCCCCCACTGGCAGGGCTGGTCCAGTGGACAGTCAGTATTGAGGTGATGGGAGTTGGTGGCCTGTGTGTGTGTGTGTGACAGTTCAGCTGTATGTTGTCTTATTATTGTTGTTTACATTGATTGTGTGATTAGTACTGACCTCGGTGTTGTTTTGTAAACCTGCGGTGATCCATTCGGGGATGGTGAGCAGATATTGAGCAGGTAAAGAGATGAGTACTGGGATAGCTGGGATGGCCACGACATGACGATAGAGTCTTCCGCTGTAGTTTAGCATTTATTTCTATTTCAGTTGAGAACAGTTAGTTCGGAATAATGTATTGTACTTTCAGTTTGGTTTCGAGGATTGTATCTATTCATTAAACTATTTACAATAAATGTTGTTTCTGTTTTGTCTATTTGATTATCATACCTCGGGCGACCGAGATGGTGATGTCTTCATACCTGAGTGGTCCTGGTAAGGCACTCGGAGTATGGGGGTGTTACAAATGGTATCAGCGCGACGATCCTGAAACCTGTAACCAATGAACTTAATGAACATAGGGAGTCAATTAAAATGAACCCGGGGTAGAAGTTGTAGGAGCTAGTGCAAAGGCTTGGGAGACGTCCTAAAGTCGCGGGGGTCGCCCTACAACTTTGAACCGGTCACATGGGGGAAATGTGTGTGTTGAGTCATGTGTGTGCTTAGTAACTTGCGTAACAATGTGATGAATGTGTTGATGGTTGGATGTACGAGTGGGAAGTTGATGAGATAAAAAGAAAAGTGATGTTATATATATATAGACATTGTTGATGAAATGATAGCATGATGGAATGTTTTATAACATGGCAATTAATAGCATGATTGTGGTGATATAATGTGATTATTAAAGTAGCATGTTAGTATATGATGTAATATGCGGGTAGCTCTTACGTATTAGTGGTACTTGATCGAGTGAGGCTGACTCGATCGGGTAGGTTTTTGGCGATTTGGAGTCGAGAATCGCGTTTTGGGGCACTCGATCGAGTAACTAGGGGTACTCGATCGAGTAGGGGGTCACTCGATCGAGTAGCCTAGATACTCGATCGAGTGGGTTAGAGATCAGAAGGTCTGTTTGGTTCTGGAGTTTGGGTACTCGATCGAGTACATGGGGGCACTCGATCGAGTAGCCCGTTACTCGATCGAGTGGGTTTGGATACTCGATCGAGTGGGTTCTGAGCAACGCGTTTTCGTGTTTTGAGGTCTAGTACGTGTGTTTATGTTTATCCCTTTCTTATATAGCTTCAAGATGCCGGCCAAGAGAAATGCTTGGTATGCGAGAGCTGAGCTTATGACTACGGATGACATCGTCAAGATGTTAGAGCACCAGGATGCTCTTACTGAGACCCTGAAGAGAGTGAATGAGGACAAGGATAAGAGTAAGGAGAAGGAGGTTGACCATGCTAAAGTCAGCCTCTATATTGCGAGGTTTAACCCGAAGGAGTACAAGGGAGTTGAGGAGCCTAACCTTCTTGATAGTTGGCTGAGGGAGATAGAGAACATACTAGATTTAGTTCGCTGTCCTGATGAGATGAGAGTGGATCAGGCTGCATTCTATCTGAGGGAGGCAGCTGGCAAGTGGTGGGATTCAGTGAAGGTGAGTGCCAAGGAGATATATACCAACCAGGGGTTACCTGCTATACCTTGGGAGGAGTTTCGTAGGGCTGTGAGGAAGGAGTTCGTACCAGAACACGTGAGGAGTAAGTTGAGAGAGGAGTTCGACAAGTTTAAGATGACTGCCGAGATGTCCGTGGTGAGTACTACAGCGGTTCAATGAGAAGTCTAGATATGCTGAGGATATGGGTTTGAGTGAGGAGAACCTGGCTTTGAGGTTTGAGAGAGGGCTAACCACGAAAATTATGGATAAGTTACCCGTGGGAGTCCTTACTGATGTGAAGGAAGCGTATGAGAGGGCTGGGAGAGCTGAGAGACTAGTGGAGATGGCTCAGGAGAGGTCAGGTGGAGAGAAGAGGAAGTCTGAGAGCGAGGGTGGTGGCCAATCTAATTTCAAGAAAGGCAACCACAATCAATCTAAGGGATTTTCTTCCGGGTCCGGGTTTAGTCTTTGGAACTTCCTTTGGGCGAGGCCGTGGGAGTGTGAGCAATAGCCGGGAGTGACTGCTTTGGTTGTGGTGGCGTAGGCCACAAGAGACATGAGTGCACGAGCGCACCGGATCTTTTCGAGACCCGCACACACGAGCTTTGCGAGCAAATGACCCGGTGGATCATGGCCAAACCGGGAGGTCGAGCTACCGAGAGTGGAGGCAACCGCAACGGCGGTAATTCTTATCAGAAGACACCGACGAACAACAACAACAACAATCAAGGGTCGGGTGCTAAGCCGACCGCGTCGGCCAAGATCTTGTCCAGGAGGTGGGCGAAAGACCGATGTGGCAAGTTGTTCATGATGGACAAGAAGGCAGCTGAGGAGGATGCGCACGTTATCACCGGTACATTCCTTGTTAATGGTATTCCTACGTTTGTTCTGTTTGATTCGGGGGCTTCTCAGTCGTTTGTGTCTTCGAGTCATGTAAAACAGTTGGGTTTGAAAGTATATGAGCCTGTTAGTGAGCAAGTTTTCATACCCTCGGGTGAGTCTGTATCGTGTGGGAGGTTGTTTAGAGATATATCTTTGATAGTTGGGCAAGTCGATTTCCCTGTAGACTTGCTAGAGTTTCCTTTTAACGGTTTTGAGATGATAGTTGGGATGGATTGGTTAGGAAAGTATAAGGCTAAGATAGACTGTCATCAAAAGAAAGTGTCCCTAAGAGGTCCAAAGGGTGTTAGTGTGTCTTACCGTGGGTTTCTAGTCAAACCCAAAGTTAAGTTGATTGCAGCTGTCACCTTGAAGTCGTATCTGAGGAAGGGATGTCCTCTGATTTTGTGCCATGTGAGAGATGACCGGATAGAGAGCCCGGCAGTTGATGAGATACCAGTGGTGGGAGAGTTTGCAGATGTTTTTCCAGAGGAGATTCCGGGGTTGCCACCGAAGAGGGAGATAGATTTCACCGTTGAGTTGAAGCCAGGGACGGGACCAATCTCTAAGGCACCGTACCGTATGGGTCCTAAGGAGATGGAGGAACTTAGGAAGCAGTTGGATGATTTGATAGAGAAGGGATACATTAGACCAAGTGTATCGCCTTGGGGAGCACCATCCTTTTTCGTGAAGAAGAAAGATGGGAGTTTGAGGTCGTGCATAGATTACGGAGCTGAACCGTGTGACGATAAAGAACAAGTATCCTTTGCCAAGGATAGATGACCTGTTTGATCAGTTGAGCGGTGCAACAGTCTTTTCTAAGATTGATTTGAGGTCGGGGTACCATCAGGTGAAGATTAGAGATGTGGACATACCGAAGACAGCTTTCACGTCGAGGTATGGCCATTATGAGTATGTGGTGATGCCATTTGGGTTGTCTAATGCGCCGGCAGTGTTTATGGATTTGATGAATAGGATCTTCAGACAGTTCTTGGACCAGTTCGTGGTGGTGTTTATCGATGATATCTTAGTCTACTCTAAGACTAAGGAGGAGCATGAGGAGCATCTGAGGATCGTGTTGCAGACCTTGAGGGATCATGAGTTGTATGCTAAGCTATCCAAGTGTGAGTTCTGGTTGGAGAAGGTTGCTTTTCTGGGGCATGTAATCTCTAAAGATGGGGTAGCTGTGGATCCGGCGAAGATTGAGGCAGTGACAAAGTGGGAAGCACCGAAGAATGTTGCTGAGGTGAGGAGTTTCTTGGGTTTAGCTGGATACTACAGGCGGTTCGTGAAAGATTTCTCCAAGATAGCTAGACCGATGACGGCGTTGATGAGGAAGGAGAACAGGTTTCGTTGGGATGAGAGTTGTGAGACGGCGTTCCAAACATTAAAGGAGCGTTTGACCACGCTCTGTCCTAGCATTACTGAAGGGAGCGAGAATTTCGAGGTTTATACAGATGCCTCAAAGAATGGGTTGGGATGTGTGTTGATGCGAAATGGTAAAGTGATTGCCTATGCTTCTAGGCGATTGAAGCCTTATGAGGAGAACTACCCTACTCATGATCTGGAGTTGGGTGCAGTGGTGTTGGCTCTCAAGATTTGGAGACATTACCTTTATGGAGCAATCTTTAAGGTATTTTCTGATCACAAGAGTCTCAAGTACATCTTCACGTAGAAGGAGTTAAACATGAGACAGAGGAGGTGGATGGAGTTGATTGGTGATTATGACATGGAAATCATCTACCATGAAGGAAAAGCCAATGTTGTTGCTGATGCTTTGAGTAGGAAGAGTGTACATTCTTTGTGTACAGCTCTATCTTTGATGAGGCTGAGGGATGAGGTAGCGAGCTTTGGGATACATATGATGCGAAAAGGAGATGCCATGGGTGATATGACAAAGACACATGGAGTTTTATGATGACATTCGGGATAAGCAGGCTTTGGATCCTAAGATAGTGGAGTGGAGAGCTGGAGTAGAGAAAGGGACAGTGTCCCGGTTTTCCATTCATACAGATGGTAGCTTGAGGTTTGATGGTAGGTGGTGTGTTCCTAATGACGAGGAGTTGAAAAAGACAATCATGACAGAAGCGCATTGCACACCATATTCAGTTCATCCAGGTGGAGACAAGCTTTACAAGGATTTGAAGAAAACGTTTTGGTGGCCTGGGATGAAGAAAGAGACTGAGTTTGTGTCCCGTTGTTTGACATGCCAGAGAGTTAAAGGGGAACAGAGAAGACCACAAGGTAAGGTTCAGTCTTTAGAGGTGCCTGAGTGGAAGTGGGAATCCATTTCCATGGATTTCATTGTGGGTTTGCCTAAGAGTCAACAAGGTAACAATATGATTTGGGTGATAGTGGATCGTCTGACCAAGTCGGCTCACTTTGTTCCAATGAAAGATACATGGACTAAGGCACAATCGGCTATGGCCTATCGAAAGAACGTGCTTAAGTTACATGGAGTCCCTAAGGACATAGTGTCCGACGAGATGATGCGAGGTTTATATCGAGGTTTTGGAAGGAGTTGCGGAATCGTTAGGGACAAGTCGAAGATGAGTACAGCTTTTCATCCCGCGACGAGATGGGCGACGAGAGAACAATCAAGACCCTTGAGGATATGTTGCGAGCTTGTGTGATGGATTTTGGTGGTAGCTGGGAGCAGAGGTTGGACTTGATAGAGTTTTCTTACAACAACAATTATCACACCAAAGATAGGTATGGCACCGTTTGAGGCTTTGTATGGGAGGAGATGTAGGAGTCCAATCTGGGGGACGATAGTCTTTGAGGCAAAGTGGTTTTAGGACCAGAGATGGTGCATGAGATGGTGGAACAGATTAAGATGACCAGGGAACGGATGAGAGCAGCCCAGGTCGACAAAAGAGTTATGCAGATCTACATCGTCGGGACATAGAGTTTCAAGTTGGAGACAAGGTTCTTCTGAAAGTGTCTCCTATGCGCGGGGTTATGAGATTTGGGAAGAAAGGCAAGCTAAGTCAGAAGTTTATAGGGCCTTATGAGATCTTAGAGCGAGTTGGGGAAGTTGCTTATCGTCTGGCATTACCAGCTGCATTAGAGAGAGTGCATAATGTGTTTCATGTATCGCAGCTGCGGAAGTATGTGAGTGACCCGTCACATGTGTTGGAGGCAGAGATCTTAGAGCTGGATGAGTCTTTATCATATCTGGAGGTGCCTAAGCAGATCCTAGACCGAAAGGTTAGAAAGACCAGGAGTGGTGAGACGGTTTTGCTTAAGATCCTTTGGTCTAACCACGAGACCGAGGAAGCTACATGGGAGGCAGAGGATATCATGAAAGAGCGTTACCCCTTCCTTTTTGATCAGGTATGTGTGGTTACGGGGACGTAACCTTGTTTCTTTTAGGGGGGTAGGAGATGATCGCGAGCGCTTTCTAAGAGTTTTATACACCTTTTTGTATGTTGTGTCGGTAGGTTGTCGGGATGAGTTGGGTAAGTAGCGTGTTTTATATTGAGTTTTGTTTTAGAGTTTTGTTTTGGTTGTTGAGTCGGGAATGTTTTGGAGTACCTTTGTTTTAGTAGTGGTTTGAACTTCGGGGACGAAGTTCCTTTTAAGGAGGGAAGACTGTAATACTCCGTATTTATAGTCTTGGGGGTACTCTATCGAGTAGCCCTTACTCTGTCGAGTAAGGGTAAGTGGCGAAGCAAAATAGTTTCTGACCTGTTGGGCACTCGATCGAGTAGCTTGGGCACTCGATCGAGTAGCTGGGGTACTTGATCGAGTACCTTGGGTACTCGATCGAGTGTCCTGATTTCTGACGGGGAGTTTTCTCGGGTTTTGTTAATTACGCGATTAGGGTATTTAAACATATTCGTAATTGTTTTAAATCACTTTTTACAAAACCTAAAACCTGTTTAAGAGAGAAAGCAACTAGTTCTTCTTCCCAATCGCGTTCTTGAGAATTCCCGGAGTTCAGACGGTCGGTTCGTATCATAGTTCGTGTCGTTGGATTCGTTGCGTCGAGGGTAAGCTTTTAATATAATTTCTATAGTGTTTTGTTAAGATTGATGAAACCCTAATTTAGAAATTGGGGGTTTTTATGAGTAGTAATTGAATGGTAGCATCTATGTGTTGTATGGTAGGAGGAGAATTCGTAGAGGAGCCGTTTTGATACAAATTGTAGATACCGTCTGCGTGTTGTGCTTTCCAGGTAGGATTTCCTACTCAGTATTAGTCCCATAATGGGATATTGGTGATGTGCTGTAGTTAGTTATTTAATATGATGATTGTGATTGTGATTGTGATTGTGATTGGTTTCTATGGCTCTCGAGATGCGTTCTCGGCTGAGTGGGGTCACTTGCGGGAGTGATCTCACGCCCTAGTTTCGCCCTTCGTGGAACCCGCCACGGAAGGGGATGTGCACATTAATGGATAGGGTTATCGCTCGTACGATGAGCGGGGCTTAGGTGGGAACGGCTGCGGTCCCCCACTGGCAGGGCTGGTCCAGTGGACAGTCAGTATTGAGGTGATGGGAGTTGGTGGCCGTGTGTGTGTGTGTGACAGTTCAGCTGTATGTTGTCTTATTATTGTTGTTTACATTGATTGTGTGATTAGTACTGACCCCGGTGTTGTTTTGTAAACCTGCGGTGATCCATTCGGGGATGGTGAGCAGATATTGAGCAGGTAAAGAGATGAGTACTGGGATAGCTGGGATGGCCACGACATGACGATAGAGTCTTCCGCTGTAGTTTAGCATTTATTTCTATTTCAGTTGAGAACAGTTAGTTCGGAATAATGTATTGTACTTTCAGTTTGGTTTCGAGGATTGTATCTATTCATTAAACTATTTACAATAAATGTTGTTTCTGTTTTGTCTATTTGATTATCATACCTCGGGCGACCGAGATGGTGATGTCTTCATACCTGAGTGGTCCTGGTAAGGCACTCGGAGTATGGGGGTGTTACACTGATCTGCACGGATGCTCTTACAGGACCTTTTTCCCACATCTTGAAGTCCTCCAGCCCCCACGTCCCGATGTCAGGACGCTCAGATTGTCTCTGGAACGCTCAGATCCTCTTCATCTCCCACGAGCTCAGGTCTGCTCGTGGGGATTCCTCCTTTTTGCTCTTCTTTCTTCTTGTTTCATTTATTAACAAGGATGCTTCCCCACACTTGAATCGTCATATCCTTCATTCATCAAACATGATTAGTAGCACTCCCTCACCATCTCTCATGCCAAAATCATGCTATGGGAAAATTAAATGTAAATGTAATAAATACAAGTAAGAAGGGTTAGTATATTTACAAGTGGTGGTTTAGGGAGGACTCCTCCAAAATCTCTCATTTGATGGTGATATCATGGTGGGAGAGGTTCGAGGCGGGTGACCTCTACTTCTCCTATGAATGCTCCTTCATGGTACGGTTTCATACTTTGACCGTTGACCTTGAACTTGTTTCCATCCTCCGACTTTATCTCAAAGTCTCCATACTTTCCCACTTTGGTGATTACATAGGGACCCATCCACCTTGAATTTAACTTTCCCGGAAAAAGTCGATATCGGGATTTAAATAAGAGGACTTTATCTCCTTTGTGCAAGGCTTTTTGCCTACTCCTCTTGTCATGAAGCAATTTGGTTCTTTCCTTGTAGATCTTTGCATTTTCGTAGTAGTGTAGTCGGAATTCTTCCAACTCTTGAATTTGCAATATCCTCTTTTGACCACTTAGCTTAAGATCAAGGCTGAGAGCTTTGATTGCCCAAAAGGCTTTGTACTCTAACTCAATTGGCAAATGACACTTACTCCAACAATAACATGTGCATAGGTTGAAATCACAACAAGCAAGAAAATTAATTATGAAAACATATTAGATTAAGCATAGATCAATTTCCATGTTTGTTTCCCCTAATTTCCCATTAACCCTAGCTAAAAAACTACTCACTCATGATCAAGTTTAGCATGCTAATAAGGTTGTTAATCATACTAACAAAGCAAAACATGATGAATAAATGATGTGATTAACAATAATTAAACAAGGGTAAAAAGGAATTATACCAATGGAGATGATCCAAATAATAAAGCAAAGAATAATAGAAATACTTGATGATTGATGAAAGGTTGTCAATCCTCCAATAAACCCCAATAATCTTCTAATTACCCAAATAAATTTAAGAACGATTGAGAGAACTAAGGAAAGATTAAGATGTGATTAATATTGAAATTTGTAAAACAACTAGATTAAGAAAGGATTAAGATGATATTAAAGCTTGATTAAGATGACATGATAATGTAGGTAGTACAAAGGGGTATTTATACTAAAATTAAGTACAAGGATTAGGGTTACTAAGGGCTTAAATGACTATTAAGACCCTAAGAGAAGTTTGAGGAATTGAAACTTGATGACCGGTTTTTGCCGTCACTTCCGGTACCAAAAACTATTTGTAAAGTAACCCAACTTAAGTAGTATAAATCGGGGTCGAACCACAAAGATGGTGGGGTTAGGCTACAAGTCTCTATTTTAGTTATAGTTTAGTCGGATGCAAAACATGTGAATGATTAATACGCTAACAAACTAGGCTAAACAATAGGTAAACACACGCACAAAGACGGAAACAAGAGAGGAAAAAGCTAGGGTCTTCGGGTTTGTCTAGGTAGGGAGAGGGAGATGCCAAAATCTACGAGAATTGGGTCACGGTTTCGGTCAAGGAATCAAAGCTAGTTTCCTAGTCACCTTAAGCTCACCATAAAACTTTCATATTATGTCAAACTCATCACATACATGCTATCAAACACTCTTATTCACTCTCATGTAAAGAAATGTTAAGCAAAATTCAAAGAAAGATATGAACTTTCATTCACCCATTTCATCGAACACCTTCAATGCAAGTATGTAAAGACTCGATTTTTAACCCATATTCAAATGTAACAACTCATTATCATCCCTCATGTTTATCCAAACTCCCCCTTTAACCCTAGACTAATTCTACTCAAACATAGTTAACACAAGTAATACACATACACCAATACTAACCATGCCAAACATGGTGAGCAACAAGATTAAACAAACAATATAAGATGAAATGAAAAACATGTAAACAATTGAAATAGGGTGAAATTAAGATAAGAAATATACCAACTTAAAGTAAAGGAGCAAACTTGGATTGAAAATTGGAGGATGAATGTCTTCTTGTCTTCCAAAATTACAACCCAAAACTAATTGTAAACTAATGAAAGGAGAGAAATTTGTATACTAAGAACAAAAGAAAGATTACAAATTTAATTAGGGAGAAATTGAGAGGAAAAATAAGATGGATTTTCTATATCTACCAACTACTCCTACTGTGTTTCTATTTCTAAAAAATGTTGAAGGCTGCGTATGTCTATCCGCTGCCCTCTCTTATTCTCATACATGGTTTAAATAGTAGACAAAAAAGAGCAATGAAAAGACTAAAATGCCCTCAACTTAAAATGACAAAGGGTTGAAAATGAAGGGCAAGGACGTCATTTAGCTGCTTCTTTTCTTTTCTTCAAATCTTCAACCTTGTTTCTTCTGTTCTTCTCCTCTTCGATTAATTCATTTGGAAAACCCAATTAACACTCACTAAAATACAACCTCAAGCAACCCGTTATGATTGATGGTGATGAACGGACCACAAGAGAAATGGAGGTCGTACGGAGTAACCACGGTGGTTGACATGGAGGTCTGAACTCGGTCGAAGGTGTGCAAACTGGTGGTCAACGAAGTGCAGCAGGGGATCGGTGCTTGATCCGAACTCAGTTGCGGCGGAGCTGATGCACGGAATTGAGACGGAACGACGGTGTGTCGTGGTGGCTGCAATTGTTGATGAGGATGGTGCGTGACGGGCTCGATTGTGGTGATGTCGAGGTGAAGCAGATGTGGCGCGGTGGTGCATGGTGGTTGTCGAGATGCCGTGCTGCTGCTGTTGCGTCGTACTGCTGTGATTGTTGGTGGCGGTGGATGCCGGTGAACTGCTCAATTGTGGTGAGAGCGAGGTAGATGACGGGTTTTCGGCGAAAGTGGAGATGGTGTTGCTGCTTCAATGGTGGTTCATCAATGGCGGTCGATTGCAGTCGGGCTCGATGATGCTCGAGCCATGGTGATTGCTGGTTGTTGAGATGAAGGGAGATGGTGGGTTTAATCGAGCTTGGATTTGAATGATTAATGGTGGTATTTTGTTGATCGAATTGCAGGCACTGGGTTGTGGTAATGCTAGATTAATGATGGTGATGAACATGAAACAAAAGAGGGAGACATGGAGATGAAAAGTTACAGTAGCAGGGGTGTTGGAGTTCACAAAGTCAACGGTCAACATGGGTTTATTTGAGTGACTCGTTTCATTTCCAATCATTTGACTCCGTCTTTTACACAAACCCGTCTCATAATTCCGTCCACCTACATATTAAATTAATAAAACAATAGTAATACTAATATTATATAAAAATCCATCTAATTATTAAATCTAACTAAAACGACTAATTATTATAAATTAGTAAATATAATGAGCTTTTTAATCATTTAAGCACGCAAAATCGAGTTGGAATAAGGTATAAACGCGGGGTAAAAAACGACTAAAATACTACTCATCAAATCTCCCCACACTTAAACCTTACTCGTCCTCGAGTAAGCTCATTAAATAAATTAAGACCCGTAATATAAAAGTACTATCTAAACTACTAATATCCAATGAAAGGCAATTAACGGGCCTTCTCCGTCCCTTCAACTCACATTGAAATACAATGAGGTATGCATTCCGATGCAAGGCAAGTGGGGGCTTGCGGAAAATTGGACACATCTTGACATGAAGCACATAACAAATAATAAGATGCATCAACAAAAGGAATAGCCACTTCCTCATCAAGTGGCGGAGTCAACTAAATGGGAACAAATTTAAGAGCATATACTCCGTCACAAATACTAGTTCAACAAATCACTAAAGCTAAGAGGATGACACTAAATCACCTCCAAATGGTGTTAAACTAGACTACTTTCGTCCTCAATTTCCAAATACTTTCGTCCAGAGCGATCGGATGGCGTGGAATGATGATCCCCATGATGCTAGTAGCATATGACATGATAAGTCTCGAGTTCTCTACAAAAGTAAAGGTCGTGGATCGTCCCAAGTTCAACAAGATGGCTTAACAAAAAGGTTTTTGAGAATGAAGTGCTCAAGTGATTGTACAAAAAGATGGATTTGACTATCATTCAAAATTTGACCTCATTTCAACTTCCGCATTTCACATTTCAAAACTTTAAGATGGGGTTTGTCCCTTCCTTGCTAATGTCCTTTGCTTTCGCCAATCGCTTATTAGGCAACCGGTTAACCTCTAGACAATAGCTTTCGGGATGATAGTCACTCTGTCTTTGGGCGGTTGAATTCACAACCATTTGGGGGCCCAATTCAATGGATCCCTCTCCAAAGCACATCGAAGTGGTACGCCTCCATCAAAACGACTAACTTCGCAAAATTTCAATATTTCAAGACATTTTGAGGTTCCATTGGCAATTAAAAAGTTCCACATCACAAAATATTTGAAATGAGCACTTCAAACTTATTGATGAAAAGTATTTTTGGTTTGCCATACCATCAAGTCAATCAAGGTCACCTAGACAAGTTAACCAAGTCCATATCGCATCACGGGGTTGGAATAGGTGACTCACATGCAAACCCTTGACTAGGCTTTGGGTCATGGGTCGAAAAACACTAGTATGACACAATCTAGGGTGTTTTACATCCATTCTAGTAGGCGAAGTTTTAAGTTGAAAAAGTATTTGTAATGGCCTAATTGCTCTTGTCAAAGTTCCCAGTTAGGCACTTTTCAAAACATTTCATCTAAATGCAACTATATGCCATGGATGCAACTAGTATATACATGTTATAATGCAAGTGCAACTATCAAGCTACATGTTAAGTAAACCAATGCAATCTAATCCTAGCAACACATAGGCACATATCCATCAAGTCCCAAAATATGGAACATCCTCCTCAACATACAAAGCCCAACCTCCTCAATTATAAATAAGAGAAAAAGAGAGGGAGAAAGGAGAAGAGATAGGAACGATTATACCAAGCATCTTCTAACTCCTTAGCATATGCCTCCGATATTCCAAATGTACCTATGCATTTTATTACACAAACAACGATATATACAAGACATGTTAGGGGAGTTTCCTCCCCACACTTATTCTTTTACATAAGGAAATGCAAATAAATGAAAGCATATTTTTGTAATGTTTGAAAATTTTCAATTTTTTTGGATTTTAAGGAGTAAATCCCCTCCCCACACTTAAAATTTGCATCGTCCTCGATGGAACGAGATGTAGGGAAGAAATAGGAGAAATAAAAGACATGTTTTTGTATTTTTAAATAATAGAATTTCCTCCCCACACTTATTTATTTACATAATTTCCAATGGAAATAAATGTGTGGAGGAAATTCGGAAATGAAATACATGTTTTTGAAGATTTTTGAAATATAAAATTTCCTCCCCACACTTATTTATTTACTATGTTTCAAAAAGAAACAAATGTGTGGAGGAAATTGAAATTAAATGCATATTTTTGGTTTTTCAATTTTTTTTCAAAGAAAAGAACATGTTTTTGGGTTTTTAGAAAAAAATTATCAAAAAGAAAAAGAAGCATAAAAAGCTTGGGTTGCCTCCCAAGAAGCGCGGTTTTCAGGAAACCGCCAAACCTATGTTTGGTCCCAAAAACTACCCGGGATCCCACAATCGGTAAACAAGGCCACTCGTCGCCTTCACTTTATCAAAGTAGCTCACATCTTTGAGCCTCTTCCAAATTTCTCGATTTTGATCATTCTCCTCATCATTTTCAAACTCAATAAAATAGAACATTTCCTCCTTCATTGGAGGAGGATGATCAAAACCGATAACCAAAGGACAATCAACAAGATAAGAGACTACACTAGTCTCCTTGTCTTTCACTTCATCTTTCTCCTCATCCATTTCAAACACAAGTTTTTCAAAAATGGGAGGGGAGACATCACAATCATCAAAGATATCAAGGAGGGGGGTTTCAAACGACTTACCCATGCAAGCTTTATCAAGTAAAGGAGCATCATACTCCACATCAAAAGTCATAACCTCAAGCAAAGGAGAATAAGAAACGAGGTCAAGGTCATCGGTGGGTATAAGGGACTCATCCTCACCGCAAAAAGGTACCTCAAATCTCTCAAAAACGGGTTCACCAAGTAGGTGCACCTCACAATCCCCTTCACAATCGGTGCTCATACTCTCCTCCTCATCAAACATAACCTCCAATATGGGGGTAAAAGAAATGAGGTCTATGTCATGGGTGGCTACAAGGAGTTCATTCTCACCACAAGAAGAATTCTCAAATCTCTCAAAAAGGGGTTCATCAACATCAAGAGAAATATTCCCTCCTTCATCAAGGCTATCCAAAGTATCCACAATCTCATGGTCGCAAATCTCAATTCTAGTAACATTCTCTCTCATAAGAAACTCCCTCTTCACCACCTCATGGTCCACATCAAAAGAAACACCCTCAAATTCACATAAACCAAGGTACTCAAATTTCTCACTAAGAAAACTACTTGGTTCATTCAACCTCACATCACCATCATCAAATTTCACGCTCTCTAACTCACAAACATAGTTTGGTGAATCATCAATTGGAAAGTGGGGTGTGGGTTGGAATGAGGAATGCGCAAGTTCTCTTGAAAAGGTGCGAGGTGGTTCACAAAAAGAGTCAAAGACATGCACATTATTAACATCATTCACCATATAATCATCAATGGGGATTTGGGGAACATAAGGGGAGCATACATCATAATTTTCTCCAAAATCACCACATGGTTCACAACTTGATGAAAAAGATTGCATATTACATGTATTCATCGGGAGAGGGGAGTAGGCATATGAAGTAAAAACTTGAGAAGTATGTCCTACTTCTCCACATGTCGCACAAGTGGAATAGAAATCATTGACACCATGCATATTCATAGGAAGTGGGAAAAGTGATAAGGAGGGGCATCATGGTTAACCATTCTTGACTCGGAGTTTCTAGCCAAGTAAGTAAGAAGCTCCCACCTCTCACCATAAGTCATGCAAGTAAATGTCCCATTACAATGTTGCTCAATGTCATCCCTCACTTCATCAATAACGCCATTATAGATCATGTGGCAAAACTCCCACTCTTGAACATCCAAATTAAACATGTAGACATGTTGCTCAAGTCTTTCCCAAAAAACATGAAATGGTTCATACGGAAATTGTGGATAATCAAATATCATTTTTTTTTGTGTTTTTCAATTTTTTTCAAAAACAGTAAAAGTGACTAATCCTAAAACTAAACTAAGACTTATATCTAACTATGCACCATCCCCGGCAACGGCGCCATTTTGATGACCGGTTTTTGCCGTCACTTCCGGTACCAAAAACTATTTGTAAAGTAACCCAATTTAAGTAGTATAAATCGGGGTCGAACCACAAGGATGGTGGGGTTAGGCTACAAGTCTCTATTTTAGTTATAGTTTAGTCGGATGCAAAACATGTGAATGATTAATACGCTAACAAACTAGGCTAAACAATAGGTAAACACACGCACAAAGACGGAAACAAGAGAGGAAAAAGCTAGGGTCTTCGGGTTTGTCTAGGTAGGGAGAGGGAGATGCAAAAGTCTACGAGAATTGGGTCACGGTTTCGGTCAAGGAATCAAAGCTAGTTTCCTAGTCACCTTAAGCTCACCATAAAACTTTCATATTATGTCAAACTCATCACATACATGCTATCAAACACTCTTATTCACTCTCATGTAAAGAAATGTTAAGCAAAATTCAAAGAAAGATATGAACTTTCATTCACCCATTTCATCGAACACCTTCAATGCAAGTATGTAAAGACTTGATTTTTAACCCATATTCAAATGTAAACAACTCATTATCATCCCTCATGTTTACCCAAACTCCTCCTTTAACCCTAGACTAATTCTACTCAAACATAGTTAACACAAGTAATACACATACACCAATACTAACCATGCCAAACATGGTGAGCAACAAGATTAAACAAACAATATAAGATGAAATGAAAAACATGTAAACAATTGAAATATAGTGAAATTAAGATAAGAAATATACCAACTTAAAGTAAAGGAGCAAACTTGGATTGAAAATTGGAGGATGAATGTCTTCTTGTCTTCCAAAATTACAACCCAAAACTAATTGTAAACTAATGAAAGGAGAGAAATTTGTATACTAAGAACAAAAGAAAGATTACAAATTTAATTAGGGAGAAATTGAGAGGAAAAATAAGATGGATTTTCTATATCTACCAACTACTCCTACTGTGTTTCTATTTCTAAAAAATGTTGAAGGCTGCGTCTGTCTATCCGCTGCCCTCCCTTATTCTCATACATGGTTTAAATAGTAGACAAAAAAGAGCAATGAAAAGACTAAAATGCCCTCAACTTAAAATGACAAAGGGATGAAAATGAAGGGCAAGGACGTCATTTAGCTGCTTCTTTTCTTTTCTTCAAATCTTCAACCTTGTTTCTTCTGTTCTTCTCCTCTTCGATTAATTCATTTGGAAAACCCAATTAACACTCACTAAAATACAACCTCAAGCAACCCGTTATGATTGATGGTGATGAACGGACCACAAGAGAAATGGAGGTCGTACGGAGTAACCACGGTGGTTGACATGGAGGTCTGAACTCGGTCGAAGGTGTGCAAACTGGTGGTCAACGAAGTGCAGCAGGGGGTCGGTGCTTGATCCGAACTCAGTTGCGGCGGAGCTGATGTACGGAATTGAGACGGAACGACGGTGTGTCGTAGTGGCTGCTATTGTTGATGACGATGGTGCGTGACGGGCTCGATTGTGGTGATGTCGAGGTGAAGCAGATGTGGCGCGGTGGTGCATGGTGGTTGTCGAGATGCCGTGCTGCTGCTGTTGCGTCGTGCTGCTGTGATTGTTGGTGGCGGTGGATGCCGGTGAACTTCTCAATTGTGGTGAGAGCGAGGTAGATGACGGGTTTTCGGCGAAAGTGGAGATGGTGTTGCTGCTTCAATGGTGGTTCAGCAATGGCGGTCGATTGCAGTGGGGCTCGATGATGCTCGAGCCATGGTGATTGCTGGTTGTTGAGATGAAGGGAGATGGTGGGTTTAATCGAGCTTGGATTTGAATGATGAATGGTGGTATTTTGTTGATCGAATTGCATGCTTCGGAGGTCTGTCCTCAAGCTTTCCATAAACTTGGTTGTGGTAATGCTAGATTTATGATGGTGATGAACATGAAACAAAAGAGGGAGACATGGAGATGAAAAGTTACAGTAGCAGGGGTGTTGGGAGTTCACAAAGTCAACGGTCAACATGGGTTTATTTGAGTGACTCGTTTCATTTCCAATCATTTGACTCCGTCTTTTACACAAACCCGTCTCATAATTCCGTCCACCTACATATTAAATTAATAAAACAATAGTAATACTAATATTATATAAAAATCCATCTAATTATTAAATCTAACTAAAATGACTAATTATTATAAATTAGTAAATAAAATTAGCTTTTTAATCATTTAAGCACGCAAAATCGAGTTGGAATAAGGTATAAACGCGGGGTAAAAAACGACTTAAATACTACTCATCACAACTCCCGAGGGACATGCACGGATCATGCTTGCAACTCCCACCAGGATCCGCTCATCCTCACCTGAAGCACGGGCTGTCCTGTAAGAAGATCCGCTCGGGCTGTTAGTCGGAACGCCCGGATTGTGCTCTGGTACGCTCGAATCATGCTCAGGGACGCTCGGATCGTTGCTCTGATCTGCTCGTCCTGAGCTCGGGCCGCTCGGATCGTTGGACAGGGTTCTTCTCTTGTTTGGCTCCTTATCAATCCGCGGGGATTGTGTTGAGGATGCAAGGATCTTTTCATCATTGCCCATTTCACTCTATTTATTTGCTTAGGCCTCTAGTATCGGTCTCCTCTTCGATGCTTGGTCATTAGATGCAATCCATTTAGCTCCATTTCGCTCCATAAATGCAAGGTTAGCGATCCTCTCCTACCAAGGACACAAAACCTCAAAGAATATGCAAAATGGGAAACTAAAGATAAGAAATGACCCTAATATATGCTAGAAAGCATGGGAACGAGGCTAATTCGGGGACTAAATGTGCTCAAATATGAGTCACATCAAATAATAATAATAATAATAATAATAATAATAATAATAATAATAATAATAATAATAATAATAATAATAATAATAATAATAATAATAATAATAATAATAATAATAATGTTATGAATAATAATAATAATAATGAATATATTAATAAAATAATAAAGGATTATTTGATAGTAATAATCCAAACTATTAGTCGTCCTCTCATATTAATCCGAACTTTATTTTAACTCAAAATACACCGTACTATTACCTATGTCCTCTTATATCGATCTCGGTAACCGACTACCTATTAACCAAGTCACCTTCCCTTATTCTCACCTTAAACCCACACAATTCTTCGGTCCTCCCTCCTCACCATATCACCAACAGCACAACTTCTATCATTCACTCATTATCACCACCAACACAACCATATACATCAACCATAAACACCACCAATACCACAACCATCTGACGAGGTAAAGGCGACGTATTCAACCACGATAGGGGCAACATAGCTAATATTGATTGGCGACATCAACGGCAACAAAAATGAATTAATTTCAGCTATTGTAATTTTGTAAATTATAATTAATTTCAACGACTCACATCCTTAGCTTTCTCCTTTTCTTTCATGAGATCCCCATCTTCAATTTCAATTTCAATACATATTTCTGCATTTTTTTCTTCTTAGCTTCCTTTCTTTTTCTTCTTCATCTTCAATACCCGTTTCTGCAATTTTTTCATCAATCTCACTTTTTTGGGTTTTTTTTCCTGTGGGTATATCTCATTGTTACTCAACATCATAAAGATCGCACAATAACTCAGTACCTTGGATTTTAATCAATCGAAATGTCATATAATAATAATCTCGCTCGGACCCGAATCAGGTATGCTAGGCCCTCTCGATCCCAATACCACCACCACAACCGTCTACATCCACCCCTCAGCAGTCGGAGGATTTATGCGTCAAAGCAATCTTGCAAGGGTTTTGTGAAAGAGAGGAAGAGAAAGAAGAGCGGGAGGATTGGTGAAGGCCGTGGTGGTGAACGTTGGTGGAGTAATAGTGGTGTAAATGGGTTATGAAGGGTGAAGGTGGTTTGGCTTGGTTGAAGGTAGTGGTGGGCTGGTGGTTAGTGATGAGATTTAGTGTTAATGGAAGAGATAGAAGGAGGTTTATTGTTAATCGATGAGGATGAAGGAGGTTAACAAAAAATAAAGGATTGACCTGATGGTTTACCGGTTCTTGTAGGTGAATAATTACCAAAGTGCAATATGAGCTAATAAGGGCAATAGCATGGTTTATTTTGAGTTAAATTGATGTTCGGATTATTAGGAGAAGATGAGATATAGTTTGGATTATTCCTGTTAAATAACCCAATAATAAATGTAATATAATAATAATAATAATAAATAAATATATTAAATATAAATATAATAATATAAACAATACAAATTAATTATTAATAAATATAATAGTAATATAATAAATATAAAAAGAATATAATAATAATAATTACCATCGTAAATAAATTAATATAATAATAATGATATCAAAAAGAATATAAAATAAGAACAATAATATTAATGTTGAAATAAACTAATATGAACTCGAGTGATCAATCAATTCAATCGAATCAATGGAGCTGAATCAATCGAATCAACTTAATGGAGTCGAATCGAATCGAATCAACTTATTAGAACTGAAATTAAGTCCAAAAGAACAGGACCTAAGTCCAAAAGAACAGGGCCTTATTTCCATTTTAGTCCTTCTCCTTTGAATGTAAGGAAGACGTCTTACCGGAGGACACAAGTATCTACATATTATAAAAGCCAAGTTTTTCTTTGATTCTGATTGGCTGCCCAGTTTCTACACGTGGGCCCCCCCAATATCTCATATATTATCAACCCAATTCTTCTTCCTATCTCTTATTCCTATTTTATTTACTTATGTTAAAACATAAGTTAAAACGTCACAATTTACCTAATATGTTGCAATTTACATACATTAAACGAGTCTAACATGTCAAATACCTTTAATATAATTCTAATAAAATACGGTTGTATGTTATCTGATATTAAAATCTAATATTTATCAAATATTCGAATCTCCAAATATGGACTATTTATATTTTCACGTTATTGAACACTTAATTACGCTCAATTATATATTCATGTATCTAATAACAGTGCCTGCTATTACGAGCCGTGCATTTTTTGCACGGGTATAAAAATAGTTTCTCTAATGTAGATTAGGTTTTAATTTATTCTTTTTTTTTTATTTGTCATTGCAAGTCTACTTGAGGGACTTTTATAAAACAACCGCACAACACCCAAAGGCCATAACCACCGTCCACCCCCCAAAGTTCCAAACCACCACACCTTCATTGATATATAACAATTGATAAATATAGGTAAACAATTAATTTTATTAATTAACAAACCTTAATAATCTCAATAAAATATATAAATAATTGTCAAACAATAAAATTGCTTTACTAATTGGAAAATTATAATCCATTATGTAAGTTTTTAGAGCAATTAGATTAGTTTTTAGGGAAAAAGGTTATACGGAGTATAAGACTTAATTTATCTAGATTTAAGAAAAGGGTATGATACGGAAAGTTAATGAAAAAGTGTATGTAAAAACGTAAAGTACGTATCTGAAAAAGTAATTCCGTTAAATGACTCATCCATAATGACTAGTTCACTATCAAAGTTAATCGGTATGAGTGGTGAGGACTCTCATTTCTTCAACAAGTGATTAAGGGTTCCCATCTGTCGATATAGGATAAAAGAAAAATTATTTAGTTAACTAACCTTGCCCTCTTATTACCTTATTACTTTGTCCACTAAAGATTGTCTCTAAAAAAATTACTCCATTAAAGAACGCATATATGCCATAGCTCTGAATTAGTGGTTATCCTCACCTGTTTACACACATACATAATCAAAGCTAAAGCATAAAAGCAACATAAAAGATAGTACCACCTATATCTTATGTACATCAACGATCAAGTTTCTTTTTCTTTTAAGGTTTAAACATACATGCCTTTTTACAAGATTAACTTAGTAATAAGTGGCGTCTTTTTACAAGATTAACTTAGTAATAAGTGGCGTAATCAAAATTTGAATTTAGTGAGGATAAAAAAAAATAGAGGGAACGATTGATATAAGATAAACTTGAAAAAAATTGGAAATTTTATCTAGAAACTTCGAAAGTTTTATTCTACACCAAGGACGAGCATCCCTAGCTACTAACCCTTAACTCCACTACCGTCTACCACTAGTAGTTATACCATCTAACCACCATTGTTAATTTGTTAGTGATCAGTTCTGAGAATAGAATCTAACTAATGAGGAAATGCAAATTCTGAGAATAGAATCTAACTTAATTCCCCCCAAAAATAAAATATAATATTCCCTAAAAATGGGGCCGGGCCGGGGTGGGGAGAATTAATGGCACATGTTAGTGATACCCAAACAAGGAGAATTATAAAGAGGCTTTTTGAGATTAAGATAATGCTTGACACAAGATGTAAAAGCTGCTTAGCCAAAGTTAAGCAAATGTCCAAGTAAATCACAAAAAAAGGATAAGTTAGGCATACAAATTCAACTAAAATATCTTATTAGCAAAATAGCAAGTACTAATGGAAGTTATGAAGCCTTCTTTTGGGTTTTTGTATCACTTTCCACTACCAGATCTTGTGTTGGCCAAATTAATATGCTGCTTTTATTTGTGATCATTAGATAATAATAAGTTGCTCAATCTCACACTATCATTGTCTTGTCATACAAGTAAGGCTTCTAAGGTAAATTCCACTAATAATGAACGTCAATTTCACACTATCATCGTCTTCTCATACAAGGGTTGTAAGTAAACCTGTTAAATGGGCCAGGTAGACGGATTTTGAGTTCGGGTAAAATACAGGTCAAGTCAATTTGGGATTTGCACGTGTTTGGGTCAGAAATGTGTCAAATTAGTGCTTTCATACAAATATTTATTTCTTTAATTTGAATTGTAAACATATAATTATTCTCAAATTTTAGTTTAATATATTGTATCATACTAGTTTGAATGCCCATGCGTTGCAACGGGGTAATTAACTTATTTATAATGCAAAAAAAAAAAAACGTTATAAGAGTTTAATGTTTACATTCTATGTCTAATGATTTGTTTACATATTATTAAAATATCTCTTTAAAAAAAATAAAAGATTAATATATACGTGGGTTAACTTTTATTTATAATCATATAATCACCCCACCTTATACTAATCTTTCGATGTGGGACAATTCTACTATTTATAAGTAATATATTCACCAAACTTGGATTATTTTTCTGATGTGGGACAATTCTACTATTTATACGTAGTATATATTCATCAAACCTCCATTGTTTTTCAATGTGGAAGAAATAACATACTCAGAATTAAACCATTTTTTTTTTTGGCACTTAGTTCGACATCCAACCAGATCCCGAATACCGAATACGGACAATTGCTACTCATTATATCTAATAGTTATATTTAAATTTAATAATATGATCAAGTACTTTCCATTAATATTTGTACGTTGTTTTTCTTCATATTTTTTTATCATAATTGAGTCACGGAAATGTCCCTGATACCCCTTAATTTTGTCAGATTTTCCATGTTACCCCTACATTTAAGAATCTGCCTATGGTACCCTTGAGGTTCCATTTTTTGCCTATGGTACCCCCTAATGTAAACGCTGTTAAATGGACGTTAAGTTTGATGGCGTGGCAATAAAATAACAATTAATAAATAATATCCCTTTATTGTTTTATTGGTACGAATATCTCTCTCTTTTAAATGAAAATTTAATTAACTATATCCTTATAATATTGAAAATTTCTCATGGTAACCTTGAACTTTGATAGATTACACATGGTACCCCTAATTTTAAGTTTCTACAAATGGTACCCATGTGTTTACCTTTTTCTTTCCCAGAATACCATTTGACAACTTCCGTCATATAACGTCATTACTCCTATGACTTGTGACTCCTTTTTCTTTTGTTATCAATTACACAAACACTTCATCATCTAATTCTTAATTCCATATTTTATTTAATAAACTAACATTTAATACCTAAATAACAAAACACAAATAGCATGACATGCTCAATTACTCATCTAATTACTCATAGGAGTAACGGCGTTATGAAAAAAGTAAACATAAGAGTATTATATGTAGAAACTTAAAATTAGGGGTATTATGTGTAATCTACCAAAATTCGAGGGTACAATGAAAAATTTCCATTATAATATTTACCATTTTATCGCTCTTTCTCCCACCTAAAAAAATGTTACAACTTTAAAAATTTAACAAGATTATGTTTAATGTCTCTTATATAATAAGTATACTTTGAGAGATTCAATATATTTGGGGTGATACCTAAGTTCCAAGATAAATCCTATTTATAATCATGGGATCACCTCACCTTATGATAATCTTCCGATGTGGGACAATTCAACTATTTATACGTAGTATATATTTATCACACCTACATTATTTTTCAATGTGAGACGAATAACATATTTAAAAGTACACCATATTTTTTGAACCTAATTCGACATCCAACCCGATTTTTAATAATAAGCAAATACTATATTATCTATTAATATTCATACATTTGTTTTCTATTTTTTTTTCACATAATTAAAATATGTGCGAATGATATGAACCTATACTCTAATAATAGAATTTTTTTAATACAATTCTAATTATATTATTTAAACGTAGTGTATTTACCACACCTACATTATGTTTCAATGTGGGACATATAAAATCTATAGGTAGAAAATATAATGATATAAACTTTTAAGAGCTCTCCAAGACAATACTTAACAGACTCAAAAGATTTTGGATTGATGCTTAAGTTCCAAGGATGCCTCCTATTTACAATCATAGAATCACCCACCTTATGCTATATTTCGATGTGAGAAAATTCTATTTTTATATGTAGTATATTTGTCACACCTATATTATTTTTCAATGTGGGACATATAACATAATATGAAATACACCATCTTTAATACATGCAAATTATATGAAATCTATATATACTATAATGATAACATTTCTTACCATGAATCTAATAATATTATTTTCATAATTTTTTTACCAACATTATTTTGCCAAATAAAATATAAAAGTTTTTATATAAAAATTGGAAAATCACTTGAATATAAAATAAGAAATACAGAGTATATATTATAATAAGTAAAAGATTTTCCAAAGATTAACTTAGGTTAGAAATCATTATTGTAGAGACAGTAATACAAACTCTTTTAAGAACTCTCTCTGACAATACTTAAGAGAATCAA
Source organism: Silene latifolia (assembly GCF_048544455.1). Taxonomy (NCBI): domain Eukaryota; kingdom Viridiplantae; phylum Streptophyta; class Magnoliopsida; order Caryophyllales; family Caryophyllaceae; genus Silene; species Silene latifolia. The sequence goes on from NC_133526.1 coordinate 135,293,807, forward strand.
AAGATTTTGGATTATGACTTCTATTTATAATCATAAGATTACCCTGCCTTATGGTAATCTTCCGATGTGAGACAATTCTAATATTTATACTTAGTATATTCACCACACTTATATTACTTTTCAATGTACGACAAATAACATACTAAATACACCATTTTTTTCGCACCTACTTTGACATCAACCCGATTTAATAATGAGAAAATACAATACAATTTACACTCTAATGATAGCATTTTTTGTCACAATCTAATTATATAATTTTCATACGATACTTTTTTGTCAAATGAAATATAAAGTTTTTATATCAAAATTATAAACATCACTTTAATATAATATAGAAAATGTATATATATATATATGAGACAATTCTATTATTTATACATAATATATTCACCACACCTATATTATTTTTCAATGTGGGACATATAACATACTAAAAAGTACATATCTTTTGAATCAAAAAAATTTGGGTTAATACCTAAGTTTCAAGGATGCCTCCTATTTATATTTATAGAATCACCCTACCGTATACTATTCTTTCGATGTGAGATACATAATTTAATTATTTAGACGTAGTATGTTCATCATGCCTACATTATTTTTCAATGTGAAAGATATAACATACCAAGAAGCAAATGTCTCTTCTTAAAAAAACCATTATTGTATACGTATTATTTTTCTTTGAAGGTAAAACCACTTAGTCTCGATCGACGATCATTAGATAGGGATCTCTACATCGTACATATGACGACACATTAACGCTCTATTAGTGCATTCAGGAGACAACCATTAGTAAAATCTTTAGTTTTGTACTGTGTTAGGAGACAACCATTAGTAAAACCCTTTGTTTTGTATTGTGCTTTAACTTTGTGTATGTTGTAATGTTGTTCATTATAGGTTGCCTATGTGACACCAATATTAGTGATTTTTGCTTCTCTTGTTCATGTTCTTAACTCTTTCCCGAGTAGTTATCATCAATCTCCACTTTATTTTTTATATTGTACCGTATAGATAATGATAGAAAATCTTAAGAGAGCTCTTTAAAACAATATTTATGAGACTCAAAAAATTTTGGGTTGATACATAAGTTCCAAATATGTATCCTATTTATAATCATAGGATCACACTACCTTATACTACTCTTTCGATGTTGGACAATTCTACTATTTATATGTAGTATATTCAGCACACCTACTTATTTTCCAATGTGGGACAAAACATACTAAAAAGTACACAATTTTACATATTAAGAAGTACACCATCTTTAATATGTGCAAATAATATGAAATCTATACTCTAATGATAGCATTTTTTTATCACAAAGCTAATTATATTATTTTCATAATTTTTAACAATATTTTTTTGCCAAATGAAATGTAAAAGTTTGATATAAAAATTAGAAATATCACTTGAATATAATTTAGGAAATATACATATTATAATAATTAAAAGATGCTCCACTTTATTTTTTACATCAAAAATTATACTTTCCTAAATTGATTTTTGATGATGTGGACGCTCTCAGATCGCTCGAAAAAACTCTTATATATATATATATATATATATATATATATATATATATATATATATATATATATATATATATATATATATATATATATATATATATATATAATTAGGATCATGTACGAACAAAATTAGGGTGCGAACCGTACGAACTGATTTAAAAGACCTTAGCTAAGGAACACACGCGCTAATTAATTGACGCACTCCCTATTTTGCCATTTACTCTCCAACACTCAACAACTGAACATATCCACATACTCTCTCTCATCCTTACCTACCACCCACGACCACGACATCGGCGCCAGATTGCTTTTCCTAGGTTCGGTACTCCGGCAACTCAACCGGCGATGTCTCTATTCCTCATTCTCCGGCAACTGCGAAACCACCTGTCGCCATCAGTCCCTCAACGACGCCGGACTGACTCCTTTCTCCGTCGCCGGCTACAATAACGTCGACTATGACCATTTTCCGGCTCTAAATTTGCCGACTATGTCGCTGGAACATTTACTTTGTTGAAATATTGCAGTGCTTTTTGTAGATCTAACAATTAAATCGAGTTAAGAAAACTCAATCGTCACTAATTCCGGCGTAGGGTTGGACTGTAGTAGTCGCTGGTGAGTGAGGTGGGTGGTATGGTGGGTCGCGTGGTGATATGGTGATGATGGCGAAGGGAAATGGGTGTATGTGCGTGGTGAGCTTGTCGGTTTCAGGTGGTGCAGCAGGGTGGATATGTTCGATTGGGGTCGTTGAAGTGAGCGGGGTTGGTGGTTGTGTGGTATTAGGTCGATGGTGGGCTATTGGGGGTCTGTTGGTTGTGGTTGTAATGATTGGCTCGTCGGCGACATTTTTTATGCTTGGAGATAATTGAGTTGTGTTGATCTCCGATGACGGCGGTAGTGGTGGGGGATGTGGTGGCGGTGGTGGTTCATGGTGGTGGCGGCCGTGACGGAAATGGTGGTGGAGGGCTTGGTGGATCGTGGTGAAGGAATGGATACGCATAGTAGGAGCACAGATGCACATGGTAGTAAAATCGGATACACAAATCGACTTGTGTATCCGGTAGTAATGTCGTGTGTATCCGGAAGTATTGGTGGTCGTCGGCGACGGTGGTGGTTACACAAAATACCACTCTAGATACACTTGGCATTACTATCGGATACATATGTATCCGGTACTAATACCATGCGTATCCGGGTAGTAATTTAATGTGTATCCGGAAGTATAAATTTGTGTATCCAGAAGTATTTATACTATGTATCTGAGAAGTATTATGTATCTGTAAAGTATTATACTGTGTATTTCAGTAGTTCGTACGGTTCGCACCGTAACTTAGTTCGTACCTGAACCCGCCCCTATATATATATATATATATATATATAGAGAGAGAGAGAGAGAGAGAGAGAGAGAGAGAGAGAGAGAGAGAGAGAGAGAGAGAGAGAGAGAGAGAGAGAGAGAGAGAGAGAGAGAGAGAGAGAGAGGGACAAGATCCGGTGAGTCCACCTAAATATTTGAGTCCCGTGAGTCCACTTAAGTATCACAGCCTATACAGAAGAATATCAAACACTACAAGAAACAATATCACAGCTTATACTGAACAATATCACGAAAAATATACAACGAAAACAGTAAAAAGAAGGCTTAAAACTATTGTCAGTGACACTACTCGTCGACGACAACCACCCATGGCCTACCGCCACCCCTTCACCTCCCCAACAACCACCACCCACGACCCACCACCACACGTTCACCTCCACAACAACCACCACCACGGCGCACAAGTCCGTCTCACGACCATCGCTACCACCCCTCACTAACATACAATCAACGATCCTTCTTCCATTAACCTCCATCTAATAACAACGCTGACGTCGTTAAATTAAGGGTCTCATCGCCAGCGATGAAGGAAATAGACAAAGATAAAGAAGAGAACAATAAAGGAAAAAATATAAAAGAAGTAATATATGATAACATCGACGAACACGCCGCCAAAATCGACTCACTGGCGGGAAAGTGCGCGAGGATGATGGTGTTTGTCGGAGCTCCGGTGCTGGCACTGATTGGTGTAAGAAAAAGTATGAGAAAAGAAGTTAATAACAGAGGGCGAATCTGGTTAAGTAAGAGTGATATTGTTTAATATGACGCGTGATATTATTTAGTATAGCATGTGATATTGTTTCGTTGGACTCATGGACTCAAAAAGATTTGGTGGACTCATGTGATCCTAATATATATATATATATATATATATATATATATATATATATATATATATATATATATATATATATATATATATATATATATGTATATATATATTAGTAAGAAAAACCACTTTTTATCCAATATATTCCCTCTGTCCCGGTCATTTGTTGTCTCAATCACTTATTGTTCTTTCTATTTTAAGAATGAATTTGGTGAGCAATTTGATCCTTCATACTCAATTTGTTCCACTTGTCATTTAGTATTTGACTCCCTCTTTTTGATCGTTGTGCTAAAATCAAAGGACAAAAATTGACCAGAACGGAGAGAGTATTTAATATTGTAACGGTATACAAAATTTTAGATTGATCAGCCGATACATAAATATCGAAAAGGCTATAGTTACACTCGGTGTGTAGAATCTTCTATACACTGCGAGTAACATTACGACATGTGGCAATGATGGAATATGAGATAGAATATTTTTTAAGTTTAATTTTGTCAAAATTTGGGAGCCAAAATTCAAAAAATACAATTTCAAATTTAAAACTTTCCTAAATTACTATATACCATAATTATTTAGATTGTTTAAGATATTACTCCGCATTTTTTTTTGAAGATATTATTTTGTGAAATTGTTTGATGTTTTACGTTTTCTTCTCTTAATAGCAAAGTTAATTGTCTCCTCCCTACTCCCTAGTCTAAAACAATCTGTCTACTCCACGCCACCCACGCGCCGGCGCCGACAACATCTCATGTCGGCAACCATGTCTTGCACCAAAGGGGCCCCTCAATCCAACGGCGCACCGGCGTACCTACGACTTCACCAGACCACCGCTCACGTGGGAGCACCGTTTTACGTCTGGAAAAAAAAACGCACTCAAAATGAAGACGATATTATCATCAAATGGTATTTATCTCAACCTTGATTTTCAGCTAACAATTGGCGATGAAGGTAAGAGAATACTGAAGATAGATTCATGGCCTCGTTGTTTCGAAAGCGGATGAACAATGCTGCACAATTTCACACGTCTTACGAATTTAATCACTGGTGTAGCGGTGTTAGCATTAACTTAGCAAACCATTTTTCATTGGAAAAAGCCAATACTCTAATTGAAGACTATTACATATCACTTAATCGAAATTAAATTAATGTAGTTTATTAATGAAACGGATTAATTTGACGAACTATACAAATCTTGCGCTATTATTAATCAAATTTGAAGAGAGTAAAAAAATTGACGTTATTAATTGATTTTCGCAAATATTACGCTGGTAATCGGATGACTTTTTTGTTAAGATGTAAATTTAACTATTATAGTAAATATAATTATTAATTATGATACCATATAAATATATAATTAATAAAGATCTTTAAATTTTTCTTCCATATTTCCTTCCAGTGACAAATTTTTTCCCTCCAAACCTCTTTATAAATTCCCTCTATAAATACAAATAGATTCCTGCACATGTCAAATTTTAATTAGCGGTATATAGAAGATTCTATACACCAAGTGTAACCGTAACATCTTCCAATCATAACAAAAAATAAGTTCTTGCACGACATAATATATAAAGAAGGAATGTACTTTGTTAACCTATTCACATGCACTCTACGTCCTCCAGATTTCTCAATAGCCTTGTGACTTGTCACACCTTCAATTTAAGTACAGTACTTTTTTGCCCTAAAAAAATCTATTTTTTTTTCTTAGTTTAAATGGACAATATAACAGGTATTGTAATTGGAATTAGGTGGTTTATTTATCCATCTTAATTGCATTCCAATTACAGAACAAGTTACAAGTATGATCCAAATTAGTCTTTATCAACATATAAAAAACATATCCTTAGTGCGTTACATATGATCGATCACACTCTAGTTACGGAGTACATCTTAAACACAAAAGGTTATCGTTCACAATATAAGGAATTATTTGTAATGATTTTCATGTTAAGAGACTATGAATATTAGAGCCGAAAATAAAGGAAATGTAATAATCAACCCTGTTATCAAAAAACAAGCAAAAATTAAAATGTGAAATTGTGAAATGATTATGAAATACTAGCAGAATGGCATAATGGAAAAAGATTAATACAATAATTAGGAGAATTAAGAAACATAAAAGGTAATTATGATTGGAAAAAAATAGAATAAAAAAGAGCATTAGCTCGTGGGAGGAAGCGATCAGGTCTTGTCGTGTGGCAAAAGAGTTCAACGCCACTTAAAATAAAAAACACAATTATTGATTAATTATTAAATTGAACTAATATAATCAAAGTACATTGCACAGTGTCACTCTTTCTTAAATATAATAGTGGTTCATGATCCCACAACTCTCTGATCATTACTGTCTCTACTGGAGTACATGTTTGCTTACTCGCCGCCTTCTTTTTACTCTCGATCTCTTAGTATTTCATGTGTAATCTGTACTGTCCCTACTACATGTTTGCTTACTCGCCTTCTTCTTTTTACTCTCTATCTCTTAGTATTTCATGCCTAAACGGTAGGCGGTATGACTATTACGAAAACAATGAATAGTAAATCTTATGGAATATAGGAGAGATTTGACGTGGCATGATGACTATCACTGCCCTAAAGTTGAATTTGTCTCGCTCGATACACACGGTACAGTCTCTTGGCAACCAACCCCCAGGGTTACACGACGTCCGAGTCTAAGGTGTACGACAAAGACTCAGAATGAAAACTACTTGCAAAACGTGTTGCCAGATATCAGCTAAGAGATAGAGACGATTTTTGAGAGAGAAGAAGAAAGACTGAATTTTTGTGTTCTCTAAAATAAGAAATCAACACACTATTTATAGGAGAGGGTATGAAGGATCCAGAAGGCAATATATTGTGTCTCGTAAATGGTTTTTAGAAGACTGCACAATCAGTGTCAGTATAGAAATCAAGTAATCATTATAGAAGACTGTGCAATCAACAAAGGAGAATAAGTGATCTCACACTCGAAAAGTGCCACTTCACTACTACACCTATTAGTAGTACAACTAAAGTGATCACTTTTAAACCATAAAACTCCAACCTATTTTACCAATGTGGGATGATGGAATAAAACATCTAGGTCGATTTTTGGACAAATAAGACTTGAAAACAGAATTTAAATTGGACAGAATTAGACTCAATAAATGGACTGATTTGAACACAAACAAATGCTAGCTAAATGATTTAAGGATTAATAAGATAAAAGACTCAAGTTTGCACAATTTAAGACACATCTAAACTGATTTGGGATGTGACAAACAACACAATTGAGACGAGTAACATGAATGAAAACAATGGAAAATAGGTTTGTAATTTAAATGCTTATGAATTAAGCATTCAAATGACAATTTCCTTGGTTGAATTAAGACTCTAAAAACGATTTGCAAGGACTGGAACAACACGAATTGGGACTGTTTTGACACGAGAAATGAACAAGTAACCGTGATATGACTTAAACTAGATCACGAAGCAGGTTTAAGCCTTGAAATTAAACTCAAGATCACGAAGCAAGGCTAATTCCGCCTCAAACACTAAGTAATGAGGGGTTTTCCACACTAAGCAAGAAGAAAGTTGATTGAAAACTTCAGTTTCAAACTCATATTTTAATTCACTCAAATCTGAAATTCTCATTAGGTTTACTTGGTTTATATAGACCAAGCCTTACAATCTTGACCCTTGATTACAAACTACATCTAAGGGCCACAAAAGGAGATGCTATATTACAAGGGAACGGCAGCCTAGGACCTTACAAGGCCTTACACAAACTAAAAATGAAAAGGACATAAAGCAAAGAAATGATAAAGTAAGCTAATAGTCCAACCCTCCTTTGTTTGCTTGCTCAACTCCTTATTTATGCAATATGGACTGACTTGGCTGCCTAAGGAACCGTGTGGGACTCATATGTATCTTCTAAAAGTCCTTTGAGTTTTGTTGGATCAAAAGAGAAAAGGTTGAAAGCGACATTTAGCTCATTGTTCCAAACCGGGTCCCCTTGGTACCTTTGCATTGATTCTTCAAATCATTTCTGAATGGTAGCCTTTGGAGATAAAAGATCCTATACAAAAATATCCCAAACTCACCCAAGATAAGAATTAGGAAGGTTGGAGCCATGACTTCTTAGACAGTTTTTGAGTTAGACCTCAAATTAGGACGAGGTCCAAAACCGTAGAAAATGGAGCTTGGTGTTGTTTTCCATTTCACTTCAATCCCTCCCTCTTCAAAAGGACTTGTCTTCAAGTCCTTGAAATCATCATCCTTAATTTCCTCATAGCTTGGACTCAAGTCCACAACATCAAATGTGCCATGGATGCCCCAAAGATCAACCTTGTACTTGTTGAACCCAATTTGCTTGATGACTTTGAAAGGACCCTCTTCACTTGCTATGGACTTTTTTTCCCCTTTATTAAGAACTCTTTGCTTGCTGATTTGAACCCACACAAGGTCCCTGGGCCTGAATATGCGAGCTTGCTTAGGAACCATAGACATTTCCTTGCATTTCATGGCCTTAGGATGGATGGGAGGTTCTCCTTCAACTCGTTTCTTGACTCCTTTCCATTCCTCAACAATTGGTTCAAAATTTTGCATTTGGGTAGCCTCATTGTCGTGGCCTTTGCTACTAGCCTTGTACTTGAATTCAAATGAGCTAGTTAAACTTAGATTAGAGAGTGTAGTAGGCTCACATTGCAAACCTTCAAAGAAACCCTCGGTTTGATCCTTCCATTTGAGTAATGCTTGGACCCTTGGCTCCTTGAACTCATCTTTGGCATGGACAGACCCCACACCATCCTACCCTTGACTCACCTTGTCTTCATTGATCAATAAGACTTTCTTGGATGGTTCAAACATGGACTCGGGTGGTAGGGGTGCTAGCACAACTTTCTTTTAACCAAGCTTGAAAGTGTAGATGTTGTCTTGACCATTGTGCATTGAATCTTTATCAAACTCCCATGGCCTGCCAAGTAGAAGATGGCAAGCATCCATAGGTAGAAAATCACAAAGAACCTCATCAACATAGCTCTTGCCCATGGAGAAGGACACTAGGCATTGCTTATCCACCTTAATTTCAGCCCCTTTGTTGAGCCACCTCAACTTGTAAGGATTAGGATGATCTTGTGTAGGCAAAGAGAGCTTCTAAATGAGAGTATTAGAAGCCAAATTGGTAAAACTTCCTCCATCAATGATAAGGTTTCAAACTTTCCCTTGAATGGTGCACCTAGACCTAAAGAGTTGTTGTCTTTGGTTTACTTCCATAGGTTGGGTACTCAATGCTCTCCAAATGACCAAACTCACTCCCTCATCCGGTTCTACAACCATGGCAGCCTCCTCTTGCTTCTTAGACTCCTCACCATCATCACAAAAAAGTATTTCATCCTCACCCCAATGCACTACCTCAAAGCTACTAAGTGCTCTCTTGTTTGGACATTGGTTAGCAAAGTGACCAAAGCCTTGACATTGATAACATTTCTTCAAAGATGTGGTATTTTTGTGTGAGCTCATGGGTGCTTTGTCTTTGTCAAGAGTGGGGAGTTTGTTTTGAGAGGTTGGTTCATCAACCTTGGCCTCGGTTTGGGTGTAGTAGGGGGCTGTTTTGGCGATTATTTTTGTGGTGATAGCTCTCCCCTTTCCCAATTTTTCAACCCTCAAAGATAGGTTTACGGCCTCCTCAAAGGATAACACTTGATGCATTCTTACCTTACTAGCAATCTTAAAATACAAACCCTCAATAAACCTAGCAATCTTTTGTTCAGGTTGTTCATTGACTTCACATTGCAAGGTTAATTGTTCAAAGTCTTTAAGGTAAGACTCAATGGGTTGTTGGCTTGTTTAAGTTGAGTGAGCCTAATAAACATGTCTTGAGTGTAGTTTCTAGGCACAAACTTATCCTTAAGTTTCTTTTTCAACTTAGACCATGACTTAATAGCCTCTTTACCATCTCTTCTTCTCTGATTTTTCAAGTTTTCATACCAAAGAGAAGCATGGCCTTTGAGTTTCAAGATTGCAACTTTGAAAGATTTGCTATCGGAATAATCTTTAAACTCAAAAACTCTTTCAACGGTTCTAAGCCAATCTAGCAAATCCTCGGGGTTTAGACTACCATAAAAATCAGGGATTTCTACCTTTACATCCTTGTTGTGCTCTTGTTGAAAAGCCTCGGCTATGGAGTCCTCCGAATCTGAAAATGGCTCCTCTTCTTGGACACCTCGGCCTCCTCTTCCACCCATGTAAGCACGGCCTCTACCTCTGTCCCGTGGTGGTTGTCCTCTTCCTATTGGTGGTGTTGGAAGTTAGCCATGATAGCATTGAAGGAATCCAATAACAAGTCACATTTTACAGAAAGTTGAGTGACTTCTGTTTCAATTCCGGTAAGCCTCTCTTCACTCATGGTTGTTTTTTGTGTTTTTGAAGGTGGTTAAGGTATGTAATGAACTCAAAACCCAAGACTAACACAAGATGGAATTGTGTTATAACCTTGCTCTGATTACCACTTTGGAATAAAACATCTAGGACTCGATTTTTGGACAAATAAGACTTGAAAATAGAATTTAAATTGGACAGAATTAGACTCAACAAATGGACTGATTTGAACACAAACAAATGCTAGCTAAATGATTTAAGGATTAAGAAGATAAAAGACTCAAGTTTGCACAATTTAAGCCACAGCTAAACTGATTTGGGACGTGACAAACAACACAATTGAGACGAGTAACATGAATGAAAACAATGGAAAATAGGTTTGTAATTTAAATGCTTATGAATTAAGCATTCAAATGACAATTTCCTTGGTTGAATTAAGACTCTAAAAACGATTTGCAAGGACTGGAACAACACGAATTGGGACTGTTTTGACACGAGAAATGAGGGGTTTTCCGCACTAAGCAAGAAGAAAGTTGATTGAAAACTTCAGTTTCAAACTCATATTTTAATTCACTCAAATCTGAAATTCTCATTAGGTTTACTTGGTTTATATAGACCAAGCCTTACAATCTTGACCCTTGATTACAAACTATATCTAAGGGCCACAAAAGGAGATGCTATATTACAAGGGAACGGCAGCCTATGACCTTATAAGGCCTTACACAAACTGAAAATGAAAAGGACATAAAGCAAAGAAATGATAAAGTAAGCTAATAATCCAACCCTCCTTTGTTTTCTTCCTCAACTCCTTATTTATGCAATATAGACTGACTTGGCTACCTAAGGAACCGTGTGGGACTCATATGCAGCTTCCAAAAGTCCTTTGAGCTTTGTTGGATCAAAACAGGAAAGGTTGAAAACGACATTTAGCTCATTGTTCCAAACCGGGTCCCCTTGGTACCTTTGCATTGATTCTTCAAATAATTTCTGAATGGTAGCCTTTGGAGATAAAACATCCACACAAAAACGTCCCAAACTCACCCAAGATAAGAATTAGGACGGTTGGAGCCATGACTTCTTAGACGGTTTTTGAGTTAGACCTCAAATTAGGACGAGGTCCAAAACCGTGGAAAATGGCGCTTGGTGTTATTTCCAATTTCACTTCAGATGAAAAATAGCTTCTTTTAAAGAAACATTTCCAACATAAACTACTATTATGGTTTTGGTTTATTTTCAACTCTTCTTTGAATTGATCGGCTATATGTTGTCAATTCGGATAGTTGTTTACATTCATTTAGTTAGATTAGATTTATATGTGCAATTTAGATGTTAGATTTTAATCCATGTAATGAATAATAGAACTACTTACATTATCCCCCATTTTAATTATCGTTTATGCATTAAATGTGTATCCATCTATAGCCCAAGTCATGTTCTTCTGGACTGAAATAAACGTGAACTAAACTAAACTTGTAAAAATTAAAATTAAGTTAAATAAAAAGGACCTAAGTAATACCTACACAGTGAATGCAACATAATAACAAAACAAAATAAAATCATACTAGTATTTTTTTCCTTGCGTTGCTGCATATGTAGAGAGATAAAGTGAGGAAAGAGAGATGAATAGTCAAAATAAATCCCATCCACAAAAAAATCCCCAGATATCACCCAAATCACCGCCTCACACAAATCGCCGTCGCCCTAGACCACCACCGCCTGCGCCTAGAACTACATGTTGGAAATCTATATCTCATTATTTAACATATTCATATATGTTTCTAATTTATTTAGTCATAAAATAAATTGCAAATCTTATGCATGCAAACTAAAACAAAAGAGATGAGAAAATCATTTTCTCACCAAATAAATTTCGGTCAAATGGGCACCAACAAGATCTCCTTCTTGTTAGTTCTCGAGCTTTCCAATATTGGATGAACATACATGACCTCAAAATAGAAGCCCTCCAATTAGTAGCACCCAAGACTATCCCTTAAACCCACAAACTAATATGTACTAGATATTTATATTGTGGTTTACCTTAAAATTGATTACTAATACTCATATATTACATTGATAATTTTAGTAATCTTTTGAACAAATTTGAATCAAAAATTCATCCTTTTTGATGAAGATTAAAGAGAGAATAATTCATGAACTTTTGCATGTATTTTGAACGGTAGAGTGTGATCATAATAAAAGAACAAAAGCCCTCTAATTAGTAGAGAGGCCACACGGTTTTTGGTGAGGCAAGGGACCAATATATAGTCCTTCACTTTTCATTTTGTTCTTTTCTATACCTTAGGCTTGTAAGGCTAGTTGTAGGTTAGTGATCATTAGCTTATTTTATCTCATAAAATAATTCACCCACTAACTTCCTTTACACTCTTATTTCGGTCCATCTTTATAAAATGGACTACCATTTTATTTTTGTCAATTTGTCATTTGTCACACAATATATCACATGTAGTATGATACATGTTACTAATTAATTAAATGCATATTTATCACATAAATATCATTTTATAAATTAATTAAATTACATTCAATAAATTGACTAGTGATACTTGATCACATAAATAAAATGGGTCATATAATTATAATTCACAATATCTTGTAATTATAATCAACCATTCATTCTTATCTTTATTGTTTCTCAAACAATAAACAATTTTAGTAATAAATCATTTTATTTACTAAAATAAATCTTATTTAATCCCATTACAATAAGATATCAATATTCTCTCTCACAAATTGAATTGTTAAATTTTAAGGAATTAATTAATCTGTATCGGTATACAATTAATTAACCTTTTCAATTAAGGGAATCGTCCTTTAGGTGTGACCTCAAGGGATCAACTGATCACCACCGTCGCACGACAGTAATGTCAAACTCTAGCCAGCCAATCATTACCGATATGTGTGGACCAGTTGACTATATATATTATGTATCATCCCTTCCGTATTCTTGCAATGAGATTTAATAATGATATTTAAATCATGTGATCGCACTATTGTTGAGGACACATTTCCCAACAATCTCCAACTTGTCCTCGACAAGTGTGCGTCACCAATTCTCTTGTCCTATTACTATCTCCCACTCAATGCAAGGTGTCTTTCGGGTCGTACTTGCAAGTGATCATATCGAGAGTGGTTTCCTCGATCTGGAGAATAACTGATTGACCGGATTTATCTATCATAGATACCTTCCGAGCGTGGCCACGCATTTCCAGTTCATTACTCCTCGAGTGGCCCTGAGATATTGTTTTAACCCTGACAAGGGGGTGGACAATTCCTATCGCACTTATTCCCTTCGACTAGCCACAACCATCATAACCCAAAATATGCCCATTTGACCCCATTTACGAAGGTCGTAGTAACACAAATCAAAGTTAATCTGAAACTGTGCCATCTTAGGCGAACAGTCTTTACTCAAAAGAATCGACTCATTAGAATACTATAGTAGCTCTCGCCACGAACAGGCTATATAAATTTGCCAGAACTCTATAAGCGGTCACTGCCCGACAAAGTGTTCCTAACAGTCTGCCTTTGTGATCGACTAGTCATCTCACATGACTCTATGGTAGTTGAACTTGCCATCAATCGCATCACACTCTAGTCACTTCGAGACGTCACCTCATACAAGTGACTATGGGCGAATACAATGTTAATCCGTGTTCACTTTAACGGGGTTCAATGTTGTCTCTACAACCCATTTGGATGTAACAAAGTATAACAAAAGAGTTTTAAAGTAAAACTCGAATGACAAATGCGATTATCACATATGAATAGTCAATGCCTGATTACTATTTCATGTTCTATAATCTAATTTGATCTTGTACGTAGTTGTTCATTTCAATTCAATTGAAATGACATGACTCATCATGTTAAGCCTATGAGAAGGCTTTGGTTAGTAGGTTTTATCAACTTCTTGTACCTTACTCAACCTTACTACATACTCGTTTTCCTTTGTAATGTATACATTTGCATTACAAAACTTTCTAAGTACGTGTCGAGATCCAATCAAGACATAGGCCCTCTAGCCTAAGAATAACTCCCACTATTTTCACAGTGTGCGGGACTCATTCTCTTGCACATCTCATGATTGCAAGTGTACTCAATTTCCGTTATAAATATCTCTCATTGTTCTTTATTGCCTAGAACGATTCTAGAAAATCTACTTCTTAATTAACATAGCCACAATGGTATCCTAACCATCCTAATGTGTTTTGATTATGGTTTTGTCGGAAACCATGCGCAATCTCAATTGTCAATTGTCTCTTGTGTAACACCCTTACACAAAATTGCATCATAAACACTTTGCTTTACTTCCTTAATGCTTCTGCAAGCACTTAAGGGTAATCTTTATGACTTACTTGGTAAAGATTACTTAAATTCGATTTTGAAAACAATTCATCATACTCAAAGTATATGAAGTGTTATACATCATTACTCATTTAATTGATCCGCAAGAATGAAGCAAATGGAATCAATCAAATATGTTCAATTTAATTGAGCTAGTCATGAATCTTATCAACGTAAGACTTCTTATTGACGCTAATATCATGTGGATTTACCTACATAAATCCGGATATTGAAGATGTATTATAATACTCCAAAAGTCTTAAATCATTCTCAATGATCAATATGTCATCCACATATCGGACTAATTAAAATTTCCGTAACTCCCACTAAACTCTTTGTATAAACACAACTTCTCGACTTATCGAGAAAAGTTTTATAACATGATCAAAACATTGATTCTAACTCATTGATGTCCTACTTAAGACCATCTCTTAAGTTGCACATTATCTTAGGATTGCAAGAATCTATAAAACTCATGACATGTATTGAATATATTCCTTCTTTTGAAGAAGTGGGTTTTAGATTCACATGCTATATGCGTATCCTCATAATGAAACACAATCCCTAAGAAGATCCAAATAGACTTAATCATTTCAATTAGTGCAAAACCCTTTGCAACCAATCTTGCTTTTGAAATCTCTCTTTATTAGTGCAAAACCCTTTGTCACTAATCAAGCCCTTTTGTTTCGGATTTTCATGGCTCTAAGCCTTGTATTGAGTTGTGACTTAAACACTCTTATGTAAGTCATATGTTCATTACTTTCTAGAAGTAATCAACTTGAATCAAACAATTTCTTTTGTAAGTTATAAGCTCTTTACTTCTTAAAAGTAGCATGAATTCATCATTTTTAACAAGTGACGAATTTAACCTCCTAGGTTACACAAAACGTCTCATGTAGCCAAGAAAGACCAGTTTCTTGCGACATTACATAACATTCTCTGTGGCATTCTTTGTGGCTCTTGAATAATTTCTCCCACTCTGTCTTCTAGAAATAAACTTGTATTTTAGAAAGACAGCTTCACGAGCCGCAAACCCGTCATACTCGTGATAATTGAAAAGGGAAAAATGAGCATTTGTTTCTTGTGAAAACTTACAAACATGGTACCCTTACCATTTCATATCTCATATGATTCGATTTAGTGGAAAAATAATTTAGACAAAATTGATAAAATCCCCAAAAGGATCAAGTAACTCAAAGTAACTTGATTGAAGTCCAAACCATATCGAATAGCATTTGAATTCTTTATCCAACCACACATTATTCCATAATGCGTGCTAAGAGAGATTAACTTGTGATACTATATCACATTTCCTTTGACTTATATCAAAGTCTTCACTTTGATAATCCCATCACGATTAAATCGTGATTCCTTGAACTCTTTGAAATTCTTCAAAGATTTATCTATTAATTTACCTTATTAAGTGAACATATTAGCGTCAACTTAAATCGTTGGTAAAATAAAATGATCAACCTATTTTGGATCAATGATTTACAACCTCGATCTCCTTTTCAACCAAAAGGCACGAGACATCTTGCTTTGAATACAAGATACGCATATACCATTAACAATCTAATGGTTTCAAGAGTACTCGATAACTCTTTGCGTTCATCATTCCAAAATTTAAGGTTTAATCTTGGGTTACCAATTTGAGTCTTGCATCATCTTCATGATATATCATTCTAGTTTGGTTTAGAATATTATCACCTTGATAATGGGCTAGCCATACATCAAATCGTGGTGTATAGGGTCACAAAAGTGAAACCTCTTTTGTATCTTAACAAGTTTGTATTCTTATTTAGAGTTTATGTACTTAATAGTCACAATTAAGTACAACTCCAAACCCAAAAACTAGATTTAGTACACAATGACTCTATCTCTCGACTTCATTGTTGCTAGTCGTCATATTCTAATCATCCTATGTATCAAACATAATGATGAAAACCACCACCGGTTTCTAATATTGACGATGTAGTACTAGCAAAATTTTATGTAAATCAAATAAACATTTAAAGAAGAAGGTCCAATTAGATGTCCCACAACTAACTTGTTGATTCTTCAATAATTTGGGGTAGTTTCCTTTCTCGTGTCCAACATTTAAGACAATGGAAACTTTATCGGTCGGGATTGATAGGTTTAGTATCGTCATTCTCAACAACTTTACCTTTAACATTACCTTGTATCAATTCCATTATAATCTTTACTTCTTGAACCTCGTCCTCATCTTAACGGTTTAAGAGAATGCTCCCACTTATTTCAATGAGTCTTTGTTTTGAGAAGCAAAATTGAATTCATGAAGATCACTCTTCATTTGTTCGTTTTAGTCTTAAAACTTTCATTGAAGTGGTTGCGTTATTTTGGTCAATTACGAATTCTTGACAAAACTAATTACCAAAACAATTTATCGCTTCAAGGTACTTAATTCATTTAAGTACATGAAAAACAATCCATTGTAAGTAGATGTGTTAGTCTAGAATCAAAAACCTGTTTGATAATGAATAACTTTAATCTATACTCTTTCCAAGAGATCCTTAGCAATGGTTAATTCGAGGTCTTTAGAAGAAAATTCAAATTTTGTCTTTAGTTATGATGTTTTAATGGAGTTTTGAATCAAAAACGAAATGATATCGTATATGAATTGTGGTAAAGAAATAGAACAATATGATAACGGAATAATGAAAACAAAACATTTATCGTTATAATAATACTTGTAAATAACAAGTAAGGCATTTACATAGTGACCTCTACCCAACTATGATAAATGATTCCGAGATCCAAATTCATATCAACTTGGGCACGGGGTAGCCGATGAAACCCTTATTAATATAACTCGGTGGATTAACTCTTTAATCGATTCTACTTTTAAAACTCTCGGTCGATAAAATTACATTAACATTTATCTTTAGCCCAAAACACATCCGACAAGAGCACGGGGTAGCCGATGAAACCCTTATCAATTACTTTTGTTGAGTTCAACCCAAATTTCGAATAAATGTGTCCATGATCCAAATTCACATTAACTTGGGCACGGGGTAGCCGATGAAACCCTCATCAACATGAATTCGGTGGATTAGACATTTATCACCCACTTTCCCTACGTAACAAGGTTTGTACCCCGAGGTGGCCGAGTGCACTCCCTCGCGAAATAGGTTTTCATGGTTTCTACTATTTGGTAAGGCTAAGTCTCAATTGTTTATTTTAGCGAGAGGTCATGTCAATTTATTATCTATCACGTTTTAAGTGAACTAAAGCGGTGAACTACGATAATTGTAATTGACACGGTCGAAATACTCGATTAAAAGATAATGCATGTTTTAGTTATGGCGATTTAGCAATGCATGCGACATATAAATAAAATGCAAAGCATAAATAAAATAATCCTAGTATGGCCTTCCTAAAATAGAAAAACTATTTAACTATTACATATTCGGAAACCAACTCCATTGGTCCCTTGAACTTCGGTTGAGGCACGCATCTCGAGGTAACACCATCTTTATGTATCACCATCTTGAAGAAATCCGTCTTTGGGAACTCCGAAATAAATAAAATTACATAATGAATTACATAATTTCCTATTATACATTTGTAAATAAAATAAAATAAATCTATTAAATTACAAAACGGTGATACGAGATCACAATAAATTACAACCGAATCGATATTCCCATACATTTCGGGTAATATCAATTAAAAACTAAGGCCATACTAAGTAAAAATTACATAATTCAAAATTACATAAAATAAAATTATGACAATCATAAAGAAAATTCAGCATTATAATATGTATTAACATGCCCAATTTTATGCTAAATCGCCTTTAAATAGCCAATATCGTATATTACTCGGTTTTTACGGATTTGCGTGATTCAACATTTTATAATCACAAAAATTACATAAATTCATATTTATGAATAAGTTAATTACCCTAACCTTTTAGGACTCAAAATTTAGTCTTCACTAATTATTTGACCATAATTAACTCATATTTCTAAAATTTGTTCATTAATGGACCTAAAATTATAAAAATAAGCTATAAACTTCAAATAAATCACAAAATTTCAAATAAATTCAAAATTTGAAATTTAAACTCATGAACATTCTGGAAAAATACCATGACACTCATAATGTTCAAAAACTTAGGTTAAAAATTTCGAAATTTATCCGGAAAAACAATGTAGCGGTTTATCGGTTTTAAGAAAAAAATCATAAAAATATGAGAAAAATTATATTCATCAAATTTTCAATTTTAGATCTGAAAAAGATAATAAAATGCAGCATGTGACGTTTTTCCTTAGTCATGAAGTATGTTTTAGCAATTTTTCACTAATTAAGTCATTATCTATGCTATTTTTATCAAAAATCCATAAATCACGCATAAAGACTTCATTATAGCCTATTATTTTACACTCATATTGTAAAATTGCATGTGAGAACATACTAAATTTCTATGACCAGATTCGAAATATTTCTCATATTAACCGATTTTTCATCTAAATTCGATTTTTAACATGCAAAATCCATATTTCGAGCATAAGAACTCATACAATTATGAAAATTTCCAGATCATCTAAAAATAATATATATGAAAACATATCCAAAAACCAATGGAAAATTCGAAGTGTAGCTAATTTTCGTCCAAAAATGACATTTTTATCATAAAAAATCACATTTTAATGCCAATATTATATAAAATGAACAATAAAATCCATAAATTAAACCAAAATATCCTAAAATATTTTAGGACCAGAAACTTTAACATGCATAATAAATTTCGTGATATTTCATAATAAACACAAATTTATAAGTTTTGTTTGTTAATCATATAACTCGGAAAAATAATAACCGATTTGCATGCAAACAACCTTGTGCTCTTGATACCGCTTGTTGGAAATCTATATCTCATTATTTAACATATTCATATATGTTTCTAATTTATTTAGTCATAAAATAAATTGCAATTCTTATGCATGCAAACTAAAACAAAAGAGATGAGAAAATCAATTTCTCACCAAATAAATTTCGGTCAAATGGGCACCAACAAGATCTCCTTCTTGTTAGTTCTTGAGCTTTCCAATATTGGATGAACATACATGACCTCAAAATAGAAGCCCTCCAATTAGTAGCACCCAAGACTATCCCTTAAACCCACAAACTAATATGTACTAGATATTTATATTGTGGTTTACCTTAAAATTGATTACTAATACTCATATATTACATTGATAATTTTAGTAATCTTTTGAACAAATTTGAATCAAAAATTCATCCTTTTTGATGAAGATTAAAGAGAGAATAATTCATGAACTTTTGCATGTATTTTGAATGGTAGAGTGTGATCATAATAAAAGAACAAAAGCCCTCTAATTAGTAGAGAGGCCACACGGTTTTTGGTGAGGCAAGGGACCAATATTTAGTCCTTCACTTTTCATTTTGTTCTTTTCTATACCTTAGGCTTGTAAGGCTAGTTGTAGGTTAGTGATCATTAGCTTATTTTATCTCATAAAATAATTCACCCACTAACTCCCTTTACACTCTTATTTCGGTCCATCTTTATAAAATGAACTACCATTTTATTTTTGTCAATTTGTCATTTGTCACACAATATGTCACATGTAGTATGATACATGTTACTAATTAATTAAATGCATATTTATCACATAAATATCATTTTATAAATTAATTAAATTACATTCAACAAATTGACTAGTGATACTTGATCACATAAATAAAATGGGTCATATAATTATAATTCACAATATCTTGTAATTATAATCAACCATTCATTCTTATCTTTATTGTTTCTCAAACAATAAACAATTTTAGTAATAAATCATTTTATTTACTAAAATAAATCTTATTTAATCCCATTACAATAAGATATCAATATTCTCTCTCACAAATTGAATTGTTCAATTTTAAGGAATTAATTAATCTGTATCGGTATACAATTAATTAACCTTTTTAATTAAGGGAATCGTCCTTTAGGTGTGACCTCAAGGGATCAACTGATCCCCACCGTCGCACGACAGTAATGTCAAACTCTAGCCAGCCAATCATTACCGATATGTGTGGACCAGTTGACTATATATATTATGTATCATCCCTTCCGTATTCTTGCAATGAGATTTAATAATGATATTTAAATCATGTGATCGCACTATTGTTGAGGACACATTTCCCAACACTACAGACAACCCTCCTCTCCTTCTGATCCCTCAGAATCCCAAAGGAACAACTTAGCTTAATAGTCAGATCCCACAACCCACCTCACAGCCACCTACCTCTTACCGAGCTGCCCTCACTGACTCCCTCCCAGGGAACCTTTTTCTCCCACCTTTCTCACCTCAACCTCCCCATGATAAGCCGCCTCAGAGCAGCGCTTCTGATACCATCACCCCCTCTATTGCCATCCCACAACATGTCCTTCTCTCCCTCCGATCAAAATGGGAGAACTCTCTGATCGTGAAACTCACCGGGAAATCCTTGACTCAAGTCACCTGTCGTCCTCCCTCCGTTCTTTGTGGAAAATTAATTCCCCAATCAAGCTCGTCGGTTGGAGAAGGGTTACTATTCCTGTATTATAGAGAAGAGTAACGATCTTCAATTAAGGAAAATGGACCATGGTTTATCCATGGACACTACTTGCATGTCCAAGAGTGGGTCCCTAATTTCCAGGCCTCTCAAACCACAATCAACTCCGTCCCAACTTGGGTCATTTTGACAGAACTACCACTTGAGTACCATCGCATTGATGTCCTTAAAGCTATTGTGAATTCACTTGGTGGATTTATCAAATATGACCAGAATGGGTTAAAGTGCAACATCAAGCATTTTGCCCGATTATCCGTTAATCTAAACCAATCTAAGCCTCTTCCTGCCTGTGTTTGGATCGGGTATTTCCGGCAAGAGTTAAAACTGGGTGACAATCCAACTTTCTGTGTCAAATGCCATAGTCAGTGCACTGGGTTTTGTCAGGTTAACGTTTCTCACTCGGAACCCGAGGCCTTAGCAAAAGAGTCAACAATCACCAAAGTAGCTCATGTCAAGACCACATGCCCTGTGAGTCATCCCCCTTTGGATAATTCAATGGATAATTTGTGGATTATGGTCCCCTATAAAAGAACTGCAAAGACTACCTTTCCAACCTTTCTTAATAATAAGAAACCCTTTTCAGCTCCTGTCCCTTTCCCACTGAGCTTTAATTTAAAAGATATTTTCCCTGTTAGTGTTTCCCCCTCTGTTGGTTTTTCTTCTAACCCTTTTAACCTAACCCCCTTTTCCCCTAAGTTTTCCCTTCTATATTTCCCCATTTCCCAGAAATTCCCTTCCTTGTCAAATTTAACAATTAAAATCCCAATATTCAACATCCCCCCCTTTTCACAAATACACCAGAACATCCATCCCCCTCTCAAAACCTGACCCACCACAATGAAATTCAGCTCCGACAAACGACCGTTGATCCTAACCCACTCTTTTATCCCCTCCTACTACAAGCGCCATGTGACCCTTTACCGCCCACCACCCCCAACCTTGACCCCGCCGACCCTGGTTGTCGTCTTTCACCCAGAGGTGATTCCTGCGGACTCCTTCCGACCCCCACCTCTCACCCTCCCAGAAAACGACCTCAACAAAGAAACAGTAATCTACGAACATCGTCTCGTTTCGCAACAAGTAAGCGTCCCATTTCTGAGAGCCATCCTGCTTAACCGCTCATCCCCCCACCGTCCTGCCTAAACATATGACGGGTCGACACTCGCATGAGCCACGGCTGTGTTGCTCCGTTCCATCTATCAGATCTCTCAGATCTCCAAAAATCCCACTGGTTCTCTTGTGCTTCCTGCATTGGACCCTCCGAACTGCCCACAGCCCCCATCACCTTTTAGTGGTTCCAGCAGCCCTGGAATTTATCATAGATCTAGTGCCCATCCTCCCTCGATTGAGAAAGATCTTTTTGTTGAGCTTAACCTCTCTAGACCTACGGGTAGCGAACTTCACCAACACGGTGAAACTATTCCGAACTTCGATGACCATGAGGGAATTAGACATCATCATAGGATGGGAAATGGGCCCGAACTTGAAGTACAAGGAAATGCTCATGACGGCTTGGGGCACAAACCAAAAATTCTTCAGTGCACGCCTAGGACGAGAATTAGACGTGGTGGAAGATGGGGACGACCCGAGTGCCCGTGAGGAGCTCCTGAACTCTTTCCTACTACCAATTAACATGAATATTTTGTACTAGAATTGTAGAGGTATTGTTATACCGTCTTTCAAAACTCATTTGTCCTACTTGACCAAAGCCCATAAACCTGATATGGTGATCTTGCCTGAAACTCGCGTCACTTTCCCCAACTCCCTGACCATTTTGTGAAGGCTTTCTTTTGATTCTTATGAGGTGCTTGACCCCGTTGGTTTTACTGGAGGTATCACTGTTCTTTGGAATGAGAGAGATGTTATTGTTACTCTGGTAAACAAAAGCGCCCAACTTATGGCTTTGGTGGTTCAGGTAGTGTCTATTAATCTCACCTTTTTATTGTCCACAATTTATGCTAGTCCCAAATTTAGAATTCGGAAAAATCTTTGGGACGATCTAATTACCCTTTACCATAATGTGACCTCCCATTGGGTTTGTGTAGGAGACTTTAACGAAGTTACTTGCTCATCTAAAAAGTTGGGTGGTAGTGGAATTAAGTTAAATAGAACTAATCTGTATAAGAGTGTCATGGATAGCTGTAACTTGATTGACATTGGTTTCTCATGGCCCAAATTTACGTGGACTAATAAAAGACGTATCAATCCCATTCTTAAACACCTTGACCGTGCTTGGGTTAACCAGTCTTGGCTGGACCATTATCCCAACACCATTAACCAGCACCTCACTCGACTTTCCTCCGACCATTGCCCTATTATTCTTAGATCTTCACCTCCCTTCAAAATTCCGCCCAAAACATTCAAGTGTGAGACCTTTTGGATCTCTGACTTAGGCTTACAACCCCTTGTTGCCTCCTCTTGGCTTAGCTCTAGTGATGGTATCACCACTAAGTTGTCCTCCCTTAGCAGCACCCTCACTAGTTGGGCTCACGACACGTTTGGGAACCTGACTTTTAGAAAAAAAAAGGGACTTAACACTAGACTCCTTGGTGTCCAAAAAGACCTGGGCATCCACCCTAAGTCCACTTTTCTCCATCAGTTGAATGATTATATCCTCTCTGACCTTGACCGTGTCCACGACCTAGAACACACCTAATGGAAAGACAGAGCTCGCATCAATTGGCTTATTGACGGAGATATAAATACCTCCTTCTTCCAAAAGTCGGTCACCTTTCGCCACTGTTACAACCGTATCACGTCTTTAACCATCAATGTGGGCCTTACTATCACAGGCCATGACAACCTTGCCCTTCACATCACCTTCTTCTTTAACAACCTCTACTCCACTGATAAGACGTCGGTCACTCTTTCGCCTAACACCGTCCTCCCCCCTCCCCTAACGTCTTTCTTCATCCCTTGCGAAGAAGAAATCCGCGCCAGCCTTTTCTCCCTGGGCTCTAACAAAGCCCCTGGACCTGATGGTTTTCACGCAGGTTTCTTTAAGAGGTGTTGGTCCATTATTAAACTTGACATTGTTCCATTTATCTAAAAAATCTTTTCCACCAAATCCGTCCCGCCGAATGTAAATACCACTTCTATCTCCCTTATCCCAAAGATTCCTTCACCGCAATCCATTTTGAGCTTCCGTTCCATAAGCCTTTACAATACTACTTACAAAATGGTAACAAAAATCCTTGTTAATCGCCTTAAGCCCTTCATGCACAAGATTATCTCCCCTAACTAGGGAAGTTCTATCCCCGGGAGAGGCACTGCCACTAACTACATCGTTGCCTCTGAGATCCTCCACTCTATGCATACGACAAAGAGTAAACTTGGATGGTTTGCCCTTAAGCTTAACCTAGAAAAGGCCTTTGACTGTCTTGAATGGGATTTCATCCGCTCTTGCCTCATTAAAGCATGTGTGGATACTCACTCTATGACCCTCATCATGAGTTGTGTTTCCTCTTTCTGTTCCCATGTCATTCTCAATAGCATCCACTCACCTAGCTTCCTCCCCCTAGAGGTCTCAGACAAGGGGATCCTCTCTCCCTTTATCTTTTTTATTATTTGCATGGAAGCTCTCTCTTCTCTCATTCACCAATCTTGCTCCGATGAGGATTGGAATCCCTTCCCCCTTGAGAAAGGGGGTGCCACCTTTTCCCACCTCCTATTTGCTGACAATATCCTCCTTTTTGGCCGGTCCTCAGAACAAAACTTGTGCCCTCCAGGACACTCTCCTGTCCTTCTGCGCGTCCTCTATTAAAAAAATAAACCGCCTTAAAAGTAGTATTATTTTCTCTAAAAGGACCCCCCAGGTGACATCTCCCTCTTGCCTCTTTAGGCATCAAGAGGGCAAAGAACCTTGGATCCTACCTCGGCTTCCCTCTCACCCCTAAGAAACCCTAGAGGGTTGATCTCCGATCTCTCCTCAACGCCATCCAGTCCAAGATTGCAAATTGGAAGGCCCACTTCTTATCTCGGGCAGGTAGACTATGTCTTATCAAATCCACCTTAAATGCTATTCCTTCCCACTCTATGCAATGTATCCATCTCCCATCCTTCATCTTACATGATATTGACAAGATTACTCGCTCCTACCTCTGGTTGGGCACTCCTCTAGAAAGCTTCATCTCTCCAACTGGGACTTAGTTACTCAACCTCTCTCAAAAGGTGGCCTCTGAATCAGAGCTTCCTGCCACCTGAATGGCACCTTTTCTACTAAACTTAGCTGGAAACTGCTATTTCACAAATCCTCCTTGGCTCATATTGCTATTAAGAGCAAATACCTTCACCTTTCTCCCCACTTCCTTCCACTCTGGGTCTCACATTTGGAGAAATGTGGGCATTGGTTGGCCCTTTCTAAAGCAGCACCTAACGTGGTCCATTGGCGATGGCTCCTCTATTACCCTCTAGGGCGATCCTTGGCTCTCTCTTGGGTCTCTTCGGAGTGCCATTTCTGGACCCCTCAACCTGAACTCCTCAATGCCAAACTCTGCTTGATTATTCATGATGGCCGCTGGGTCTTTGACCACCTTGACTTCATCCTCACCGACTCTATTTCTACTGTCATACTTAGTCTCCCCCTTCCAACCACCCCAAGGCAAGACATCCTCACAACTTCCCTTGCCCCCAAGAACAAATTCTCTCTAGGCTCCACCTACTTTTACCTCGTTGGTCCCTCCCCCCCTCCCACGCTACTTGCCTGACTTCTTTTGGCTGTGGGACAACCCCTCCCTTCCCAAAATTAAGGTTTTCTTATGGCTCGCTTGGTGGGACAAGCTACCCCTAAAACCTTACCCTTCACACTAGAACCATCATTCCTTCGTCTAGGTGCAACGTGTGCGCCAACCTCTCCCTCCCGGAGTCCTCCCTCCACTCCCTCCGCGATTACAGCGTTTCTATGGAAGTTTGGTCCCGTTTTAATGTTAAACCTTCCTTTTTCTCCCGTGACCTCCAACCCTAGTTGTTTGAAAATTGCACTGCATCAACACCACCTGGCCCACCATTTTTTAATTTATTGTCTGGCGCCTTTGGTTTAGAAGATGTGACACCATCTACTCCTCTCCTTCAGACATTTCTCTTCCTCGGTGTTAGGCCTGGAAATCCGCAGACCTTCCTAATCAGTATCTCATCTAAACCTGACTGTCAGGCCGTCAGGGTGTCAGGCTATCAGGACACATGAAGATAGGCGTCAGGCCATGGAGAGGACAACGGTCAAAATATCAGGACGATATTAGACCATATACGCATATTATAAAGGAATTATATACGCGGCATTAAGTGAGAAGATCTCGCAGTAAATGCAGTAATTAAGGGAGGAATAATTAGCAATTATTACAGGTAATAATGAAGAATAATCCGCATTCATTACCATATCAGGCAGCCGTTCAAGATTGAAGATTATATAAGGAGCACTTTGAAGATGTTGGAATCATCTCGTTCTCACACAAGAAGAAGCACACATTTACATACACAATACATAGAGAAATATAAGCATTGTTATTATCATACAATAATTCTCCCAAACTATATAGTGAAATCCTCTCCTGGCTTGGTGCCCGTGGTTTTTTCCCATTTAAGGGTTTTCCACGTACAAAATACTTTGTCTTATTATTGTTATCGTTATCTTATTTACAACTTTATATTGTACCCTAACGACCTGACCAATAGACTACCTAGAGCTAGTTAACCTTACACATCTCTACCCTGACCTGATTTCGCCTTGCGCAAAATCCACACAAAACAATTGGCGCCCACCGTGGGGCATCTAGCTCTTTAAATCCTTTTTTCTCAGCCTACAAAAATTCAAAAATCCTACAAAAATGGCCCAACCCACCATTGAAGAACAATTGAATACAACTCTCCAACAAATCGCTGAGTTGGAAAGCCTGAAAGAAAAAGTTGCCCAAACTGAGGCAGAAATCCTGCAATTGAAAGAATCTGAGTTAGCTCTAAAGCAAAAATTAGAAAAGACTCAAGGGGCAGGCTCTAGATTCCAACCAGGAACCCCATTTGCATCAATCATTAAAAATATTAATTTTTCCAGTTTTGGGAGCCCAAGTATTCCTAAATCCATTAATGTTAATGGTGATGATGAACTAAAAGATGATAAGGAGAAGCCTGATGAATCCGCAGCAGCCATCATGATGGCAGTGATTCAGGAGATCAAGAAACTCAACGAAAAATTCGATAAGATACCTGGAGTACCTGCCAGTATGGAAGAAGCTGCCCCTGACAGCTATGCTGATTCGCCTTTCATAGACGAAATAGCAAAAGTAGACCTACCAAAAAAATTCACAATTCCATCCATGAGGGTCTATGATGGAACCACGGATCCACAGAATCACGTGGCTCTTTACAAGCAGAAAATGCTGGCTGCATATTCCCAGCGAGTTTAGAAACGGCCCTGACTGGCCCTGATCTGCAATGGTATATCAACCTGCTAACTGGGAGCATCCATTCCTTTGCCAACCTGATCAACAGTTTTAACCAGCAGTTCGCAAGTAGCAGGGAGTTGGAGAAACGATCCAGTGACCTTTACCAAGTTACACAGAAGCCTGATGAAACTCTCAGGACATTTCTTGCAAGATTCAACAAGGAGAAAGTATCCATACCCGGTGTGACGTTGGAACAGCAGTGGAGGCATTCAGACAGGGGTTACTACCATATAGTGACTTATACAGCGAACTCACTAAGTATCCCTGCCATATCTTCGAAGATGATCAGGCCAAGACTCTTGCTTTCATCAGGCTGGAAGAAGACGAAATCTATAAACTTGGATCACCCAGTAGACCAAAAGATCATGAAAGGAGCAGTAGGAAGAGCAACAAAGGAAACAACTACAGACCTACTACATATTCCAGGCCAGATCAGTCAGAAGTTAACCTGGCTCATGAGTATCAAGGTAAGGTTAAAGTTTATCCACCTATCTCCGAACATAACTTAAGTGTTGAGGGTGCAGGATTAATCCAGAGACTTGACAACATGGGATCAGCTGTCAGATGGCCCAGGAAGTCAGAAAATCCAAATCCCAGAAGAGACAATTCAAAATGGTGCGAATTTCACATGGATATTGGACACACCACGGATGATTGTTTCACCCTGAGGAAGGAAGTGGCCTACCTGCTAAAATCAGGATACTTGAAAGACCTGATCAACACAAAAGGCAAGAACGCAAACCAGGATAAAGAGAATCAGGAGCATAAGCAGGATCGTAGTCTCCCTCCACCACCACCAATCTATGAAGTAAAATTCATATCTGGCGGTTCGGAGATTTGCGGCCTGACAAGTTCAGCAGCAAAGAAGATAGCCAGGACGCCAAGGACTGTGTCACCCTGCAAGCCGGATCATGTCCCAACAATCACTTTCAATGATTGTCACCTAGTGGGCATCCCTGATGTTCATCATGATGGCCTGGTAATTTCCATGCAGATTGGAACAGCCACAGTAAGAAGGATCCTGGTAGACGGAGGCAGCTCAGTGAACCTGATCATGCTTGACGTACTGAAAGCCATGAAGATCAACGAGGACCAAATCATCAAGAAATCCAGCGTCCTAGTAGGATTCAGTGGCGAAACAAGGAATAGCCTAGGAGAAATCCACCTCTCAACCTACTTGGAAGGAGTCTCATCTTATGAGAAATTTGGAGTCCTTGACTGCCTGTCATTCTACAACGCTATCCTGGGTAGGCCCTGGATTCATAATGTCAAGGTCGTACCGTCAACCTATCACCAGTGCATCAAGATACCAACAGATTGGAGCATAGCCAAAATCAAAGGGGATCACAAGACAGCCCAGGAATGCTACACAACAGCCTTGAAGCCTTCCAAGGCAGGTAAGTCCCTGGCATAGCAATTACAAAGACCCCCATCGGAGCACTTATGTGGCACCTCCCGGGATGGAGACAGATCGGGTAATCCTAGACTCTCGAGTACCCGACGATATGTTTTAATAGGATCGACGCACCGAGATAGTGTCGGGCCCGAACTGGTAAAGTTCCTTAAAAATAAATCATCTTGGTTTGCTTGGTCACATTTTGATATGACTGGAATTAGCGCTAATATAACTACTCATAAACTCAATGTTGACCCATCTTTTAAGCCTGTACAACAGAAAAGGCGGAAATTTGCAGCTAAAAGAAATACTATTATAAACGAGGAAGTAGAGAAACTCTTGGATATGGGGATGATCAGGGAAGTAATGTATCCCGAGTGGTCAAGCTAACATAGTTGTTGTGCGAAAAAAGAATGGAAAGTGGAGAGTCCGTGTAAACTACACCGACTCGAACAAATCTTGTCCTAAAGATCCATTCCCCCGCCTCATATCGATGCCATGGTAGACGCAACAAGAGGCCACGAGATGCGACATTCATGGATGCTTCCAAAGGGATTCAATCAAATAAAGATGCACCCTGCCGACCGGAAGAGTATCGCATTCATTACAGCATCGAGGCATATCTTTATTACACCGCCATGCCTTTCGGCTGAAGAATGCGGGGGCAATGTACCGGCGCGCCGGTCAACATGATGTTTAAAGACCAAATAGGTGACATCATGGAAGTATACATAGACGACATGGTGGTGAAATCCAAGAATGCAGAAGATCATGTGAAACATCTAGAAATAGCATTTGAGATATTGAAAAAATATAACATGAAGCTAAACCCTACAAAATGCCACTTTGGAGTCTCTGCAGGCAAATTCCTTGGATATATGGTCACAAAGAGAGGCATAGAAGCTAGCCCTGAACAGATAAAGGCTATCCTGGAACTACAGTCACCCAAGTCTATCAAAGATATCCAGAAATTGATAGGCCGGGTAGCTGCTCTGAACGGTTTCATATCAAGATCCTCTGAGAGATGCAAAACATTTTATAACCTCCTCAGAAAGAATAAACAGTTTCAATGGACGGATGAACATGAGACAACTTTTCAGGATCTAAAATCCTACTTATCAACTCCACCCTTATTGGCTAAGCCAGAGAAGGGAGAGCCTTTGTCGAAGATACCTATCATCACACGACCCAAATCAACAAGTGATCCTGGTGAAAGAACAGACGGTCGGCAACATCCAGATCTACTATGTAAGTAAAAGCCTCGCTAGATCTTTGAGTTGAGGTATGGACTATTTGAAAAATATGTCTTAGCCTTAATTATGTCATGTACTAAATTGCGACCTTATTTTGAAAGTCACCCCATTATAGTCAAGACCAATTTACCCATAAAATCTGCATCTGCGTAAGCTGAACTTTCGAGCGGGATGGCAAATGGTCGGTCTGATTAGCACATACGACATCTCCTTTGAACCCAGGGCATCGATCAAATCGCAGGCCCTAGCAGACTTTGTGGCTGACTTTAGCCCTAACCTGGAACCAGACCTGATAAAAGAGGTCAACCAACTAGAAAATAAAACCCCAGACCAAGAATGGACCCTATTCAAAGATGGGGCATCCAACACCAGGGGGATACGATTAGGACTAGTACTTAAATCGCCCCAGGGAGATATGATAGCACAGGCTGTAAGCTGTGAGTTCAAAGCCACGAACAACGAAGCAGAATATGAAGCCCTGATAGCAGGCTTAAAGGTATGTCTAGACCTCGGTGTTCAAAACCTAAAGGTAAAAACTGATTCACTCTTAATTGCTAATCAAATAAAGGGAATTTATACGGCTAAGGATGCAAAAATGATTTCGTATTTAGAATATGCAAAAAACCTTACCGCTAAATTTGCTTTATTTTACATAGATCAAATATCAAGAGACCTGAATACCCAGGCTGATGCTCTGGCTAGCCTAGGTTCAAATTTCACCCCCACTGTTTTCGACAAAATACCAATTGTGCACTTATTAGAGCCAGCCAACAACAAACCTGAACAAGTCAGTCCTGTCAATCAGGACAATAACTCTTGGACTAAACCCTATTATGACTGGTTTTTCCGAGGAATACTGCCTCAGAGTAGACATGAGGCAAGGCCTTTTAAAATTAGAGCTTCAACTTATGCTATCATCAATAATACTCTGTTCAAGAGATCGCAGGCTGGACCCTACCTAAGATGCTTGGAGCCTGACGAAGCCAAACTAGTACTTCAAGAAATACACGATGGACACTGTGGCAACCACAATGGAGGAAAGAGCCTGGCAGCAAAGTTCTCAGGACATGTTACTACTGGCCTACACTGAGGGCTGACTGCCTGGAATACTCTTCAAAATGCGAAGCCTGCCAAATTCATGCACCAATCATACATCAGCCATCTGAACTCCTACATTCAATCTCCGCGCCCTGGCCATTCATAAAGTGGGGCATGGATATTGTGGGAAAACTGCCCGTAGCTCCAGGACAAAAAGTATTCATGTTAGCTATGACTGATTACTTCTCCAAATGGATTGAGGCTGACTCTTTCAGGCAAGTAACTGATAAAGAAGTAATATCCTTCATCAGGACAAATATCATTTGCAGATATAGAGTCCCATCAGAAATAGTATGTGATAATGGAACTCAATTTGTGGGGAAAAGGACCCAAGCATTTTGCCAAGAATGGAATATCAACCTAGTAACTTCAACCCCTGGATATCCAAAAGCCAATGGCTAGGCCGAATCAAGCAATAAGGTAGTCATAAGCTGCCTAAAAAAGAAGCTAAAAAGAAGACGAGGAAGATGGGCTGAAGAACTTCCATTAGTACTATGGGCAGACAGGACAACTCCAAAAACTGCAACAGGCCAAACACCTTACTCCCTGGTGTATGGCTATGAAGCTCTCATTCCTGCGGAAGTAGGAGTACCAACATCCAGATGCAGCCTGAACAATGTTGAAGCAAACAAAGAACTAATGCAAGACAACTTAGTCCTAACAGAAGAATTAAGAGACACTGCCAAAATCAGGATGGCATCCTATCAACAAGCAGTCGCCAGGACTTACAATAATAACATTAGGATCAGGGTCTTTAAAGAAGGAGACCTTGTCCTACGCAAGGTATTTCCAAATAAAAAAGAAAAATCGGCAGGCAAACTGGCTCCCACATGGGAAAGCCCTTACTTAATCGATTCAATTGTTGGACTAAGAGCATACAGGCTCCAAACGCTAGAAGGGGAAATGATCCCAAGATCCTGGAATGTAACTCATTTAAAATTATTCCATATGTAAAGATCAAATCAGGCTACAATCAGGTATAAATTCAATCACTACTCAACCTAACGTGCTACGTGATGAACTACATGTTTTACATGCCTTGTCTGTATTTTATATCTGTTCAACTAACCTATTTATTTACTTCTTGAATCCTGAAAAATTATACTCCCTCCAATTTTCTATTATCTTCCCTCTTTCCTTTTTCACACAAGTTTGATTATCTTCTCTCTTTCCTTTTTTGGTAAATTTCATTCATTTTTTATTAATTTCTCTCTCCTAAAAAATCAACAACTCTCATTATTTTATCTATTCTTTATTCATCATTCATTCTTTATTATTTTCTCTCACTTATAAATTTCACAACTTACAATACTTTATTCTACTTTATTCCTTCTTTCTTCCCCTTTTTTAATTTTTGTGCCCAAAAGAAAGAGGAAGATATAAGGAAATAGGAGGGAGTACATGATAAAATATTCAGGATTGAGGGCTACTCTACTATATATTTCTGAAACAAAAATTCTGCACTTGACTGTGCCTGACGAGTTCGTAACCGCCACCAGATACAGTAAAAAGTCAGGACCAATCAGGCATGAAATAATTGCCTGACCTTACTAGGTTTACTGCCACGGATTACAACCGGCTGGACGCAGCAAGACAGGTTTAAGGGTGTTCTCTCCCAAACACTTAGTCTAAAATGTCCTCTTGACAGGCCGAATACCAAGCCCTCCAGCTAGGCAGGAGACATAAGCCCTCCTGACAGGCCGGTTTTCCCACCCCTTCAAGCATTATAGCAAAAAACTATACTTGGTTGAATTACTCATAAATAACAAAATAAAACGAAAATGATGTGCAAGTTATTCAAACAAAATATCTGAAAGGCCCAACAGGATGAAACTCACAAACCAAGCAAAGTCAAAAGCAAAATCAGCCAAAAGAAGGCCACCATGCCTATATTAATAAAAACCTTTACCCCCTGGGGCAAAGGTGCCAAAATATTCATAAAGGCCAGGGATAGTCTCCCTGGCCCAAGACAGGAAAAGAAAAATATTGTTTGTCCAGGGACATCCCCTCTGGATGGGCCAAAATACCAACTGAAAAAATAAATTACTGCTTCTCCTTAGAAACAGTACCAACATCAACACCCTGCTCCCTACTCTTAGCCGGATCAGCGTCAACATCCTGCTCCCCTGGAGAGTCGACCTCCTGTTCATTTTCCATATTATGTAGGTCAGGATACTTTGAAGCAGCAAAAGCCATCTCAGCTTTAGGGTTCCATTTCGCCCTGGCCTCGACAGGCTCCGACATAGCAGCCGGCCTTCTCTTGATATAGAAGTAGAGGGAAGCATCATCCAGCTTGAACTCTAAGTCATCCTTCTCTTGGGTGAGCTCCACATTTTTGTCCAAGGCCTCCTACAACAGCCGCTTGCTGGAAACTGCCTCAGTCTTAGCAGCATCTCTCTCAGCCTGCACCCTTGTCAAGTCAGCAACTTTAGCAGCCATGTCAGCTCGTGCAAAATCTAGCTCAGACTTCAACCTATCATAATCTGATCTCATCAGATCAATCCTGGCTACCAAAGAGGTAGCCTGATAGGCATTTTGGAGACAGTTCGCAGTGCCCTGACCAAAAACAGAGAGAAAAGTATGAGTAATATACCCCAATAATAAAAACTGCTCAAACGAACCACACTTAAAAATTGTTCCAGCCTACCTCCCTTACGGCAGCCAAAGCACCTGCCAAGAGGCTGACTGAATGATCCACCGAAGCAACTGCCTGAGTAGCAGTCTCAACAGGGTCAACGGTGAGCATGACATCTGATTTAGAAGCAGCGTAGTCCCTGATTTTCACCCTAGCAGCCTCCATATTGTCCACCCTGGCTCTCACTTCCCTGACCGGAGCAGAAATATCAACATCCTCAATTTTCCTTTTTTGGGCTGCTGAACTTGTTTCAGCAGGGGCAGCAGGTATAGCAGTGACCTTGGCAGCATCAGACTGTTCAGTCAAATCAATAACAGGCTCAGCATCCCCGCTTCCCTGGGAACCTTCTTCCTTGATTTTAGCCAGCCTGGCCGAAAGGTCAGCCATGCCAAACCTGGCAAGGCGGATAGATGACCTGGTGGCTACAACGCGAAATATTATATTAGAAATATAAACCAAACATTACCAGGAAGCTAAAGTAAAAAGAAAAGAAAGACTAAGATAGACTTACTGCCTGAGGTAGTAGCATTAGCAGCCCCTGAAGGTTTAGCCGCCCTGGCAGCACCGTCAGCCTTCAAGCAGCGAGGAAGGTGACCAACCCCACAACAGAGAGGCCAAGACCTCTCCAAAGGAGGAATAACAAGGAAAGCAGAAATATTGGGAGTGGGATACTCAGTTTCAGTAACCCAATCATCAACTGCACACGTGAGAGGTATGACTTATTATAAATTTCATTTTATTTTTCACTAACAAGTGAAATATGCAGGGCAAAGAGAGAAACCAAAAGACTCACCAGCAACGCAAGCCTCATGATTTAAATATGCCAAGTCAGGACCCACAGAATTGGTCCTGAAAAACATGTACCCAGCAGCCCAGCCTTTATCATGGCCGATGTCCAAGTTGCTCAAAAGAGGAGTAGTAGACGCCCTGACCTTAAAACTTATACGGCCAGGACTATTTGTTTTAACAGCATAACAAGCCTTCAAATCATCGAGAGAAAAAGAAATATTGTGTTTTTTTACAGAGATTCTCAATGGAACACACAACCTTCCACACCATTGGCATTAACTGATAGGATGGAACACCAATCTTCTTAATAACCTCAACCATAAGAGGAGAAAAAGGAAGCTTATAACCTTCCCTGAAAGTCCAATCATGAATACAGAACCAACCAGGACAAGCCCAGTCAGCCCTGATGGGAGAATTCCCAGGGATCTAGACTTCAGCATCAGCAGGAATGATCCCCTTATCCTTCAAAATCTTCTCAAACTCAGGCTTCAAACGGTTTGCAGGAGGAATATTGAGATCATCTCCAATGGAGAATCACTCGGCTTACTGATTGTGGGAGATGGAGCAGCAGAAGAAGTAGGTAGATTTTCAGAAGAAGTTTCCTCAGGATTCTGAGGAGGAGGGGTTGCAGGAACCGCTGCGCTGGTAGACTTCTTTTTTGTAGCCATTATTTGAAAGATTATGGAAAATTGATCGAAGATTGAAGAAGTTGGGAATTAAGAGAAATGAAGAGAAAGATTATTAAAGAGAGAAATAAGAAGAGTTGCTTTGGTGAGTTCAACTTAATGAAGCACGCAGGTATTTATAATGGAGAAGATTAGGGTTTCAGCCGCAAAGGAAGTGGATAATCATTAAGGAAGTTGCAGTAAATATTACACGCGTCATCAACTGCAGTAAAATAGCCGTTACAGGAAACTGACTAGGCAAAACTTAACCGTTGGGTAATTTTACTAAAAATAAAGTTACCTCCTCATTTATTCGTCTTGGCACACTGCAAATAAGGAGATAAGAGGCAATTGTTAGGCCTGGAAATCCGCAGACCTTCCTGATCAGTATCTCATCTAAACCTGACTGCCAGGCCGTCAGGGTGTCAAGCTATCAGGACACATGAAGATAGGCGTCAGGCCATGGAGAGGACAACGGTCAAAATATCAGGACGATATTAGACCATATACGCGTATTATAAAGGAATTATATACGCGACATTAAGTGAGAAGATCTCGCAGTAAATGCAATAATTAAGGGAGGAATAATTAGCAATTATTACAGTCAATAATGAAGAATAATCCGCATTCATTACCATATCAGGCAGCCGTTCAAGATTGAAGATTATATAAGGAGCACTTTGAAGATGTTGGAATCATCTCGTTCTCACACAAGAAGAAGCACACATTTACATACGCAATACATAGAGAAATATAAGCATTGTTATTATCATACAATAATTCTCCCAAACTATATAGTGAAATCCTCTCCTGGCTTGGTGCCCGTGGTTTTTTCCCATTTAAAGTTTTTCCACGTACAAAATACTTTGTCTTATTATTGTTATCGTTATTTTATTTACAGCTTTATATTGTACCCTAACGACCTGACCAACAGACTACCTAGAGCTAGTTAACCTTACACAACTCTACCCTGGCCTGATTTCGCCTTGCGCAAAATCCACACAAAACACTCGGTTTTGTGACGCTATCTCCTCCCAAACGTCTTCCTGAATCAATGCCAATTAGACTCCCCTTTCACCCGCCCCTCGTTGCTCCCATTTGTCTGCCTACCGCTACCTGTGTAGCTGGGCCCCTCCCCCACAACATTCTTTTAAAATCAATGTAGATGCGGCCTTCTCCTCTTCCTCTTTGGTTACTAGTATTGGGTGTATTATTAGGGATTCTATTGGTTCGGGGTTGGTCCAACTGTTTGATTTCCCCTAACCCCTTTATTAGCAAGGTCCTTGCTATTAGAGAAGGGATACGTTTTCCTATTCAGTCCACGGGTAAATTTGTGATTTCCTCTGATTGTATCAATGTCGTTAATGCTATCTTGAGAAATGACTCACCCTGTGGCCCATATACTAATATTTTTATTGAGTGTAGGGAACAATTACAGGGCTCACCCAACATGGAGCTCGTGTTTGAGAAAAGAGAATCTAATAAGGTCGCGGATGCGCTTGCTAAATTTTCCTTCAAGGATGAAAGTCATTGTAATGGATGTTTTACTTGGGCTCATGCCCCTTCTTTTGTAACTAAACTTTGTACTATTGATTTCTTAGCAGCATGTACGCCCCTTAATCCCGACCCCCCTCCGTGATGTAATTCAAACCTTTGCGTTTTTTTAATATATGTTCTTTTTGTCCAAAAAAAAAGTAATACCTACACAATGAAGATATCGACTTAATGTTAAACATCAAAATATATTGGCACACTAGATCCTAAATTAATTATTTGTAATGTCTAAGTCATAAAAAATCAATCCAAATAAACTATATTAGGATAGACTAGGGATGGTCAAACATTTGCGCCAACCTGGCCTGCCCTGCCCCACCCCGTCCTTCAGGTAGATTTTTACTCAACCAGTGTTAGGCCCAGCCTGACCGTAAAAAAGTAGGGTCGAGCCCGGTAAAACAAATCCAATCTGACCCGACCCTAATTTTTGATATT
This sequence comes from Silene latifolia, assembly GCF_048544455.1. Lineage (NCBI taxonomy): Eukaryota > Viridiplantae > Streptophyta > Magnoliopsida > Caryophyllales > Caryophyllaceae > Silene > Silene latifolia. The sequence continues at coordinate 135,331,106 of NC_133526.1, forward strand.
ATTTGAAAATAATGTTGAATGATGACCCGGATAAGGCAGATTACGAGCCGACGACCTCCATCAGGCCCGTCCTGCCCTGATCGAGCCTGTGTTTTTCAATCTGGTCGACCTTGGACTGAAATTTATAAACTCTCATTTTTAAGTCTATGATAATTAACATTTAATTTCATTAAATTAAATAAACTAGTTAACTAAAGTGTGTTTAGCATTAATAACCATCAATGGTTAAGGTTATAATATTATTTTGAAGATAAAATACTTGATTATCTTATACTGCATACATTCAACTCCACACTACACTTATTCCATTTCCATCCATTCAACTCCACACTACTACTTTCCTTATTTGGCAAATAAATACCCCCTTTTATCCTAATACAAACCCATTATTTACACAAAATGCCACTCTTGGCCCACCCTAATTCTCCATCAAAACCCACCCTAAACTAACAATTAACCCAATAACATAGTTTAACCCAACCCAACCCACTAATCACTCTCTCCAAAAAAAGAAGGCCCACCCATCCAACCCCATAATACCGTTAAAAAAAAAACCCAATCATCAACTTTCTCATTCTCTCAAGTACTCACATTTACCCTCATTTTCTCCCTTATCTCTCTAACTCTCCAAAATCTTCCACCTCAAACCCTAATCCCTTTCATCTTCTCCCTCTCTAAACTGCCGCCTCTATCTTCTCTCTTATTTTCCCTCTTATTTTCTCTCTAAAATATCCTCAAATTTGCTTCTTTAGACGTTATTTCCTCAAATGGTTCCTCATTCACAAATCTTGCTTCAGTAATCTTCATCTTTCTTGTTTGATTTACATGGATCATCCACATGCAAACTGTTCAAAATATTGTTTGCAATGTGTCCTTGCTTGGTATCGTCTCGGTTCCTCATGCAACGAATTTGAAGATGAAGAACCAGTGACCGAGTCACCTCCTCTTGACATTCTTGTACCTGATTCCCTAGATCTGAATGATTTAGGGACTGAAATTGCAGAGACGGAGTTTGATGATCCATATTTCTTTGTTCCTAATACACCTGAGTACGATGACATCTCCGATGTTAATGATGGTTGCATATCTGCTGGGAAAAAGGTTAAAGAAGTTGATTCTGCTCCTGAATCAACTAGCACAATTAAATTCTGGAACTATACCAAGAGATTCTTAGCAAAACTTGAAAAAAGAAAATGGGTTGATGATGGTTGTATTACTTGTATATATTCTGGGAAATCGCCTGAAAAATTTGAGCCACTCCCTGAAACACGAAGCTCATTTAGAATGAGACAGTATGAGGAGAGATTCTTGGCAAGACTCAATAAATCGTCTAAATAGGGAGGTATAATTCTGTCTCTCAAACTTTTATGCTCTTTTTTCATACTCTATTGCAACTGCTTTCTTATTTTTCTATCTGTTTGGGCATGTTTGTTGTAATTTAAGTTGGGGTATAAGTTTTATAGTTGTTATCTTGCCTCTATTGTGTAATGGTTTGTTTGTTGTTGGGATTAGTCGTTATGTTGCCTCTATTGCTACTGGTAAATTGCCTCTACTGTTAGTTGTTATATTGCCTGTATTGTACTGGTTTATGGTATGCTGTTGTTGGGGTTCAGTTAGGTGTTGCAGTTGGTTGATGATGTTGTTCATTGATTATTTTAGGCTTTGTCTATTGTTTTTGCTTTGTCTACTGGTTTATGATATATTGTTGTTGGCGTTCAGTTGGGTGTTGCAGTTGGTTGATGATGTTGTTGATTGATTATTTTAGGCATGATTGTTTATGTTGTCCTCAATGAAGGTCCCAAATGGACAGAGAGGTTGTAGTGATTGTATAGCTCAGTGATGAATGTAACTTAATGGTTTGAGAGTAGTAGCTATTTTTTAAAAAAAATTTGAAGGCAAGGGGCCATTTAGTTGAAGTAGTCTAGCCACCACATGGTCAACCAATGAATGAGTGTGTGTGCTTACCGATTTAAATTGCAGTAATAGCTCAATGATGAATTTACCTGAACTGGTTTGAGAGCTGTATTTGTTGTTGGCTTAATCATTACTGTAATTTAATGGACATAACATGGTCTACCTTCATTGAGTGCGTGTAGGAGGCATTACTACTTTACATAACTCAATGATGAGGCTAATTAGGCCTGAGAGTTTATGTAATTTTCCATTGCTGAATTAAGATGTGTAATTTTTGTTGTTTATAAACCTCGGTGATGATGAACCTTAATGGTCTGAGAGGTGGCTCAGTGATGATATACCTTAATGGTTTGAGAGCACTTTTAAGTTTATACATTTACAAAACATGAGTGGCCATTTTATTGAAGTAGTTAAGCCATCATATACAAAACAAATGAATGTGCGTATGTGTGTGTTAAACCATTTAAATTGCAGTAATAAGGCATACACAAGTAATATCAGTCACTTTTTTTGCCTATATTATTACTGTTATTTCATGGACTTGACATGGTCTACCTTCATTTGTGTGTGTGCAGGAAGGCTTAATACTTGCCACAACTCAGTGATGAGGCCAAATAGGCCTGAGAGTTGATGTCAGATTGCAGTTAATTGAACTGCCTAGCATATGAACTGTAAACAGAACTTAACTTGAAACTGAAAACTGAATTCCTTAACAAGTTGCATTGCATTAGATTGTCTTGCATTACATACAAGTTGCATTGTTCATAATTTGATTACAAGTTAAACATTTCTTAGTATAGAAATTTGTATACTCTAAACAAATTTCAAAAACAGTGAACATCCTAATTCAGTATTTAGATATTCTGAACTACTAATGCTTGAACATTGTATCCTAATTCACCCATCAAGTACTCTAAACCTTCTGTTTGACCTATTCCTTCTAAATACCCAATGCATTCTCTTACCAAGTCTTCACTAACCTCCAAATTTCTTGGTAATATGCCAAGGGCAGCAAGCATACCCTTCTTCGTATGTGGGATTGCAAAATCATTATGTCCCTTACTTTTTATAATCTCAACCATAACTGATTGTAATGTTAGGAAAATATTGTTGAGTTTTATATGAGTATAATTAACAAATGATTGCATGACTGAATTGCATAGTTCATCAACTGATTTTGCTGCTTGTTTGGATAGTAAGGACTGTAATGCCCTAAAATATCCAAGGTCATTAACGTTTAAATCTGGTGAGTTAGGAGGTTGGAAAATTAACTCAATCTTGAAACCATCTGAGTTTGCAACAACCATGAATTCTGGATCATTGTTCTTTATATGAGGTCTTGCATTATCTTGTTGAATGGAAATGTGTTTACTTGATCCTTTAGGCCATTTAGTTTTGATATTTGGTATGACTTATTGTATGATGCATTCTCTTGTTACTTGTTTTGTAATAGAATCAATAGGCTTCGTCTCCAAAGTTCTCCTTGGCCTGTTTCTACTTGCCCTTGCTTCTGGTTGTTGTTTTGTGAAAGAAAACATACCAATTTTCCCATCAAAAAGTAACTCCCCATCCTCTGAATATATAGGCCTACTTACTGTACACATAAACATAACTTTTGTGATATACCTCTTGGATTGACAGCTCCTATATGGTAACTCTTCACCAGCAACCACATAAAACTTGTGACCATCATAAGTAATGTAAAACCACTTCTCATCCATGTGTATTATGTTGCTCATTTCTGCATATTTGATTTTTGTGATTGGCATTACATTTAAATCTACAAATTCTTGTACAACTTGTTCAACCACTAAGCATTTCTAAGCATGCTTCAATCTATTGATCTTGTTTGCAACATTGAGGTAAGGATGAAGGGGACTTGAATGTGGTTTCAATAAACCTCTTCACAAACCGATGAACGGACTGTCCCAACTGATACTCCCGTATTTTCTGAAACTCTAATCATGGTGTCTCTTTTACCCCACTCCAATGCTTTTATTTGCTCAATATCAGGTAGTATTTGTTTCCTATTCTTATTGCCCATTCTTTTGCTCTTAACATCTAATCCTACACCAACGGTTCTGGGTACTTTTGCAAGTTTCCAAATATTTGAGATTGTTCTACCTTTAACACCAAACTTCAGAGCTGCTACCTCCACATCTCCACCGGTCAGCTTACCCAGTTTTGATATCTGAAGCAAATAGATGGCCACTTCTTGCCTTGAATCTTCAGAAAGGCACTTGCCTCCCATTAAATGATGATGATGTAATTATTGGATCTTTTGGTTATGAAATTTTGGCTCAATGGTCTGTAATATTTTTCCTAGGTCCTTAATTTTTTTTTGGATGAAAGATTCTGAGCAGTATTGTGTTTGTGTAATTTCTGGTGGTGCAAATTTTGGTGGGAGTATGTAATTATTTAGGGGAGATTTATCTATTTAGAAAGGACCCTACTTTGGACATGATGTTTTTTGGGGGAAAACTCTTAAAGAGACCTCATTTGGTGGGGTTTTTAAACTGTTGTAATTTTTGGTGGAAATTTTACCACCTAATTAGTTCTTTAATACAAAGTGCTTTTTCCTTAATAAAGCAGAATTTTGTCCAAGTACATGTACTTTTATTCATTGTTTATTTTGTTCTTAAAACTTGTGCAAAAAGGATAAGTGTAGTGTGAAGTTGAATGGAGGGAGTATATATATATATATATATATATAGGCGGGATCTCGTGAGTTGGGGTCTTATGGTGAGTTGTGAGTTGGGGAAATCAAGGGCTGAGATTAAAAGAAATCAAGGGCTGAGATTAAATGATAAATTAAAAAAAAAAAAAGGAAAAATCGAAAAATACAAAACCAGCTGAAACATAAAACAAAAACTTCATTCAAACAATATTCTCTCTCTCTCTAAATCTCTCTACAAATCAAAAACAGAGAAACTCAAAAATCAGAACGCCGACTATAGCAATCTCATAAAAAACCTAATAAAATTACACAAAATCGTTGATTTTTAGCTGCAATCGAATTACAGGTAATGTAAATTCGTTGATTTTTAGTATGTTCAATCGTATTTTCGGAATTAATGTAAAAAACCTAATTAATGTAAAAATCGTTGATTTTTAGTGTAAATTCGTTGATTTTAATTGAATTGAATACTTGATTTTACTGTTTTCAGGTATAAAAGATGGACAACGAGATCAATAACAATGTTAGCGAAGAAATGAACTCGACAGTAAATATGGAAACAGGTAATACTGTTATTGATTCTTATCTCTTCATCCGCCGTTGTTTATAAATAAATTATTGATTTCTATGTGTTTCTCAGCTGTTATTCTGATATTATTATACTGTCTTGCTTGTATTAGAGTAGAAAAAGAGAACTGTTATTCTGATATTAATGTACTATTATTAGCCTGAGTGTTTATAAATCAATTATTGATTTCTATGTGTTTCTCAGCTGTTATTCTAATATTATTGTACTGTTTGGCTTGTATTAGAGTAGAAAAAGAGAACTGTTATTCTGATATTAATGTACTATTATATGCCTGAGTGTTTATAAAACAATTATTGATTTCTATGTGTTTCACAGCTGTTATTATGATATTATTGTACTGTCTGGCTTGTATTACAGTAGAAAAAGAGAACTGTTATTCTGATATTAATGTACTATTATTGTAACAAGATCAAGAACATGATTATATTATTCGATCATTATTGTGATATTATTGTAATATTATTGTGCGATTATTGTGCAGTAGCATGAAAATATATGCCTTGCAAAAGAGTAACATAATAAATACAGTATTATCTGTATGTAATAAAGTAGAATCAGAGTACTGTTATTCTGATATTACTGTACTATTATTGTAAAAAGTAGAGAAATATGTTGATATTATTGTACCGTTATTCTGATATTACGCTACTATTGTTGTGATATTATTTGTCTTTGTAGCGTGAAAATATACTACCGATAAGAGAGTAGCATAAGATAAAAACATTTAGTGTTATTGTGATGTTATTGATTGTCGTCTGTTTCCCACCTGCTGTTATCATACTGTTGTTGTCACATTACTGCAATTTTGATCTCTCCCCCGTGCTACTGTTATTGTGATGTTATTGTGATTTTGTTGTCCAATGACCGTACTCATTATATTAATTTCTTGTCATGAGATCTTTCTACTGTGTCTATTGTTGAAGACAATGCGGTCTTAACTATTGGGGATTCTTCTAATAACAATATATACACCAGCCAACCTGTTCGTAAGAAGAAAACGATGAGTTTGTTCCAACTCTTCATTACAAAGAAGACCCGGGGACCGAGCGATGGAAAGGGGTAAGGACTGAGAGAGTTATTTTACGCCTAAACGTGGCATGTTCTTTCTTACCTTGGACGATGCAGTACAGTTCTACAGCATATATGCACTAGCTTGCAGATTTGATGTGAGAAGGTACACAAATGCGCAATATAAGGGGGGGCGTCAGCGTCAAATCACTGGTCTGTAATAGACAGGGGTATAGGGATATGAAAAGAAAACTGCGACTTGAAGCAACAAATCACAAAGCTGGTAATTTGAGTACAGTAGAGAACAAAGACCGACGAATTAGACAGCCAAAGAAGCATGCTCTGACAAGGTGCGGCTGCAAGGCACACATGAGGTTGAGAACCTGTTAAAAAACAGACGAAAGACCGGCTGGGTATATTGTGGATGTCTTTGTAGACGTTCACAATCACTCCCTTTACTCTGTCAAAAACAGGGAGTTCCAGAAGCTCTCAAGGGACGTCCATGACTACATTAAGAGGACCATTATTGATCATACTAAGCTCAACATAGGTCCAATATTGAGCTTCAGAATTCTCAAGGAATACTCAAATGGTTATCAGAATATCGGGGCCTCTTTGCTAGACTTCAAAAACTTCAAACGAAATATCAAGTGTTACATTGGGGATAAGGATGCTAGTATGTTCATTGGGCATTTCAAAATGCTGGCTAAAACAAAGGGGTTCTATTTTGCTTATAATCAGGATGAGAACAAATGCTTGACGAAGGTTATTTGGGCTGATAAGGAAGGGATAAACAACTACAAGTTATATGGAGACACGATCTCGTTTGACCCTACTAATGGGACAAACAAATATTTCATGGTGTTTACTCCCTTCACCGGAGTAGACCACAACAAGAAGACGGTAACTTTTGCAGCTGGGTTACTTGACTTCGAGAGTCAGCATTCATTTGAGTGGATTTTTAAAAATTCCTCGAAGCAATGGGGCAAAGAAAGAACCTCAATGTGTAATTACAGACCAGTGCCCTGGAATTAAAAAGGCATGCCCAAATGTCTTCAACCATTCTGTGCACAAGTATTGCATGTGGCACATCATGCAGAAAATGCCTGGGAAAGTGGGAAGGGCAATCTGCAATGATACGGAATTTATGACCGACATAAATGCCGTTGTGTGGAATGTCGACCTCGAACCAGACGAATTTGAACAGAACTGGAAAACTGTTATTGAAGCCCATGGTATGGAAAGCAACCGGTGGTTGAAGTATGTCTTTGCAATCAGACAAAAGTGGATACCGGCATACTTTCGGGATCTGCCTCTAGGTTGTTTGTTAAGAACAACCCAGAGATCCGAAAGTTCAAACAGCTATTTCAAGCGGTTTGAAAGCCACTTTGGAACCCTCGTCGAGTTCTGGATGAGGTACAATTCCGCAATAGAGCAGCAAAGGCATACACAAAGGATGATGGATAATGCCAATGAGCATAGTATGCTCGAGAAAGTAGGGCCGATGAAGGTAGAGATGCATGCATCCCTTGTCTACACACATCCTATCTTTGGGGACTTTCAGAATGAAGTCAAACATGCGATATGCAGCATGGGGGTCGGGGGGTTGACAACAGTAGGGGCTGTGGAGTACCATGACGTTCGTGATGGACTGAAGTACAGGAGCTTCCGAGTTGAATTTAACACCAAAACTAATGAGAGCAAATGTGCATGTAAGCTGTTTGAGAGGCATGACATTGTCTGCGTCGCCATATACTTGTGGGTGTGGAATGGTAGGCGGGTCCACAGGATACCCGACCCTTATGTCCTTGCTCGATGGACAAAGAAATCCTACAGCCAACCGTCCGAGATGAAAATGGAAAGGTGATAGAAGAGATTGATGAAGGCGACATCAAGAAAGCCGAGATGTCAAAGGTTTGGTTTGAGATTTATGCAACTCGTCGGGGTGATGGACGGTTATGCTACGGTTAAACAGATGAAGCAACTCTGAGAAAACCCCGACACGATTCGGGGAGAACATCACAGACCAATCGAACCGAAAACTAAAAACCAGGAAATCGAGGCTCTTCTCGGCATCACAGCTTCAAATGATATTGACGTTCGACCGCCAAACAAGGCCAAGAATAAGGGCAGTGGTAAAAGATTAAGGTCGTCGAAAGAAAAGGCCAAGAGCAAGCCACAAAAGAGGAAGCGAAGATGCGGTAATCGCAAGAAGTGGGTGAACCACAACAAGAGAACTTGTAATCTTCCATTTGCTTTGAAAGTCCCCCTTCGATGACGATGATGAAGAAGAATCGAAACGAAGAGGTATGAATCTGGACTAATACTCTCCTATTATTCTAATGTTATCCTCTTATTCTACTTTTATTCACCTATTATTCATGTGTTACTCGCTATTCTCACGCTTTGTGTTATTCTACTTTGCTATTCTCGCTATTAATGTGTTGTTATTTTGGAATAGAAAATGGATATTCTTTGTGGAAATGGATAGTGTTCTGCAATAACAAAGAGAGTAGTAGCTAAATTTAGTCTCTTTGCTATTCTCGCTATTAATGTGTTGTTATTCTACTTGCTATTAATATTATTCTACTTTGCTATTCTCGCTATTAATGTAGTTTGCTAAATACTAAGCAAAAATTGCAAACAATATGAATCGATGCATGAACTAACAAAAATTGCGGAATATGTTATCCTCTTATTCTACTTATTATTCCCTATTATTCCCGTGTTACTCTGCTATTCTCGTTGTTTGTTGTGTTATTCTACTTTTTATTCTGCTATTAATGTGTTGTTATTTTGGAATAGAAAATGGATATTCTTTGTGGAAATGAATAGTGTCTCGCAATAACAAAGAGAGTAGTCGCTAAATTTAGTCTCTTTGCTATTCTGCGCTATTAATGTGTTGTTATTGTACTGCTATTAATGATATTCTACTGCTATTCTGCTATTAATGTAGCTGCTAAATACTAAGCAAAAATTGCAGGAATATGAATCAGATGCATGAACTAACAAAGACAAAAGAGACGCAAAAGACAGCGGCTACGATGAAGACCTCGCCTAAAAATGTCAAAGACTTTTACTATTAGTCATTGTTTGAATTACATTTTAACCTAAAATGTATCTTCTAGATAGTAAAGTGAGACCTACATTATATGAGAATTAATACTAGTTACTTTAATTTTTTTTGTTAATATTATCTGACTGTTTTTTCACAAACCGCCCATAAAAATAAAACTGCAATTACACACTACAATAATAGTTGAATAATAACAGATTAGTAATATTTATAAAAAGCAGTTCCACTTTTCAGTTTTTATTAAAAACAGTTACCTAACCTAATCTAATATAATTACAGGAAAACTGTTAGTATTCCCCAGGCCCCTATAAATACTGCTATTGCGTGGTTTTTAAAAAAAAAAACACACACACACACTGAATAAGTACAGAAAAACTGTTTTGTATTCCAGGAAAATCTCTGCATCTCCTCTGCAAAAGGTAATTTCTTATCTTTTTTTTTGTTGGTAGACAGGTAATTTCTTATCTTTCTATACTTTATTACAGAAAAACTGTTTCTATTCCCCAAGCCCCTATAAATACTGCAACTTCGAGTAAAAAAACAAACACACACACTGAAAAGTCCATTCCAAAAAAAAACTTTATCTCCTCTGCAAAAAGGTAATTTCTTATCTTTCTATTCTTTATTTTTCTTTGATGTTTATTTTTCTTATCTATCAACACTATACTCTATGCTACGGAAAAGGTAATTCTCTTTCTTCTGCTTTGGTTTGCTTTTAATTTGGTTGAAATATTTTAAACATCTTTTTATAATGCAAAAAGTTTCATACTTCCAATGTTGCAGGATGAGTGACGTAACTGACGATAGCCGAAGGTCCCCGACAAGGGAGGAAATCGATGAAGCAAAACGGACGATAGAGTCCCTCACGATAGAGTTGATCGACACAAGGACAAATTTAGAGGCAGCAGAAAACTGTGAAGAGGCCTTAATAAGAGAGGTCGACTGTGTTAAGGCACAGTTGAAGGTTGCTGAACTTCAAAATGAACGTATTCGTAGACAGTTGAAGGAAAAGAAAAATAGGAACTACACGGAAGCCGACATGGACAATCAATTCATTGCTGGTGTGAATGCTCTGAGGAAGTATTACACTGAAGCCGATATTTCAATCTCTGGCGATTGGACACCAGTTCTGAAAGCCATGGAACTTATGGAAGTATACAAAAACCCTTTTGAGGATGAGTCGGTGGAAGTTGAGAGCACTTTGTCCAAGGACCGGCGCGCAGCGTCGAGAATAGAATAAAGATATAAAAATCTAACGATGATGGGCCAGGGTCACGCTTTTTTTAAATATGTTTAAAATATTTATTGCTTTTAAAAAAATGGCTTTAATATTTTAGATCGTTAATGTTTATTATGTAATTACTATCTTTAACTACTATTTACTACTATGTTTAAGTAATGTTGGAATAACAGAAGTCTTTGCCAAATAATAGTGCAATAACAAGATAATAACTGCTAATTATGCGGAATAAATACTGCAATAACAATGAGAATAATGGTAGAATAACATTTGGAATAAAAAGCGATCTAAACCACGCTTTTTTACACTTGACTAAATTTACACTTGGATAAAAATGAATAGTTTTAACAAAATAATCTTTGGACTAACGGTGGAATAACAAAGAGAATAAACTAGTCCTTTTGTGGAATAATACTTTGCAATAACAAATTTGAATAAACTACTTGTTATGCGGAATAATAGTGCAATAACAGCAGAATAACGGTGCAATAAGAATAGAATCACATTTGAGAAAAAACAGCCATTGACAGTTGAATAGAAAATGCATGTTCTTCGTAGAAATTGGATAGTGTTTGTAAACCTTAATTAAACTAGTGGAATAACAGCAGAATAAGTGTAGACTAATAGTACAATAACAAAGAGAGTAGCCTTATTATGCGGAGTAATACTTTGCAATAACAAATTGAATAATAATGGTAGAATAACACTGGGAAAAACGCAGTCTAAACCACTGCTTTTACACTTGACTAAATTTACACTTGAATAGAAATGGATAGTGTTTGTAGAAAACAAAGGTAAAAAGAAAGCTTAATTACACTAAAATAACTGTAGACTAATTGTGCAATAACAACACAACAAACTGCTCATTATCCTGAATAATACTGCAATAACAGCAGAATAACAGTGGGATTAGAGTAAAAATGGATGGTGTTTGAAAAAAGTACAAGTAATATGAAAACTCAATTAAATTAGAGTACACACTGGAATAACACTAGAATAATACGGGAATAACAGCACAATAAACTAGTAATTATATAGAATAACAGTGCAATAACAGCACACTAATTGTTTAACAACACAGTTTACACTAACTTAGTCTGACTTCCCTGGATACACAACAGTCAAAGGTACTGCATTCATAACAATGCCTGACTCTTCACTACCAGCAGATGATTGGGGTTGCACTTCGGGGGGCACTTCTGGCAACTTGTTCCTTGCTGCCGCCAAACCCAACGTCTTCGGCCTTTCAGTCTCACAAGCCGTCACTTTATCAAGAACTACTTGCCTATGAAGATTAATATTCGCCAAGATCAAGGAAGCCGACATTTCAACACAGAAGCTTCGACGAGCAATCTTGCTGTGAAGATTGCACTCAAACACGCTTCCACCATATTCCGCCATCGTGTACAGCAAGAAACACCCCGACTCCGAATTCAGGAGTTCCTTCTTTTTCCATTTAAAAGGCACATCAACGATTTCTAAATTGCGGCAATCTTCAGACTTCAGAACATTATGACCCTCCATAAAAACATACATATAGTTTGCCACAATCTCGGCCAATCTTCTGTAATCGGCTATTTGCTTGGAATCGTAAGTCATGTTGTCCAAAATATCAATCGATTCATTCATAAAGTTGATGCAGAAACAAGAGTAGTGATCATTGTACAGAATCGGCACAAACACAAGGTCGGAGTTCAGACGACATCTTCCATTGCAGGAATCGAAAAACACATTCCAGAATGCCAACAGCTTCTTACCCGGACCGTCAAGAGGACTTTAGGAATCAAAGTTCTCTAAGAGTGAATAAAGAGGATCCTTCAAAACAGAAAGCATAAACAAGTAAAAATAGTGCACAAGTGTTAACTTTATATCAATACTTGTGAGTCAATCTGTAGGTAATAACGCAAAATAGCAAAGGAAAAAACAAAATACCATATGACGAACTCCGAAAAACATTGAGCTTGGTTCTGAACGTTCCTCAAACTCCAACGAATTCAAAAGAATCGACCAAACATACACTACTCTTGTTGTCATCATAGCAGCTGCATCTACAATGGAAACAATATCCCCCCTGTCCAAAAACACGCCGACGTCGTCGTTGTACAACACTAACATCTCACTGCATTCACAAAAAATAACATATGATGAGAATAGTGGGATTACAGTGGTATAACAGCAGAATAACAGTTCAATAATAGAACAATAACAGCGGAATAATAGTGGTATAACAACAGAATTACAAAAGGGGATTAACAGTGGGATTACAGTGGACTAACAGCTGAATAATAGTGGTATAACAGTAGAATAACAGTTCAATAACAGCAGAATAACAAAGGGACCTAACAATGGAATTAGACGACTGACTAGGTTTACAAAATAACAAAGATAATAACAAAGCAAATTAACAAAGCAGACTAACAAAGGGGAAACAAAAAGACTAACTCGAACAGAACACTACAATCAAAGAAATGAAAATCGACACATACTCTTCTTTCAATCGAGCGTCTTCACGAAGAACAAAGCCCACCACTTGCTTCCGCACCTTCAAAGATCTTAGAGAACTGTTTTTGTTCTTCCGAAACAAATCCGACACCGCAACAAACCTACCGTCCCTCCTCGGCCCGCAATCCATAGAGCAACCCAGCCCGTCGTCCCGCCTTACCCCTTTTACGACTACCCAAATCCGACTTTGGACTCACGGGGCTATCCACACCCCCGCTTCCCACTTGACGGCCGGCGGTAGGGGTATTTCTAGAGAATTTAGTGCTTTGTCAATGACAGAGGAGAAGCGACGGGCTCGACAACAGTCGCGACGTCTTAACCTTCTTACCAACAGTTTTCACCCTGTCGGAACCACGACGTTTCTTACCGCTTTGAGAAGCCCTCTTTTCCGCATCCTCAATACGCCGTCTCTCTTCAAGCACACTCAGGGTTTCCTTTCTCGTCTTGTTCAACTCCTCCAAACTTTTCAACACATCTTCCCTGGACTCGTTCATATCAGACAGCACCAACAAGGCAACGATCTCAGCGCGGTAAAGGGCTCTTGAATCAGAATTACCCAAGTCACAATCAAAAACAGTTCCACGGTAAAAGAGCATGTGCAACATCGTATATACACCGCAGTCCAAATTTTCAATCGCAGCAGTTTGCCAGGTAAAAGGGACGTTGACAATTTTATAATCTTTAACCTCCCCACCTCGGGCAACTCCTTTGTGGACCAGAAATCCGACATCAAGTTCACCTTTAAAAAAAAAAGGAAAAAGAAAACATAATTACTAACAATACTTAAACAAACTAGGCTAAACACCAACAGAAAATTAAACACAATAAATGACTTACAACAGTTTGACAATACACCAAACGTACACACGCCTGTTGATCATCAGCAAACATCACCTCTTGAAATACATTATCAAGATATTCAACCCTCTTCGCAATGAAATTGATGCACAAACAGCTAAAGTGCTCCTGCAAAAGAATTTGGATGAAAATCTGGGAAAATATTTGGCCAAAAAAAATTGTTACTAATTATGTGGTTCTTTTAAAAAAGCAGAATAACAGCAGAGTAATAGTAGACTAACAGTAAAATAGTAGTAGAAAACACACAAAGTACAGAAAACATACCATATCAGAAGTAAGATCACACTCTCTCTTGTTGTTATTGACAAAGACAGTAAATGACAATTTGACTTCCGCACATAAATCACTCCTGGAAGCCTTATCATCTTTCGATGGCATACAAAGTCGCCGCAATGGATACTAAACAAGAAGTGGAGAAAAGAGTTGAAACGTGATCCAAACATGAAAAATAAAGTAAAAGAAAAGATAAGATAGAATAACTAACCGTTGCACCCATCCCAAAGAAAAGTCGACTTGGACTTCCTCTTATACAAGTATCATTAAGAAAGAGGGACCACCAGTCCACAACACCAAGCATTATCATTGTATCTGGAACCATCGATTCCATATCCTCTCGATTCGAATCGTTCACACCCCAAGTGACAAGATTCTCCCTTCAAAACCGAATAAACAGGCAAAATAAGAGTCACATGAATATATTTTTGAAGAACAAAAAGCAGTATAATATATTAAACAGAAAGCCGAAAATTTTTACAATAAAAACAAGCTATTACCCTTGCGAAATGTTATGATCATTCAAGAAGCAGTAGTCTGCAACCTCTTTCCGCTTCAATAGCATTGGGTTGAAAACATGTCCCATCGTTATCATTGATTTTGACAGGACAACTAGATGAAGAGCCACAGGACCACAATCATTGGTGCATCCGAAATTCTGAGGCACAACAGACAACAGTAGCTCCTCATGTGCAGCAGAGCGCAAAGAAATAACTTGTACCGATAGTAGGAGCATTCAACCCAAAGAACGCCATTGTCCTCTGGGACAGCCTCACCAACAACAAGATTTCCGGCCTCCAACACAAATTTCGGAATCCTGTTTATCGATTTATCTATCTCGGGACGCACCCCAAGCAACAAGTCTGCATGACAAGACATCACCACATCCGCTACCTCCTCTTCTCAGTCACGAATGCTTCACCGCCAATTTGAGTGGAATGCTTTGAGTGTCATTACGCAATGGAATGTCAAGCACCGATATCCGTCACCTCCGTCTCGGGCAAACAAGCATCGCCTCTTTGGAATTTCACTTGCTTGAACCTCTACCGGTGTACACTCAACAAAGATTAGGCACGTCCTCCGGCGGATTATCAACAAGATAGTCTTCAACTTGAATGTTAACGTCCTCCACATCATTGTTAACATCCTCCACGTCAATGGTAATATCCCCAACATCAACTACTTTCTCACCGACATCACCGGCTCTCCATAACGAAACTGAATGTCAGCACAGATATCCGTCGTAATAGAATTTAAACCGAGTGGTGACAATTGTGGAGTCCCCACCTTTGAACTTTGTTGAATGACGGGACTATGTTCAACACCCTTATTTTCAGCTACACCCTTCTTTTCGGATATAGTCGGTTTTGTCCGATGTACCCGACACACTCCTCATAAAATTGAGAAAACAGGTTAAATGATGGGGGTTCAATGATGACATCTTCATGTCTAGCTTTTTTGGAAGCTGGTTCTTCATGAACAGTTGATCGCGATTTATTGGCCACTTGCATAGCCAATACATGCTTTACCCGTTAAATCCGACTCACGGATAACTTGATCCGTGAAGAAAGATGGGGTGGCAACCAAATTCTCGACCCTTCACAACCAACTTTTTCTCGATCGTTCGCCGCTTTCTTTAGCACTCGTCGGGTTACTTGGTCAAGGGCAACTTAGCGAGGTGCTTGACGATAGCCTGCTGGGTCTTCTTCATCATCTTCGACTTTATAAGTTCCGCCCGTTCCAAGTATCGGCGGATAAAATCTGAGAGTCCCTCTCATTAAGCAAGATAAGTTGATGAACATCCCGTCAACATAAAATCCCAAAATTTTACTTAAAACAAGACAATAATAGTAGAATAACAGAGGAATAATAGTACACTAACAAAAAAATAGATAACGGTGGATTAATAGTAGAATGACAAAGCGAATAAAATAACAAAGGAATAACAAGACACTAACAAAGAAATAAATAACGGTGAAGTAGTAGTAGAATAACAAAGAGCATAACAAGGAGTAACATTGGAAGCAAAATTAGAGTAACAATGGAATGACAAAGAGGAAAACCGAGGAATAACAAAGTGGAATAATCGTAAAATAATAGCAGTAGGACAACTAATGCTTAAAGACAATAACAGAATAACATTTTAGAATGATTCGTTTTAAAACAATCAAACAGGTGCTTACGTCGACCGCTGCGGGCTATACTTGCTCATCCGTAAGAATATCATCAGGTAGATCCAGCACAAGACATCGACGTTGAGTACGTTGACCAGAGCCAACGATGTTTGGACGAGACAATGGGAAAACAACGTCCGAACGCTCCCGGTGCCCGAGCACCGGCGGCCTCACGCTGCAACCTCTCATTGAAAGACTTAAAATCCCAATGTTTAATGAGCGGCAGCTCATTATTCACCTGATCACCGCTAAATAAATAACGGTGAAAATAGGTGATAGCCAACAGCACTACAACGAATATTTTTCCTCCCGATAAGGGCTTCACGCACAGAAGTCACCAAGTCTGAGAAGACAAACTGACACCAATTAACTTCCTTGATCCTAGAAACATCTTCCGCAGCGCTTAGAAGTCTAAGTTCAAGCACATAACCCGACACAGGAGCAAGGAAACACGACATGGCAAGCAGAACAAAAGTCTTCTTAAACTCATCATCCGCAACCGGACTCTAGCGGGGTCTCCTGAACTTTGTTAAGTGGTATCCCACTTTTGTTATTGGCGATACCATACTTCTCACGCCAAGCACGCTTCAAAGCTTCTCCATCAGCGTCTGCAGAACCAGGAAACCCAGTAATAACCAAATCCACTTTCGGACCAGAATTTGGTAAACCAAACACATCGTGCACATCATCTGCAGTCAATTCGAACTTCTCCGTTTCAGATATTTCAAAATACTTCCCACTCCTAAAAGCATATATAAACTCCTGGAACATGGTATGGGGGAGGGAAGAAAGCTTCAACTCAAGTAAACCCCGAATCCCATTTCCCTAACACCTCCTTCCGCTCCTCGGTGAGGGCTTCAATAACTTTGAAAAGAAAAGCAGCCGAAAGAAACTAGTAAATGGATCGGCACTGTGCACACAAAGGGGAAAAAAATATACAATGCATTAAAACATTTAAGATAACATAAGCAAAAGCAGCAGAAAAATAGCAAAATAACAGGAGAGCATCAAAAAATAACACGAAAAGTAACATATTAATAGCTAAATAACAGCAAAATAAAAGTATAATAACAGTAGTACATACAGTGGGATATTTCCTGCAGCAACTCCAGCCTGAGGTTGGTTGCTACTTACCACAATTCCCTTCTCATGCTTAACTTTACCAGCCAACTTACTACTAATCTTGGGTGGACTAGACGACAACTTCGCAAGTTGGGTCTCGGCCTTTCGTTTGGTTTTTTTAGTGGGTGGTTCGGTTGTACATATTTCTTGACTACGAGTACTCCTTCTCTGAGAAGCAGTGCTCTTTGATGGAGAAGTGACACGGGATTTGGATGGAGACGGACCCGAAGAATTTGATGATGACGGTTGAGTAGACTTTGATGAAGCGGTGGATTTGATTCTTAACTTCATTTTTTGCTTTACTATCCAGAAAATAAAGATAAGGATCACTTTCAATGATAAATAGGTATTCAGCTAGACTTTTTTAATAATGACGCCAGAATGAGAATACCGTAATGCAATGAATAACGAGAACACTAACAATTACTAAAACTAATAACAACAGCGAAAACACAAAAAGAACATGATGGAAGTGTAAACAAAAACACGAAAGAGAATCAAAAGAAAAGCCTCTTTGAATAAAGAGTCAAAGACAGTTTTAAAATTACATACGGCTTACATAAGCCTTCATAAAAACAAAATAACGTACTAATTTACAGCCAGGGAAGGTTTCGAATTATATAAAACCCAAAATACATTCTATCCGACGAAGAACCAAAATGTACTTCCAAAAATACAGGACATAACGTAAAAAGTCAGTCAACGTCAACAACATCGACTGACTTGTAATACAATTCGTGAGCAAGATCATAAGCAGAAGGATAATCCCTGAGTGAGTCAAAGTACTCGTGAATTAGCCTGATCCGATCAGATACAGGTCCATTAAAGATCTTGTCATAATCGTATATATACTGGCAAGCATGCAACACCGCCTTCGCTGGCTCACTTGCAAGCATATAGCACTTGCATCGTTTGGAAACTACTTTCGAGCCCCTTGACAAAATCTTAAAACCTTGACTGTGACTTGTTGTTAGAACTTTCATATATTCGGCGTGAACACCAGGCGCACTTTTATGAAATAAGAACAATTGTGACCATTTCTTACAAACAAGAGACATATTGCTCTTGTCCAAAGTAGTCTCTACATAATCGAAAACTCTTTCGATTAGGTCCTGGCTATTTAAAACTGCCGACATTGATTGATTACGACGACGAACTCGTACATTAACTTCAAAGCACTTCTCACTCTCATCTTCCAATAACCATCCCAATTTTTTTTTCTTTTCAGTAGCGAACTCTCTAGCAAATAACAATTTATCTTCATTCACTATATTTATTGCCCATCCCTCACAAACTAAGTCCATTAGTGATGCTGAAACCTACAAACAAACAAAGCCAAACAAACAAAACCACTAGAATAACAAATAGAATAACAGGAAAAGAATAACGAAAAATTAAACACGTAAAAAACAAGACAATGACAAAGAAGAGTAGCACCGCAATGACACCATAGGACCAAAGATAACAAATGGAATAACGAACTACGAAAAGTGAAGACAACACGAACAAACACAAAAACCGTAGAAAAACACATTAAACAATTAAAACATGACAAATAACTTGACAACAAACTAAGCGATAGAATAACAAATGAATAACACAAAAACTAACTAAAGTCCGTAGAGAACAATAGTAACGTTCTCAACACAACGCGTCACATAGAACATGCGAATCACTTCAAAACTATAGAAAACTGCAGAAACGACTAAGAGCATGCAAATCGATTCAGAAAAATCGAAACTAAAAATGCGAAGATAATATTACAATGAAAAACTGCATAAACGCAATAACGACATTAAAGTACTCGATTAAGTAAACCTAGCGATAATTAAACTGAAAAACGAATAAAAAAGCATACAAAAGCATGAAATAAAACAAAATAACAAAATAAAAGAGGAAAATGACATGAAATTACCTTCAATAGGAAGGAAGATGATGAACGGCGAACGGAAAACGGGAGAAAAAGCGAAGGAGACGAACAGTTGAAGAAGAATAACACAATAATAATAGCAGAGAGAGGAACGCTTGCAGTTGTGATAATTATATAAACCGTTTAGCAGTAATGTGGATAAATAATTAGAGAGGGAAATCAGTTAGAGAGTAAATGAGGGAAAGAAGAGAGAGAGAGAAAAAGAAAAAAAAAGAGAAAATAAACTAAATAACAATGCTTTTATATGACAACTAAGATTAATCTTGGCCACTCATCTCTAATTTAATCTAATGGCTGAGATTCACCCAACTCACAATTCACCATAAGAACCAAAAACACCAAATCCAATCTCTCTCTCTCTCTCTCTCTCTCTCTCTATCTATATATATATATATATATATATATATATATATATATATATATATATATATATATATATATATATATATATATATATATGAGATCAAATGAGTCCACCCAAATTCCTTGAGTCCATAAGTCTTCTTTAGGGCCCTTGGATGAGGGAGATGAAAGGCTATGATTGAAGGGAAAAAGGAAGGGATTAATGCTAAAAGAAGGGATTAATGTTAATGTAAGACACTCTCTCTCTCTCTCTACCTCACTAATCCACCTAATTAAAAACTAATTCACTATATATCAATTATTTCCCCATCTACTTCTCTCTCATATCACAAATATCATTACTCTCATCTCTTTAAAAACCCAAAAAAATAAAAAAATCTCACCCTCTCTCACCATCAACAACCACCACCAGATCTGCGGCCCCACCACCACGGCCAACCACCAAATCAGCTCCACCTCACCACGACCACCACCCCAACATAACAACCTCATATCCCATACTCACTCATGTCCGCGGCCATCACAACCACCCTCACGCACCACCGCGTCTTATTACCACCCACCACCAACACCTTCACGCACCAAAAAAACACGGCCACCACAACCCGACAACAAACACGGCCACCACAACCACTACGACGTACCACCATCACCCACAACAACCTCTAACCTGCCTCTATACCCTGCCTCCACTATCCAACGCCACCATCATCCCACCACCATGCCCTACCCTACACTATCCATACACCCACACCCACCACCAACACTAACATAACCAACAACCACAATAAAACCCCATAAAAAGCCAGATCTACAATGACCACCACCAACGATGGCGTGATCTGGTGAAAGGAGGGTGACGGCGGCGGTTAGAAGTTAACGGAGGCAAAGAAGGTGGTGTAGTCGGCGGCTGGTGTTGTTGCTGTTTGTTTAAGTTTTTCATTTTTTATATTTCTTTTTAATATCGTGGGTGTTGTTGATGCTTGTCGTGTAAAATGTTGTTGTTGTTTGTTTAAGTTCTTCATTTTATTTATTTATTTATTATGTTGGTAGTGAAGTTGTTGGCTGCCACTTTCTCATTTCTTTTTTCTTTTTTTTTTTCTTTTTTTTTCACTATTAATACCTTCTTGTTTTATATTTTTTCAAATATCGTCTTGTAAATTTCTTAAAGTTATACTCGTATTTCATCAAAATTACACTTGTATTTCCTCAAATTTAAACTCGTATTTCTTTAAAGTTACATTAGTTTTATATTTTTTCAAGTCTCTTTTTGTTTTATATTTTTTTTAATCTCAGCTTGTTTAAATTCATCTTGTTATACTTTAAACTTGGATCTAAATTTTTTTTTTTTTGTGTTTTCGGATCTTGTTCTACATTTATTTTCAGATTTACATTCGTATTCTATATATTTTTTCAGATTTACACTTGTATTTTTCAGATTTACACTTACACTCTTATTTCTGTAAATTTACACTCATAATTCTTTAAATTACACTCGTATTTCTTTAAAGTTACACTCGTATTTCTTTACAGTTACACTCGTATTTTTCAGATTTACACTTTACACTCGTATTTCTTTACAGTTGTGAGACGGCTGTCGCAACCCTATCAAAAATAAACCAACCGGCTCAACTAATATAGTAGAGGTAAGTCGGGTATCGTACTCCATAGAGAGGCTATTATATCTACTCGTTATCTAGTCCGTCACGGTAACAATTGGAGTGTTTTGATTTGTTTTCTAAACTACTAAATAAGATTAAGGCAGAGAGAAATAGAGCAATAAAAATAGTAAATGAAATGAGTTGTAATCAAATAAAGAGAAGAATGCTAGGAAGTCGGTTCACCATGGTAATTAGCCAATTCAATCATAAAGAGATCAGTCGGTCTAATGTGAGAAGGGTAAAAGAAAGGTCCTCTCGGTCTGCTATCTGCCCTAAAATACTACTAACTTAGTTTTCGCCCTCATTAGTGTAGTCTACTGTTCATAACAGGTCTGTTCATTTCAATCTCTCAATCTAGGTCTGAATTTAACCGGATTAAATAGTTTAGAAGCGTGCACTCAACTAAACGATTACAATTAAATTGCTATAAAACAGTTCTCACATGTAAACCTCCTAATCTATTTACAACATCATTGTCTCACTACCATGGCTCCCCTAATCCTAACATAAAAGGATTTAGCTACGCATATTCATATTGAAACTAGTAACAATAATGGATGAAATAGCAAGAAACATGATATAAAGATGATAGAGATGAATTAACATAAACTAAACAATAACACTAATTAGAACAGAAATTAAGAGCAAGGATTAAAGATAAGCAAAGAGAGAATTAAATTAAATCAAAGAGTAAAGAGAGATTACAAAGTATTGAGATCCGGCAATAAGAACGAAAGCAAAGTTGAAAAGAGAGAAACTGTAAGAGTAATTAGGAGCAAAAGTATCAGATTAAGAAGCCTAATAAAAGATGATTAAACCTAATGACGTCTTCTCTTTATATAGAGAAGATATTTATTAAACACGTAATTAACAAAGTAAATAAGTTCTCGCGATAAAAATATCACGCCAGACATAAAGTACTCGATCGATCATATTGAAAGCTCTCGATCGAGTAATTCTCCAGCACAACCTCTCGATCGAACAGTTGGCATGTTCGATCGAGGAACCTTGAAATACCACCTTTTGATCGAGTACAGCAGGGACTCGATCGAGCATTGTTGACCACCATATTCACTCGATCGAACAGAAAAGGCTTCGATCGAGTACTTAGCCACTGAACCGGCTTCCTTTCTTCATTAGTTAGCTTCCGAGATCACTTCACGCTTCCCGAGGCATAGTAATTCCGTTCCAAATCTTCCATCTCCATAAATCCATGCTAAGGGGACTGAAAAAGGCATGATTCCGCTACTTTCGGGTCTGTTCCTGTAATTAAGGCCAAACAAACCAAAGTAGACTATTCAGGGCATTTCGCAATATAAAACTACGAGAATCGCATGGAAATACGTGCAATAAAGGCTTAAAAAGACTATATGAAATTCATGTATCAAATCTCCCCAAACCGAATCTTTACTCGTCCTCGAGTAAACTATATGCAAACTAATGGAATGGAAAAGACAACTCAGAGCTAGCTACAAGTTGTCCACCTAAACCGGTTTAATGCAAACAAAACTAACTCTTATAGCCACAACAGTCAAATGCAAACGAGTCACTCTTACGGGTCACTCTTCTCTCATGAAGTAAAGGGTAAACATATGAGTGAAAGAGAGGAAGAAAAATAGTCGCTCACCTAAACTACGACCCACATAGACATGCATGCAGCTAATATGATAGACAATTCTAACTACTGTACATACATTCCAACCAAACAAGGTCCGTCACAGCCGAGGGTTTACATAAGATATGGGAAAGTGAGGCGATGGGAAAAGAAAAGGCAAAATATTTTGGAAATGTGAGGCTAATAGTCAAGCTAGCAACCTAATCAGAACCAAGTGACAACATCCGATTCTTAATCCATCGAAAATCAAGCATACTGCCCTATATTGGCATACAAACTCACTAGCCAAACCAAACATACTCCTCATAAAACATAAACAAAAACATAGGAGTAAAACCGTCAACAATCAAGCTTCTTTCATTTTTTCATTCTTTTTTCTTTATTTCCCACGTTTTTTTTTCTTTTTCACGTTTTTTTTTTCTTTTTTTTCCAATTTCATCATCCTTCCTCCATAAATTACCAACTCCAAGTAATTCAATACAAACCAAACTTGGCACAATAAACTATATACCACAAAACATACACTAACTAGCTTGACAAGGCAGGCTAAATTTGGATGTAGTTAAGGGTCAAAAGGCAAATTTGGCTAATAGGAGAGTTAAATAGGTAAAAATGAAAGAAAGGGAAAATGTAAGCACCTCCCTGCATGTGACAGCAACCACAAACCCGAATGTATGTAGGCAAAAAGTAATTGAATTTCATATACGTGCAAAATAATGAAACATGATATGCAAGGAGTATACTACTCACAATCCTATATGAACTGGTCATAAATGACACCAGTTATAAGGCTTTAAAACTTAGAAATTATAAGTAGTTTGCCAAAATTATCAGGTTAAGTCTATTTGTTCAGCTATAATTAAACATTAACTCGTAGATTATGCAAATGACAAAGCTAATAAGATGACAGTTTATTGCAAGGCTTAAGTGAAATGACAAACTATAGTACAATTTAATCATTGAAATATACCGTTCCGGCTCGACCTAAATGCAAAAATAAACGTGAAATATTTTTTGAATTTTCGAAATTTTTTTGATTTTTTGTGTGATTTTCATTAGTTTTGAAATTAAAATACAATGCAAGCAGAAATTAAGTAAACGTGAATGCAAAACAAATGCAAATGCAGACTCAAAGGATGCATTACCCTCCCCAAACCAAAACGGACAACGCCCTCGTTGTCCTCCAACATACACCAATAGAAATAATGGGGAACAGGTAAATACAACCAAAATGTAAACAAATGAAATAAATAAAGTGGAGATGAAAAAGAATAAAAAACAAGAAATACTCACAATATATACGAACTTCCCCAAACCAGCCAGAAAACTGGGGAAGTGAGTAGACCAGTAGCTACTCGTTAGCCTCCTCCTCCTCGTCAACCACCGTAAAGGTGGGGTCCTCCTCTTCCTCCTCTCCTCTCTCCTCTGACGACCTCCTGCAGCAAGGTCAGCTCTGTACCTCTCCTCCCTCTCAGCAGTGTCCTCCTCGCTCTATGGCCGTGGGTGTTGGGGCTGGTGTCCTCTACAGTTAGTGCAATAACATTTAAATCCCTAAAAGGATCAAAGGGTATACTTTTGTATTATTATCAGTTGGTCCACGTTTATCAATAACGGTTGGCTTGCTAGATAAGTTTGACGTTATTGTCATACAGATGGCGGTGATCAACTGGTCCCTAAAAGTCACACCTATAGGATACGTTTGAGAGATGTGACGGTATGAAAATACTGTCATGTTGATGCCTAATATGACTAAGCAGTTAGTCGGAGTTATTGACTGATAATAAGTCAAACGCGATGTTGAGATGTTTTATTTAATACGGATTAAATAATACTGGCTAAGGTGAATTAAGCAGTTAATTCGTAAATTGAATATAAACGATTATATTTAATTGATGTATATTGAATTAATTATACAATATTGTCTTTGTCGGACATGTATTAATATATCGACTGAGTCATGTTACTAGTTGATATTTTAATAACCGATAACCGATGACGATTTATAATAAAATCCCGTCATATACATTTAGCAATTTCGAGTCGGACCACGAGTTAAAAATAAGGAGAAAGTGGAAAGCCCACTCCCTCCTCTATTGAACCTCACGGCCGAATGCAACAAAAGGAGAGCCTCTCTCCTTTTGTAACCTAATCATTCATTTTGCAGAAAACATTAGGGTTTTGAGAGCATTTTTCCTCTGAAAATCCTAGATCTCACATCAATAAAATTCACAAAAGCTCTCTCAATATTGCAAGGCAATTAGAGAGCATTTCTAGCACAAGGGGCATAGTCTCAGACGGTCTTGGGTGCAACGATTAGGAGGAAATCTACGTTGATTTCTATCTTAGGCCGCATTTCAAAGGACCCGAGGTTAATTCTTATGCTTTATCGTTTCTCTCTTTTTTTTGTTTTATGACACTAATCACATGTTAAATTTTGCGTTATAGTCCTAAAATTTAAGGGTTTTATACGGATATTACCCCACAAGTGGTATCAGAGCGAGGCCACGTAATTTTTTCTATGTGATTTTCATTATACGAATTGAATCGATAAATTTTTGTTGCATAAAAACCGCACGGCTGAATTTTTTTTTTTTGATGCACGGCTGTTTTTTTTTCTTGAAAACCGTGTCTTGATAATACACGGCTGTTTTTTCTTGAATTCCGTGCCATGTCTACATTGTTGTTGTTTTTTTTGAAAACCGTGCTAATCAGACGATGTTTTGTTTTCGATTTGTTCTTTGCATATTGTTCTTGTAATCGATATTCATAGCAATATGTTAAAGATTCATCAATTGTAGTTCCAATTCTATACGGATTAGGTTAAATTGCAATTGGTTTTTAACAAATCGATTTTGTTTTTGTTTGTTGAGGCTCTCGGTTTTTGAGCCACTGGATTTTTTTTTTTTTTGCTCTTTTGAGCTCTCGGCAATCAGCTGCAAATAATAAAAAAAAAAAAAAATTTTGGTACTGTTCACGGTCCAGACGTGAAGAAAGAAAAAACAAAAATTTGAGTTTTTTTTTTCCGGCCAATATGTGCATAATACGGATTTTGTGCACTCGCTTGATAGTGAAACGGTTCACTCACGTACCATTTAGTTATTTTAAAGCGATTTAAAGTAACGGATTATCATGGATTAAAATTAAGTTGATTAAAGCGGTTTTGTCACATAATTTTAATCATTAAAGGTGGTTTGGATAAATTTAACATAATTACGGAATTATGTCACGAATAAATTTTATTTTAGTTGATGCATTTTATTTATCGTTATTTTGAATGCCTTGAATGTTTTATTACGTATTTAATTTTTACAAACAGTTGTAACTTAGTGTGGCCTTAGTAGAACGTGTTACCATAATGATGGAACACGGTCTTGGTTGTATTTTGAGATCTTGTATCTCCGTTTTGGTTTTTTCCTTGTAATTACAGTTTTTATTTAGAATGTAAATAGGTTTATATTTTGTAAATTTTAATTGTAATTTTGAGAAGACTAAAGATGGAGACCGGATGCTCACTCCCGCTGCATGGAAAAAGATGGAACATCAAGACAAGCTTCCCGGGTCCAACAGTGGATTCCAAAGTTGTATTATGTTCTTTTTACTAGGATAGGCCACACTAGGAATTTTTATTTACGTTTTGCATTCTTTTATTTATTTTATCGTAACGATAGATTGCATCATATTCCGCCTAAAACCAAACCACCTAATAATTGCATGAAAACTGACTCATATAGAGGTCACGCGTTAGTTTTCTTAGATATACAAATATCACATGTTTTTATTTAAGCCATCACCTAAGTTAATTCATTCACGTAATGCTAGTTTTTCGTTCACTTAAAATGAATTAAAACTAAGTTGATGGGATCTTCCTCGTATAAACAAAAATTGAGAACAGTCTTTATAGGTCAAACTCCAATGAATCCCTTCTTCGTCGGTAGGCATAATATGACCCCTTCTACGTCGGGTAAGTTGGAACTGATTGACCTATTTTATCTCAACACTATGGTCACTCGTACGATCCTGTGATTATGGTGGACTATAGATAGGATTTACGGAAATCTATCGACCAAGAGTTCTAACGATAGAACTAGCTAAACAGTTGGCTTATCAATTTACGGAAATTGAGTCTTGGGATCACTTGTATTATTCTTGAGGGAGATCAATTATGCAAGTGCAATGAGTCTACACGTTAAAATGAATTTTAAATAAACTTAAATCACCTCGATGAGTTGCTTATTTCGTTTTGTTTTTCCTTTCTTTTTCAGTGTAGTTCACGATCACTTAAACTGCTAATAACAAAATGGTGGCCGTCTTTGACGACCCAATGCCAAGTGCCACATTGGACCGTGAGTCCCGGCTTCGGATCTTCATGAATCAGATGAATCAGTCTACTCGACTGAAGAATGATGGATCAAACTTCGCAGACTGGGAGGCGGCATTACGGAATGCTGCCGTTGCTGACGGGAAGCTCAAATATCTGACAGAGCCCATCCCGTCAAACCCAGGCCCCACGGCTGGAGCTAACGAGATCGCCAAGTATAATGATTTCGTCATGGAAGCGGGTGCGATTAAAAACGTACTCATTTTTGCAATGGAATCCAATTTGCAGAAACGCTTCATAGCCCAAGGTGCAAACAAGATTTTCACCACGCTCACCAAGTAATTCTCGAAAGCACCGAGAATCGTGACCTACGAGCATACCACTCGCTTCTTTGATGCGAGACTCCAGAAGGGCCAACCGGTTAGCCCACACATTCTCACATGATTGAGAATGTCGAGAGACTGGAGGCGCTTGATTGTAAAATCAGCGAGAACATCGTGATTGACCGCATGCTTCATTCACTCCACGATGGTTTTGCGCTCTTTAGAGCGAATTACTATATGAATGATTTGAAGAAAAGTCCTCATGAACTACACTCCCTACTCGTACAGACCGAGAAGGATATGAAGTTCAGTGGGAGCTTGAAACAGGATGTTCTCGTTGTGTCAAACAAGGGCAAGGGTAAGGGCAAAGCTCAGGCAGACCTAGAGGTAGGTAAACCGAAGTTTAAGAAGTCGGGATCAGGTAAGAGTGGGCCTGGTGAGGCAAGCAACTCATCAGGCGCGACAAAGAGCAAGACCGAAAACATGGAATGTCATCACTGCCACAAGACTGGGCATTGGAGGCGTACATGTCCTGTTTACCATGAGGACATAAAAGCAGGTCGCGTTAAACCTGTTGGTATGTCTTCTTCCTCTTCTACTTTTATTCATATGATTAAGATTAACCACGCAAGTTACGGAACTTGGGTACTAGATACTGGTTGTGGTTCTCATATGTGTAATCATGTGTAGGGGCTCCGAAACATCGAACCCCTCGTAAAGGGTGAGGTGGACCTGCGTGTCGGGAATGGAGCACGAGTGGCTGCCGTCTCGAGGGGAACATACGTGATCCAGCTTCCTAGCGGATTTGAGTTATTTTTATATAACTGCTATTATGTACCCAGTCTTTCTAAAAACATTATTTCAGTTTCTGCACTTGACAAACTTGGTTTTTCATTTGTAATAGAGAATAATTCTTGCATTTTCTCATTACACGATATGATTTATGGCAAGGCAGTCTCCATGAACGGAATTTATGTTTTAGATCAGACCACCGAAATATTACACGTAATGAATAAGAAGTTAAAGGTTGGTGACAAAGATCAAACATACCTATGGCACCGCCGTATGGGACACATTAATGAGAAACGCGTAAAACAAATTCATAAAGAATGGAGCTATCTCGGCCTTTGATTTTCAATCATTTGGCACGTGTGAATCATGTCTCATTGGTAAGATGACTCGAATTTCCTTCAAAGGTGTTGGAATGCGCGGCTGCGACCTATTAGGTCTCATACATACGGATATGTGTGGACCTATGTCAATCACCGCACGAGAAGGCTATAGGTATTTCATCACTTTCACGGATGATTTAAGTAGATATGGCTATGTCTACTTAATGAAGCACAAAAGTGAATCCTTTGAGAAATTCAAGGAATACCGAGAATCGGGTCTGGCAGAACCTCTTTGGGTAGAAAGATTAAAACACTGCGCTCGGACCGTGGTGGCGAGTATCTTTCTCACGAGTTTGATCAACACCTCAAAGACGTGGGATTGCCTTGCGAGCTTAACTCCACCTGGAACACCTCGGTTGAATGGTGTGTCCGAACGGAGAAATCGAACACTACTTGATATGGTTCGATCCATGATGAGTCACACCGTGTTGCCCGACTCATTATGGGGTTATGCTCTTCATCACCGCTCTAATACTTAACCGAAGTCCGTCTAAAGCTGTTGACAAGACTCCATATGAACTATGGAAGGGAACGGTCCCCAACTTGTCCTTTATACGGGTTTGGGGCTGCAAGGCTTATGTCAAGTGGAGACACGAGGATAAGCTCGGCCCGCGATCGGTCAAGACATACTTTATAGGTTATCCTAAAGGAACACTTGGTCATTACTTTTATTCGCCAACCGAACAACGTGTATTTGTTGCGGCTAGTGCGACATTCTTAGAGAAGGAGTTTCTCGAGAATGCAAAGAGTGATAGAACCTTCGAGCTGTCGGAGATTCCAGAACCAAATACCGAGCAACTATTGGAGGAATCAGTTCCTTCAATCCCGGCTGCAGTTAATATTCCTGAGGAACCTAGGAGGTCGGGAAGAGTCTCTACTCCTCCGGACAGATACATTGGTATGGTCGAGGAACATGACATAGATGACATTCTACTCTTAACGAGGAGTGAACCCGCAACCTATAAAGGTGCCATGACTAGTTCCGACTCAAAGCTATGGCTTGAGGCCATGCAATCCGAGATGGACTCCATGTATGAGAACAACGTATGGGATCTTGTTGACTTACCTGCTAAGGTTCGTCCCCTTCAATGCAAATGGCTTTACAAGATAAAGCATTCTGTGGAAGGTCAACAAGATATCTATAAAGCACGACTAGTTGCTAAAGGTTTCACCCAAGTGCCAGGTTTGCACTACGATGAAATTTTTGCACCCGTAGTCATGCTGCGTTCCATTCGGATTATCTTAGCGATTGCCGCTTTTCATGACTATGAAATTTGGCAGATGGATGTGAAAACCGCCTTCTTAAACGGTTATTTAGAGGAAGAGTTGTACATGGTACAACCCGAAGGTTTCATCGATCCAGAACATCCTAAGAAAGTGTGCAAGCTTAAGCGTTCCGTCTATGGACTTAAGCAAGCTTCTAGGAGTTGGAATCATCGTTTCGACCAAGTGATAAAAGAAAATGGATTTACTCGATCGGTCGAGGAATCATGTCTATACATCAAGTCGAGTGGGAGCAAGATTGTCTTCCTAATATTGTATGTCGATGACATACTCCTGATTGGGAATGACATACCTCTCTTAACTTCGGTAAAAGTATGGTTGAAGAACCATTTCCAGATGAAAGATCTGGGTGAGGCACAAAGAATTTTGGGCATCCGTATCTATCGAGATAGATCACGTCGGATGTTATCTCTCGATCGAGTCTTACATAGACAAGATCCTAGAGATATTCAAAGATGACTAACTCTAAAAGGGGTTTCTTCCTATGGCTCCGGGGTGCATTTGAGCAAGTCTCGGGCACCGAGACACCGAAGAAGAAAGAGCGCATGACACGGATTCCTTATGCCTCGGCTATAGGATCAATCATGTATGCCATGATATGCACACGTCCGGACGTGGCATATGCATTGAGTATGACAAGTCGATTCCAACAGCATCCAGGTGAATCACATTCGATGGCTGTCAAGAACATTCTTAAGTACCTACGGAGGACTAAAGATTGGGCATTGACTTATGGAGGCAAACAAAAGCTATGCGCAACCGGTTACGCAAATGCTAGCTTCCAAATGGATCGAGATGACTCGAAATCTCAGTCTGGATTCGTTTTTACTCTTAATGGCGCTGCATCACCGGAAGAGTTCCAAACAAAGTGTTACAAAGCAGATTCTACGACGAGTCCGAGTACTATGCCGCGTCCGAAGGCGCAAAGGAAGCGATATGGATGCGTCAATTCTTACAAGG
Source organism: Silene latifolia (assembly GCF_048544455.1). Lineage (NCBI taxonomy): Eukaryota > Viridiplantae > Streptophyta > Magnoliopsida > Caryophyllales > Caryophyllaceae > Silene > Silene latifolia. The sequence goes on from NC_133526.1 coordinate 135,362,165, forward strand.
ACTATCCGTAGTGCCTAGTTCGAATGACCCGATCACCATCTATTGCGACAATAGAGGTGCCATCCTCCAAGCTAAGGAGCCTAAGTCTAGCAACAAATCTAGACATGTACAACGGAAAGCTCATCTAATCCGAGATTACGTGGAGCAAAAGGAAGTAGTGATAGAAAAGATTGCTACAGATGATAACATAGCAGATCCTCTCACTAAACCATTACGACAAGATAAGCATGAAGGGCATGTTAATTCCATGGGAATTAAACGTGTTCCTGAGTTGTAGTACTCTTTTATGGATTAGATTCATTCTCTTTTGTACTCTATACGACATCATCGTTTTAATATTTATATATTCTGTTTTTCATGTGGATTTGTACGACAATTTTGAACACCACAAAGTGAACTGAACAAACATTATATTTTTGGTCCTTAATTGCCCACGTGAGCTGATAACTCTGGCAATTATTTTGTGACGTTGGTAGATGGTGGGTTCAACGAGCCATAAGTCAAAAGGTTGACTGACCAATTACAGAGGCGATTTATACGGATATCTCGTAGGACACAATTGTGACATCGACGTGGAGTCCTAAATGTTTTCAAACATTCGGTGCCAGGTCGTGGATAGGACCTCCATGGTGATCCTAAGAGTCGATTCTTTTGACTCTCGACTGTCTCTTGAGACTAAGACAGATTTTGGGTGACTTTGGTTTCTTTCTCACGGTCATCCGTAACAGGGGGCCAAGTATATTTTTTCTGGGTCATTTCATGCTGTGCTTAGATCGGAAGGAGTCGAGTTGAAAGAAATATTCAGCCTTTATCAGGTACTCGATATTTCTCAGGGCCACTCGAGGAGTCAGAATCGAAATGCATGGCCATGCTCGAATACGAATTCGTTTTATCAGTTGAGTTACTCTCTAGTCGGGGAAACCACTCTTGATACAGATCGATTGTAAAATACGACCTTTGCGGATCCGGATCTGCAAATTATTTTGCATTGAGTGGGAAAAATTTTAAATGAATATGAGAATCGGTTATCGCACATACACTTGTACGGACAAGTGGGAGTTTGTTGGAGCCGTGTCCTCCAGTTAGTGCGGATAACGTTATTACACATACACTTGTACGGACAAGTGGGAGCTTGTTGGGGCTGGTGTCCTCTACAGTTAGTGCAATAACATTTAAATCTCTAAAAGGATCAAAGGGTATACTTTTGTATTATTATCAGTTGGTCCACGTTTATCAATAACGGTTGGCTTGCTAGATAAGTTTGACGTTATTGTCATACAGATGGCGGTGATCAACTGGTCCCTAAAAGTCACACCTATAGGATACGTTTGAGAGATGTGACGGTATGAAAATACAGTCATGTTGATGCCTAATATGACTAAGTAGTTAGTCGGAGTTATTGACTGATAATAAGTCAAACGCGATGTTGAGATGTTTTATTTAATACGGATTAAATAATACTGGCTAAGGTGAATTAAGCAGTTAATTCGTAAATTGAATATAAACGATTATATTTAATTGATGTATATTGAATTAATTATACAATATTGTCTTTGTCGGACATGTATTAATATATCGACTGAGTCATGTTACTAGTTGATATTTTAATAACCGATAACCGATGACGATTTATAATAAAATCCCGTCATAAACATTTAGCAATTTCGAGTCGGACCACGAGTTAAAAATAAGGAGAAAGTGGAAAGCCCACTCCCTCCTCTATTGAACCTCACGGCCGAATGCAACAAAAGGAGAGCCTCTCTCCTTTTGTAACCTAATCATTCATTTTGCAAAAAACATTAGGGTTTTGAGAGCATTTTTCCTCTGAAAATCCTAGATCTCACATCAAGAAAATTCACAAAAGCTCTCTCAATATTGCAAGGCAATTAGAGAGCATTTCTAGCACAAGGGGCATAGTCTCAGACGGTCTTGGGTGCAACGATTAGGAGGAAATCTACGTTGATTTCTATCTTAAGCCGCATTTCAAAGGACCCGAGGTTAATTCTTATGCTTTATCGTTTCTCTTTTTTTTTTGTTTTATGACAATAATCACATGTTAAATTTTGCGTTATAGTCCTAAAATTTAAGGGTTTTATACGGATATTACCCCACAGTGGTTACCCATCCGCCGGGAACCGGTAGAAGGACGAGTGTGGCCAGCCGTCAGGAACAGGACGCCCTCTCATCATGTGGTACTCATATAGAGGGAATAAGGCAAGTGCCTGATCCCGTTCTATACGAGCCACTCTACTGCACATCTCTAAAAGTAAAGCGTCACGACGCCCTTGGTCCATGACCCCGGGCGCCTCAAAAGCAGGAGGAGCAACAAAATTAGCCGGTAAAGCCGGCTGAGGGACAGAAGGAGTAGGTATAGGGGTCGGGATAGGCGTGGACGTCTGCCTAGCCTGTGTCTGTGTGGACCCCTCACCGGCCTCCCCAACAGAAGTGGGAGGCCTCTTCCGCTTCCTAGAAGCGGGAGTAAGGTCTAGGATGTAATAAGGTGGAAGTGGTGGTAACCTACCCGACACAGTAGTCAAGGGTAAAAGACGGGGTAGGTCAGGTGAAGGTAAAGTCACGGACGTGGAACTCTCTATCTTCCATGTCCGTTGGTCCTTTGCTAACCAATACATAGCCAACATGGCTTGAATATCAATGGCATTGTCCCTATCTAAATGTTTAAGGCCACGGGGAAAGTCGGTGAAAAGGCTGCGGGCAATGCGAGTTACTAACCCGCCACAAGCTAACATGCCCGACGCTTTCTGCCCGACAGTGTTAAAATGTTGAGCCGCCAAATAGGAAATGTTAAAAACAAAGGGGTCACCACAGTCAATGTCCAGGTAACCCGCTAAAATGGACAGCTCGACATTGTTAACGTTGTTGGGCTCGTGGCGTCCAAACATCGTCTCTCCTAGTAGGCGGAGAAAGTAACGGGCCGGGGGTAAGTGGATGTGAGCAACACGTCTAAGACCAAAGGGAGTCTGTACAAGTGTGGGCCAAAGTAGAGCTTGGAGCTTCCTAGGAGACTCTCGAAGACCGTCACTTATTAAACCCAACCGCCTCCCAAACTCAGCTAAGGTCCAGGTGAAGGTCTTGTTAAACAGGCGAAAAGTAACACACGTTCTCCCTGGGTCAGTCGCATAGGCCGCGGGTGAAAAGGTGAAAGAGCTAAAAAATTCTAAGGTCACTTGTTGATACGTGAGCTCTTTCATTGTGGTCAAACCCGACATCCCAGTCCCGTTGAGTAGCTCAGCCATGGGCTCAAAAATCCCCAACTTTTCTAAGGATGGTCGATACAAGAAACGGGTCGACGATATGTCACAGTCCATTAAACGTGAGAAACGAGTGCGATGGAGCGGGTTTATAAACCGTACCTGTGGAAACTCAGGCAGAGTTTCCAGGGAAGTGTCAGCGGCGTACCTAGTAGCGGTACGTAAGGCGGTAGCTCTAAAACCTGTAGCCTCCCCCCCGTGGACCCGAAGCAGCAGCAGCAATAGCGAGGCCAGGAGCAGCAGCAGTGACTGGTGCGAGTACTAGGGCAGTGGAAGTGACAGTGGCAACTGGTGTCCACACAGCAGGGGTCGACACCGGAATAGGGATATTAACTCTAGCAGTAGGGACGGTGGTAACAGTAGCGGGGGTAGAAACAGCGATGGTGGTGACGATAGTGATAGCAGAGACTACCGTCTCTATAACGGACGGGATAGTAGCAGAAGTGGAGGCAGAACTAGTCGCACTACTATCCATCCTAATAAACAAAGCAAGTTCCTAAATGAATATACAATCAATCTTACTCGAAAAATTCCCCCAATTCAAAATTTTGAAACCCTAATTCATTCGAAATCAAGCATAAAACGCAATTAAACATTATATAGAGGGGGAAAGAAACTTATTTGAGTTTATTACCCACAACAAGATCAATTAAAACCAACAAAATGTGCACAAATTAATCGAAATGAATTCGATTTCCGCAAAAACCCTAATCCTGCAGAAAAATGCAAATTAAATGGAATTTGATGGGGCAAATAAGGGGAAACATTTTAATTGATTATAAAGGAAGAATTTGGGTAATTAGTTTGGTAATTTAGGGAAGAAAATGGTGGATTTGGGTTAAGAAAGGGATTATGTCGAAAACAAAGGGGAAATAGAAGATACTGCAAATGAACAAAAGTAAAGGAAGAAGAGATACTCCCTCACGTATATGCGTCCGTTTCACTCGATCGAGTGGCTTTAAACTACTCGATCGAGAGCTTCTCTCATATGTTGCTCGATCGAGGACTCTAAAAGAGCACGATCGAATATTTTTCCCTTGTTTTGCAGTCTGCTCGATCGAACGCTGTGAAGTTATTCAATCGAGGGCTTTTCCTCTCCAATTTTGCTCGATCGAGTACAGGACAACTCGATCGAGAACCCCTGAAAAATGACCATTCAATCTAGTACAGTGAATCACTCGATCGATGACTCCCTCTTGGCATTTTGCTCGATCGTGCACATTAAGTGTTCGATCGAGGGTTTTCTTTTGGGCACGCCTTCCAATGATCATAAATCTCCCAAAACATGCATAAAACACAGAAATACTTCCCGCAAAAATATCAAAATAACAGCAGCAGTCTATATTCGGTCTTAGGCAACTAATTCTAACTAATCTAAGCTATTGTCTAAAAGCAATTAAAATGTCTAACAAATTCAAATACGCTTCCATGAACTCGAATTGATTGAAGAAGAATAATCCGCATCCACATACGCTTTCGCTTTCTTCTTTTCTTTGTCCTGCTTTTTCCGTTCATGGCCCTTATCCTTGGCATCTTCTTTGGTAGTGAGCTCAAATTTCATTGTACTTTTATCTCCAGGATCTCCAATGTCCAATCTGCTTAGACCTGCAACAACAGAAATGACAGAATGGTCCTCCATATTGCTCACAATATGGGGCGGAGGAGTTAATATTGCAGCACATGATTCAACATTATCCATTAGACGGTCTATGTCAGGGTCTGTAGAGGGTAGTGCATTGCAGGGCTGGACTTGCATAGGAGCCCTGCGAATGCTAGACTGATAAAAAGTTAACTCCTTATCGCCTACCTGAAAAGTTAGAGTCTTCCCCCGACATCTATTACTGCGCGAGCGGAAAATAGAAATGGTCGTCCTAAAATGATAGGAGTGCAAGAGTCTTCGGGGATGTCTAAGACTACAAAGTCGATGCGAATAAAGAACTTCCCGATCTTAACAGGTATGTCCTCTAAGACACCTAAGGGCCGCGATAAAGTACGGTTGGCCATCTGCATGGTCATATTAGTACAATGAAATTTGGTCAAACCAAGCCTCTTAGCTAGAGACAACGGTAAGACACTCACACTAGCTCCCAGATCGCATAATGCATTGTCAATAAAATGGGTCCTGATATGACATGGTATAGAGAAACTACCCGGGTCAGACAACTTAGGTGGGGTCTTATTTTATTAGGGCAGAGCCCACTTCAGTCAAAGCCACCGTTTCATGGTCATTAATGTGCCTCCTACGTATTAAAATTTCTTTCATAAACTTCATATAAGAGGGTATTGTTGGCGTAGTGTCCTCCACAATAAGTGTGTTTATATATTAAATCTCGTAAAAGGAATATCAGGGATTTATTTATTTGTTTGTCAGCTGGTCATCGTAAATCGATAATGATTGGCTGACTAGAGTTTGACATTACTGTCGTGTGCGGCGGTGATCAGCTGGTCCCTTTAGGTCACATCTATAGGATGACGCCCAAAAATAATTAATTAATTGTTTGTATCAATTGTATGAGATGCGAGATAATTAATTTCTTAAATTATTTGACTTTTAATTAGTCGCGTGAATATATTATTTGATGACGGGTTACGAACTCAGGCCAAGGAGATCTATTATTTAATTATGTGATAATTAATTAATAAATAAAAATTTAGAATTTATTAATTAATTGTTAATTAATTAATTTTATACAATATGTGTATAAGTTTTGAAGTGGAAGTAACTAGTTCTATTACCCGTGAAATTCATGGAGTTTTTATGGTTGGTGTTTTTGGAATTGGTTTGATGTGTCTGTATACGAGTTTGGTTGTCTTAGTTTAAATCTTTTGTCTCTACATCTCGTCGTTTAGGTGCATTACACTGATATGCTCATAGACTTTCGAGCATATGAACATACTCAACATAGTATGATCTACATGCTTTAATTTTCATTTTTCATTTTGTTTGACTAATGTCTTAGCTTATTTGACTTATTTGGTTAGTATGTCAAATGTTGTACTCTAAAAATTATTACGAGTGAGTTTATGGAGTGGTTCAATGTATCATAGGAGAAAAAGGCCATTATATTTGTTAAACGTCATCATCAAAATATACAACAGTTGAGCGGTAGTATTTTATAAAAGAAATGAGAATCTATAATTTGGATGAACAAAAATGATTCACTGAATGTGTGAACCTATGTGTTAATCAACAATAACCGCGAGGACAAAATCTCCTCAAGCCATTGTGTTGTATGCATATAGTAGCTAAACTTTAGGTGCAGTACCTTATTTAATTATTTATTAAGTAAGTTAACTATCTTGAATTAAGTGACATGGCTCGAGTTAAACGTCGTAATCCTTGTTGGATTTGCTTGAATATTTACGGTTACAATGGGCCAAAAAAGGTGAAGGTTGACGGTTAGAGCGAAACTTGGGATGGGAGCCTATATTGGCTTGTTTTCTACATAAATAAACAATGAAGACTTATTTATCTTGTATTAATAATAAGGGTTTTTCTAAAATGTAACATTATTCCATATAAGCTTACATCAATGGTCAACTCGTAAAACACTCCTAGCATATAAAGGAAACTCTAAATGAAGCCAAGCGGATATCCCCACTTCTCCAAAGAAGATATATGTATTACTCCTATAAAGCAATCAAAATGTTTGGAATGCGCAATAAGATAAGTTTTCCTTTTAAAAGAAGGAATGTAAAGATGAATGTTATCAAAGGTAAGATAATAGCTTAAATACCCGTATTTGAGATATAGCGATAGCCTGAGTCACTCCTACCTCTTTCCTGAGATGCATAGAAACAATTCAGAGTACCTCCGAAATCAGAAATTTCATCAATCTGTATCCAAAGCATAAATGTTTGTATCCGTATAAGTCGGATAGATGAATTTCATCAATAAACATATAAATCAAAAATTTTTGGTAAAGTACACATCATTGGCTAGTATCTGATGTTTTTAATGCCTCCATTTTTTTAAATTCTACTCCGTAATTCTTTCTCGTCTCAACACTCATGTTTTTTTTTTCAAGATTGATGTTTTTGCAATTTATCCCCATAATATCTACCACACACCAGCGGATATTCTACCTCGAATTGAAAAAATACTACTACTGAGAAAATCCAAAATAAGAATTTGGAAATTACCATTCAAAATCGAGGCCCGCAATAGAGAAGTTTGTAGCTTGTCGATGATGCGGTGGTTCGTATCTTCACCATAGCTGCTCCATTTTAAAGGGCTAAGTAGAGAATAATTTTTTAATTAATGGTAAGCGTTTCAATTCACTATAAATAAGAGTATCATGAATGAAGAGAAAGGAAGAGACAAAGACATCTACTTGAACGTTTCTAGTTTTTCAGAGATCAAATCTGTATATGGGACAATAATTATGATGGGTGATGAAGGGATAGGCTATAAATTTAATTAGGCAATGATGTTTTATTCATTTCTTCCATTAATAATGGGTTAATGAATTGGTACATTGAATTTAAGCGGCTGTTTGTAGCTTTAGAGGACGTTAAGAGAGCTAGTGAAAGAGAGCTAGTGAAAGAGAGGGAGATCAATAGTAAACTGAGTGAGTATAGAATATAGATTAGCGAGGTTTACATCGAATATGATGACAGGTGGCATGAGTTTAAGGTATGCCACATGGCACTTCAAAAGGTACTCTGGACACCTTTTTATGTTATTATATAGATTAGCTGTTTAAATTTTACAAGAGGTTGTAAAATTAGCTAAATAGGGTTATATTGACACATTTTATGTTGATAAAATTATCTTATGATTACTTAATAGTTAAGTAGTCATTAGTAGTTAATTTGTATGATTTAAGTGTTAAATAATTAAATTAATATTTAATTATGTAAGATAATTAAATATAAGACTTATAAGCATTTGTGGGGCAAATGTAGAAAACCGAAATGGATCCAAAATGGTCCATATGCACCGGTTTTTAAAGGACATTACAAGTGTCCATTATGTGTCATTTTTTCACTCACCTTTGTCTCCCCAATTGCCTATAAATACCCATCTATTTCCATCATTTCTTAAGTTGGAAAAATTTGAAGAAAAATTGGTCTTTGTTGGTTGGTTTGGTCGGTTCTCATATACCATCTAAAGACCAAATTTTCTTCTTATTTTGTTCATCTTTTACATTAAAAACACATATAAAAAAAAATAAACTAATAATATTATCTAAGTAATAATATTAATTAGTACATCAAATATACATATATAATACTCAAATAATATCTAGTCAATATTATTTTGTAGTAATTATTTTGGGCTTTATCTTGGGTGCATCCTTAGGAGATAACCTTGCTTGATGATTTTGGTATTGGAAGATCATCTTCATTTTTTAAGCTCAAGAACAACATCAAGGAAGGAGTCCTTGAGTTGTGCCCTTATATTTCCAATTACAATGTAAGGAAATTTACTCTTAAATGATTTTATACCATCTCTATGTTGTTTATTTATACATGCATGTAGATTTAGACCATTACATAAAATTAGCTAGTAATTTTGGTATCATAAGATGAGTCTAATATGGTCTAAATAACTAACAGGTACCTGGGTTAGTAACTCAGCAAAAGATACATTAACATGAAGACTTTTAAAAAATTCTGCAAATTTACCGAATTGTTGATCAATCTTCTTGTTCTGTAATCGCCTCGGAAACGGGATCGTAATTGGGATAGCTAGTCCTTCATTCTTTTTCGCCAAAGTATTATTACGTTCATCATCAGATTTACTCGATCGAGTATCAGTTCCTCTCGATCGAGTAACTTTCTCAGCAACTTTGTTCGATCGAGCACTTTCAGTTACTCGATCAAGATCTCCCTTTTCCACAGTGCTCGATCGAGCACATTCAACTCCTCGATCAAGGACTTTGTCAGCAATATCCCTCGATCGACCACCAGAAATCAGTCGATCGAGGACTTTTCTTGGATTCAGCACTGTTTCGTCAAAAGACGACTGCTCATGTTCAGAAATTTCAGCTTCCGGGTCAGAAAGTTCAGCATCTTTACTTGGCATTTTGGGTCCCTCATAAGAAAGACCGCTCCTCAGATTTATCATATTTACCGTCTCGTGATGTTTCTTGTCAGTTTGTGACGGTAAATGACCCGGTTGCCTCGAAGCTTGATTGGCAGCTAGTTGAGCCATTTGGGTTTCGAGTGACTTAATAGAAGCATCTTTCGCTTGCTCACTCTTCTGCAATTGAATGGTCAGTGATTGCAGCATTGACTTCAACTAGGCCATTTCACTTATGCCACTAGAAAAGGCACCTTGTTGTGGCGGTGGGAAAGATGGAGGCTCTTGAAAGCCTTGTTGTTGAGCTTTGTGTGGCGGTACATAAGCTTGTTGTTGTGGTGGAGATGTTGCATTCAAGACATTTTGACTAGTCCATCTCAAGTTAGGATGGACTCCAGCTTGGTTATTGTAATAGGAGCCTCCTTGCCTATATTGTTGAAAGACAAAGACTTGCTCCTTCTCAGCTAAACAATCCACAGCAGTGTGACCATCATCACCACCACATCTCTCACATGAGACGGTCTCTTGTCTAGTCAACAAGTAAACCGTCTGTTGATCCCCCGTGGCCTGCAACTCGAATTTATCAAATCTGGCATTCATGGCTTCCAGCTGAGCCACAAGTGCACTATTATCAGTAGAAACCGTTCTAATTCCACTTCTAGGATTCCTATATTAAGCACAATGGGTGGCCATCTCTTCTATAATTCCCCAACCTTTATCATCATCAATATTCTTCTGGAATCGACCATTAGCTGGAGTATCCAAAATAGCACGGTGGTCATCATACAACCCATTGTAGAATTGGTTGCACAAAAACCACTGTTTAAACCCATGATGAGGGACGGACCGGACCAGTTTCTTAAACCGACCCCACGCTTCATACAAATTTTCATCCGAAGTTTGTTTAAAACTCGTAATCTTCCCTCTCAGTGTATTTGTTCTTTGTGGAGGAAAGTATCTTTTATAAAAAGTGAGAGCTAAGGTCTCCCAATTGGTAATTCCAACTGAAAATCTATCCAGGCCACTAAGCCACTCTCGGGCTCCATCAGTCAGAGAAAAAGGAAAAAGGACTTCCTTTATCTTATCTTGAGTCACGCCCTTAGTAGCGGGAATGGTAGAACAGTAATCAGTAAAGACCTCCATATGCTTTCTCGGGTCTTCGCCAGCTACTCCCCTGTATAAATTCCTCTCCACCAGATTAATGTACGAGGGCCGAGTGACGAAGGTATTCCCATCTTCTGTTGCAAGATTGAAACCCTTGGGAATGGAAGCAGTTGTTGGCTCAGAATGACTCGCAATATTAGGCACCTTCACAGATTCAATAATTGTTGCAGAAATAGAAGTGTCTTCCTCTAAAGACTGATCTTCTGCAAATGTAAAGTGTTCAAGGTCAGGGTCAAAAGTACTCATGGGTTCCTTTTGACGATTCTTTGTCAACAAGCTCTGTCTATGGCGAAAAGTCCGCTCCGGTTCAGGATCAGTTGGTATTAATTCTGGCCTGTTAGACTTGGGCATAAACAAAACTAGAGAAAATAAATAAGAACTGTCTAAAGGAATTAGAAATCCCTTGAGACTGATACAGACGAAAATAGACAAGTAAATAGGCTAATTTCCTCCCCGGCAACGACGCCAAAATTTGACATGGCTGTCGCAACCCTATCAAAAATAAACCAACCGGCTCAACTAATATAGTAGAGGTAAGTCGGGTATCGTACTCCATAGGGAGGCTATTATATCTACTCGTTATCTAGCCCGTCACGGTAACAATTGGGGTTTTTTTATTTGTTTTCTAAACTACTAAATATGATTAAGGCAGAGAGAAATAGAGCAATAAAAATAGTAAATGAAATGAGTTGTAATCAAATAAAGAGAAGAATGCTAGGAAGTCGATTCACCATGGTAATTAGCCAATTCAATCATAAAGAGATCAGTCGGTCTAATGTGAGAAGGGTGAATGAAAGATCCTCTCGGTCCGCTATCTGCCCTAAAATACTACTAACTTAGCTCTCGCCCTCATTAGTGTATTCTACTGTTCATAACAGGTCTGTTCTTTCCAATCTCTCGATCTAGGTCCGAATTTAACCGGATTAACTAGTTTAGAAGTGTGCACTCAAGTAAACGATTAAATTTAAATGGCTATAAAACAGTTCTCACATGTTAACCTCCTAATCTATTTACAACATCATTGTCTCACTACCATGGCTCCCCTAATCCTAACATAAAGGGATTTAGCTACGCATATTCATATTGAAACTAATAACAATAATGGATGAAATAGCAAGAAACATGATATAAAGATGATAGTGATAAATTAACATAAACTAAACAATAACACTAATTAGAACAAAAATTAAGAGCAGGGATTAAAGATAAGCAAAGAGAGAATTAAATTAAATCAAAGTGTAAAGAGAGATTACAAAGTATTGAGATCCGGCAATAAGAACGAAAGCAACGTTTAAAAGAGAAAAACTGTCTTACAGAGTAATTAGGAGCAAAAGTATCAGATTAAGAAGCCTAATGAAAGATGATTAAACCTAATGACGTCTATTCCTTATATAGAGAAGATATTTATTAAACATGTAATTAACAAAGTAAATAAGTTCTCGCGATAAAAATATCACGTCAGACATAAAGTACTCGATCGAGCACATTGAAAGCTCTCGATCGAGTAATTCTCCAGCATAACCTCTCGATCGAACAGTTGACATGTTCGATCGAGGAACCTTGAAATGCCACCTTTCGATTGAGTACAGCAGGGACTCGATCGAGCATTGTTGACCGCCATATTCACTCGATCGAACAGAAAAGGCTTCGATCGAATACTTAGCCACCGAACCAGCTTCCTTTCTTCGTTGGTTAGCTTCCGAGACCACTTCACGCATCCCGAGGCATAGTAATTCCGTTCTAAATCTTCCATCTCCATAAATGCATGTTAATGAGACTAAAAAAGGCATGGTTCCGCTACTTTCGGGTCTGTTCCTGAAATTAAGGCCAAACAAACCAAAGTAGACTATTCGGGGCATTTCGCAATATAAAACTACGAGAATCGCATGGAAATACGTGCAATAAAGGCTTAAAAAGACTATATAAAATGCACGTATCAAGTTACACTCGTATATTCTTTACAGTTACACTCATCAAATATCTCATTTTTTTTTCAGATCTACTATAGATCTTTTTATGGGTATGAGTTGGTGTTGGAGGACGACGGTGGTGGTGTTTGTTGGTGGTTAGACTAAAGTTTTACTCGTAAAGAACCAAAGTTACACTCGTAAAGGACCAAAGTTACACTTGTAATGCATTAAATTTACACTCGTAAACCTTCAAATATACACTCGTAGACCTTCAAATTTACACTTTAAATACTACATTTACACTCGTAAAGCAGCAAATTTACACTTGTGACATCTTAAGACTATATAAATTCAAATTTTTATATAGAAAATTGCCTAAAACATCAAATTTACACTTTTAAAGTATTACATTTACACTCGTAAATCATTAAAGTTACACTCGTAAAATGTTAAATTATATAAATTTAAAATTTCCGTCATAAGAAAATCAAAATTACACTCATAAAATATTATATTTACACTCGTAAAACATCAAAGTTACACTCGTAAAATGTTAAAATTATATAAATTCAAAACTTCCGTCACAAAAAAAATCAAAATTATACTCATAACATATTACATTTACACTCGTGAAATGTTGAAATTGTATAAATTCAATTTTTTGCATACAAAACCGCCATAAAATATGTCACCAAAAAAATAAAATTTTCCTTCACAAAAAAAAATCAAAGTTACACTCATAAAACTCATACAACATTACATTTACACTCATAAAATCTGAAACTCAAAATTGATTATTTAGGGGCTAGAGAGAGAGAAAATTTAATTAGTGTATAGAAAATTGATTAGTGATACTTTTTTTTTTTTTTTTCAATCTCAACCATACATTTCAATCCAACCATCCATATTTTTTTCCTTTTCTTTATAGGGTTATTTAATGGAAATATTCTGAACTATTGCACCCCTTCTCAAAATACTCCGTTCTTTGAATTAACTAGGAATACTACCAACTAATACACCCCTTCCCACACAATAGAACGCGTGAGAGGGGTACCTGTTAGACCGGTTGCCTTAGACTAAAATTTAAAAATTCATTCTTTTTTCACTTTACTTCTCCTGTATCTTCATCTATTACGTTTTCTTCATCCATTTTCTTGTTCCCTACTTCTACTTTTCACATGTTCATCGAACATCGTCATTATTAATCTTCGTCGCCATTTATTTCTCTGTACAAATCAGGCTGCCTAATTTCAATTTCGCCCTCAATTGATTCCACAATGAAAAAAGTAAATCAATTTCGGCCTCAATTGATTAGTGTTGTTTCTTATTTATTTTCTTTAAGTTTGATTTTTCCCAAGTTATTGTTCCAATTTACAGTGTTTCAAGTAATTATTTTTTGTTTTTATTTTTCTCAAAGATACAAGAGAAAGAAAGATGAACAACAGACTCAAAGATTTGGATTTCAATTGCTCATCATCGTAGCATCGTGAGCACTGCTCTTGAGACTTGTCCATGGATGACAAGACCAGAAACTAATTTTAGGTGTAGATCTATAGCGTTTCTGAGGACGAGGTTTGATTCATGGAGAAATTTCCGAAAAATTAACGGTGTTTTTTAGGGTAAGGGTCAATTTGTGGCGATAAGTGACAGTTCGCATTGGTGTGAGGTCGTTTTGGGGATGAAGGTCAGATTCCCGACGAGCTGAGTGTGGTCAAATATGGTTTGCGTAGGGTTGTGCGGGTGGTGGTGTTGGGATTGTCGCTCGTGGATGGTGGTTGGTGTCGTGTTAGAGTGGGGCCAGTTTGCAATTTTGTAGATGTTAAGTGAATTTCCCATTGAAGATGATTGTTATGTAAGAAGTAAGAACTATGCTCAAGAACTCTTCATTGAAGATGATAACTTTTAACTTATGGAGTTTGTAGATTTAAGTATTAATGATGAATTTGATAAATTGTAATGTTGGTATATTTACAAATAAAAAAAGTTGCAGCAGGTATTAATGATGAATTTGATGAATTGTGATGTTGGTATTTTTTACAAATAAAAAAAGTTGCAGTAGGTATCCTTTGGAAATGCAAGAGGAAGAAGATGAAGCTCCAAGAAAAAAGTGGGGTCACCTAACATATTACCTATTGCATCAGGTAAAAAAAAAAGAGCAATTTCGTTAGATGGGGGGTGTATTAGTTGGTAGTATTCCTATTTAATTCAAAGTATAGAGTATTTTGAGAAAGGGTGCAACAGTACATAGTATTCCCATTAAATAATCCTTCTTTATAATAGTCCTTAATCATTTTCCTCTCCATCCATCTCAACCATCCATTGAGTCCATCCAATGGCCCTTAGAGTGACTTAGGGACTCAATGGTAGAAGTGGACTCATTAGAACTCATCTCTCTCTCTCTCTCTCTCTCTCTCTCTCTCTCTCTCTCTCTATATATATATATATATATATATATATATATATATATATATATATATATATATATATATATATATATATATATATATATATATATATAGTAGAGTAGAGTTCTTATGAATCCCTTATATTATTTAAGTCCCTAAATCCTTACTATAGCCTTTGGATCATGCATGGTGGATGATTGAGATTAAAAACAACAAACATACTTAACACTAATTAATTCACTTTATCTCTCTAGCTTTAATTATACATTCACTAATTGATTATTATACACAATTAACACTATTTTTTGTCTTCTTGTGTTTTCAAGTTTATACAATTTTTATTTTTTTGAGAGAAAGTTTATACAAATTTTATGACACTTTTACTGTTTTAAAAGTGTAACTTTAACAAAAAAAAAGTGTAATTTTAACCAAAAAAAGCGATTTTGACAGATATTATTTTGAAATTTGAAATTTTGAAGCAAGTTTAGGACAAATTTTGCGTTTTACGAGTATAACTTTTGATTTATCGAGTGATTTTGAGAAATATTATTTTGCATTTTTAGAATTTTAACACAACTCATTGTAAATTGAGTGACTTATAAGTGTAACTTTAGTCTTTTAGAAGTGTAATTTTAGTCAATTAAAATGTAATTTTAGTCCATTAAATTATAATTTTTGTCCATTGAGAGTGCATCTTTAGTCCATATTAAAAGTGTAATTTTATTCCATTGAGAGTGTAACTTTAGTACTTTGAGAGTGTAATTTTAGTCTATTGAGAGTGTAACTTTAGTCCACTGAGAATATAACTTTAGTCATTGAGAGAATAACCTTAATAGATATAAATGTAACTTTAATGGAGATAAGTGTAATTTTAATAGATGAAAGTGTAATTTTAATGGAGAAAAGTGTAACTTTAATAATAGAGAAAAATGTAACTTTAACAGAAAAAAATGTAACTTTAATAGAAAAAAGTGTAACTTTAATAGAAAAAAGTGTAATTTTAATGGAGAAAACTATAACTTTAATAATAGAGAAAAATGTAACTTTAACAGAAAAAAATGTAACTTTAATAGAAAAAAGTGTAATTTTAATGGAGAAAAGTGTAACTTTAATAATAGAGAAAAATATAACTTTAACAGAGAAAAATGTAACTTTAATAGAAAAAAGTGTAACTTTAGTAGAAAAAAGTGTAACTTTAGTAGAAAAAAGTGTAACTTTAATAGAGAAAACTGTAACTTTAATAAAAATAAGTGTAACTTTAATACAAAAAAATGTATATCTAACTCATCTAAGACAATGTATATAATTTAGTAGATATTTTTTTGTCTATCTTTCACCCATATGAAAAAAAAAAAAGCAGATCTGAAAATAACTCCAAAAAAATAAAAAAAGATTTTAAAAGGTAGATTTTAAAACACCAAAATCCCACCATCAAACATCACCGACAACAAGTCGCATCACTACCACTAACAACATCGACCACAAGATCTAAGTGTAACTTTAATAGAGAAAACTGTAATTTTAATAGAAATAAGTGTAATTTTAATAATAAAAGCTGTAACTTTAAGAAAAAAATGTAATTTTAAAAGAGAAAACTGTAAATTTAATAGAGATAGTGAACTTTTAATAGAGAAAAAATGTAACTTTAATGGAGAAAACCGTAACTTTAATAGACGATATTAAAAAAGAGAGAGAGAGAGAGAGAGAGAGAGAGAGAGAGAGAGAGAGAGAGAGAGAGAGAGAGAGAGAGAGAGAGAGAGAGAGAGATCAAGCAGATCTGAAAATAATACAAAAGAAAACACATTATTTTTTTTAATCAACAAATGAATATCTTAAACACCACCCACCAACCCTTCTTATTTCAAAAAACAATGAAAAGCGTGGACATCCGGGTGAAATCAGCCACCACGTTCCACCGTGGACATCACAACCACTCTCTCTGACCAAGACGAACATCACCACGATGAGTCTTGTCGGAAAAAGCGTGGCTCGTCGGGGTTGGGTTTTTTCAGACTGTGGGGTTTTGTTTTCAGATCTAATGTCGTTTTTTTTTTTTCAGATTTAGGTTGTTGGGTTTTGTTGTAGGTGCAGGGTACCGGTAATGGTAGTGGTGGTGGTGGTGGTAGGATGTGTAGGAGGTGGGAGAGGGTGGGTTGTGGGGTTTTTTTTTTCTAGATCTAGGTTGTTGTCGTTGTTGCGGTTGCTGTCGGTGGAGATGAGTGGTGGTGGAAGGGACGGGTAGTTGGTGTCGTCAGAGGAGGAGGGTAATGAGGGGCGGCAGTGGAGGTGGTAATGAGGGGCGTGAGTAGAAGAGGTGGTGGAAGTGCGGTGGTGGTTGTGGTGGTGGGCTGTCGTCAGGTGGAAAAGGGGAGGGAGGTGAGGCCGTGAGTGGTTGGTGGTCGTGGTCGTGGCGGTCGGATCTGGAGTGGTGGAGCCGCGGCTGTTGTGGGTGGTGACGGGAGGTGGCGAGCGTGGTGCGTGGTGGGGTTGGATAGGAGAGGGTAGGTGGTGGGTGGTGAGTGAGGGTTTTTTGGGTGATTTATTTGGGTTTGTTTGGGGTTATTTATTTGGGAGTTTTTATTTATTTGGATTTTAGAGGGAGAGAGTGAATGTTATTATTTGAGATGAGAGAGAAAAAAAATGAGAAAAAAATGATATATAGTAAATTATGGTGGATTAGTGATTAATTAGTGAGGGTAGAGAGTGATTAAATTAGTCAATTAACGATAAAGAGAGAGAACTAGGATTGTCGGGTCATCAATGAATGTCGGATAATTACAGCTAAGGTCACAGATCGGTCGCGTGTATCAGTCTAAGGGGTAGCGAATATCTCCTTCCGGTCTCAATTCACCCTAAAACGCTATTAGCTTAGCTTTCGCCCTCACTAAAGCATCCTAGTGTTCACTGCAGGTCTCACCCCTTCCAACCTTCCGGTCTAGGTTAAGGCTTACCAAATAAATTAGCTAAATGCATCGATTCAAGCAACTAATTACAGTTAATTGCAGTAATTAACAACAAAGACATGATAACAACGAAAGATCTGTAAACCTAATTAGCAACTAACAATAATTCATCGAATCCCCTAAATCCTAGCAAGGGAACTAGCTAGATATAATAGTAAATAGAACAAGAGCGAAAGATAAAGGAATAATCAACATCACAAATTAAGGAAAGAGTAAAAAAGAGAAAGAGTAAAAGGGAGAATTACAGATTAAGATCCGGAAAGTAGAGTCACCGTAACGTCGAACAGTATCCAGAGGAAAAGAAGAACTCTCCTAGACCTAATGACGTCTTTCCTATTTATAGGAAAGACACTTATTAAACCTAAATCACGTAATTAAGCTAAAAAGCCCGTGTTCAATACTACTTACTCGATCGAGCCATTTGAAACAGCTCGATCGAACAGAATTCAGCAAAAACCACTCGATCGAGTAAACAAGCAACTCGATCGAGGAACTCCTAAAAAACACATTTCGATCGAACACATAAAGCATTCGATCGAGGTCTTCTCCTCTCCAAAAGTGCTCGACCGATCAATAGAGCCTTC
Organism: Silene latifolia; assembly: GCF_048544455.1. NCBI lineage: Eukaryota > Viridiplantae > Streptophyta > Magnoliopsida > Caryophyllales > Caryophyllaceae > Silene > Silene latifolia. Next base: position 135,380,488 of record NC_133526.1, read on the forward strand.
AATCGAGTGACTTTGACTCGGCCAGCTCATTATGTTGTTAGTTTCAGCTATGACTTGCCGATTTAACTTCCGAAATGTCTTCACGCGTCCCAAGACAGTAGCATCTCCGGTCCAAATCCACTCATCCTCTAAATGCGTGCAAAACGGACGATAAATGGCTCGATTCCGCTACTTTCGGGTCCATTCCTGCAAATAAAGCAAAACAAACCAAAGTAGAATATTCGGGGCATTTCGTAGCATAAAACTACGAGAATCGCATAGAAATACGTGCATAAAAGTCTTATAAAGACTATATAAAATGCACGTATCAATTATAATAGCATAAGAAAATTAATATATCATACTATCAGGACAATATAAAATATGTCATGTAACTCTTCTAAAGTAGTCTTATGCGACAATTTAAATAAATTGTATTGCGATGAGAACAACACAAATTAAAACCAAAAAATGCACGAGCTACAAGAAGTGTGGAAAAAAAACTCCAGAAATACATCATCTAACAAACAAATAATATTGTGTTAAGTGAAAAATATACAAAGAAATAAAGATAGAGAATTAAACAAATTGTGCACGGTATAAAGATTTTTTTTTTCCGAAAAATAAACAAAAACACACACTCCACCAACAACACGCTTACCATCTCCTAGCCTACCACCAAACTATCAACTTCTTCCAAGCCACCGTCAACCCCTTTTGTCCCTCCTAGAAAAACATGTTAAGCACTACCTTTCTCGCCCATTGACCAATTTTTCACCATCATTGTACCCTTCTCACCGACACACCTTTTACGCCTGATTTCAACATAACCACCGTCAATCAAAGAAAACCTTAAAAACCTAAGTCCTTGAATAAAACGAAAATAAATACTAGAAAATGGAGAAGAAAAACACTAATATGATCAATAGTTTCTAATAAACAAATCAAATACATTTTCTATAATTAAATTAGGTTTTAGGGAATTGAGTTTATTGTTTTATTGAAGGTAAGAGTGTGGAAATGAAAAGTGTACTAAATAAATAAACACATACATTCTATTAGTTAATATAATATTAATCGTAATATTATCAATTTTATATATGATAGTCTTAAAAGGTGACACCATAAGGGCATCAACAATGGTTATTCTTAGAGAGTGTCTTAATGAAGAACGAACTAGATGCCATTATTGGCCCTTGTTTGCAATTGGTTCGTCTTTGAAGTTCCGCAGATGAACCAGTTCGTCCCTCAAGTAAAAAACAATTAAAAAAGGCTGGGGTAGTACAAGGGAAGAGAGGGTAAGATGAACGCTAGAAAAATAACAAAGACTTTTGGGGTGTGAATATCATGGGCTATGTTAAACAATAAGAATGGAGTAGTGGTGGAACCCACTCCCATAAATTTGCAATTATTATTTTTTCTTTTGGCATTTTTTATTACATTTTTTTTAATTTTAACTTATTAAATCTTGGGACTCATTAAAGAACTAGAAAGAACGTTTGTCATTGTTTAAAATAGTTCTTAAAAATCGGATTTTGTCAAAAAATGAGGTGGCGACGATGTGGCGAAGAACAATCCCATTTTACGTTCTTCCATTGTTGATGTTCTAATTGCTTTTACAGCCACACGCTTTCAAACTTTATTACGGAGTATATAAGAAAACATTGGTCAATGATAAAAATAAGGTACGTAGGTTGGTCAATGATAAAAATAAGCTAGTGTATGTTGATTTTCGTAAATGTTTCTAAAATTTCAAAATGCATTGACCAAATAGCATTAAATAATTAAGTGTTAGCAATTAATATAAGCCAAAGCCATTTGAACAGATAGTGGTATCACAAAATCTCATTGAAGACGGCACGTATCCGTCACTTTGGAGTGACGGATACCATTTCCTCTCACAAATGACCCAAATAGAGGAGAGAGGGAAGCACATGGGGGTGCCCCCACCTTGTCCCCCCTATTCGTTTTGTGAGTGGCATTACCCGTCACTTGCTCCGACTCGTCTTCAGTAAGACTAACTATAGTGGTATAGTGCAACATATGGGTAGTGTATTAATTAATACGTAGTACATAGTGTATATTCGGTGTACCTCGTTCATTCTTTGCACTAATATTCACATTTACACTTTATGGTCATTGGTAAATTAAACAAAATTGTATATAAATATTTGATATATGAGTCGAACTATTATGTAAAAAGAAGAAGATTGCTTCCTCACAACTTTTTTATCATATGTGTTTTGTATTACCGTGCAAAGAACTAAAGACAAAAATCAAATCAGAAATTTTCGATGTCCATCCATATAGAATAGTGTTCATAAGAAAGAATACAAAGGTAAAAACAAGTTCCTTTATTTTAAATTATTTCATTTTTTTTTTTACGATAGAACAATATTTGATCTTATATTGTTGGATGGTGGGTGGTAATTGAAGAACGATTTTGTAACAATATTACTATGACTCAATATTGAAGACAAAAAAAAATACTCCCTCCGCTAGGTTGCATTCCATATATACATTTGTTTAAAATACATCAAGTGAAATCAAACGTATGGAACTCAACCGAACAGATGGAGTACTTGAGATCATGTATCTAAAAAGTTAACATAGATTTTAATGTTACGATTATCAACTAAGTGTTTTTATTCGTTATAAATAAAGTGAATTAGCTATATAGTGTTTTATTTGCTAATAATTCATGTTATCTTTATCGTTCACAATTCTCAAAGTTTTAACTTGAAACTAAAAACTAAAGTTTGCATAAATAGTGAAATTAAAAGTGTAAAAACTTTTCTAATAAGGTAATGGTGCTTTATTTTCAAACCTTGGAAAGAGTAAATAGTTCCATTTTGGAAAAAAAAAAAAAAAAAACAAATCAAATGTTCTCAACAAATGTTCATCATAATGAGATTGCTTCTTTTATCAAAGAGAAATTAAAAAACAAATGTACAATCATAAAATGCCCACTTTGTTCAAATATAAAAGTAGTAATATTTCAATAGTTAAAATATATGAAATTTAACACAACACTAAACAACATTTTCACAACTACAAAACTTGTGATGGACATCGGACTTTTCGCTATATGGACATCGGATACACAACCGATGTAGAGTTTGGTCATGTCCATTGTGGGTTAATGGACATCGGATTTTAAACCGATGTCCATTAAAATTTGCACATCTGATTTTTAGGAAAACCGATGTCTATTTGATCAATGGACATCGGATTTTTAGGAAAACCGGTGTCTATTTGATTAATGGACATTGGATTTTAAGGAAAACCGATGTCTATTTGATCAATGGACATCAGTTTTTTTGTAAAAATCCGATGTCTATAATTATTATTTTTTATAAAAAAAAATATTACGTTGTTGCCCATATTAGTCGTACACATGATGATAATATAAAATGATTCCATATATAATCAATAAAAAATATCTGTATATAATCAATCGGTTATCCAAAGCCAATTATAAAAAAATTTCATCTACATAATGTGTCAAATTTACTTAGATGACTAACCTATACAAAAATATAAACCGATATGTAAACTGACTAATTGTTTTTAAAAAAAAAGGCCGAAGAGACAAGACTACTTAGCAGCCTCAGATTTGCTCATATCCCATTGGGCATATTACCAAGAGAATCTGGTTCAACACAACAAAGTTAACGAGAAAACAAAATATCAACATAGAAAATCATATATACCTAACGAGACACATACATTACTGTATTTTAAGTATCACAACTACTAGCAATACACTCACCTGAATGTGAGGAGCTTGGAACATTTCCTGTATGGCCGCTTCAACTTCTGCCATACCGACAAGGGTTTTTCCTGAAGGTTCATAAACAGATGCATTTTCCCAAAAATTAGCTCCGGCGAGAAAAAAAACAGGAGGAATTAAATATGCCACTTTGTCATTCCAAATCATTCTTATCTTTGAATGGATTTTAATCTACCTAGGACTCTAGGAGTAATCATCCCCTTAATTTTTCTTCCAGCTCAATTTAGTGGAGTAAACAGAGGAAACACCCTTTCTACCTCTCTCAGCTGCTTTCATCCGAACAACGTATAAGAACATTATAGAAAGGCCTCACTTGACGAATATAGATTTGCAAAATATTATCGGTTGCGTTGTCACGTGTCCATGACTTAACACCACTAGTGCTTCTCAACAAAATTCCACTCCCTCCAGCAACTCAAGCTTCATCCTACATGTCATCAAAGCCAATGAACCTAAGTTATTGTCTACCTACTCAAGGATAATATTCATGCCATGAAAAACTTAAAGATTCTATTGAATGGGAGGGTTGCGAACATCTTATAAATACCATTTAAACAGATAAAACCCGTTTTGCAAAAACTATACAAATTCACAGCTTATTGAGAAAATTCTTACGAATACAAATTTCAGTGCATAATCAACAGTAATATGGAACTAAAAACAATTGAATCAATAGGAGCTTAGAAAAACAAAATTACCAAGCCATGATATTGAAGTGAGACTATGTTATGAGTTACTGCACCTTGATAAGTTGAAATCTGAAATAAGAAACACAAACAACATTAAAAATTAGAGAATTATTTCAACGGATTGAACATGAATAATTCTAATGAATGTATTGATCATGCGTTACGATTCTTGCTTGTCCAAAAAGTAGAACAAAAAAACACTTGACGCCGTCAAACCCTTTATTACTAAACAACTGTCAAGAAACTGATAAAAGATACTCTAACTTGATTTGCAGAAAAATATATCCTATCGAATGTATGGACAGTGTGAAGTGTCAAGGATACCTGTAAGGAAAACACTTCTATACCAAGTAATGCATTTAAAAGACACCTAAAATTATGAGTTGATCATCATCTTAAGTCTTTGAATTTTGGCAAAATTTCAACTGAAATAGCTCCTCAGACATAGACACACAACAATATCGAAGACCACAAACTAGCTATAGGTCCTCAGAAATAGCTCCTCAGACACACAAACACTTCAATTGAAGTCTTAGTGAGCACACAAAATACAAACTTGATGTAGAAAAGCTCTTACAAAATTGACAAAAACTGTCAAAATCGGACCCAAGTCGACCACCAAACTATCTCACAAAACTATCTCACAAAATGTTGAGATAGTTCAAGACAAAGGCAAAGTGTAACTGACACAACACTATAATGGCCAAACACTTACAGGGAAATGGAAAGTAGATAGTCATGATACTCATTCCTCTCCCCTATTTCTTAAGGATTCAAAGTTGGAATCGTTACTCATTTGAAAAACGTACAAGCTAAATAAAAATTAAAGAAAAGTTTGAATTTTGATGACTTAAATAAAAGTATTTAGACGATTGCGATCCTAAGATCGTAAGAAAAATGTGAAAGAAAATCAACTTGATTGAAAATAGAAAGGCACAAATTTGACCCAAAATCCCCAATTTAGGTCGTATGCTCAACAACATGGGAAATTATAAATACTCTATACAACGAATATGTAGAAAAACTTGGTTGTATATAAATATGGAGAACAAATTAAATAAGAGCAACAACTATGGAGAACAAATCAAATTGAAATATGGATAACAAATTAAATAAGAACAAACCTGGTTCACTGGTTGTATATAAATATGGAGAACAAACTCAAAAACCCCAATCGACATACTCTATACAACAAATCAAACCATTCAAATTAAATTATAAAATATGGAGAACACACCTGGTTGTAGATAGTCAAAGACGGCTATAAACTCTTCTTTGGTGACGATAAACGATGACGATCGTATATTGGATAGTACTTCTAAAATTTGGAGAGTGATTGAGAGTGGAGACAGGAATGAGAGTTTAGGGTTTGGTTGAGAGTGAAGACGGGAGTGAGAGTTAGGTTTTGTTAACATTTGGATTTTTGGACTTGTTTGGTTGACATAAGGGAACTAAAGTTCCCTGGAACTTCAAGTTCACATGAATTTCCAATTCATGTGAATTCCCAAAAAGTGTTTGGTTTGCATGTGGGAAGTTAATTCATGTGGGAAGTTCCAATGACCAAGGGGGGGCTTGGTGAGTGACTTCCCACATAATGGAGGAAGTAGATTCGTGTGGGAAGTTCTACTTCCCATGATTTTGGCAACCAAACAACATCATGGTTTTACACTTCCTAGGAAGTTTAAAATCCCATGATTTTAATGGGCAACCAAACAAGCCCAAAGTTTCTAAAAAGATTTGGTCAAGCGGAACTTTCAACTTTGTGAGGTAAATATTTTTGCCACCTATAATTTTCACTTCAGATGCACATCGGTTAAATGCAATGTTTCATGTCCATGACTTTTATATAGACATGGGTTTTATTAAATATCACATGTCCTTTAAAATCAGAAATAATGGACATGTGTTTTTTAACGCAACCGATGTACATATAATTATATGCACATCGGGTTTTTGCAAACAACCGATGTGCATGTTATGTACATCGGTTTTCCAGATAATCCGATGTCCATCGACTGATGTCCATAACAAGTTTTGTAGTAGTGTTTGCTGGTATAGGCGTTCGCATACAGAAATTAAATAACAAATTATACAAACTGCAGTTCATGAGAGTAGTCAAATTATGGATTATCGAATAGAACTCATATGAGCTTACGAATGTCTCTATGTCATCCCACTTAATGTGCTTATATATTTTTCGTTTGTAGATTTTAGTTTACAGGGCTCAAAACTAAGTAATAGTTGGCATAATGTGCATGCAGGATATAGATGTGATTTATAACATAAACTAAGTAATAGTTGGCATAATGTTCATCCAGGATATTGTTGAGTTAATCTCCCCAAACTCCTAATACTAAATGGTGAAATACGTGTGTTGATGTTACAATGCAAAGTACGTAGATTCATTACGTTTTTGTAAGAGAGAACATCAATGCTCAAGAGATTATAGAGTTGTTTTAATTACAACAATTAGTGACTTGTTAGGAGTTTTGAAAGCCACTTAGTATAAATAGCTAATGGTAGTAGTATTTTAAGACACACACAAAAACGAGAGAATCAAATTAATATAATTTGGTGAGAATACTTATTGTTCTTAAGGAGAGAAAATAGAGTGTTCAACATCTATTAGATATAATAAGAGTGAGACAAAGTTTGAGAGAAAGTGACAATACTAGTGTGTTTGATTATCCTTTACGAACTTTGTAATATCTTATTAGTGAATTAATTTGTCGAGAAAGTCGTGGTTTTTCCCTTAGTTGAGAAGGGTTTCCACGTGATAAATTGTGGTGTCAATTTTATTTGTTGTTAGTTACGTTTGTTGTACGTGTTCCATCCAAGTATCATTGTTAGGTGAGACTCTTCGCACACCGGGTTTACAGGACGCTTCCCCAACAGTGGTATCAGAGCCGAAGGTTCTGTATACTAAGAGGTTTGGGAGATTCCGATTTAGGGAGGAACTTATTTATCGTGAGTAAGATGGCGGAGAAATTTCATGTTCCATTGTTTGATGGGAAGATAAATTTTATGGGGTGGAAAAGCATAGTTGAAGACTTACTAGTCCAGTCGAGTCTTGATGAGGCTTTGGAATTGACTAAGCCATTAGAGATGAGTGAGTCTAATTGGGAGTCAAAGAAAAAGAAAGTCGTGAGTATGATAAGGTTGGCGGTAGCATCGGAGATTGAGTATAATCTTTTGGGCGAAAAGGAGCCGAGGGCCTTGTTAGAAAAGTTACAAGTCATGTATGTGTCAAAGTCGCTCACCAACCGATTATGTTTGCGATGGGAGTTGTATCAACTCAAAATGGAGGAGGGTGATACAAACTTGCAAAACCACATAAATAAATTTAACCGGCTAGTGTGTCAACTCTTGAATGCCGATGAGAAGATAATGGACCAAGAGCAAGCTCTCTTGTTATTGGCTTCATTGCTGAAGAGTTTTAGACCCATTGTCATGATGATGCTCGTGAGTAAAGAGAAGATCTCGTTAGATAAAGCAATAACGGTGGTGAGAGAAAATGAGAAGATCATAGCGATAATAGATGGAGATGCATCATCAAGTGATGGGGCACTAGTGGCAAATGGTTGTGAAAGAGGGAGAAGATCACAAAAATATGGAAATGGCCAAAGAAGTAAATCAAAGTCGCGCGCGAGGGACATAGATAGTGTAGAGTGCTACTATTGTCATGAGATGGGCCATATTCAACGAAATTGTTCAATGATGAAAGAAGACTTGAAAAGTGTGAAGTCTTTAAGAGAAAAGTTGGGCAAGTCTAAGGTTGATGATTTAGGTGATTCTTCCAATATGGTGTGTGGTAGTAGTAGTGATGATGAAGGCATATTCTTGACTTCTCAAGATGAGGTGGAGTGTCAAGAAAAATGGGTGATGGATTCAGGGGCCTCTGTGCACGTGTGTAAAGACCAAGGATCATTTGATACTTTGCAAAATAATGGAGACTTTGGGCATGTCAAAGTGAGTGATGGCCTCAAATTAAAAGTTGAGGGTGTAGTGAGTGTAAGAATGAAACTCCGTGATGGCACCATAAGAACTTTAAAAAATGTGAGTTATGTCCCTAAAGCTTGTTCCAACATTATTTCTTTGGGTGTATTGACGACTCCAGGTAACCGATATATTGGTTGTGGTAAATGGTGCAAAGTGTATCGTGGGAGAAGCTTGGTGATGCAAGGGGTAAAAACGAAGAATAACATTTGCTATGTAGATGGACATAGCGTGAAGAGAAAGCCCGACGTAAAGAAAAAAGTCCGCTTTTCTGAGATAGTTGAGGTGTTTGGAGCATTGGGTCGAGGGAGGAAATTGTTGAGTTAATTGTTGGATTAATCTCCCCAAACTCCTAATACTAAATGATGAAATAATTGTGTTGATGTTACAATGTAAATGTGTCGACGGATTACGTTTTACAAGATGGAACATACAATGCACTATAAGTTATGAGATTGTTTTAATTAGAACAATCAATAACTTGTTGGAGGTTTTGAGATTAGTGTAGTATAAAAAACTATTGGTGGTAATAGTTTTGATACATATAAAATATAGAGAGACAAATTAATATAATTTGGTGAGAATACTTCTTGTTCTAAAGGAGAGAAAAGAGAGTGTTCAACATCCATTAGAGATAATAAGGGTGAGATAAAGTTTGAGAGAGAGTGACAATACTAGTGTGTGATTGTACTCTAAGAACTTTGTAATTCTTATTAGTGAATTAATTTGTCCAGAGAGCCGTGGTTTTCCTTTAGTTGAGAAGAGTTTCCACGTGAGAAATTGGGGTGTCATTTTTATTTGTTGTTACTTACGTTTGTTGTTTGTGTTCCATCATAATATCATTATTGGGTGAGACTATTCATTCACCGGATATACAGGACGCTTCCCCAACAGTGGTATCAGAGCCGAAGGTTCTGTATACTGGGAGGTGTGGGAGATTCCGATTTAGGGAGGAACTTATTTATCGTAAGTAAGATGGCGGAGAAATTTAATGTTCCATTGTTTGATGGAAAGATGAATTTTATGGTGTGGAAAAGCACAGTTGAAGACTTGCTAGTCCAGTCGAGTCTTGATTAGGCTTTGGAATTGACTAAGCCATTAGAGATGAGTGAGTCTAATTGGGAGTCAAAGAAAAAGAAAGCCGTGAGTATGATAAGGTTCGCGGTAGCACCGGAGATTAAGTATAATCTTTTGGGCAAAAAGGAGCCGAGGGCTTTGTTAGAAAAGTTACAAGGCATGTATGCGTCAAAGTCGCTCACCAACCGATTATGTTTGCGATGGGAGTTGTATCAACCCAAGATGGAGGAGGGTGATACAAACTTGCAAGACCACATAAATAAATTCAACCAACTAGTGTGTCAACTCTTGAATGCCGATGAGAAGATAATGGATCAAGAGCAAGCTCTCTTGTTGTTGGCTTCATTGTCGAAGAGTTTCCGACCCATTGTTATGACAATGCTCGTGGGTAAAGAGAAGATCTCGTTGGATGAAGCAAAAACAGTGGTGAGAGAAAATGAGAGGATGATGGCGAAAACATATGAAGATGCATCATCAAGTGATGGGGCACTAGTGGCAGATGGTTCAGAAAGAGGGAGAGGATCACAAAGATATAGAAATGTCCAAAGAAGTAGATCGAAGTCGCGCGCGAGAGACATGGATAATGTGGAGTGTTATTATTGTCATGAGAAGGGCCATATTCAACGAAATTGTCCAATGATGAAGGAAGACTTGAAAAGTGTGAAGTCTTTAAGAGAAAAGTTGGGCAAGGCTAAGGTTGCTAATGTAGGTGATTTGTCCAATGTGGTGTGTGGTAATAATAGTGATGAAGATGCATTTTTGACTACTCAAGATGAGGTGGTATGTCAAGAAAAATGGGTGATGGATTCGGGTGCCTCCGTGCATGTGTGTAAAGACCAAGGAGCATTTGATACTTTGCAAACAAATGGAGCCTTTGGGCATGTCAAAGTGGGTGATGGTCTCAAATTAAAAGTTGAGGGTGTAGGGAGTGTGAGAATAAAACTCCATGACGGCACCATAAGAACTTTAAAAAATGTGAGATATGTCCCTAAAGCTTGTTCCAACATAATTTATTTGGGTGTGTTGACGACTCAAGGGAATCGATATGTTGGTAGTGGTAAATGGTGCAAAGTGTATCATGGGAGAAGCTTGGTGGTGCAAGGGAGGAAGACAAAGAATAATATTTGCTATGTGGATGGACATAGCGTGAAAAGAAAGGCCGACATAAAGAAGAAAGTCCGATTTTCTAAGATACTTGAAGTATTTGGAGCTTTGGGTCGGGAGGAAATTGTTGGATTAATCTCCCCAAACTCCTAATACTAAATGGTGAAATAAGTGTGTTGATGTTACAATGCAAATGTGTAGATAGATTACGTTTTAGAAGAAGGAACATACAATGCAGTATAAGTTATGAGATTGTTTTAATTAGAACAATCAATAACTTGTTGGAGGTTTTGAGATTAGTGTTGTATAAAAAGCTATTGGTGGTAATAGATTTTATACACATAAAATATAGAGAGACAAATTAATATAATTTGGTGAGAATACTTCTTGTTCTAAAGGAGAGAAAAGAGAGTGTTCAACATCCATTAGAGATAATAAGGGTGAGATAAAGTTTGAGAGAGAGTGACAATATTAGTGTGTGATTGTACTCTAAGAACTTTGTAATTCTTATTAGTGAATTAATTTGTCGAGAGAGCCGTGGTTTTCCCTTAGTTGAGAAGGGTTTCCACGTGAGAAATTGGGGTGTCATTTTTATTTGTTGTTACTTACGTTTGTTTTTTGTGTTCCATCCTAATATCATTGTTGGGTGAGACTCTTCCCGCACCGGGTTTACAGGACACTTCCCCAACAGTGGTATCAGAGCCGAAGGTTCTGTATACTGGGAGGTGTGGGAGATTCCGATTTAGGGAGGAAATTATTTATCGTAAGTAAGATGGCGGACAAATTTCATGTTGCACTGTTTGATGGAAAGATGAATTTATGGTGTGGAAAGGCACAGTTGAAGACTTGCTAGTCCAGTCGAGTCTTGATTAGGCTTTGGAATTGACTAAGCCATTAGAGATGAGTGAGTCTAATTAGGAGTCAAAGAAAAAGAAAGCCGTGAGTATGATAAGGTTGGCAGTAGCACCGGAGATTAAGTATAATCTTTTGGGCGAAAAGGAGCCGAGGGCCTTGTTAGAAAAGTTACAAGGCATGTATGCTTTAAAGTCTCTCACCAACCGATTATGTTTGCGATGGGAGTTGTATCAACCCAAGATGGAGGAGGGTTATACAAACTTGCAAGACCACATAAAATTCAACCAACTAGTGTGTCAACTCTTGAATGCCGATGAGAAGATAATGGATCAAGAGCAAGCTCTTTTGTTGTTGGCTTCATTGCCGAAGAGTTTCCAACCCATTGTTATGACAATGCTCGTGGGTAAAGAGAAGATCTCGTTGGATGAAGCAAAAACAGTGGTGAGAGAAAATGAGAGGATTATGGCGAAAACATATGGAGATGCATCATCAAGTGATGGGGCACTAGTGGCAGATGATTGTGAAAGAGGGAGAGGATCACAAAGATATGGAAATGTCTAAAGAAGTATATCGAAGTCACGCGCGAGAGACATGGATAATGTGGAGTGTTATTATTGTCATGAGAAGGGCCATATTCAACGAAATTGTCCAATGATGAAGGAAGACTTGAAAAGTTTGAAGTCTTTAAGAGAAAAGTTGGGCAAGGCTAAGGTTGATAATGTAGGTGATTCGTCCAATGTGGTGTGTGGTAATAATAGTGATTGTAGATACCCGTATCCGTCGATATTGGAATTTATAGAGAACCCGACAAACACCCGATGATGATAGGAGACATGTATTCTTTAGTTGTCATTGTCATTATGTGGGCTCGTTTTACGATGTAGAATGAGCGTTGTCGACGAAGTATTTTATTAATTTAAATGATATTTAAATTAAATGTTTTTTTTAAAGTGAATTCATTTTATTGTTTTAACTTGAATTTATTTTATTAAATTTATTTTATTGAAAATAAAATAGATATTTGATTTGAAAAATCATTCTTTAGTTAATTGATTTGAAAAATCAATTTAAATCGTTTTATAAATCGTATTTGAAGAACTCGTTTTTACTTACGATTTTATACGCGATTTTGAGCTCGTTTTCAACTTGATTTGGGCACGATTTTCGAAGCAAACTCGAACCAATTCCTGACCCATAACCCAACCCATCACTCACCCTCATAACCAGGCCTAATACCATGCAAACCCACGTCCATACCTCCTTATTTTCGAACCCCAAACAGCAGCACAAACAAGTCTGTCACCCTTCAACCCGAGTCCACTAAACAGCCCCAAACCCGCTCGAAACACCACTTAAACCCGTGCCCATTAACCCTAATCCATACCCTAGTATCCTACCCATATTACCCTAGCTTAACCACCAAGAAAAAGCCCTCCAAAACCCTACACGAGCTCACAATAGCTGCTGGACAGCAGCAGCGAAACAGAGCAGCCCGACTGCTTGTTGCTCCCTTTTACCCTTCTTTAACTCCCTATAAATACCCCTCTGCCATACTTTCATTCCTCTAAGTTCTCCATACATATTACCGTCATTCACAAGCATTAAACTCCAGAAACAAACCCTAATTGCCTCTCAAAAACCCTCGACAAAACCGACTTACAAACTGAGAATCAGTTTGTGTGTCCTCTTTGAAACCGTTCGTTCAACCATCAAACCTCCATTAAAATTCGAGTTTCTTGTTCCAAATTAACCACACAACATCCATCTACATATTAGACAAATATTTACGAGCCAAATTACCCTTGAGAGTACACGAATCCCCTCGAAAAACGGAGTGTCATACACTCTGTTTTCGCAGCTTTTCCTGTCCGTCCAGTTCTGTTTGTGCTCGTTTTCGTGCACAATAACTCAAAATGAGCAGGGATTGTTTTAATATCTCTGTTCTCCTCTCTTTCTAGTTTTCAAAACATCTTTTAAATCGAATTTTTACCGTGAAACGAGAGAGAAATCGCAGTTTGAAAGTTGCTGTCCAGATTTGCAAAAAAACGTGTTGTTTGTTTTGTTCCTTCGTCGACGACGGCCTCTCGAGATAAAATCTACTATCGATTACGACCCAAGACGGTGTCAACGATACATGTAGGTTGAGGGTGCATCAAATCCTCCTCTTCTCCCTTTTATTTCGTTATTTATGTTTGTTTTTTTATAGTTCGTTTTTACTTTGTTTATCGTTTGTTTATCGATTGTTATTATTAACTATGAAACTAGTTTAGTCCGAGTATGAGTTAAAGTACCACCATGAACACCCGCATTGACTTGAGATGGGAAAGAAACCGCTACATCAGTCGGTCGTAACCCCCGTCTCATTTACATATCCTCGTGTTCAAGGTAGGGCATTAATAAAACGAATTCTAACTTCGCTCTTCGCTTTTGACCCCTCTTTTGTTTCGTGTGATTCGACCCACCTTAGGACCATTCACATGTTAGTTTGACCTCTGATTGTTAACATATAACTCATTTAGATGATATTAGATCAATTTAATAACCTAATTAGACACGTTAGGGTACATCGACATAGCTTTAAAAATCAACTAACAATTTTATAACCTAATTGAACGCATCTCTCTTTTCACTCGATTTCTCGCTAGCATAGGAGTGCGTGATTAGCACCTTCCTATTAACACTCGATGAGTAGCGTTAATATCGTAACTCCTTGACCTAATTTGACCCCTTTAGGCCGTGTAGAATACACATTTGCAAGACATCTTTTCAATCGATCAACGTCGTTTCTAACTTGTTTTCTAGCCCGCTTCCGAACTTGTTTCGCAATCAATTGATCTAAATAATGAACCTGACCTAGGACCTAGGGTAGCCGTGTCTAGAGTGGCCATGGCTTGGCCGTGTCCTTTGGTCTTTCTTGTTTTGTTTGTTTTACATCGTTTGTTCTTTATTGTTTTGTCGCTTGTAATTTATCGCTTGTTCATCGAGTTGTAATTTTCAAGTTAGCTTTATTTTATCGAGTCAAAACCTCTTCCAAAAACCTTAGTCTTGTTTGGTTAGATGGTTGTGCCCCAATGCATGTAAGAGCGTAGTAAATCGCATGTTGTTTAAAGCAACATGGCCCGATTTATGCTAATGCATGCTTTGGTGCGTAGCCCTATGTCTAATTCGATGAGATTAAGTGAAAGCACACATTACGAGGAGTGACTGTAACACCCCCATACTCCAAGTGCCTTACCAGGACCACTTAAGGCATGGAAATGCTACCATCTCGGTTACCCGAGGCAATGATTATCATAAGACAATAAAGAAACATATTTAAATAATAATTAACGTTTAAAGTGATTACATGCCAAAAACCAAAACTGATAAAAGGAAATACAAGTTCTCAAAACTATCTACTATCGAAATACTATCAAGCGTCGGACACGGAAGACTTCTAAACGCAACGTGGTGACTCATCCCGCTATCCCATACGCATCGTCTCATACCTGCTCAATAATCGCTCACCACCCCGAATGGATCACCACAGTTTTTAAAACATTTAACGGGGTCAGTACTAATCACACAATTCAATATATCAACAATAAGATAAACAGACAGCTGAACTGTCACACACACACACACACACACACACACACACACACACACACACACACACACACACACACACACACACACCAACTCCCATCATCTCAATCGACCGTCCACTTGGACCCGACCCGCCGATGGGGGACCGCGGCCGTTCCCACCTAAGCCCCGCTCATCGTACGAGCGATAACCTGTCCCCATTAATGTGCACATCCCTTCGTGGCGGGTTCCACGAAAGCGAAACTAGGGCGTGAGATCACTCCCACAAGTGACCCCACTCAACCGAGAACGCATCTCGAGAACCATCAACAAACACAACCACAATCACAATTACAATCACAATCATCATACCAATCAACTAATTACAGCACATCACCAATATCCCATTATGGGACTAATACTGAGTAGGAAATCCTACCTGGAAAGCACAACACGCAGACGGTATCTACAGCTGTCTCAAAACGCCTCTTCTATGAACTCTCCTCCTACCATACAACACATAGATACTACTATTCAATTACTATTCATAAAAACCCCCAATTCCTAAATTAGGGTTTCACTATTCTTAACAAAACAGTATATAAATTATATTAGAAGCTTACCCTCGACGCAAGGAATCCAACGACACGAATTACGATACGATCCGACCGTCGAACTCCGGAATTGTCAAGAACGCGATTAGGAAGAAGACAAGTTGCTTTCTCTCTTAAACAGGTTTTAGGTTTTGTAAAAAGTGATTTAGAACAAAGACGAATTGGTTTAAATACCTTAATCGCGTAATTAACAAAACCCGAGAAAACTCCCCGTAAAACCGGACACTCGATCGAGTACCCAAGGTACTCGATCGAGTACCTTCTACTCGATCGAGTGCCCCACTACTCGATCGAGTGCCCAACAGTCGAAACTATTTATCTTCGCAACTTGCCCTTACTCGACAGAGTAAGGGCTACTCGATAGAGTACCCCAAGACATATAAATACGGAGTATTACAGTCTTCCCTCCTTAAAAGAACTTCGTCCCCGAAGTTCAACCCATACATAAAAACAAACATGCTAACTCGATCAAGACACAACAACGTAACTAAGAACTCGAAACAAAACTCCAACCCAAACATGAACTCGTAACACCAACTCCACTAACTATTCCTACCTCCACAAAATGGCTCACGATATCGTATCAACTCCATTATATCTCTCTCAACACTAACTCCATACGCTACCAACTACCATCCTTTAACGCTGCTAGCTCCGTAATATATCATCCCCTACCAAATCCCATATCAAGACACTCATAGACATCAAACGGAATGTTACATTCTACCACCCTTAAAAGGAACTTCGTCCTCGAAGTTTACTCGAACTCATAACATCATCCTCCAACCACAACACTATATAAAATATCCTCACACTCTGAAGCATCACACTTACTACAAGCACGGCCATGGCCTTTTATCACTATCAACCACAACATATACAAATCCATATCTTATGCTACACCAACACTCTACTTTCAAATATACTACCATATGCACACCCATCAAAATCTCTTTTATCACATCCTACTCCTCTTAAGATAAATGTTACGTCCTCGTAACTCACTAATACTAAATACTAGATACATCTCATTACTCTCTTTACCACCACATGTGTAAGATAACCGCTTATAATCTAAACACTCGCCATGCATATATCCAAGGCTCTCTTACTTAAACATTCCTCATACCTCAACTCATTCGTCACACCATCTAACCTATACCTCAAAACTCGTAGTAAAATCACCATACTAACTCTCCATTATTTCTGCAAAACAACATACCTCTCTATGTAAGGCACTTATCTCCCAGAAGCATAACTCACGATCCACACTCGTTATGTACACGCACACTAGATCATCAAGTTCTTTCTTCCATTACCGCAAAACTCATACACAACTTAACATGACACTAATTCCCAATACCCTACACTCACTGTCTCAACAAAAGATTATGAACCACCTGCATCTTTCGGGTCATTACCACACATGTTCTACGACTCACTTGCCATTACCATGTCTACTGAAACCTTAACTAGAACAAGATCACAATTATTGTAACGACCTCTCCCCACCGTATCCCATCAATAGAACACCACTATACCATGACAACAACGAAAACATATTCAACTCTATTTCCTATCATACTCTACCTTATTCTTAACTTAACCTGGTAAAGAGAACATCAATAAGCAAGACAACTGTCTACATGCAGAAACTGAAACTCGCAGGGAACAATATCAACCAAAACAACAATCTATGTATAACTGGTATGTACTTTCGAAACTCGAATCATAATCATCCCGCCTAATCCACCACAACCGGTGACGGCATCACAACACCGCCACCAACACCACACCCGTAGTGCGAAAATACCCGCATCACAACACTAAATATCGTGTCCGGATCACCACCCGAGGCACCACAAACCATCGATAGACATCACAACTGCATACAACTCCCATAAACACTGACTCAGGATAACTTTTCAGTCAAGAAAAACTTACTCAAATCCACTTTACTAAATCATAGCACAACATATTTTATGAATTAAACAGATACTAACCTCGTGAATATCATCTCTACTATTTCACGGAATACACATGTGTTATTAATACACATAAAATTATAATTAGCCATGTCAAATTAATCAAATTATTACCTTTTTAGATATCATTCAATTAAATTACCGTGTCCAACATATATATATTACAGAACATTCATAAAACAACTTTATAATTATCACACTATACCACTTCTTGTGAGGTCAGAACCTCACACAAACATTTACACGTATCATAAACCCGTAATCACATCCACCTAGTCAATCCTGATCACGTAAGTTACCACTCAACAAAGGTTACCTGTCGCCCGAGCTTAACTCATATGCCCCTCATAGCATATTCCATCATTCGCATAACCATCACCTCATGCCAAGTATAACCATACTATTAATACTCAACTACTAACGACCGCCTCATATAACCACATCTTACACTCTCTCACAACCATATACATCAATCTGGTATCTGCAAAATCAACCGCTTCAGAATTGTTACCTTTCTAATGTACCATCACCCTTAACCACTAGTCACAACCATAACACTACCACTGTCCGGACATCAAATCCTTACACTCATCTCTAAATATCACGATTTCTTTCCTATCTTTGGTTAACATCCCAAATAACGAACATAAAATCTATCAACAAAATTACTTCAACATTCTTCCCAATACCATTCTTAACTGTATCATCATCTAAATCTCCACCAAAATCTCATATCATGCAGATATTCTACCAACTTCTTACTTTCCTGAATTCTTCAAAACTCAAGACTAATCATGTTGTCCCGAAACTCCTCTATAACCATTAACTAACATCCTCATGATTGGTAGCACACATCTCGACGACTCCTTACCTCTATATCACATAACTCCGGTCAACATTTTCTTAGTTTTATTCCCCTCATTCTTTTCTTTTACACTCTACAAAATCAATTAACCATTCAACTCCTTATCACTTCTACCTAACTCTTTAGTGTTCCTAACTTTCTCACTTTGCTCCAAAACTCACATCTAATTATTTCATATCGATATCATCTCACTCTTTCTTACCACAAATATTCTCTTATTATGTCATCAATCACCCTTGCCACTAATCCATCCATAAAATCAACGTTTACCGTTCAACAATTGCATCTCCCTTCTTACATCTCTAGAAATCAAAATTCCTTTCATACCGCTAATTGCCCAAGGAGAACCCACAATAGTTTCATCTCTTAAAAAGCCAAATCTCCACCCCGTGACATGTCTCCACAAAGTTCACTATATACCACTCTTCTCAACCCCTTTAAAACGAACTTTCTTTATGTATATTCTTAACCCACACGGCTCTTAACGACCTCCCTCCATAATTCTTTACACATCTCAGGTTGCCACTATCCATATCCTTACTCTCAATCCTTTCATTCTCACGTTCCTTAGACTCACATCATCCTTTGCCCACATTCACCTACTTTTACGTTACTCAACATACAAACATATCACTCATCTCATCTCACAAAACATGCTCTATGTCTCTATACACCATACCAATCTTCCTTTTCTTTTTCCACTATCTATCACAACACATATAACTCATGTCCTCCCACCGAACTCATACTCACCACAGGTGCCACTCACTACACCACAAGATTGGGTAACTTACGCGTCAAGACCAATATACATGTAAAACAATGCATAAAAGAGCCAAATAATAACTTTGAATTAAACATAATATGCAACGAAGTCAAAAGATAAGCATATGACCCAAAACAAGGGTCACTAGATCGAGTCTGAGCCACTCGATCGAGTAAGGGACTTACTCGATCGAGTAGGTCAAGATCAGAAGCACGTAAAACAAATCACCAGGGCTACTCGATCGAGTAACTGAGGTACTCGATCGAGTGCCCCTTACTCGATCGAGTACCAAGGATACTCGATCGAGTACCCTAATTCTCAAGACTGTGTCCAGTTTTCGTAAAACAGTCATAACTCACTCATTACTTGGTCAATTTGGGCGTGTGACCTATCGTTAGAATCGTAAAAGGACAAGCTATCATCTCCAATTGGAATCACATCAAAATCATTTATGAATCTCAAGTTATAACAGTTTAAAGACAACCTCGTTATAAACGAAAAACACAACTATTGATTTTTACTTCCCAAACGACTTAAACAACAACCAAGCAAACAAAACCAGTCCAAAACTCATAAAACCAGTATTCGTAATCATACGTTACTATTTTCAAAAATCAAGCAACAACATTCATCATGCACATAGGTTATTTAACTTGTCAATCACGATTTACCCACATAAACATGCTCCACCCATGAATTTCATATTCTTATGCAATTACTTACTTAATCTCTTCCAACTAATCCATCAATTACAGCTACACACTTCTTACAACATATACCCATGAACAATCGTGGACAAGTACATAAACTTATCATACAACTCTATGCAGACAAAATATACGTATACAACACAACATTTCTATTCGCATGTTATTATTATGTCACATCATGAATCATCCATCATGTTTCTCATTCCAACCACAGTTCTATATATCTCATCAACAAGTTTCCTCATATCACCATTTTCTTTCACATGCTCAACTTTCTACTTCAACATCCAACAATTAACACATTCCATCACATTCATAAACCAGTTAACCAAACACACATACGACTCGACAAACACTTTCCCACGTGACCGGTTCAAAGTTGTAGGGCGACCCCTTGCGACTTTAGGACGTCTCCCAAGCCTTTGCACTAGCTCCTACAACTTTTACCCGGGTTCATTTTAATTGACTCCCTATGTTCATTAAGTTCATTGGTTACAGGTTTCAGGATCGTCGCTCTGATACCATTTGTAACACCCCCATACTCCAAGTGCCTTACCAGGACCACTTAAGGCATGGAAATGCTACCATCTCGGTTACCCGAGGCAATGATTATCATAAGACAATAAAGAAACATATTTAAATAATAATTAACGTTTAAAGTGATTACATGCCAAAAACCAAAACTGATAAAAGGAAATACAAGTTCTCAAAACTATCTACTATCGAAATACTATCAAGCGTCGACACAAATGAAGACTTCTAAACCGCAACGTGGTGACTCATCCCGCTATCCCATACGCATCGTCTCATACCGCTCAATAATCGCTCACCACCCCGAATGGATCACCACGATTTTAAAACATTTAACGGGTCGGTACTAATCACACAATTCAATATATCAACAATAAGATAAACAGACAATTAATCGAATCACACACACACACACACACACACACACACACACACACACACACACACACACACACCAACTCCCATCATCTCAATACCGACCGTCCACTTTGGACCCACCGCGCGATGGGGGACCGCAGCCGTTCCCACCTAAGCCCCGCTCATCGTACGAGCGATAACCCTGTCCATTAATGTGCACATCCCTTTTCGTGGCGGGTTCCACGAAGGGCAAAACTAGGGCGTGAGATCACTCCCGCAAGTGACCCCACTCAGCCGAGAACGCATCTCGAGAACCATCAACAAACACAACCACAATCACAATTACAATCACAATCATCATACCAATCAACTAATTACAAAGACATCACCAATATCCCATTATGGGACTAATAACGAGTAGGAAATCCTACCTGGAAAGCACAACACGCAGACGGTATCTACAGATGTCTCAAAACGCCTCTTCTATGAACTCTCCTCCTACCATACAACACATAGATACTACTATTCAATTACTATTCATAAAAACCCCCAATTCCTAAATTAGGGTTTCACTATTCTTAACAAAACAAAGATATAAATTATATTAGAAGCTTACCCTCGACGCAAGGAATCCAACGACACGAATTACGATACGATCCGACCGTCTGAACTCCGGGAATTGTCAAGAACGCGATTAGGAAGAAGACAAGTTGCTTTCTCTCTTAAACAGGTTTTAGGTTTTGTAAAAAGTGATTTAGAACAAAGACGAATTGGTTTAAATACCTTAATCGCGTAATTAACAAAACCCGAGAAAACTCCCCCGTAAAACCGGACACTCGATCGAGTACCCAAGGTACTCGATCGAGTACCCCCCTACTCGATCGAGTGCCCCAGCTACTCGATCGAGTGCCCAACAGGTCAGAAACTATTTATCTTCGCAACTTGCCCTTACTCGACAGAGTAAGGGCTACTCGATAGAGTACCCCCAAGACATATAAATACGGAGTATTACAGTGACCCAAGGCTGTGAGTCATGTAAGCCGTGGGCCACCCCTTTGTGCACGTTTTCCTAGGCCGAATGGCCGTGTAATGTGTCATGTACGGTTTTGTGTATAGCGTTGTATTTTAGATCGAGTTGTATCTTTAATTTGTCGTTGCGTCGGCATGAAATGCCTGGGTTGTAATATCGTAGATCCCAACGGCTCCCCCATTCCCATCAAGCCTTGTTTGTTTCGTTTATATGTTGTTAGATCAATCAACCCACATGCTAAATTATAACTTTGACAAAGTTAGTTTAGTTGCATCTAAATCGACATAGAAACTTCACATGTTAGGGTTTCTAAAACGATGTTTGCATATCATATATCGTAGTAGCTATGACCTTGTTTGAAATCCGATACTTGACTTAGTAGAGGCCGTTATCGACGGGCGGGGTTAGGTGTCCTTATGGGCTTCCTAACACGTACCCTCACCCCTTACTCAAGATCTATGGTTTGTGGATCCGTCTAAATACCATTGGATTACGAGAGTCATTCAAATCGAGTGATATAGGGTACAAGTCTTTATCTTTAATCACTCGTAGTCGATTGGCTTTATGCTTTTCGATGAAAGGTGTAAAGTTGACTTGAACGGTTCCAAGTTCCCATAAAACTTGGTGGCGACTCTAATTTGTCTTAATTCGATTCGAAAGAACCTCGAGTCGATTATGCCTAGTGTGGATCCCGCGGACGCAGTTCCCGAGGGCCTTGTCCACAGTTTGGCGACTCCGCTGGGGATAAGAGGACTAGTTACACTTTGTTTCTAGGGTCTTTTCCTCCGAGGTGAAACTTGAAAAGAAATTATTGGAAAGTAAAACATTACTCATAGTGCTACGATTCATGCATAAACCCTTAAGGACTTTCCCGGGCCGTCCCAGCGTTTCTTTGTGATGCGTGGGGGGCGACGTCCCACTATGCCAGGAACTTGCACATTGCTTGCTTTCGCTCCTCCTCGTCGTGGTTCTTGATGGTGGGGATGCTCTTCTAGGTACTCTACCTAAAGGCCCTTCCTCTATAAGACCCAAAAAGGATGGAGGGCATAGACCTTCTTGTAGAAGACTTGCCGAGACTTAGAGATGTGTAGGAGCATACATTCTTATAACATCTGAATGACAATGTGCGAAATGAATTTCCCGAGTCTTTTCAAAATTTTCCGTATCGATTTCAAAACCGAACTTTTGAACAACTTACTTTCAAAATAGCATGGTTTTAAAAACGCGGAATGCTGCCCAAATAGGACTAGATTTTTCGGCCCAAAATAAGCTTTTATAGCCGGCATGCTGCCCATTTCAAATCTCATTTTCAAATCAATTATTCGTTTTTTCAAATTCAATCCAAAATGTTTCTCGAACCTCAATCAAGCATGAAATGCGTCGAGTCGTGTCTGGGTCCTGGCCGTGTTAGGCCAGGCGTGTTTCGTTCTAAGAGTCTAGAACACGACCTTGTTGGGTCACCCAAGCTCACCTCTTGGGCTTTGAGTCATGTGGGTCGACCAATTGGTCTAGGATAGTCCACAGAAGAGTCCAAGCTAGGCCATTTAGGGCGTTTCACTCGAACCTAAAGACTATGTTAGTCCAATCACGGGTTTAATCACACCAAGTCCAGTTTAGAATCGAGCTATGACAGTTTGAGTCATGTCGTTTTGTCGAGTCTAAAATGAATTGAGGTCTAAATCCAACCGTGAGTTGAACCTTTGGTTAGTCAGTCTCAAGTCGAGTCTTTGCTTGAGTCAAGTTGGTGTCGTGTCCTTAAGTGTGCAGGGGCTCTTAATTTTAAATATTGACTCGGTTCGGGGTTTTCTTGTAGAAAGGCCGCCAAAAACCCGACGTCAAGCAATGGAAGATGCTGTTAACAAACTCACTGAGGCCGTGAACCTCATGATGACCAGAATGGATGCAATCGAATCTAAGCTGGGTGAATATTCCTCTTCATCTACCCCACCTCTGACTGATCTGGAGAAACGGTTCAAATTCATTGAAGACCGTCTGAAGCTCTCCCAGGGGAAGAACATCCATTACGAAAATGCTAGGGCCTATGCCCCGATTCAGGATAAGTTGCCCACGAACATGGTACTCACCGACATCCCAAAGTTCAAGGGCACCAAGATCCATCCACCATGTTAAGGCCTATAAAGGGTACTTAGCACCAAGGGAGTACCTGTCGACATGCTCTCTGAAATTTTTGCCCAATCTCTGGATGAACACCCGAAGGCGTGGTTCTATAATCTTGACCTTAAGAACTTCCCTACTTTCGAAGATATCACGGTGGAGTTCTGTAAGCACTATGCTGACAATGTGGAGATTCAAACCAACATAAGGACTTTGGAAGTAATGACACAGAAGGAAAAAGAGGGCTTTACTGAATTCCTCGCAAGATGGCGCGCTGAAAGCGTGAAACTAGCTAAGAAGCCTGATGAAGTTGAAATGGTAGATAAGTTCGTGAAGAATTTACGACCTGTTTACCGTAATGCTCTGAAATACCAGAATTTTGGTTCTTTCAAAGAATTGATAAGAATCGGGATAAAAGTAGAGGATGATGTCCGAATGGCTGAAGCTGAAAAGCCAAAAGGATACCAAGGGGCCTCGTCATCTAAAGCAAAAGCACCAGCAACGGCCCACTTTGTTGAAACTGTCAATCTCTTAGATGGACAATCAAAAAGGCCTCCGCGCCAAGCTCAGAGGGTATTCACCGATATCGGGTGCACTTACGCCTACGCTCTCCAAAGGCTCATGGCCCAAGGAAAGCTGAAGCCCATTGGTCCAACTCCGGATCCACCTGCTGAACAACAAGGCAAATGGTACAAACCAAATGCCTACTGTGCCTTCCACCAAGGGAAGGGACACGATACTGAAAGGTGCTTTAGACTAAAGCACGAAATTCAAGACATGATTGAGAATGGAACACTCCCGATTCCAACTGTTAAACCCAATAACATCACCAATCCATTTGGCGATCACGCCAACTTTGTTTCTGTCGAAGACAATGTCGATTATTCCCATCTTATCCGCGCATGTCACTTGAAAGGGGTGTTTATCGGGGAAATATTTGTGGATTGCTTTGAATTATTGCCAAACCCAAAGAATGAAATTCAAATCGGGAGTCTCGCTCCAGAATGTACTCCTCTCGTTAACGAAGTTAATAAAAGACAATTCGGTTCACTAACCTTCATCATTGGCGTAGATCCTCAGAGGACTACCTCGGGATGGAGGCAGACCATTGAAGGGATCAAGGACAAGAGCCGAGCATCTAAGTTGACAGTTGAACAAGGGAAAGCTCATGATCAGATTTGAAATTATGAGTCGGGATCTATCTTCTTATTTTAGTCGAGTCGAGTCTAGGACTTTCTTTTTCTGAAGTTGAGTCGTTTGTTCCGCGATGACCTAGGGTGTGTCCTAGGAATCGTTCCTTCGAGTCTGTTAAGTATTTGTCTTTCCAATAAAAAGTTCCAGTTTCGTTTCCCAAATTTATCTTGTTTCCAATCCTCAATCATTCCGAAACATGATAAAATGCACAACACACTCAAAGGCATCCCTGGGGTAGAAATATGCCCCGTTTCAAAACATAAGGTACAATAGGATTCCGTGTTTGATTCCTTTACCTATTCCATGTCTGGCGGTAGAAAACCTCCATCAGAACCAGTGCTTAACACAAGCCTTTAGATGATTCTATGATGAACCCGGACTAGCTCCTGGTTTCCCTATCGATGATGGAAGGCAAGCCCATCCCCACAAAATCATCCCCTCTCGAAGAGAGAAGAGACCAACCCGTTTTAACAAGGAATTGTTAGTTCTAACCCAAATTAGTTGGCGAAGCCCAGTTTTCAAGGTGTATCCATTTGTGACTAAGAGAATGAATAGAAGATCATTTTCAAAAATTGGAAAAATGAAAAAAAATAAAAAAAAAAATGAAAAATGAAAAAAGATGAAAGAGAAAGAAAAAGAAAAAATATGTTGAAGTCATTGCAGAACGCTTTTGGTTGAATGTCGAAGTTACGGAAGCCAGAAGTCAAGCCAAGTACCCATAGTTGAAGTTCAATGGGCGAAGCCCAAAAGCTTAGGTAGTAACCTCTTTACCCTCTAAGTCCTTCCTGAGACAGTTACAAAGGGATAGTCGGGAATTTTGAGAATTATTCCGCTTGTGTTGTTACACCCAGCCTTTAGGGTCCAGACATGGAAATTTGATCCCACATCAATTTCCAACCCATTTGTACTCACGTTTCGTCCAACCTGAGACACCATTTCTAACCACATCAGCAGCCATAGCCCTTAGCCTTAGCACCACAAAACGAACCTTCAGAATGATGGTTTACCTTGCGAACCTATTTTTACCAAGCTCCACACCCCAAAGAATCACAACCTTTTGTACCAACCCTAGACACGGGATACAACGGTACCTTACAGGCTAGAATGGGATACGACATGATACCTTAGGTGAAACCTTCGAGTGTGTACACACAATTAAAATGCCAAGTTTATGCACCATGATCGAACTACGTCGGATTTGATTTCGCTCCACGCGAATACGTAGGCAGTCCTTCAGAATAAGGGATTCAATCCACTCATCAACCAACTTGTCATCTTGTCAGTTTCTTACGGGTCTTAACCAAGTCCAAATGAAGCCACCTTTGTTTGAGTCAGTCTTAGCACTCGATGTAGGCTAGGATGAGGATATAAGTTCGGATGAATAGTACCGAGTCTCAGAATGAGCTTTATCTAATGGTTTAGGCAAAGATGCTGAGTCACATAGATGTGGGATTGTGTTGGGAACAGAAAATATGAAAAACCCGCTGAAAAGAAAGAAGGCGTGGAAGAAAAATAGTAAAAGCCCGCTGAAAAGAAAGAAGGCGGTGGCAAGAAATGATGAATACTCGCTGAAAAGAAAGGAGGCGAGGAGAAGAGTGGCAGAATGTTCCCAACAAGAGTGATGTGTGATGTCAAACTGTTCTCATAAAATCAGTCCGTGTTTAGTGTCTAGGTGAAGCTAACGTCGTTGCTCCGTGAGTTTAATCCACCTTGTCAATGCCAAGTCATCTTGATTCCCATGTGCCCTTGGGAGCACGCCCATGCCATACGGTATCTCCGTCTCAAGTCCGATGGCCTTGTGATTCCCATTTGCCATCTTTTGGCGTCAGAATGGCCAATTTACATTTCTACACCTAGTGAGTCAATAATTGAATTAAAACCCGTGCACACTTATGGTTTTATTTTCTTTTTTGTTTTACGGTAGCGGGCTACGCCCACGTTGTTTACAAGTCATACAGACTGTCTGAGTCGTATTTCATGCTCACCCATCAAGGTTCGATTTCAAAAAATTTCAGAATTCCGAAATTTCAAAAACTTTTTGCGAATTATGGATAGATGATCCAAGTCAAGGTTCAAACCTCAGAGTTCAAAATCAAATTTTGGGTCGACGACCCAACATCCAAATGATTCATTTCAAATTTTTTTTTAGGTCGACGATCCAACATTCCAGCACTTCAACTTCAAACCTCGGGTCGATGGCCCAATATTCTAAGTGATTCAAAATTCGGGTCGATGACCCAATCATTCAAAATTTTCAAATTCAATTTTCGGGTCGATGATCCAATCTTTTAAATGATCTAATTTTAGGATCGATGATCCAAATGTGCTTATGTGATGATTATTGCTAGTACATTTTCTATGTTTCAAATATAGCAGGATATGCTTCAACTGGGGGCTCTAAAGTCTTCGACTTTAGAGCCATCACAAATCGAGGCTCTGAAGCGTTGGCTTCGAGACCATTATCAAGATGTAAAGGATGATATCCACCAAGAATTCAATTCAATTACAAGAGTAAGAAATGGAAGAATTCCGTAGCTGAAAGCAAATGATGAAAGCGGCGGCAACCTCTTCGGAAAGTCTCGTCCCATTTAGGCACCTGCCAGCGGATGATAAACTTTAGGCAAGTGTCGACAGATGATGAATTTTGGACAAGCGCCAGCAGATGATAAATTTTGGGCAAAGGTCAGCAGATGATGAATTTCGGACAAACGCCAGCAGATGATAAACTTTGGGCAAGTGTCAGCAGTTGCCAAACTACGACGCGGGTTTGATTCCGTCAGAAACGGATACGTAGGCGCCCGAGGATAAGGCTCAACCCACCATATATGCAATTTATGGGTCGATGACCAACGATGATAATTCGACGCAGCAGAAGCAAGAGTTAATCCCCGATGAAGTTTCGGTATGATCTCTTCTTATGGTCAAGTAGCTTATATACGCAAGTCTAATGGACTATAAACGACCCGAGAATCCTCGGGTCGAGAGGGACTGGGGTATACTTTGACTTTCGCCTCGTCCAAGCCTCGGTCAAAGTGGGGCTCAGAGATACCCGTATCCGTCGATATTGGAATTTATAGAGAACCCAACAAACACCCGATGATGATAGGACACATGTATTCTTTAGTTGTCATTGTCATTATGTGGGCTCGTTTTACGATGTAGAATGAGCGTTGTCGACGAAGTATTTTATTAATTTAAATGATATTTAAATTAAATGTTTTTTTTAAAGTGAATTCATTTTATTGTTTTAACTTGAATTTATTTTATTAAATTTATTTTATTGAAAATAAAATAGATATTTGATTTGAAAAATCATTCTTTAGTTAATTGATTTGAAAAATCAATTTAAATCGTTTTATAAATCGTATTTGAAGAACTCGTTTTTTACGACGATTTTATACGCAACTTTGAGCTCTTTTTCAACTTGATTTGGGCACGATTTTCGAAGCAAACTCGAACCAATTCCTGACCCATAACCCAACCCATCACTCACCCTCATAACCAGGCCCTAATACCATGCAAACTCATGTCCATACCTCCTTATTTTCGAGCCCCAAACAGCAGCACAAACCAGTCCGTCACCCTTCAACCCGAGTCCACTAAACAGCCCCAAACCCGCACCAAACACCACTTAAACCCGTGCCCATTAACCCTAATCCATACCCTAGTATCCTACCCATATTACCCTAGCTTAACCACCAAGCAACAGCCCTCCAAAATCCTACACGAGCTCACAATAGCTGCTGGACAGCAGCAGCGAAACAGAGCAGCCCGACTGCTTGTTGCTCTCTTTTACCCTACTTTAACTCCCTATAAATACCTCCCCTCTGCCATACTTTCATTCCTCTAAGTTCTCCATACATACTACCATCATTCACAAGCATTAAACTCCAGAAACAAACCCTAATTGCCTCTCAAAAACCCTCGACAAAACCGACTTACAAACTGAGAATCAGTTTGTGTGTCCTCTTTGAAACCGTTCGTTCAACCATCAAACCTCCATTAAAATTCGAGTTTCTTGTTCCAAATTAACCACACAACATCCATCTACATATTAGACAAAGATTTACGAGCCAAATTGCCCTTGAGAGTACACGAATCCCCTCGAAAAATAGAGTGTCATACACTCTGTTTTCGCAGCTTTTCCTGTCAGTCCAGTTCTGTTTGTGCTCGTTTTTCGTGCACAATACCTCAAAACGAGCAGGGATTGTTTTAAGATCTCTGTTCTCCTCTCTTTCTAGTTTTCAAAATATCTTTTAAATCGAATTTTCACCGTGAAACGAGAGAGAAATCGCAGTTTGAAAGTTGTTGTCCAGATTTGCAAAAAAACGTGTTGTTTGTTTTGTTCCTTCGTCGACGACGGCCTCTCGAGATAAAATCTACGATCGATTACGATCCAAGACGGTGTAAACGATACATGTAGGTTGAGGGTGCATCAAATCCTCCTCTTCTCCCTTTTATTTCGTTATTTATGTTTGTTTTTTAATAGTTCCCTTTTACTTTGTTTATCGTTTGTTTATCGATTGTTATTATTAACTATGAAACTAGTTTAGTCCGAGTATGAGTTAAAGTACCACCATGAACACCCGCGTTGACTTGAGATGGGAAAGAAACCGCTACATCAGTCGGTCGTAACCCCCGTCTCATTTACATATCCTCGTGTTCAAGGTAGGGCATTAATAAAACGAATTCTAACTTCGCTCTTCGCTTTTGACCCCTCTTTTGTTTCGTGTGATTCGACCCACCTTAAGACCATTCACATGTTAGTTCGACCTCTGATTGTTAACATATAACTCATTTAGATGACATTAGATCAATTTAATAACCTAATTAGACACGTTAGGGTACATCGACATAGCTTTAAAAATCAACTAACAATTCTATAACCTAACTGAACGCATCTCTCTTTTCACTCGATTTCTCGCTAGCATAGGAGTGCGTGATTAGCACCTTCCTATTAACACTCGATGAGTAGCGTTAATATCGTAACTCCTTGACCTAATTTGACCCCTTTAGGCCGTGTAGAATACACATTTGCAAGACATCTTTTCAATCGATCAACGTCGTTTCTAACTTGTTTTCTAGCCCGCTTCCGAACTTGTTTCGCAATCAATTGATCTAACTAATGAACCTGACCTAGGACCTAGGGTAGCCGTGTCTAGAGTGGCCATGGCTTGGCCGTGTCCTTTGGTCTTTCTTGTTTCGTTTGTTTTACATCGTTTGTTCTTTATTGTTTTGTCGCTTGTAATTTATCGTTTCTTCATCGAGTTATAATTTTCAAGTTAGCTTTCTTTTATCGAGTCAAAACCTCTTCCAAAAACCTTAGTCTTGTTTGGTTAGATGGTTGTGCCCCAATGCATGTAAGAGCGTAGTAAATCGTATGTTGTTTAAAGCAACATGGCCCGATTTATGCTAATGTATGCTTTGGTGCGTAACCCTATGTCTAATTCGATGAGATTAAGTGAAAGCACACATTACGAGGAGTGACCTTAGGCCGTGAATCATGTAAGCCGTGGTCCACCCCTTTGTGCACGTTTTCCTAGGCTGAATGGCCGTGTAATGTGTCATGTACGGTTTTGTGTATAGCGTTGTATTTTAGATCGAGTTGTATCTTTAATTTATCGTTGCGTCGGCATGAAATGCCTGGGTTGTAATAGGGTAGATCCCAACGGCTCCCCCATTCCCATCAAGCCTTGTTTGTTTCGTTAATATGTTGTTAGATCAATCAACCCACATGCTAAATTACAACTTTGACAAAGTTAGTTTAGTTGCATCTAAATCGACATAGAAACTTCACATGTTAGGGTTTTGAAAACGATGTTTGCATATCATATATCGTAGTAGCTATAACCTTGTTTGAAATCCGATACTTGACTTAGTAGAGGCCGTTATCGACGGGCGGGGTTAGGTGTCCTTATGGGTTTCCTAACACGTACCCTCACCCCTTACTCAAGATCTATGGTTTGTGGATCCGTCTAAATACCATTGGATTACAAGAGTCATTCAAATCGAGTGATATAGGGTACAAGTCTTTATCTTTAATCACTCGTAGTCGATTGGCTTTATGCTTTTCGATGAAAGGTGTAAAGTTGACTTGAACGGTTCCAAGTTCCCATAAAACTTGGTGGCGACTCTAATTTGTCTTAATTCGATTCGAAAGAACCTCGAGTCGATTATGCCTAGTGTGGATCCCGCGGACGCAGTTCCCGAGGGCCTTGGATGCATTCTTTACTACTCAAGATGAGGTGGAATGTCAAGAAAAATGGGTGATGGATTCGGGTGCCTCCGTGCATGTGTGTAAAGACCAAGGAGCATTTGATACTTTGCAAACAAGTGGAGCCTTTGGGCATGTCAAAGTGGGTGATGGTCTCAAATTAAAAGTTGAGGGTGTAGGGAGTGTGAGAATAAAACTCCATGACGGCACCATAAGAACTTTAAAAAATGTGAGATATGTTCCTAAAGCTTGTTCCAACATAATTTCTTTGGGTGTGTTGACGACTCGAGGGAACCGATATGTTGGTAGTGGTAAATGGTCCAAAGTGTGTCATGGGAGAAGCTTGGTGGTGCAAGGGAGGAAGACGAAGAATAATATTTGCTATGTGTATGGACATAGCGTGAAGAGAAAGGCCGACGTAAAGAAGAAAGTCCGATTTTCTAAGATAGTTGAAGTATTTGGAGCTTTGGGTCGAGGGAGGAAATTGTTGGATTAATCTCCCCAAACTCCTAATACTAAATGGTGAAATAAGTGTGTTGATGTTACAATGTAAATGTGTAGATGGATTACGTTTTAGAAGAAGGAACATACAATGCACTATAAGTTATGAGATTGTTTTAATTAGAACAATCAATAACTTGTTGGAGGTTTTGAGATTAGTGTAGTATAAAAAGTTATTGGTGGTAATAGTTTTGATACACATAAAATATAGAGAGACAAATTAATATAATTTGGTGAGAATACTTCTTGTTCTAAAGGAGAGAAAAGAGAGTGTTCAACATCCATTAGAGATAATAAGGGTGAGATAAAGTTTGAGAGAGAGTGATAATACTAGTGTTTGATTGTACTCTAAGAACTTTGTAATTCTTATTAGTGAATTAATTTGTCGAGAGAGCCATGGTTTTCCCTTAGTTGAGAAGGGTTTCTACGTGAGAAATTGGGGTGTCATTTTTATTTGTTGTTACTTACGTTTGTTGTTTGTGTTCCATCCTAATATCATTGTTGGGTGAGACTCTTCCCGCACCGGGTTTACATGACGCTTCCCCAATAGTGGTATCAGAGCCGAAGGTTCTGTATTGTAATACCCCGTATTTTATATAATGAATTAAACGGATATTATTATATATTAGTTATTATACATTTTATATTACTAATTAAGTCGGGTTATTTGTTGAGTCGATAATTACGTTAAGCTATCGTAAGTTAATTGAGACGGGTTTATAAGGAATACGAAATGTGAGCTAACCCATTTAAGTTGGCCCAATAACATGTTCAGCCCATTTAACCCTAAACCCTAACCCTAATTATAACCTAAACACTACCCAAACCCTTCCCTCAACCCGCCTCCCTCACGCCTCCCTCCTTTCAGCAGCTCCAACTTCAACCCTCACACTTAGAGAGAGAGATAGAGTGGTCGTGTGTGTTGGCGGCGCAGCAGGGATGAGCTAGGGGCTATTGTCGACGACCGTGGGTGGCCCTGGTGGCTGTTGTGGTGGCGGAAAGGTAATCATTCAACCCCCCTCCTCTGTTTTTCGCATTGATGTCGGGTTTTTGGGTGTTGTTTCGTGTCTTAGGGAAGGGATGATGGTGGTTGTTGACGGGGTATATGAGTAGTGTGGTGTGTGGCGAGTAACGTGGTGGTTGTTGGGGTGGTTGTAGGTGGTTAGGATGGCAGAGGCAGGCAATATCGATTAAGGGGGGAAAAACGGGTTTGGTTACGGGTTTTCAGGTGGGTTTAGAATGCTAGGTTTTGGGTGGCGCCACCGTGGACTCGGGGGAGGTCGAACCGGCGGCGCCACGACACCTGGGTACGCTGTTCGACGGCGAGCAAGGTCGTGGTGGTTTGGCAGGGGTAAGGTGAGGGCTGCGGTGGTTGTGAGTCGAGGACGGGGGACGTTTGGTGAGGCTTGGCGGTGAACCAGGCCAAATGGCAGCCCTGGTTCGACTCGCCCGCGGCGATCGACCAGGTGGTGGTGGTTGTTGGTGGTGGGGTCGAAGTGGGGAGCTGGCCTGGTGGTTGTCGGGGTGGTTCAGGCGGCGCGTGAGGAGTGTGGGCGAGAGTGAAGGCGTGGGTGGTAAGAGTCGGGTTATTCGAATTGTTTTGAAACGAGTTTTCATAGTTTAATCGTTATAATTTGTTAATTGGTCGTATTCTTAATTAATTAATTTAATTCCCGAGTTATTTAAATAATTAAAGACGGGTTTTGAGTCGGGTTGTTGAGTTGTTCAAAGGTTTGATTCGGGTTTTCTTAATCGTATAATTCGTTTAATCTTTTAATTATCATATTGGTTATTCAATTTAATTCCAAGTCAGTTAAATAATTCAAGTCGGGTTTAGTCGAGATGGTTAAATGGAAAATCTATATCGGGAAGTTTCCATTTAAGGAAACTTTCCATTTAGGGAGTTCTATTTTTAGTAACTTTCTATTTTGGGAACGGGAATAGTTAAGTGATTGTTTATCATTTAATTATCTTTCGGAGGGCGAATTGTTGTGGAATATTCTTTGGACACCCGACTAATTGACTAAGATCGAGGCGGAAATACACTTGACTTATTATCGTTGTTGTTAAATTTTGTTGACTTGATTCATGGTTGTTGATTACGTTATGATTCATATACGGGAAGGTGATTGATTGAATTGATGGTATTGAGTATGATATCACAACATCGGGTAACCGGCATGATTTTATGATTTATCAGTGCATTGATTTATATATATTGTGTTGCATTAATTTCTTTGAGCATTCATATGCATTGGAGATGGGGGATGTTGTGGTGATGTGGTGTGGTGATGATGATGTTGTGATAAGGCCCAGGTGGGTTCTGCAGACTTGCCCTGGTGTCCTCAACAAGCGAAAGCGCGATCGGCTACGGTCGATATATATAGTCTACCGGGATCGGTATGGCTGGACGTTAAGGTTATGAGCTATGAGACTGGTTATGAGATATGAGTTGAGATGGAGATGGAGGTGACGGAGGAGCATGCATATCATATTATTTGTTGTTTCATTGTTTTCCCTACTCAACCTCGTGGTTGACCCTGTGTATTCGTGAACACCTGTGATGACCCAAATATTGGCGAGCAGACTTGACAGGTTTAAGAGATAGAACGGGAGCTTGGTGGGCGTGAGACATTCGATCAGAAGACTTAGTAGCTAGATCATTATTTAGAAGACTTCACTTTTATTTATATTAGTTCTTTGTAATTTGATGTAAATGAGGTTTGTAAAAGTTAAGTTAAAAATAATTATATAAATTGCCTTGGAGTTTAATTTGTTATTCACTACCTCGGGAAACCGAGATGGTAACAGTCCGGTTTATTAGGAATGTCTTGCTGGAGGCTCCTTTATAAATCGGGGTGTTACATGTATACTAGGAGGTGTGGGAGATTCCGATTTAGGGAGGAACTTATTTATCGTAAGTAAGATGGCGGAGAAATTTCATGTTCCACTGTTTGATGAAAAGATGAATTTTATGGTGTGGAAAAGCACAGATGAAGACCTGCTAGTCCAGTCGAGTCTTGATGAGGCTTTGGAATTGACTAAGCCATTAGAGATGAGTGAGTCTAATTAGGAGTCAAAGAAAAAGAAAGTCGTTAGTATGATAAGGTTGGCAGTAGCACCGGAGATTAAGTATAATCTTTTGGGCGAAAAGGAGCCGAGGGCCTTGTTAGAAAAGTTACAAGGCATGTATGCGTCAAAGTCTCTCACCAACCGATTATGTTTGCGATGGGAGTTGTATCAACCCAAGATGGAGGAGGGTAATACAAACTTACAAGACCACATAATTAAATTCAACCAACTAGTGTGTCAACTCTTGAATGCCGATGAGAAGATAATGGATCAAGAGCAAGCTCTCTTGTTGTTGGCTTCATTGCCGAAGAGTTTCCGACCCATTGTTATGACAATGCTCGTGGGTAAAGAGAAGATCTCGTTGGATGAAGCAAAAACAGTGGTGAGAGAAAATGAGAGGATGATGGCAAAAACATATGGAGATGCATCATCAAGTGATGGGGCACTAGTGGCAGATGGTTGTGAAAGAGGGCGAGGATCACAAAGATATGGAAATGTCCAAAGAAGTAGATCGAAGTCGCGCGCGAGAGACATGGATAATGTGGACTGTTATTATTGTCATGAGAAGGGCCATATTCAACGAAATTGTCCAATGATGAAGGAAGACTTGAAAAGTGTGAAGTCTTTAAGAGAAAAGTTGGGCAAGGCTAAGGTTGATAATGTAGGTGATTCGTCCAATGTGGTGTGTGGTAATAATAGAGATGAAGATATTCTTGACTACTCAAGATGAGGTGGAATGTTAAGAAAAATGGGTGATGGATTCGGGTGCCTCCGTGCATGTGTGTAAAGACCAAGGAGCATTTGATACTTTGCAAAAAAATGGAGCCTTTGGGAATGTCAAAGTGGGTGATGGTCTCAAATTAAAAGTTGAGGGTGTAGGGAGTGTGAGAATAAAACTCCATGACGGCACCATAAGAACTTTAAAAAATGTGAGATATGTCCCTAAAGCTTGTTCCAACATTATTTCTTTGGATGTGTTGACGACTCAAGGGAACCGATATGTTGGTAGTGGTAAATGGTGCAAAGTGTATCATGGGAGAAGCTTGGTGGTGCAAGGGAGGAAGACGAAGAATAATTTTTGCTATGTGGATGGACATAGCGTGAAGAGAAAGGCCGGCGTAAAGAAGAAAGTCCGCTTTTCTGAGATAGTTTAAATATTTGGAGCTTTGGGTCGAGGGAGGAAATTGTTGAATTAATCTCCCCAAACTCCTAATACCAAATGGTGAAATAAGTGTGTTGATGTTACAATGTAAATGTGTAGATGGATTACGTTTTAGAAGATGGAACATACAATGCACTATAAGTTATGAGATTGTTTTAATTAGAACAATCAATAACTTGTTGGAGGTTTTGAGATTAGTGTAGTATAAAAAGCTATTGGTGGTAATAGTTTTGATACACATAAAATATAGAGAGACAAATTAATATAATTTGGTGAGAATACTTCTTGTTCTAAAGGAGGGAAAAGAGAGTGTTCAACATCCACTAGAGATAATAAATGTGAGATAAAGTTTGAGAGAGAGTGACAATACTAGTGTGTGATTGTACTTTAAGAACTTTGTAATTATTATTAGTGAATTAATTTGTCGAGAGAGCCGTGGTTTTCCCTTAGTTGAGAAGGGTTTCCACGTGAGAAATTGGGATGTCATTTTTATTTGTTAATACTTAAATTTGTTGTTTGTGTTCCATCCTAATATCATTGTTTGGTGAGACTCTTCCCGCACCGGGTTTACAGGACGCTTCCCCAACAGTGGTATCAGAGCTGAAGGTTCTGTATACTGGGAGGTGTGGGAGATTCCGATTTAGGGAGTTACTTATTTATCGTAAGTAAGATGGCGGAGAAATTTCATGTTCCACTGTTTGATGGAAAGATGAATTTTATGGTGTGGAAAGGCACAGTTGAAGACTTGCTAGTCCAGTCGAGTCTTAATGAGGTTTTCGAATTGTCTAAGCCATTAGAGATGAGTGAGTCTAATTAGGAGTCAAAGAAAAAGAAAGCTGTGAGTATGATAAGGTTGGCAGTAGCACCGGAGATTAAGTATAATCTTTTGGGCGAAAAGGAGCCGAGGGCGTTGTTAGAAAAGTTACAAGGCATGTATGCGTCAAAGTCGCTCACCAACCGATTATGTTTGCGATGGGAGTTGTATCAACCCAAGATGGAGGAGGGTTATACAAACTTGCAAGACCACATAAATAAATTCAACCAACTAGTGTGTCAACTCTTGAATGTCGATGAGAAGAGAATGGATCAAGAGCAAGCTCTCTTGTTGTTGGCTTCATTGCCGAAGAGTTTCCGACCCATTGTTATGACAATGCTCGTGGGTAAAGAGAAGATCTCGTTGGATGAAGCAAAAACATTGGTGAGCGAAAATGAGAGGATGATGGCGAAAATAGATGGAGATGCATCATCAAGTGATGGGACACTAGTGGCAGATGGTTGTGAAAGAGGGAGAGGATCACAAAGTTATAAAAATGGCCAAAGAAGTAGATCGAAGTCGCGCGCGAGAGACATAGATAATGTGGAGTGTTACTATTGTCATGAGACGGGCCATATTCAACAAAATTGTCCAATGATGAAGGAAGACTTGAATAGTGTGAAGTCTTTAAGAGAAAATATGGGCAAGGCTAAGGTTGATAATGTAGGTGATTCGTCCAATGTGGTGTGAGTTAATAATAGTGATGAAGATGCATTCTTGACTACTCAAGATGAGGTGGAATGTCAAGAAAAATGGGTGATGGATTCGGGTGCCTCCGTGAATGTGTGTAAAGACCAAGGAGCATTTGATACTTTGCAAACAAATGGAGCTTTAGGGCATGTCAAAGTGGGTGATTGTCTCAAATAAAAAGTTGAGGGTGTAGGAAGTGTTAGAATAAAACTCCATGACGGCACCATAAGAACTTTAAAAAATGTAATATATGTCCCTAAAGCTTGTTCCAACATAATTTCTTTGGGTGTGTTGACGACTCAAGGGAACCGATATGTTGGTAGTGGTAAATGGTGCAAAGTGTATCATGGGAGAAGCTTGGTGGTGCAAGGGAGGAAGACGAAGAATAATATTTGCTATGTGGATGGACATAACGTGAAGAGAAAGGCCGACGTAAAGAAAAAAGTCCGCTTTTCTGAGATAGTTGAAGTATTTGGAGCTTTGGGTCGAGGGAGGAAATTGTTGGATTAATCTCCCCAAACTCCTAATACTAAATGGTGAAATAAGTGTGTTGATGTTACAATGTAAATGTGTAGATGGATTACGTTTTACAAGATGGAACATACAATGCACTATAAGTTATGAGATTGTTTTAATTAGAACAATCAATAACTTGTTGGAGGTTTTGAGATTAGTGTAGTATAAAAAGCTATTGGTGGTAATAGTTTTGATACACATAAAATATACGGAGACAAATTAATATAATTTGGTGAGAATACTTCTTGTTCTAAAGGAGAGAAAAGAGAGTGTTCAACATCCATTAAAGATAATAAGGGTGAGATAAAGTTTGAGAGAGAGTGACAATACTAGTGTGTGATTGTACTCTAAGAACTTTGTATTTCTTATTAGTAAATTAATTTGTCGAAAGAGCCGTGGTTTTCCCTTAGTTGAGAAGGGTTTCCACATGAGAAATTGGGGTGTCATTTTTATTTGTTGTTACTTACGTTTGTTGTTTGTGTTCCATCCTAATATCATTGTTGTGTGAGATTCTTCCCGCACCGGATTTACAGGACGCTTCCCCAACAATGGTATCGGAGCCGAAGGTTCTGTATACTGGGAGGTGTGGGAGATTCCGATTTTAGGAGAAACTTATTTATCGTAAGTAAGATGGCGGAGAAATTTTATGTTCCACTGTTTGATGGAAAGATGAATTTTATGGTGTGGAAAAGCACAGTTGAAGACTTGCTAGTCCAGTCGAGTCTTGATGAGGCTTTGGAATTGTCTAAGCCGTTAGAGATGAGTGCGTCTAATTAGGAGTCAAAGAAAAAGAAAGTCGTGAGTATGATAAGGTTGGCGGTAGCACCGGAGATTAAGTATAATCTTTTGGGCGAAAAGGAGCCGAGGGCCTTGTTAGAAAAGTTACAAGGCATGTATGCGTCAAAGTCGCTCACCAACCGATTATGTTTGCGATGGGAGTTGTATCAACCCAAGATGGAGGAGGGTGATACAAACTTGCAAGACCACATAAATAAATTCAACCAACTAGTGTGTCAACTCTTGACTGCCGATGAGAAGATAATGGATCAAGATAAAGCTCTCTTGTTGTTGGCTTCATTGGCGAAGAGTTTCCGACCCATTGTTATGACAATGCTCGTGGGTAAAGAGAAAATCTCGTTGGATGAAGCAATAACAGTGGTGAGAGAAAATGAGAGGATGATGGCGAAAATAGATGGAGATGCATCATCAAGTGATGGGGCACTAGTGGCAGATGGTTGTGAAAGAGGGAGAGGATCACAAAGATATGGAAATGGCCAAAGAAGTAGATCGAAGTCGCGCGAGAGAGACATGGATAATGTAGAGTGTTATTATTGTCATGAGAAGGGCCATATTCAACGAAATTGTCCAATGATGAAGGAAGACTTGAATAGTGTGAAGTCTTTAAGAGAAAAGATGGGCAAGGGTAAGGTTGATAATTGATGCGACCATAATTGGCGCATATTTAGCCCCCGAATTACCATTGTTTCTATGCTTTTTAGTGCCTATTTGGGTCATTTCTTTTCTTTAGTTCTTTGTTTTGCATATTCTTTGAGATTTTGATCCCTTGGTAGGAAAGGAGTAAGAATCTTGCATTTTCATGGCAAAACAAGGCTAAATTGATCATATTCAATGACCAAGCATCAAGGAGAGACAAGACTAGAAGGCCTTTGTACATAGCATAGTAGAAGAGCATTGTTGAGAAAAGGATCCTTGAGTCCCCAAGGAAATCCTCAAGGAATTCATGAAGAAAAGGGAAGAAAAAGAAGAAGGAAAGCTGCTGAACTACAATCCGAACGGATTGTAGAGAATCCGTCCGTCCTCCCCAATCCGAGCGTCCTC
This sequence comes from Silene latifolia, assembly GCF_048544455.1. Lineage (NCBI taxonomy): Eukaryota > Viridiplantae > Streptophyta > Magnoliopsida > Caryophyllales > Caryophyllaceae > Silene > Silene latifolia. The sequence continues at coordinate 135,420,523 of NC_133526.1, forward strand.
ACCAGGAATCTGCTCGGATTCCCCGTCGCCAGTCCGAGCGTCTTGTTCCTTGATCCGCTCGGATCGTCCATCCCAGATCCGGCCGTCCCGACTCCCAGCCGCACGGATCACAGCACAGCACAGTTTCGTTCTTCAAGCTACGAAATGGAGAAGCCCTTCTCTCGGACAATCCCGGAGGCTCCTTGCTCAACTTAAAAAGTGTAATTACTAGTTTAGCCCTTAGTTAACCCTAATGCATCCTCCTAATTTCCACTATAAATACCCCATTAGTCTAATTAGAGGAGCATTTTCTTCTTATCAATAATTAGAGTAGTTAATATCAATCAAATCTCTCTTCAATATTGTAATCAAATATTAATCAAGTTTTAATCCAAGTTTTAGTTCTTTAATCTCTCTCTTGTTCTTACTTTATTTTGGGTAATTGAAGATTATTTGGGTTATTATTGGGAGATTGACAACCTCTCAATCTAGGATTCAAGTACTTCTATTATTCTTGCTTTATTATTGGAATCATTAGTAGGTATAATCTCTTAATCCCTTTTTAATTATTGCTAATTACTTTCATTTATTCATCATGTTTCATTATGTTAGTATGATTGACAACCTTTCTAGCATGATCAATATGATAATGAGTGAGTAGTCTCTTAGCTAGGGTTTAATGGGTGATTAGGGGAAACCAACATGGGGAATAATTCATGCTTAAATTAATATGCTTTCATGGTTTATTTGCTTGCTTGTTTTGATCTTAATACATGCACATGTTATATTTGATGAAATGCTAAGCCTATGAATCCTTGCATTTACTATCATCTTCTATCCTTTCAACTTGACTTGTAAGACATAACCCAACTCGAGTCTTGTTAGACCATGCATGTGTTAAGTAGGGAAGATTAAGTCGACTTGTTGGTGTTGTACAATCCAAGAGATTCGGCTCCGGGACCCAAACTTTCCTAGGATTGTAAGATATAACCCAACTCAATCCATCACAACAATAATTGCTTGCTTATAATTTGAGAACATGTTTGTATGATCATATCCCATGATTCCCCTATGAACCCATGACACCCTAGTGCTTTTAATCAATTGTTTACACCCTTATTTCATTTACCTTGTTAGTTTAATTTTCATTTCTATTTTAGTTTAGTAACCTTCTACATCAACCCAATTTGTGACACCCCTAGACACCACTAGTTACAATAGAATCTTCATTTCAATACCCGTCCCTTGGGATCCGACCTTTACTTGCCTCTTTACTAATTGTAGAGTTGTTTGTGAAGTATAAATTGTGTTTTGTATCGACCATTGACCAACGACCACATATGCTTAATTGTGAACACCAAATGGCTCCGATCAAAAATGGCGCCGTTGCCGGGGACGGTGTTTAATTGATTTAAGATTTCTTTTATTGTTTTTAGTTGTGTCTTTTTCACCTTGGGGAAGTAAAACTCCTCAAGGTTTGCTCTAATTGTTTTCTAGTTGTTTGATATTTTGCAAGAATGGATTTCATAGATTGTTTTGTAGAGGACCACTTGAGTATCCCTTACTTCAAGGATCCCATGCAAGCATTAGAGGCCTTAGAAGCAAGTAAGGCTAAGAGCATGTATTGGGAGTTGGAGGTGGATCTCTTTGAGGCCGCTCTAGCTAACAAAGAACTCACCCATGCACAATCCGAGTTGGTGCATAATATTCTAGTAGAAGCATGTCAACCCATAGAGGATGAGCAATCTATCCTAGAAGATATTCTACAAACTCAAGAGCAAGAGGAACCCATCATGGAATTTGAATATGATGAGGTTAATGAAAGTGAAGAAGAATATGTCATGAGAATGGAATGTTTAATGGAGATGGAGCAAATTCTCAATGAAACTCCAAAGGAGGAAAGTGAGGTACAAACTCCTACTTTGAAACCCCTTCCCCCAAATTTGAAATATGCTTACCTTGATGAATCAAAGACCAAACCCGTGATTGTTAATGATAGACTTGATGATGACCAATTGGGTAAATTGCTTAATGTGTTGAAACAACATGAAAAGGCTATAGGTTATAGTCTAGATGACCTTAAGGGGATAAGTCCCAACTTTTGCATGCATAGGATTCATCTAGAGGACGACCATAGACCTACCATTCAACCCCAAAGAAGATTGAACCCCCACATGCAAGAAGTTGTCAAAGGAGAAGTCATGAAATTACTTGATGCGGGAATCATATATCCCATATCGGATTCTTTGTGGGTTAGCCCCGTCCAAGTGGTACCTAAGAAAGGAGGTACTACGGTAGTGACAAATGAAAAGAATGAATTAATACCCACAAGAATGATCACCGGTTGGCGTATGTGCATTGACTACCGTAAATTGAACTCCGCAACAAGGAAAGATCACTTCCCCTTACCATTCATTGACCAAATGCTTGAGAGGTTAGCCTCTAACAAATTCTTTTGTTACCTTGACGGGTATTCGGGATTCTTCCAAATCCCTATACACCCGGATGACCAACATAAGATCACCTTCACGTGCCCTTATGGCACTTTTGCATATAGACGGATGCCTTTTGGATTATGTAATGCCCCCGCTACTTTCCAAAGATGCATGATGAGTGTCTTCTCCGATTACCTAGAGACCATAATGGAAGTTTTTATGGATGATTTTAGTGTTTATGGAAAGGACTTTGACTCATGCTTGCATAATCTTTCTCTTGTATTGCAAAAATGTGAAGATGTTAGTCTTGTTTTAAATTGGGAAAAGTGTCATTTCATGGTCAATGAAGGAATTGTTTTGGGTCATTTGATTTCGGAAAAGGCATCGAGGTAGATAAAGCTAAAGTTGAGGTGATAGAGAAACTCCCACCTCCCGTGAATGTTAGAGGGGTGAGAAGTTTTCTCGGTCACGCAGGTTTTTACCGTCGTTTCATAAAAGATTTTTCTAAAATAGCAAAACCCCTCACTCAACTTTTGCTTAAGGATGCCCAATTCCAATTTACTGACGAGTGTGTTGAAGCTTTTAATAGAATCAAAGAAGCATTGATCTCGGCACCAATCATCCAACCCCCAAATTGGGAGTTACCTTTTGAGATTATGTGTGACGCTAGCAACTACGCCGTTGGAGCGGTACTTGGCCAACGGGTAAGGAGAGCTCTTCATGCCATCTATTACATAAGCAAAACCCTCGACCCTTCTCAAGTGAATTATGACACGACCGAAAAGGAGCTTCTTGCCATTGTATATGCTTTGGATAAATTTCGGTCCTACTTACTTGGATCCAAGGTGATTGTATTTTCGGATCACCGTGCTCTTCGACATCTCTTGATAAAGAAGGAGGCAAAACCAAGGTTGTTGAGATGGATTTTGCTACTTCAAGAATTTGACTTGGAAATAAGAGACAAGAAAGGAGCCGAGAACGTAGTGGCGGATCATTTGTCAAGGATCCGGTTTCATGATGAAAATGGAGAAACCCCGATCAATGACTCATTCCCCGACGATATCTTGATGGCTATTCAAACTCAACTTGAAAGGCACATCACCCCATGGTTTGCCGATTATGCTAACTATATTGTTGGAAAAGTGCTCCCTCCTAATTTGAACCACAACCAAAGGAAGAGATTCCTATTCGAAGTGAAGAGGTACTTTTGGGATGATCCAAACCTCTATAAGGAGTGTAGTGATGGGCTCTACCGGAGATGCATCCCTCAATGGGAAATCCAAGGAATCTTGGAAGGATGTCATTCATCACCCTACGGTGGGCACCATGGAGCAAGAAGAACCGTTGCAAAAATCCTCCAATCGGGTTTCTATTGGCCCACGATGTTTCAAGATACAAGAGAATTTATCATTCATTGCGATGCTTGTCAAAGAACGGGCAATATATCTTGGAGAAACGAAATGCCGCAAAGGGGCATTCTAGAGGTGGAGATTTTCGATGTTTGGGGAATTGACTACCAAGGACCCTTTGTGACATCTAACGGGAACAAGTACATCCTTGTGGCCGTAGATTACGTTTCAAAGTGGGTGGAGGCAATTGCCACCCCAAATGATGATGCAAAAACGGTCACCAAGCTTTTCAAGAAGATAATTTTCCCAAGATTTGGAGTTCCTAGAGCTATCATTAGTGATGGAGGAACACATTTCCATGAAAAGAAGCTTGCATCCCTTTTGACCAAATATGGTGTTCAACATCGAACCGGCTTGGGATATCATCCTCAAACAAGCGGTCAAGTGGAAATTTCAAATAGAGAGATCAAACAAATTCTTGAAAAAGTTGTGAACAAGACTCGGAAAGATTGGAGCACAAAGCTTGATGATGCTCTTTGGGCTTATAGGACGGCCTATAAGACTCCCATAGGTGCCTCCCCCTACAAGCTTGTATATGGAAAAGCATGTCATTTACCAATCGAATTGGAGTACAAAGCTTATTGGGCAATCCGAGCACTCAATCTTGATCTCAAATTGAGCGGTCAAAAGAGGATGATCCAAATCCAAGAGTTGGAGGAATTCCGACTACAATCTTATGAGAATGCAAAGATTTACAAAGAAAGAACAAAATTGCTTTATGATAAGAGAATTCGACAAAAGGCCTTGCACAAGGGAGACAAAGTCCTTCTATTCAATTCCCGCTACCGACTCTTTCCGGGAAAATTGAACTCTAGATGGATGGGTCCCTATGTGATAACCGAAGTTGGGAAGTATGGAGATTTCGAACTCAAGGCCGAAGATGGAAGCAAGTTCAAGGTAAATGGTCAAAGATTGAAGCCATACTATGAAGGAGCATTTGTTGGAGAGGTCGAGGCTACCTACCTCGGTCCTCCTTCTCCTTGACATCTCATCAAGAATGAGAGTTTGGTGGAGTCCTCCCTAAACCACCATTTGTAAATATACTAACCCTCTAACTTGTATTTATCATTTAATTGCATTTGTTTAATAAGCATAAATTCTTTTCATGAGCGCAAGTGAGGGAGGGTTACTAATGAGTCTTTGAATGAAGGAAGGAGAAAATTCCTAAGTGTGGGGATGCATTGAAAGAAAGGAGGAGAAATCAACACCCGCAGCAAGAATCCGTGCGTCTCTCTGGAGATCCGGACGTCCTGGCAGAATACGGACGTCCAAGGGAAAAGCCGCGCGTCCAGTTGTGTTGAGAAATTGAAGGTTTCTGGACTGATGAAGAATCCGAGCGTCCTAAGGAAGAAGACGCCCGTCTGAGAGAATCCGGCCGGATTAGTGGAAAGACGCCCGTCTTTTCCCCTGAGCATTTCAAAGAAAAATCTCTGTCGAAGAATCCGCCCGTCTTCTCAAGAAGACGCCCGTCCTGACCCTGAAGAATCCGAGCGTCTTATGCTCGGGACGCTCGTCTTGAGGCGAGAAAAATTCTGGAATTTTACTCTGTGGCAGAATCCGGGCGTCTTGCCCAGAATCCGCCCGTCCCGTGAGAGGAGAATCCGAGCGTCTCAGCCTCGAATCCGCTCGTCTCCCTGCCCGTTTCTCGACCCGACTTTTCTCAATTAAATTACACCCCACCACCCATATAATGACACATCACTACTCCTTCCACTCACCCTATAAAACTCACCCCCTTGTAACTCCCATACATATCCAAATCACTCTCTTCACCCTCAAAATCAAAAACCCCCAAATTTTCTAGGGTTTCCAATTCCCAATCAACAAAGAACAACCTTAGCAAATCTTCAAACAAAATAACCCAAATCAAAAGAACTCAAGGATGGCACCTAGAAGATCCTCCTTTAGAAATGCAAGAAGACCTAGGATGGTGGGAAGTTCCTCTACCTCACATCTCAACACCATTAGAAGGGAGCATGTGGAAATTGTAGACCTCACAAGGCTCGACGACTTCTCGAATGTGGAATTCCTTGATGATGTGCAGCGATTGGTCTTCCATCGACTCTTAAGTAAGAATATTCTTCCCACTAAATTCCTTTGTCATGATACTTTGAGAAAACTTGGAATCTTTCACCAAGTGGAGGCTTTATTTGAGGTTTTTGGTCTTTCAACACTCTTTCGCATGTTTGAACCCACCTATCGGTCTCTTGTGCTCGAATTCTTGAGTTGCTTAAAGATTACAACTTCAAACAAGGTGATTAGCATAGAGTTTAGGTTGGAGAATGTCTCTAGAACAATGACCCTTGTGGAATTTGCGAGAGTGTTCGGTCTTGATGTCTCGCCTACCCGAACATCAAGACCCAAGAAATATAGTGTCGCACCCTTGTGGAGGGCCATGACGGGCCGGAACTTCATTCTTACCAAAGAGTGTCTTGCTTTTCACATCCAAAACCCAATCTTGAGGCTCACTTACCGATTTCTTTCGGGTACCCTCTTCGCCCGCCGAGACCCGGCTATTGTGAATCAAATGGACCTCATGTTCATGGAATCCTATCTAAACATTCAAGGGAGAGACGGGTATCATCTCAATGCACCGCTAGTCTTGCTAGAAAAATGGGCGAAATTCCGAAATGGTGATGATGATGGGAAGAAGCATATAGTGAATGGTGGACTCATAACAAGACTTGCAAAGCACTTTAATCCTAGGTTCAATGAGAACAATGAGTACACTCCACTCTCGGGAGGAATGAGAATTAATGAAGACCTCCTTGTTGTCCAACACCATTGGATAACCCTTGAGGGGGTTGATAAAAGGATCAAATGGTTGACGAAAGGAAGTGATCCTATCTACCTTCCGATGGCCGACCTACCTCGAGTCTCCCCAAGGAGAGGGAGCTTGTCCCCAATACCCTCTTACCTCATTCAAAGTCAAGAAAGGCAAGCTCCACCCCCACAAGCTCCTCCACCACAACAACAAGAACAACAAACTCAAGGTGAAAAGATAAAGGTGCCTCCCTACCCCTTTCCCTACCAACCTTACAACCATCCGAATCCCTTTATCCTCCCCCGTGACGATTTTGTCACGGGAATCTTGCAAGACTTGCACTACCGTCAATATGAAACCAAGGTGGACAACTATTATGCTCTTTACCCTCAATACCTCGACATGGTTCAAAAGGGACGGATAAGTGAAGAAGGAGCTTTTCCTTCATGGGCTCAAATGGAGTTACTCTTTCCTAACTCGGACAAGGCCAATGAAGGGGCAAACGGACGCAAAGGGGAGGAGAGCGGCGACTCTTGTGGAGGTGATACGGTGAAGCTTGAGAGTGAAGAAGACGAATTCATGGATCCAAGTTTAAGTGATGCTTCTAGGGATATTTGGGATACCGATATTGAAGGAGATGATGCCGATTTCTAGGAGATTACTTCATCACTAGGTGGAGCGGGCAAGAGGCACCCACCTTAGTTCAAGTGAAGTTTTCTAATCTCTCCTCTTTATCTTTATTTTTCATGAAAAGAACTTTGCATCTTGTTTGTTTGTATTTTATTTAACTTTGACTCATTGTTGGTTTAGTCCTAGCAACATCAAAGGACTCACACCTCGGTTCCTTTGAGGTGTTCTTTATTGTTCCCACTTTTTGAAAATCCAAAATGACAATCTAGTCTCATGCATAGCATAGCATGTGCATGAACTCCCCCATGCTTTGACATTAGCAATAGTGTCTTACTTGGTTTGGGGAAGTTAATGCATACGCAACGGGAGGTAATTTAAATTATCCTCTCCGTCATAACAAAATCCATGCATCATGTAGTATAGTTTAGTGTAGAATTGCATTTAGTATAGAAATCATGCATCATCTTTGCATAATTTCCATCATTTTGGCCATTGAGGACAATGCCCATATTGCCCATATTAGTGTGGGGATGGGAATTCTAACACTTAACTTTTATTCAAAAACCATAAAAATTGAAAAAATTTCAAAAATCATAAAAATTTAAAAATTGAAAAAACCAAAAACAAGTTCATTTCCCTTGTATATATTGTCTTGTATATATTGTGTTTGTTTTATCCTTGTTCACTTTGATTGACTACGCCACATCCGAGACATGAGGATATTGAAGACCGCATGGTATGATCTTTCCAATCTCCTTTTTCCTCTTTATGTTAATGACTATGTGGCTTTATTTTGATTGATGCGGTATAACAATGTGAATTTAGGATTGCATTTAGTTTATTTGGCATGTTAGTTGGTAGAATCATTTGCATTAGGATGTATATATGTTAGTTGCATCATGGCATATAGTTGCATGTTAGGAAAATTTTGCGAAACCGTCTATTTGGGAAGCTTGACAAGTGTATATAGGCCCTAGTAAATGCTTTTTCTTCTTAAGACTTTGCTTGTTAGAATACTTGTAAAACACCCTAGGATGTGTCATGCTAGTATCCTTTGACCCATGGATTAAGGTCTAGTCAAGAGTACCTTGTGGTGTGATAACTCCTTGGCTACCGTTTATTCCAAGGTGACCCTTGAAACCATGCATACTTCTATCATTCATCCATGTTCTACCACATTTTTGTCATCAAAGGGAATGGGCACAAAAAGAAATCAATTTGAGTTCAATGAAATGAAAAGTGAAAGAAAGTTTGCAAAAATGCATCAAATGAAAAGAGGAGCAAAAATAGACTCCTAAAGCTTCAAAAACAAGGCACCCTCGTTACTAATTGGGGTGACTTTGAAAATGTTCAAAAGAAATGCAAAAAAAAGTTGTCAAGTATTGAAAAGCCAAAAATCAAAAAAAGAAATGGCAATGAAAGTGTTCTCAAAATGTTATATGCCACAAGAAATTGGGGGGAAAAACAAAAACAAAAGCAAACTCCCAAAAGTGATACTCAAATATCTATCAATCCCTTTTCCATCTTATCCATTTTTGTGCATGGTAGAGAGGGGACGACCCTTCTTCTTGTCTAGGCGAGAGGGGGAATTCCGCGATCCTCCAGTGTTTCTAACACCATAGGGAGTCTATTCTTGACAAAAGCATTTAACGATTGAGGACAAAGGTACCCTAGCTTGACACCTTTTGGAGGTGATTTATTGGTATACTTCTAGGCTTAGTAGTTTGAACAAATTGCATCTATGAAAGATTGTGTACCCTTGAATTGCTTCCCTTGTAGATAATTTCCGCCACTTAGATGAGGAAAGTGGCTATTCTTTTTGTAGATGCATCCATTATGTGTTTTTGTGTGCTTAATGTTTGGATGTGTCGCCATTTTGGCAAGACCCACCTTGCCTTGCAAGAAGGCATCCTACCTCATGGTTGTCTTGTTGTGAGTTGAAGGGGCGGAGTGAGACCCGCTAATTGTCTCATATCGGCTATTATTATTAGGTTAGGTTAGTATTGGTCCTAGTCTTTGTCACCTCTTTACTCGGGACGAGCAAAGGTTCGGTTTGGGGATATTTGATGCGACCATAATTGGCGCATATTTAGCCCCCGAATTACCATTGTTTCTATGCTTTTTAGTGCCTATTTGGGTCATTTCTTATCTTTAGTTCTTTGTTTTGCATATTCTTTGAGATTTTGATCCCTTGGTAGGAAAGGAGTAAGAATCTTGCATTTTCATGGCAAAACAAGGCTAAATTGATCATATTCAATGACCAAGCATCAAGGAGAGACAAGACTAGAAGGCCTTTGTACATAGCATAGTAGAAGAGCATTGTTGAGAAAAGGATCCTTGAGTCCCCAAGGAAATCCTCAAGGAATTCATGAAGAAAAGGGAAGAAAAAGAAGAAGGAAAGCTGCTGAACTACAATCCGAACGGATTGTAGAGAATCCGTCCGTCCTCCCCAATCCGAGCGTCCTCACCAGAATCCGCTCGGATTCCCGTCGCCATCCGAGCGTCTTGTTCCTTGATCCGCTCGGATCGTCCATCCCAGATCCGGCCGTCCCGACTCCCGGCCGCACGGATCACAAAGACAAAGACATTTCGTTCTTCAAGCTACGAAATGGAGAAGCCCTTCTCTCGGACAATCCCGGAGGCTCCTTGCTCAACTTAAAAAGTGTAATTACTAGTTTAGCCCTTAGTTAACCCTAATGCATCCTCCCTAATTTTCACTATAAATACCCCATTCGTCTAATTAGAGGAGCATGTTCTTCTTATCAATAATTAGAGTAGTTAATATCAATCAAATCTCTCTTCAATATTGTAATCAAATATTAATCAAGTTTTAATCCAAGTTTTAGTTCTTTAATCTCTCTCTTGTTCTTACTTTATTTTGGGTAATTGAAGATTATTTGGGTTATTATTGGGAGATTGACAACCTCTCAATCTAGGATTCAAGTACTTCTATTATTCTTGCTTTATTATTGGAATCATTAGTAGGTATAATCTCTTAATCCCTTTTTAATTATTGCTAATTACTTTCATTTATTCATCATGTTTCATTATGTTAGTATGATTGACAACCTTTCTAGCATGATCAATATGATAATGAGTGAGTAGTCTCTTAGCTAGGGTTTAATGGGTGATTAGGGGAAACCAACATGGGGAATAATTCATGCTTAAATTAATATGCTTTCATGGTTTATTTGCTTGCTTGTTTTGATCTTAATACATGCACATGTTATATTTGATGAAATGCTAAGCCTATGAATCCTTGCATTTACTATCATCTTCTATCCTTTCAACTTGACTTGTAAGACATAACCCAACTCGAGTCTTGTTAGACCATGCATGTGTTAAGTAGGGAAGATTAAGTCGACTTGTAGGTGTTGTACAATCCAAGAGATTCGGCTCCGGGACCCAAACTTTCCTAGGATTGTAAGATATAACCCAACTCAATCCATCACAACAATAATTGCTTGCTTATAATTTGAGAACATGTTTGTATGATCATATCCCATGATTCCCCTATGAACCCATGACACCCTAGTGCTTTTAATCAATTGTTTACACCCTTATTTCATTTACCTTGTTAGTTTAATTTTCATTGCTATTTTAGTTTAGTAACCTTCTACATCAACCCAATTTGTGACACCCCTAGACACCACTAGTTACAATAGAATCTTCATTTCAATACCCGTCCCTTGGGATCCGACCTTTACTTGCCTCTTTACTAATTGTAGAGTTGTTTGTGAAGTATAAATTGTGTTTTGTATCGACCATTGACCAACGACCACATATGCTTAATTGTGAACACCAAATGGCTCCGATCAATAATGTAGGTGATTCGTCCAATGTGGTGTGTGTTAATAATAGTGATGAAGATGCATTCTTGACTACTCAAGATGAGGTGGAATGTCAAGAAAAATGGGTGATGGATTCGGGTGCCTCCGTGCATGTGTGTAAAGACCAAGGAGCATTTGATACTTTGCAAACAAATGGAGCCGTTGGGCATGTCAAAGTGGGTGATGGTCTCAAATTAAAAGTTGAGGGTGTAGGGAGTGTGAGAATAAAACTCCATGACGGCACCATAAGAACTTTAGAAAATGTGAGATATGTCCCTAAAGCTTGCTCCAACATAATTTCTTTGGGTGTGTTGACGACTCAAGGGAATCGATATGTTGGTAGTTGTAAATGGTGCAAACTGTATCATGGGAGAAGCTTGGTGGTGCAAGAGAGGAAGACGAAGAATAATATTTGCTATGTGGATGGACATAGCGTGAAGAGAAAGGCCGACGTAAAGAAGAAAGTCCGTTTTTCTGAGATAGTTGAAGTATTTGGAGCTTTGGGTCGAGGGAGGAAATTGTTGGATTAATCTCCCCAAACTCCTAATACTAAATGGTGAAATAAGTGTGTTGATGTTACAATGTAAATGTGTAGATGGATTACGTTTTACAAGATGGAACATACAATGCACTATAAGTTATGAGATTGTTTTAATTAGAACAATCAATAACTTGTTGGAGGTTTTGAGATTAGTGTAGTATAAAAAGTTATTGGTGGTAATAGTTTTGATACACATAAAATATAGAGAGACAAATTAATATAATTTGGTGAGAATACTTCTTGTTCTAAAGGAGAGAAAAGAGAGTGTTCAACATCCATTAGAGATAATAAGGGTGAGATAAAGTTTGAGAGAGAGTGACAATACTAGTGTGTGATTGTACTCTAAGAACTTTGTAATTCTTATTAGTGAATTAATTTGTCGAGAGAGCCGTGGTTTTCCCTTAGTTGAGAAGGGTTTACACGTGAGAAATTGGGGTGTCATTTTTATTTGTTAATACTTACATTTGTTGTTTGTGTTCCATCCTAATATCATTGTTTGGTGAGACTCTTCCCGCACCGGGTTTACAGGACGCTTCCCCAACATCAATCTCCCCAAACTCCTAATACTAAATGGTGAAATAGAATATCAATGCTCAAGATGTTATAGAGTTGTTTTAATTACAACAATTAGTGACTTGTTAGGAGTTTTGAAAGCCACTTAGTATAAATAGCTAATGGTGGTAGTATTTTAAGACACACACAAAAAGGAGAGAAGCAAATTAATATATTTTGGTGAGAATACCTATTGTTCTTAAGGAGAGAAAATAGAGTGTTCAACATCCATTAGATATAATAAGAGTGAGACAAAGTTTGAGAGAAAGTGACAATACTAGTGTGTGTGTGTGATTGTACTTTACGAAATTTGTAATATCTTATTAGTGAATTAATTTGTCGAGAAAGCCGTGGCTTTTCCCTTAGTTGAGAAGGCTTTCCACGTGATAAATTGTGGTGTCAATTTTATTTGTTGTTACTTACGTTTGTTGTACGTGTTCCATCCAAATATCATTGTTAGGTGAGACTCTTCGCGCACCGGGTTTACAGGACGCTTCCCCAACAGATATAGATGTGATTTTAAAATAAGAGCTAGGAGTATACATCTCAATTCAAATTATCATTGTCTGCCTAAAGTATGAACATATAATAATGGACCATGCATATATAACACATGATAATCGATATATAATGTTCATTCTCGCCAATATTTCAATTTTGAGGATTACTATCATGTTTCTCCCTCGAATCTTCTCCCTTTATCCTCTCACAATCGATTAAACTAATATATATCGTGTGAGGTTGGAAAGCAAGATGATGAAGCAAAATATATAATATTTTAAGTGATTGTAAAAGGAGAAGGTAGAAAAGAAGGTTAAAAAAACAAGGTAGATAGTAATTCTCCTCACTTATTTACTACTTATTCATATGGGTTATTTGATAATAATAATTAATCCAAACTATTACTCGTCTTCTCATATTAATCCGAACTTCATTTTAACTCAAAATACACAATACTATTACCTATTTCCTCTTGTATCGAACTCGGTAACCGACTACCTATTAACCAAGTCACCTTCCCTTATTCTTACCTTAAACCCACACAATTCCTTAGTCCTCCCTCCTCACCATATCACCAACAACACAACTTCTACCATTCACTCACTACCATCTACCCCCAACTTACTCACCAAAGCCGCTGCCTACACCACAGCCACCACCAACACAATCATACACATCAACCATAAACACCATCAATACCACAACCATCTGACGAGGTAAAGGCGACGGATTCAACCACGACAGGGGCAACAGAGCTAATATTCATTGACGACATCAATGGCAACAAAAATGAATTAGTTTCTGCTATTGTAAATTACAATTAATTTCAACGACTCACATCCTTAGTTGTCTCCTTTTCTTTCATGAGATCCCCATCTTCAATTTCAATTTCAATACTCATTTCTGCATTTTTTTTCTTCTTAGCTTCCTTTCTTTTTCTTCTTCATCTTCAATATCCGTTTCTGTAATTTTTTCATCAGTCTCACTTTTTTGGGTTTTTTTCCCTTTGTGTATATCACATTGTTACTCAACATCATAAATATCACACAATAACTGAGTACCTTGGATTTTAATCAATCGAAATGTCATATAATAATAATCTCGCTCGGACCCGAATCAGGTATGCTAGGCCCTCTCGATCCCAATACCACCACCAGAACCGTCTACATCCACCCGTTCAGCAGTCGGAGGAATTCTGCGTCAAAGCAATCTTGCAAGGATTTTGTGAAAGAGAGGAAGAGATAGAAGAGCGGGAGGATCGGTGAAAGCCTAGTGGTGAACGTTGGTGGAGTAATAGTGGTGTAAATGGGTTATGAAGGGTGAAGGTAGTTGGCTTGGTTGAAGGTAGTGGAGTAGTGGTGGGTTGGTGGTTGGTGATGAGATTTAGTGTTAATGGAGGAGATAGAAGGAGGTTTATTGTTAATAGAGGAGGATGAAGGATCGGAGGTTAACAAAAAAGAAAGGATTGACCTGATGGTTTACCGGTTCTTGCAGTGAATAATTACCAAAATGCAATATGAGCTAATAAGGGCAATAGCATGGTTTATTTTGAGTTAAATTGATGTTCGGATTATTACGAGAAGATGAGTTATAGTTTTTTGGTAGTTTACGAGAAGATGAATAAACATGAAATAATAAAGTGCATTGAAAATATAAAATTTTATGCACTTAGTTTTTGTTATGTTGTATAATTCAAAAAAATGATGAGAGAGAAACCTAGAGAGAGAAAACCTCCTTTTATTTGAACCCTAATCATACTACAATAATGACGGCACTGAAACATACACAAAATCGTTTTTCCCATTGAATTCTATAACTAAATCCGCATTAAATTCTTCCAAAGCTGCTATTTTACCTTCATCTGATGTGAATCGGTCAAAAGATGGCAACTTTGTTCCTTCCTCATCTGATACAGGTAAAACAAAATCCATTAATGCTATACAGGGTATCCCTGTTTTGAATCTTAGTGAAGGAGAACCGGAAGAGACTGAAGGATGGATGCTGCGTAAGGGACGGAAGGGCATACCAGTTTTGGAAACAATTGATGAAGAGGGGGATGTTTCTGATTTACTTCAGTTTACACATGAAGACCTCAAAACTGAGGTAGATTTTTGGACTAACTCTGTTATTTGTTACATACTGGGAGCCAACCCTCCTTGGGATATTGTGAAAAATTATGTATATCGGATTTGGGACCAATTCGGGATTGACAGGGTTTCTTTCCTTGATAATGGGGTGTTTATTGTTCAATTCATTAAGTCCGGTGGTAAGGAAGCCTTGTTGAAATTTGGATATTACATGTTTGATAACAAACCTGTGGTTATCAAGCCATGGGTTAAGGATATGGAGTTGGTCAAAGAAAGGGTTGTTGTGGTTCCTGTGTGGGTCAAACTTTATGGTATTCCTTTGAAGTTTTGGGGTACCTGTTTACCTAAAATTGCCAACCTGGTTGGAAAATATGTTAAGATGGATATGGATACACAGGATAAAATTCGTTTAAGCTTTGCGAGGGTTATGGTTGAGAAACCTATGGATCAACAGCTCCCTGAGAAAGTGAAGTTTTTGGATGAATCTGGGCATGTGGTGTTTGTGAATGTTGAGTATGAATGGCGTCCTATTTCTTGTATTAGTTGTAAAGGGATAGGCCATGAGTCTGCTCAATGCAGGAAACCCAAAGGAAAGAAGAAAATAAATACTCAAGGACCTATGCCAAAAGTTAAGCCTCAACAGAAAACAAAATGGAGGCCTGTTATGAAGTCTAAGCATGTGCCTGCAGATGTCCCGACTCCTCCTATTCTTACCCCTACCAATTTTCCTCCTCTGCATACTGTCAGGAACTCCCCTGTCATTAAGTATACCCCTGTTAAGCAAATCATCAGACTTAATAGGCAGGATGGAATGGTTGGGTGAGACTCTCTGGCAAATTTAGTAATTATACTTTTATGGATGATCTTAAGAATAATGTTGTAACTCAAGAGCAGGTGGTTGATAGTGGTAAGGACCCCCCCCCCCCCCTCTACCAATATCCATGCATAGCATTGGATTTTGGAATGTTAGGGGTCTTAATGACCTGAATAAGCAGCGAGTGGTGAAATGGTTTATGCATAATAATGGGGTAGGTTTATTTGGCTTGCTTGAAACTAAGCTTAAACCTGAAACTTTGTTAAAACAAGATACCTCTATTTGTGATGGTTGGAGTGTCTCCACTAACTGCAGCTAGCATAAGGGTGGTAGAATTTGGATTTTATGGAAACCTAGTATGTTTGATATTCAGTTCCTTTCTTATAGTGCCCAACATATTCATATGTTGGTTCATTCTCAAACTGATGGGAAGAAAGTTTTGCTAACTATGATTTATGCTTTCAATGGATTGTATGAAAGAGTTGAGTTATGGAATATTTTAAAGGGGATTTCTGCTGATTGTACTGATCCTTGGCTATGGCTTGGGGATTTTAATACGGTTTTATCTCCTTTCGAGAGACTTGGTGGTAACACTTATGATGCAGATATGGAACATTTTCAGGATTGTGTCTCTATTTGTGGCATGGAGGACATTCCTGCTACTGGAGCTTTGTTTACATGGTCCAATAAGCAGAATTCTTGTGACAGAGTGTATAGTAGGTTGGATAGAGTGATAGGGAATCAGGAGTGGTTGGACATATTTGGTACTAGTCTTGCTCATTTTCACCCTGAGGGGCTTTTTGACCACTGTCCATGTACCATTATGGACAAGAGTGCTGAAATTGGAGGGAAGAAGAGCTTTAAATATTTCAATATGTGGGGTGCTGCTCCCACCTTTAAGGATTTTGTTGCCATGTCTTGGGCTACTGAATATAGAGGCACCAAAATGTTTGTTGTGGTAAAAACTCAAGGCTCTTAAGCATGTTCTGAAGGGTTTAAATAGAGATTGCTTCTCTGATATTGAGAATAATACTAACATTGCAAGCATGGCTCTGGAAACTATTCAAAAGGCTTTAGTTGGTAATCCGGGTGATGCTGAGTTATTACAACAGGAGGTGGATTTATCTCATGAGTTGAAAGAGTTGATTGCTGTCAGGGACAGTTTTCTACTTTAGAAGGCTAAGGTGCAATGGTCTTTAGAAGGGGATCTTAATACTTCCTCTTTTCATCATATCATCAAAAAAAGGATGATGCTGAATAAGGTGTTCCAAATTGAGGATAAAGATGGGGTGCTTTGTACTGAGGGTACTACTATACAAGCAGCTTTCTTAGATTATTATACAGATCTCCTTGACTCTACTACTCCTACTGCTGAGATTAATGTGAATGTGGTCAGGAAAGGGATCTGTTGTACTGAGGATCATTGGAATATTTTGTCTAAACATGTCACTGCTGATGAGGTGAAGAATAATATCTTTAGCATTCCCAAAAATAAGTCACCTGGACTAGATGGCTACTCCAGCCAATTCTTTAGGGATGCTTGGGATATTATTGGGGGTGATGTATGTGCTGCAGTGAGTAATTTCTTTAATACTGGGAAGTTGTTGACTCAAATCAATGCTACCATTATCACCTTAATCCCAAAGATTGATAGACCAACTAATGTAAAGCACTTCAGGCCAATATCTTGCTGTAATGTTCTTTACAAGGCCATTTCAAAGCTTCTGTGTAATAGATTGGCCATCATCCTACCTGATATCATTAGTCAGAACCAGGGTGCTTTTGTGAAAGGCAAGAGTATTCTTGAAAATATTTTGATTTGTCAAGACCTAGCAAGATTGTATCACAGGGGTAGAGCCTCACCTAGGTGTATGTTTAAGCTTGACTTGTAAAAAGTTTATGATTCTATAGAATGGCAATTTGTGAATCAGATGTTGGAGGCCCTGGAGTTTCCAGAGAAGTTTAGACTGCTGATTATGGCCTGCATCTCTACTCCATCATATACTCTTAACTTGAATGGTGCTCATTTTGGATATTTCAAAGGTAGAAGGGGTTTAAGGCAAGGGGACCCTATCTCTCCTCTTATTTTCTGTCTGTGTATGGAGTATCTAACTAGAATCATGGATTTTGCAACTAAGAAATGGTATTCCAGGTATCATCCTCTATGCAAGAGCCTAAAGCTTACTCATTTGTTATTTGTTGATGATCTGCTTATGTTCAGCAAGGGGGATGTGAAATCTATCTTGCTAATATTGAGAGCTCTAGCAACTTTCTATGCTACTTCTGGTCTTAAGGTTAATGCAGCTAAATCTGAAGTGGTGTTCAGTGGAGTAACTGATTGTTTGAAGCATGACATTACACAGATTTCAGGTTACCAGGAAGGTAAGCTACCCTTCAAATATTTGGGTGTTCCTATCCAGCCTGGTAGACTAACTAGAGCTGAAGCTAGTTCATTGGTTGTATACTAAGGCTAATATATTATGGGTTATGTGGATTGATCATGTTTATTTGAAGGGTGCAAATTGGGACACTTATCAACCTCCTCCTGATTCCAATTAAAACTAGAGGAATATATGTCGTGTGAAAGGTTTGTTGGATGGTGGTTATCAGAGTAACTTTTGGGTAGCTACCCCTGGTGGTTACTCAGTAGGAGCAGGGTACCAATGGTTGCAGGGATCACACCCCCTGTCCATTGGTATAAGGATGTCTGGGATAATTGGATTCTGCCAAAGCACTCGTTTATTGGATGGTTGATTCAGAAGAAGACTTTAAATACAAGGGTTAAACTCCACCAACTGGGTTTATGCGTGACTGATAGATGTGTTCTCTCTGAAGTTGGGGAAGAGACTCATGAACATTTCTTTACTGACTGTGCTTATAGCTCTTTGGTTATTGATGGTGTTGAACATTGGCTTTATCTTCGACTTAATGAATCTTTTACTCATTACTCAAAGCTGCAGAGGAAGACTTGTAGAATGGCAAAGATGGCTGTTTACTACATGCTGTGGTATGAAAGAAATAAATGCAGGATTGAGTTGCAGCTCAGAAGACCTGAGCAGCTGGTGACAGCTCTTAAGAAGCAGCTGCATAGAAGGATAGTGCACAATATGCCTACGCAGCAATGTGATTGTTCTTGGCTAAATATAATTTCCATTCGATGTAATTTGTGTACTTAGTCTTTGAAAGTGGAATGTAGTTGGTGACTCATGTAATATCTTTTTCAAGATTCATTATAATATATAAAAGCTCACATGTTACCAAAAAAAAAAAAATATGTTGTATAATTCGAATCTACTCATGCACTTTACACATAAAATGGTATTCCCTTCGTTCGTTCCGGTTATGTTGTACAATGAAAAGTTATACTCCTTCCATACAATTGGTTTCACCCCATTTCTCTATATATTTGAGAGTATTTTATTGAAATAGGGTGAAAATAAGTGTGTGGAGGGAGTATAATACTCAGTGTATATAATTACATATAAATTTTGTAAGATCACTTGAATATGCATATATATACAATATTTTCAATATTTTACATGTATTTAAAAAATATACTCATAAAATATAGTGTCAACAATTTAAATATTTTTAAAAACCTTAAAATTATGATAAAAAAATTTTAAAACCTTATCGTGCGAAGCACGAGATACTCCCTAGTACTTTATAAAATTGAGAAAATTAATCACAAAAACCTAAATTTCAATCTATTCGGTCCGTACCAAAATTAACATGTCTTGGTCTGAAATAGACCGAAAACAGAAACATCATCAAAAAGCGTGGAGCGAGGACACGATCTAAACTTGCTCGTCCCTACACCTAGCCAAGCCCAGTCTACCCTCGATTCAGCCCAGCCCGTCCCAGCCGAATGTTTGACCACCCCTAAGACACACCACTGAATAATACCGAGTCTGGATCCGACCCGGTGATTGGGTCTCATTGTCCATCCAAGAAATGTGGAGGTTTTAGAGGAGCGAGTGGAGTAAGAGTAGGTGAAGTCCTGCGAGTGGGGGATTGGCTTGATGAAAACAGATCTACAGCTACCAGTTAACAGCTACTGATGCACTCTCTGAAGACAAAGTCTCTTTTCTCTCATCTCACCTTATAATCTAAACTCACCCTGCTTAACTTGCGCACCTTGTGCACTCTGCACCCTCTTTATTTTTTTTCACTATTCTTCAACTCTCAATTCATACAGATCTCTTTTCTCTCTCTACACACATTCAAACTAGACTCTTTACTTCATTTTCCCTACAAATTCAACACATTTGACCTATAATTTGGGCTAAGCTAAGCTCACATAATTAGCACTACCCATTTCATAATTTCTTGCTAATTGCAATACCCAATTCTCAATTTCCCAAAAAGTTTACAACTTTGAGGTTGAAATTGAGAATTTTGTATGTGGGAGTTGGGAAATTTATGAAGTTATGGATCCTCCATTGATAAATGAAGGTTCATTTTCAACAACAAATCCTTCAATGGCAGAGATTTGGCCTTTAAATAGTGGAGATTCAGGGTTGTTAGGTTTGAGAATGGGAAGTGGTAGTTTTGGAAATAGTTTGATTGATAATTTGTTGAATAACAATGGTGGTGTTGCTAATTTTGGAAATATAAACAGAGATGTGTCACTTGAGGAGTCAAGTGTTACAGACCAAAGTGGAAGTCTTGGTGGTGTTAATAGAAGGAAAAGGAGAGAACTTGTATATGAAGATGAGACCTCAAAGGTTGTTTCAACCACTAGTAGTGCCAATGAATTGGTATATTTTTTCTCTTTTTTTACATTTTGCTCAAATTGTATCTCATGTGCTGCTAATTTTATACTCCCTCCGTCCCAATCATTTGTTTACTAATACCCGCGGTATTTGGACTTCCTCAGGATGAAAATAATTAATTATGATGCTTGTTTGGGAATTTTGGGTTGTATTTTGTTTAATTACGTAGTGCAGCATAAATATGATGCTGATGTTTAATAAGTACGGTCTTAAATTAGTTGCTTTATCATCAATCACAGCTCTTCATGATTCGAAGGAATTGGCTGGTAGGAGTTGTATCTGATTAACTAATAAAATAGATAAATTCGAAGCACCTAATTGGGTGGTCTTGGTTTACTCTAATTAATGTTATAACACGAAAAGATCTATATTCGATTGCTATTCTTGAGAGTTAGGTACTTATTCTGCTATGCTGAGTAATCGTAGACTGTAATTTAATAATCTCCAAGTTGAAATTTGTTTGACTTCATCTAAAACATTTGGAGGGTTTGAGGAGCTCTCCGTCATGATTGATGGTGGGAATTCTGCCTTCTCGTGATGTCAATTTTAGACGTGAGGTAAAGTCAAAGGGGGTCGCACTTGAGATCTGAGTTCGAATCCTGCTTCAAACTTCCCTCGTGAGTCCCTTTACTCCTAAAAAGTTCTGCCAATTTCAAGAAACGTAGACCTAATAGCAGTGGTCACTTGTCAGTCGTCGCCGTCATGATTGATGGTGGGAAGCCTAACTAAGTGTAGTTGAAAAATGTCACTTATTTTATACCTACCCCTTTCATTGTTTGGAAATGGATGGAAGGATTTGGAAGAAAAGTGAGGGGAATCATTTTCCCTTCAAAATCGATGAAAGTCCTTCGAACCTAGGAAAAATTTGGAGGGAATCTTGAACAGTTGAACTCTTTGCTTGATGCTTGAATGCTTGGTTGCACTATTGTTTAAGGTGGTGTACGTTGATGATGGAGAAACGTATATTTATGACTTTTTCTTTTGAGCATTATGAACATGATTAATTTATCTGATGATGTCTGAATTGTTATTCAGAAAGGTTTAAATGGAAAACGCATGAAAACATCTGGATCCGTAGAAGAAAATGGCTGTTCAAAGGCTGGTGGTGAGACAGGTTCGACAAAGCCTGGTGAGAAACCGGTTGAACCACTAAAAGATTACATACATGTTAGAGCAAGAAGGGGTCAAGCTACTGATAGTCATAGTTTGGCTGAGAGGGTAATTCTCGTCCTTGTTATAGCTTTTTTTTTTGTCCCCAAAGTTCTGGCTTACTGGGCTTGCTGCAAGAGTCGGACCTTGTTCTGTAGCATTTGGCTTTACATGATGTGAATTTTTGTTTTGACAGGCTAGGAGAGAAAAGATAAGTGAAAGAATGAAGGTTTTACAAGATTTGGTTCCTGGCTGCAACAAGGTTAGTGGGAAAATTGACAATGTTTTAACATACCATTCTTTCATATGGTCAACTGACTTGTCTCATATCTAAGACGATTTCATATAAGTTTTGAGAAAGGATTGTAAAAGGTGACCTTAGAAGAAAAAGGATATTCTTTTTTTCTAGGTTTTCAGCCTTGTAAAAAAGCTTTGCAATTCTGAGAAATTTTCTTGCTGTTTCTGTGTACTATATTGGTGCAGGTCATTGGAAAAGCTATTGTTCTTGACGAGATTATCAATTATATTCAATCATTACAACGGCAGGTTGAGGTAAGCATTAGATATTGCTCCTGCGGATTTTTATCGTACAACTATTTCAAATTTGGATATAATACTCATTGGCTTTCAATTTCACAAAAGATATGTAAAAAATTGTAGTTACTGCACCATCTTATTCATATCCAAAATTTTTGGTAACAAACCAAGCTGTGTTATTCACTCGTATACAAAGACATGTGAAAGGTTAAAGAGTATCTTTGAATATTTGCGAATGACCGACATATAACGAGAAACAGAGGTAGTGATATGAAATAAGGATATTGAAAGCTCTTATTATTGTTGTCCAACAGTTCAGTGATATGCAATAAGGATATTGCATCTTATAACTTTCTTGAATAACCACCTAGAGTTTCGGTATTACCGTTTTTAAATTGTACTTTTGCTCTGAGAATTGACTGGAGTTCCTGCTGTTTCTCTCTTGCATTGCAGTTCTTATCCATGAAGCTTGAAGCTGTAAATTCTGGGATGATCCCCTCTATTAGTGGATTTCAATCTAAAGATGTAAGTTTGACAATTCCTGTGTCCTTGATCTAACCACACTGTCACATTTAGCGCATTAACTAAAGTTAGATCTATAGTAATGTGCAAATTTTTATCTTACTTCCTCTGTCCCTGCCAATAGTCTACGTGTACTTTCAGATTGTTTTTTGTGTACACATGCCGACATGCGGGAATGGAGTTAAATACTCCCTCCATCCCACTTTTATTGTTCTCTTTTTTCCCAAATTTCATTGTAAATTAATTGTCGTACTTCTGAATTTAGTATTGTAAATGAGTGAACTACCAATATTGTCCCTAATCTTTTAATTGCCACTCTCCTTGTCAAAATGACACTCTCCAGTGTCCCCCATTCTTCATGATTAAACGGATAGAGTTGTAAATTTACCCATATTTTTTAAATCCTCCCAAAGTTGAAAATAGGACAATAAAACTCGATCCTCATGAAATTGATGCTCTGGGATTATCAGGCTATAGGTCATAAACTGGAAATGTTCTCAAATGAAGTTAGCTTTTAAGACTGGATCGGGTGATTATTTTCCCTGTACGCTTTTTACTTAATGCAGGACGCCTTTTCCCATCTCATTTCTTCTCCTCTCAATACCCATCCCCTCTCATATCTCCTCTCTCTCCCACCATAACACACCATGACCCTCCACCACTGCACGCCGCCACCACTGCCAAGGCGCCAATCACAATCACTATGTAGCTTTTATTATAATATTGTCTGCAATACTTATAAATGTACTTCGTACTGCGTTGCACTAATATTAGTGTGTACTGCGTACTGTAGAAGTTATAACATTAGCAGGAAATCTCAACCTGTGAAGCTAAAAAAAGACTGCATATTGGTTCTTTTGCTAGTTTTTGCTATTTATGAATACATCATTTTGTTCAGGTAAATCAGCTTGAGGCGCCTTCATTCGATCCTAGTGGGATGATGTTCAGTGCTCAAGCCGCTAGGGAGTTGGCGGCAGCTGCAGCGGCAAGAGGACCACAAGCGGAGTGGTTGCATATGCAATTGGGTGCAAGTTTCGAACGACCGAATTGAGTCATTGCAACACTTGTAAGAATTAAATCTCATGTTCAGATCCCAAGTCTGCAAAATTTGATCCTTCTCGTTTGTTTCACATCATAAGGAACTATTATCTGTAGAAAGTATCGATTGTACTGTTAGGCACTGGACCTTGTAAGTTGTATGATGGTTCTAAGTTCTAACTAGTACAAGTTGGCTTGGTTGTGGCATTATTGGATATTCATGTAGCCAAGAGTTTAAGCTTTTTTTTTTTACCCTTATACTTATCACAAATTAAGGATTATTTTACAGGAATAATACAAACTAAGCCTCTCCTTATATTAATCCAAATTAGTGTTTAACTCAGAAAAATCCTAACTAGGACATTATTTAACTTGCACTGAACTCGTCCCATATTTGACATACTACAAACGGTTTCCCAACAGGTCATGGTGTGGGTCCCTTCTTCATTTCTCCTCTTCTCCATTTCTTCATTGTCTCTCTAATTTCTTCACCCGTCAATCATCAATCAATTAACAGAATACTACATTTTCTACAATATGGTGAACTAGGTAGCACGGACACTTCTCTTAATCAGCCGTCCCGTGTCCAACACTGTATCGGACACCGACACTCCTCGGACACACGCCGAAACGTGTCGGACGACTATAAAACCGTGTCTAACTTACAACATTTATTTGGGCATGAAGCAGGAGCTCAAGGCCAGGGCAACCAGGTTCAGAGTCCAAACAACACAAGCTCAGGCAATGCAAGAAATGCTCTCAATTCAACCAGTGCAGGGTCTTGTTCTAAGGAAATTTCTGAGGGTTCCAAGTCCAGCCACCAGTGGCCACCAGGGCCAGCTGGTCCCACATTTTATTAAGCACAAAAAACTCCTAGGGAGCCAGGATTATTTTGTACAAAAATCTCACAAAAACAGGCCAAGTTGCAGAAAGAGACAATCCAGGAAAAGCAGAAAAGTAAATTGCCATTTCTGGCTAAACATTTGAGAACTGAAGCTGTGAAGTCTTTTGCCATGTCTTACCAAAACAAAGATACTACCTAAAGCAAGGTACGACCTTGTTCTGACCCAAGGACAACCAGCTCCAGAAACAACCAAAAGAAGCCATTAAGAAGAAGAACATGTCAGTGTCACTCAGCTGCAACCTTTTGTCCCTACTCTGTTTTACCTTAGTAATTTACTTTCACCTTATGCAGCCATTGTAAAATAGATCACTTATCTTTATGTATTATGTAAGCAACAAATCCTGGCCCTTGGATGAGATTTCTTAGGGTTTCTTTTGTACTGAACTTGAACCAAGGCCTATATAAGGACCTTCCAGCAATCTGTAATATTTAGACTTTGATTAATGAACAAAAAAACCTGAGATTTCTCTCAAGTATTCCAAATCTTAATTCTTGCTGAGTCCTAGAGTTGAGTCAAGCTTAATAACACTATCCAGTGTTGATTAAGTACATGTGGGTGAGTTTCTTTCAATCATGTGCCTGCTGTGGATTGTCTGATTCTCATTGTTGTCTTGAGTTTGATGCTTTCTGTGCTTGCTGTGATTGTATCAAATTTAAGGATTAAATTATTAGACTAATCTCCTGTTCTTGCTGTGGTCATTAGTTTGATAATTATATCCATTTTTTTATTCCAGAAAAACATCAAAATATAATCACACTGTTAAACCTGTGAGACTGCTCAATTCTGTCTGTGTCAGTCTGTTGTGAGAGTTCTTAAAAATACTTTGAGGGCTTGTAAAAATTTTAAATTTAGATTAGTGTTAGTTTATCATTTTAACTTCATTGCCACCAAATTTCATAAATGGTTAAGCTCATTTACTATTTTTACTAAATTACTAAAGTTCATTGCATTCTAAGGGAGTCTGTGTTTGTGGTTTTGTCAAGATTCACCATTTCTGTCAAAGGTCCATACTTTACATTGCAGGGCACGTGTCCGATGCGTGTCCAAGGTATTTGGGCTGTGTCCGACGCGTGTCCATAACATTTGGACATCATTTCGGGTGAATGGTGTTCTTCAGACCGGAAATGAGCTGTTGAAATAGCTTGATTAAAAGATGAGTTTTGATGAGAAATGAAAATGAGTTATAATCATGGACAAGTTTTACCTTATTTAAATTTAATATCAAATACTTTTATAAAAATAAAATCAAATGTTTATAACTAATATATATATATATATATATATATATATATATAGTAATAAGATCATCTAAGTCCACCTCTTACATTTGAGTCCATAAGTTCCCTTTAGAGCCATTGGATGAGGAAGATGGAGGGTTGAGATTGGAAGCAAAAAAAGGAGGATTAATGAGCTAATTTACCCTTCTCTCTCTACTATACTAATTAATTAACAACATATCCTAATTAACCACTAATCTAACATATATACATTTTTCCACTCACCATTTCTCTCTCATCTCACACAATTTCAATACTCTCATCTCTCTAAACCCAAATAAATCAAAACCTACCAAAAACCAAATAAATCAAACCTAACAAAAAATAAAAAAAATTACCCCCTCATCCTCACAAACCCTCCCCACCGTGCACCACCGTTCCCCACCGCCACCCCCACAGCCACCCTCACACGACAACCCACCACCCCACGACCCCACTCCACCGACCACACCCCACAGCAAAACCACCCACACCCACCGACCACACCCCACAGCAAAACCACCCACACCCACCCACCCCACACCGAAACCACCACACACCCACCCACCCCACCGCACCGAACCCTCACGCACCCCAACACCCTCACCCCACCGCACCGAAACCACCTCAGCCTCACCCCGACACCCACAGCCTCACCCACCACACCGAAACCACCGCACCATCACCCTCACCCCACTCACTGTCTCAGATCTCGTCTTTTCCTTTTTTTTTTTTTTTTTTTTTTTTTTAAAATCTTTTTTCCCAAATCTGGTTGTTGGGTTTTTTTCTTGTAAAAAATTTGTCTTGTTACACATTTTTCTAGATTTCGTTTAGATTTTCTTTCCTTAGATCTTGTTTGTATTTTTTTGGGTGTTTAGTGGTGGGGGTGATGTCGGGATGAGGGATCTTTTTTTTTTTTTGTAGGAAGGGTTGTGGGAAGGACTTTTCTGTGTTAAAAAAAAAAAAAGATCCCTATTTAGCAGACCACCGAGGAGACGACGATAATGGATGGTCGGACTTAGTTGGGGCGTCGAGCAGGAATTTCTGTTGATTCATTTGTTATTGGGTGTTTTGGTAAAAGTTTTTGAAAAATGGGATCTTTTATGTTTTCACTAGTGGTTGATTGGTTTACAGCTAAAGTTTAGTGATTGAACTTTGCTCTATCAATATTTGGTTAATTCGTTAATGGTCTTTTGGTAGAAAATTGTATATGCAAATGCAAGTGAATTTGTTGATTTCAGACGCTTTTTTTTTTTTTTTTTTTTTTTTTTTTTTTTTTTTTTTTTTTTTTTTCAGATCCGAAGGTTAATGGTTGATGTGGGGTGGTGGTGGCTCGGGTTTTCGTATTTGATTGGTTTATTTGTTTCGTGTTTATTTCGACTTTTTTTTCGAATTTTGTTTCATGTTTATTTGTTTATTAAACTTACACTTTTTTCTTTTAAAATTACTTTTTTTGTTGTTGTTAGAATTACACTTTTTCCTGTTAAAATTACACTTTTCTCCATTAAAATTACACTTTTTTCTCGTTAAAATTATACTTTTTCTCGCTAAATAACACTTTTTTTCGACTAAAATTACACTTTTTCTCGCTAAAATTACACTTTTTGTTGTTGTTAAATTACACCTTTTTCTAAAATCACACTTTCTCCATTAAAATTACACTTTTTTCTGTTAAAATTATACTTTTTTTTGCTAGAATAACACTTTTTTTTCTACTAAAATTACACTTTTTTCCTGTTAAATTACACTTTTCCGCTAAAATTACACTTTTTTCTAATGAAAAAAGTGTAATTCTAAAAAAAATGTAATTTAACTTAAAAAAGATAATTCTAATCGAAAAAGTGTAATTCTAACGGAAGAAAGTGTAATTCTAAAGAAAAAAGTGTAATTCTAGCAGAAAAAAAAGTGTTTACCGTTAAAATTACACTTTTTTCTTTAGAATTACACTTTTTTTCTTTAGAATTACACTTTTTCCTCGTTAAAATTACACTTTTTTCTCGTTAAATTACACTTTTTTTCATTAAATTACACTTTTTCCTCGCTAAATTACACTTTTTTTTCGTTAAATTACACTTTTTTCGTTAAATTACACTTTTTCTGCTAGAATTACCCTTACTTCTATTGGACTAATGTCACACTCTCAAGGACTTGGTTATATTCTCATTGGACTTATGGACTAATGTTACACTCTCAATGGACTAAAATTACATTCTCAATTGACCGAAATTATACTTTTCTTGACTAAAATTACACTTTTCCTGACTAAAATTACATTCTCCTGGACTAAAATAACAAATTCATTGGACTGAAATTACACTTATATGGACTAAAATAACACTTTTTGTTGTTAAAATAACACTCTTAAAATGCTAAAATTACAATAACTTGTGATAAAATGACAAAAATTCAAAATATTATTCGTTAAAATCACTCGGAAAAGATTGAAGTTAAACTTGTAAAACGCTAAATTCTTGAAAATATTTCTTAAAATTACACTTTTTGCAGTTAGAATTACACTCGTAAAATCCTAAAATGTCGAAAACTTGTCTCGAAAAAAAAATACGAAACAAATAAAAACTTGTCTCCAAAAAAAAAAAAAAAACGAAAAAAACCGAAACAGGAAAAATGTTAACAAAATTTTCATAAACTTTGAAGTATAAGACAAAATATAGTGTTAATTGTGTATGATAATGAATTAGTGAATGTATTATTAAAACTAGAGAGAGAAGTGAATTCATTAGTGTTAAGTGTGTTTTTTGTTTTCAATCTCAACCTTCCACCATGCATGATCCAAGGGTTGTGGGAAGGACTTATGGACTCAAAAAAAAAAAAGGGACTTAGAAGAACTTGACACTATATATATATATATATATATATATATATATATATATATATATATATATATATATATATATATATATATATATATATATATATATATATTATTAAATTTATATAACGTGTCCCGTTTCCTAAATTTCATGGGATGCCGTGTCACGTGTCCGTGTCCGTTTTGGTGCTACCTAGATGGTGAACTAAGTATTACTCCCTCCGTCCCGGTCAATTGTTGTCATTTGGTTTTGGCACAAAGACTAAGGAAAGGGAAGAGGGCCAATTATAAAATGACAAGTGGACCAAACTGAGTGTGAATGATCAAATTGCTCATCAAATGCAATCCTATAATAGAAAGGACAAAAATTGACTGAGACACCCTAAAATGGAAAAGAATAAATGACCGGGACGGAGGGAGTAGTAGATAAAAAAATGCCACCTCCATAAAAATAGACAAAAATTGTAATTCAAGTAAAGCCAAAGTGTGGAGGAAGAAGCTTTTTAACTCAATCACTTCCAGTTCCAACAAAAAATTGCTCCACCATCTAAGCATACAGAAACTTTCAGTCGAAAATCAGTTTCATTTACTTGTAAATAAAAAAAAAATACTCAAATCAGTGAAAATTACAAGCAAAACCATATAAATTAAAACCTATCTATAAGTGATCAGCAAAATTAAACTGAAATGTCATCAAAGATAAACTTTTTGATTGAAAATGTTAACTACATTACATATTAAAACTGTATACTAAAAAGAACTCAAAGTGGAAACGTGGAATAAAAAAGATAAAAATCTTTAGAAGTGAAGATGAAGAATGAGATTTAACATGTGGAGCAGTAGCATTGGAGGGAGCCCAAAAAGCATTACCCATAAAATTATCAGAATATTGTCTCCGATGATTAGCACTTCAAATCGTAGATCTTTGAGTTTGTCTATTATCCATAAAATTATCAGAAAATTGTCCCAACAGGTAATGATGTATTGATGTGGGTTGGTAATTTGGAATGCAAAAGCTCCGGATTTATGTCATCAATTCGTTCAACAACTGAAAAAGGAAATTGAAATCAATTTGGGAAAATTAATTTAGGGTTTTTGATTGAGGGGATGTTCTAAGGTTA
Organism: Silene latifolia; assembly: GCF_048544455.1. Classification (NCBI taxonomy): domain Eukaryota; kingdom Viridiplantae; phylum Streptophyta; class Magnoliopsida; order Caryophyllales; family Caryophyllaceae; genus Silene; species Silene latifolia. The sequence continues at coordinate 135,450,198 of NC_133526.1, forward strand.
TAGTAAAAGGGAAACCGGTTGTACAGGAGAATGGGTGGATTAGTTTGGATTATTCTCATTTATTTCATGAACCTATTATTAATTGTTACTATATGAATAATAAAGAGTTATAGAGAGAATATAGAGACCCGAAAAAGTATTAGCTTTACCCATAAGAAGAGGTATATATAGTGCAAGAGTACATCGTAATATGGTAATAGAATATCTTCTAAAGATATGCTAATATATAGACATCCATATAATATCTAAAAATATTTCATAACATTAATAGAATATTCTTTAATTATCCCTAGGTTTCTAAGTTAGATTCACTGTACTGGTTGGTTGAATGTGAAGGTGCCCTCGCTAGACTCGGATCATTTAGATTGTGTTATGGATTGGATCTTGATCATAATTCCGATAATTTCAAGTTTATGTTTATATTTAGAAGAAACGAGCCATTTAGATTGTACATAGACAAGTTAAGCTAACATACTTGGGTCGGTCGTGTTGGGTCGGTCGTGTTGAGAGTTAATTCAAGTTTCGCTATTTCGGGTCATATTTTGATAGTCAGCTCTGTTGGGAAGTAATCCCAACATTAAAGATAGTAGAGTAACATATAAAGTTCTTAATATGTTAGAGTTATGTTTGAAGCTACTTGTATTTACATGTTAAATTTTTATTATGTTATAAGTGTAAATGTTGGGAGTTAGACATGTAAGATATTATGACTCTTAATGTGAGTATGTTGAAGTTAGGACTTATGATCTATATATAAAGGTCATTAGTCATGTTGGATAAGCAAGTGAGTAGATGCTTAATATCCCGAGTTAAGCATAGATTGAAATCTTAGCGAGTAGCTAATTGTTGGAAGATTGATATTGTGTTATTGTTAGTGTTTGAAGAATAATAATACAAGATTGGATTGTGGGTTAATCACATAACAAAATATCGTGTCTTTGCATTATATGTTATTTGTACCAAAAACCCCTAACAAGCTCATTATGTTAAAAGAGTAGGGAGTTGATACCAAAACCCGACCCCATGTCAAACTTGATCGGATCCCCGAAACCCGAACCGATACAACCCCAAAATATAGCAATCTGAAACCAACCCCTTTCTTTATGGACCCGACATCCAATACAACCCAGATATTCAGTGACCCAAATCCGATATTGACCCGCCAATATGATTTTAGTATGAGTCTGTTTTGTACTGTTTTTTGGGATCAATGGTAAAAATAGCTGAGACGCAATGCTAAGTCAACAGCATATGCATAAGCATAAGATTACAACTGTGAAGCAACACTAGAAACACATTACACATTTACTGATCTACTAATAAAACGATCTGAACTCACATTCTTACATTACTTGAGCTTAAACCAATCTCACACAGAGGTAATACAGTACGTAGTTGTTGTATTAAGGACAAGGCTTGGAGCACATGCAACGCCGGCGAAGTCCATGGCAATCGCCATTAGTATATCCCTCTGTCGCACAAACCGATATACAATTGGTGTCTCGAGTGCAAATCCCCCTGAACTTTTGGCTTGCACGCTTGCACATCCTAGCTTCCACAATACTTCCTGCAAACCATTCTATTTTCCATCCAAATCAATAAGGGTGTATTTGGATTGAGTGATTTGGAGAGAAAAGAAAGGGAGGGTGAAGGGAAATGGAGGGGGAGAGATTTGGAGGGATCTAATTTCCGTCCTCCAAGCCTAATCAAAATCTCTCCACAATAGGCGAGATTTGGAGGGAAATTGTATCCAAACACACACACCCCATTCCCCCTCCCCTTCCCTTCTCTCCCTTTCCCTTCCCTCCTTCCCCTTCCCCCTCCCCTCCTCTCCATTTCCCTCCACTTTTACTATCTACACACACCCTAAAATTCAATTCGAGTTGTTACAAACTAATTGAAGATATATTAGCATGCAATTGACTTTGATGAGTTGGGATAAATATATATATTCCCTCTGGATAGGAAAAATGGAGGGAAAGGGAGGGGAGGGGAGGGGGAAGGAAGAGTCCCTCCAAATCTTGCCAATGTTGATGGGAAAATAATTTGCCTTGTAGGAAGGATCCATTTTCCCTCCCCTCTAAATCCCTCTACCTTCATTTTGCTAACCAAACAATGAATTTCTTATCCTTCCAATTCTCTCCCTTCCCTTTCCCTCCAAATCCCTCAATCCAAACACAGCCTAAGTCCCTCTCTCCCGGTCATTTGTTGTCTTTTTTCACAGTCATTTGTTATTATTTCTATTTTGAGAATGAACTTGATGACCAGTTTAATCATTCAAACTTAATTTATTCCACTTGTTATTTAGTAATTGACCCTCTTTCCTTGGTCTTTGTGCCAAAAAGAAAGAACAATTGACCAGGATGGAAGGAGTATTTATTAGGAAAATGAGGTAGTACTACCTAATGGTACCAAATTGGAGTACTACCGAATGCGTGGCAGCAAATTTAAAGGCATTTTGGCCGGCACAAATACTTATATAAGACGGCTTTATAAAGCCGTAAAGCCGGTATGTAGTAAAACAAGTTATTAGTTACTTCCTCCGTTTTTATATGATCTACCCATAGTGTAGTATTTTAATAAAATGTATAGATTATATGAAAACGGAGGAAGTATTACTCTTTCCGCTTTGGTCATTTATTTACCTTTGTGTCAAGACACAAAGACCAATGTAAAAGGAAATGACTAATTATTTGATAACAAGTAGACCAAATTATTTGTGAATGATCAAATTATTGATTAAAAATATTTACAAAATAGAAAGGTAAATAAATAGAAAGGTAAACAGAGTGGGAACAAAAAATAAAATAGGTAAACAAATGACGTGGAGAGAGCAGAGTACATTATATATAGAATCGGAGCAAGTCTTTAATTTGTAAAAGCCGGTCTCTTAGACGATTAGTCAATTAATTACCCATAACATATGCCCCATTTATAAACATGCGTGACCTAAAAACGTACTCCCTCCTATTCCGAATAACTGTCCCATTTGGACAATGGCACGAAAATTAAGAAATGGAGTTAAATTAATGAAAAGTATTGTATAGGGGTAAGAATATACGGAGTAGGAGTTAAATAATAAAAAGTATTGAATTTGATGGTTTAGGGGTGGTTGGAGTGGTAAATAAAGAAAAGAGCCAAGGGTAGGAAGGTCAAAAAACATGTCCAAATATGCCAAATGGGACAGTTATGTGAATAGACGGAAATGACAAATGGGACAGTTATTCGGAATAGGAGGGAGTATTTATTTTGAATGGAAAAGATGTACTCCGTATAAAGATTAAAGTACCTGTGGCGAAGGCAACCAACAGCACAAGCAAAATAGCAGCAAAAGGCTTCACTGAGTGCTTCATGTTTTACTTAAACCTGAATTTGGTTGTCTTTTCTTTTGGTTATTTTAACCAGCAACATATTTGCAACGTCTATTTATACGTAAAAATTGCTCTTGTGCATGCAGGAGTGGGATTTGGCTTCATGCATGTATTTACACGTATCCTCTTGTTGTCATTCAAAGATGAAACTAATGCTGTTATCAGAATGCATGGTCCCAAAACACCACTTGATTGAATTAATTAATTAATTAATTAATTAATTAATTATAATAAGATTTAATTATTGGTTTACATTTACTTTTGGTATAAAGATGAGAAAAAAGGAGAGCGATAGGAGAAGGGAGCGAATTATTTATAGTTATTGTTATTAGATTACAAGAAAAAAAATAGTATATATCAATGATTAAATTATTCATAAAAATATTTTTCAATATAAAAATGTGAACAACAAAAAATAGATGAGTTTTTTTGTCAAAAACTACCTAATATTTACCTTAATTTCATAAATACTACCTAAAGTTTTTAATTTCGCAAGGAACTACCTAATATTTTTTTAGCTTTAATTTATCGAAAACTACCAAATTGAAATTAATGAGTAAATTCGACAATTTTTTTTCAAAATTAACTAAAATTCCGACAAATAAGTCAAAATGCCAATCGAATTAATCATAATTTTTTCCAAATTAGCCACAATCTCGACTAAACTAGTCAAAATTGTAGTAAAATAAATAAATGTGTTAGTATCTAATCAAAACAGTTGGCAGTGGTTAAGTATAGTAAATAATATATGTTCAATGCCAAAAATAATGTTTTCGAGTTAGAATTTTGTCTAATTTGATCGGATTTTTCAATTTGGTAGTGTCAGACAAAAGTCAAGAAAATTTAGGTAGTTTCTCGCAAAATTAAAACTTTAGGTAGTATTTATGAAAATGAGGTAAATATTAGGTAGTTTTTTACAAAAAAAACTCAAAATATATTAACAAACAAGGGAGAAAACATAGTGTTAGTAAGTCTTACTGTTCAATCATGCAAATGGGTCTAGGCCACGCTGAAATGGATGAGGGAAAATCCGCTTCATAAGTCCAGGGCCGCACCCAAATGAGAGAGAGAGAGAGAGAGAGAGAGAGAGAGAGAGAGAGAGAGAGAGAGAGAGAGAGAGAGCTTCATAATCCCAAGAAGGTTTCACTCTAAAACCATTTGGCTGTTAGAAACTAGTATAGATCCCGCGCATTCGCGCGGTTTTTTTAGATAGGGATATTAGAGAATTTAATAATTATATTACCGGTATTTAACCTCTCTTGAAATTTAATTATGAAATTTACTATTAGTAATATTTCGTATTAAGATGTGGAAAAGAGAAGGTTCAATAGTGTTAAATTGTAAAATTAACCAATATTTAAATATTTTACATAGTATGAAAAAAATGTGATATTAAGTTAAAGTGTAAGAAAAAAAATATTATACGTAAACTTTTCATTTTAGAAGTAAACAATCTATGAATACTCTTAACTTGTAATATGCTTGTATCAAGGACGAAACTATAGAATTAATTAGAAAGTGTTTGCTAAAAAAATGTTCGTGACTATCATGTTTATTTTTAAAAATAATAATAGAAAAATATTTCTATCACATCATATGTATAATTAGTGAAATTTCATTTATGTAACCAAATAAAAATATTCTATTTATTTGTCTATGCAAGTTGAAAAACTATTATCCCTTTTTTAAATGACATTGAATTATTTATTGTATGGATGGAATTCAATCAATATGGCCCAGTTATAAGCATGATAAAATGAAGCCCAAAGCCCAATAATAGAATAATTCATTTAGGCGGGAAAACTTTAGGATCTCTTATTCTTTTAGTATAAGGGGGATTGGATATGCACAAATAAGGATTGACAATATTTAACCACACCCAATCGACTGCGCTTTCCTAATAGAACAATTCAACCCCTATTAGTGACTGGGTTAATCCGAGTTTCCAATTAAGATAAGACGGTGTCCCTCTGATTTTGGGCATAAAAATCAGATAAGTAATTCAAAAATATTATGTGTACATTGTTATGTTGTTCTATGATGCAGAAGAAAAGATTAGTTTTTCTGTATCTTTATCTTCTTATCTCACTTCTATTTATACAGAAGTGAAAGAGGGTGATAGGGAATGTTTCCTTTGTTTCTGAAGAGTTGTGACTCTTCATAATTTCCGTCAAATTTAATTTCAGTTAGGTAATTAATCTGGCGCCAAAGTTTCGAGGGCGTTGCCCCATAACCCCTCCGTCATAGTCGTTCAAACGAAAATTATATCATAAATTCGTAAATAATTAAGCAAGTGTACGCTCCGTACTACCCAAACTTACATTACATTATAATGAACTTACCCATCTACGAACCAAACCCGAATACGCTAAAATGAACCAGTAAATACACTTAAACCACCAACATCCCCCCCCCCCTCCCCTCCCCATTTAAGCGTAATTCAAGTATTCAAATCAGCTAACAAACATACCAATTTATGCATAAATGAAAATGTCACGAAAATTGAATTTCCACTTAGTAAATTACACATTCCAAATATTCGAGTATCAGGGTGTGACTTAGGATTGAACCCTTTCTACCCATTTTGAATACATAAAGATAAATCACACATAAATTAATTTACTTCTAAAGTTACGAAACTGACACTTATTTACAAGCCTAGTGTCCCAGTCTCTTCATGAACATTTCAGGAGTCAAACTCATACTCCCTTGAAGTGGCAATACTCAATGTTCACATAGGTTGATTCTTTTCATCGTGTCCTTGCAAACAAACACTTTTTCAAAAGATCAATTAAAAAGATAGACTTCAACCTTACAACATGCAAGTCTAAGTACACACCTCGGAATATAAATTATCGTGTGCTTCAATCTCTTAACAATAGGCCTTCCACATTGAATTCAACCTCTAACATTGTATTAGAGGGGAATTTGGTATTCTATTGCTAACGATTTATAAGAGTTTAGACTTTTCCCATCAATCGACTTTAAAACCAAGTCCCTAATTGACCCTTTATGCAAAGTGATCAACCAAAACTGAGATCTCACAAAATAACAAATATCATCCCATTTTGATAGTTTATGTTGAGAACCCCCGCAAAAACGCTAACAATAAGAAAATGCGGTATTTTGGGAAATTTTTGAAACTTTTAAAGTTTAAAGCGCGGGTTCAATAAAAACTAGAACATAAATAAAGAATGTGGAAATAAAGTTAAGTTTATACAAACGTGATAGTCAAAGATGAGGGAAAATATATCCCTTGAATGACAAGACGATAAACGGTGAGTCTAAGCAATCCTAATAAGCCGACTACTAGTCCAAGGTGCTCGCTAGCTCACACGTCTAAACCCCACCAATGCATCTTCACAAACCTGTCATTCATGTAAATATGAAAGCCATAGTCAGTGGGGAGTAACTCAAGGTTCTCTCAGCCACAAATTGTCAAAATGAATATAAAAAAGAACTCAATTAAGTAAATTATGTGAGATACTTACAAAAGATATGAACATCAAGTTTATATTCAAACATGGCAATTAAATGAGATGGAATAAGATTGATCAACATTAGCATAATAGAGACTCAACTATTCATGTGAAATGATTAAATAATATGAAAGACAAGAATATGGTCATTTATACAAAAACACGCATTTCAAGGAAATATGACATAGATATGAGATTAGGATTCGAATCATATGAAATAAGCAAATAAGAGATCAACCAATACAAAATACGAGCATGGAACCCATAGCCATTACTTTTAAAACCTCTTAACAAACATTGCACGGGACGTGGCTACTAATGTCACATTCATACTTATGGCTTGCATGTCACCATAAGAATGGATGGGATCATCAATCCCGGCGATCATATCGCAACTAGAAGGCTTGCATCTCACCTTTAGTATCCGATAGGACCAAGACTCTCACATCCAAACAATATAAGGCATAACTCTTGCCTTGAATGATATATGACAATAACTATAACCAAGCAAGACCTTTACTACTCATTAAATATAATTTCCCCTGGTAGAACGACAATGATAATCACAAAGACTCAGTCCTAGTCTAAATCTGGCCAGACTCTCGGGACAGTACAGTTCCCGATTCGACATTCGGCAGGGCAGTCCCCATCCAAGACTCAACGACATATCGGAAGTCGAGAACCCACAATCGGCAAGACAGTCCGAAAGAAGCGGAAGATATGAGCTAAACCTATACTTGGCAGATCGGCACAAGTAGGGCGTAAAGATAAGTCAAGCAGAAAGGTATAGCATAAACGCATCATCATAAGAATATGACTCACTACAAGTAATTATTTATAATAAATCTTTCATACTTGTATTATGTCTATAAGCATTTCTTCTCATAAATATATGATGCGATCCCGCTAAGTGTTCACAAATTAAGATGTGGTCGTTGGTCACGGTCGAATCAAAACACAATTTATAGCTTAACAAGCAACTCTACAATTAGTAAAGAGGCAAGTAAAGGTCGGATCCCAAGGGACGGGAGTTGAAATGAGATTTCTATTGTAACTAATGGTGTCTAGGGGGTGTCACAAAGTGGGTTGATGTAGAAGGTTACTAAACTAGAATAACAATGAAAATAAACAAGCAAGATGAATAAAAGGGGTGTAAGCAATTGATTAAAGGCACTAGAGTGTCATGGGATCATAGGGGAATCATGGGATATGATCATACAAACATGTTCTCAAATTATAAGCAAACAATTATTGTTGTGATGGATTGAGTTGGGTTATATCTTACAATCCTAGGAAAGTTTGGGTCCCGGAGCCGAATCGATTAGATTGTACAACACCTACAAGTCGACTTAATCTTCCCTACTCAACAACATGCATGGTCTAATGAGACTCGAGTTGGGTTATGTCTTACAAGTCTCATTGAAAAGATAGGAGATGATAGTAAATGCAAGGATTCATAGGCTTAGCATTTCATCAAATATAACATGTGCATGAGTTGAGATCAAAACGAGCAAGCAAATAAAACATGAAAGCATATTAATTTAAGCATGAATAATTCCCCATGTTGGTTTCCCCTAATCACCCATTAACCCTAGCTAAGAGACTACTCACTCATTATCATGTTGATCATGCTAGCAAGGTTGTCAATCATACCAACAATATGAAACATGATGAATAAATGAAAGTAATTAACCATAATTAAAAGGGGGTTAAGAGATTATACCTACTAATGATTCCAATAATAAAGCAAGAATAAAAGAAGTACTTGATGTTTGATTGAGAGGTTGTCAATCTCCCAATAATAACCCAAATAATCTTCAATTACCCAAAATAAAGGATGAACAAGAGAGAGATTAAAGAACTAAAACTTGGATTAAAACTTGATTAATACTTGATTACAATATTGAAGAGAGATTTGATTGATATTAACTACACTAATTATTGATAAGAAGAACATGCTCCTCTAATTAGCCTAATGGGGTATTTATAGTGAAAATTAGGGAGGATGCATTAGGGTTAACTAAGGGCTAAACTAGTAATTACACTTTTTAAGTTGAGCAAGGAGGACCCGGTATTTTCTGAGAGAAGGGCTTCTCTTTTCGTAGCTTGAAGAAGACAATCCGTGCTGTGAAGAAATCCGGGCGGAATAAGGTCGGGACGGACGGATTTGGGCGGTGGAATCCGGGCGGATTGTTGAGGGGGAATCCGAGCGGATTCTGGCGTGGGACGCTCGGATTGTGCAGGGGCTGGACGGACGGATTGTTGACAATCCGCTCAGTCAGCATAGTAACTTCTTCTTTTCTTCCCTTTTCTTCATAAATTTCTTGGGGATTTCCTTGGGGACTCAAGGATCTTTCCTCAACATTTCTCTTCTACTATGATATGTACAAAGGCCTTCTAATCTTGTCTCTCCTTGATGCTTGGTCATTGAATTCGATCAATTTAGTCTTGTTTTGCCATGAAAATGCAAGATTCTTACTCTTTTCCTACCAAGGGATCAAAATCTCAAAGAATATGCAAAACAAAGAACTAAAGATAGGAAATGACCCAAATAAGCACTAAAAAGCATGGAAACAAGGCTAATTCCGGGGCTAAATATGCGCCAATTATGGTCACATCAAATATCCCCAAACCGAACCTTTGCTCGTCCCGAGTAAAGAGGTGACAAAGACTAGGACCAATACTATCCTATCCTAATAATATAGCCGATATGAGACAATTAGCGGGTCTCACTCCGCCCTTCAACTCACAACAAGACAACCATGAGGTAGGATGCCTTCTTGCAAGGCAAGGTGGGTCTTGCCAAAATGGCGACACATCCAAACATTAAGCACACAAAAACACATAATGGATGCATCTACAAAAAGAATAGCCACTCCTTCATCAAGTGGCGGAAATTATCTACAAGGGAAGCAATTCAAGGGTACACAATCCTTCATAGATGCAATTTGTTCAAACTACTAAGCCTAGAAGGATTCCAATAAATCACCTCCAAGTTGTGTCAAGCTAGGGTACCTTTGTCCTCAATCGTTAAATGCTTTTGTCAAGAGTAGACTCCCTATGGTGTTAGAAACACTGGAGGATCGCGGAATTCCCCCTCTTGCCTAGACAAGAAGAAGGGTCGTCCCCTCTCTACCATGCACAAAAATGGATATGATGGATAAAGGGATCAATAGATATTTGAGTTTCATTTTGGGAGTTTGCTTTTGTTTTTGTTTTTCCCCCCAAATTTCTTGTGGCATTTGACATTTGAGAACACTTTCTTTGCCATTTCTTTTTGATTTTTGGCATTTCAATACTTGACAACTTTTTTTTTGCATTTCTTTTTGAACATTTTCAAAGTCACCCCAATTAGTAACGAGGGTGCCTTGTATTTGAAGCTTATGAGTTCTATTTTTGCCCCTCTTTTCATTTGATGCATTTTTGCAAACTTTCTTTCACTTTTCATTTCATTGAACTCAAATTGATTTCTTTTTGTGCCCATTCCCTTTTGTTGACAAAATGTATGGTAGAACATGGATGAATGATGGTTGCATGGTTTCAAGGGTCACCTTGGAATAAACGGTAGCCAAAGAGTTATCACACCACAAGGTACTCTTGACTAGGCCTTAAACCATGGGTCAAAGGATACTAGCATGACACATCCTAGGGTGTTTTACAAGTATTCTAACAAGCAAAGTCTTAAGAATAAAAAGCATCTACTAGGGCCTATATACACTTGTCAAGCTTCCCAAGTAGACGGTTTCGCAAAATTTTTCTAACATGCAACTACATGCCATGATGCAACTAGCATATAAACATCCTAATGCAAATGATTCTACCAACTAATATGACATATAATCTAAATGTAAGTCCTAGATTCACATTGTTATACCGCATCAATCAAAATAAAGCCACATAGTCATTAACATAAAGAGGAAAAAGGAGATTGGAAAGATCATACCATGCGGTCTTCAATATCCTCATGTCTCGGATGTGGCGTAGTCAATCAATGTGAACAAGGATAAAACAAACACAATATATACAAGACAATATATACAAAGGAAATGAACTTGTTTTTGAGTTTTCAATTTTTTTTTCAATTTTTATGATTTTTGAAATTTTTCAATTTTTATGGTTTTTGAATAAGAGTTAAATGTTAGAATTCCCATCCCCACACTAATATGGGCATTGTCCTCAATGGCCAAAATGATGGAAATTATGCAAAGATGATGCATGATTTTTATACTAAATGCAATCTACACTAAGCTATGCTACATGATGCATGGTTTTTGTTATGACGGAGAGGATAATTTAGATTACCTCCCGTTGCGTATGCATTAACTTCCCCAAACCGAGTGAGACACTATTGCTAATGTCCAAGGATGGGTATAGTTCATGCACACACTATGCTATGCATGAAACTAATTTGTCATTTTGGATTTTACAAATGGGAACAATAAAATAAGAACACCTCAATGGTACCGAGGTGTGAGTCCTTTGATGTTGCTAGGACTAAACCAACAATGATCAAAATGAAATAAAATACAAAGAGATATAGACAAACCATGGGAGAGTAGGAGTCTCCAAGGCTTGCTAGTCTTCCATCATGCTATCATCATCACTTCCCTCATGAGAAGTGGTGACATTGCCACTTTCCTTGTCATTTACTTCTTCACTTTCTTCCTCATCTTTATCTTCATCATCTTCACCATCCTTTTCTCCTTCACTTGCTTCTTCCTCAATATTATCATCAACTTCTTCATCATTTCCAACAACTTCATTGTCATCCACAACGCCCCTAGATGCACCCGGAAATAAGACTTCTCTATCCGCCCAACTAGGCAAAGGACAAGATGGATCAAGGAGTCCTTGCCTAGCTAAATGTAGGAGGGGTGGATATTGAGCCAAATAAGCATTTTTCCGATCTTCATAGGCATGCTTGTGCATTGCTTGCATGAGAAGAGTCACATAGTCTTTCCCAATTTCAATTCCTTCCAGTTTGAACTCTTCATACTCAAAGGGGTAAGGTGGTATGACAATGGAAGAGGAGGGGGTTTCAAGATCACCCTTTTGTTGTTGAATGATATACTCGGCTTCTTCGGAAAGGGGAAGTAGATAATTGGTCCGGTGGACGCTTAGACGACAAATCTTCGAGGGCAAGGTGAACGATCTAGCTTCACTAGTTAGCCATCCATACTTAGTGTCAAGGGGGTTTTGGGCAACCCACTTGAACTTGTGAATCATAATATGCATATCAATAAGATGGCCACCTTCCTTTGCTTTATACTTGTTATCCTTATTGAAGTTAGGATCAAAGTGCTTAGCTAGGACCGTGACTAGGCCGCCATTGACAATAACGGTCGTGCCCTTCTTCCCACTATCGATGTTGAGCCATCTATCTACCAAGAGCCTCAAAGAATTGTAAGGCTTGGTATGAATTCTTCCGATATTCAAAGCCGATTCAAGGAGAATAAAATCAAGTCTTGTGAAATGATTGGTGTCTTTCCTAGCAATTATGGTATTTCCCACAACCTTGTGCCATACTCTTATGCCCGGATGATGGACCAAAAGAGCACGACATGCATGAAAATCCTCAAATTTCTTCCCGGAGATTGCCTCCCAAAGAGGCTCGGGGTCATACTTTCCATAATGCTTAAGATAACGCGATTCATCACTAAGACCCAAAATTTCACTCAATTCCTTAAAGGTAATGCGTCTACTAACATTAGCTAGACGAAACTCGAGATTTTATCTATTATCAACTTTGGTGACTTTCAAAGAACTTAAAAATTCCAAGACAAGGGAGGGGTATGTCAATTCCTTTGTTTCAAACAATTTCTTCAACCCCATGGCTTTGAAAAAGGCTTTTGGTTGCTCAAGAACACCCAATTTTCCCAAGGTATCCTCACATATGAATTTGGTGGATTGAATAGATTTCATAGCAAACTTGACAAAGGTATTTCTATGGGTATCGGAAATAAAAGTTACCTCCGGATAATACAAAAGTTGATTAATTACCGGAGTAGAAGGTGTTGTTGCTCCCATAGAAGGTTGTTGTTGTTGTTGCACTTCCAAGTTTGGTGTTGCTACCACCATAGCCAAAGCTTTCTTTGTTTGAAGAGCCTTTTGCCTTTGTGAGAGTGCCTTAGCCTTTGGTGCCTTTTTTGCCTTTTTTGCTCCCTTAGTCCTTGCCATTGATGAACTAACCAAGAAAAGAATGAAAAATCTTCAATTTGTAGTATGCCCAAATCGATTTGAAGGTGAAAGGCTTTGCCTTTATGAAAACAAAAATCGACTCAAAGGTTGAAGATTTTGTTCTTGGTTTTGATTTTTGTTGAAGAAGGAGTGATTAATTTGTTGTTGGAAGGGTGGTTTGATTTGTTTTTGTTGAATGTTGTTGAGGGTTTTTGTTTTTATTATGGAGAGGATGAGGGTTTTGATGTTGTGGGTAGTGTTTATGAATGAATGAATGAAGGTGGGAGGGGTTTTAAAGAGGCCGAAAATTTCGAATCTGCAGGGGCAATCCGTGCGGATTCTTCACAATCCGTGCGGATTCTGCTCTTTATGGGCTTTGCAAAGCTCGCCTAAAGACGGGCGGATTTGTGACAATCCGCTCGGATTTGCTGAACACGGGACGGGCGGATTTGCTCAAAGACGGACGGATTTCTGTCCAGAGAAATTTGCTTGTTTTCCTCAGCTGCAAAGACGGACGTCTTTTTCCCAGGACGGACGGATTCTTCAAGACGGGCGGATTTTTAGAAATCCGCTCGGATTCTTTAACAGTCAAGAAAATTTCAAAATTCAGCGCAGTTCAGGACGGGCGTCTTTTCCGCAGGACGCTCGGATTGCATAAGACGGGCGGATTCTTGGGAATCCGCTCGGATTCTTCCTCTGTGTACACGGATTCAGTTCCACCCGTGCACAGCGCATTCCCTTTATCATTCTTTCATTCTTTCTTCAAGTCTTGTGTTCTTCATTGTGGGGGCACTACTAAGGCATGGATAGCCTAAGCAATTGCCATCCCCACACTAAGGTAAAGCACTACACATCAATTGAAATTGTTAGTCCCTCCCTCACTTCTCTCAAGAATGACAATTATTTTGATCAAAGTAAATAAAAATCCAAAGATGACAAAAATGCAATACAAGAATTGAAATGTAAGTTAGGGAGTTAGAAATATTTACAAGTGGTGGTTTAGGGAGGACTCCACCAAACTCTCATTCTTGATGAGATGTCAAGGGGGCATGTTCAAGGTGTTGTTGATGTTGCTCAACACCTTGAAGAAGTAATCAAAAGCTTGTTCATTATCATGGTAGAGGTCCTCAATGGACCGTGGCCCTTATTGTTGATCATGATCGATGGCATGTCCAATGTAGGGATTAAAAATCCCTTCAAATTCGTCGTCCCAAAGACCACAAACTTCATTGAGTTGATCATTGAAAATCTCTTGCTTAGATGGAGACAACTATCCCAATTTCTTCTCTTGGCCAATGAGGACATCTTCTTCTTCCTTGGTTGATTTTGATGAGCTTTGCAAGCTCTCCTTGTCACAATTCACTTGCTCTTTGAATGGAGCATCTTCAACTTTCTTCTTCCATTGGAGTTCCGATTTCTTCTTCTCATCTTTTCGGCTATAATGATCAATCATGAAACATGGTTCATGCAAACGAGGAGCTCTCATGGTCTTGTCAAGATTAAAAGTTATGCTTTCATCTCCCACTTCTAGAGTGAGCTCACCATGTTTCACATCAATCACCGCACCCGCGGTGTGTAGGAAAGGTCTTCCTAGGATGATTGGAATGTTGGAATCTTCCTCCATATCAACAATGACAAAGTCCACCAGGATGAAAAACTTCCCAATTCGCACGGGGACATCTTCCCATATCCCTAACGGTGTCTTCGTCGATCTATCGGCCATTTGGAGTGTGATGTTGGTGCATTTAAGCTCTCCCATCCCCAACCTTTTACTCACCGAGTATGGCATGACACTCACACTAGCCCCTAGATCACATAAGGCTTTGTTGATCGTCGTGTCGCCAATGGTACACGGTATTGAGAAGCTTCCCGGATCCTTTAACTTTGGAGGTGAACTCCCTTGAAGTATTGCACTACTCACCTTAGTGAAGGCGATAGTCTCAAGTTTCCGGATCGACTTCTTCTTTGTGAGGATATCTTTCATGTACTTTGCATAGGCCGGAACGTGATTGATTAATTTCGTGAAAGAAATTGAGACTTCTAAATTCTTCACAATTTCCATGAACTTTCCAAGTTGATCATCAAATTTGGGCTTGGCTTGACGACTTGGAAAAGGAAGTCTAATCACAATGGGCTCCTTCTCCTTGGCCTTGTCTTCATTTTTCTTTGAACTTTCTTCTTTTGATGATTCTCCATCTTTGGAGTTTTGCACAATTTCTTCCTTTTCACTAGCTTCCACAACTTCATCCTCAACTTGCTTCTTCGGTGCTTCATACCTTGTACCACTTCTCAAGTGAATGGCACTAACCGTTTCATGTCTAGGGGGATTACTTTGAGGTGGTAATTGCCCCTTTTGTCTTTGTGAGCTTGAAGATGCTAGTTGAGTCAATTGTGTTTCCAACATCTTGGTGTGAGCTAGAATGTTGTTGATGGTGGTTTCTTTTGCTTGGCTATCTTTTTGCATTTGAGTGAAAAATTCTTGTTGATTCTTTTGCATTTGGAGGACCGCTTTTTGGACATCAAAACCTTGGTCATTTTGGTGATTGTATGGATTTTGATTTTGGTAACCTTGGTTTTGATTGTAAAAGGGTCTTTGATTTTGGTTTCTCATGGGTGGTGGAGTGTATGTTGTTTGAGGGTTTTGAACATTTTGGCTTTTGTATGAGAGATTTGGATGAAATTTGGTGTTTTCATTGTAAAAGTCGGAATAAGGGGTACCACTCTTGTATGCTTGGAAAGCATTCACTTGTTCATTTGTTCCCCTACATTCACCTTGGTCATGTCCCAAAGTTCCACAATTCTCACATATCCCACTTGGGATTGATGAGGATGCCGTCATGGCATTAACATGATGCTTCGATGATTTTGAGTTTTCCTCAAGTCTAGCCATAGCTTGTTCAAACTTCAAGTTGATTGTGTCAATGTGAGCACTAAGTTGAGCACCCAATTGAGTAACGGAGTCCACTTCATGCTTTCCTCCTCTAGTAGCCTTGCGAGGTCTACTATATTGTGAGTTATGGACCGCCATTTCCTCAATCTTGTTCCATGTTTGATTGTCATCAACTTCGGTGAACATTCCATTTGATCCCATATTGAGAATGTTCCTAGAATCTTCATATAAACCATAAACCATTCCAAAATTGTTGTACCAAAAACCATTCGCTAAGTCCATGGTGAGGACATGAGCGACAAATTCCTTTAAACCGCTCCCAAGCTTCATACAAAGACTCTTCATCCCTTTGCTTAAAACCCGTAATTTGAGCTCTTAGCATGTTGGTCTTTTCCGGTGGGTAGAATTTTTTGTAGAAAGCTAGAGCCAACTTCTTCCAAGAATATATTCCAAGGGTGGCCTTATCAAGGCCCTTCAACCATTGCTTCGCGGTGCCGATTAAGGAAAAAGGAAATAAGACCCATCTAATTTGGTCTTGAGTCACGCCCGTTTGAGAGATAGCATCACAATAATCGCAAAAGGTTTCCATATGAGAATGAGGATCCTCACTAGGCATCCCCTCAAATTGGCTCCTCTCAACTAGTTGGATGAAGGCGTACTTGGCAATAAAATTTCCGGTGAGATGTTGCGGTGTAGGAGTACCATTTGGTAGATTCTCCTCGGTGGGTACGGAGTGTGACGAGAATTTTGGCATTGTAGGTGGATTTTGTGGGGTATTGTGTAATGGGTTTTCTTCTCCTTCTATTGCGAAAGGATTGACAAACTCACTAGTGGGTTGAACAACTTCACCAACACCTCTCAAATTCCTCCTAACAAGACTCCTATTGTTCGTCAAGGTTCTTTCGATTTCACGGTCAAAAGGTAACAAATCACCTTGTAACCTTCTAGACATGCAAAATATCAAACAACTCAAAAACAATTAGAACAAACCTTGAGGAGTTTTACTTCCTCAAGGCGAAGAAAGACACAACTAATAACAAAAAGGAAATCTAAGTCAAACAAACACCGTCCCCGGCAACGGCGCCATTTTTGATGCGATCCCGCTAAGTGTTCACAAATTAAGATGTGGTCGTTGGTCACGGTCGAGTCAAAACACAATTTATAGCTTAACAAGCAACTCTACAATTAGTAAAGAGGCAAGTAAAGGTCGGATCCCAAGGGACGGGAGTTGAAATGAGATTTCTATTGTAACTAGTGGTGTCTAGGGGGTGTCACAAATTGGGTTGATGTAGAAGGTTACTAAACTAGAATAACAATGAAAATAAACAAGCAAGATGAATAAAAGGGGTGTAAACAATTGATTAAAGGCACTAGGGTGTCATGGGATCATAGGGGAATCATGGGATATGATCATACAAACATGTTCTCAAATTATAAGCAAGCAATTATTGTTGTGATGGATTGAGTTGTGTTATATCTTACAATCATAGGAAAGTTTGGGTCCCGGAGCCGAATCGATTAGATTGTACAACACCTACAAGTCGACTTAATCTTCCCTACTCAACAACATGCATGATCTAATGAGACTCGAGTTGGGTTATGTCTTACAAGTCTCATTGAAAAGATAGGAGATGATAGTAAATGCAAGGATTCATAGGCTTAGCATTTCATCAAATATAACATGTGCATGAGTTGAGATCAAAACAAGCAAGCAAATAAAACATGAAAGCATATTAATTTAAGCATGAATCATTCCCCATGTTGGTTTCCCCTAATCACCCATTAACCCTAGCTAAGAGACTACTCACTCATTATCATGTTGATCATGCTAGCAAGGTTGTCAATCATACCAACAATATGAAACATGATGAATAAATGAAAGTAATTAACAATAATTAAAAGGGGGTTAAGAGATTATACCTACTAATGATTCCAATAATAAAGCAAGAATAAAAGAAGTACTTGATGTTTGATTGAGAGGTTGTCAATCTCCCAATAATAACCCAAATAATCTTCAATTACCCAAAATAAAGGATGAACAAGAGAGAAATTAAAGAACTAAAACTTGGATTAAAACTTGATTAATACTTGATTACAATATTGAAGAGATATTTGATTGATATTAACTACACTAATTATTGATAAGAAGAACATGCTCCTCTAATTAGCCTAATGGGGTATTTATAGTGAAAATTAGGGAGGATGCATTAGGGTTAACTAAGGGCTAAACTAGTAATTACACTTTTTAAGTTGAGCAAGGAGGACCCGGTATTTTCTGAGAGAAGGGTTTCTCTTTTCGTAGCTTGAAGAAGACAATCCGTGCTGTGAAGAAATCCGGGCGGAATAAGGTCGGGACGGACGGATTTGGGCGGTGGAATCCGAGCGGATTCTGAGGAATCTGGGCGGATTGTTGAGGGGGAATCCGAGCGGATTCTGGCGTGGGACGCTCGGATTGTGCAGGGGCTGGACGGACGGATTGTTGACAATCCGCTCGGATTGTCGATCATAGTAACTTCTTCTTTTCTTCCCTTTTCTTCATAAATTCCTTGGGGATTTCCTTGGGGACTCAAGGATCTTTCCTCAACATTGCTCTTCTACTATGATATGTACAAAGGCCTTCTAATCTTGTCTCTCCTTGATGCTTGGTCATTGAATTCGATCAATTTAGTCTTGTTTTGCTATGAAAATGGAAGATTCTTACTTCTTTCCTACCAAGGGATCAAAATCTCAAAGAATATGCAAAACAAAGAACTAAAGATAGGAAATGACCCAAATAAGCACTAAAAAGCATGGAAACAAGGCTAATTCGGGGGCTAAATATGCGCCAATTATGGTCACATCAATATACGTGCCGGTTAAATAAAAGATAACAAACGGTAATGAACAATTTACGTTATGTAAAATTACGGGATAAAATATAACCAACAACAAATGGGTCATTCATAAGTCCACACTAACATATTGGGTTGGCCTGTAAGTAGGGAACATGGTACAAGCCCAACTAATAAAACATAACAGCTCCATTTGAGAAAACATAACAAGCCCAATTGAATTAACATAATAAGCCCAATTGAGAAAACATAACAAACCCAATTGAATAAACATACTAAGCCCAATTGAGAAAACATACTAAGCCCAATTGAATAAATGTAAATAAGCCCAATTTTGGGTTCTCATAAACCCGTCCCAAGCACCCATATTGCATCCAAAATTTAGATGGAAAATTCCAAGCATGAGTGAGACGTAAACATTACAATCCACACAAGAGAATATCCCATTTTATAAATACGAACAACCATGTAAACACGAGGATTTCATATGTATACCTGAGACGGGAAAATAATTAAATAAAGAATTCCTTATTTATAAATCATGAGAGAACAATATATAAGTGAACGATATTTAACGAATTACGTTATATGAAGCATGAGACGAGATTTAAATGAACCAAACACGACTTTAAATCGACTCAACAAGGCACACAACTCGAGGCTAGGCTACGGCTCAATCACGGCCATGCCTCTACTCGTGACTAGGGCCACAACCGGCCAGCTCTAGCCACTGCCCAGGTCGCAGGCAGCCCCTGACCAGGCCACATGCAGCCTCTGCTTAGGCCACAGGCCGCTCCAACTTAGGCCACAAGTCGTCCCCAACACTCCACCTAAACAACCACCAACTCAGCCACAAAAACCATGCCTGTCCCAAAACAACCCATAGAGCAGGCCATAACAGACCCCAAAGCAGACCACCAGACCCGCCAAAGATAGACCAAAGTGAAGGCCGTAACGGGTCACCAAAACAGGTTGCAAACACCCTTCCAAGGCTGAAAACAGAGTACAAGACAAACCAAACGACTCTAATTTAAGACGGAATCGAAAGCAAAGTTGAGACGGAAACAAGCACGAATAAAAACGTGAATAATAACCATTTAATCCATCCTAACCATACTCAAGAACTGTCGTGTAAAACAGGTCGTTTTCTAACATGGCTACCGCAACCCTATCAAAAATAAAACCAACCGGCTCTAACTAATATAGTAGAGGTAAGTCGGGTATCGTACTCCATAGGGAGGCGGTCGCTATCTACTTGTTATTCAGTCTGTCTACGGTCACAAAATGAGGGGTTTGAGTTGTTTTGAGTAAACTAATGAACTGAAATAAAAGCAATAAAAGTAAAAGCAATTAAAATAGCAAGAGTGTAAAGAATTAAGAGAGAATAGAGAAAGAGATGCCAGGATGTCGGTTCACCATGATATTACACAAGTCAGCTAAAGGTAGGTCAGTCGGTCTGATGTGAGAAGGGTCCACTACTAAAATTATGCGGTATAGTGACGGGAATGCCGACCGAAATAAAAATTCGTCAGATAAATCGAGAACCTAACGGAATACAGACGGATTAGGGTAGTCTATTGTTCCTAAATAGCTTCCGCTCTGATTAGGTTAGTCTATCGGGAACCTGACGAAATTCGTCAGATAAATCTGGTCCGCTATCCGCCCTAGATTCTTCCTAAATAGCTTCCATTCTGATTAGGGTAGTCTATTGTTCATAACAGGTCTGTTCATTCCAGTCTTTCGATCTAGGTCTGAATTTAACCAGTTTAATTACTTTGGTCGGGTGCACTCAACTTAATAATTACTATTAAATTGCTATCAAACAATTCTCACAACCAAAACCTCTTAAACTAATTATCGCGTCATTGTTTTACTATCATGGCTCCCCTAATCCTAGTACTAAAGGGAATTAGCTACACATAACAGTAAATAAAACAACAACAATTAATAAAGCAATAGAAAACATGGTAAAAGGATGTTTAAAGAGAAATTGCATAAACTAATAACAATACTAATAAAAATAGAAATTAAAGACTAAGAAATTAAGTATGCGAAAGAGAAATAATACTTGAATAAAAGAGAGAAAGGAAATTACAAAAGTTCAGATCCGGCAAATGAAAGGCAAAGCGACGTCGAACCAGAAAACAAAAAACAGGAATAGAGAGAGAGACCCCCCCTCGGAAAGAGACGATACCCCCTAAACCTAATTAAGTCTCTCCTATTTATAGGAGAGATATTTTATTTAACCTAAGTACGATAATAGGATATTAAGTAAATAAGATTATTCGAGCAAATCTTGCATCAGCTAGCAAAGTTCTCGATCAAGCATCTTCAATGTTCTCGATCGAGGAAACATCCAGCCAAACCTCTCGATCGAGGACTTCCTCTTCTCGATCGAGGAACACCATATTTTCTCCTCTCGATCGAACATATGAAGTATTCGATCGAGGACTTTTCATCAACACAAAGCTCTCGATCGAGGAACTTGGCCAGCAAAACCACTCGATCGAGGAATCGGCTACTGAGTCAACTCATAAAGGACGTTGATTTGCTTCCAAAGTGACTTCACGCATCCCAAGGCAATAGGTGTTTTCGCTCCAATTCTTCAATCTCCTCAATGTAAGCTAAAAGGATAGTAAAAGGCTCAATTCTGATTCTTTCAGGTCCATTCCTGCAATTAAAACCAAACGAACCAAAGTAGAATATTCGGGGCATTTCGTAGCCTAAAACTACAGAAATCGCATAGAAATGCGTGCATATAAGACTTAAATAGGCTATATAAAATGCACGTATCAAATCTTCCCAAACCAAACCTTTGCTTGTCCCCAAGCAAATTATATGCAACTAACTAATGGAACGGCGCCAAAATTTGACACGGCTGTCGCAACCCTATCAAAAATAAAACCAACCGGCTCTAATTAATATAGCAGAGGTAAGTCGGGTATCGTACTCCACAGGGAGGCGGTCATTATCTACTTGTTATCTAGTCTGTCTAAGGTCACAAAATGGGAGTATTTTGATTTTTTTTCTAAACTAACGAACAATATTAAAGGCAATCAAAGAAACAACAACTAAAATAGCAAGAATGAAATAAAGATGTGATCAAATAAAGAGAGAAATCCCAGGATGTCGGTTCACCATGATATTACACAAATCAACTAAAGGTAGGTCAGTCGGTCTGATGTGAGAAGGGTAGTGGAAAGGTCCTTCCGGTCCGCTATCCGCCCTAGATTCTTCCTAAATAGCTTCCGCTCTGATTAGGGTAGTCTATTGTTCATAACAGGTCTGTTCATTCTAATCTTCCGATCTAGGTCTGAATTTAACTACTTTAATTACTTTGGTCGGGTGCACTCAACTTAATAATTACTATTAAATTGCTATCAAACAATTCTCACAACAAAAACCTTCTAAACTAATTATCGTGTCATTGCCTTACTATCATGGCTTCCTTAATCCTAGCACTAAAGAGAATTAGCTACGCATAACAGTAAATAAAACAACAACAATTAATAAAGCAATAGAAAACATGGTAAGAGGATGATTAAAGAGAAATTGCATAAGCTAATAACAATACTAATAAAAGCAGAAATTAAGTATGCAAAAGAGAAATAATACTTGAGTAAAAGAGAGAAAGGAAATTACAAAAGTTCAGATCCGGCAAATGAAAGGCAAAGCGACGTCGAACCAGAAAACATAAAACAGGAAGAGAGAGAGATCCCCCCGGGAAGAGATGATACCCCCCTAAACCTAATTAAGTCTCTTCTATTTATAGGAGAGATATTTTATTTAACCTAAGTACGATAATAGGATATTAAGTAAATAAGATTATGCGAGAAAATCTCGCATCAGCTAGCAAAGTGCTTGATCGAGCATCTTTAATGTTCTCGATCGAGGAAGCATCCAGCCAAACCTCTCGATCGAGGACTTCCTCTTCTCGATCGAGGAACACCATATTTACACCTCTCGATCGAACATATGAAGTATTCGATCGAGGATTTTTCATCAACACAAAGCTCTCGATCGAGGAACTTGGCCAGCAAAACCACTCGATCGAGGAATCGGCTACTGAGTCAGCTCATAAAGGACGTTGATTTGCTTCTAAAGTTACTTCACGCATCCCAAGGCAATAGGTATTTCCGCTCTAATTCTTCCATCTCCTCAATGCAAGCTAAAAGGATATTAAAAGGCTCAATTCTGCTTCTTTGAGGTCCATTCCTGCAATTAAAGTCAAACGAACCAAAGTAAAATATTCGGGGCATTTCGTAGCCTAAAACTACGGGAATCGCATAGAAATACGTGCATATAAGACTTAAAAAGGCTATATAAAATGCACACATCAAATCTTCCCAAACCAAACCTTTGCTTGTCCCCAAGCAAATTATATGCAACTAACTAATGGAATAAAAACTCAGAGCCGGTTACAAATCTCTACTTAAACCAATTTAATGCAAGCAAACTAACACTTATAGCAAAAACTGTCAAATGCAAACGAGTTGTAAGATGTCTTTAAATAAGCTAAACCGCCGACCTTACAAGACCTTCAAAAATGTTCTTACGGGTCACTCTTCTCTCATGAAGCAAAGGGTAAGCAAGTATATGTAAGAGAGAAAGAATAAGGAGTCGCTCACCTAACTACGACCCACATAAACATGCATGCAATATAGTATGATAGACAATTCTAGCCACCGTACACATACATTCCAACCAAACTAGGTCCCGTCACAACCGAGAGCTTACAAAAATATGGAAAAGTGAGGTAATGGGTAAGAAGGGGCAAAACATTTTTGGAAATGTGAGGGTAATAGCCAAGCTAACTACCCAAACATAGCCAAATGAACTATATCCGCTTCTAATCCATCAAAATTAAGCACAATGCCTTTGATTCGGCATACAAACTAACCAAACCGAATAATATCAACTTCTCATAAGATATAGAGTAAGAACATAGGAGCAAAAACCGACATCGATCAAATTCTTTTTCTAATTTTTTTTCTTTCTTTTCTTTTCTTTTCTTTTCTACTTTTTCTACTTCTTTTTTCATTTCATCATCCTCCTTCTCCATATATCAACTCCCGATTCAATACAAACCAAATTTGGCATGATAAACAATATACCGCAAAAACAATCGAAGCTAGCTTGACAAGGCAGGCTATGTTTGGATGTAGTTAAAGGTCAAAAGGCAAATTTGGCTAAATGTGGAGTTAATGGGTAAAATGGAAGAAAAGGAAATATAAGCGCCTCCTTGAATGTGACACCAACCACTAACCCGAATGTATGCAGGCAATAAGCAATTGAACTTCATACTTATGCAAATTAATGATACATGTTATGCAAGAGTAACTACTCACAATCCTACATGAACTGGTCATGAATGACACCAATTTTAAGGCTCTATAACTTAGAATATATAAGTAGGTTGCCAAAATTTCAAATCAAGTCTATTCGTTCAGCTAAATTTAAACATAAACTTTTAGATTATGCAATATGACAATGCTAAAAAGATGTATAGTTTATGCAAGGCTTAAGCAAAAAGGACTAAATGCAGTTGCAATTTCATCATTGAAATACGCCGTTCCGACTCAACCCAAATGCAAAAATAAACGTGAAATATGTTTGCTTTTTTTGAAATTTCTAATTTTTTTTAATTTTTCATCATTTTTTTAAAAAATTGAAACAAACAATGCATGCGGAAATAAACGTGCAAGCAATAAAAACAGCATGCAGACACGGATATGGATGCATATCACCTCCCCAAACCAAACTGTACAATGCCCTCATTGTACTCAAAAATAGGGAAAGGAAATACAAACTGAAAAGGAGAATGAAGCTCGGAAAACTTACAAAAACACGCAAAGTAGGGACCTCCCCAAACCAGCCAGCAAAAAGTGAGGTCGTAAACAGCTTCATAACAACATAACTGAAGCGAATCAAAACATGCGAACTCGATCGAGGGAGAAAAGTACTCGATCGAGTAGATTGGAATGTGGAAGTGCTCGATCGAGGAAACAAAGCACTCAATCGAGAAGTCTTCATCCTAGGGTTGCTCGATCGAGAGGTCAAGCACTCGATCGAGTGGTTGAAAGTACTCGATCGAGAGGATAGACACGCGATCGAGAAGCCTGCAACACGTAGCAAATGACCTGTCGAACTAACACAACAAATCCAAACGTTCTAGTCTATCGTCTAAAAACCAATTATTACACGTCCAAAAAAATTAAAATGTTTGAAAATCAACTAAAAAGTTTTAAACTCCGGGTTGCCTCCCGGTAAGCGCTAGTTTCAGATCGGTCCCAGCTCGACCTTCTCTTCATCATCTTCAAAAGCAGCAAAATTGCCCACAACAAGGCTTCTGACTGAATGAAGTTCCCTCGACGTCCATGAGCTTGACTTTAGGTCTCCACACCATCGCATTAACAGAAGAACAACAACTTCTTGCAGCGTCAGTGCCTTCACCTTTGGCTTTCTCGCGCGCTTTCGTCTTTTGCGGCATAGCCTCGTCTAAACCTCCAACGGGGTTATCAATTCTTACCATTCCATTCTCCAAATCCAACGTACCATGCCCGCCTCATGGGTCTTTTAACCCGTCAAGACATGTAGAAGGAGTAATAGAAAGATATTCCTCAACTTGCTCCCTAACTGGGGTGGAGGTGTCAAATCAACTGTAGTATGTGATGTAACAGAAGGATTAGAAGGAACCCCATCGGGTTCTACAGAAGGGATAGGAGCAGACTAGGCAAAAACTAAGTTTCTCCTCCTACCTGGAAGGTAAGTGTCCTAGCCCTAACATCCACAATTGCACCAGCAGTGTGCAAAAATGGTCTCCCTAAGATAATAGGGGTACGAGTGTCCTCGGGTACGTCTAAGGCAACAAAGTCGACAAGAATAAAGAACTTCCCGATCCTAACAGGTATATCTTCTAAAACTCTTAAAGGCCTTGATAAAGAACGGTCGACCATCTGAAACGTCATGCTAATACACTGAAACTTGGTCAAACCTAATCTATTAGCAAGGGATAAAGGTAAGACACTAACAGTAGCACCTAAGTCACATAAAGCATTGTTAATTAACTAAGTCCCTATATGACATGGTATAGAAAAACTACCCGGTTCAGCCAATTTCGGTGGAGTCTTATTCTGAAGAAGTGCGGAGCACTCCTTAGTCAAAGCCACCGTTTCAATTTCATCTACATTCGTCTTACGTAAAAGAATTTCTTTCATGAATTTAGAATAAGAGGGTACCTGGGTGAGTAACACGGCAAACGGAATATTAACTTTAAGATTTTTCAAAAGTTCGACAAACCTGCCGAATTGTTATTGCTCCTTTGTCCTCCATAGCCGGCCTAGAAATGGAACTTGGGGCTTATAGGCATTATGTTTAATTGCCGAATTATCGTCTAAATTAGATTTAGACAATAATTTATCATCCCTAGCATCAAAGTTACTCGATCGAGTAACATTTCCTCTCGATCGAGGACTTTCCTCGGCAATTTTACTCAATCAAGCACTTTGGGTTACTCGATCGAGAGCCTTGTTTTCTGCAGTGCTCGATCGACCACTTGTTTCTCCTCGATCGAGCGTTTCTTCAGCAAATGTGCTCGATCAACCATCAGAAACTGGTCGATCGAGTAGTTCCCGTGAATCCGTCTCTTTTTAGTCAATTGACGCCTTCCCCAGAACAGTTGCTGCAACCTCCGAGTCTGAAAATTCAGGATTCTCAATAGTCAACTCAAGTCCTTCATAGGGAGGACCGCTCCTGTTATGAATAACATATACCATCTCAGGTTGCCTGAAAGTTCGCTCTACTTGAGCCAAATGAGTCCCAAGTAGCTCGATAATGACATCTTTAGTTTGCATAATCTCTTTCGTTTGCAGCGCAAGTGTCTTCACTAGTTCATTACAAGCATTGTTCTTCCATCTCAGGTTGCCTGAAAGTTCTTCCATTTCTAGTTCATTTCCATATTGCAAGATAATTTCTATTTACATTTCCATTATGTTTATCATTTTAATTATCATTAGTGTAGTTTACATTTTCATCATGTTTTAGTAGTTACATTTGTCTAGGAAATAAAGGAAGCCATGTATGATTAAGTAATATGTAAATGTCAAAATGAGGATAAGTTAATATTGTATAATTGTTTCTATCACATATTTGCGCCACAACGTTTAATCTTTGGTTATTGGCCGTAATCGTAGATTAAGTTTTTTAATTCATTTTATAAGTCGAGAGGCACGGAATTGGATTAGACTAAGCATGTGTAGTAGGACGACCTAGTCATGGACGAGAGTTTCTTTAGGACCCGGTCTATAGTTGACACTAATATCGTAAGGTGGGTGTCTTTAAGCCTAAACATTTATCGTAAAATCAACTTTATAACTTGACATAAACATTTACATAATTAGCATGTGTGACCCGACCTCCCTAGACATTTTCTTTATTATTGTTTTATCATTACATCAAACCAAACCAATCAATCAACCGTTAATCTACCAAGGTAAAATTCAATCCATAACAACTAAATTATAAACTCCCGTCTCTTTGTGGTTCGACCCCTACGTACTACATTCAGTTGTTTTGTTAGGGTATAAATATTATCTTTGCATAGGTACACAATAAGCCTATCAAATTTTGGCGTTGTTGCCGGGGAGACGGTTTTGTTTGTTATTAGTTGTTGAATTTTATCTTATTTTATTTTGTCTCGGGGGACACTTGTTCCTTGAGATTCATCTCACCGTTTTCTTGTAGTTTTAGTGCATATTCTTGTAGGTAATAAAGCTATTGGCCTTTCATAATGAGTTACAAATTCGTCCCACAACTCCAAGATGAGCCTTTTCCTGACTATCTTGACCGATTCTACTACTTTTGCGATGGTCTCATCTCCCTTGGACATGTCCTTGATGGGGATTACTTGGGTCATTTCGTGCTTGGCGGCATGGATTCCGAGACACGTGGATTGGCTCTAAAATTGAGTAATGGGAGCCTCTACTACATGATTGGGCCGGAACTTTGGAATTTCTTAGATTTTATGGCTTCTGAATGTCGGGAATTAACACGCCAATTCCATTATTGGCGCATCGAAGAGGAGCTTAAAATGTTACAGGCTCGTTTGGGAAAAAACTCTCAAGAGAAACCGAGACGACGTGAGCCTATCTTCTCTCATTTTGCTTTTCTACCTCCCAATTATGAGTCTTTTGCTACTAACGATTTTGAGCTATTGGATGATGATGATGGTCCGATTTTATCTTTTAAAATCCTCCCTAGTGTCATTCAAATAGAAAATGTAGAGACTCATGTTGATGACATTAACCCCATAGTAAATGAGTCACCTTCTACAAATGAATTTGTCGAGATTCCTTGTGATTCTAATGAGATTTCTCCCGAGTCTTTTGACCCACTTGGCAATCCATTTGTAGAGGATGTTGTTGATCCATTCAAGAAAGATAGAGGGCTAAGCAATTTTGATATGGAAATTAAGTGGGATGAACTCCCTATTTTTGATGACCCTCTCCTCCTTTATTCTTTATGCCACCCATTTGAGACCATATATGACTATAATTTGTGCTCTAACGATTTATTTTATGGTCTTAAGCATGATGCTCCATCTCTTGCTAACTAGTGGAGTGATACGGTGGTAATATTTGAAGTCTCTCTTGCGCCTATCGATAAGATTTATAAATTTTTACCCTTGCTCTTTCATGCATTAATCTTATCAATTGCGTACATATGCTTTCATGTTGCTCATGTGCAGATATATGATAGACTTCTAAGGGCTTTGACGAGCTTTTTAAGCAACAAAAGTCCTTTGTTGCCAAGCCCCTTCTCAAGCTATCTTGGGGGAAGCTTCTAAAAATTAGTATGCATTTATTTTCTTTATCTGTCGCATGTGTCTTTTCCATCTCCTCTTGTTGGCTTTACTTGTCTTTCTTTGTGGTTTTTTTTGCGGCTAACCCCGTTTTACACATTGAGGACAATGTGATGTTCTAACTTGGGGGAGGGATTTAGTGTGTCTAGTTGTTTTATTGCTTCAAATAAATTGAAAAAATCAATAATTTTCGAAATTTGTGTTGGTTTGCATTTAGTTTTTGAAAATTTAGTGAGAATTTTTGAAAATTTGTGTTGTTTTTAGCTCTAATATTTTGCTTGTCCTACTTATGCCCCTTTTGTTTATCCCATGTTTAGCTTGATAGCTTTTGATTCACTATGTTTGACGGGATTTAGCATGCATGGGGATGTCTTGACATAGTGGGTGGAAGATGGATTTTGGACCAAGTAAGCTTGATATTGACTTTGGCAAGCCTCAAGATGGTAAGGTAGAACCTCTTTAGACCGATGCATCCATATCCGGTCTCTCTTAGGTGAGTGGTAGGTCTCCTTATGGTGTGTGTTTCATGAAAACGCACAAGTATGGTTTTCATTTCATCTCTTTATAAGCATTACTTTCATTTTGCTATGCATTTTTGAAGCCCTTCACTTTGATAAATTAGCCCATTTTATAGCCCCTTTCACATGTTCTTATTCCCTAGCTGTTAGAAATATCGGTATATTTCATCAAGAAAAATTCGAATTATAACAAAATTATGAGATATGAAATTACGAGTCATAAACGAAATGTATAAACAAAAGAATAGAGATTAGAATTAACCTCCGGTCCTAGCAATTCGGCCTAAGAACAAATATCGAGATTGATATTCTCCTAATCGTTGCACCCAAGATGCTCCGAGAAATGCCTTTTTCTTGCTAGAAAGAGAATCCTAATATCTAATAATTTTTAGGGTTTTGTGATGAGAGTGTAGAGTAAAAATTAAGAGAGAAAATGATCCTCCCTCTCTCCTATTTAACCGTCCAAGGAGAAAAGAGGGGAAGATTTTTTTCTTCTTTTTTTTCCCTTTTTTCGTGTAACCACCCAAACAAATAAGGAGAAAATCTTCTTATTTTAGGTTGTTATCATATTGTATAAAATGTGTATCATTATCAATTGTCATTTATGTCGTCACGTATTGATAAGTCCACACACAACAGTTTGTAGTCGATTTATTAATACCGGTCTGTCATCATTTATTATGATAATTTCGTATAATATATACATTAACTATAAATATCGCATATTTATAATTTGCTAATTAAATATAACCGTTTATGTTTAATTACGAATTAACATCTTAATTCTTTTAAGCTAACATTATATACATTAATTAAATATAACAGTTTATATTCAATTTACGAATTAACAATTAATTCGTCTCAGCTAATATTATTTAATTGTATTAAATAATCGACTCATCATCACATTAACTAACCTTTTAGTCAAATACATGGACTAAGCTTTTAGTCATATAAGGCATCAATGTGATTATATTTTCATATAATCACATCTCTTAAACACATCCTTTAGGTGTGACTTTTAGGGACCAGTTGATCACCGCCATCAGTATGATAATAACGTCAAACTTCTAGCAAGCCAACCGTTATTAATAAATGTTAATCAACTGATAAAACACTAAGTATACCCTGTGAACCTATAAGAGATTTATACACGTTATCACACTAACTGTGGAGGACACTAGCTCCAACAATCTCCCACTTGTCCTCACAAGTGTATGTGCGATAACCGATCCTTATATCCTTAATTTCTCTCACTCCATATAAAACAATTTGCAGAATCCGTATTCACAAAGGTCGTATTTTACAAGTGATCAATATCAAGAGTGGTTTTCCCGACTAGAGAGTAACTTAACTGATAAACGAGTCATCATTCGAGCATGGTCATGCATTTCAGTTACAACTCCTTGAGTGGCCCTGAGAAATGACTAAACCTGATAAAGGATGGATATTTTCTTCAACTCGAATCCTGCAGATACAAGCACAGTATGAAATGAGCCAGTAAAAATCTGCTTAGCCTCCTGTTACGGTCGACCATGAGAAAGAAACCAAAGTCACCCAAAAACTGCCTTAATCTCAAGAGACAATCGATAGTCAAAAGAATCGACTCTAGGAACACAATGGACGTCCAATCCACGACCTGGCACCGAATGTTTTTAAACATTTAGGACTCCATTATATTGTCACAATGTCCTATGAGGTATCGTTATAACTCGCATCTGTGATCGATCAGCCAACCGTTTGACTTATGGCTCGTTGAACCCACCATCAATCAACTTCACAATATAATAGCCAGAGTTATCAGCTCATGTAGGCGATTACGGACCATAACTAATATAATGTAATTCAGTTCACTTTGTGGCGTTTAATGTTGTCGTACAATCCACATGAAAAACAAAATATGAAATAATACGATGAAGTTATAAATAGCATATGAAAAAAAAAATGTATCGAATTCATAAGCAACTACTACAACTTAGGAACACGTTTAATTCCCATGGAAATAACGTGCCCTTCATGCTTATCATATTTCAATGGTTTAGTGAGAGGATCCGCGATGTTGTCATCCGAAGCAATCTTGTCAATCACTATCTCCTCTTGCTCCACGTAATCACGGATCAGGTGAGCCTTCCGATGTACATGTCTAGACTTTTTGCTAGACTTAGGCTCCTTGGCTTGGAAGATGGCAACTCTATTGTCACAATAGATGGTGATTGGGTCATTCGAACTAGGAACTATGGTTAGTCCTTGTAAGAATTGACGCATCCATATAGCTTCCTTTCTTTTACGCTTCGAGCGGCATAGTACTCGGATTCGATGTAGAATCTGCTACAACTTCCTGTTTGGAACTTTTCCAGCTGACCGCAGCACCATTAAGAGTAAAGACGTATCCAGACTGAGATTTCGAATCATCTCGATCCGTTTGGAAGCTAGCATCTGCGTAACCGATTGCACATAGCTTAGTATCTCCTCCATAAGTCAATGCCCAATCCTTAGTTCTCCGTAGGTACTTAAGGATGTTTTTAACAGCCTTCCAGTGTGTTTCACCTGGATTGTTTTGGTACCGACTCGTCATACTCAATGCATATGCCACGTCTGGACATGTGCATATCATGGCATACATGATTGATTCTATGGCTGATGCATAAGGAATGCGACTCATGCGTTCAACCCCTTCCGGTGTCTTGGGTGGCTGAGACTTGCTCAAATGCATCCCAGAAGTCATTGGAAGGTTCCCCATCTTGGAATTGGTCATGCTGAACCTTTCAAGAATCTTATCTAAATAAGACTCCAGACTCAGTGATAACATCCGTCGTGATCTATCTCGATAGATACGGATTCCAAATATGCGTTGTGCCTCACCCAGATCTTTCATCTGGAAATGGTTCTTCAACCATCCTTTTACCGAAGATAAGAGAGGAATGTCATTTCCAATCAAGAGTATGTCATCGACATACAATATCAAGAAAACAATCTTGCTCCCACTCGACTTGACATATAAGCATGGTTCCTCGACCGATCGAGTGAAACCATACTCTTTTATCACCTGGTCGAAACGATGATTCCAATTCCGAGAAGCTTGCTTAAGTCCATAAATGGAGCGTTTAAGCTTGCACACTTTCTTAGGATTTTCAGGATCTATGAAACCTTCGGGTTGTACTATGTACAATTCCTCTTCTAAATAACCGTTTAAGATGGCAGTTTTCACATCCATCTGCCAAATTTCATAGTCATGAAAAGCGGCAATCGCTAAGATTATCCGAATGGAACGCAGCATAACTACGAGTGCAAAGATTTCATCGTAATGCAATCCGTGCACTTGAGTGAAACCTTTTACCACTAGTCGTGCCTTATAGGTATCTGGTTGCCCTTCTACAGAATGCTTTATTTTGTAAAGCCATTTGCACTGAAGAGGTCGTACCTTGTTAGGTAAATCAACAAGATCCCATACGTCATTCTCATACATGGAGTCCATCTCGGATTGCATGGCTTCAAGCCATAGCTTAGAGTCAGAACAGGTCATGGCACCTTTATAGGTAGCGGGTTTATTACTCTCTAGGAGCAAAACGTCATTTTCCTCGACCATACCAATGTATCTGTCTGGAGGATTAGAGACTCTATCCGACCTCCTAGGTTCCTGAGGAATGTTAACCGTATCATTAGTTGAAGGAACATCTTCCTCCATCTGTTCCTCGGTTGTTGGTTCTTGAATCTTCGACAGCTCGAAGGTTCTATTACTTGACTTGTTCTCGAGAAACTCTTTCTCTAAGAACTTTGCACTAGCCGCAACAAAAATTCGATGTTCGGTAGGCGAATAGAAGTAATGACCAAAAATTCCTTTTGGATAACCAATAAAGTATGTCTTGACCGATCGCTGGCCGAGCTTATCCTCGTGTCTCCACTTGACATAAGCCTCGCAGCCCCAAACCCGAATAAAGGACAAATTAGGGACCGTTCCCTTCCATATCTCATACGGAGTCTTGTAGCTTTAGACGGACTTCGGTTAAGTATAAGAGCAGCTGACAAAAGAGCAAAACCCCATAATGAATCAGGTACTACCGTGTGACTCATCATGGATCGAACCATATCAAGTAGTGTTCGATTTCTCCGTTTAGACACACCATTTAATTGAGGTGTTCCAAGGTGGAGTTAACTGTAAAACTATTCCACAGTCTTAAGGTGTTGATCAAACTAATTTGAAAGATATTCGCCACCACGATCTAAACAGAGTGCTTTAACCTTTCTTCCCAGTTGGTTCTCAACCTTATTCTGGTATTCCTTGAATTTTTCAAAAGACTCACTTTTATGCTTCATTAAGTAGACATATCCGTATCTACTCAAATCATCCGTGAAAGTGATAAAATATCTATAGTCGTCTCTTGCGGTGATTGACATAGGTCCACATACATCAGTATGTATGAGTCCTAATAGGTCATTAGTGCGCATTCCAACACCTTTGAAGGAAATTCGAGTCAATTTGCCGATAAGACATGATTCACACGTGCCAAATGATGAGAAATCAAATGTGGAGATAGTCCCATTCTCAATGAGTTTCTTTACACGTTTTTCATTTATGTGTCCCATTCGACAATGTCATAGATAAGTTTGATCTTTGTCACCAACCTTTAATTTCTTATTATTCACATGTAATATATCTGTGGTTTGATCTAAGATATAAATTCCATTCATGGAAACTGCTCTGCCATAAACCATTTCATTAAAAGCGAAAATACAGCTATTGTTCTTTATTGAAAATGAAAAAACGTCTTTATCAAGTACGGAAACAGAAATAATATTCTTAGATAAACTGGGTACATAGTAACAGTTATATAAATATAACTCAAAACCACTCGGGAGCTGGATTACATATGTTCCCATTGGGACTGCAGCAACTCTTGCTCCATTCCCTACTCGTAGGTCCACATCACCCTTTGCGAGGGGTATTGTAACACCCCCATACTCCAAGTGCCTTACCAGGACCACTCAGGTATGAAGACATTACCATCTCGGTTACCCGAGGCAATGATAATCAAACAACAATAAAGAAACAACGTTTATTATAAATGCTTAACGAATAGTTACAATCCTCAAAACTAAACCAAAAGTACGATACATGTTCTCAAACTGACTGTTCTAACTGAAATGTAAATAAACTAAAGGCTACAGCGGAAGACTCCTATCATCATGTCGTGGCATCCCGGCTATCCAAGACTCATCTCAATACTGCTCAATATCTGCTCACCATCCCCGAATGGATCACCGCAGTTTACAAAACAACACCGGGTCGATACTAATCACACAATCAATATAAACAACAATGATAAGATAAACAGACGACTTAACATCACACACACACACAACCAACCAAGTCCCATCATCTCTATACTTGACCGTCCACTGGACCCGACCACGCCAGATGGGGGACCACAGCCGTACCCACCAAATCCCCGCTCCACATAGTGAGCGATAAACCCCGTCCATTAATGTGCACATCCCTTCGTGGCGGGTTCCACGAAGGCGAAACTAGGGCGTGAAGCCACTCCCGCAAGTGACCCCACTCGGTAGAGGCCACGCCTCGCGAACCATCAACAACGATCACAACCACAATCACAATACAATTATTATATCAAACAACCAAATACAATACATCAACAAATATCCCATTATGGGACTAATACGAGTAGGAAATCCTACCGGTATGCACACAATCGACGGTCTCTCTTCTTTGAGTCAAAAAGCCTCTTCTATGAACCCTCCTCCTATCATACAACACATAGAGACTACCATATCACATACTACACATAAAACCCCAATCTCTACATTAAGGTTTAACCAAATCGAAGGAAAAACAATAAAAAGGGTACGTAGATCTTACCCTCGACGCAAGGAACTCAACGGTATACACAACGACAAGAACTGACCGTCTGAACGCCGGGAATTGCTAAGAATGCGATTAAGAAGATGAACTTGTTTGCTTTCTCTCTTAAACAAGAATTTAGGTTTTGTAAAAGTGATTTAGAATAATGACGATGAAGCTTAAATACCTTAATCGCATAATTAACAAAACCCGAGAAAACTCCCCGTAAAACCGGACACTCGATCGAGTACCCAAGGTACTCGATCGAGTACCCCCTTACTCGATCGAGTGCCCCAGCTACTCGATCGAGTACCCAACAGGTCAGAAACTATTTTATTTCGCAACTTACCCTTACTCGACAGAGTAAGGCCTACTCGATAGAGTACCCCAAGACTTATAAATACGGAGTATTACAGTCTTCCCTCCTTAAAAGGAACTTCGTCCCCGAAGTTCAAACCACTACTAAACAAAGGTAATCCCACAACACTCCCGACTCAAAAGCCAAACAAAATTCAACATAAAACATGATACTAACCCAACTCATCCCGACCAACATACCGACACAACATATAAAAGGGGTATAAAACTCTTAAAAACTGCTCGCGATCATCTCCTACCCCCCTAAAAGAAACAAGGTTACCTCCCCGTAACCATACATACCTGATCAAAAAGGAAAGGGTAACACTCTTTCATAGCTTCCTCTGGCTCCCATGTAGCTTCCTCGGTCTCGTGGTTAGACTAAAGGATCTTAAGCAAAACTGTCTCACCACTCCTAGTCTTTCTAACCTTTCGGTCTAGAATCTGCTTAGGCACTTCAAGATATGATAAGGACTCATCTAGCTCTAAGCTCTCTGCCTCCAACACATGTGACGGGTCACTCACATACTTCCGCAGCTGCGATACATGAAACACATTATGCACTCTCTCTAACGCAGCTGGTAAAGCCAGACGATAAAGCAACTTCCCCAACTCGCTCTAAGATCTCATAAGGCCCTATAAACTTCTGACTTAGCTTGCCTTTCTTCCCAAATCTCATAACCCCGCGCATAGGAGAAACTTTCAAAAGAACCTTGTCCCCAACTTGAAACTCTATGTCCCGACGATGTAGATCTGCATAACTCTTTTGTCGATCCTGGGCTGCTCTCATCCGTTCCCTGATCATCTTAATCTGTTCCACCATCTCATGCACCATCTCTGGTCCTAAAACCACTGCCTCAGCACTATCGTCCCAACAGATTGGACTCCTACATCTCCTCCCATACAAAGCCTCAAACGGTGCCATACCTATGCTAGTGTGATAGCTGTTATTGTAAGAAAATTCTATCAAGTCCAACCTCTGCTCCCAGCTACCACCAAAATCCATCACACAAGCTCGCAACATATCCTCAAGAGTCTTGATTGTTCTCTCAGTCTGCCCGTCTGTCGCAGGATGAAATGTTGTACTCATCTTCAAGGTTGTTCCCAACGATTCCTGCAACTCCTTCCAAAACCTCGATATAAACCTCGCATCTCTGTCAGACACTATGTCCTTAGGGACTCCATGTAACTTAAGCACGTTCTTTCGATAGGCCATAGCCAATTGTGCCTTAGTCCATGTATCTTTCATTGGAACAAAGTGAGCTGACTTGGTCAGACGATCCACTATCACCCAAATCATGTTGTTACCTTGTTGACTCTTCGGCAAACCCACAATGAAATCCATGGAAATGGATTCCCACTTCTACTCAGGTACCTCTAAAGACTGAATCTTACCTTGTGGTCGTCTCTGTTCCCCTTTAACTCTCTGGCATGTCAAACAACGGGACACAAACTCAGCTGTCTCTTTCTTCATCCCAGGCCACCAAAACGTTTTCTTCAAATCCTTGTATAGCTTGTCTCCTCCTGGATGAACTGAATATGGTGTGCAATGTGCCTCTGTCATGATAGTCTTTTTCAACTCCTCATCATTAGGAACACACCACCTACCATCAAACCTCAAACTACCATCTGTATGAATAGAAAACCGGGACACTGTCCCTTTCTCTACCCCAGCTCTCCACTCCACTATCTTAGGATCCAAAGCCTGCTTACCTCGAATATCATCATAAAACTCAAGATGTACTGTCATATCACCCATGGCATCTCCTTTCTGCATCATATGTATCCCAAAACTCGCTACCTCATCCCTCAGCCTCATCAAGGATAGAGCACACACGAGAATGTACACTCTTCCTACTCAAAGCATCAAAGAACAACATTGGCCTTCCCTTCATGGTAGATGATCTCCATGTCATAATCGCCAATCAGCTCCATCCACCTCCTCTGTCTCATGTTCAACTCCTTCTGCGTAAAGATGTACTTGAGACTCTTGTGATCGGAAAATACCTTAAAGATTGCTCCATAAAGGTAATGTCTCCAAATCTTGAGAGCAAACACCACTGCACCCAACTCCAGATCATGAGTAGGGTAGTTCTCCTCATAAGGCTTCAATTGCCTAGAAGCATAGGCAATCACTTTACCATTCTGCATCAACACACATCCCAGCCCATTCTTCGAGGCATCTGTATAAACCTCAAAGTTCTCGCTCCCTTCAGGCAATACTAAGACAGGAGCTGTGGTCAAACGCTCCTTTAATGTTTGGAACGCCGTCTCACAACTATCATCCCAACGAAACCTGTTCTCTTTCCTCATCAACGTTGTCATCGGTCTAGCTATCTTGGAGAAATCTTTCACGAACCGTCTGTAGTATCCAGCTAAACCTAAGAAACTCCTAACCTCAGCAACATTATTTGGTGCTTCCCACTTTGTCACTGCCTCAATCTTCGCCGGATCCACAGCTACCCCATATTTAGAGATTACATGCCCCAGAAAAGCAACTTTCTCTAACCAGAACTCACACTTGGACAGTTTAGCATACAACTCATGATCCCTCAAAGTCTGCAACACGATCCTCAGATGCTCCTCATGCTCCTCCTTAGTCTTAGAGTAGACTAAGATATCATCGCTAAACACCACTATAAACTGGTCCAAGAACTGTCTGAAGATTCTATTCATCAAATCCATAAACACTATCGGCGCATTAGACAACCCAAACGGCATCACCACATACTCATAATGGCCATACCTCGACGTGAAAGTTGTCTTTGGTATGTCCACCTCTCTAATCTTCACCTGATGGTACCCCGACCTCAAATCAATCTTAGAAAAGACTGTTGCACCACTCAACTGATCAAACAGGTCATCTATCCTTGACAAAGGATACTTGTTCTTTATCGTCACACGGTTCAACTCCCTGTAATCTATGCATAACCTCAAACTCCCATCTTTATTCTTCACGAAAAGAACTGGTGCTCCCCACGGCGATACACTTGGTCTAATGTATCCCTTCTCTATCAGATCATCCAACTGCTTCCTAAGCTCCTCCATCTCCTTAGGACCCATACGGTACGGTGCCTTAGAGATTGGCCCCGTCCCTGGCTTCAACTCAACAGTGAAATCTATCTCCCTCTTCGGTGGCAACCCCGAAATCTCCTCTGGAAAAACATCTGCAAACTCTCCCACCACTGGTATCTCATCAACTGTCGGACTCTCTATCCGGTCATCTCTCACATGGCACAAGATCAAAGGACATCCCTTCCTCAGATAAGACTTCAATGTAACAGCTGCAATCAACTTAACTTTGGGTTTGACTAGAAACCCACGATAAGACACACTAACGCCCTTAGGACCTCTTAAAGACACTTTCTTTTGATGACAGTCAATCTTAGCTTTATACTTTCCTAACCAATCCATCCCTACTATCATCTAAAAACCGTTAAAAGGAAACTCTAGCAAGTCTACAGGGAAATCAACTTGCCCAACTATCAAAGATACATCTCTGAACAATCTCCCACACGATACAGACTCACCCGAAGGTATGAAAACTTGCTCACTAACAGACTCATATACTCTCAAACCCAACTGTTTAACATGACTCGAAGACACAAACGACTGAGAAGCCCCCGAATCAAACAAAACAAAGGTAGGAATACCATTAACAAGGAATGTACCGGTGATAACGTGCGCATCTTCCTCACCGCTTTCTTCTCCATCATGAATAACTTGCCACATCGGTTTTCCGCCCACCTCCCGGACAAGATCTTGGCCGAGGTGGTCGGCTTAGCACCCGACCCTTGATTGTTGTTGTTGTTCGTTGGTGGTTTCGGATAAGAATTACCGCCGTTGCGGTTGCCTCCACTCTGTAACTCGACTTCCCGGTTTGGCCATGATCCAGTAGGTCATTTGCTCACGAAGCTCTGCGCAGTCTCCTGGAAAGATCCTGGTGCACTTGTGCACTCATGTCTCTTGTAGCCTACACCACCACAAATGGCTATAGCAGTCACTCCCCAACTACTACTAACACTTCCACGGCCACGCCCAAAGGAAGCCCCAACACCGAACCCGCACCCGAAGAAAATCCCTTAGATCGATTGTGGTTGCCTTTCTTGTGATTAGATTGGCCACCACCCTCGCTCTCAGACTTCCTCTTCTCACCACCTAACCTCTCCCGAGCCATCTCCACCAACCTCTCGCTCTCCCGGCCTCTCATAAGCTTCCTTAACATCAGTAAGGACTCCCACGGGTAACTTATCCATAATCTTAGGGGTCAACCCCTCTCAAACCTCAATGCCGATTCTCCTCACTCAAACCCATATCCTCAAAGATACCTAGACTTCTCATTGAACACTGTAGTACTCGACCACGGACATCTCGGCGGTCATCTTAAAACCATCAAACTCTTCTCTCAACTTACTCCTCACATGTTCCGGTACAAACTCCTTCCTCACAGACCTACGGAACTCCTCCCAAGGTATAACAGGTAAGCCTTGGTTTGTATATATCTCCTTAGCACTCACTTTCACTGAATCCCACCACTTGCCTGCTGCCTCCCTCAGATAGAACGCAGCCTGTTCCACTCTCATCTCATCAGGACAGTGAACCAAATCTAATATGTTCTCCATCTCTCTCAGCCAACTATCAAGAAGGTTAGGTTCCCCAACTCTCTTGTACTCTTTCGGATTAAACCTCGCAATGTAGAGGCTGATTTTTGAATGATCAACCTCCTTCTCCTTATCCTTATTCTTATCCTCATTCACTTTCTTTAGGGTCTCAGTAAGAGCATCCTGGTGCTCTAACATCTTAACGATGTCATCCACGGTCATAAGCTCAGCTCTCGCATACAAAGCAGTCCTCTTGGGCGGCATCTTGAAACTATACATATATAAGAAAGGGTAGACATGAACACACGTACTAAACTTCAAAACACGAAAACACGCCACCCAGAACCTACTCGATCGAGTTCCCAAACCCACTCGATCGAGTAACGGGCTACTCGATCGAGTGCCCAACATACTCGATCGAGTACCCAAGCATCAGACCCCTAACAGACCTTCTGATCTCTTACCTACTCGATCGAGTAGCTAGGCTACTCGATCGAGTGACCCCCTACTCGATCGAGTACCCCTAGTTACTCGATCGAGTGCCCAAAAACACGATTCTGGACTCAAAATCGTCAAAAACCCACCCGATCGAGTCAGTCCCACTCGATCGAGTCATGCTAATACATAAAAGCTACCCGCATGTTACGTCATATGCTTACATGCTAAACTTTATAAACCACATTATATCATAATAAACATGCTACG
Organism: Silene latifolia; assembly: GCF_048544455.1. Lineage (NCBI taxonomy): Eukaryota > Viridiplantae > Streptophyta > Magnoliopsida > Caryophyllales > Caryophyllaceae > Silene > Silene latifolia. The sequence continues at coordinate 135,490,843 of NC_133526.1, forward strand.
CATCTTTCTACTATCTACGAGATCATTTCATCATGTTATTAAATGCCACATTGTAAATCATCCAACATGTTATCATCTCATCAACAAGTTCCCACATATCACCATTTTCTTTCACATGCTCAACTTTATACTTCAACACCCAACAATTAACACATTTCATCACATTCTTACACAAGTTAACCAAACACACATACGACTCGACAAACACTTCGCCCATGTGACCGGTTCAAAGTTGTAGGGCGACCCCTGCGACTTTAGGACGTCTCCCAAGCCTTTGCACTAGCTCCTACAACTTTTACCCCGGGTTCATTTTAATTGACTCCCTATGTTCATTAGGTTCATTGGTTACAGGTTTCAGGATCGTCGCTCTGATACCATTTCTAACACCCCCATACTCCAAGTGCCTTACCAGGACCACTCAGGTATGAAGACATTACCATCTCGATTACCCGAGGCAATGATAATCAAACAACAATAAAGAAACAACGTTTATTATAAATGATTAACGAATAGTTACAATCCTCAAAACCAAACCAAAAGTACGATACATGTTCTCAAACTGACTGTTCTAACTGAAATGTAAATAAACTAAAGGCTACAAATGGAAGACTCCTATCATCATGTCGTGGCATCCCGGCTATCCCAAGACTCATCTCAATACCTGCTCAATATCTGCTCACCATCCCCGAATGGATCACCGCAGTTTACAAAACAACACCGGGGTCAGTACTAATCACACATTCAATATAAACAACAATGATAAGATAAATGCATGCACTTAACTCACACACACACACAAACCAACCAAGTCCCATCATCTCTATACTTGACCGTCCACCGGACCAGCCTTGCCCGTGGGAGACCGCATGCATTACCCACCAAATCCCCGCTCCACATAGTGAGCGATAAACCCTGTCCATTAATGTGCACATCCCTTCGTGGCGGGTTCCACGTAGATGCGAAACTAGGGCGTGAAGCCACTCCCGCAAGTGACCCCACTCAGCCGAGGCCACGCCTCGCGAACCATCAACAACGATCACAACCACAATCACAATACAATTATTATATCAAACAACCAAATACAATACATCAACCAATATCCCATTATGGGACTAATACCGAGTAGGAAATCCTACCCGTATGCACACAATCGACGGTCTCTCTGCTTGAGTCAAAAAGCCTCTTCTATGAACCCTCCTCCTATCATACACCACATAGAGACTACCATATCACATACTACACATAAAACCCCCAATTTCTAAATTAGGGTTTAACCAAATCGAAGGAAAAGCAATAAAAAGGGTACGTAGATCTTACCCTCGACGCAAGGAACTCAACGGTTAACACAACGACAAGAACTGACCGTCTGAACTCCGGGAATTGCTAAGAATGCGATTAAGAAGATGAACTTGTTTGCTTTCTCTCTTAAACAGGAATTTAGGTTTTGTAAAAGTGATTTAGAATAATGACGATGAAGCTTAAATACCTTAATCGCATAATTAACAAAACCCGAGAAAACTCCCCGTAAAACCGGACACTCGATCGAGTACCCAAGGTACTCGATCGAGTACCCCCTTACTCGATCGAGTGCCCCAACTACTCGATCGAGTACCCAACAGGTCAGAAACTATTTTATTTCGCAACTTACCCTTACTCGACAGAGTAAGGCCTACTCGATAGAGTACCCCAAGACTTATAAATACGGAGTATTACAGGTATGATGTTTTTTAGGCCCTGCAAATGATTACACAGATGAGAACCACAACCAGTATCAAGTGCCCAAGTTCCGAAACTTGCATAGTTAATCTCAATCATATGAATATAAGATGACATACCAACAGGAGTGACGCGGCTTGCTTTTATGTCCTCACGGTACACGGGACATTTCCTCCTCCAATGCCCAGTCTTGTGATAATGGTGGCACTCTACGTTACCGCCCTTGCTCTTTGCCTTGCCTTGTGAGCCACTAGTCTCACTAGGCCCACTCTTAGCGTTTCCTGACTTCTTAAACTTTGGCTTTCCTACAGTTAGGTCGCCGTGAGCTTTGCCCTTACCCTTATTCTTGTTGGAAATCATGAGAACATCTTGCTTCATGCTCCCACTCAATTTCATATCCTTCTCGTGCATGCGAGAAGTGAGTGTAGCTCATGAGGACTTTTCTTCATGTCATTCATGTAGTAATTTGCCCTGAAAAGGGCAAAACCATCATGAAGTGAATGAAGTATACGGTCAATGACTATGCTCTCACTGATTTTGCAATCAAGTACCTCCAGTTTCTCGACATTCTCAATCATGTCAAGAATGTGTGGGCTAACCGGTTGGCCCTTCTGGAGTTTCGCCTCAAAGAAGCGACAGGTAAGCTCATAAGTAACGATTCTCGGTGCTTTTGAGAACTCATTAGTGAACGTGGTCAAAATCTTGTTTGCACCTTGGGCAATGAAGCGTCTTTGAAAATTGGTTTCCATTGCAAAAATGAGTACGTTCTTTATCGCACCCGCTTCCATGACGAATTCACAATAAGCAAGTGACTCGTTAGCTCTTGCATTGGGGCCTGGGTTTGGCGGTATTGGCTCAGTCAAGTACTTGAGCTTACCGTCAGCAATGGCAGCATTCCGTAATGATGCCTCCCAGTCCGCAAAGTTGGACTCGTCATTCTTCAGTCGTGTGGACTGATTCATATGGTCCATGAAAGTTTTGAGCCAGGACTCACGTGCAAATGTGGCACTTGGCATAGGGATATCATTATTTCCAGCCATTTGTTGTAAGCAGTATTATCAATATAAAATGAATTCTACACTGCGAAAAGAAGAAGAAAAACATAATAAGCATACTCATCGTTATGATTTAAGTCTAATGCAAAACTGTTATAATGCGAAGACTCAAGCATTTATACAATTGACCTACCTCAAGAATTATATAAATGATCCCAAGACTCAATTATCTGTAAATTGATAAGTCAACCTCTTGACTAATTCTACTTTTAGAATTCTTGGTTGATAAATTTCTGTAAATTCTATCTATAGTCCATCATAATCTCGAGAAACTCTTCGCATTATAATGTTGAGGTAAAATAAGTCAACATAAACTACTTACCCAATGTAGAAGGGGTCATATAGAGAGTAAGGTCATATATGCCTACCGACGAAGAAGGGAATCATAGTTGTTTGGCCTATAAAGACTAGTCTCAATTTTAGTTTTAGAGGAAGATCCTATCAACTTTATTTTAATACATTTTAAGTGAACTAATATCTAGCATGCGAGAATGAATAAACTAAGATGATGACTTAAAATAGTGTGACATCTTTATGTCCATGATAACTAACATCAAAACATTATGAGTCAATTTTCATGCATATAAGTAGGTGGTTTGGTTTAGGCGGAATATGATGCACTAATTATCATGCGAAGAAAAGCAACAAGAATGGAAAAACGTAAAACAAAAACAAAGTCCTAGTGTGGCCTATCTACCAAAATGAACATAAATACAACTTTGGAATCCTTCCTAGGACCCGAGAAGCTTGTCTTGATGTTCCATCTTGGTCCATGTAGCGGGAGTGAGCAATCCAATCTCCATCTCTAGTCTTCTCAAAATTACAATTAATAAATTACAAAATAAACCTATTTACATTCTAATTTCAAAAACATAATACTAAAGAAAACCAAAGGAGATTCGAGATCTCAAAATTACATCAAGATTATGTTTCCATCATTACGAAAACATAATCAACTAAGGCCACACTAGGTAACACCAAATTACAACCGATCGCAAAAATATGTAAATAAACCATTCAATAATTCATACAACTAAATAAAATGCATCAACAATAAATTAATCATTCAAGACATAATTCCTTAATTATGTAGAGTAATTTATCCAAACCACCTATTTTAAAATGATCAAAATTATGTGACAATTCCTCAATTACTCACAATAATTCCAATCTTAATACACATTAACTTGTAATATGAATTAATCTAACATTATTTTAAACCACTTTAAAATAATCGGGTATCTAAAATTTGTGAACTTTTTCACAACAAACAATCATACATTATAGATTACATATATAATAATTATTGGCCAAAACACAAAAAAAAAAAACGAAATTTGTTTTTTAAAGCTCTCGGCATTCTGCCCTAAAAACGAAAAACAGTTTTTTTTTCTCGAAAATAACCCCTTTTATATGAACAAATTTGTTTAATGTTGCTAATATAACAAGATTGGCATAATCATCAACATTTAATTTAAACATAGATCTAAACTAGATGATTCAATTTAACCTCTTAAAATGAATATCTAAATTATGATTAAATCGATTATCTGAATATTTGATTCATCACAATTGATTTGAACATTATTAAATTAATGAATCATGATTCTTAAACAACAATTTAACACCATGTAGGCCAAAACTATATAGCAAAAACAAATGAACATCATCATTCAAAACAATTTCCATTTACATTTCAATTTAATTCTTATTAAATCAAAACATCTACGAATTTATCATATTATCATCTTAACATATTAAAACAACAATATCAATAAATCAAAATGGAAACAAGGCATCAAAAACAAAAAAAAACATCTCGGCAAAAAATATAATACGGCCGATTTTTTTTTTTTAAACTTTTTTTTTTTGTTTTAATCCATTTATGAAAATCATATAAAATAATTTCGTGGCCTATGCTCTGATACCACTTGTTGGAAATATCGGTATATTTCATCAAGAAAAATTCGGATTATAACGAAATTATGAGATATGAAATTACGAGTCATAAACGAAATGTATAAACAAAAGAATAGAGATTAGAATTAACATCCGGTCCTAACAATTCGGCCTAAGAACAAATATCGAGATCGATATTCTCCTAATCGTTGCACCCAAGATGCTCCGAGAAATGCCTTTTTCTTGCTAGAAAGAGAATCCTAATACCTAATAATTTTTAGGGTTTTGTGATGAGAGTGTAGAGTAAATATTAAGAGAGAAAATGATCCTCCCTCTCTCCTATTTAACCGTCCAAGGAGAAAAGAGGGGAAGATTTTTTTCTTCTTTTTTTTCCGTTTTTTCGTGTAACCACCCAAACAAATAAGGAGAAAATCTTCTTATTTTAGGTTGTTATCATATTGTATAAAATGTGTATCATTATCAATTGTCATTTATATCGTCACATATTAATAAGTCCACACACAACAGTTTGTAGTCGATTTATTAATACCGGTCTGTCATCATTTATTATGATAATTTCGTATAATATATACATTAATATAAATATCGCATATTTATAATTTGCTAATTAAATATAACCGTTTATGTTTAATTACGAATTAACATCTTAATTCGTTTAAGCTAACATTATATACATTAATTAAATATAACAGTTTATATTCAATTTACAAATTAACAATTAATTCGTCTCAGCTGATATTATTTAATTGTATTAAATAATCGACTCATCATCACATTAACTAACCTTTTAGTCAAATACATGGACTAACCTTTTAGTCATATAAGGCATCAATGTGATTATATTTTCATATAATCACATCTCTCAAACACATCCTTTAGGTGTGACTTTTAGGACCAGTTGATCTCTGCCATCAGTATGATAATAACGTCAAACTTCTAGCAAGCCAACCGTTATTAATAAACGTTAATCAGCTAATAAAATACTAAGTATACCCTGCGAACCTATAAGAGATTTATACACGTTATCACACTAACTGTGGAGGACACTAGCTCCAACACTAGCTACATATAAATAGCCTACCCTTGTTAAGCTAGTAGCTAAGTTCTTTTGGGGACGGGATGCTTAAAATTGGGATGATCTTTAAAATCTATATCATTGTGAAATTGGTTTGCCGGATATGTCATTGTTTTCCGGAGTTATGAAAGAAATAATTGGAGCAAGAAAAGAAAAAAAAAAAAAAAAGAGACCGAGAAAAAATGAGAAAAAAGAGTTGTGAAAAAAGAAAAGAAGAGAAAAATGAAAAAAAAAAAAAAAAAAAGGAAAAAATCACATGAATGAAAAAGGAAAAAAAGAAGAAGCATGAATTGTATTGAGAAAAAGGAGAAGAAGTGGAAATTAAGAAAATTCTCATGTTTTATTATCATCTTTTGTAGAATGTTTTTATGATTTGTATTGAAATATTTGGTTTAATTTTGGGATTGAGCAGCATTTCACTTGATTGTTGCTAGCTTGACTTAGCTCCACATACCATAATTCATATCAATCATATGTTCTCCTTTCTTACCCATTACATATTGCCTCCTTCTACCCAATGACTTCTTTTATATGCTTGCATTTTGATTGTTTTTGACTTGTGATTTGATTGATTACCATATTAGATTGCGGACACACTGTCATGAGTCGAGGATTGTTGAGTGATTAATCACAAAATGTCCTTTTACACAAAATTGAGTTATGAGTGGATCGTGAGAGTCCGAAAGTCAAAAGATCATGCAATAGCCGAAAATTTTACTTGAAGTCGACCACGCTACGCCGTCGTGTAAATCTCAACCATGATGTTGCTTATCCTTATGCCCGTGTTGTTTAGGGATTTGAATCATTTTGCTTGTTAGCTATTTTGGGATTTGCAATGTTGGGATGATTTCTTACTTGAGGACAAGCAAGGGCTTAGCTTGGGGGAGTTTGATAAGTCCAATTTATATACATTTTATCTCCATATTTTAGCTCCAATTTACATGTCATTATGCACTAACCTTAGTGATATTGAGCTAATATTTGCTTTCTAGTTCTATTTGTATGTTTTGTCATATTTTCTAGGTATTTGAGCTTTTAAGAGCTAATCCTACTCATTTGCAAGTCACTAGAAGCAAGCTAAGTTGAGTATGGACTAGCATGAAGATGATGTTTGGACTTGCATAAGCAAAAGTGATGGATTAAATAAAGAAATGCACAACAAAGTCAAATGGAAGTCAAGCCCAAATGCAAAGTCCACAAAATGAAAACATAAGATGCTAAATATTGGATGCTACTTTGGATGCTTTGAGGATCTTGGGATGCCAAAGTGTGATTAATCGGGTGATTAAACAAGCATTAAATCATAAGCATTGGATACCATTTGATAATTAATCACAATTGAAGACAAACAAGCGAGAACACCACGACCCCGATCGGGGTTGGGTGGCCCCGATCGGGGTTACCTCTATCTTAATTGTTGACGTTTCGCTTTGTGTTCCTATAAATAGGGTGTTGATCCGGGACATTTGGGGACACTTTTGACACCATTCACCTACACAATTTCTCATAATTCTCTCTAAGTTTAGTAGTTACTAGTTAGATTAGTTTAGTTATTAGCTTACCCTAGTTTATATTTACTTTATGTTATAAACATTTCAATAAAATTTTCATTCAAGTTATATTCCAAAGTTTCATTTCATAGTATGTTTGGGAACCTTGAATTGGAATTGAATTCCATTGAATTCCGTAATTGAGACATTTCAAGTGTTTGAGAACTCCTAGAATTTGGAATTGGAATTGACTCAATTCCTTATCAATTCCAAGATAGTTAAAATTTGAGGTTCTCAAATACCTACCATATACTAGTCATTTCAATTCCATGACTTCTGACGTTTTATTTTGTGACGCAAATTTTGTCACAATATTTTAATTTATGATATTTTTTCCAATCGCATATATTTTCGAGACAATATCTAATTTTTTCAAATATAAAATATCTAATGGTCTCGACCCATATCCGCCTCGTCCAAATTCCATTCCAATTCCAATTCCACGGGTTTCCCAAACGCAATTTTGGAATTGGACTTGGAATTGAATTCAAACATTTCAATTTATACAATTGAAATCATGAAAATGAAATCAATTTCGTATTTCCAAACACTACCTCAAGTTATTTCATTACAAGCACTGTTCTTCCATTTCTAATTCATTTCCATATTGCAAGGTAATTTCTATTTACATTTCCATTATATTTATCATTTTAATTATCATTAGTGTAGTTTACATTTTCATCATGTTTGAGTAGTTACATTTGTCTAGGGAATAAAGAAAGTCATGCATGATTAAGTAATATGTAAATGTCAAAATGAGGATAAGTTAATATTGTATAATTGTTTCTATCGCATGTTTGCGCCACAACGTTTAATCTTTGGTTATCGGCCGTAATCGTAAATTAAATTTGTTAATTTAATCTATAAGTCGAGAGGCACGGAATTGGATTAGACTAAGCATGTGTAGTAGGAAGACCTAGTCATGGACGAGAGTTTCTCTAGGACCCGGTCTATGGTTGACACTAATATCGTAAGGTGAGTGTCTTTAAGCCTAAACATTTATCGTAAAATCAGCTTCCTAACTTGACATAAACATTTACATAATTAGCATGTGTGACCCGATCCCTAGACATTTTCTTTATTATTGTTTTATCATTACATCAAATCAAAGCAATCAATCAACCGTTAATCTACCAAGGTAAAATTCAATCCATAACAACTAAATTATAAACTCCCGTCTCTCTGTGGTTCGACCCCTACGTACTACATTCAGTTGTTTTGTTAGGGTATAAATATTATCTTTGCATAGGTACACGATAAGCCTATCAATTGTCTATTCTCCAGCTTATCAGATCCTACATTCTGAGCTTCGAATTGTGCTATAATTCTGGAGACGCTAGACATCTTGGCAGAAGAATCAAAGGTACTCAAGCCTTCCCTTTGATGATCTTTCTCTTAGAATCCTGTCTAGTTAGGACCTATCAAAATAAAAATAGAGGAAAAGATAAGAACAGCCTCAAGGAATAAATTTCCTGAGGCTAAAGACAGACTAAAATAAACAAGTAAATAAAATAGTTGCCTCCCCGGCAACGACGCCAAAATTTTACACGGCTGTCGCAACCCTATCAAAAATAAAACCAACCGGCTCTAACTAGTATAGCGGAGGTAATTTGGGTATCGTACTCCACAGAAAGGCGGTCACTATCTACTTATCATTCAGTCTGTCTACCGTCACAAATTCGGGGGTTTGAGTTGTTTTGACTAAACTAATGGACTGAAATAAAAGCAATAAAAGTAAAAGCAGTTAAAATAGCAAGTGTGTAAAGATTGAGAGAGAATAGAGAAAGAGATGCCAGGATGTCGGTTCACCATGATATTACACAAGTCAGCTAAAGGTAGGTCAGTCGGTCTGATTTGAGAAAGGTAGTGGAAAGGTCCTTCTGATCCGCTATCTGCCCTAAATTCTTCCTAAATAGCTTCCGCTCTGATTAAGGTAGTCTATTGTTCATAACAGGTCTGTTCATTCCAATCTTCCGATCTAGGTCTTAATTTAACCAATTTAATTACTTTGGTCGCGTGCACTCAACCTAATAATTACTATTAAATTGCTATCAAACAATTCTCACAACAAAAACCTCCAAAACTAATTATCGCATAATTGCTTTACTATCATGGCTCTCCTAATCCTAGCACTAAAGGGAATTAGCTACGCATAACAGTAAATAAAACAACAACAATCACTAGTACAGAAACGGCTTTTGGCTACGGTTCCTGAACCGTAGAAAATCGAGGCGTTGCCTTAGATCAAGTACTTACGGCTACGGTTAGAAACCGTAGACGTAAGTGACTTTTGGCTTCGGTTAACTCTGGAAACCGTAGCCAAAAGTCATTTTTGGCTACGATTATTAAGGTTAAACCGTGGCCATAAGTTAATAATAGGCTACGGTTCTCTTTCAGCGAACGTAGCCGTTTCTCAATTAAATTTTAAAAAAAAAATATTTCCAATAATATTTTTTCCTAGTGAGTGTAAAGTTTTGTATTAAGATAATAATTAATTAAAAAAAACAATGTTTAACATACAATTGCCATTAATGTTGCACCACACATGTTTCCCGACCTGCCAAATTTGATACACTAGAGCAGAGGTATGCTTACATCGTCATCTTGTTTCCTTATTTCCTGCACAAGTGCTGCTACTGATCGTCGCCTTTCTTTCTGATCAAGAAGCTCCTCCATGCATAAATATTAGAATATTCTCCCCTTTAATTATATGTGTTGCTTCTTGAGTTTAAGTAACTTTCAACTTCATTAATAAGACTGAGATGTATTAAAACTATAAATGAAAAAATGATTATGTTTGTTGTGTTCACCACTGATACCTAGTGGCATAAGGAGCAGCAACTTTTACCTAGAAAACAATATAGACGATAAAAAAAAAAGTAAGAAAATATGCACACTGACTATTTAAACTCGAATATCAAACCAAAAAAGCATGAGATAGACTAAACAACTTAAACTTAATATCAAAAAAAAAAAAAGAGAGAGACTAAACAATTTAAACTTAATATCAAACCAAAAATTCTGCTATCTATGCCCCTAAATAAGCACCCCAGATCTCTCCTATGTTTGGACAAGTTTGTGAAGTGGAAGAGCGCAGAGGAACCCAATTCTCCATCTCTCCCTCTCTTAAAATATAACTCACTCGCCCTTGAAAAATGTGACTATCGGTACCAGTACTTCAAAGGTCTAAAGCATCATTGGAAGAGCGAAAGGTATAAAACATCACAACTTCATCAAATATACTTCAAAGCGGGGTACCCTTATCGGATCCTAGTAGCCGAATTCAAGTAAATTAGAGTTTACTCATTTCCCAACTGAGTGGCTCATCTAACAAACCATAACAACAAATCATATGACAGGATTAATAGCCACACAAAATGTCCCTGTAACACATAACCATTGCAGTAAACTCTCAAACCAGTTACAGCCGAAAACCCGAAAAACCCCACTTGAATACCTAGCAAATATCCTCTTTATTAAAAGACCACAGTGCTGAGTTGTCAGCCTGTGGTTAAAAGTTCATTTTTTATAATTTTTAAATAAGTGTCCCCACCCACATACCACGTTCTATGTTCATCTTTTATTTACGGAAAAAATCATCAGTGTACAGCAATTAATGTCACATGCTCTGATATTGTCCATTAATTAACTTCAAAAAAATAATTATTACTATTATTATTAACTTGATTAAAATATACGAGTAAAAAATAACAAAATCAACTACTAATACAATACCATCTAGAAATTTATTATTTATTAAACTGGAAAAAAAAAACAAATACACTATAATCTCAGAAAATAATTATAAATTGCTTACAATTGTTAACATGAACTCAAACTTCAATTAAAATAAAAAAAAAATCAATTATTTTTAGAAATTTATAATTACAGATATAACAATACGATAAGTGATTTACAAATACGGTATAGCATTATAAATAAAATATAAAATTAACAAATTAATATAGAAAACAATTACTAATATACCCATAATTTATTTTCTTTTTTTAAAAGGAAAAGTAGACGCAAGAGACAAATATTTGACTAAAAAACAACTCACTTAGAACAAATCTAAACATGCAATTACCAGATCTCAAACTTTTAAACTCAACTCCATCAATACAAAGTTGCTACTTTCCTAAAACAAATTTTCATATAGTTTTTCCACAACAATAAAGAACCAAATCTCAAAATATTGAGATCAAGGATTGCGATTTTTTATTTCTTTTTTGAAAATGAGGAAGTGGACGATTGAGAAAAGATTTGTGTCGAAATTGATTGAGAATTTTTAGTGTTGCGTTTTAATTATTTTTTGAAAATGAGGAAAATATAGGAGCAAATGAGAGAAGGATGAAGGGGAAGTGGCGGAGTCATTTTAGGGTTAGTATTAATTATTTATGATAATGACAGTGATAATATGAAAGCCGTATATGAATTAAAATTTCTATATGAATTTGGGATGAATATGACAGTATGTCAGTACATGAGGCTATGGCAGTCGTAGGGTATTATTGGGCTCGGACCGCGTGGCTTATGGTCTTATGGGTTACTATGGAATTCATTCGTCAATAAGCCTCATTTAAAACGGATATTCCGTCTTTATATAAAATGGGTCAAATAATTTAGCACTTGGATGGTTAAGCAAGTTTTTTGCTAATATCTAAACATTTGTTTTTGTCTTTTGCAAGTAATATATTATTTGACCCATCTTAAACTTAAGACAGATAGTTTCGTCTTAAATGAGATTGTGTGTTCGTTTAAACCCCGTCACTCGAATTAAATTCATCAGTCTTACGTGTTATTTTCTACATATTTTTTTTTTATTAAAACGGGCACATTCGTCTCAAGCTTAAGATGGGCTAAGTATTATGGATACCGCGTACGGCCAAAGCATAGTGTATAAAGAAAGACAATATATATTCATCTTATATGCTCAAGTGAGGCTATATTTGACCGTAAGACTATTAAGTGTATTTTTGTATAGTTATTACTTTATATGGAGAAAAGTTTGGTTGGTGCTAATTATTTATGGAGTAATTGTTTGTACAACATTAAAAAAAAAGCATGGTAAATATGAGTCGTAATTAATACAATATTTTTAACATTAATTATTCATATAATTTTTTGAACACATAAGTGTTACACAAAATCTCATTGAAGACGGCACGCATACGTCACTTTAGAGTGACGGATACCATTTCCTCTCACAAATGACCTAAATAGAGGAGAGAGGTAAGCACACGGGGGTGCCCCCACCTTGGCCCCCTATCCGTTTTGTGAGTGGCATTACCCGTCACTTGCTCCGATCCGTCTTCAGCAAGACTAACTGTAAGTGTTAGTATGACTTACATTTTAATGAGATTTATGAACACTATAATATTATTGTTTAGCGGTTAATTATAATAGACTTCCTCCTTCTCAGTCAATAATTCGCATTTGCGTAACTTTCCCTCATAAAAGAAAGCAAATGTAAACTATTCACTAAGACAAAAGCAGTATATATATTAATAATTTCACAGGTTTGAATATTAAACAAAATCACTAAATCGATTTAAAAGTGCACGGGTCCATTTTCATTTTATTCCGTCTACTAAGTAACAATATGTACTAAATGAAAACCGGGAAAAATATCATTTTAGATATACACGGGTCAAAAATTATGGGGAAAAAAAATCATTTTTAGATCTACACGGGTCAAAAGTTTCATTTTATCATGTGAACGAGTTTAACTAAATTGAAAAATGGGTGCAACAATTTGTGATTTCACTAAGTCCATGTTAATTTTCGTCTGAATAATTTTGTTTCATCTTATATAAGTGGGTTATTTGAAGACGCCATGAGTAACAAAATCGAGTAGAAACTCAAATTTAGCTAACTAGAAAACGTATTTTACTATAATTAATCTTAATATTATCATTTGTACAAATTGCAACTGGAATTTTTAATTCAAAGCTAAAAATCTTTTTTATATCTACGAGTATTGCATTGGCCAATTAAAATTGTTAAACAAGATGTATTGGACACTGTAACAATTTTTTGTTGTTTTTTTTCTTCAATTTTGTCTACCTTTTATTATGTTTTGATATATGATTATATAAAATATTGTTTTATAATTCCAATATTTTAGATACCTCCAATAGGTACAAACTTGCTAACTTCAAATGAAATGATATTCATTGAAAAAAGAATTAAATATGAATTTAATTAAAGAGCAATCTTCTCTATTTACATAATTTAATACACAACTTTAAAGAACAAACCCGTGCAATTTGCACGGGTTTAAAACTAGTAACCCATAGAAAACCAATTCACAGAGTTTCGACATAAACCCACATCAACAACCACAATTGACCCCTTGAAGTCTTGAACCACAATTTACCAAATAAACAACCAGAAAATAAAATCATAAGAAAGAAAACCAAAACCTGGAAATTGCAGTGAAAACTATAGCGGAGTTCAGGGTCGATTAAATCGTCATCAACATCATAAGAGGAGAGTCATGTTTGCGAGGGGTGTGCATCTTGGAATTTATCAAAAACAGAACAGTCACCCTTAGCGAAAAAATATGAAACAAAACAAACAATCAACAAGAATGGCTTATCAAAGAAATTAATACGAGTGGAAAGCACTACTCGATACGAATTTGTAATTCACAGCCTAATTCAAGTGTTGTAATTGTTAGAAAAACTTCCACTTATATGAATTTACGATTCATGCTAGGATGAACAACAATCAACAAGAACGGCTTGACAAAGAAATTTACCTTGTGCTTGTGATTGTTACCCCATTCAACAGCAAACTCAATAGACCTACATTTATCATTTGCACTGATATACCAATAGTTTCGTATACGCATCAGGCGTTTCTAGATAAGAAGTCGTCGTACTTTAGTTACAAAATCACATGCCAGGATTTTCATCTAGCTTACAGACCATGCTAACCCTTCTATAGTTCTATGTCCATCTTTTACCTATCAATATAGAAATTAAATCAAAACCATCACCAGTTATGAAGTTCAATGTTCTATTTTGTGGAACAGAATATTCAACTGCTAAAACCTTATCATCTTAAAATCAGCAAAAACTACTCCACCACACAACCTATCATACAACTCCAAAGCCAACTTAACTGAATTCATTCTAACCAACATTTTAAACAGAAAACAAACAGTCTATGGCATTTGCTTATTACACATATCAATTCACATTGCTCAATCAATACACAAATATACAAGTCAAGCTATAAACTTTACAAGTGATATTACCTATGAGAAGACGAAGACGCAACATGGCTACTAATGGCCAGATACTTGAGACTACCATTACCACTTTCCTCTTAATTGGAAAGCCCTAACCCTAATCCCTAACATGGTTAAAATAAACTAAATTCCTAAGCCCTAACATGGTTAAAAAACTGAATTTCAATGATAAATGAGGATAAATAAGGGAAAACGAAGTAATTGCAATGATTTTTACAAAAAAAACGAAAAGGAAAATTCATACCTGGTAGACCGACAATATCGGGTAAGGTAGGTGACGAATTTGGGCAAGGTGGATTTGAGGCGGCCGACGGTGAGTATCATTGAAGGTGAATAGGCATTGATCATCGCTGAATGTTCTTCGTCTCTCTTCAATGTCGATGATAGGCTGGCTGATAAGGTTTTTACATTGAGAATAGAATTTGCAATAAGGTTAAAGGGAGGTACGGAGTATAAGATAATTGGCGCGGAGTTTTATGTTACAATAAATGCCTACGGTTAATTTCAATAACGACTGTAGCCTAATACTCCCTCCATTTTTTAATATATGACGTTTTACATTTACGAGGTAAGCTTTTGACTTTAATATTTAGAGAAATATATTTGTTCAAAAATTATAAAAATGTTACCATTAAATTCCTTACGAAATGCTCTTTCATATGAGTATACATATCATATTATTTAGTCTTATATTTTAAGAGATATTGAAGAGAGAAATGAGTATCTTGAAATGTGAGAAAGTCATATATAAAAAAATAGAGGGAGTATCATTTTTCTACTAGTGAATTAATAAAGCAATAGAAAATATGGTAAAAGGATCATTAAAGAGAAATTGCATAAACTAATAACAATACTAATAAAAACATAAATTAAAGAACAAGAAATTAAGTATGCGAAAGAGAAATAATACTTGAATAAAAGAGAGAAAGGAAATTACAAAAGTTCAGATTCGGCAAATGAAAGGCAAAGCGACATCGAACCAGAAAACATTAAACATGAAGAGAGAGAGATCCCCCCGGGAAGAGATGATACCCCCTAAACCTAATTAAGTCTCTCCTATTTATAGGAGAGATATTTTTGATGGGGCATATTCTGCACCGCTGACCAAGTCAACACACTGAGCAAGGTCAAAGATATCCACAGCAAGTCAACGACTTAGACAGCCCAGCCGATGCATCCCATCGGCCTGCCACCTGGGTCTCGGCCTGACAACCTGCCAGCCGGGACGCATATCCACGTACTCACATCCAAGGCCCTCGGCCGGCCTGCCATAGGTCCATCGGCCGAGGGTAGAACGGTCTTTCCACCAGATAACCACTTGGCCACTACGTGACAAAAGGTAAAAGCCTATAAATACTCCTCAACCCTCTTTGAGGAAAGGATCCAACAACTAAACCTAAATACACTATTCATTTGGTAATATCTCCCTTATCTCTCTACAATACATACCTAGTCAAGCAACACAGCTTAATCCTTTAAGTTTACTGACTTGAGCGTCGGAGTGAGTACGCTTGGCACAAAGCCAAGCCCTCAGTTCGTTCGTTGTTGCAGGAGAGGCCGAGAGGGACGATAGAAGCAAAAAGGGTTCAACCCAAGACATCATTCTACAAGCCACGGGTGGTAACGATACTTGCTCTGGAATTACACCCGGAACAATTGGCGCCGTCTGTGGGGAAAGACACTAGAAGCTAGTCACATTCATTCCCAAACACAAAAAAAAAAAAACCAACAAAAACCCACCCAAAAAGCTAAGAAAATGTCGAAACAACAAGACGCAGTCGTAACCGACGAAACCGCATTTTACCAAGATGATACTTTCAACAACTCCGGAGTCATACAGCCTTCCACCGGCGGTGTAATCCAACCGGAGTTCGGGATGCCATCAATACCCGACACGCCACTGCCAGCCAACCAGGTCACCATCATGGGACATGTGGTTGATGTAGCAAAACTGAAAATGCTCCTGGACCTAATTAGTAATACGCCTGCTCACACTGTCACGCCGACAAGAGCGGCGGAAACTGTCCGGGAGACCAGGGCCCAAAATGTGACTCCGAGAAATTTGAACGGAGCACTAGGAGAAGCTGACCCAGCCAAGTCGCCGGGGGAGCCCAAAGTGGGCGCGGTAGACCTAAGTCCTTCCCGCACTCGTGGGAGGACAGCGTCCCCGCCACACGAACGAGGCTCACCCCGAAGGAGCCAGAGGAGTCCGACTCGGCGAGTTGGAGAAGAAGTCCAAGTCGAAGAAGGAGCCCCTCCCGCTACGGGGAAGGAGCCGAGGTTAGGGACGCAAGGAGCCGATCGCCGCGTATCGTTCGACACGTGGTCAGGCAGCCCCTCAACGCCTACGTCCTAGAAGTCCCGGTGCCGAATAAGCTCAAGCTGCCACCTCTGTCATACAAGGGAGATAGTGATCCAGTCGACCACGCTGAGGCCTTCGAGTCTTACATGTCGGTATGGGAGCAGCCCGATGAGGTCTGGTGCCGAATTTTCCCAACAACTTTGCATGGGATGGCTCAGAGCTGGTACAAAGGGCTTCCCGATGGCTCGGTGTACTATTACGCCGACCTGAAGGGCGCTTTCCTAGCCCAATACTCCTGCAATAAGAGAAGGGCCGTAGAGACATCTGACCTCCTGACTATCAGACAGGAGGGGGCGAGTCTCTTCGGAGCTATGTGAAGAGGTTTGATGGAAAGGTCCAGCAGATTCGAGAAATTAATCCCGAGCTGGCGGCCTTCGCGCTGATGAAGGGCCTCCCAAGGGGAGATTTAAAAAATGAGCTCATCAAGCGCGGAGGCCTGAGCATGGACGCCGCCAGGCAGTTGGCTGACCAAGCCATCAAGGTAGAAGACTATCACAAGACCTGGGTAGGCCCCAGCGAAGCCGAGCACTCAGGGAAAAAGAGCCGCCGGGGGAAGGACGCCGTGGTGACAACGGGCCACGGTCCGACGAAAGACGCCGTAAGAATGATAGGTCACGGTCAGACAAGCCTGCCTGGAAACGAAGCTCGGCGGATGCCGGGGGGAGCTCGGGAGCGTACTACAAAAAACGACACGAAGATCACACCCCCCTGGTCGTATCGGCCGCCGAAGTTTTCGCTTTGAGCAAGAGCGAGGGCCAGAAATGGGAAAGACCCCCTAGGCCGAGGAGTGACGGTGACACGAGCGATCTTTGCGAGTACCACGGCCACACCGGACACCGACCAACGATTGCCGACACCGAAGGATGCCATTGAGGAACGATCCGAAAGGGGAGCCTCGGCAAATATGTTGCCAGAGGCCAAAAATCAGATGCCGGCGGATCGAACAGCAAGTCCACCGCTGAGCGGTTAGGAGTAGTCAATGTCGTCATCAGGGACAACGAGAGCAGTGGGTCCGCTCATGAGCACAAACGGCCCCAGGATGAGCCTTATCCGGCCATCAACTTTGTGCCCAACACAGCAACCCCCGCTCCCAGCATCCCAGACATGACCATCGGACAAGAGGACTACGATGGAGTCGTCGCTTTTCATAGCGACCCACTTACAGTCCGCCTGGACATAACCAACCACTTGGTGAAGAGGTGCCTGATTGACACAGGCGCCTACACAAACGTTATGTACAGAGAATGCTTTCTCAGCCTCGGACTGAGGATCGAAGATTTGAGCCCCTGCACCAACCCGTTGTACGGCTTTTTACGGGACGGCCTGGTACCCCCAGGGTCGGTCGGTTGCGGTGAGGTTCGGCGAGGGAGTGCAGCCAAGAGTGTTATGTCTGAATTCATAGTCATCGACGGCACGTCTGCCCACAACGTTCTCATAGGCCGGGTCACTTTGAGCGAAATCGACGCTGTGATATCCATCAGGGCCCTGACACTGATGTATGTCTCGGACCGGGGGGAGGCGCAGAAGCTCACCTCGAAAAACGAAGATCCCGATTTATGGGAGGTTTACGCTAATGGCCCCTCCGCGACGAATAACTCGAAAGCCGACATCGTTATTATCAGCCCAAACGGAGACGTGTTTGAGCACGCCTTAAAGCTTACCTCATTGGCCTCAAACAACAAATCCAAATACGAGGCGGTAATAACCGGAGTTGAGCTAGCTAAAACCGCCGGAGCGGAGCGTATCATGGTGACGACAGACTCACTCTTAGTGACCAGCCAGATCAAAGGAGAGTGCGAAGCCCAGGACTACGGGACGATAAGGTATCTAGTGAGGGTAAGAGCTGCCGCTTCAGAACTAAAATCCTTCCAGATACAGTACACCCCCAGATCCGGAAACGATCGGACCATCGGCATGGTCGAAGGAACAGAGACCGAGGAGGTAGAGATTGACCCGGGCCGCACCGTAACCGTCGGTATCAACCTGGAACCAAGATTCAGAGCCGACCTCCTAGATCTGCTGAGGAAGAACAAAGACGTTTTCGCATACTCGGCCGAGATGCCGAGATGCGTGGCGGGAGGTGATTGTTCACAAGTGAAACGTACTCCCCACCGCTCGCCCGATCAAGCGAGAGAATGAGGAACTCCTCCGCCGAGAAGGACGACGCCATCAAAGCCGAAGTAGATAAGTTACTAGCGGCAGGTTTTATCATGCCTTGTACCTATCCTGAATGGTTAGCCAATGTTGTAATGGTGAAGAAGTCATCGGGGCATGGAGAATGTGTGTAGACTTTACCAACCTTAATAAAGCATGCCCCAAAGATTGCTATCCCTTGCCTCGAATAGATAGTTTGATCGACGCCACGGCGGGCTACACCATCTTGAGCCTGCTTTGGACGCCTTCTCGGGGTATCACCAAGTGTTCATGGCCGAAGAAGACATGCCTAAATGCGCATTTATCACCGCCAACGACACATACATGTACAAAATGATGCCGTTTGGTTTGAAGAACGCCGGAGCAACGTACACGAGGCTGGTGGACAAAGTGTTCCAAAACCAAAAAGGGCGAAACATTGAGGCTTACGTCGACGATGCTATTGTAAAAAGCAAATCCGACAGCAGCATCGGCCGATTTACACGAAACATTTTGTTCACTAAGGAAATACAAGATGAAGCTCAACCCAATGAAATGCAACTTCGGTGTCCGGGCAGGTAAATTCCTAGGCGTACTTGTCAGTGCCAGGGGCATAGATGCCAATCCAGACAAGGTCCGAGCAATCCTAGACCTACCGGAACCAAGGAATCGAAAAGATTATGATGCTTGACCAGGAGAATGGCGGCTCTCGCTCGTTTCATCTCTCGGTCAGCCGACAAAAGCACCCCATTCTTCAAAGTGTTGAAAGGAAATAAAGACTTCAGGTGGGGGAGGAACAGCACGGCTTTCAAACAACTAAAAGCTCACCTTCAGACTCTCCCAACTCTGTCCAGGCCGATACTGGGGGAGACGCTATACCTATACATAGCGGTTACCTCGGCCACGGTCAGCGCCGTTATCATCAGGGAAGAAGACAAACAAAGAACACCCAATCTACTTCGTCGACCATACACTGTTGCCCGCCGAGAGAAATTACCCACTAATTGAAAAAGCAGCCTTCGCCGTTGTCATCGCCACAAGGAAGTTAAAACCCTACTTCGATGCACACCCCGTGACGGTCCTAACCGATCAGCCGTTGGAGAAAGCTTTGGAAAAGTTTGAGCAGTCCGGCAGGCTCATCAAATGGGCAGTGGAACTCTCTGGTTTCGGCATTCAGTACAAACCAAGGCCTTCGATAAAGGGGCAAGCGCTTGCAGATTTCCTGGCCGAATGCACATATCAGGAAGAGCCAAACCCAGGCATATGGGAGGTCTACACCGACGGCTCCTCCACGACGAACAGCTCAGGAGCCGGCATCCTTATCATCAGCCCAAACGGGGACGAGTTTGAGTACGCCCTGAAATTCACCTTCTCGGCCTCGAACAATGAGTCCGAATACGAGGCGGTGATAACCGGAGTCGAGCTAGCTAGGGTCTGAGCGCGAACACATTGTGTTGAAAATCGACTCGCTGTTGGTTACCAACCAAATCAGAGGGGAGTATGAGGCTCGGGACGACGGAATGGTAAGGTACCCGGAGAGGGTAAAAGCCGACGTAGCAAAATTGAAATCCTTCCAAATCCAGTGCGTTCCCAGATCCGAGAACAACCGGGCCGACGCTCTCTCTAAGCTGCCAGCTCAACCATCAAGAATGTCACCAACCGTCTTTGGTAGATATCGGAATGCGAAAAGCATCACTGAGACCGTCGGCATGGTGGGTAACATAGAGACCGAGACAACGTGGATGACTCAGATAATGAGATACAAGCTTACGGGTGAATTGCTTGGGAGGGCCGCAATCCCTCGGCCAAAATAAAAGGATCGCCGCCCGGTACACGTATTCGAAGGGGAACTGTACAGAAGATCCGTAATAAGACCACTCTTGAAGTGTGTCGGTCCGGCCGACGCAGAACTGATACTGACAGAAATTCACGAAGGCATCTGTGGACATCACATGGGGGCAAGAACACTAGCCCACAAAGCTCTCCGAGCTGGCTACTTCGCCCACCATGCTTCAAGATTCCGAACGAAGACCAAGAAGTGCACGAACCGTCGGATGCACGCCCCGGTGATACACGCTCCCTCCGAGAGACCTACGGTAGGCGCTTAGTCCCCTTCCCTTCGCGCAATGGGGGATGGACATGCTAGGGCCATTCCCGCGACCTCCGGAGGAAGGAAATTCTTAATCGTCGCCGTTGAATACTTCACCAAGTGGGTTGAGGCCGTAGCGATGCAAAGAAAGACCACAGCAGCCGTCAGAAAGGTAATCTGGGAAAACGTTATAACCCGCTTCGGATTGCCCCAAGTTATGGTATTTGACCACGGCCGAGAATTTTGGAGCGACCTGATAATGAACTGGTTAGAGGAGCTGGGCATCAAGTTTGCGTATTCCTCCGTCTGCCATCCGCGAGTAACGGCGGCGGAGGCGACCAACAAAACCATCCTCAACGGCTTGAAGAAGACAGTTGAAGACCTTAAGGAAGGTGGGCCGATGAACTACCGGCGTCTGTGGTCCCTTCGAACCACGGAGAAAGAAGCAACGGGATACACCCCCTTCCACCTAGTCTACGGCTCCGGCGATCCTGCCGATCGAAGCGACGGTGCCGACATTGAACGACCACCTTTGACCCGGTGAAAACGAGGAGGGCCTAAGGGCTTCCCTAGACACTGTCGAAGAAAGCCGAGACACGGCACGCCTGAACTTGGCCGTATATCAAAACCGGATGAAGAGAGCCTACAACCGAAGAGTCCACAAAAGGGACTTAAAAATAGGAGACCTAGTCTAAGGAAGTCGGTGCCCACCAACAAAGGAAATATTCATGGCAAATCGACGGCCAACGGGAAGGTCCCTACGAGTGGTTGAGGAGATGAGGCGGGTACATACCGGTTGACAGACATGGGAGGTGTGCCTTTGATGAGCCATTGGAACACCGACAACTTGAGAAAATACTTTGTATAGCGGCGGAGGTATCCAAACCCATTGTGGACACCCCAACAATCAATCATAACATATAAATGAAACGCCTGGTTCTCCATCAAGGTGTCTGTCCCCTCCGAAATTTGCCACCAGACGAGGGAAGAAACGCTATCGAAGCCGCAACCCCGATTACCTCGGTCAAAACCGAGAGCGACGGGGAACCCGACGGCCGATACACTAAAAGAGAAACGTATACTCAGCGCAATTGAGACGCCAATCTAAGCGGTCAATATGCCTACGATTCTTTAACGCTATCGAAGCCGCAACCCCGATTACCTCGGTCAAAACCGAGAGCGACGGGGAACACGACGGCCGATACGCTAAAAGAGAAACGTATACTCAGCGCAATTGAGACGCCAATCTAAGCGGTCAATATGCCTACACGCTATTCTAACGCTTATCGAAGCCGCAACCCCGATTACCCCGGTCAAAACCGAGAGCGACGGGGAACACGACGGCCGATACGCTAAAAGAGAAACGTATACTCAGCGCAATTGAGACGCCAATCTAAGCGGTCAATATGCCTACACAGTTACGAACGCTATCGAAGCCGCAACCCCGATTACCTCGGTCAAAACCGAGAGCGACGGGGAACACGACGGCCGATACGCTAAAAGAGAAACGTATACTCAGCGCAATTGAGACGCCAATCTAAGCGGTCAACATGCCTACACAGTTACGAACGCTATCGAAGCCGCAACCCCGATTACCTCGGTCAAAACCGAGAGCGACGGGGAACACGACGGCCGATCGCTAAAAGAGAAACGTATACTCAGCGCATTGAGACGCCAATCTAAGCGGTCAACATGCCTACACGATTCTGAACGCTATCGAAGCCGCAACCCCGATTACCTCGGTCAAAACCGAGAGCGACGGGAACACGACGGCCGATACGCTAAAAGAGAACGTATACTCGGTATGATTGAGACGCCAATCTAGCGGTCAATATGCCTACACAGTTACGAACGCTAAAAACGTTGAACACAGTTGAGACGTGCATTCAAACTGCCTCGGTCATGCCGAGTGTAAAAACGAACGCACTCAATCAGTAACGCGAAAAGACAAACGAGGAACTGTGATCGAAGCCCCGGCCAAGCCAAAGGCCGGCAAGATAAATTTATTACAGATGATTGCAAGGAGAGTACAAACGACGGCCGTCCCCACAAGGGTAGCCTAAACTCTACCTACCAAAGCTTTACAAAAAGCGAAAAAACAAAAAAGCAAAAGATTACAGACTTGGGATTTGAAGCGCCAAAAGGATGGCAGGGAGAGAAGGCTCAATAATTGGCCCCCGAACAGCTGAAGCTATCCGAGACGCCGGGTGAGTCCGGTGACGACCGCCCGTCTCCCTACGCCTGTTGTTGCCCTCCATCAGTAGCAACAGCACCTTCGGTGACCGGTTTTGAGGAAGGCTGACCATCTCCAAGCAACTCCTTGGCCTCAGCTGTCTGAGCCGCCTTCGCTGCCTCCGCTTTTGCTGCAGCCGCTGCTTCTGCAGCATCGGCCATCTCATCAAGGTGCTGGTCAAATTTTTCCCACGAGAAGGAGCCGTCGGGGACAGTCCTTCTGATTGCCTCCCTGGCCGCCTCCTCGGCCTGGTCCCGGAACTGGACGCACATTTTAGGGAGGAGATCATCTTGGAGCATTTCAATATCCTTCTCTTTTTGAGCAAGGATAGCCTGCATGTCACTGAGCACCTCCGCCTGCTTGTGGAACCGATCCTCCCACTCGTCCCTCTTGGCAACCACAGCGTCATAGGCACCTTTATACCTATCCCGCTCCTCCATCATCTTGGCCGTGGCGCCATCAGCATCCTCAACTTTGGCCCTCTCGGCCCTCAGCTGCTTCTCAGCCTCCTCCGCACGCCTCACAGCAGCATGAAGATCCAGCTTAGCCTTCCCGGCTTCCCCCTTTGCAGCGGAGAGATCCAGCTGGAGCCTTGCAATCAGCGGCCCAGATTGGGCCGTGGCCTTTTCTTGCTCCATAATAAGGGAGGCGGCTAGACGACTCCATCTCCCCAGCCTCTTATATATTTTCTCGCCCTCCGCCACGAGCTCGGTGGGAGTAACCTTCTGGGGTGAGGAGTCCACGACGACGTTTTGGTCACCAGCCTTCTCAGTCGCCTTCTCAGTCGCCTTCTCAGGCTGCTTCCCTACTCGCCGTTCAGTGAGAACGGCAGCTGACAACGGTTGATCTACAAAAAATTTACACAGAGCATCCATGTCACCTTGCGTTGACACGTCAGAAAGCCTATCGTCAGGAATGTCCAACGAGCCGGCTAAATCCGAACCACATGTTAAGTCCGTACCAGTTTGAACCCTCTTAGTTGGAGGGTGGTGGAAGCGAGCTCCTCCCCGCAACGGTGGAAGCGGACGGTGGGTCTTTCCTCTTCCTCGGAGAAGGGGCCTTAGCAACGATCACCTCCTCCTCGAAAATGTTGATCACCTCCACATGACCCTTTTCGACCGGCCCCGGGGTCGAAGAGGGAGTTGCCATTGATCTGACCGCCGACTTGGGCGCCGCCTTCTTTGATCTCTTGACACGCCACCAAGAACCCGTGCTTGAGCCGTCTCTCGATCCAACGCCCTCGTCTGTTTGTCCATGAGTTCGTTAGGGGATAGTCGGCGATCCTTCGTTTCAGCCGTAGGATGACGGATGAGAACCTTCCCGTCCTTATCAAGCCCCAGCCTCCCCAAGTCTTTCTCTGACAGATCCTGACCAAACCGATCTGCAAGGAATCAAACAAGAGTTACATGAAAGAAGTAAGAAAGCTCCAAACAGGAACATAACAAGCAAAGGTGGGCCTCACACCGACCCTACTCACCACGGCTGAGGGCCCGTATGAGGCCGACGCGGCATAGCAGCTCGTCTGAAGAATAATCGAGTCGGGGCGACCCATCCCTCCTCGGATCAAATAACTGCATTGCCCGCTTCTCATCCGCAGTAAGAGGGACAAAAGTAGCGTCCATCTTAACCTTGCTACCCCGGGAGACGTATTTCTCATACTCTTCCCGGGTCTCACACCGTAAGTGAACGGGGCCCTGAAAAGACCGAGGCAACGGGTAGTCCTCCGGCACTTGGACGTACACCCATCGCTCTTGCCAGTCTTTGCAGGAAGTAAGCTTGTTTACGGAGACATATCCCGGCTCCGTCTGCACGCTGTACCACCCCACCCTTCGGGCAAATGACGGCCGAAGACTATGAAGTCGGCGGAATAAGTTGACCGTGGGGACCTCCCCTCTAAAGAGACAGAGCCACACAAAGCCGATTATCGTCCTCATGGCCAACGGATGCAGTTGGGCCACGGCAAGATTCATAGCTTTGATGACGGCCATGACGTGTTCGTTCAAAGGAAACCGGAGCCCGTACTCCAAGTGCCTGATGTACACGCCGATATGACCCGGGGGAGGACAGCAGACCGCCTGACCCTCCCGAGGGAAAACAATTTTATACCCCTCACCAAGGAAGAAGTGATCTCCGAAAAGAGTTTCTCCGGAGCTGCCTGCGAATTTATTTGTCCAGACACGGTCGAGGCCAGTCGTACAGGCCTCACCATGGTCTGGAATAGCCCTCCTCCCACCACCAACAGGAGCCCCCTCACCACGATCCGGAGTAGTAATCCTCCCACCCTCACCAGGAGCCCCCTCATCTTCATCCTCATCTTCCAACTCCTCCAGGAGGGGCATATCAGCTACGGGGGAAGGAGACCTAGGGCCCCCAAACCTTAGCGGGATGGCCTCCAGTACCTCCTCCTCATCAAGACGCGACGGGGAACCCCCCGGCGCAGAAGTACCAATCCCGGCATCAGAGGACATGATTCACAACAAATTACTAGCAAGAAAAACAAAAAGTTTGCTTGTTTACCTTAAAGAAAAACACTCGCCGGATCAAATATTCCGAAGATTAAGAAGACGAAGACAACCCTTGAAAGTTTGGAGAGATGAAGATTTTGGAGAAAATTTTCGAAAATAAAATGGAGGCCAAAATCACGGAATAACTGCCCTATTTATAGAGAAAAGCCCATGAAGAAGGACCAATCAGGGCACAGCCCATGAAGCGTCAACCAATCAGCGAACACACACGTGTCAAGCATGCAACCGCGGAATGTCAATCGTTGCAACAGTTGAATGTCAATCAATGCAACAGTGACCAAGCGTCTTCAACACGCCCATTCACATCTCTTCGACTCTTCATCTCCCTCAACAAACTCCTAGGTATCTAGTCTCCGCCGGCTACCGATCAACCAAGCCAGGAGGCACCGGCCGGGGGCAATCAAAGTCAACCGGCACTCTCGACTTCCACCGGTCTCGGCCAAGATCATGTTCTTTTCCACATCGGATACCCTTTACGCATCCATGTGGAGGGGGGATATGGTATATGGTGCGGCCTAACAAGAGCCACGCCGATACACAAGAAGACACCGATACAGAAAAGTTTGCGAAATTCACTTAGTGCAGAATATATGCTCAGCATACATCGGAGCCCATACCACGGCATAGACTACGCTGGGGGCAAATTGATGGGGCATATTCTGCACCGCTGACCAAGTCAACACACCGAGCAAGGTCAAAGATATCCACAAAGAAGTCAACGACTTAGACACGCAATGACCGATGCATCCCATCGGCTCACACTGGTCTCGGCGACAACTGCCAGTAGGGGCGCATATCCACGTACTCACATCCAAGGCCCTCGGCCGGCCTGCCATAGGTCCATTGGCCGAGGGTAGAACGGTCTTTCCACCTGATAACCACTTGGCCACTACGTGACAAAAGGTAAAAGCCTATAAATACTCCTCAACCCTCTTTGAGGAAAGGATCCAACAACTAAACCTAAATACACTATTCATTTGGTAATATCTCCCTTATCTCTCTACAATACATACCTAGTCAAGCAACACAGCTTAATCCTTTAAGTTTACTGACTTGAGCGTCGGAGTGAGTACGCTTGGCACAAAGCCAAGCCCTCAGTTCGTTCGTTGTTGCAGGAGAGGCCGAGAGGGACGATAGAAGCAAGAAGGGTTCAACCCAAGACATCATTCTACAAGCCACGGGTGGTAACGATACTTGCTCTGGAATTACACCCGGAACAATTTTATTTAACCTAAGTGTTGGGTTCCTTATATTGATGATAACATGCCCATTTGATTTGTGCTATCTTAGTTTACCTTTTCAGGATTAATGATTAATTCAAGCATGAATTAAGAAGTGTTGAAGTTGTTAATCATCCCATTGTATTGAGTCTTAGTGTCATCTAATGTACAAGTGAGAAAATAGAGTATCTTAGAGTAATAGAAACAGTCAGGACGACTGTTACTTTCATTAGTAAACAACTGCTTGGATTGTTGCCACAATTCGTAACACTTGAAGCCCTTTTTATCTTTTGAAAATCTTTCACGTGTCTCTTATTTTTCAAAGATAAAACTTCAGATTTTATTAGGAGTTGGCCTTCAATAAAGAGTGGTTTGAATAATTATTAATTTCAAAATGTTTCCTCTTTGTGCAAATTCAACCCTTTGGTCTTTTAGAAAACAAGAAATGCTTTTTGCCATATTTGTGTAAACTTGTCATCATGTGACTTGTTCCCTCTTTGTTTTCTAAATTTGCATGAGCTTTTATGGATATCTTTCAAACACTCTTTCTCTATTCTTGCCTTTACAAAAGAGCCCTCTTTGGTGCAAGTTTTGGGTGGTTGCTAAAGCTTTTCACATGTGTGGTCTTTGACCCTTCAAAACCCTAGCAACCCCTTCACTCACCCTCTCTATATAAGACGTGCCTCTCCCTCATAAAATCTCAAGACTTTTCTGAAATATTTTCTAAGTTTGCAATTTGTTTTAAAAGCTTAAAACCGTGTCTTTGCAAAACCTTCAAAAGTCTTCAAGTTGTTACAGTCGTGGCTACTGTTACTTTATAATACTAAACTCTCTTGCTTATGAATTGTTGATCTTGTAAAAGTTGTCCATCTCTATTCTTTGCTAAGAATATGCTAGTGAAAACTTGATCCTATAACATTCTAAGTGTGTTAGTAGAGTTTAGGACGGAGTAGTCTTTAACTCTTGGCAACCGGAGTAGGTTGCGAGTTGGCTTGTCATAAGAACGGAGTAGTTCTTGGACTAGCTTTACAACCGGAGTAGGTTGGTGTCTTTTATTATACGGGTCTTTTAGTTGTCGGAGTAGATCACTAAAAGAAAGCAATAAAAAGGTAGATTGGACGTAGGCACTTGAGTTTCTTGCCGAACCAATTCAAAAATCTCGTGTTCAATCTTCTTTACTTTATTTCCGCTGCTCTTTTATTATTGTTTGTCGTGCTTTGCTTAAACCTTCGAAGTAACAGTTCATCATACTGTCACATTTGGTCTGCAGTCCGTATTCCACAAACTGAGACAAATAACTACAGTCAGAACGATTGTTACTTTCATACTTCAGCAAACATTTATTTTAGTACTCGTGTAATCTAGCAATATTACTCGAAGTATTACTTTATCTCTTTTGTTCTTGGAACTCACTTTAATCAATAAAGTTGTAGTTACAAATTTTTAAATAGTACCTAATTCACCCCCTCCCCCTCTTAGGTACTTGAATCCATAAACTCAACAATTGGTATCAGAGCCTCGTGCTCTTGATCGAGGCTAATCGCCTTAGAGTTTGATTCGTGGGTAATGGATTCCGAGAAACACTCCAAGATCCCGGTCTTTACCGGTTCGAATTTTGGATGGTGGAAACTCAAAATGGAACATTACATCAAAAGTATCGATTATCAATGTTGGAACATCATCCAAAATGGACCTCTTGCCATTGAGGAAACCGATATCTTAAACGGTTTCACCAAGACAAAAGAGGAAAGAAATTACAATGAAAATGACTTCAAACTCGCCGAAAAGAATTCCAAAGCAATGTCGATTCTTCAACGTTGTGTTGGTGAGGGGGAAGTTAGTCGAATCTCCGGATGTACTACGGCAAAATCTATTTGGGATTCCCTTGTACTTGCCTATGAAGGGACGTCCCAAGTAAGAAAACACCGTATTGACCTTCTCATGCAACAATATGAGATGTTTAGAATGTCAAAAGACGAGTCCTTAAATAGTTTCTCTTCACGTTTTTCTTGCATTATTAATGAGCTTAAAAGTTTAGGAAGGAATTTCGAGTCCGAGGACATCATTCGAAAAATCCTTCGTAGTCTAACCCCTAAATGGCAACCCAAAGTCACCGCCATAGAGGAAGCTAAAGACTTGTCAACCCTATCTCTTCATGAACTAATGGGATCACTAATGGCTCACGAGTTTAATCTCGATAAGCATTCTAGTGAGTCTTCAAAGGGAAAGAGTCTCGCCCTCACATCCTCTCCAAGTGATGGAGAAGATGAGGAGGAAGACGAGTTTGCTATGTTCACAAGGAACCTAGCCGGGTTGGTCAATGGCCAAGGAAACAAAAGGTTCACTAACAATTACTCGAAAAAACGCTTTCCTACGAAACGACCTAACTCCACCGTGGGATGCTTTAAATGTGGTGATAAAACTCACCAAATTAAAGAATGTCCCAAGTGGGATGAAATCAAATCAAAGGAAAGAAGATAAAAGGTTAAAAAGGACTATAACATAGAGTCATGAGTGCTATTTGGGGAATGTCCGACTCCGAGGAATATGAGGAACTCATCGAGGAGGAACTAGAGGCTAAAATGTGTCTTACAAATCATGGTAAAGAAAAAGTCTCCAAAACCTCAAAACTTGAACACTTAAGATGCCTCATGGCTAATCCCGACGATTCCGACTCCGATTCCGACAACAAGGTAAATCATTTAAAGGCCAAGGCTAGAACTTAATCCAAAGAGAAAGTATGTAAGCTTCTTGACCAACTTTTTGATAAGTGCCGGTTTCAAAATGATAAGCTTGAGGTAATGCAAAATGAGATTGAGGAAATTGCTCAAGAGGTCTTTAATCTGAAAAATGAACTAAAAGCAACAGACAGCTTCACTGTCACATCTGAGGCTTATGATGAAGTTAAAAGAGTCAACAAGTTAAACAAACATTTGACTAGAGAACTAGAGCGTCTTAGGATGACCCCCACGGACGTCCTTGACCTTGAAAATGTCAACACTACCTTGGTGATGCAAGTTTCCTCACTAACCAAGGAACGTGATGATCTTTTGAAGGACAAAGATGATCTCGAAAATGAAGTATATGACCTTGTGGTTGAAGTTGTCGACCTAAGAGAAACAGTCTCTAAGACTGTTGCTTCTGACAAAGATTTAGACAAGTCAAATGAAAAGATTAAATGTTTGGAAAACGAAAACAAATGTCTAAAAGGTGAGGTTGTTTGTCTCAAAAATGAAATAGAAGCTCTTCATGATAGGCTTACTTTCTTTCAAAAAGGTATGCCCGAATGTAGCACTTCTAGTTCTTCTCCTCATCATAGATCCGATGAAATCGTTGATCTAAAGAAACGTCTTGATGAGATGACGTCTAAATATGAAGAGTCTAAAGAACGAATCATGTATCTTGTGTCTAAACTCAACAACCACACCCATGACTTCATAGTTGAGAAAAGATTGTCCATTGAAAGTGTCAACAATGATGAACTCAAGAGGGAAAAAGAAAAGAATTCGCATCTCCTCTCATGTGTCAATGATTTGACCAATGAACTTGTTAGTGCTAAGAACATCACTGAAAAATGGGAAGGAAGTCAAACCGTGTTAAACTTCCTCACGAATCAAACCGAGAGATGTAATAAAACTACTGGTTTGGGGTTCAAATGGAACAGTCAGACTAACTGTTGCTTCCAGAAGCCTAAAACTGATTTTAGAAGGAGAAAATACGTGGGTCTTCCCGAATACATCATTTGCAATTATTGTGGTAAGAATGGTCATGTCCTCAACACTTGTGAGAAAAGGTTTCATGACATTAACAAGAAC
Source organism: Silene latifolia (assembly GCF_048544455.1). Taxonomy (NCBI): domain Eukaryota; kingdom Viridiplantae; phylum Streptophyta; class Magnoliopsida; order Caryophyllales; family Caryophyllaceae; genus Silene; species Silene latifolia. The sequence continues at coordinate 135,521,794 of NC_133526.1, forward strand.
ATCAAAATAATTAAGCAAAAATGGATTAGGAAAGATACCATAAGATATGTTGATCACAAAAGGGGACCCAAGTTTGTTTGGGTTCCTAAACTCAAAGTCTAATCTTGTGCAGGGCTTGGTGAGAGGCGGCCGCAATTGGTACTTGGATAATGGATGCTCTCGTCACATGACGGGTGATAGAAGCCAATTCCTCTCACTTAAAGCATATAATGGTGGCACGGTAAGGTTTGGTGACAACAAGAAAGGTGAAGTAATTGGCATTGGAAAGGTTGGTAAGTCATCATTACTTTGTGTCGACAACGTGCGGCTTGTCAAAGGTTTGAAGCATAATCTCCTTAGTATCTCTCAACTTTGTGATAAGGGTAATTTTGTAGAATTTAGTGCAATATGTGTCGAATATTTGATGCCACTACTAAAGAACTAATACTCGAAGGAAGACGTGTCAAAGACGTATACTTAACTAATTTGAACACTCTATCCGGTCACACCATGTCATGCATGAGTGTAATGAACAATGATCCTTGGTTATGGCATAAAAGGTTTGGTCATGTTAGTACAAAAACTCTTAATACCCTTAAAAGACTTGACTTAGTTGAAGGTATTCCGAACATGAAGTTTGATTTTAATAAAGTATGTGATGAATGTGCTAGAGGCAAACATGTTAGAAGTTCCTTTAAATCCAAAAGAATTATGAGTAAATCTCAACCTTTGCAACTTTTAAATATCGACTTGTGTGGACCAATGAGAACTAGAAGTAGAGGTGGTAGTCGGTATGTGTGTGTCATTGTTGATGATTACTCTAGGTTCGTTTGGGCACTCTTCCTAAGCTCTAAGGATGAGACATTTGATGAGTTTCTAATTTGGTTAAGAAAGATTCAAAATAAACTTGGTTTAAAACTTGTTTCAATGAGAACCGATCACGGAACCGAATTCGAAAACTCATCATTTGGTGCTTATTGTGATGACAATGGTGTAGACCATAACTTCTCGGCTCCTAGAACACCACAACAAAATGGTGTGATTGAAAGGATGAATAGAACCCTTGAAGGAATGGCTAGAACAATGTTATTAACTAGTAAGTTGCCTAAGAACTTTTGGGCCGAAGCGGTAAATACCGCTTGCTACATTCATAATCGTGTCATGATAAGGAGTATATTGAATAAAACTCCATATGAATTGCTACGTGGAAGAAAACCCAACATTTCATATTTTAGATGTTTTGGAAGCAAATGTTTTGTTCATAACAATGGTAAAAACAACTTGGGTATGTTCGATCCACGTAGTGATGAAGGAGTATTTATTGGGTACTCCGATCATAGCAAGGCCTATAAAGTCTACAATAAATGAACCTTGTTAATTGAAGAAAGCATCCACGTCATTTTTGATGAATCTAGTGTGCTTGGACAGGTACAAAACGTGAATGATGATGATGATAGTGATGACGATGAGTTTGAGATTGGTCTTGTTTGAAAGGACTTCGTGTTCGCGGACGAAGAAGCTCCCAGAACTGAATTGCAACAGACACAGGGACTGTCACCTTCAAAGGAGATAAGCAACTTAGGGGGAACACGTAGCACCTCTGCTACTGTTTCCTCTCTGGAAGCAACAGACCCAACGACTGTTGCCTCTACCTCCAGAACTGAAACAACCCAAAACAGTGAGGATGAAGATCCTTCCAGGCCAAAAGAAACAGTCACTGTGACTGATGCTGTTGAGGGGGAACAAGAAACTATTGTTCCAAAGAAGTGGAAACATCAAAGGTCTCATCCACTCACCAATATTACAAGTGATCTTAACTCGGGAATTCGAACAAGATCATCCATCAACAATCTCGCTCATCTCAATGAGTATTGTGCCCACAATGCCTTCCTCTCTCAAATTGAACCTTCAAATGTAACAGTTGCTCTGACTGATGCAGACTGGTTCCTTGCCATGCAAGAAGAACTCAATCAATTCAAAAGAAACGAGGTATGACACTTAGTCCCTAGACCGCCTAATCGTACCGTCATTGGTACTAGGTGGGTCTTTCGCAATAAGCTTGATAACTCGGGAGAAATTGTAAGGAACAAGGCTAGACTAGTGGTGCAAGGTTATAACCAACAAGAGGGTATTGATTACGATGAAACCTATGCACCGGTAGCTAGACTTGAGGCCATACGATTGCTTATAGCTTTTGCGGCTCACAAAGGCATTAAACTCTTCCAAATGGATGTCAAAACCGCTTTCTTAAATGGATATTTGGAAGAAGATGTCTTTGTAGAGCAACCACCGGGTTTTGAGAACAATGACTTGCCTAACCATGTTTTCAAATTAGACAAAGCTCTTTATGGTTTAAAACAAGCACCTAGGTGTTGGTATGATAGATTGTCTAAGTTTCTTATTGAAAATGGTTTTAAAAGAGGCTCCGTTGACAAAACATTGTTCTTAAAGTCACAGTCAGCTGAACTGTTGGTTGTCCAAGTATATGTTGATGACATTATATTTGGTGCAACAAATGAACTCCTTTATGTGTATTTTTCGGAACTAATGAAATCGGAGTTTGAAATGAGCATGATGGGTGAGCTAGGATTTTTCCTTGGGCTCCAAATTAAGCAATCAAAGGATGGAATCATGATCCATCAACAAAAGTATATTAAGGAAATGCTTAAGAAATTTAGGATGACTAATGGTAAGTCTCATGATACACCTATGGTAGCCGGGTCCAAATTGGACAAAGATGAACTCGGTAAGAATGTTAGTGATAAGGTGTATAGAGGTATGATAGGGTCACTTCTCTACTTGACCGCAAGTCGTCCCGACATTCTTTTTAGCATTTGTTTATGTGCTAGGTTCTAAGCAAATCCGAAAGAATCACATTTTAAAGCCGTTAAACGAATTCTTCGATATTTGATTGGAACACAAAATCTTTACTTGTGGTATCCCTTACATTGTCCTTTTGATCTCATAGGCTTTTCGGATGCGGACTATGCGGGGTGCACGGTTGATAGAAAGAGCACCTCCGGAATTGCAACATTCTTGAGTCCTTGTTTAATCTCTTGGGGCTCAAAGAAACAAAACACGGTAGCTCTTTCAACGGCCGAAAGTGAGTACGTTAGTGCCGCACATTGTTGTTCTCAATTACTTTGGGTAAGACAACAACTCTTGGATTTTGGTATTATTTTTGACTCCGTTCCCATAATGTGTGATAATACGAGTGCAATAAATATTTCCAAAAATCCTATTCAACACTCTAAAACCAAACATATTGATATTCATCACCACTTTATTCGTGATCATGTGGAAAAAGGACATGTTAAACTTATCTTTTGCAAGACCGAAAATCAAATTGCCGATATTTTCACTAAGCCACTTGCAAGAGAACATTTTGAGAAATTTAGACTAGAAATTGGGTTAATTAATTGCTTGTGATTTTTAGTATGAGTTTTACAAATTTCCTTAATTGATTAAATTAAAATTGGATATATGTTATTAAGTATTCTAAGTGCATTGACATCATTTTTAGACCAAAAATTGACACCGTATTCGTGAGTCGGTAATCACTCAACCTCATATCTAAATTTATGTTTATAATACGTTACCTTGCGTTTTTATCTCGAGTGATTAAATGTGTTTAGTTGGGCCAACTACCTCACCTCCTTCATTTATTGGGCCATTTACTCCCTTTAACCCACCTTCTATCCCTACCCGTCCAACCTTCTAACCCACAACATCCATCTCTTCATCTCCCAAATCCTACCATCTCACCTACCCACTAACCTACCCTTAACCCACCATGGTAAAAACATCCTACAATACCACTATACCCATCAAACCCACAAAAATTACCTCACTACCTGTCACATCTGACCCACCAACAACAACAACTCCAATCATGCCTTCACCTAAAATCTCCCACGCCTTTCCTCCACAAACCTCAACCTCGACTCCATCTCCATCACCAAACCCAGAACTGCCTAACCCTCTTCCAAATCCTCTTTCCACTGTTCCACCATCATCCGACGACATCCCCATCTCCACCATGGTAGGACGTTGCACTCGAGGAGGTCGGAAGAAGAGCACTGCTGTTCCAAGCTCTTCCTTTGAACCGGTTACGGTGAATGTTGAGGATATTGAAGAAACTGAGTTCGATCTGAATGAAAATCCAACCAAGTCCGCCGAATCAGATCCGATTCCGGCGAAGAAAAACAACAAAAGAAAAGACAAAGCTTCCTCTTCCCAATTACCCCCTATTTCTGAAAGTGTCGAGCAAAGCAACATCGAAAACCCTACTGCTAACCCCCCTGATGAAACACCCACACCCAGTGATCCACCTCCGAAAAAATCAAAACAATCAAAGAAAAAATTGGTGTACCTCTCTCCCTCAGATTCGGTTTCCCTAACCTCTAAATGGGATTTGGCTCTTGTTTGGGATCACCTTGAAAGCATAGATCTCCCTACCTCCATCTACAAAAATTGTGAGAGGTTGATGAATCCCAAAGCCATCCATTCTCCTCGGGTTTACAACCAAACTTGGTTCGAGCCTCCCGCCTTTCACACTGTCTGTGACATGATTTTGGCTCAAGGTTGGGAAAAATTGCTGGAAATGCGTGAACCGGTCTTTGTGAGTGAGGTGATTCAATTCTTTGCAACCGTCCGAGTTGATAAATCGGGTGAATTTCTTATGGCTAAGATGAACGGTAAGCCTCTGAAACTTTCTCAATCTGATTTTGCTACCGCCCTTGGTATCCCCACCGGAGGTTATGACAAACTCCCCTCCGAAACCTGGGTTGCTTTACCTTACGCCTCACCCCTTAGTGTCGCTCAAGTCGTGTGTCCCAAAGCTGTCACTTGTGGTCCAGTGAGCAATACCCAGATACCACCTCCTCTTCGAATTATCTTTAACATGTTGTGTCGATCAATTTATCCCTCGGGTGATCGGGGAAAACTCACCATAGCTCAACAATATTTAATCTATCATATTGAAACTCACAAAAAGGTGAACTTAGTTGGGTTAATGTTTAAGCGTTTTCATCTTATTTCGACCAAACTTCGTAGACCCTCTTCTAGCATGCTTCACTTGCCCTATGGAATGTGGTTATCGGTTGTGCTCAAGGCACAAGGGGTTTTAGTGAGTACTAGCTTGGGTTCTTTAGACATGTGCGATGTTATGAGTAATGGTCAAATGGGGAAAATGCTCATCAAGGTGGAAAATGATGAATTGATTTTTGTGACAATTAAGACGGATCCTGAGGTTGGGTCGTCTAGTCAAGTGAAACGGGTAGTATGCGGGAAGTTCTTCAAGCTGTGGCTGAGTTGAGTGCTTGGATTAAGCAAGATGCTCATAAAAAAGATTTAGCTATCTCGGCCCTTGCTTCCACCGTGGACCTCATCCGTGGTGAGGTGGATATCATCTCAACTCTCGTGTCTACAAAGGTAAATGGTGATGATGCTCATGTGGATGATGATCCTTTGGGTAGTAGCTCGGATGGTGAACAAGCTTCCTCCCCTTAGCCTATCCCTTCCTTCTCGGCCTCCTTGACTTTGCCCATGCCCTTTTTCATTTTGCCCCACCGTGTTGTGCCCTTCTAAAACTATTCTCTTTACTTGTTATTTTGATGCTTGGTGGTGTATTTTAAACTCTATTTATCCGTGGTGAACTATGGTTAACTTATGTTTAATCCATAAATTTATGTTGACCTTGTTACCTTGTCACGGTTATATGTGTCTTTTTGCGTTTTCTTGTGGTTATCTGCACTCTAATGCCTTTGACATCCCTATCCTTTTTGATGATGTCAAGAGGGGGAAAAGGTAAACTCATGCTCTTAATCTCATTGCATTTTGATTAACTAATGTCTAGGCCTAACCTTCTTAGTTTTGAATCTTGTTTTGGGGCAATGTAAAATTGTCATGGTAGTTTGATTCTAGCTCTTGCCTTAGGTAAGGTAATATTGTCCCTTCTCTCATTTGATCTTGCTTGATTAAAATCTTGCATTAAGGTGTTTACATTGCTTATACATTCGTTTAGGGCTTGTCATCATCAAAGGGGGAATTTGTTGGGTTCCTTATATTGATGATAACATGCCCATTTGATTTGTGCTATCTTAGTTTACCTTTTCAGGATTAATGATTAATTCAAGCATGGATTAAGAAGTGTTGAAGTTATTAATCATCCCATTGTATTGAGTCTTAGTGTCATCTAATGTACAAGTGAGAAAGTAGAATATCTTAGAGTAATAGAAACAGTCAGGACGATTGTTACTTTCATTAGTAAACCGCTGCTTGGATTGTTGCCATAATTCGTAACACTTGAAGCCCTTTTTATCTTTTGAAAATCTTTCACGTGTCTCTTATTTTTCAAAGATAAAACTTCAGATTTTATTAGGAGTTGGCCTTCAATAAAGAGTGGTTTGAATAATTATTAATTTCAAAATATTTCCTCTTTGTGCAAATTCAACCCTTTGGTCTTTTAGAAAACAAGAAATGCTTTTTGCCATATTTGTGTAAACTTGTCATCATGTGACTTGTTTTTCCCTCTTTGTTTTCTAAATTTGCATGAGCTTTTATGGATATCTTTCAAACACTCTTTCTCTATTCTTGCTTTTACAAAAGAGCCCTCTTTGGTGCAAGTTTTGGGTGGTTGCTAAAGCTCTTCACATGTGTGGTCTTTGACCCTTCAAAACCCTAGCAACCCATTCACTCACCCTCTCTATATAAGACGTGCCTCTCCCTCATAAAATCTCAAGACTTTTCTGAAATATTTTCTAAGTTTGCAATTTGTTTTAAAAGCTTAAAACCGTGTCTTTGCAAAACCTTCAAAAGTCTTCAAGTTGTTACAGTCGTGGTTACTGTTACTTTATAATACTAAACTCTCTTGCTTATGAATTGTTGATCTTGTAAAAGTTGTCCATCTCTATTCTTTGCTAAGAATATGTTAGTGGAAACTTGATCCTATAACATTCTAAGTGTGTTAGTAGAGTTTAGGACGGAGTAGTCTTTAACTCTTGGCAACCGGAGTAGGTTGCGAGTTGGCTTGTCATAAGAACGGAGTAGTTCTTGGACTAGCTTTACAACCGGAGTAGGTTGGTGTCTTTTATTGTACGGGTCTTTTAGTTGTCGGAGTAGATCACTAAAAGAAAGCAATAAAAAGGTAGATTGGACGTAGGCACTTGAGTTTCTTGCCAAACCAATTCAAAAATCTCGTGTTCAATCTTCTTTACTTTATTTCCGCTGCTCTTTTATTATTGTTTGTCGTGCTTTGCTTAAACCTTCGAAGTAACAGTTCATCATACTGTCACATTTGGTCTGCAGTCCGTATTCCACAAACTGAGATAAATAGCTACAGTCAGAACGATTGTTACTTTCATACTTCAGAAAACATTTATTTTAGTACTCGTGTAATCTAGCAATATTACTCGAAGTATTACTTTATCTCTTTTGTTCTTGGAACTCACTTTAATCAATAAAGTTGTAGTTACAAATTTTTAAATAGTATCTAATTCACCCCCTCCCCCTCTTAGGTACTTGAATCCATAAACTCAACACTAAATACGATAATAGGATATTAAGTAAATAAGATTATGCGAGAAAATCTTACATCAGCTAGCAAAGTGCTCGATCGAGCATCTTCAATGTTCTCGATCGAGGAAACATCCAGCCAAACCTCTCGATCGAGGACTTCCTCTTCTCGATCGAGGAACACCATATTTGCACCTCTCGATCGAACATATGAAGTATTCGATCGAGGAATTTTCATCAACACAAAGCTCTCGATCGAGGAACTTGGCCAGCAAAATGACTCGATCGAGGAATCGGCTACTGAGTCAGCTCATAAAGGATATTGATTTGCTTCCAAAGTGACTTCACGCATCCCAAAGCAATAGGTATTTCCGCTCCAATTCTTCCATCTCCTCAATGCAAGCTAAAAGGACAATAAAAGGCTCAATTCTGCTTTTTTCAGGTCCATTCCTGCAATTAAAGACAAACAAACCAAAGTAGAATATTCGGGGGCATTTCGTAGTCTAAAACTACGAAAATCGGATAGAAATGCGTGTATATAAGACTTAAAAAGGCTATATAAAATACATGTCTCATTTTCTGAGACAGAATTTCAGCCCAGTCATACCTTTTATACCCGAACTTCATAGAGAAACCGAGCCATGAAAACTACTTCAACCAAGCATGTGAAAGACTACTAAATCCCCATATTAAACCACACATATGAGAGGGGATTTCCCGCGGCGCAGCAGTTCTTCCATACCAACTTAGCTGCCCGGGTTTGTTTAAAAAATCTTTTTCTTTTTTTGAATAAAGAATTAAACTTTAAGACAAATAAGGGAATAAAACCGAGCTAAGGGACGAAATTTCGACACTTTGTCGAGTAACCTACCACCGTTACCTCGAAAGCTCCTTAATCTTCAAATAAACGGTCCACAAGGCACGAGTCTTCCTCCGGGTCTTCAAATATTTCACCTAGAAGCAAGAAAACGGGATATTGAGGCTAAAAATCGAGACTTTAGAAAGATGGTCGAAATCGAAACTTCCACAAGAGTGGAATTTTCTTACCTAGAAAGTTGAAGGACGGAAAAGGGAAGCTAATGGCACAAAAATCAAAGGAAATGTTTGAGAAATGAGGAAGAAATATGAGGTTGAAGATTGAATAAAAATGGCGTTCATAGTTTATTTGTTATTGTTGTTTGATGTTGAACTTTCGAAGAGAAAAGAAAATGGAACGTGGGATTGGCTGGTTGAGAGTGAGAGTGAGGATTAAAATATTAGTTTAGTGAGTTGTTAGAAAAGTACGTGGGTGCGTTTTGTTGTCGATTTCTAGTTGGACCGCAATTTACTTAGGTTCAGAAGTGAAATGTGACAGGTCTTATACTAGACGAAAATACGTCTCAAGTTTACTATAATTTAAGACGGAATTTTTTATTATTATTATTATTATTATTATTATTATTATTATTATTATTATTATTATTATTATTATTATTATTATTATTATTATTATTATTTTCACTATTATTGCTTATCTAATCATGTGAGTTATACCAATCACAAGCAAATTAGACTAATTATTAGCCTAGAAATTTGTGACATACGAGACAAACACACGGCATACATGTGAGACAAACAAATCAACATGTTCATGCATACATCTCATAATCCATGCTAAAATATGAATTAAACTAAAGAATTTCATTATTTAATCCAATTAATCATACATTAACAAAAAGCAAAACAAAGATGCAAACTTTAATTATAAACATACTAATTAGACATAAAATGTATGTTATAATTTCTGATTAAAAGCAAAGACTTTAGAATCTTTCGTTTGTGTTGGAGGTGATTATGAATAAAGCATTAGTGGCAGTGGGTAAAAGAGCATGGTAGCCAACATATATCATACACTTACATCCATTGATACAATATGAAGACAAGCTATGCAGTGGGACAGTAAAATAAATATGTAAAAATAATTCACTCGAGAACAATGAATTATTAAAATATTTTGAAAAATTATGTTATGACATTGTTATGAACCCTTCGAAGATTACATCTTTTATACCACTGAAGTTACACTCCATAATTTTATAGTTGTTCTAATAAAATGTGAATTTATTTTTCGATTAATAATATAAATTGATCTATCACAAATTCTTCGGGAAGACGGTCTCTTCGTATGAGACCTTTAAAGTAAACCTACCGATCACACCAAGTTCGGGTTACACAAGTCTCTATTTTACGGGTATAGACATTGATAAAACGAGTTAGTTGCACTGAGTAAGGGCCTATTTTTTTGGACTTAATTTTAGCTCATTTCAGTTCAGTTCAGCTCTATTCAGTTCAGTTCAGGTTCATTCTGTTCAGTTCAGCTCTCCTCTTCACAAATAACTGTTACTTTAGTTCAGTTCAGCTCCATTAAGTTCAATTTATTTCAGTTCAGCTCCATTAAGTTCAATTCAATTCAAATAATTTCAGTCCAAAAGAACAAGGCCAAAAAGTATTGGCCGATCTACTTTAAAGTACTCCTCAATTCTTTCATAGTTATTATTGACTAATTTGATTTTACAACTTTTAAGATAGCCCCACATAGTCCGCGGGTTTAAGACTAGTTACACTTAAATTACCAACATTTGCAATTAGTGGTGAAACCAGGAATTGTTTGCATCTGGGACTAATTGTTTTTTTTCCAAGGTTCAAAATACATGAAAAGGCTTACAAGTCGATATGTGTACATGCTATTACACAATATTATTATTGAGTATTTCGTGTTTTAGCTTTGCATTTTAATCAACTTATTAATATTCGTAAACTATACATATTTATGCACTTTGAACCCCTTAACCAACCTCGTTTTTCAGGATAATATAGCTAATTATCGTCATTTTCATAGTCATAGTCATTTGCTTTTTATTTGTTATTCCCTCCTTTTATGGTCGTTTGTAGGAAAGGAGCTAATTGGAGCAGTTTTAGCATGATTTTGAGCTTAAATAAAGGCAAATCGGTTAACATAATGGTTATAAAAGAAGAGGAGGCAAGGCACAAGAACCCTTAGATCAATTAAACAAGATTTAGGATGATTTGGATGCTAACCCTCACGACTTATGGGGGCAACGATGACGAGAAGGATTAGAAGCGAAAACCGCTCAAATCCATAACAATAAGTGTTGGTTTGGCTATGAAACTATGATAGATGGAACGACATTGAAAGTAAAGTGGTCTAGCTTTTATAGATGGAACGACAACCAAAAATCAAGTAGTCTAGTCTTTTGAAGTACTCGATCCGGAGTCCGGATGAGCAAATGACGCCCATTTTACGATCCAAGCTCAACTAGCCGAGATCAGCGCCAAGTCGCCCGAAACAAGACTCAAGTCGCCCGACTACAAGGTCAGGAGTCACCAATTTTGGCTCAAATTTGAGATTTAGGATAAGTCTTGCATGATGATGGATTCTCGTATTGAGCCAACACTTTATTTAGCCCTCTAATTAACCCTAGTCTTGTAGACACTATATATACCCCTCTTGCAATAAGAATCTTTCTAAGTCCTCTTTGAGGAGGTTAAGCTCTCTTAGATTAGATTAAACACTCTTGGATAAGATTAGATTAGTCCTTTAATCTTTCCATATTTTACATTAAGCTTTCAATAATTGTTCTTTCAATTTACATCTTCAATAATTTACATATTAGATGTCTTGGGTTTATGCTTGAAGATTAGTGACAAGTCTTCACTTTTAGTCAAGGATTCATCTTATTGCTCTTTCTTTATTCCCAAGTTGATATACTCCCTCTGTTCCGGTCATTTTTTTGTCCTTTTTCATTTTGGGGTGTCTCAGTCAACTGTTGTCCTTTCTATTTTAACATTCCATTTGATGAGTAATTTGATCATTCACAGTCAATTTGGTCCACTTGTCATTTAGAAATTGCCCCCCTCCTCTTTCCTTGGTCTTTGTGCCAAAATCAAAGGACAACAATTAATCGAGACAGAGGGAGTACTTCTTATCGCTCATTACTTTAGTTCATCTTTCATCAAGTTTGTTAATTTCTTGTCTTAATCACCATGCCTAATATAGATTACATGTTTATTGTTGTTATTAGCATTTTTTTTTTTGCTAAAATGTGAGCTTTCATTATAAAGAGGCAAAACATACATCGTTACATTACATTTTCCAAACATTCACCCCTTATTTAGCTTGGTTTTACATGTATTATCCGCTCTTAGGAGTTATTATTTAAGCTTATATCGTCTTGGAAGTATTTCTTGTGCTTTTATGTCTTTTGTAAGAATTGTAGCGATTTTCCGTCATTTTTCCTATGTTAAGAAGAATCCCGAGCAAGGCGAAGCTAAAATGCGAGTAATGAAGCTAAAGTTGACGGGCCATCTTATTTTACAAGTCCCGACTCAAGAGGAGCTAGTAACATAACATTCCAAGCTCAAAAGAATAAAACAGAACGAGGTTATATGCTCATTTGAAGCCGAGTTCCATGCTAACTGATAGTCTTTGTCGCACACCTAATCAAAGATAAATTTCCCTAGACACAAATGAATGTAGTGCGAGGGGTCGAATACAAGGAGACGGGAATTGCGTTATGAAAAGCTATGAATAGACTTCTATCAAGGTCGGTTACGATTGATTGTTTGGTTGGTTTGATAACTTGTAAATCAAACGATGTAAATATATATGATAAAGGAGTCTATGGGAGTCGCGTCACACATGCAATTGTATATAGATGATCATGTCAAACTAAACGATGTAAATATTAGTGAATTTTAAAGCACCCATGTTAAGTTTTTCACAAATGGAATAGGCCATGACCCTTACACTAGCACCTAGGTCGCAAAGGGCCTTATCAATGGTATATGCGCCTATAGTGCAAGGAATAGAATAACTACCGGGGTCTTTAAGTTTAGAGGGAGACTTGTTTTGTAAGAGTGACTTCGGTGAAAGCAATGTTCTCAACCTCATTGAAGGATCGCTTCTTTGAGAGGATTTCTTTCATGAATTTCGAATAAGAAGGGACATGGGTAAGCAATTCAATAAATGGTACGGTAACTTGCAAATTCCTAACAACTTCAAATAACTTACCAAACTTACTCTCTTCTTTGCTCTTTGCTAGGCGGTGGGAAAATGACACTTGAACAACTTCCTTTGGAGGAGCATCCTCCACATCTTTCTCTTTCTCGACCACAATATGATCAACCACATTCTTTGAAATGGCATCACCTTCCTTAGCATTAGGAGAGATCTCTTTCCCAACAAGCACTTCTTCACTTTCTTTAGGCATAGGGGGCTCATCTTCCTTGGTACCAAGCTTACTCTTTTTCTTAAGCATGAATAAGTTGTGAGGAAATAGCACACGAACCTTAACAGGAGGATCTTTCCTAGCCTTCTTTTTGTAATTTCCCCCAAGCTTGGACTTTTTACTTACCACCTCATCATCCAAAGTCATGGATGGCTCATCATAGCTCATACCACTCCTCAATTGAATGACATTGACCATTTCATGTGGTTGCTCACCTTGGGGTGGTAGTTGACCTGTCTTTCTTTGAGAGCTATAAGCATCTAGTTGAGCCATTTGTTGCTCTAGCATCTTGATGGCGGCATTGTGAGCTTGAACCCTCTTTTGTACTTAGGCCAACAACTCCCTTTGAATTTGTATTACCAAGGCCTCAAGTTTAACCACCCCCCTGGTTATTTTGTTGGACATTTTGGGGTGGTGGACCTTGCGTTGGTTGGAAATTTTGTTGAGGTGGCCTTTGTTGTTGGTTTTGATTTTGATAGCCCGTTGGGTAATTATAGCTTTGTTGTGGAGGAACATAAACATTTTGTTGTTGTTGTTGTTGTTGAGGTTGAGGGTTAAGCACATTGTTACTTTTGTAGGACAAGTTTTGGTGAAATCTCGTGTTCGAGTTATAAGTATTGGAAAAAGTACCCGGTGGAAACGAACTTTCACTAAAAGTTTGATAAGCATTTACCTCCTCCATAGTAGCTTGTCAATGAGCGGCATAATGATCCGCACCTCCGCAACTTTCGCAACAAAAATTTGACTAGTAGAGGACATGACATTGAGTTGTTGTATTGCATTTTGAGCCTCCAACTTTTCTTGAAGCAATAAGAATTGAGCTTTCAAAATAGTAGTGTCGGAAGATTCCTCTTTACCTTTGATAGGAGTACTCCAAGAATTGACATATTGGGCATCATGAATCGCCATAGATTCAATCGTGGCATGAGAAATATCTGTGTCAATTTGATCAAACCGCCCATTATTGGTGGAATCAAGAATTCTTCAGGACTCGGCACAACATCCATTGTAGAATGTTATAGCTAGAAACCAACCATCAAACCCATGATGTGGGCATTGCCTTTGCAACTCCTTGTACCTCTCTCAAGCTTCATATAAGCTCTCAATAGCTTGTTGACGGAATCCCTTGATTTGGCTCTTCAAGGTTCGAGTTTTCTCCGGTGGAAAAAACTTTTGATAGAAAGCAAGAGTCAATGTTTCCCAATTGGTGATTCCCATGGCGGTGCGATCAAGGCTATTGATCCATAATTTTGCCTTGTCCTTCAAAGAGAACGGGAAAAGTATTTCCCTAATTTGAGCTTGAGTGACTCCCGTTTGTCGAATCATGGAGCAATAGTCACAAAAATTTTGAACATGCAAATTGGGATCCTCCAAAGGACTTCCCCCAAATTGCTTCCTCTCCATAAGGCTAATGAAAGCCGGTTTGATCTCGAACTCCAGGGCAGTAATTTGAGTTGTTGTAATACCGGCCGGAAGCATAGTCGCGGTGGGCTTGGAATGATCGAAAAGTTTCACCATCTTTTTAGTTGGAGATGGTGGTGGTGGTGGAGTTGATGAACTAGAAACCTCCTCCTCTTCAAATTCTTTAAGATCGTCTAGGTACAACTTTATTGCACTTTCAATTTGCACGGGAGAAGCGACCTCTTTAGTTTCTTTCAAAAAGCGTCGTCTTCTACACAAGGTTTTCTCGGGCTCGGAATACGGTGAAAGCAATTCTCCAATGTGAGAAGACCTGGGCATAAGACAACAATTTCAAGATATTCGTAAGCAACGGTCTCAAGGAACAAGTGTTCCTCAAGACAAAAGAAAACAAGATAGAGATCAACAATTCTAAACGTAGTATTATCGTGCTCCCCGGCAACGACGTTAAAATTTTAAAGGCTTTGTCGTACACCTAATCAAAGATAAATTTCCCTAGACACAAATGAATGTAGTACGAGGGGTCGAACACAAGGAGACGGGAATTGCCTTATGAAAAGCAATGAATAGACTTCTATCAAGGTCGGTTATGATTGATTGTTTGGTTGGTTTGATAACTTGTAAATTAAACGATGTAAATATATATGATAAAGGAGTTTATGGGAGTCGGGTCACACATGTAATTGTATATAGATGATCATGTCAAACTCGGAATAAATATCATTATCAATTGTTTAGGCTTAAAGACAACCACCTCTCGGCCTTATTCTTAACCATAGACCGGGTCCTAAAGAACTCTCATTATGACTAGGTCGTCCTACTAACACATGCTTAGTCTAATTCGATTCCGCGCCTCTCGACTTATAGAATGAATTATCAAACTTAATCAATGAATACGGTCACTAAACAAAGATTAATCATGACGAAGCAAACATGTGATAGAGACAATTTGACAATATTACATCAACCTAATTTAACATTTACAAATATTATTCATGCATGGCTTCCTTATTCCCTAGACAAATGGAACTACTCACTCATATTGGAAATAAAATTAATGTTGTATGAATTAGTAAACATGATAATAATGCAAATATAACTAAATGAAATTTTATAAACTATGAATAAACTAACTAGTAATAACATGTAAATTAGTGAAATGCTAATTATGAGAAATGTAATAAGGAATGCTAATGGTAAACTAGTGATGATAACTTGATAATAAAATTTAATAAATAACCAACTAATATTGCAATGCTAAAAATAATGACGAAAACTATGAAATAACTATAATGAAGAATGAGATAATGAAATGAACAAGGATCGAATTTTACCGTAACATAATAACTTGGAACTTGAACAAGAATAACAAACCCAAATGACTTTGAATGGAAAGATTGTATTAAAATAAGAACCAAATGCTTAACAAAATGTAATTTGTTTAACAAAACAAAATGCTTAACAATATGTAAACTAATGAAAACTAGAGAGAATTTGTGTGCTAAGTCAAAAGCAGTGTAAAAATATGTAAGAAAAGATATCCTACAATTACGGATTAAGGCCCTATTTATAGTAAAATAGAACCATAACATAAAAATCCTGGGGCAAGCAACCCCTGATCGGGGTCATGTGAATCCGGCTACATTCCCTTAACTTCTTGAGTAAATGCTAAGGGGATCCAATGTTTGCAATTAATGCTCCGTAATCCACCCGGTTAAAGGCATATTTGGCCATCCTAAGAGCATCTCCAAGCTTGACTTTTCCATTTGCTTGACTTGGACTTTTACTTGGGCGAAATTTATTTCTTCATTTGTCCATCAACCCAAACTCCATGCTTTTACTCGGGCTTGAAAAATGCTTAACAATATGTAAACTTGGACTTTTACTTGGGACAAATTCATTTCTTCACTATTTGACGGGATAAAGCTACTAAAAGTTCAATTTTCTAAAAAACACAATGAAAACAAGCAAACACAACTAGAGCACGATATTAGCTCTTATAATCACTAATATTAGTGCGAATGACATGTAAAAATGGAGCTAAAATGGGGGTAAAATCATATATAAAATGGACACATCACTGACATAAAGACGGGTTTTCATACCCATGCTACATGCTATTATTATGACGGGATTACAAGCTCCTATTAAGACGGATTTGTAATGCTATGAATGTTGATTTTTTGCTCACTTGAGATGAGTTTCATGCTGAAATTTACGACAAGAAGTGATACGATTTTTATCCGAAAGAATAAGACTCGTATGAGTGCAGCGGAAAACCAACGAACTGAACAGTCAGTTGATCTGTTTGATGTCAGATTCTAGAATAGTAACAATGGTTTTAAACGTTAACAATGAAAGAACAAACAAGATCCGAACGTACTAAGTAAGATTTGATTTGATTTGCAAGGATATTTGACAAACTAGACCTATAATTTGACAATAGGGTTGATTGAACTCAAGACCTATTGAGAAACAATCTAGTTCAGCTCGAAGCACGTCGAAAACTAACTGAAACTTGGTATGTAAACTACACACTCAAATTAGAGAGAAAACACAAGTGGTTATCTTATTGTTTTTCTTGGAAAATGCTTGATTTCTTATAAGCTCACAACCAGGCCTATAAATAACCTTCAACAGGTCTAGAAACCGTTCAAAGCTAATTAAGAGCAATTAAGAGAGCATTTACCCATAAGTTGTAACTGAAATAAACATTTAGAGCGGTGTTAAGTGTTGTAACTATCCTAATTAACACCAGCCATTACTACCATCATTTACGCAAAACATTAAGGGAAATAATCAAGGAAATAGCCACTAATAAATAGATGTGTATTTAATCCAAACATTGGATTAAACACACATGCTCCCTTGAGCTAGAATAGCCGTTCACCATGGCTGCTATGGACCTAGCATTGGCACTCGTGCCTAGCTTCACTAAGCCCCATCCAAGTGAGCTTCACTCGAACCTAGCATAATCAGATCATCCCCTCCCTCTTGGAAAGGAATTGAGCTCAATTCCAGTTGCTCGAATTCACCAGGATAAAAAATGAACAAAAGAGCAAACGAAAAGATGTATCTAAACAGAGAGCTAGAACTATCTTCGCGACATGGCTGCACCTTGATCCTTCCTTTTGATTTCAGTGTCCTTATGCCGACCTCCCCACCTCCCTTCGTGCAGAAGTAGACACAACCTTCCAAACCATGCTGCCGATTAAGGTCATTAAACAAACCAAAATTTTCACAAATGCAGCAGCCCTTCGTTCATGAAATTTAACCAAATCACAAAATCTAGACCCAGGAACTTGTTAGCATCAATGGTTAGCGTGCTTGGCTCCGCAACAACTTTGAATTTCTGGCCAGAATTGAATGTATTACACGGCTCTTTGACATAAGCAACACACGCTTCCCCATCGTCATAATCAAAAAATATAGGTGGACGATTAAAATCGACCGACCAATTTATGTTGCTGCCATCTAACCCGCTTCACCTAAATCAGACTCAAACTCGTCATGCCTGTGTATCATTGTGAGACTCGATGTTTTCTCGAGACCAGAACGCATAGCTCGGACTCCTTGTGAAGACGTAGGCCTTGAAAAAAATCTTCTTGTCACTAGAAACCAGCTCATATTCATTCCTACGACCTTTATGTACCATGTCCCGATCATATTGCCATGGACGCCTCACGAGAATGTGACAAGCATTCATAGGAAACACGTCACATACAACCTCGTCTTCATAAGAACCCATAACAAAACATACATGGACCCTAGTGCTTTCATTTAATTGTTTACATCTTATTATTGGTGTTTAATTTCATTAATTTTGTATAAAACTCAATCTATTAATCGTGACACTTGCATAAATTGAAATACATAGAATTAGAACTCAAAGAACACCGTCCCATGGATCGACTCCGACTTAACCAATTGCTAATTGTTAGTTGGATATATAGATATGTTTGATTGAATGAACAACGAATCGCTCATCACCTACCCCAGAAGCAATTGATCCAAGCTAGTTAAGACTCGATCTTCTATGAATTCGGAGTTATTCAATAGGCTATAGAACAAAGGGAGGTGGTTGAGTCTTTAATTTATTTGCATGCTTAAGGTTCCTTGTCTCCTAATAATTAGCCATTTAATCCTTGATTAAGTGAGTGTTTTAAAGGATACTTTCTTCGCAATGTTAACTTCTTGGAAGAATTCAAACACAAATTTATCGTCAATCGGTCGTGTCCTGAATTTCCGTAGCATTTACTTTACGATACAGTTCTTGTCACATTATAGATATTTACAATGAATCTAAGTGACGGAAAGTTTCCATCACCATTACCTTTCAATTTACAAATTTACAACATAATTTCTTCAACTTGTGACGGATCTGTTTGTTATTTTGGCAGTTATTTTTAATTGTTGTCTACAATAAAAAATTTCATATTTGTAACCGTAAGATTATGGGTTAATGTGTGCCCAAGACCCATAATACACGCCCCAAATAATCCAAGTCGGGTTTCTAAGACTCAATTTTACTAGTATTGGTGCCCGGCTTCGCCCGGGCTACCTCTACTTACCATTAATTCTTTTTCATTAAATAAAATTACTTAAAGTTGCATAACTCATAAATTTATCACTAATATATTTTTTTATGACATATCCTAAAATTACGATGAAATAAATTTCGAGACAAATTCACTACTCCCGCTATTAATATTTTACTCTTATTAATGAAACAATAGTAATAACATTTCACTACTTGCCCGTAATCATTGTTACTTTCACTACTCCCGCCGTAATTATTGTTACTGTCGCATTAATACTGATAATTTCACTACTCCCACCGGAATTATTGTTACTTTCACTATTGTCACATTAATATTGATTATTTCACTACTCTCGTTGTTGTTTCTACCACTTTCACTAATCTCGCTGATAATATTGTTACTTTTACTATTCAAATGAGTGATTACTAATATAACTTGAATTATTTATAACCTACTTATATATTATATTTTTGTATGTTAAATAATTAACATCTCTATACATCTAATAAACTATAAAGGTTAATAAAATTGCATAGATTTTAAATTGAATATATAATTTTATGATGATAATAATTAATACCATAAGTGTGCATGCTTATATTAATTAATTATTTTATTTTAAGGAAATTGACCATCTTCTAGTCTTCTATAAATATTTAGGAAAATTACCATGCATCTTCTTTCTTTTAGTCTCCTTGAAATTGACCATCTTAATTTATTATTTTATTTTAAGGAAATTGACCATCTTAATTAATTATTTTATTTTAAGGAAATTGACTATGTTTTAGTCCCTTACAAATATTTAGGAAAATTACCAAGCTTCTATATAATTTAATTTTAACCCAAACTATATAATATTTGCATTGAGATCCCTTAATCGGGTCCATCACACGATGCTAGTGATTTAAAACTATATAGTATAATTAATTTGTATAACTTTCTTTAATTAAATTGAAGTCCCTTGGTTTCTGGATTTAATATATAGTATTGATTTCGTATTTTATCACTTTAATTTTTACTTGAAATTACAATCTAGGAAATATAATTTAGATATCACTTTTGTCATCATGAAATTTAATTTTTTACTCTTATGGTTCCTCAACCAAACCAATTATATTTACTAACTATATAATTACTAAACCAATTATAATTACTAATAATTAATTATACAATCTCATTTTATAATTTCTTTTTTTACATAGTCAATTTTTATGGGTAATACATGGCGATGATCACTTGGCCACTGCAGCCCCCGAAGGGGGTGACTTATATGGTCTCTATGATGGTGCGTGAATTCATGCACCCGAAGGGATTCAACTCCCTCGTCATCAAAAAAAGGAAAAAAAAAACACAATCCATAATGTATGATTTCGGAAACTTTACCTTGTCATTAAGAGATAGGTAGTTAGGCGGGTATACATAAAAAAATTACGTGGTGGATAGGGAAAAGGGGAGGTTACTTCCATACCACCCTACGCTAATGAAAACCCTAGTAATTTAGATTGATATGAGTGATATTTGATTAACAGGGTTTGGAACAAATGCATCTTGCATGATCGATAGAGCAATCTCCAGTTTGAAAGCCTTCTACCTGACAGACTGAAGCACAATTATGTGCACTAAAACACATCCCTTTATAATTCTTACTTTGAGTAGTGAGTACTACATGTTTTGTTAGAATCTTTTCGTTTTCGTTGTTTGCGTTTCTTTTTGCCTTTTGCCTTTCCTCTTTTCTTCCCCCTTTTACCTCCTCCTTGCCCTTTTTTACTACCTTTGCCTCCACTACCTTTCGGGCCTGATGGCTTACGTACATGGCTTCCTGTGCGGCTTCTCTGTTTTTTTGATGGGCCACCTGACCCTGCTGGTAGGCCTCCTCCTTTGCCACTTCCGCCTTTGCCGCCTGCGTCGTTGCCTCCAGGGACATCTGGTATTTCAGGTACAACTGGTACAACAGGTACTACTGGTACAATAGGTACAACTGGTACAATTGGTATATCCGGTTCTCCAGGGGGAGTTAGTTGACCCGCTTTTCCTCCTGGGGTTGGGGGATGGCCTACTTGGCCTCCTGGGTTTGGTGGGTGGCCTACTTGGCCTCTTGATGTTGGTGGCTGACCCGTTATGCCTCCCGGAGTTGGTGGGCGGCCTAATTGGCCACTAGGGGTTGGTGGTTGTCCCGCTTGGCCACCCGGGGTTTGTGGCTGCCCCGCTTGCCCTCCCGAGGTCGGTGGATGGCTTGGTTGGCTTGTTGGTGGGCTTACTAGGCATCCTGTGTTGTTGTAAAATACGAAACAGTAACAATAAAGATCAGAAATACCGATTGGAGACGGAGTATAAGCGATCAGAAAATATTAAAACCCGTAAGAAGTAGTGCCGTGGTAAGAAGCCACTGCCTTGAAAACTATTTGCCCGGTACGACCGTGGTGGCGATCAGCTGGTGCCGGTAGTTCCCCAAGGATCACACTACAGCCTCCTCGCTGTCACGCCCACTCGTGACAGAGAGACTTGGAACGATTATAAACAATTACCCAGAAACTTTACTTTCGAGCAGAGAAGAGAAAGAGAGAAGAGGGAGTGATTTATTGTGTGTATTGAAGTGAAACAGGTTGCTCTATTTATAGGAAAATTAGAGCAACAGCACATCAAAAACCGCTCCACAAAAGCAGCAGTCAAGACCGAGTTAGTGGGCAGATTAAGCTCCTTAATCGCAGCCACTAACAGTCTCATTTGACTGACTAAATCAACACACTCAACCACCAAACATAATGAATGTAGACAGCCCATTACACACAAGAGCAAAAAGGTAAAAGGGGGCCTTTGGCCCGCACCGCAGGTGCTCTACCCAAACCCAAACCCGAGCCCGAGCCCGAGCCCGAGCTCGAGCCGGGCCGGGCCGGCGCGCGCGCGCGTGTGTGTGTTTGGACCCAAACCCACAGGCCCAAGACTTACAACAAAAGCCCCTTTGGTCCACTCACTTAACCAAAGGAGAACAAGTTGATATATAAGCAAGAGGTGGAAGCTCTATTCCACCGATGTGGGATGTCAAACAAACAAAAAAGGCATTGTTGAAAGTTGCTTTTGAAAGCCATCATTTCCAACAATCCCCCACTGATGGCGAAGAGAAAGAAAGAAGAAATTCCTGGGTAAAGGAAGGATTGGATACTTAGGTATCAATATCTTTCGATTTGAATTGACACTTTAGTGCAATGAGGAAACAACTTACTTACAGCGAGAGAATATCTTGCGATTTGAATTCCTAGCTGAGCTTCGGTCGATACCCCCCACAACACATATCATACCTTCAGATTAAGATCGTTCCGCGAAAGTGCAACGCGCTCTTTTAGATTTATGCGTTTACCTCGGTACTAATAGATGTGTTCAGAAGACTTCTCATAGTCTAATGATCGTTACACCTACGTAGGTGACTCAAGTGCTTCTCAATAGCACTTCTCACATGAGTCATTAAGGACCTAAGTCCAACCTGGTGTATGATTCATCAAGTGCGTCTCAAAGCACCACCATAAAGGCTATGAATCATACAACGCCATAGGAATAGGAGCTCTAGACCTAGTCAAGTCTCACTCTTGACCTAAGGACTTAAGCCCCATTCCCCTCGACGTATCAACGACTAGTCTCCTAGCCAGCCCTTTAGTAAAGGGATCAGCAAGATTGTTTTCGGACTTCACATAGTCCAAAGCAATCACTCCATTGTCTTGGAGTTGTCTAACTGCAGCGTGCCTTATTCGAATATGTCTCTTTTTCGAATTATAGACACTATTCTTTGCAACACCAATAGCAGCCTGCGAGTCACAGTGTAGAGAAACCGGTGTTAGCCGTCCGCCCCACACTGGTATATCAGCTAAAAGGTTTCTCAACCATTCAGCCTCTTGTCCTGCCAACTCAAGAGCTATGAACTCAGATTCCATGGTAGAGCGTGCGATACAAGTCTGTTTAGAGGACTTCCACGATATAGCACCTCCACCCATGGTAAAAACATAACCACTAGTAGAACAGATCTCATCGTTACACGCAACCCGATTCGCATCACAATATCCCTCTAACACAGCAGGAAATTTACTATAATGCAAACATAAGTCAACTGTTCCTTTTAGGTATTTTAGTAAACGACGAAGAGCATTCCAGTGTTCATTACTAGGGTTATGTGTATAACGACTCAGTCTACTAACTGCATAAGCAATATCTGGTCGAGTACAGTTCATTAAAAACATCACACTACCTAGGATTTTAGCATACTCTTCTTGGGAAACACTCTTGCCCAAGTTTTTACACAAGTGTACACTAGGATCATAGGGTGTTCTAGCAGGCACATCATCAAAGCAGTTAAACTTTTTCAACACTTTTTCAACATAATGAGATTGACTTAGACAGATTCCATTGGGGTTTCGGATGACCTTAACTCCTAGGATAACATCAGCTTCTCCTAAGTCCTTCATCTCAAAATGTGATGACAAAAATTCTTTGGTTCTAATTATCACCTCTAAATTATTACCAAGTATTAACATGTCATCAACATAAAGGCATATAAGCACACAATCAGATTCTATTACTTTTGAATAAACACATGAATCAGAATTGTTAACCACATAGCCATTACTTATCAAAGTGTTGTTAAATTTCTCATACCACTTTGTTTAGGTGCTTGTTTCATCCATAAAGTGACTTGTTCAGTTTACACACTTTACTCTCTTGACCCTCAATCACAAAACCTTCAGGTTGAGACATGTAGATCTCTTCCCTTAGTTCACCATTCAAAAAGGCAGTTTTAACATCCATCTGATGTATAACAAGGTTATGAATAGCAGCTAAGGCGACAAGAGTCCTAATAGTCGAAATTTTGGTCACAGGAGAGTAAGTATCAAAGTAATCAATACCCTTCTTTTGTGTAAAGCCTCTAACTACAAGTCTAGCTTTGAACCTCTCTATTGTACCGTCATGTCTCATTTTCTTTTTAAAGATCCATTTACTTGTAATGGGTTTACTACCTTTAGGTAAATCACCAACTCCCAAGTCCGATTTGACACAATAGAGTCAAGTTCACTTTTAATAGCATCTTTCCAAAAATTAGCATCAATGGATTTCATTGCCTCACTATAAGTTTTTGGGTCATCTTCTATTAAAAAAGCTGAAACAAATTCATCACTAGCACAAACAGAGTATCCATGTTCGAGAAAAAAAAGTTGAAACAAAATCAGCTCCAAAGTTCTTTGGACATCTAGGTCTCTTAGTTCTTCTAGGTTCAACAACATGATCAATAGAAGTGCTACTACTAGCATGTGAAGAGATATCAACAGATGTAACAGGTAAACTAGGAGGTGAATCAACATTCTTCTCAGAAAGGAAAAACATGCTCAAAAAACACAAAGATCTCTAGCTTCGGATATAGAACGGTCACTTAAAGACATGAATCTATAAGCGGAACTATTTTGAGCATAACCTATAAAAACACAATCATAGGTCTTTGGTCCAACGGTAGGTCTCCTAAAATCTGGTAAACCCACTTTAGCCAAACACCCCCACACCTTGAGGTAACTCAGGTTAGGAGGATAGCCCTTCCAAATTTCATAGGGTGTCTTGTCAAGTTTCTTATGAGGTACACGGTTAAGAATGTGACAAGCCGATAGAATTGCTTCCCCCCACATATCGTCAGATAGGCCAGAACTTAAAAGCATAGCATTCATCATCTCTTTTAAGGTTCTATTTTTCGTTCGCCTACGCCGTTAGACTGAGGTAAGTAAGGTGGACTAGTCTCATGTATTAAACCGTTAGCAAAGACAAAAGTCGGCTAGATAACTAGACTTATACTCACCACCTCTATCAGACCTTACCCTTTTAATTTTTCCGTCGAGTTGATTTTCGACTTCATTTTTAAAGTTTATAAACGATTGTTCTCTTTCATCTTTAGTCTTAAGCGGATAGACACGGTGTACCTTGAACAGTCGTCTATAAAGGTGACATAATAATTCTTTCCACCTCTACTTGCCACATTTTTGAAGTCAGCTAGGTCGGTGTGAATTAACTCAAGAAGACTCGTATTCCTAGTTGTGATAGGTTTACTAGGTTTCTTTGTGAATTTAGCCTCAACACAGCTAGCACATTTAGAGAATTCTTGACTCGTCAAACTTGGAATTAAACTCATAGTTCTAAGTTTTTTAATATAGTCAACGTTCACATGACCTAATCTACCATGCCAAACATCAATAGACTCAAAGAATATAAGCGAAGTAGATGCATTATTATTAAAAACTCGAATCGTGTTCAATACAAAAAGACCCCCAGAAAGATAACCCTTGCCCACAAATTTCCCATTACGCGACATTACAACCTTGTCAGCCTCAAAAACAAGTTTCAAACCAGCTTTGTTCAATAAGGCACCAGACACGAGGTTTCGACGCAATGAGGGTACAAATAAAACATTGGTGAGAGCAAGTGTTTTCCCGAGGTGAGTTTGAGAAAGATCTTGCCTTTGCTCGTGATCACTGCAGATGAAGAATTACCCATGTAGACGCATTCCCCATCGCTACCTCCTCGAACTCAAAGAAATAATCCCTTATCAAAGACAGAGATGTCCGGAAGCGCCATCAAGACCCATTCAAAGAAAGATTACCCACCGATTAGCTTCCACAACCACAAAGAAATGACATCATCATCACAAAGAACATTAGCTTCAGCAGTTTTCTTTTCAAAGGTGCACCGGTAGGAGCTTTGTGACCGATTTTCCCACGTACATAGCAAACAATGGGACCCTTTGGTTTCGAATCTTAGCAACAGTTTGGTGTGCTTCCCGGACCATTCTTCTTAGCTGGACCCTGGTTCTTACCCTGACCAACCTTGGCCTTACCCTTACCCTTGAACTTCTCAAAGATTGGACGGACCACCGGACTCAACCGTTAGCTTTAACAAACAAGAACGAAGCATTCACGGAAAGACTAGCGGGTTGGTCTTTAAGGCGATTTGCCTCTTCGGTCCTCATGTGTCCTACTAGTTCTTGGAGAGACAGGTCTTTTTTCTTATGCTTAAGGTGGTTCCTATAGTCAGACCAGGAGGGAGGAAATTTCTCTAGCAAAACATTGGCCACAAAAGTGTCATCTAATTTCATACCCTCATTCACTACATCAAAGACATAGGTTTTCGTAGACATGAACTTGTTCCATGATGGGTTTCCGTCACCATCCGAAATTCCACCACTTACCCACAACATATTTCTTTTTCCCCGCATCATCAGCCCCATACTTAGCCTCTAAGCTTTCCCATATCAGTTTAGACGACTTATGAACCATAAACAGGTCAAACAGGGTGTCGGTCATGTTGTTTAGAAGCTGACATCTAACAAGTTTATTGTCCTTATCAAATTTCTTAATATCTTCTTCGTTTGACTTAACAAAGCAGATTTAGCAGTGGGGTGTTCTCTACGATCTCGAAGCAGCCGCCTCTTTAACAGAGCGGCGGATCACTAAACAAAGACATAATCAATTTCTAGTTGTTCGAAGAACATCGCAGTTTTTGTGACCAACGCTTATAATTATGACCGTCTAGTTTTTCCAATTTAGTCAAATCAGGAAGAGTTTTTGCTAACACAGACGACATGTTACAGCAGCAAACAACAACAAATAAATAGTTTTCAAATTGTTGTTGTAAAATACGAAACAGTAACAATAAAGATCAGAAATACCGATTGGAGACGGAGTATAAGCGATCAGAAAATATTAAAACCCGTAAGAAGTAGTGCCGTGGTAAGAAGCCACTGCCTTGAAAACTATTTGCCCGGTACGACCGTGGTGGCGATCACCGGTGCCGGTAGTTCCCCAAGGATCACACTACGACCTCCTCGCCCACGCCCACTCGTGACAGAGAGACTTGGAACGATTATAAACAATTACCCGAAACTTTACTTTCGAAAGCGAGAGAAGAGAAAGAGAGAAGAGGGAGTGATTTATTGTGTGTATTGAAGTGAAACAGTTGCTCTATTTATAGGAAAATTAGAGCAACAAAGACATCAAAAACCGCTCCACAAAAGCGGCGATCAAGACCGAGTTAGTGGGCGATTAAGCTCCTTAATCGCAGACCACTAACATCTCATTTGATCGACTAAATCAACACACTCAACCACCAAACATAATGAATGTAGACAGCCCATTACACACAAGAGCAAAAAGGTAAAAGGGGGCCTTTGGCCCGCACCGCAGGTGCTCTACCCGAGCCCGAGCCGGGCCGGGCCGGCGTGCGCGCGCGTGTGTGGACCCAAACCCACAGACCCAAGACTTACAACAAAAGCCCCTTTGGTCCACTCACTTAACCAAAGGAGAACAAGTTGATATATAAGCAAGAGGTGGAAGCTCTATTCCACCGATGTGGGATGTCAAACAAACAAAAAAGGCATTGTTGAAAGTTGCTTTTGAAAGCCATCATTTCCAACATCCTGAACCTATTTGTGGTGGATCTTCTATTTGGTCTAGCTTTCCTGACACAGGATCATTTGCAAGCCATCCTACATGAAATTCGAAAACCAATAAATTTATCATTTTACTTAGTACTCATCATGATAACGTCTGAAATTAACTTAAGAGTTGTTTAAATGAAATTAATTCATGAGCTGTTTCCAAGGAAACAAATTTGTTAGGTAATAACATATTATCATATGATGATATTTGCACGATATTCATCTATTTCAATCAATAAGTCTCACTTTCATATTTTAGGAAAGAAAAAATAAAAGCAAAATGAGGCTAATCAACTAATTGAAATGATTCTCATCGTACTAATTATATATACAGTATGATACTATTGAAATAATCATTTTTTTAACCCATTTGGACAAAGAATATCAAATATCAATATATTATATATGAGTACTAGTTGTATGAGAATGAGGTATGACAGTCAAGAGATAGTTATAGGTGTATATACCTGTAGCTAACATAGCCAAAAGCAGGAAAACAATAGTATTAAATGGGATCATTTGTTAATAAACCTTTTGTTGACCAATGTTATGAAATTGTTTACTATCAAAGCAACGAGGTGGAAATAAAGTATTTATATGTCATTTCTGGTAGATTATCTACCCATAAGGCCTTAATTGTTTTGCTTATCTTGAAAGATTTTCTTATCAACACTTAATGTTATTTGGATATATATTCCCACGAGAGAGAGTGTAACACCCTCATTTAAACATGAGCCTTTAACAAGACATTCACAACTAAATGAGACTGTTACCATCTCAGTTTCCTTAGTCAATGATTAAGGATTAAACAAACCAAGTGTGCTTTATATGTAAAACTACTTCTCAAAGAAAACTGTCTTAAACTCTTTACAAAACTCATGTCAACTGAAATTATTAATTAAATTACAACTAAACTATAAACTAGTATAACATGTACTAAGGTGTCGACTCAGCATGGCAACTCTAAACTCTAAGTCATCTCGTCATGCACCCCATCCAAGCATAGCAACCAAACATCTACTATTTGAACCTGCTTATCATACTGCTCCCCATTCAAATAGAAATCATTGAATGGATCAACACAAGTCACCCCAAAAATAGGTGACAATATACATAAACAGAACCAAGTCAATTTATGCTAAACAATAACAATAATGATGACAATAATAATAATACAATTAACTACAACACACCATAATTAATCTCTAGAATACTCATGGTAAAACAATATATGATGCATGATAGTAACTCGGGCAAGCAGCCCCTGCAACCATGTAGCTCACGGCCACCACACGTGACACCCAGTGCTATACTCATCTCTATTTCACACGTATCATACCGCAACAATTCCCACTACCATTTTATTTCACGAGTCATCAGGACCACGCAAGACGCTTCTACTTCCCCGTGCCTGGCCTATTATTTCTTCAGGTCCACAGCCGCAGCTGTGCCTGGCCTACCAATACCACATTAGGTCCACCACCGCAGCTGTGCCTCATCTCAATCATAATAGTGTTACCCGCAAGCAACCAACAATGTAACCATAAATACCAGAATCCAAGGCCAGCAGTACTTAATATAATTTCCAATGATAACAGTCATAAAATAATTCAGTAAATACTTCGCTGCATCGCAACACATTAATAATAGGCTCAGCTTAAGACTGTCACTATATGACATATTACTCAAATGCTCAGTATAAGACCGTCACAATTAAATAATCACCACAATACTCAGTGTAACAATCGCCTTGGCAAGATATACATATTAATACAAGATAAATAACTACTTGGCATGAGTTGAGTAGGGAAAACCTATCTCAGCAGCAGACCATCTCAGCTAATATCAAGTAAAGCTAGAATAAGGCTTCTTTATGAACTTTGCCTAACAGCATAAAATAAATATCGTCGCAACTAAAATTAGGCAAGCTAGCTACGCTACACGCAACCTAGGCGGAGACTTAGGCCACGGCCAGGCCATACTAGGCCACAACCTGCTCCCGCCCGAGCCATACTCGGCCATGCTAGGCCACGTCCCAACTAGGGCAGGCCACGCCTAGGCCGTGACCCCGTGTCTCGGTCACACAACCACCCCAAACCCTTGGTCCCTTTCACACTCAATATTTTATATACAAATCGTTAGCATAAGACCGTCTCAACAATCCCATCATAACAATCATAATTAGAATATCATCTAACAACCTAGGGTATTGTATACGTCATAGAAAGTGTTAGAAAGTATGATAAAATTAATTAGGAAAAACATAGGATTATACCTACGATGAAAGGGATAAAAAATTGACGGAAAATCGCCTTGAAAGCCTTTCCCTAGCCTCCTCCGATCCTACCGTTCGTCCTCTTCACGACCTTCTCCTCTCTATTTCTCTCTGATGTGACTCTTATTTGCATACATTTAGTCCCCTTACTAACCTAGCTCCGATGCTTTTTAGTATGTATTAGGGTCGTTTCTTGTCTTTAGCTTCCTTCTATGCATATTCTATGAGGTTTGATGTCTTTTCTAGGAGAAGAGGTCTCTAACGACCAAGCATCAAAGAGGAAACTAACACTAAAGGCCTAAATAAATAAAACAAGGAAATTGGCAATGACAAAGGACCCTCACGGCTCCTCAATGATCCCCACGGGTGACCCAAAGTCGGACTGGGCATCCCCCATGCCAGGTCGGACGTCTCTCCATACAACATGATTATCTTCGAGCAGAGGTCGAGCGTCCCCTCCCAGGACTTGCAAGGCTTTGGACGTAAATTAACGGGTCTAATCTTCATTTAAGCCCCTAGTTAACCTAATCCTTGTATGACTATATATACCCTCTTTATAATAAATTGAGGGTAAAGTCCTCTTAGTTGGCATTAGGCTCTCTTAGTGGAGAAAAAGTTCCCTTAGTTTTAGATAAAACTCTCATTGGGAGAGATTAAAATAGATTAGCCTTTAATCTTTCCACAAAAATGCACTTTAATCTTTCCTTAATTATTGTTCAAGATTTTTTATTGGGTAATTGAAGATTATTGGGTTATTATTTGGAGAATTGACAACTCTTCATCAATCAATCAAGTTTTCTTCTATTATTCTTTCCTTTCCATTTGTTCATCTTAAGATTGGTATAATTTCTTCACTCTTTACTTAATTATTGCTTATTGCTTTACTCCTAAATCTTGTTTATACTTATTAAGATGATTGACACCATTCTTAATATGTTTTCCATGATAAATGAGTGAGTAGTTTCCTAACTAGGGATTAGTGGGGGATTAGGAGAGTAATTATGGGATAATACTTATGCTTAGTGAGTTCATATGAATGCTTGCTTATTGTACTTTCAACTTATGCACATATTATTTCATGAAATTCTTGATTGACAACCTAACATGATTCTCTTATCTTTTCAACAAGACTTGTAAGACATAAACTAACTCAAGCGTTGTTAGACCATGCATATAGTTGAATAGGAAGAATTAAGTCAACTTTTAGGTGTCTTAAAGTCTTGACCGACTCGGCCCCGAGACCCAAAACTTCCTAGGAATTGTAAGATATAAACTAACACGATTCCAAATATATTAATTGCTTGCTTCTCTATGATTCATTCATGCTATTTCACCATGATTCCCCTATAATCCCATGATTCTCTACTATTGTTAATCATTTATTCACATCCTTGTTTTTATTGCTTGTTTTACCTTTCATTGCTTTTTATTGCTTTCTTTAGTTTAGAACCATCAACCCAAACCAATTGTGACACTAGTATAAATTGAGGTAGATAGACTTAGAACCCAAAGCACACCGTCCCGTGGATCAACCTCGACTTAACTAATATCTAGTTGTTTGTTGAGATTATAAACGTGTTTGATTGAGTGAACAACGACTCACTAACATCAAAATGGCGCCGTTGCCGTGGATGGTGTTTTGTGATTAAGTTCTTGCTTGTTTGTCTATTTTAATTTTGCTTTAACCTTGAGAAACTTGTTCCTCAAGGTCGTTCTTATCGTTTTATTGTAGTTTCCGGACTTGTAGTTGTTTCCTTGTCTTAGCTATGATGATGGCTCAAGACTTGACACATGGAGTATGTAGTTGATCTTTTGAGTAGGACTATAATGGGTATGGGGAGTTTGAGGAGCAAGTAAACACAAACCTACCTTACAACTCATAAAATGGAAGTCCTAACTACTACCCCAACTTTTCCCACACAAATACGCACATCCAATTTCCACAACAACCCCCCACCCAAAACTCATATTACGACCAATGCCAAATGCTACAATATAACCACTTTCACACCCACACACAACATGGAGATGAGGATGACTTTGACCTTCAAAATATGGTTCTCCAAATGAGAAGAGAGCAAAAATAGGAACACTGTTCTTTAAAACATTGTTACCCAAGGTGAGGAATTGGCAATTCAAATTGCCCAAATGAAGGCAACCCAAGCAACCACTCCTCACCAATTCTTAAGCATTGACCGTGAATGTGAGTTTGAGGTAGTGACCTTTGATGTGGAAGATGTGACGTTAGAAGAGCTAATCTCCTTGAGCTCTTGTTAGTATGAAAGTGTGGTATTTGATAAAGAAGACATAAGGTTGAGCAAATCAAATACTCTTAGTCTTTGTGAGTATGAGGGTGTGACATTTGATTTGGAAATTGAGGTAATGGAGAAAGAGTTAATGAAGAAGAGTGAAGCCTCTATTTATGATTTATATAATGACGAATCAATGAAAGAAGATGATGCGGGAAAGATGGACTCAACCGATGAATGGAGTTGTGAAGATTCCCCACTTAAGGAACCCATCCTTGAGAAGTTTGTAGGCTATTTCAATAAAGAGGAAGAATGTCTCTTCATTATTGAACATGAGGAACTTCTCACACCCACTATGGAACCCATGATAGTTGTAGATGACGTTATGGACTTTCTCATGAAAGTCAAGTCGCCATACAAAAATTTCTTGGTGGAGAAGCTCAAGGATAAATCTAAGCAAGAGCTTATTTGCGAGAACTTGGTACCCACAATACCAACTCCCAAGTTACCCCTTCATCAATGCCATGAGAATTCACCTCCTATTCTTGGAGGATTGATTAGGACAAGTACTTTCGTCATCAACTTTGAAAGAAATAAGAGCAACCGTAAAACCCTATATGCCAAGAATCTCAAGTTTGCTAGTTGCAAGAACAGGGAATGTAATACTACGGTTTTATGTGATGTGGGGTACTCTATCGAGTAAGTGTGTTTTGTGTACAAAACAGTGTTCTATATGATGGGTACTCGATTGAGTAGATGCAACTCGATCGAGTAGGGGCCACTCGATCGAGTAACTAACTTACTCGATCGAGTGCGAGGGTTTTACGAGTTTTTGGCCGGGTTTTGATAGCAACGCGAGAAGGATATAAAAACACTTTTCGTCAGTTCCTTTTTACTTTTTACCTTATTCTAAGTTTCACACAAGAGAAAACAAAGTTACCTAGCTCTTCTCTCTCACATTGTTATCAAATCCCAAGGTTTGAGTCGTCAGATTCCAGAGTTCTTGTAGATACCTCATTTCTACACCTCCCGTCAACCACCCAGTGATGATTGGGCCGCATGTTTGATATGCGAAAATATTTTATAACAATTCGTAAGTTCATCGACAAGTGATAGTTCAAACACTCGATTCAACCTCATGGTGGTCATCTACGCGCCGATAAGGTCGTTTTGACAGTAATTAGAGTTCATTTGGGGTCCGGGTCAAAAACCACTTCATTTTCTAAAAACCGTTTAAATGCCGAGTCGGAATGTTGCGGAATGTTCTAGAATTCTCTGGATATTAATTCCTAATTAAATGTTTTTTTTGAAGGAAATATTTTCCGTATATTGTGTTTCATGGAATAAGGAAGTGTATATCTACTGAAATTCCATAAAAAACGCGGAAATCTTTCATGCTGAGGAGTAAACCTCTGGGGAAATGACGCAGCAGGTGCTGCACCTCTTCCAAAAGTCGCAGTGGCTGCTGCGCCTCTTCCCTAGCCCTCTTTCCATGATTTCCAGAATATTTCCGTGATTTATTTCCGTATCCGTGTCATTCCTAAACTCCTTCGTGTGTTTAGTATAAATAGAGACCTTCGGTCTCCATATTTGGCACGCGAGTGTCCGCCCTTATCTTCTCTCTTTGCATCCTAGACCACGCTATTGCTTTCGACGCCTACATGCTTGATCAATAGACAACGTAACCTCAGATCATACTGAGTCCAAGTCACGTTGCATAGACCGACCAATTTCACCAACTCCACTTTAATCAATCTAATCAATCTTTTAAATCCTTTAACAAGGGCACTTTCCACGCATATTCGTGTCGAGCAATCACTAAATGATAACTTTAATAAATCTAATTTTGTCAAACATGTAAGTCTGAGAGTGTAAAATCCTATTTTATTTATTGTATCTTTTATTTTATATCACGAATGTAAGGTATATATCAAAAGCACGTTCAAAACCATCTTTAAAAAGCATCTTTTAACATTGTTTTCATGAAACAACGGAGGTATGACGTCGAGAAGAAACGCAGCAGCAGCTGCGCCTCTTCGAAGAATCGCTTCATATGCTGCGTCTCTTCCTGAGGCTGCCGCTGCTCCTGCTCTTCTTCTTCTTCTTCTTCTTCTTCTTCTTCTTCTTCTTCTTCTTCCTCGACCTTATGCAAAATTCTATTTCTCTTATTTTCTTCATTTCTTTTGTTCGTTTCAGTACATAAATCATGTCTTAATAAATTCTTTTCAAATTATAATGCATAATTCGACATAAATCCCTTATATTTCAATATTAGCGGGTTTTCGTCATCTTATTCAAACCTGGATTTTAGAGGTTTGATTTTCTCATATCGGTTCTCTCGGATTCGCCTTTTGTACATAGTTTCCTTTGTTTGATTTCAGTTTCATCAAATTCAATTCCGTTTTCAAGTTCAAAGTTTCGACCTTTACAAATCCGACATCGTATAATTATGTAAATCGTTGTAAATTCTCACCTTTAATTCGTTTTATGACAGTTCCAGATGCATGTAGCCTGTTAAATTACTTCAACTCGAGTCTAATATCAATAATCGATCTTAAATTACCAATGAACAATAACAATCCACGGTTCTGACTTCACAGCCAGCGTCCAACTCAAGAACAGACGCAGCAGATGCTGCGCCTGTTCTGGGTTGACTTCTATCCCTAAACTCTTTCTCGCTTTGACGTAGTTTCTAATTACGGCTTAAATCGACTATTAATCGTATTATCAGCTCTAATCTGACGTATTTTCATACTTTTATTTTCATATTTTAATTCCTTTTGGTTTCTTCTTCGAAATCCCGTTTTGAGCGTGCTTTTGATGTAGATTAGATAAACTTTGTAATCTTTGTAATTCATTTATTATGTATGATTTACTTACTTGGTTTTCACATGTAATTAATCTAACATCCAACTTCGACCCAAATTGTTTGCTAAATACGTGTTTACCGACATAGTCTAAATTCACATGCTTGGATTAATCTGTGTTTGTTGCTGTAAACCATAAAATTTACGAACCTTGCAATAGTAATTAAATAGGCAAGAAAATAATACGGAAAACAAGAATTTATTTATAATCGAATGATTGAGAGATACAACTTTCATAGATCTCTTGATTTCATTCTAAAGCTAGGGTTTGATAGTTTCTACGAGGGTCTTATCGACTTAATCTGTTAGGGAGATGGGGTTATTTTGTGACTTGTTCCATCCTACCTACAGTTTGGTAATAGGAAGACGGGGTCATTTAATTGACTTAATCCATCTGCTCTCCTCTAACCATAAACGCGAGGTCTATATTTTATAGTAAAGTAGCTTGGAGGGAAAGACAACATCTTCTAGAATATTCTAAGATAAAATCACAATATTTTTGATAATTATCCCTAAATATAAAAGATATCAATTAAAGAATAGATACCAAAATATAAAATTTGGTGTCTACAGTTGCATTGCATGCATTACATCGACAACATATCAAATATGAAAGATTTCCCTAATCATTAGTAGAGGCCGCTATCGAGGCGGGCGGGATTAGGTGTTCGATTAAAGAGCTTCCTAATACGTACCCTCACCCCTTACTCCAGTTATCTCTGGACATCCGTGTCCATTGGCATCTTCGAGAGTCATTCTAGACATAGAATGCTAAGGGTAATGATTTCTTAGTGTTCATGTCATTGCTTTGTGTCTTGACATGGCACGAGGTATTCGAACGGTTTCCAATTTTCCCACAATAAATTGGTAGCGACTCCACAAATGCAAGCTTATTCAACCTTTCACCGGTTTTAGTGCCTCACCAATCGGTAACGGCCCATGACGTGCTTTGGCAAACCCAAAGTTCCGTGGGAGAAGTGTTGCCGCCTCGAGACCAACGCACGGGTGCTCGCGGGTGGCTCATGTCCACAGTTTGGCGACTCCGCTGGGGATGATACACTTACGTGTTACCCAGGGTGAAACTTGAACAAGGTTAGGGAATATTTTATACGAGACAGTTGTCTATTTTCATTACTCGGCCTTCTTAGGTCGTTTCATTCGGCCTTCCTAGGCTTAACCCAACCCATTCGACCAATCGTCCCTTCTGGACTGTCCAAACTCTTATCTGGGCCTAAAGATGGATAGCGATTGACGTCAACCATACCGTGGTACATACTCATATTTGTATCAAGGGCTTTCACTACTCGAGGAAATGGACTAGGAACCGACCTTACTCATGTTTGGCACGGACCACTCGACAGATCAGGGTTTGATTGCTTGGTATGGCAACCCACCTTTTTAAGCCAAAACCCTTTAAATGCACTCACCATACCGTTATAATGCCCATATGTATGTTTGTATTATATACGTGATCACCATTTGTAAACCAAATAATGCCGAATTTTCTAATTTCTCAAATTTTAAATTTCCAATCAAATCAAAAAAATAAAAACGTAAAAAGTCCAAACAAAAAAACCAAAAACGTCTTAAACCAAAATATTTTCAAACCATATAAATGTAAATATGTAAATTCAATTGGGCTAAGTTAGAGTCAAAATTCAAACCGACTATGTCCTAGTCGGAACTTTGTCGAGTCATAAACCCATCTTCCTTTACATTTTGGGTCTTTTCAAATTCAAGTCAAGTCCTAAGGCGTCACGCCGTCATTTTGGACCCCCTATCCCTAGTCGTTCAGGATCTAGACGTTTCTAATACCTCGAATCGCACACTCGAGTCCAACACACCGAATCCTCCTAATAGCACGTTTGAGTACACACATACCCGAACCTCGAGTCATGTCCATTTTAAAACACACGTCTTAGAATCAACAGGTGTCATCAGTCCCGTCAATAAGGTCAACCATATAAGGGTCACTCCGTCAAAGTCAACACTCGAGTCTAAATTTAAAGTCAAGCACCGTGAATTCAAACACGAGAAGTCGCTCATGACATTTCACGAATTCACAAGAAGTCTAGATTTGTCGTCTTATCCTCGCGATTACTCGACCCTTCCTGTGTTCTAGCTTATTGCCTTAGTATGCGTGATCCCATATCGATTCGGGTTGTAATGCGCGTCATTTCTGTCGACTAGGGATCCATCAAGGTTCGTCAATCAGCAAAGTCACGAAGTAGTTGAAGCCACAATCACCGTGTCTCTCCCAGACATTTATGCCATAGTCCTACGGGTTCAAGCTACAGTGGAAAATTTGAGCATTCGCGCCCTCATACTTGAAAATGGGATGGTGAAAAAGAAGACGCCACCTAGAGAAACCTCTGGTCTAGGTCGTCTAAAGCTTATCTCTTGTAATAACTATCGTCCTAGAAAGGCAAAATCAACCGAAAGGAAACCTGGGAGGCATCAAAGGGTGCTTTCTAATTTAGGAATGTCTTATGCCGATGCTTTGAAGAGACTCTCTGCCCAAGGCAAGCTACATCCAATAGGTCCGACTCCGGATCCACCTTTAAAGAAGCAGGTGAACCTCTGAAAGGGCAACAAATACTGCCTATATCACCAAGGTAGAGGCCATGATATTGAAGAGTGTTTTCTCTTGAAAAACACCATCCAAGATATGATCTAAGAGGGCAAGCTTTCACTGCCACCTTCTGTCGAGCAATTCGAGAGAATCAACCCTCTTTGGTCTAATATCACTAAACATGATGAAGAATCATTCCTAGACTGTTCTCATCTCCTCGATCCTCATGGCGACGAAGAGATCAATGTCCTCGAAGGCTACGATATCCAAAGTGGAATGTTCATGCCTTCCATTGCCTTCAACAGTAAATTTTCCAAAATAGAGGAAGCCATTATAACTCAAACTCTCGGCAGACCAACATGGAGAACCAGTTTGCTGAAATGGGTAAGAAGCTTGATGCCCAACCTCTCAAGATGAAAAATGTTCAGACAAACCCTCAACCTGACTGTAACACCCCCTCATACCAAGGTGCCTTACCAGGACTACTCTAGCATGAAAGGCTGTTACCATCTCGGTTGCCCGAGGTTAGTACATATCAAAAGCAACTATCCCAAACACATATATTAAAGTTCGGTAAGTATAAAAGGTTACAATGTTTCCAAAATCCAATAAATAAATATCCAAATGCCAAAGACTACAAAAAAAAGCTAAGACTCGTGAAGGTGATACTAATCCGGCGTGACGACTCTCCCATGATCGCCCCAAGCTCACCAAAAGCATCACCTGTCACAATCTGCTCACCATCCCCAAATGGATCACCACAGACTTTATAAAACAACAACGGAGCCAGTTCTGCTCAATCAAAATAAGACAAGTGCATAAAGTACCAAGCTGATCATCCTCCATCCTCGGTCTCCCGATCTCACACAGTAACCGACTACACACCAAAGTGTGTAGCCCTACCAGACTACCCATCGCAACAGGTAGCCCACGCCGCCAGTGGCGACCGCAACCAATTCCCACCAAAATCCCGCTCATCAACGAGCGATAACCCTGTTCCTTAATGTGCACATCCCCTCCCGTGACGGGTTCCACGGAGGGCGAACTATGGCGTGAAGCCACTTCCGCAAGTGACTCCACCAAAACCATCACAACATCATCACAACCACCACACCACCATCACACCAACACTCCGATGATCAGTAGACAACAATCATACATAGTACAATCACAACATCTCAAATTAATTAAATAAAACTGAGTAGGGAAACCCTACCTTAGCACAACAGCAATGAAGGAGATCAAGCAACTAGAACGGCTCCTCTATGAAGTCTTCACCTAAACAATAATCAAATAACACAATCACTAATTGCAAAACCCCATTTTCCCCAATTTATGATTAAAGGCAAACCCTAGAAATAACCACCATTAAACATGGGAATAAAGACTTAACGACGAAGAATTAAAGGGTTGAATACGATTGCTTGTGATTGTCCATACACACACGCACAAAGGAGAGATTCGGAGTGACTAGAGTGTCGTACGATGGTTTAGGTTTTGTAAATTGTGTTTAGAAACTGATTAATGAAATATATAACGCTCTAATTACTCCCGAATCAAACCGTTGAAATATTACTCGTCAGACTGGATACTCGGTCGAGTATAGAGTATACTCGTCCGAGTATCCTCTACTCGGTCGAGTATTCTGCATACTCGGCCGAGTGTTCCTCGGCAGTAGCCAAACAGACTATACGACACACACTACTCGACCGAGTAGGCCATACTCGGCCGAGTACCAGCCTATAAAATCCATAGTATTACAGTCTTCCCCCCTTAAAAAGAACTTCGTCTCCGAAGTCCACACTCTACCCAAATAAACACAACTAAACGAGCTCCCGACATAACATACCAAACAATATACTAACACAAAACATCACAAAACCCACTAACCCGACTGAAACTACCCCCAAAAACACACATGCGACCATCTCCTACTCCCCTAAAAAGACAACGGTTGCGTCCCCGTAACCAACCATACCTGATAAAAAAAGGTTAGGAAAATGTTCTCGCATAGGCTCCTCTGGTTCCCGTGGGGCCTCTTCCACATTGTGATTGGACCAAAGTACCTTGAGTAAGACGGTCTCACCATTCCTTGTCTTGCGTACTTTGCGGTCTAGAATCTATTTAGGAACCTCAGCATAGGACAATGACTCATCCAGCTCGATATTCTCAACCTCAAGTACATGTGACGGGTCACTCACATACTTCCGAAGCTGTAAAACATGAAAGTCATTGTGGACTCTATCCAAAGCGGGTGGCAAAGCTAACCTGTAAGCTACCTTGCCTACACGATCCAAAATCTCATAAGGACCTATAAACTTCCGGCTTAACTTGCCTTTCTTTCCAAATCTCATCACCCCTCGCATGGGTGACACTTTCAAAAGGACCTTGTCACCCACTACAAACTCTATGTCTCTGCGGTGCAAGTCGGCATAACTCTTCTGACGGTCTTGAGCTGCTTTCATCTTTTGACGAATTAACAGAACCTGTTCAACCATATCCTGTACCAGCTGTGGTCCTAAAACCACTGCCTCTGAAATGTCGTCCCAACAAACTGGACTTCGGCACTTCTGACCATACAAAGCCTCGAAAGGTGCCATTGGTCGGACTATCGTTTTCGGTTACTTGTCGTTAGGAGTACCTAGACCAAAACAATATTTATAACTTCACAAACTACTCTACTATTAGTAAAGAGGTAAGTAAAGGTCGGATCCCAAGGGATGGGTATTGATGTAGGATTTTCGATTGCAAGTAGTGGTGTCTAAGGGTGTCACAATTTGGGTTGAGATAAGAATATAACTAAACTAAATAACAATGTAAATAAACAAGCAAGATGATTAAACTAAGATGTAAATAATTGATTAAAAGTACTAGGGTGTCATGGGTTCATAGGGGATTCATGGGAATTGATCATACAAATATATTCTCAAATTATAAGCAAGCAATTATTGTTGTGATAGGATAGAGTTGGTTTATATCTTACAATCCTAGAAAGGTTTGGGTCCCGTAGCCGAATCGATTAGATTGTAAAACACCTACAAGTCGACTTCATCCTCCCTACTCAAGTATATGCATGGTCTAATGAGACTCGAGTTGGTTTATGTCTTACAAGTCTCATTAAAAATGTAAGTGATGGGTAAAAAATGTAAGGATTCATAGGCTCACATTTCATCAAACATAACATGTGCATAAGTTGAGATCACAACAAGCAAGCAAATAAATTATGTGAACATATTAGATTAAGCATGAATCATCCCCCATGTTGGTTTCCCCTAATTCCCCATTAACCCTAGCTAAGGAAACTACTCACTCATTATCAAGTTTAACATTCTAGAAAGGTTGTCAATCATATTAACAAATCAAAACATGATGAATGAATGGAAATGATGAACAATAATTAAAATAAGGGTTAAGAGAATTATACCTAATGATGATTCCAAAATAATAAGCAAAGAATAATAGAAGTACTTGATGATTGATGGAAGGTTGTCAATCTCCCAATAATACCCAAATAATCTTCAATTACCCAAAATAAATGATGAACAATAGAGAAATTAAGGAAATGAGATTTGTATTAATGCTTAATTAAAAGTTGATTACAAGATTAAAATGAGATTAGGAAGAACATAAATAATATTAAGGATTGATAATAATCTAATTAGTACAATGGGGTATTTATAGTTATGATTAGGTACATAAATTAGGGTTACTAAGGGCTTAAATGACGATTAAGACCCTTAAGAAAAGTTGAGGAAATGCTCCTCT
Source organism: Silene latifolia (assembly GCF_048544455.1). Taxonomy (NCBI): domain Eukaryota; kingdom Viridiplantae; phylum Streptophyta; class Magnoliopsida; order Caryophyllales; family Caryophyllaceae; genus Silene; species Silene latifolia. The sequence goes on from NC_133526.1 coordinate 135,562,719, forward strand.
CGAAGGAAGATGCTAGTCTCCTTTTTGCTAGTCTTTCAGAAATATGCGCATCTCGAGTGGAACAAGGAAGAGACGTGCTATACTGGGCAGGAATCCGAGCGGCCAAGGGGTCGGGACGAGCGGATTGTGGAGGTCTTGGACGAGCAGACAAGGTGGTGGGACGCTTGGATTGTGGAGGTCTTGGACGAGCGTCCCGAGGCTGCAATGGGCGGATTGTAGTCCAGCAAGCTTCTTCCTCTTTTCCTCTTTTCTTCTTCCAACAATAATCAAGGATCTTGTCGGAGATGCAAGGATCTTCTTCATCATTGCCCATCTACTACATTATTTACATAGGCCTTCTAGTCTTGTCTTCACTTTGATGCTTGGTCATTAGATTCGATCAATTTAGCTCCATTTTGCCATGAAAATGCAAGGTTTGCACTCCTCTCCTACCAAGGAAACAAAACCTCAAAGAATATGCAAAACAAAGGAGTAAAGATAGTAAATGACCCAATTATGCCCTAAAAAGCATAGGAACGACGCTAATTCGGGGACTAAATATGCTCAAATATTTGTCACATCAAATATCCCCAAACCAAACCTTTGCTCGTCCCTAGTAAAGAGGTGACAAAACTAGGACCCTTATTTAAACTAACCTACTCCTACTAATATAGCCGATATAAGACAATTAGCGGGTCTCACTCCGCCCCTTCAACTCACAACAAGACAACCATGAGGTAGGATGCCTTCTTGCAAGGCAAGGCGGGGCTTGCCAAAATGGCGACACATCCAAGAATTAAAGCACACAAAATCAAGTAATGGATGCATCTACAAAAGGATAGCCACTTTGCTCATCTAAGTGGCGGAAATTATCTAAAGGGCAAGCAATTCAAGGGTATACACTCCTTCATAGATATGGTTTCTTCAAACTACTAAGCCTAGAAGGATACCAATAAATCACCACCAAGTTGTATCAAGCTAGGGTACATTTGCCCTCAATCGTTAAATGCTGTCTTCAAAAGTAGACTCCCTATGGTGTTAGAAACACTGGAGGATCGCGGAATTCGCCTTCTTGCCTAGACAAAAAGAAGGATCGTCCCCTCTCTATCATGCACAAAAGTGGATTCGATGGAAAAGGGATCAATAGGACTTGAGTTTCATTTGGGAGTTTGCTTTTGTTGTTGTTTTCCCCCCCAATTTCTTGTGGCATATAACATTTGAGAACACTTTCTTTTTGCCATTTCTTTTGATGTTTGGCGTTTCAATACTTGGCAATTTCAACTCTTTCTTGCATTTTCTTTTGAACATTTTCAAAGTCACCCCATTTGTAGTGAGGGTGCTTATATTTGAAGCTTTAGGAGTCTATTTTTGCTCCTCTTTTCTTTTGATGCAATTGCAAACTTTTTCTTTTCATTTCTTGAACTCAAATTTTGAACAATTTTTTTGCCCATTCCCTTTCATGACAAAATGTGGTAGAACATGGATGAAGGATGGTTGCATGGTTTCAAGGGTCACCTTGGAATAAACGGTAGCCAAGGAGTTATCACACCACAAGGTACTCTTGACTAGGCCTTAAGCCATGGGTCAAAGGATACTAGCATGACACATCCTAGGGTGTTTTACAAGTATTCTAACAAGCAAAGTCTTAAGAAGAAAAAGTATCTACAAGGGCCTTATATACACTTGTCAAGTTTCCCAAATAGATGTTTTCACAAAATTTTTCCTAACATGTAACTATATGCCATGATGCAATTAACATTTATACAACCTAATGCATATGCTTCTACCAACTAATATGCCAAATAATCTAAATGCAATCCTAAATTTACATTATTTTTACCGCATCAATCAAAATAAAGCCACATAGTCACTAACATAAAGAGGAAAAAGAAGATTGGAAAGATCATACCATGCGGTCTTCAATTTCCTCATGTCTCGGATGTGGCGTAGTCAATCAATGTGAACAAGGATGAACAAACATAATATATACAAACAATATATACAAGACTACACTACAAAGGAAATGAACATGTTTTTGGATTTTTCAAATTTTTTTTGTATTTTGTTTTAATGAAATTAAAGGACATATTTTTGTATTTTTTCAATTTTTATCATTTTTGTTTTAAAAGGTCAAGTTAGAATTTCCCATCCCCACACTAGTATGGGCATTGTCCACAATGGCCAATACGATAGGAAATTATGCAATTTACATGAATATGCATGATTTTTAAACTAAATGCAAAATATACTAAACTACACTACATGATGCATGTGTTTTTGTTATGGTAGAGAGCATAATTTAGATTAGCTCCTAATGCATATGCATAAACTTCCCCAAACCAAAATAGACACTATTTCTAATATCAAAAATTTTTGGGGGAGTTCATGCACATAAAATGCAATGCATGAAACTAAAATTTGTCATTTTGAATTTTGAAAGTTGGGAACAATAAAAATGAACACCTTAATGGAATCAAGGTGTTAGTCCTCTAATGTTGCTAGGACTCCACAAAATAATCAAAATAAAATAAAAACAAGAGAAGTAGACAAACCATAAAGGAGGTGTAAGAATGTAGGAGCCTCCAAAAGTTTGCTAGTCCTCACCCATTTGTGTCATCATCATCATCATCTTCCTCACTTGAGGCATCATCAACCTCCATGGATGTGGATTCATGTCCACTCTCACTTTCACTCTCTTGTTCTTCCTCACTTTCCTCTCCTTCTTGAACTTCTTCATCTTCACCTTCTTGGTTACCACTCTCATCAAAAACCATCTCCTCTCCACCCGGTCTACCACCACTAGAAATGCTAGGAAAAAATACCTCCTTATCCGCCCAACTAGGCAAGGGATGTGGGAAATTATCTGTATACTTCCCTTATAATTAAGGATTATAACGAATTTATAAAGATGATTACGAGTCATAAAATAAATTGCATAAAAAAAAGTAGAGAATGAAGAAACAACCTTCGGTCCTAGCAAAATCGGCCTAAGAACAATATCGCAATGATATTCACCTATCAGTTGCACCCAAGATGATATGAGATATGCCCTTTGCTTCTTGCTAGAATCGATCCCCAATTTTCTGTAAAATTTTAGGGTTTTGTGTTTTTCTTTGATGAGAGGAGGCTAGATTAGAATTAGGTTAGAAATGAATCCCCTTTCTCTCTTATATTAACCGAAAAATAAGAGAATAAAAGGGAGATAATTCTTCCTTCCTTTACTCGGTTTGTCCGAGACCCACAACCACCAAAATGAGGATATAATCTTCTTATTTTGGTTGTTGTTATATTGTATATAATTTGTATTATTTTTCAATTATCATATATATATCGACATGTATTAATAAGTCCACTTATAACAGCTTGCAGTCGATTTATCAATACCAGTCCGTCAACATATATTATGACAATATAATATACATTAACTATAAATATCGCATATTATAATTTGCTAATTAAATATAACTGGTTACATTTAATTACGAATTAACATCTTAATTCGTTTAAGCTAACATTATATACATTTATTAAATATAACATATTATATTTAATTTACGAATTGACAGTTAATTCGTCTCAGCTAATATTATTTAATCGGCATTAAATAATCGTCTCATCAACACATTGACTAACTGTTTAGTCATATAAGGCATCAATGTGATTACATTTCCATAACCACATCTTTCAAACACATCCTTTAGTTGTGACTTTTAGGGACCAGTTGATCACCGCCATCAGTATGATAATAACGTCAAACTTTCTAGCAAGCCAACCGTTATTAAGTAATCGTTAATCAACTGATAAAATACGAAGTATACCCTTGTGAACCTATAAGAGATTTATAAATGTTATCACACTAATTTGTGGAGGACACAAGCTCCAACAAACTCCCACTTGTCCTCACAAGTGTATGTGCGATAACCGATTCTCATATCCTAAAATTTCTCCCACTCAATGTAAAACAATTTGCAAAATCCGTATTCACAAAGGTCGTATTTTACAAGTGATCAATATCAAGAGTGGTTTCCCCGACTAGAGAGTAACTTAACGATAAACGAATCGGCATTCGAGCATGGCCATGCATTTCGATTACAACTCCTCGAGTGGCTCGAGAAATAATTAAACCCGATAAGGGTTGGATATTTTCCTCAACTCGAATCCTGCAGATGTAAGCACAAAGATGAAATGACCCAAAAAAATCTACTTAGTCTCCGATTCACGGAGACCATGAGAAAGAAACCAAAGTCACCCAAAATCGCTTTAATCTCAAGAGACAATCGATAGTCAAAAGAATCGACTCTAGGAACACAATGGATGTCCTATCCACGACCTGGCACCGAATGTTTTTAAACATTTAGGACTCCATTACGTTGTCACCAAAAATTTGTCCTGCGAGGTATCGTTATAATCTCGCATCTCGTGATCGATCGATCAACCGTTTGACTTATGGCTCGTTGAACCCACCATCAATCGACTGCACAATATAATAGCCAGAGTTATCAGCTCATTAAGGCGATTACGGACCAAAACAAATATAATGTAATTCAGTTCACTTTGTGGCATTCAATGTTATCAGTACAATCCACATGAAAAAGAAAATATTATAAAAACGATGAAGTTATAAATAGTATATGAAAAAATAATGTATCAAATCCATAATCAACTACTACAACTCAGGAACACGTTTAATTCCCATGGAAATAACGTGCCCTTCATGCTTATCAAAATTCAACGGTTTAGTGAGAGGGTCCGCGATGTTATCATCCGAAGCTATCTTGTCAATCACTATCTCTTATTGCTCCACGTAATCACGGATCAGGTGAGCTTTCCGATGTACATGTCTAGATTTGTTGCTAGACTTTGGCTCCTTAGCCTGGAAGATGGCACCTCTATTGTCACAATAGATGGTGATCGGGTCATTCGAACTAGGGACTATCGTAAGTCCTTGTAAGAATTGACGCATCCATATAGCTTCCTTTGATGCTTCCGAAGCGGCATAGTACTCGGATTCAGTGGTAGAATCTGCTACAACACTCTGTTTGGAACTCTTCCAGCTGACCGCAGCACCATTAAGAGTGAGACGAACCCGGACTGAGATTTTGAATCATCTCGATCCGTTTGGAAGCTAGCATCTGCGTAACCGATTGCGCATAGCTTAGTATCTCCTCCATAAGTCAATACCCTATCCTTAGTCCTCCGTAGGTACTTAAGGATATTTTTAACAGCTATCAAGTGTGTTTCACCTGGATTCTTTTGGTACCGACTCGTCATACTCAATGCATATGCCACGTCTGGACGTGTGCATATCATGGCATACATGATTGATCCTATTGCAGATGCATAAGGAACACGACTCATGCGCTCAATCCCTTCAGACGTCGTTGGTGACTGAGACTTGCTCAACTGCATCCCAGACGTCATTGGAAGGTTCCCCTTCTTGGAGTTGCTCATGCTGAATCTCTCAAGAATCTTATCCAAATAAGACTCCTGACTAAGTGATAACGTTCGTCGTGATCTATCTCGGTAGATACGGATTCCCAATATGCGTTGTGCCTCACCCAGATCTTTCATCTGGAAATGGTTCTTCAACCATCCTTTAACCGAAGATAAGAGAGGAATGTCATTCCCAATCAAGAGTATGTCATCGACATACAATATCAAGAAAACAATCTTGCTCCCACTCGACTTGATATATAAGCATGGTTCCTCGACCGATCGAGTGAAACCATACTCTTTTATCACCTGGTCGAAACGATGATTCCAACTCCGAGAAGCTTGCTTAAGTCCATAAATGGAACGCTTAAGCTTGCATACTTTCTTAGGATGTTCAGGATCTATAAAACCTTTGTGTTGCACCATGTACAACTCTTCCTCCAAATAACCGTTTAAGAAGGCGGTTTTCACATCCATTTGCCAAATTTCATAGTCATGAAATGCGGCAATCGCTAAGATTATCCGAATGGAACGTAGCATGACTACAGGTGCAAAAATCTCATCATAATGCAATCCGTGCACTTGAGTGAAACCTTTTGCCACTAGTCGTGCCTTATAGGTATCTCTGGTTGCGCGTCTCTGCAAATGCTTTATTTTGTAAAGCCATTTGCACTGTAGAGGTTTTACCTTATTAGGTAAATCAACTAGATCCCATACGTCATTCTTATACATGGAGTCCATCTCGGATTACATGGCTTCAAGCCATAGCTTTGAGTCGGAACATGTCATGGCACCTTTATAGGTAGCGGGTTCATTACTCTCTAGGAGCAAAACGTCACTCTCCTCGACTATACCAATGTATATGTCCGGAGGATTAGAGACTCTACCCGACCTCCTAGGTTCCTCAGGAATATCAACCGTATCATCAGTTGGAGGAACAACTTCCTCCATCTGTTCCTCGGTTGTTGGTTCTTGAATCTCCGACAGCTCGAAGGTTCTATTATTTGTCTTGTTCTAGAGAAATTCTTTCTCTAAGAACGTCGCACTAGCCGCAACAAAAACTCGATGTTCGGTAGGCGAATAGAAGTAATGACCAAACGTTCCTTTTGGATAACCAATAAAGTATGTCTTGACCGATCGCGGGCCGAGCTTATCCTCGTGTCTCCACTTGACATAAGCCTCGCAGCCCCAAAACCCGAATAAAGGACAAGTTAGGGACCGTTCCCTTCCAAATTTCATATGGAGTCTTGTCGACAGCTTTAGTCGGACTTCGGTTAAGTATAAGAGCAGCTGACAAAAGAGCAAAACCCCATAATGAATCAGGTACTACCGTGTGACTCATCATGGATCGAACCATATCAAGTAATGTTCGATTTCTCCGTTCGGACACACCATTTAATTGAGGTGTTCCAGGTGGAGTTAACTGCAAAACGATTCCACAGTCTTTAAGGTGTTGATCAAACTCATTTGAAAGATATTTGCCACCCCGATCTGAACGGAGTGCTTTAACCTTTCTACCCAGTTGGTTCTCAACCTTGTTCTGGTATTCCTTGAATTTCTCAAAGGACTCACTTTTATGCTTCATTAAGTAGACATATCCGTATCTACTCAAATCGTCCGTGAAAGTGATAAAATATCTATAGCCATCTCTAGCGGTAATTGACATAGGTCCACAAACATCAATATGTATGAGTCCTAATAGGTCACTAGCGCGCATTCCAACACCTTTGAAGGAAATTCGAGTCATTTTGCCAATGAAACATGATTCACACGTGCCATATGTAGAAAATTCGAATGCGGGAATAGTCCCATTATCGACGAGTTTCTTTACACGTTTCTCATTTATGTGTCCCATTCGACAATGCCATAGATAGGTTTGATCTTTGTCACCAACCTTTAATTTCTTATTATTCACGTGTAATACTTCCGTGGTTTGATCTAAGATGTAAATTCCATTCATGGAAACTGCTTTGCCATAAATCATTTCATTGAAAGAGAAAATACAGCTATTATCCTTTATTAAAAATGAAAATCCGTCTTTATCAAGTACGGAAACTGAAATAATGTTCTTAGACAAACTGGGTACATAGTAACAGTTATTTAAAAATAACTCAAAACCACTAGGGATTTGGATTACATATGTTCCCTTCGAGACAGCAACAACTCTAGCTCCATTCCCGACTCGCAGGTCCACATCACCCTTTCCCAGAGGTGTGATGTTTCTTAGGCCCTGCAAATGATTACACAGATGAGAACCACAACCAGTATCTAGTACCCAAGTTCCGAAACTTGCATGGTTAATCTCAATCATATGAATATAAGATGACATACCAACAGGAACGACGCGTCCTGCTTTTATGTCCTCACGGTACACGGGACAGTTCCTCCTCCAATGTCCAGTCTTGTGACAATGGTGGCACTCAATGTCACCGCCCTTGCTCTTTGCCTTGCCCTGTGAGCCACTAGTCTCACCAGGCCCACTCTTATCGTTTCCTGGCTTTTTAAACTTTGGCTTACCTACAGTTAGGTCGTCTGGAGCTTTGCCCTTATCTTTACCCTTGTTGGAAATCGTGAGAACATCCTGCTTCATGCTCCCACTCAATTTCATATCCTTCTCGGTCTGTACGAGAAGTGAGTGTAGCTCATGAGGACTTTTCTTTAAGTCATTCATGTAGTAGTTCGCCCTGAAAAGGGCAAAACCATCATGAAGAGAATGAAGCATTCGGTCAATGACTATGCTCTCACTGATTTTGCAATCAAGTGCCTCCAATTTCTCGACATTCTCAATCATGTTAAGAATGTGTGGGCTAACCAGTTGGCCCTTTTGGAGTTTCGCATCAAAGAAGCGACAGGTATGCTCATAAGTAACGATTCTCGGTGCTTTTGAGAACTCGTTTGTGAGCGTGGTGAAAATCTTGTTTGCACCTTAGGCAATGAAGCGTCCCTGCAAATTGGTTTCCATTGCAAAGATGGGTACGTTCTTTATCGCACCCGCTTCCATGACGAAATCACTATAAGCAAGTGACTCGTTAACTCCCGCATTGGGGCTTGGGTTTACCGGTATTGGCTCAGTTAAGTACTTGAGCTTACCGTCAGCAATGGCAGCATTCCGCAGTGCTGCCTCCCAGTCCGCAAAGTTGGACCCATCATTCTTCAGTCGTGTGAACTGATTCATGTTGTCCATAAAAATTTTAAGCCAGGACTCGCGTCCAAGTGTTTCACTTGGCATTGGGATTTCGTTATTTCCAGCCATTTGTTGTAACAGTATTATCGATATAAAATGTATTCTACACTGCGAAAAGAAGAATAAAATAATAAGCATATGCATCGTTTTTATTTTAAGTCTTAATGCAAAACTGTTATAAGCGAAGACTCATGCATTTATACAATTGACCTCCCTCAAGAATTATATAAATGATCCCAAGACACAATTATCTGTAAATTGATAAGCCAACCTTTTGGCTAATTCTACTGTTAGAATTCTTGGTCGATAAATTTCTGTAAATTCTATCTTTAGTCCATCATAATCACGAGAAACTCTTCGGACTATAATGTTGAGATAAACTAAGTCAACACAAACTACTTACCCAACGTAGAAGAGGTCATATTATACCTACTGACGAAGAAGGGATTCATAGTTGTTTGCCCTTATAGAGACTAATCTCAATTTCCGTTTTAGAGGAAGATCCCATCAACTTTATTTTAATTCATTTTAAGTGAACTAATATCTAGCATGCGTGAATGAATAAACTAAGGTGATGGCTTAAACTGTGTGACATATGTATGTCTATGAAAACTAACATACAATCTATATGAGTCAATTTTCATGCATTTTAGTAGGTGGTTTGGTTTTAGGCGGAAAATGATGCACTAACTATCATGTGAATGAAAAGCAATAAGAACGGTAAAATGTAAAACAAAATAAAGTCCTAGTGTGGCCTATCTATCAAAATGAACATAAATACAACTTTGGAATCCATCCTTGGACCCGAGAAGCTTGTCTTGATGTTCCATCTTGATCCATGTAGCGGGAGTGAGCTCCAATCTCCATCTTTAGTCTTCTCAAAATTACAATTTAAAATTACATAATAAACCTATTTACATTCTAATTTCAAAACCGTAATAAATAAGGAAAACCAAACGGAGATACGAGATCTCAAATTACATTAAAAATTATGTTTCCATCATTACGAAAACATAACTTGACTAAGGCCACACTAGGTATTACAAATTACAACCGATTGCAAAAATACGTAAATAAATCCATTCAACGATTCATTCAACAAAACAAAAGCATCAACTAAAAAAAATTAAACATGCAAGACATAATTCTTTAATTATGTAGATTAATTTTACCCAAACCACCTATTTAAATGATCAAATTAAGTGACAATTCCTCAATTAATCACAATAATTTTAATCTTAATTCACATTAAACATGTAATATGAATTTAATCCAACATTATTTTAAACTTCTTTAAAATAATAAGGTATCTAAAATTTTTGAACTGTTTCAAAAACATACAATCATACATTATAAAAGTAATGTATAATTATAATTATTGGACAAAAACAAAATAAAATTTTCTTTAAAATTTTTCTCGGCAAAAACCGAAACAGCCCCAAAAAAAAAAGCTTTTCTCGGTTTTTCTGCAAAAACCGAAAGGAAAAAAACAATTTTTTTTTTTTTATTAATTCTGCCCAACGTGAACAGTAACAAAAACAGAATTTTTTTTTTCTTTCTTATCTCGGCTGAAAAAAAAAAAACGAAAACAACCCTAAAAGTTTCTTTTCAATTCGGCATTATGCCCTAAATTGCAAAAAACATGATATTGATGAAAAAAATCGTTTATTGTTGCTATTAACAAGATTGGCATATTCACCTTATAATTTAAACATGTAAATTTATGAAACATGATTCTAAACAACAATTTAGAACCATTTATGCCAAAAACATATAGCAAAAAAAACAATTTATCATCAACAACTAGACGATTTCCATTTCCATTATAATTTAATCTTCATTAAATCAAACATCTACAAATTATCATATTATCATCTTAACTGATTAAAACAACAATATGTATGAATCAAAATGGAAATCAAAATATCAAAAACGAAAAAAAAATTTCGTCTGAAACGAAAAAAAAAATTTTCACGGCTAAAATTTTTGACAGCCAAAACCCTAACTTTTTTCGAAACCAATTTTTTTTACATCATTTATGAAAATCATCAATAAATAAAATTCGTGGCCTTGGCTCTGATACCACTTGTGGGAAATTATCTGTATATTTCCCTTATAATTAAGGATTATAACGAATTTATAAAGATGATTACGAGTCATAAAATTAATTACATAAACAAAAGTAGAGAATGAATAAACAACCTTCGGTCCTAGCAAAATCGGCCTAAGAACAATATCGCAATGATATTCACTTATCAGTTGCACCCAAGATGATATGAGATATGCCCTTTGCTTCTTGCTAGAATCAATCCCAATTTTCTGTAAAATTTTAGGGTTTTGTGTTTTTCTTTGATGAGAGGAGGCTAGGTTAGAATTAGGTTAGAAATGAATCCCCTTTCTCTCTTATATTAACCGAAAAATAAGAGAATAAAAGGGAGATAATTCTTCCTTCCTTTACTCGGTTTGACCGAGACCCACAACCACCAAATGAGGATATAATCTTCTTATTTTGGTTGTTGTTATATTGTATATAATTTGTATTATTTTTCAATTATCATATATATATCGACATGTATTAATAAGTCCACTTATAACAGCTTGCAGTCGATTTATCAATACCAGTCCGTCAACATATATTATGACAATATAATATACATTAACTATAAATATCGCATATTTATAATTTTCTAATTAAATATAACTAGTTACATTTAATTACGAATTAACATCTTAATTCGTTTAAGCTAACATTATATACATTTATTAAATATAACATATTATATTTAATTTACGAATTGACAGTTAATTCGTCTCAGCTAATATTATTTAATCGGCATTAAATAATCATCTCATCAACACATTGACTAACTGTTTAGTCATATAAGGCATCAATGTGATTACATTTCCATAACCACATCTCTAAAACACATCCTTTAGGTGTGACTTTTAGGGACCAGTTGATCACCGCCATCAGTATGATAATAACGTCAAACTTTCTAGCAAGCCAACCGTTATTAAGTAATCGTTAATCAACTGATAAAATACGAAGTATACCCTTGTGAACCTATAAGAGACTTATAAATGTTATCACACTAATTTGTGGAGGACACAAGCTCCAACAAGGGACAAGATGGATCGAGAAGTACTTGCCTAGCAAGATGTAGGAGGGGTGGATATTGGGCCTTGTAAGCATCAACTCTATCATTGTAAGCTTGTTTATGCATTTCCTTCATTAGTAGAGTCAAGTAATCATTTCCCGCTTTGGCATTTTCGGGGTTGAACTCGTGGTATTCAAATGGATAAGGTGGGGTGATAATGGAGGAGGAGGGATTGGCAACTTCTTCCCCTTGGTGTTGAATGATGTATTCGGTCTCTTCGGAGAGTGGGAGAAGGTAATTCGGTCTATGAACATTCAAGCGGCAAATCTTGCTAGGCAATGTGAAGGATTTAGCTTCATTCGTCAACCACCCAAATTTGTTATCAAGAGTATCATTCTTGGCCCATTTGAACTTTAGAATCATGGTGGGAAGTCGATAAGATGGCCTCCTTTTACCGATGTATAAGTGTTATTCTTGTTGAAATCCCGGTTAAAATGCTTAGCCAAATAGGTAATTAATCTTCCATTGGTAATAAAGGCCGTGCCTTCTTTGCCACAATCATCAACAGTAAGCCGTCGATCAATCAAAAGTCGTAAAGCATTGTATGGCTTGGTAAACTCTCTCCCAATGTTCAAAGCCGACTCAAGAAGAATAAAATCAAGTTTGGTAAGATGATTTGTGGCTTTCCTAGCTATCAAAGTATTCCCAATGACCTTATGCCATACTCTAATGCCCGGATGATGGAATAAGAGAGCACGACAATCATGATAAGATACAATTTTTTTTTTCGAAATGGCCATCCAAACAGGAGCGGGGTTATACTTGGTAGGATTCTTTGTAAAATTCGCATTATCACTAAGGCCAAATATCTTACCCATTTCGTCATAAGATAAGCATCTATCAATATTTTCAAGACGAAACTCAATAATGGTTCGGGTCTCCATCTTTGTGACTTTCAAAGAGCTCAAAAACTCTAAGGTGAGGGAGGATTATGTCAATTCTTGCATTGCAAACAATTTACTCAACCCCATAGACTCGAAAAAGGTCTTAGTTTGCTCAAGAACACCCAATTTTGACAATGCATCTTCACAAATGAACTTAGTAGGCATGATGGTTTTCTTACCAAAGAGAATAAATTTCTTCCTATGGGAGTCGAAAGTGAAAATTACCTTTGGATAATCGGCTAATTGTTCAATGACCGGAGTGGTAGAAGTAGTAGCTTCCATAGGAGGACCTTGTTCTTGAATCTCCAACCTTGCATTATGAACTACCAATGCCTTTGATGCTTGTTTGTCTTGAAGAGCTTGTTGCCTCTTAGAAAGTATCTTCTTTTGGGGTGCCTTGCTTCCACCTTTTGTTCTTGCCATACTGCTTTGCTTAGTAACACCAATGAAAGCTTGAAATCTTCAATTTCTAGTAATGCCCAAATCGATTTAGGATAGATGAAGGTTGTCTTGTATCCTAAAAATCGACTCAAAACTTGAAGATTTTGGTGTTTGAATCACTTGTTGTTGCTAAAGGAGTGATTAATTTTTGTTTTGATGAAGTTTGGATTTGATGTGGTTGATTTTGGTTGAGAAAATTGGTTTTTGTTGATGGAGAGGATGTGGGTTTTGGGGTTTTGGGTAGTGTGTGTGTTTTGAAATAATGAAAATGAATGGGAAAGGAGGGTTTAAAAGACCCGTTGGTTTTTGAAATGCAAAGGGAGACGAGCGACTTCAGTATCGAGACACTCAGATTCTTCAATTTCTGGGTTCAGAAAAAGACGCATGGGACGAGCGGTTTGCAGGAAGGATGAGCGGATTCCTGAGCTGAGACGAGCGTCTTTGGCTTAGGACGCTCGGATTCCTTTAAGTGAAAAATCTCAAATTTTAGCAGTAAAAAGAGGAGCGTCTTTCCTCTTGGACGACCGTCCTGACTGAGACGAGCGGATTCCTTGCTGGGACGCTCGGATTCACAGTCAGACCCAAAAATATTTTCTGCAGCTTCATAAGACGAGCGTCTTATGCCTTGGACGCTCGGGTTCTTTCAAGACGAGCGGATTATCCCTCGGGCCGCTCGGATTCTTCCTCGACCACACGGATTCAGGTCCATCCGTGGGTGCTTCGTAACCCGTGTCATTTCATTCTTCAATTCTTGTGTTCTTCATTGTAGGGACACTATAAAGGCATGAATAGCCTAGGCAATTGCTATCCCCACACTAAGGCAAAGCACTACACATCAATAAACTCATAAGTCCCTCCCTCACTTCTCTCAAAATGATGAAAATCTAGATCAAGGCATAAAAATGTAAATCCAAAAATGACAAAAATGCAATACAATAATTTAAATGCAAGTTAGGGAGTTAGAATATTTATAAATGGTGGTTTAGGGAGGGCTCCAACAAACTCTCATCCAATAATGAGATGTCAAGGGGGCATGTTCAAGGTGTTGTTGATGTTACTCAACACCTTGAAGAAGTAGTCGAAAGCTTGCTCATTATCATGATAAAGATCCTCAATAGGCCTTTGCACTTGTTGTTCTCCATGATGGTCTTGTGTCATAGCATTACCAATATAGGGATTGAATTTCCCTTCAAACTCATCATCCCAAAGACCGCATACTTCGTCTACTTGATTTTTGTCTTGAGTTGATGAGGAAAATTCTCCTTCTTTCTTGTCTTGGCCAATGAGGCCTTCTTCTTCACTTGTCATGGGTGAGCTTTTCAAGCGCTCAATATTACAATTTCCTTGCTCTTTTGATGAAGCATCATTCACTTTCTTTTTCCATTGAAATTCCAACTTCTTCCTATCATCTTTCCGGCTATAGTGATCAACCATAAAATATGGCTCATGCAATCGGGGAGCTCTCATAGTCTTGTCAATATTGAAAGTGATGGTTTCATCTCCCACTTCAAGGGTGAGTTCTCCATGCTTTACATCGATCACCGCTTCCGCGGTGTGCAAGAAAGGTCTTCCTAACATAATAGGAATGTTGGAGTCTTCTTCCATGTCAACAATAACAAAATCCACCGGGATGAAGAATTTTCCAATTCTTACGGGAACATATTCCCATACCCCTAAAGGTGTCTTTGTTGATCTATCCGCCATTTGAAGCGTGATGTTGGTGCATTTGAGTTCTCCCATTCCTAGCCTCTTTCTTACCGAATATGGCATGACACTAACGCTTGCCCCAAGGTCACATAAAGCTTTGTTGATTGTAGTGTCACCAATAATGCATGGAATGAAGAAACTTCCCGGATCCTTGAGCTTTGGAGGTGAACTTCCTTGAAGAATAGCACTACTTACTTTAGTAAAAGCAATAGTCTCAAGCTTCCGGATTGATTTCTTCTTTGTAAGGATAGCTTTCATATACTTTGCATAGGCCGGAACGTGATTGATCAATTCCGTAAATGGAATTGAGAAATCTAAATTCTTCACAATCTCCATGAATTTTCCAAGTTGGTCATCAAACTTAGGCTTAGCTTGACGACTCGGGAATGGAAGTCTAATCACAATAGGCTTCTTTTCTTTGGCCTTCTCTTCATCCTTTTTTGAAACTTCTTGAATGGTGGGTTCTTCTTCTTTAGAGTTTTCAACAACTCTTTCCTTGTCACTAGCATTCACAACATCTTCATCAACGGGTTTCTTCGGCCCTTCATACCTTGTACCACTCCTCAAATGGATGGCACTCACCGATTCTTATCTTAGGGAATACCTTGAGGTGGTAATTTCCCCTTTTGTTTTTGTGAACTTGAAGATGCTAATTGAGACATTTGGGTCTCCAACATCTTTGTGTGAGCTAGTATGTTCTTAATGGTGATGTCTTTTACTTGGCTATCCTTTTGCATTTGAGTGAAAAACTCTTGTTGGTTCTTTTGCATTTGGAGGACTGCTTTTTGAACATCAAAACCTTGGTCATTTGATTGAGTGTATGGAGTTTGATTTTGGAAACCATGGTTTTGGTTGTAAAGGGTCTTTGATTTTGGTTTCTCATTGGAGGTGGGATGTATGTTGGTTGAGGGTTTTGAACATTTTGGCTTTTGTATGAGAAATTTGGATGGAATTTGGTGTTTTCATTGTAATAGTTGGAATAAGGGGTACCACTCTTGTAGGCTTTAAAAGCATTCACATGCTCACTTGTTCCCCTACATTCACTTTGGTCATGTACCAAAGTTCCAGAACTCTCACATATTCCACTTGGAATTGATGAAGATGCCACCATGGCATTAACATGTTGCTTTGGTGATTTTGAGGCTTCTTCAAGTTTAGCCATATCCTTCTCAAACTTCAAATTAATGGTATCAATATGGGCACTAAGTTGAGCACCCAATTGAGTAATAGAGTCCACTTCATGCTTTCCTCCTCTAGTAGCCTTCCGAGGTCTACGACATTGTGAGTTATGGACCGCCATTTCCTCAATCTTGTTCCATGTTTGATTATCGTCAACTTCGGTGAACATACCATTTGATCCCATATTGAGAATGTTTCGGGAGTCTTCATAAAGACCATTCCAAAATTGTTGTACCAAGAACCACCCGCTAAGTCCATGATGAGGACATGAGCGACAAGTTCCTTTAAATCGCTCCCAAGCTTCATACAAAGATTCTTCGTCCCTTTGTTTAAACCCCTTGATTTGGGCTCTTAACATGTTAGTCTTTTCCGGAGGGTAGAACTTTTTGTATAAAGCAAGAGCCAATTTCTCCCAAGAGTCAATACCAAGAGTAGCCTTATCAAGGCTCTTTAACCATTGTTTCACGGTACCAATCAAAGAAAAAGGAAATAAGACCCATCGAATTTGGTCTTGAGTCACTCCGGTTTGTGAAATCGCATCACAATAGTCACAAAAAGTCTCCATGTGAGAATGAGGGTCTTCACTAGGCATCCCCCCAAATTGGCTTCTTTCGACTAATTGGATAAAAGCGGATTTTGCAATGAAATTTCCGGTCAAGTGTTGTGGTGTGGGAGTACCATTGGGTAGGTTCTCCTCGGTTGGTACGGAATGTGATGAAAATTTAGGCATTGTGGGTTGATTTTGTGGTGGGTTTTGTGTTGGGTTCTCCTCTCCTTCTCTTGCAAAAGGGTTGATGAACTCAATATTGTTTGGTTGAATATCCACAATCTCACCAATACCTCTCAAAGTATTTCTAGAAAGTCTTCTATTGGTTGTCAAAGTTCTTTCAATTTCGTGATCAATGGCTAACAAGTTACCTTGTGATCTTCTAGACATGCAAAATATCAAACAACTTGAAAACAATTAGAACAAACCTTGAGAAGTTTTACTTCCCCAAGGCAAAGAAAGACACAACTAAGAACAATCAAAGAAAATCAAATCAAGTTACAACGTCCCCTGCAACGGCGCCATTTTTGGTCGGACTAACGTTTTCGGTTACTTGTCGTTAGGAATACCTAGACCAAAACAATATTTATAACTTCACAAACTACTCTACTATTAGTAAAGAGGTAAGTAAAGGTCGGATCCCAAGGGACGGGTATTGATGTAGGATTTTCAATTGCAAGTAGTGGTGTCTAAAGGTGTCACAATTTGGGTTGAGATAAGAAGATCACTAAACTAAATAACAATGTAAATAAAAAAGCAAGATGATTAAAAAGAGATGTAAACAATTGATTAAAAGCACTAGGGTGTCATGGGTTCATAGGGGATTCATGGGAATTGATCATACAAACATATTCTCAAATTATAAGCAAGCAATTATTGTCGTGATAGGATTGAGTTGGTTTATATCTTACAATCCTAATAAGGTTTGGGTCCCGTAGCCGAATCGATTAGATTGCAAAACACCTACAAGTCGACTTAATCCTCCCTACTCAACTATATGCATGGTCTAATGAGACTCGAGTTGGTTTATGTCTTACAAGTCTCATTGAAAATGTAAGTGATGGGTAAAAAATGCAAGGATTCATAGGCTCGCATTTCATCAAACATAACATGTGCATAAGTTGAGATCACAACAAGCAAGCAAATAAATTATGTGAACATATTAGATTAAGCATGAATCATCCCCCATGTTGGTTTCCCCTAATTCCCCATTAACCCTAGCTAAGGAAACTACTCACTCATTATCAAGTTTAACTTGCTAGAAAGGTTGTCAATCATATTAACAAAGCAAAACATGATGAATGAATGGAAATGATTAACAATAATTAAAATAAGGGTAAAGAGAATTATACCTAATGATGATTTCAAAATAATAAGCAAAGAATAATAGATGTACTTGATGATTGATGGAAGGTTGTCAATCTCCCAATAATACCCAAATAATTTTCAATTACCAAAAATAAATGATGAACAATAGAGAAATTAAGGAAATGAGATTTGTATTAATGCTTAATTAAAAGTTGATTACAAGATTAAAATGAGATTAGGAAGAACATAAATAATATTAAGGATTGATGATAATCTAATTAGTACAATGGGGTATTTATAGTGAGGATTAGACACATAAATTATGGTTACTAAGGGCTTAAATGACGATTAAGACCCTTAAGAAAAGTTGAGGAAATGCTCCTCTCGAAAGAAGATGCTAGTCTCCTTTTTGCTAGTCTTTCAGAAATATGCGCATCCCGAGTGGAACTAGGAAGAGACGTGTTGTACTGGGCAGGAATCCGAGCGGCCAAGGGGTCGGGACGAGCGGATTGTGGAGGTCTTGGACGAGAGGACATGGTGGTGGGACGCTCGGATTGTGGAGGTCTTAGACGAGCGTCTCGAGGCTGC
Source organism: Silene latifolia (assembly GCF_048544455.1). Taxonomy (NCBI): domain Eukaryota; kingdom Viridiplantae; phylum Streptophyta; class Magnoliopsida; order Caryophyllales; family Caryophyllaceae; genus Silene; species Silene latifolia. Next base: position 135,581,127 of record NC_133526.1, read on the forward strand.
GACGGGCGGATTGTAGTCCAGCAAGCTTCTTCCTCTTTTCTTCTTTTCTTCTTCCAATAATCCTCAAGGATCTTGTCGGAGATGCAAGGATCTTCTTCATCATTGCCCATCTACTACATTATTTACATAGGCCTTCTAGTCTTGTCTTCACTTTGATGCTTGGTCATTAGATTCGATCAATTTAGCTCCATTTTGCCATGAAAATGCAAGGTTTGCACTCCTCTCCTACCAAGGAAAAAGAATATGCAAAACAAAGGACTAAAGATAGTAAATGACCAAATTATGCACTAAAAAGCATAGGAACGAGGCTAATTCGGGGTCTAAATATGCTCAAATATTGGTCACATCAGCCATCCCAATACTAGTATGGTAACTGTTGTTGTACGAAAACTCGATCAGATCAAGCTTGTCCTCCCAGCTTCCCCCAAAATCCATGGCACATGCTCTCAACATGTCCTCCAGGGTCTTGATAGTCCTCTCTGTCTGACCATCAGTTGCAGGATGAAAAGCGGTGCTCATCTTCAAGGTAGTACCCATCAAATCCTGCAGTTCTTGCTAAAACATGGATATAAACCTCGCATCACGATCAAATACTAACGTATACCATGTAACCGAACCACATGTCTTCTATAACCCAAGCCCAGCTGCATCTTGGACCAGGTATCCTTCATAGGAACAAAATGAGCTGACTTTGTTAACCGATCAACAATCACCCAGATCTGTTATTACCTTGATGTGACCTAGGTAACCCCATAACAAAGTCCATAGAGATCGACTGCCACTTCAACTCAGGTACCTCCAAGGATTGAATCTTACCTTGTGGTCTCCGCTGCTCACCCTTGACCCTCTGACAGGTCAAACACCAAGCCACGAACTCAGCTACATCTCTCTTCATGTTTGGCCACCAGAAAGTCTTCTTAAGGTCTTTATACAGCTTATCACCACCTGGCTGAACCGAATAAGGAGTGCAATGAGCCTCTGTCAGAATCACTCTCCTCAAATATGTATCATCAGGAACACACCATCTCCAATCAAAACGAACACTCCCGTCTGTGTGGATAGAAACCTGGAAACTGTGCCGCTTTCCACTCTAGACTTCCACGCTTGAATCTTAGGATCAAGCTCTTACTTAATTTTGATGTTCTCATACAAATCCACCTCGATCGTCAAATCTCCGATGGCTTCCCCTTTCCTTATCATAAAGATCCCCATCTTGGACATCTCATACCTCATCTTCAGCAAAGACATAGCAGTACATAGCGAATGAATGCTCTTCCTACTCATAGCATCTGCAACAACATTAGCCTTACCCTCGTGATAGATGATCTCCATATCGTAGTCCCCGATCAGCTCCATCCATTGTCTCTGTCGCATATTAAGCTCCCTCTGAGTGTAGATATACTTCAGACTCTATGATCTGAAAACACCTTAAAGGTTGCCCCGTAAAGGTAGTGCCTCCAAATCTTAAGAGCAAAAACAACTGCACCCAGTTCCAAATCATGAGTAGGGTAGTTCTCCTCATATGGCTTTAGCTGTCTCGAAGCATAAGCTATAACTTTCCCTTCCTGTAGCAAAACACAACCCAGACCATTCTTTGAAGCATCGGTATATACTTCAAAGTTCTCACATCCCTCTGGCAAAGCTAGAATAGGAGCTGTGGTCAAACATTTCTTTAAGGTCTGGAACGCCGTCACACAACTCTCATCCCAAACAAATCTGGTCTATTTCCTCATCAAAGCAGTCATAGGCCATGCTATTGTTGAAAAGTCTTTCACAAACCTCCTATATTAGCCAGCAAGGCCCAAGAAACTCCGAACCTCAGCAACACTCTTTGGTGATTCCCACTTGGGCACAGCCTCAATTTTTCTAGGATCTACGGATACTCCCTTCTTAGATATCACATGGCCCAGAAAAGCCACCTCCTCTAACCAGAACTCACACTTAGATAGCTTGGCATAAAGTTGGTTCTTTCTCAGAGTCTGTAGAACTATCCTCAAGTGCTCCTCATGCTCTTCCTTAGTCTTAGAGTAGACTAAGATGTCATCAATGAAGATAACCATGAACTTATCTAAAAACGGACTGCAAATCCGATTTATCAGATCCATGAAAGCTGCTGGTGCATTGGTCAAACCAAAAGGCATCACCACGTACTTATAGTGACCATAACGGGACCGGAAAGCTGTCTTTAGAACATCCTCATCTGCTATCCTCAACTGGTGATAACCTGACCTCAAATCGATCTTAGAAAACACACCTGCTCCACTCAGCTGATCGAACAAGTCATCAATCCTAGGCAAGGGATACTTATTCTTCACTGTGACACGGTTAAGCTCCCTGTAGTCGATACATAGCCTCGTGCTCCCATCTTTCTTCTTTAGAAATAGAACTGGAGCTCCCCAGGGCGACACACTTGGCCGGATATACCCCTTGTCTAACAGCTCATGCAACTGTTTCTTTAACTCTACTAGTTCCGTACGTGCCATATGATATGGTGCTTTAGATATAGGACCTGTTCCCGGTTTAAGCTCCACGTTGAAGTCAACATCTCTCTTTGGCGGCAACCCCGGTATCTCCTCAGGAAAGACATCATCAAACTCTCCCACCACCGGTATATCAGCAGCTGTCTGTGGTTCTACTCGACGATCTCTCACTTGACAAAGAATCAAGGGACACTTCTTCCTCAAGCACGACTTTAAGGTCATAACCGCTATGAACTTACACTTAGATCTCACAACAAACCCCTTATAAGACACCCTTATACCCTTGGAACCCTTTAACGACACTTTATTTTGCCGATAATCTATCTTGGCATCATACTTACCCAACCAATCCATCCCGACAATCACTTCAAACCCATCCATAGGAAAATCTAGCAAGTCTATCGGTAAACCTACCCCTCCAACCAACATAGACACTCCCTTGTACAACTTAACACATGACACTGACTCCCCAGAAGGTATAAACACATAATCCTTTACAAGTTCAAACTCCCCCAAGCCCATAGACAAAGCATGACCCCTAGACACAAAAGAGTGTATTGCCCCCGAGTCAAACAGAACAGAAGACGGTATATTATGAACAAGAAAGGTACCGATAAATACATGTGCATCGTTCTGAGCTTCTTGCTTATCCATCATGAAGAGCTTCCCACTGCTTTTCTGGCCTCCCCCTTGAACCGAGGCATTAGATGTACTCGGCTTGGCTATCGAATCCTGGGTGACACTGTTGTTTGGGCGCTGATATAATCCCCCACTGTTGCAGTTAAAACCGCCATTGTTGCTATGTCCACAACGGTTACCCGATGATCCAGCCTGCCGATAGCTAGTAAAGATTTGACTCGGACCCTGTGAGAAGTTCCCCTGAAAAGTTCCCGTACCTACTCCAGTCTTGTCACTTATGCAGTCTCATCTCTTGTGGCCTATGCCACCACAGTTGTATCATGATAGGTTGGAGTTGTCACTCATACTCTGACCACTACCTCTACCCCATCCTCGGGATCCTCTAGAGAAACTAGCCCCACCTGAAAAAGCCTTGGCTTGATTGAAGTTGCCCTTCTTGTTACCTGACTGATTGTTGTTCCCACTATCAGCTTTTCTTTTCTCATCAACAGTTCTCTCAGTAGCTTCCTTTGAGAGATCTACCATTCTTTCAGCTTGACCAGCCCTCAGATATACATCCTTAAGATTAGTGATGACTCCAGCTGGTAAACGGTTCATGATCTTAGCTGACAAACCCCTCTCAAAGCGGAGAGCCAAACCCCTGTGCCCTAGCTGCATGTCCTCTACATAGCGAGATAACTCAGGGAACCGGTGATAGTACTCGGGGACTGTCATATCATCGGTCATGGTGAAGGAATTGAACTCAGATCTCAACTTGTGACGGATATGCTCCGGCACAAACTGCTCCCTCATAGCACTCTTCAGACCCGACCATGGTATAACCCCTAGACCCTCAGCCTGGTAGTAACCTCTGGCGTCCTCCTTGACGTTCTGCCACCAAACAGCGGCCTTGCCCCTCAGGTAGTACACTACCTGCTCAACTATCATATCCTGTGGACTCTTAACAACTTCCATGAGACTTTCCATCTCACGATGCCAGTTTTCTAGCAACTTGGGTTCCCCGACGTCCTCATAGGTAGGTGGGTTAAAGCGGGAGATGATGATGCTAAGTTGGGTAGCATCCACAGGTTTCTCCGCACCTTTACCCATGTTCTTGAGAGCCTTAAGAAGAGCCTCCCGTTACTCGATCATACGAGCTGTCTCATCTATAGTCATCTCGGATGCTTGGATTTGCGCGGCAGTTCTCTTTGGTGGCCTTTTGAGCTGAAGAGAAGTAAAGAAACGTAAGCACAAAAGCCTACGGCTCAAAATGTAAACGACCCTCCGCCAAAGAAGCACTCGGCCGAGTATATAGCAATACTCGGTCGAGTAAGGACTACTCGGTCGAGTATCACTGATACTCGGTCGAGTAATCAACTCCGGTAGCCAACGTCAAATTCAAAAGAAGCATACTCGGTCGAGTATACCTATATACTCGGTCGAGTAAACACTTCCAGTAGCTACTGTTACTCACTGCCAAACAACACTGTTGGAGTTAGTGTCCTCCACAATAGTGTGTTGACATAATAATCTCATTAATGGAATATCGTCAGATATTTAATTATTTTATCCTCGTCAGTTGATTAACGTAAATCGATAACGGTTGGCTGACTAGAGTTTGACGTTATTGTCGTGAGACGGCAGTGATCAACTAACCCCTTTCGGTCACACCTATAGAAACTGATGGGGCATATTCTGCACCGCTGACCAAGTCAACATATTGAGCAAGGTTAAGGATATCCACAGCAAAGTCAACGACTTAGACAGTCTAGCCGATGCAACCCATCGGCCTGTCACCTGGGGTCTCGGCCTGGAAACCAGCCAGCCGGGACACATATCCACGTACTCATATCCAAGCCCCTCGGCCGGCCTGCCATAGGTCCATCGACCGAGGGTAGAACGGTCTTTCCACCTGCTAGCCACTTGGCCACTTGGCCACTACGTGACAAAAGGTGAAAGCCTATAAATACTCCTCAACCTTCATTGAGGAGAGGATCGATAAATTAACCTAAGAATCACTATTCATCTGGTAATATCTTCCTTATCTCTCTACAATATATCCTTAGCCAAGTAATAACAACTTATCTCTCTAAGTTCACTGACTTGAGCGTCGGAGTGAGTACGCTTGGCACAAAGCCAAGCCCTCAGTTCGTTCATCGTTGCAGGAGAGGCCGAGAGGAACGATAGAGACGAGGAATCCAACTCAAGACATCATTCTACAAGCCACGGGTGGTAACAATACTTGCTCTGGAATTACACCCGGAACAATTGGCGCCGTCTGTGGGAAAAGACACTAGAAGCTAGTCACATTCATTCCCAAACAAAAAATATAAACACAAAAAAAACCCACCCCCAAAAGCTAAGAAGATGTCGAAATAACAAGAGGCATTCGTGACTGACGAAACCGAATTCTACCAAAATGATACCGTCCACAAATCTGGAGTTGTGCAACCCTCCGCCGGTCCAGTGATTCAACCGGAGTACGGGATGCCAATAATACCAGACACTCCGCTGCCTGCCGACCAAGTCACCATCATGGGGCATGTGGTTGACGCAAAGAAACCGAAGATGCTCCTGGACCTAATTGGGAGTACGCCGGCTCACACCGTCACGCCGACAAGAGCGGCGGAAACCGTCCAGAGGCCAGGGGCCCGAAACGTGACCCCAAGAAACTTGAACGGAGCATTAGGAGAAGTCGACCCTCGTCAAGACACCGGAGGAGCCCAAAGTGGTCGTGGTAGACCTAAGTCCTTCTCGCACTCGTGAGAAGATCTGCGCCGCGGCACGAACGAGGCACACCCCGGAGGAGCGAAAGAAGCCCAACTCGTCAGAGTTGGAGAAGAAGCCCGACTCACCAGAGTCGGAGGAGAAGTCCTTCTCGCTATGAGGAGAGAAGCCGGACTAGGAACGCGAGGAGCCGATCGCCGCGTGTCGTCCGACATGTGGTCAGACAGCCCCTCAGCGCCTACGTCCTAGATACCCCGGTGCCGACTGAGCTGAAGTTACCACCTATAGCATACAAAGGGGAAGGCGACCCGACCGACCACGTCGAGGCTTATGAGTCTCACATGTCAGTATGGGAGCAACCTGATGAGGTTTGGTGCCGAATCTTCCCAACGACACTGCATGGGATGGCATAGAGTTGGTACAAGGGGCTATCCGACGGGTCGGTATACTGTTACGCCGACCTAAAGGACGAGTTCCTAGCCCAGTATTCCTGCAACAAAAGGAGGGCCGTGGAGACATCGGACCTCCTGACTATCAGACAGGAGGGAGGCGAGTCTCTCCGAAGTTATGTGAAGAGGTTCGACGCCAAGGTTCAAGAAATTCGTGAGCCGAATAGTAACCGGCGACCTTTCGCGGCGATGAAAGGCCTCCCAAGGGGAGACCTAAAAAACGAGCTCATCAAATGCGGCGGCCTGACCTTTGACGCCGCCAGACAATTGGCTGATCAAGCCATTAAAGTGGAGGACTACCACAAAACCTGGGTAAGCCCTAGCGAGGCCAAACCCTCAGGAAAGAAAAGCCGCCGGGAGGACAACCCGGAGGAAGGACGCCGTGACAATAATCGGTCACGGTCTGGTGAAAGACGCCGTGACAATAATAGGTCACGGTCCGACAAATCTGTCAGGAAACAGGACTCGACGGGCGCCGGGTGGAGTTCGGGAACATACCACCAGAGGCGGTACAATGATAAAACCCCCCTCGTCGTATCGGCCGCCGAGGTCTTCGCCCTGAGCAAAAACGAGGGCCTGAAGTGGGAAAGGCCCCCCAAGCCGAAGGGAGACGGTGACACGAGCCGATCGTGAGTACCACGGCCACACCGGTCACCTTATCGACAACCGCCAAAGATCTCAAGAATGCCATTGAAGAGCTGATCCGGAAGGGGAGCCTCGGCAAGTACGTTGCCAAAGGCCAAAAGACTGACGCCGGCAGCTCAGATAAAAAATCCGTCTTCGAACGGATAAGAGTGATCCATGTTGTCATCGGGGGCAACGAGAACGGAGGGTCCGCTCATGGACACAAACGGCACCTGAACGAGCTATATCAGGCCATCAACTTTGTGCCCAACACAGCGATCCCCGCTTCCAACATCCCCGATATGACTATTGGAAGGAAGGACTACGAAGGAGTCATCGCTCCTCACAGCGACCCACTTGTAGTCAATTTGGACATATCCAACCACCTGGTCAAGAGGTGTCTGATTGACACAGGCGCCTACACGAACATCATGTTCAGGGAGTGCTTCCTCAGCCTCGGTCTAAGAGTCAAGGACTTAAGCCCCTGCACCAATCCACTATACAGCTTCTCTAGGGCCGACCTGGTACCACTGGGGTCAATTAGACTGCCTATGATGTTCGGCGAAGGGAATGCGGCTAAGAATGTCCTAGCCGAGTTCGTGGTCATTGACGGCTCGTCCGCCTACAACGTTCTCATAGGCCGAGTCACTCTGAGCGAGGCCGACGCAGTGATGTCCATCCGGGCCCTAACACTGATGTACGTCTCGGACCGGGGGGAAGCGCATAGGCTCGTCTCCAAAGACGAAAAGGACGAGGTGGTCAACGTCCAGATAGCTGCCAGAGGATGCAACATGCAATCCCTCAAAGTGGCAAAGAAGTCAGAGAAAGGAAAAAGTCCATCCTTACAACAGGAGGGCGACCTCATGGATGCAACTAGCGGCTGACTGGGAAGGTGTGCCTTTGATGAGCCATTAGGACGCTGGTAATCTCGGGAAAACTTTGTGTAGCGACGGAGGTGTCCAAGATAGCTGTGGGCACCCCAACGCATGTTTATACCTAATGAAAAATCGTCCAAGTCCTTCATCAAAGTGTCCATTTTTTCCCCATCAGTCATGAACAGGAAGAAGATGCCAGCTCACACTGTCACACCGACAAGAGCGGTAGTCTCCATAAAGAAGCCGGCGCCGTCGCAGTCACCCCAAGTAGTAGACGCCACGGCAGTCACCCCAAGAGGTTTGACGCCGTCGCAGTCACTCCAAGTGGTAGACGCCACGGCCGTCATCAAGAAATAGACGCCAGCTCACACTGTCACACCGACAAGAGCGGTAGTCTCCATAAAGAAGCAGGCGCCGTCGCAGTCACCCCAAGTACTAGATGCCACGGCAGTCACCCCAAGAGGTTTGACGCCGTCGCAGTCACTCCAAGTGGTAGACGCCACGGCCGTCATCAAGAAATAGACGCCAGCTCACACTGTCACACCGACAAGAGCGGTAGTCTCCATAAAGAAGCAGGCGCCGTCGCAGTCACCCCAAGTAGTAGACGCCACGGCAGTCACCCCAAGAGGTTTGACGCCGTCGCAGTCACTCCAAGTGGTAGACGCCACGGCCGTCATCAAGAAATAGACGCCAGCTCACACTGTCACACCGACAAGAGCGGTAGTCTCCATAAAGAAGCGGCGCCGTCGCGAGCACCCCAACTAGTAGACGCCACGGCAGTCACCCCAAGAGGTTTGACGCCGTCGCTGTCACTCCAAGTGGTAGACGCCACGGCCGTCATCAAGAAATAGACGCCAGCTCACACTGTCACACCGACAAGAGCGGTAGTCTCCATAAAGAAGTAGGCGCCGTCGCAGTCACCCCAAGTAGTAGACGCCACGGCAGTCACCCCAAGAGGTTTGACGCCGTCGCAGTCACTCCAAGTGGTAGACGCCACAGCCGTCATCAAGAAATAAGACGCCAGCTCACACTGTCACATCGACAAGAGCGGCCGTCAAGAGCGGCAATCACCCTCAGGAAGCAGACGCCGCGACAGTTACGGCCAGCGCAGTTGATACTCGTAGAAACGATCAAAACGCCTTAAAATCGTTTAAACACAGTTGGGATGTGCACTCTAGACTGCCTCGGCCAGGCCGAGGCGGAAACAAAAACGCAACTCAGACGAAGACGAAAAACGACCTCGGCCAAGCCGGAGGCAAATTGAAGACGCTAAGTACAGTTGATACGCTCAACTATTAGCGCAAGGAAACTCACAGTGAGGTAAAGACCTCGGCCAAGCCGAAGACAAAAGAAACGAACTCTTATTAAAAATGATAAGTTACAAGTGAGGCGAATACAGACGACGGCCGTCCCGATAAGGATAAGCCAAAACACAACCTACCAAAGTTGTACAAAATACAAGGAAAAGAAAAACAAAAGATTACAGGTGTCATTTGAAGCGCCAAAAATGGCAGGGAGGGAAGGCTTAATAATTGGCTCCCGAACAGCTGAAGCTATCCGAGATGCCGGATGAGCCTGGTGACGACTGCCCGTCTCCCTATGCCTGTTGTTGCTTGCCATCAGCAGCGGTAGCAGCATCTTCTTCGATGGGCAACCCAGCGGCGTTCTTAGCAGCCTCGGCCAAGGCTTCACCTTAGCCTCGGCAACCTCGGTTGCCCTTGCCCTCTCGGCTTCCTCCTTGGCCGCCTTAGTCTTCTCGGCAAGAAGGGTCGCACTCTCCGCGGCCGCCTCTTTCTCTATCTTCACCCTCACCGCCTCCTTGGCCTTCTCCTCCACGGCTTTCTCCTTAGCTTTGAGCTTATCGTCAAACACTCGTCAAATTTGCTCCACGGAAAGGAACCAAAGAAGAGGAAGAGCTCCTCAATCACTCCCGGCGGCTTCTTCGGCCGGATCCCTAATCGGTGCACATGTTAGGGAGCATGACGGTTTGGAGCATCTCAATGTCGTCCTCCTTTTGTCTAATAATGGCCTCCTTGCTCCGAATCACCTTCCCCTGGATCTGAAATCTGCCCCTAAATTAATTCCTCTGCTGGAGATAAAGGTCGGCGTGCCTCTGAACAAGGTCACACTTCTCCAGCAGCTTCGCAACTTCGACCGCAGCAGCCTCGGCCTTGGCTCTCTCAGCAAGGACCTCCTTTTCAGCGTCCTCCCTGAGTTTTCTCTCAGCCAAGAGCGCTTTCTCAGCATCTCCCCTAAGCCTCTGCTCATTGAGGAGATCCAGCTTCGCCTTCGCGGCCACCTTCTTAGTAGCATCAAGCTCAAGAGCGGACTGAGCCACGGCCTTCTCCTGCTCTATAATACGAGCACCGGTCAGCTCGTTCCATCTCGCCAGCTCCTCGATCAACCTCGCGCTTTCCGCTACAAGCTGGGAGGGGGAAGCCTTCTGGGATGAAGAGTCGGTGGTGACGTTTCGATCACCAACCTGCAGTCGGGAGGGGGAAGCCTTCTGGGATGAAGAGTCGGTGGTGACGTTTCGATCACCAACCTGCAGTCAGAAGGGGGAAACCTTCTGGGATGAAGAGTCAATGGTGACGTTAAGATCACCAGCCTGGGCGGGTTTCTCCTCCACTGGCTGCTCATTAAGAGCGACGGCCGACAGCGGCTGACCTGCAAAATTCAACGAAAGCATCAGTATCAACATGCATAGACATGCCAGAGAGCCCGTCATCAGCAGCGCCTAATGAACCGGCTAAGACTGAGCCACAGAATAGATCAGTACCATGCTTGGCCTTCTTGCCCGGAGGACACGTTTCCTCGCCAGCAGCAGAAGCAACGGCAGCGGTAGAGTCCCCTTTCTCTTATGGACGAGGGGAGACCCCTCCTCATCAGAGTCCTCCCCATTGGTGATATCAACGATCTCCACCGTTGCCTTCTGAACAGGGGGAATGGGAGGTGGAACTGATGTCGACGCCATCGCCGCCGAAGACCTTGTTTTTCGCGTATGGCGCGGCATGTTACTAACAACCTTCGCCTTGGCCTCCACCACATTCAAGCTCTTCAGCTGCTGATCCATGAGATCATTCGGCGACGTCCTGCGATCATGGGTTAGAGCCTTGGGGTGCAAGTTAGCAACGGTTTTATCTTTGTGCAGCCCCATTCTCCGAGGGATATCCTCGAGACAGTCCGGTCCAAAGTGGTCTCAAGAAGGAAACAAAGCAAGAGTTAAGTAGGAGAAATAAATCGAAGTTCGAGAAACAGGAACATTGAGAGCGGTGATGGGCCTCACACCGACCCCACTCACCCTGTGCTAGGGCCGGTATGAGGCCGACATGGCAGAGCGGCTCATCCTGGAGGATAATCTGCGTTGGGGGAATCCATCTTTTCGGCACCCCACTCTTGTCCGCCTCAAAGAGCCTCATCGCCGCCTTCTCATCCTCCTTAAGAGGGACCTTGCCGCATCCATCTTGAGCTTCTTCCGGTGACCCATCCGTCGTGCTCCGCCTTAGTTTCACACCGCAAATTAATTTGGTGCCTTTGAAAGGAGCGGGCAAATGCGGTAGTCATCCGGACCTTAACGTACACCCACCGACCTTGCCAGCCTTTGCAGGAAGAAAGTTTGTCAACAGAGACATAACCCTGCTCCGTTTGCACACTGTACCATCCGACGCGGCCAGAGATTGATGGCCGGAGATGATGAAGCCGGCGGAATATATTCACCGTTGGGGCCTCTCCCTTGAAGAGACAAAGCCAGACAAAGCCGACTATGGTCCTCATAGCCAACGGGTGCAGTTGGGCAACAGCAACGTTCATGGCCCTAATGATGGCCATAACGTACTCATTCAGCGGAAACCGGAGCCCGTACTCCAAGTGCCGCATGTATACGCCGGTGTAGCCCGGTGGAGGGCAACAGACGGCCTGACCCTCCTCAGGGATAACAATTTTGTATCCCCTGCCAAAGAAAAAATGTCCCTCGAAAAATTTCTCGCCAGAACAACTGGCGAACTTATGGGTCCAAGCACGGTCAAGGCGGACCTTACAGCGTCGCCGTGATCCATAACGCATCGCCTCCCTCATTAGGGACGAGCCTTTTCAGCATCACCACCAAAATCGTCTGCGTCATCATCGACATCATCGTCGTCCTCCCATTCCTCCAAAATTTGAGGATCGACTTCAGGAGAAGGAGACCTAGGGCCCCCAGACCTTATCGGGATGGCATCTAGTATCCCCTCCCCATCAAGACGCGACGGGGAACCCCCCGGCGCAGAAGTACTAGTCCCGGCGTCAGTAGAAGACATGATAGCAATGATTATTTAACAAAATAAGAAAGGAAATTTGTTTGTTTACCTTGAAGAAAAGCACTCGCCGGAGTAAAAACCCTGAAAATTAGAGGACAAATAAGTCCTTGAAAGTTTAGAGAGAAGAAGATTTTGGAGTATGAAATTGGTGGCCAATTTCACGGAATAACTGCCCTATTTATAGGGAAAAGCCCATGAAGAAGGACTAATCAGAGAACAGCCCATGAAGCGCCACAATCAAAGAACAGACACGTGTCGACATGCAACCATGGAAAGTCAATCGTCGCAACAGTCAAACGTCAATCAATGCAACAGTGATCAAGCGTCTTCAACACGCCCCTTCATATCTCTGCCCATTCATCTTCCTCAACAAATTCCTAGGTATCTGTTCTCCGCCGGCCACGTGATCAACTATGCTAGGGAGCACCGGCCTGGGGGCAATAAAAAACAACCGGCACTCTCAACCTTGGTCTCGGCCAGCGTCACTTTCTCTTCCACATCGGATGCCCTCTACACATCCACGCGGAGGGGGGATATATATGGTACGGCCTAATAAGAACCAGGCCGAGATAGAAGAAGCCGATACAGAAAAATTTCAGAAATTACTTGCGCAGAATATACGCTCAGCATACATCGGAGCCCATACCACGGCATAGACTACGCTGGGGGCAAATTGATGGGGCATATTCTGCACCGCTGACCAAGTCAACATATTGAGCAAGGTCAAGGATATCCACAAAGAAAGTCAACGACTTAGATAGTCTAGCCGATGCAACCCATCGGCTGTCACACTGGGGTCTCGGCACGGCAACCACCAAATGGGACACATATCCACGTACTCATATCCAAGCCCCTCGGCCGGCCTGCCATAGGTCCATCGACCGAGGGTAGAACGGTCTTTCCACCTGCTAGCCACTTGGCCACTTGGCCACTACGTGACAAAAGGTGAAAGCCTATACATACTCCTCAACCTTCATTGAGGAGAGGATCGATAAATTAACCTAAGAATCACTATTCATCTGGTAATATCTTCCTTATCTCTCTACAATATATCCTTAGCCAAGTAATAACAACTTATCTCTCTAAGTTCACTGACTTGAGCGTCGGAGTGAGTACGCTTGGCACAAAGCCAAGCCCTCAGTTCGTTCATCGTTGCAGGAGAGGCCGAGAGGAACGATAGAGACGAGGAATCCAACTCAAGACATCATTCTACAAGCCACGGGTGGTAACAATACTTGCTCTGGAATTACACCCGGAACAGAAACGAACCCCAATAGACAACTAATTAATTATATGAGATACAATTTATTTAGTCCCTTGATTTGTAGACTAAAAGGTTAGTCAATTATTTTAAGAGAGAATTTGAGTTGCGAACTCGAGGAATGACAGTTATTATTTAATTATGTGATAACTGAATAATAAATTTTGGGAGACGGGTTTTAGTTAATTAACTGTTAATTTACTAAAAATTGTACTGATTCATTAATCTGATTAATATTAGTACGTAAATAATATGTGTAGTGGTACACGTATATTTACGGAGTGAATTGGACGAATTAATTATGGAAGTATTTAAACATGAAACGATGTTTAAAATAAAAATTACACGGATTTGTGCGATAAATATAAGAACCAACATGGACCCGTAAATGGGCAAGTGGACCGTGTAAAATAAGAGTAGTGGATGATTACTCACATAATCATTTCACCTTATTTTGTATACTACCATAATTTATCTTACATAAGATTTTGCATGTGATGTAAGATGAAAAATATAAGACAAAATTTATCCACTACAACACTCCATCGACCCGCCACTTTTCCCTTCCTTATACTCCATCTATTGTTCATTTTTCTACACTACATCATTGTGTATCATTTTGCATGTGAACAATATCATTCATCTCTCTAAAATAATTATCCATCTCTACTAAGATTGTGAGTATACATAAATTTTATTACTAAGAGAGTTAGTAATATTACAAATAATATAAAGGGTATAATATTAACAAGTTCTAGTAAAATACTTGTTATTATTTTTGGGTAAGTTCTTGGGTGCAACAAGAAGGAGATCTTCTCTTTGAAGATTAGTAAGGAGGATCATCCATTTGGAATAAGCTCAAGAACAAGCTAGTAAGGTGAACTAGTTTGTGCCCCTTTTACCACAAAATCAATGTAAGGAAATTGTTTTCCTTATACTTTCATTTTTATGTTTTCATATTAGCATGCATGTTACATAGATCACCTATATGACAAATTATGAGATAATTTAATTTTTATTAGAGAGTCTAATATGGATCTATGATCTTTCAAGTGGTATCAGAGCACAATGCAAAAAGACGTTATTTATTGAGGCTCAGTGGTGAGTACAATGCAAGAAGACGTTCTTTATTGTGGCTCAGTGGTTATGAGGAGATAATTTTGCGATAATATTGCATTACTTTTCAAAAGTGACGAATCTTAAACCCTCATCAAAGGCTTTTCTATAGTATGAACTCTATGTAATAGCGTGTCACCATGCAATTCGAATTGATCTCCTTGCACACGATGCGATAAGGAAGGAAACACGAGATGTTTTCGAGACTTGATTTAAGGTGAATACTTTGGTTGGTTACCTTGATCTTGTCTTAAGGTTACATAAAATGTTTAAAATTTGGGCTTGTTATAGAGAGTTTGTGACAACCAAAATGCCTTTATCAATTCGTATGGTCTTAGCAATATAGCCTCTCATGAGGATGAGTTTAGGCAAAAGGATAACGAAACTTTCTTCTTGAATGTATCTTATGAAGGGAGAAGTTTTGCTGATGTTGTCAATTCTGATAAGCCTAGCATGCTTGGAAGATCCCTTTTGTGATCTATATACGTCAAAGAGTTGGAACCTTGGGTTCAATCATGTTGTCTATCAAAACGGTATTACTCGAGTGTCGAGATAACATGATGATACATGTAGTTTAGTGGGAGCTAAAGTGAGTTTCTTAATCTAAATATGTGCTTGACATATTAGTGACTAGAAATGTAGCTAAGGTGATGTTTCTTAGTCTAAATATGTGTTTGACATATTAGTGACTTGAAATATTCTCGGGTGAATATTTGAGAGTAGCATGACGCATCATAAATATCCGGATCTAATGAGATAGATCTCCATGGATATTAGCATTATAGTCAAGAGACTTATGTGATAAGATTCTTGACTCGTTCAAGTTGTTGAACAATAAAAATGATCTCTTGTGCTTCCGCTGCAAGATCTATTAAATATGCTAAAAGCTTCTCTCGTCGGGACTTATCATGTTGAGAATATGAGAAGTCATTACCAATCATTTTCTAGTGAGTGTCACTAGATCATTATCAAGAGCATCCTTGAGTACTTGAGAAGCAATGAGGATTTACTCTTGTTGAATGGAGGAATTAATGAATTTCGTGTAAAAGGTTACACGATTACATTCCTATGCTTATAAGATGTTATGAGTTTCGTTAAGGAATGGTTAGTATGTAAGAGTGTTATGTGCATAAACAATAATATGTATAAGACGTTATACATTTATGTATAAGAAGTTATATATGTATAAAGCAGATGTGTATGAGGAGTCATACATACAAGATGTCATATGAAGGATGTGAATGTATAAGTGTTATACGTACAAATCATGAACGAAAGCTAAGTACTTTACAACATCCGATGTTGTAAAAGACATAACTGCTAACCGGATTTTAATGGGACTAGAGTAGTTCTGTTAGCCGAATATCGTATCCTAAGAGACTGTGAAAACAGTGGGAGTGTTGGACTGGCTTTAGAACCAGAGTCTAAAAACTCGTTTAGACATGTACTTAGAATGGCTCTATGTGATGAAAAGATTGCATAGAACAAAGGAAAATAGCAATGGAAAATAGAGTGATGCAACTGTTGCTAATCCTTTAATCAAAGCCGTTGGCATAAGGTAGGCATGATGGTTATGTCATCTCAATGTGATTGAGCAGTATACCTTAATTGCTGAAGATCGTTATGTAAATATTGGATAGAGTATTGAGATTTACATAAGTGATGATCGCATTCATTGTTTGAGTCTCTTAAGAACTCAATTATTCAGTTTGACTGAAATCATGAATACCTTGTTTATCTGAATAAGTTATGGAGACAATGTTGAACAATATTCAAGTGAATAAAATGAACATTGTATTTTGTCCCTAGTCACTTAATGAGGTGACGTCTCGGACTGACTAGATTGTAAGTCGATTGATGGTTGTTCAACACCATAAGGTCATATGTGATGACTGGTCGATTACATAGGCAGAGTGTTTGACACTTTGCCGGACAGTGACCATTTAGAGAGTCCCTAAGTTCTATTATAGACGCCTGATCGTGGCGGGGATCTCTTTGATGTTCTAATGAGTCGATTCTTTTGACTGGAGACTATTATCTGAGCAAGTGCAGTTTCCGAGTTACTTTGGTTTTTGTCCTAGGTCGTGCCGTGAAAGGAGGCCAAAAGGGCATTTACTAGGTCATGGTGAGCTGTATTGTGCAATAGGATAGATAGGGCATACAGGAATTGTCCACCCACGTTGGGTAATTATATCTCAAGGCCACTCGAGGAGTTAATGACTACAAATTCGTGGCCACGCTCGGAAGTAATCTGTGAGAGATTTTTCCAGTAAGGTAGTCACACTCCCGATCGAGAAAATCACTCGCGATGTGTTCATGTGCAAGTGCGACCTGAAAGACACCTTGCATTGAGTGGGAGATTAAAATGGACAAGAGAATTGGTAGCACACACCTTGTGTCGGACAAGTAGGAGATTGTTGGAGTTAGTGTCCTCCACAATAGTGCGTTGACATAATAAATCTCATTAATGGAATATCGTCAGATATTTAATTATTTGATCCTCGTCAGTTGATTAACGTAAATCGATAACGGTTGGCTGACTAGAGTTTGACGTTATTGTCGTGAGACGGCGGTGATCAACTGACCCCTTTCGGTCGCACCTATAGGAACGAACCCCAATAGACAACTAATTAATTGTATGAGATACAATTTATTTAGTCCCTTGATTTGTAGACTAAAAGGTTAGTCAATTATTTTAAGAGAGAATTCGAGTTGCGAACTCGAGGAACGGCAGTTATTATTTAATTATGTGATAATTGAATAATAAATTTTGGGAGACGGGTTTTAGTTAATTAACTGTTAATTTACTAAAAATTGTACTAATTCATTAATGTGATTAATATTAGTACGTAAATAATATGTGTAGTGGTACACGTATATTTACGGAGTGAATTGGACGAATTAATTATGGAAGTATTTAAACATGAAACGATGTTTAAAATAAATATTACACGGATTTGTGCGACAAATATAAGAACCAACATGGACCCGTAAATAGGCAAGTGGACCGTGTAAAATAAGAGTAGTGGATGATTACTCACATAATCATTTCACCTTATTTTGTATACTACCATAATTTATCTTATATAAGATTTTGCATGTGATGTAAGATGAAAAATATAAGACAAAATTTGTCCACTACCACACTCCATCGACCCCCCACTTTTCCCTTCCTTATACTCCATCTATTGTTCATTTTTCTACACTACATCATTGTGTATCATTTTGCATGTGAACAATATCATTCATCTCTCTAAAATAATTATCCATCTCCACTAAGATTGTTAGTATACATAAATTTTATTACTAAGAGAGTGAGTAATATTACAAATAATATAAAGGGTATAATATTAACAAGTTCTAGTAAAATACTTGTTATTATTTTTGTGTAAGTTCTTGGGTGCAACAAGAAGGAGATCTTCTCTTTGAAGATTAGTAAGGAGGATCATCCATTTGGAATAAGCTCAAGAACAAGCTAGTAAGGTGAACTAGTTTGTGCTCCCTTTTACCACAAAATTAATATAAGGAAATTGTTTTTCATTATACTTTCATTTTTATGTTGTCATATTAGCATGCATGTTACATAGATCACCTATATGACAAATTATGAGATAATTTAATTTTTATTAGAGAGTATAATATGGATCTATGATCTTTCAAACACTCGGTCGAGTGCCTGGTTACTCGGCCGAGTACCCCGTACTCGGTCGAGTACCCGCCCTGCTCGGCCGAGTCATGCCAAAACGAGCTGCAAGCAGTACAAGAATACATCCTAACATGCCTTTATACCCAAAGTCAAGCATATTACGTCATGAATCTGAAAGCCACATAGTAAGCACGTAGCATGCCAATACTTTTCATGCCAAAACCATTTCAACTGATTTCACACTTCAATTTTGTCATGCCTTTCTACCAATTCACAATGTCCTTCACAGATTTTCACACATTACACCTTCTACCACATGTTCCAAGCATTCAATCTCGACACACCACACACACGTATCAAATAAACACACAACACATTTCCCCCGTGACCGGCTTGAGTTCGTGAGTGCCATAATGCGACTCCGGGACGTCTCCCGAGTCCTTAAGGTAGCTCCAAACAACTCTCCTCGGGTTTATTTTATTTAGACTCCCTAAGTTCATTGGGTTCATTTGTTTTAGGTGCCGGAATCGTCGGCTCTGATACCACTTTGTAACACCCCCTCATATCAAAGTACCTTACCAGGACTACCTGATACGGGTCGATCAGCAAAACGACCAAACACAGCAGGGGAATGATCGAAAATAGGTACAGCAGCGGGAAGCGGTCGATCGACCACACAGGCCAGTCGATCGACTGATATACCTGACGAGGACAGTGCTTTCTTCGAATTAACTCAAATAGCGTGAGTCAATATGGTCTAACAACCTGCAAATGCACATAATACAGCGCCCAAAATTACGCTAAACCCAAATGTAACGTCTATAGCCTAAATAAATCCTAAGCAAACCAAATTAAAGCGAAGTCTCGCGCACACCAAAAAAACAGTAAATAGTCTAAAACGGAATAAATAGTCTTAAAGTGGTTTATAAAACTAGATAGATCAACGGAAGTCATGGGAAAATCTCCGACCAAGGCTTCGATTATATGAAGTACCCTCCGCAATGCTAATCTCAGCAGCTGGACTCCACTACACTCCTTCATCTAGAATACTCAACGGGTCATCAACGGCTCTAGCGGCTTCCCAAGCTCTTGGATCGTCTGGCTCATCAAACTCCAAGTCATAATCCGACACTTTCCTCGGCTCTTCCTTCCCCAAACCAGTTCCTGCAATAGTCAAAACAGAAGAGTTTTCCTCCATCGTGCTCCCAATCTGGGGCGGAGGTGTTAGAGCAGGAATAAGCACAGGGGTAAGAGGTGGAGTATTATCAAATTTGCTCGACAAATTAGCAGCTTGATTAGCCACTAAAATTGCCAGACGATTTTCAAAATTCTTATCAAATTCAATCCTAGCTTCTTCCATTTTTATAACTTGAACCAAGAGAGTTTGTGTGGACAAGGCCCTCGGGAACTGCGTCCGCGGGATCCACACTAGGCATAATTGACTCGCGGTTCTTTCGAATCGAATTAAGACCAATTAGAGTCGCCACCAAGTTTTTTGGGAACTTGGAACCGTTCAAGTCAACTTTACACCTTTCATCGAAAAGCATAAAGCCCATCGACTACGAGTGATTAAAGATAAAGACTTGTACCCTATATCACTCGATTTGAATGACTCTCGTAATCCAATGGTATTTAGACGGATCCACAAACCATAGATCTTGAGTAAGGGGTGAGGGTACGTGTTGGGAAGCCCATAAGGACACCCAACCCCGCCCGTCGATAACGGCCTCTACTAATTCAAGTGTCGGATTTCAAACAAGGTCATAGCTACCGCGATGTATGATATGCAAACGTTGTTTTAACCCTAACATGTGACAACAATTTCTATGTCGTTTTAGATGCAACTAAACTAACTTTGTCAAAGTTGTAATTTAGCATGTGGGTTGATTAATCTAACAACATACAAACAAAGCAAACAAGGCTTAAGGGGGAATGGGGGAGCCGTTGGGATCTACCTATTACAAACCAGGCATTTCATGCCGACACAACAATAAATTAAAGATACAACTCGATCTAAATACAATTGCTACATACGGAATCATAAACGACACAAAACACGGCCACTTGGATTAGAAAACCGTGCACAAAGGGGGTGACTCACGGCCTAACATGACACACGGCCTTGGGTCACTCCTCGTAATGCGTGCTTTCACTTAATCTCATCGAATTAGACATAAGGCTACGCACCAAAGCATGCATTAGCATAAACCGGGCCATGTTGCTTTAGACAACACGCGGTTTACTACGCTCCTACAAGCATTGGGGAACAACCGTCTAACCAAATAAGACTAAGGTTTTTTGAAAAGGTTTTGACTCAATAAAAGAAAAACTAACTCGAAAGATTACAACTCGATAAACAAACGGTAAATTACAAGCTAACAAACGACAAAGAACGAAAGGTATAACAAGCGAGACAAAGAAAAACGTGGCCAACCCCACGGCCTAAAGCCACGGCCCAAACCAACGGCCAAGACAAGGTCAACCTAGTTCCTAAGTTAGATTCATTGGTTAGATCGAATGATTGCGAAAAAGGATAGGAAACAAGTTAGAAAACGAGTTAAAAACGATGTTGATTGATGGTCGCATGAGGGTGCATTCTACACGGCCTAAAGGGTCTAATTAGGTCAAATTCGCTAATTAATTTAACTCATCGAGTGTCAATAAGAAGGTGCTAATCACGCACTCTTATTCTAGCGAGAAATTAGGTGAAAGAGAGAGATGCATTCAATTATTTACAGAATCGTCGATTGATTTTATAACTTACGTCGAAGCCACCTATCGTGTCTAATTAGATTATTAAATTAATTTAAAGTCATCTAAATACGTCATAGGTTAACAATCAGAGGTTAAACTAACATACAACGGGTCCTAGGGTATGTCGATTTGGCCAAAAGAATAAGGGGGTCGAAAGCGAAGAACGAAGTTAGACAATTGTTTTATTTATGCCCTACCTTGAACACAAGGATATGTAAATGAGACGGGGGTGTACGACCGACAGAAGGAGCGGTTTCTTTTCCCATCTCAAGTCAACGCGGGTGTTCATGGTGGTACTTTAACTCATACTCGGACTAACTAGTTTCATAATTAATTAAAACAAACGATAACTAAAACGAAAAACAAACAAAAAAACAAACTATAAAAAGAGCATAAGAAAACGAAATAAAAAGAGGAAAGAGAAGGGGATTTGATGCACCCTCAACCTACATGTATCGTTGACACCGTCTTGGGTCGTAATCGATGGTAGATTTTATCTCGAGAGGCCGTCGTCGACGAAGAATAAAGCAAACACGCGTTTTGGAAACTTTCTGGACAGCGATTTTCAAACAGTGATATCTCCCTCGTTTCACGACGAAAATTCGATTTAAAAGATGTTTTGGAAACTAGAAAGAGAGGAGAACAAGGATCTTAAAGCAACCCCTGCTCGTTTTGGGTTATTGGGCGCGAAAAACGAGCACAAACAGAACTGGACAGACAAGAAGAAACCGCGAAAACAGAGTGTTATTTCACTCTGTTTTTCGAGGGATTTCGTGTACTCTCAAGGGCAATTTGGCTCGTAATTCTTTGTCTAATGTGTAGATGGATGTTATGTGGTTAATTAGGAACAAGAAACTCGAATTTTTATGAAGGTTTGATGGAGGAACGAATGGGTTTTCGAAGAGGACACACAAACAGTTTCAGTTTGTGTGTCGGTTTTGTTTAGGGTTTTTGGAGGATGTTTAGGGTTTGTTTCTGAGGTTTAAAGCTTGTGGGTGATGGTTGAATGTATGGAGAACTTAGAGGAATGAATGTATGGTGAAGGGGTGGTATTTATAAGGAGTTAAAATAGGTTAAAAGAGAGGGAGGGGCAATCGGGCTTCATCCCGTATGGCTGCTGTCCAGCAGGTTTTGGGAGGGTTTGAGAGGGGTTTTCTTGGTGATTAAGCTAGGATAATATGGGTAGGATACTAGGGTATGGGTTAGGGTTAATGGGTACGGGTCTTGGTAGTGTTTGGAGCGGGTTTGGGCTCGGGATTTGAGCTGCCAAAACAGGGGCTGCTCGGTTTAGTGCGGGCTGTTTGGGACGATTTGGGACGAGAATTTGGGCCATGGTTTGGGGGGTTCGAACAAGGGTGGATGGGTATTGGTCTAGGTGGGTTAGTGTACTCGAGATTCGTGCCAATTCGTAAAGGAAACGGGCTCAAAAACCGAGCTAAAACCGAGCTCAGAAACAAGTGTTCAAAACGAGTTTTCTTCGCTTTTCAAATCGATTTTTCAAATCAAATAACCCATTAAAATAAATGACTTTTCAAATCAAATATAATCATAAAATGATTTTTCAAATCAATTATTTATTTTATTTTCAATAAAATAAACTTGGGAAAATAAATTCAAAATAAAATAAAATAAATTGAATTCACCTCAAAAAAACCATATTTTAAATATCATTTAAAATAATAAAATGAACTCACAAAAAAACATTAATTTAAATATCATTTAAATTAATAAAATACTTCATCGACGACGCCCATTCTACATCGTAAAACGAGCTCCAAATAATGACAATGACAACTGAAGAATACATGTGTCCTATCATCATCGGGTGGTTGTCGGGTTCTCTATAAATTCCAATATCGACGGATACGGGTATCTACAGTTTGAACTACCTTTCTCAATTCCGCAGTTTTATTTGTAGCATTCTCCAGCTTTTCGAACCTGGCATTAATGGAAGCTTCTAGTGCCGCAATAGCATTCATTTCAATACTTGGTTTTCGCGAATTCCCACGTGAACTTCCCATCTATCAAGAGTACTCAAGCCTTCCTCCTGAAATGATTCTTCTAAAAGTCTCTGTCTAGCGCAAGGTGACCTACGTATAAGAAGAAACTACAAGAAGAAGATAAGGACTGCCTCAAAGAACGGATGTTCCTTGAGACCAAAATAAACTAAAATAAAACAACTAAAAATTTACGCAGCTTCCCCGGCAACGACGCCAAAATTTGATACCGTCGTAAAGTATCAAAAATAAAATTTATAATACCGACTACTTCTATAGATTGTGGTAGCACGGGTCGATCCGCAGGGAGGGAGGGAATTTATAGTTGATCTAAATTTTAGTCTAAGGATGTTGGGGGTTTTGGATTTTGAACTATATCTAAATGCGATTAAAAATAAATATAACTAAAATGCAAATAAATAAGTTGATTGTTAACTATAATTAAAAGAATGCTAAGACGTTTGGTTCACCGTAGCTGCAACGACAGTATCTAAGTAAGTCTGATAAATCACGATAGGTGGGCAAATAAGAAGTCCTCTTGGTCCAACTTAACAAGTAGCGCCTCTCAGCCTATGCTACTGGTCCCTAGGTCTCACTAATACCAGCTCTCGCCCTGAAAAATGATTCCTTTACTTATCTCTCGATCTTAGCGTAATTTAGTCGTTTCAATTTAGTCTATTTCCCTTCCCTATCTCTCGATTTGTGGGTTGGTCAATTCCTCAGTATTTAACAAGTCTCCTGTCGGTCTCGTTGTCAAATATTGCAATTAAAACATTGAAACGGTGCTAATCTATCGCGCGTCAGTCGATCGACCAGCTAAGCCAGTCGATCGACCAACGGGTCCAGTCGATCGACCGACTAGGTCAGTCGATCAACCAAGGTCCGACATCAGGTTTACTAATCTACGTCGTCTACGCTGCAGATCCCGTCACACCTTAGCAGGGTGAATTTAGCTGCGCATATTTAATCTAACTACAACTACGAGATTGATAATAACGATAAAAGGGTGCATAATTGAAGTAATTAAATGATAGAATTACATAAATTAAAACTAGGGCTATAGGAACTAACTACCAATTCCATACTAATGAAGGAATTAAAGTAAAATAAACGGAAATTAGGAAGAAGAATACCGAAATAAGAAAGGCACGAACTGAATCCGAATGCTAAATATAACTTTATTGATAAAACTAAACTAATTGAAATCCGATGTAAAACTAAACTAATCTACCGTTATTCTCTCATGCCAGAGAGACCTCCTCCAAACTGATGAATGATGTTTTGTTTTTATAGAGAAGTCCCGTAACTTATTCCTAAACCTAATTACAAGTGGGCTTCAGAATTCTAATTTTAATTTGCGCGTCAGTCGTGGGGTGGTCGATCGACCAGCTAAGCCAGTCGATCGACCAAGGGTGCTGTACAGTAATGCATTCTGACGAATTCTGCAGCGCGCACCGATTTTAAAACAGCTGCCATTTCTTCGTTACTTGGTCAAATCAGGCGTTCTACACGGTGTTGGAAAACTAAGAGGATACGCTTTCACCTACAAGTGGAATCAGTCGATTATCTGCTCTAGAACTCAAGATATAGCCATCTGAAAAAGGCTGCAATGTCGAGAAGCACTTCTTCGCTTGTGTAAGCTTTGGAACTTGTACACAACCATGCTTTTTTTTTATCTTTAGACCTTGAAACGCATCCTAAACTTCAAGTCCGAGTCAAATCTTCATGTCCTTTTTAATTTTAGCTCTTGGGGTCAAGATTTGGTCCATTATCTACTCATTTCCGCAATAATCTGCAATATTACATAAAAACACGAGAGTAGACGGAAATAGGGAATATAGCAGATTAAACTACATAATAAGGCTCTGAAATGCGTGTAAAATAGGGTGTAAAACATCATATTATAGTCACGCATCAAACTTCCTCAAACCAAACCCTTGCTTGTCCCCAAGCAAGAACTAGACTCGATCCTAGCCTAATGGAACGAATTCAATCTCAGAGCGAAATGCAACTATAAAGCCTAAACCAGTTATGTAGTCGTTAAAAACTGCTGAACCGTCAACTATAGAGACTTATCATTATGGACTCTCACGGGTCGCTCATACCACACATAAGCACAGGTGAATATATGTAAAAGATAGAAAGAAGTAATTTTGTAATGACTCTCACCTAACTACGACCTATAAGAAAATGCCTGCAATCTAATATGAAAATGATCTCTACAACCGTACATATGCATTCCAACCATTAAAGACCATGACACATGCCAAGGTAAATTTGGATATGTGAGGCTATGGGTAAGACGGGGCTTAAATGAATTTGGAATAGAGGAGTTAAAGCCAAGCTAGTAACTTACTAAACACCAAATTATAGCAACATCCAACTTTCTTACTCAAGATTCAGCAATAAAACCGGTGCTAATAATAAGCACAAATCTCACATTCTCCATCCAAACTTAATTCCCCAAATGATATTAAATTGCGACATGGGAATATAAAATCACCAACTAATGAAGATTCAATCATGTGATTCTTTTTCTTTTTTTTTTTCTTTTCTCATTCTTTTTTTTTCTTTTCTTTTCTATCTTTTCCTTTCTCATCTTTCCAAAATCATCTCAATAAGAGCATATGCAACCAAAAATGAAGTAACAATCCCAAAAACCAAAACTACTAGCTTGACAAGGGCAGGCTAAATATATGATGTAGTTAATAGGACAAAAAGGCTATTTTTGGCAGTGTGGAGCTCATGGGACAAATGAATAAAGGGGTGGCCTCTTCCACATGTGTCAACTTATTCCTAAACCTAATTACAAGTGGGCTTCGGAATTCTAATTTTAATTTGCGCGTCAGAGTCATGGGGTGGTCGATCGACCAGCTAAGCCTGTCGATCGACCAAGGGTGCTGTACAGTAATGCATTCTGACGAATTCTGTTGCGCGCATCTATCATAAAACAGCTGCCATTTCTTCGTTACTTGGTCAAATCAGGCGTTCTACACGGTGTTGGAAAGCTAAGAGGATAAGCTTTCACCTACAAGTGGAATCAGTCGATTATCTGTTCTAGAACTCGAGATATAGCCATCTGAATAAGGCTGCAATATCGAGAAGTACTTCTTCGCTTGTTTAAGCTTTGCAACTTGTACGCAACCATGCTTTTGCTATCTTTAGACCTTGAAACGCATCCTAAACTTCAAGTCCGAGTCAAATCTTCATGTCCTTCCTAATATTAGCTCTTGGGATCAAGATTTGGTCCATTATCTACTCATTTCCGCAATAATCTGCAATATTACATAAAAACACGAGAGTAGACGGAAATAGGGAATATAGTAGTGTAAACTACATAATATGGCTCTGAAATGCGTGTAAAATAGGGTGTAAAACATCATATTATAGTCACGCATCACTATCCCAGCATAAAAGGCTGTTACCATCTCGGTTGCCCGAGGTTAGTACATATCAAAAGCAACTGTCCCAAACACATCTATTAAAGTACAATAAGTATAAAAGGTTACAATGTTTCCAAAATCCAATAAATAAATATCCAAATGCCAAAGACTACAAAGCAAAAGCTAAGACTCGTAAAGGTTATACTAATCCGGCGTGACGACTCTCCCATGACCGCCCCAAGCTGACCAAAAGCATCACCTGTCACAATCTACTCACCATCCCCCAATGGATCACCACAGATTTTACAAAACAACAACGGGGTCAATTCTGCTCAATCAAAATAAGACAAGTGCATAAAGTACCCAGCTGATCATCCTCCATCCCCGGTCTCCCGATCTCACACAGTAACCGACTACACACCAAAGTGTGTAGTCCTGCCAGACTACCCATCGCAACAGGTAGCCCACGCCACCAGTGGGGGACCGCATCCAATCCCCACCAAAATCCCGCTCATCAACGAACGATAACCCTGTCCCTTAATGTGCACATCCCCTCCCGTGACGGGTTCCACGGAGGGCGAACTAGGGCGTGAAGCCACTCCCGCAAGTGACTCCACCAAAACTATCACAACATCATCACAACCACCACACCACCACCACACCAACTCTCCGATGATCAGCAGACAACAATCATACACAGTACATGTAACACCCCCATATCCAGAGGAGCCTTAACTAGGCCATCCTTAGCATATAAGGGCATTACCAACTCGGTTGCCCGAGGACAGTAATAATCAAATGTCGATAAAAGAATGATTATGTTATATTACAAGTGATTTAAAACCAACTGGCGATATAAAAGATACAACTAAATGGCTACTCGCTATTACTATCAAATCTCGTGACGACTCATCCCTGCCCGGACTCCAGCTATCAACGACATCAACACCTGCTAAGACAGACTGCTCACCATAAGGGATCACGGCAGACACATAAAATAACAAGACAGCCACACAAGGTCAGTGCTGAGATAAGACATGACAATACCAACAACAACTATCAATACAACACAACATAATCAGTCACACACACAATCACACCCACTCCAATCAATCTCCGTCACCGACTGTCCACTGGACCAGCCCTGCCAGTGGGGGACCGCAGCCGTACCCACCAAATCCCCGCTCATCATACCGAGCGATAACCCTGTCCCATTAATGTGCACATCCCCTAAATGCAACGACAAGGATACGGATGATGATGACGACATACCTATAAAGAGAAACTTGGCAAAAGACCGCTACCCGACTCAAGTGACGCTCTCCTAAGGCACAAGAACCTTCAAAGGCTTCCATGGAGGTTTTATGGTGAAGGGAAAGGAAAGAGGCGACTAAAGGATAGAAGGAATGAGGCGGAAATGATTTGCGGATTTAACAAAGCGCGATTAAAAACCCTCGCTGAAAACCCGATACTCGATCGAGCGTCACACATACTCGATCGAGTGCCACCCTACTCGATCGAGTACCCAAGCTACTCGATCGAGTAGCCTCTCCTCTATCGAGTACCTCGCTTAACTCACAGCTCAAGGTAAACTGGTACGCACTCCTAAGAACTATACCGCTCCCAAGGTCAGTCAACGCTGGTCAAAGGGTCTCTAAAAGGGCGGGTATTACAGTCTTCCTCCCTTAAAAGAACTTCGTCCCCGAAGTTCAACTCACCTATCTCAACGCACTCGACACAGGAACATAACAACATCACTCCTCTTTCGACACATGTCACTACTCCCCGGAAATGCCATTCCCCATGTCATCATTATCACTGTCTAACGCTCTACATACATATATTTCGACTCTTGTCAGCTATCATATAAAACACCAACCTCGCACTGCAAACCAACACCAACAACGATCACCCATCATATTACGGGATTACTCCATTTACTAGTAACAACCATCAAAATGAAACACATCCCACATCAACATGCCGCATGACTATACTACCATGTTACTCAACAACGCGATTCTATTACGACACATGGCACCACATCTGTCTCTTTATGACCGTCTTTTAAAACATACTATCAACTTTCGCTTCGACGCATGAATTACTCAACAAACCAAGGTAACTAATCACAGCTTCATACAAGCAATGTGACCGAAGCAATAGAAAATTTTGTAAATAAACAACAAAGCATTATAAACGAACAAAAACATAATTTCAAAATAAGCCTTTTTATTTTGCGACATTACTCTTCCCCTCTAAAAAGGAACTTCATCCCCGAAGTTCACCACCAATATGCCACACATGTTACTTATTACTTGCATTGTAACATAAATTAAAACCATATTATTTATTATGGACATTACTCACTAACCATATACTCATTAAATTAGAAAACATACACGACCCACCCGAATAACTAGTCGCTGTCGAGAAAGCATGTTAATATCATGTGTACAAGTGTATGAGAATATGTATCTCCGATGAATAGATAGTAAATATGGCGGATGTAATATTAAAGCAACAAGAAACAATCGCCACTTCACTACTTGTTACAAATATGCATATAAAACCCAAACGCGACTTCTAACATGTGACATTAACGGTTCAAAGGTGTTACTAAGCATCACTAACCATGCTAAACATCAAACATACAATTATGTAACCATTAAGCAATTTTAATTTTCGAAAAGTTCCTATAACAGTGCTACTCGATCGACTATGTAGTGGTACTTGATCGAGTACCCTGCTACTCGATCGAGTGTCTTGGCTACTCGATCGAGTAGCCCTGAGATTAGAATGCATCAATTCTGTCATACCTGCAGCTACTCGACCGAGTATGGGGTACTCTGTCGAGTAGCTACAGGTCAAATGCCTTGGAAAACCTGTCATAACCCACATGTATATATACATACTCGTCACATAACATGAATCGTACCTACATGCCATATATGACCTTACGACTCACAAAATCCTGCAACAAACCAAGCTAATAAATCCGGCCTTATGGCCAAGCATACAAATCCGAGAATAAAAGTTCTAACTACTAATAACTACTAACATCCAACACCAACGACCATAACCAAGAATAAAGAAATAGGAGTATCACTCCTGCTGCTGCTGCTGCTGCTCCTACTCCATCACCTCATCACCACCACCATCACCTCCTGATGTGCCCGCTCCAGATGACCCAATACCCGCATCAACCCCCACTCCAGCTCCAGGACTCACGTACCAGGGGGTCAAGGCGTCGACGGCAAAGGACTGAGGTATCCCCCAAGCTGACTTATCCACCTCGTAAGAGTGGAAAACCCCACTATATTCCCCAACTCCACTCCACCATACCGGATGTGGTCCCTCGGTCCCAATCCCCTAAGCATACGCCATCTCATGCATATTTTGGAGTGTAAAAGTAGGTGACACTCTCTCTGCCAAGTAACTCGATCGCGTCTCCGGGGTGTCAAGGTAGGGGTAGCACGGAAAAGGGTGCTGTTGTGGTGGTTCCACCGGCCGTGGTCTAGTCTCAGCGGTCCTCTCTCTCACTCGACGAGGTCCTCTCCCCAACCTGGGCCTCTCCTCCACTACCGCCGCCTTCTCCCCCTTCTTCGGCTCGGGCATCACCTCGAGGATCGTGTCATCAATTAGGTAGGTCTGCAACTAGCGGGGCACGCCATCATCCTCCTCATCCTCGTCGGAGTCAACAGCTGTCACCACCGGCTCTAACGGCTCGGTCGGTGGAAGGTGCTCCGGAGCCGGGATCCCCATCCAACTTATCCCCCACACTCTCCAGGCTAGGCTACCGTCAGCCAAAGTTCTCAACCATTTCAGGTCGAGATAGTAGTCACGGTCCATCGTAGGCACCGGTGTAGCCAGAGGCACATACTTCGAAGAAGCCTCAAAGGAGGTTAGCTTTTCAGCTAACCGAGTGGCGATAGCGCCACAACTCAGGTACCGGGAAGAGGCAGTAGCCATCAAAGCAAGGCTAGCGCAGACGATGGCAGGAGCATTAAAGAACACCTTCCTGGCCCGCTCCGGGTTGAGGTAGGACATCAGAAGTAACACCTCATGGTTTTTCAGTTTACTGATATCTGGTCTATCATAAAGGAGGTTCGAAAGAGAACGAAGAAAGATCCTCAAGGTAATATGTTGAACATCATTAATCAACATGTTGCTTGAGGTGGGAGCCGGCTTTCCGGTAAGACAAGGCATTAGGCGGCAGACACCGCACTCACCAGGAATATCAGTGATAGAATCCTTGGGAGGCTTGGCCAACCCAAGGTGAGAAGCAAAAAGGTCCATGGTAAGCAAGAAACTGGTGTTCATCAACCGAAACTCAACGGTCTGGGCAACTGGGTCATAACTAAAGGAGCTCATAAACTCCAAAGTAAGAAAAGGGTAGGAATGTTTCCTCAGCCGATACAACCCCGTAAAGCCCAAGGTCTCAAATATGTGACGCACATCCGTCTCTATTCCCAAATCAGTCAGAAGTGTGGTATCCACACACCTCGTTGGCCTCATTTTGCGTTTTTGTAAAGCGACAAAACGCTCTCTTTGTTTGAAATCTACAAACACTACCGAAGGGTATTCCGGTACCGCTGATACCACGGGTCCACTCCCTTCCCTAGTCTCAGGCTGTGTCACCCTTCCCCGTTTACTCTGACGGGTCCATACGTTCGGTCTCGACATCTGTTTCAGCATATAACTTAAACAAAGTCGTATAGACATGTGAAGCACGTAATTCATATAATCGAACTTTAAATGCTCAGCTAGGTAAACACATTCATCAATAAGTGCCAAATTTTGAAATGCAAATTCAGTTTATAGCTACTCATAATCGATAGTTGTGAAAAGTTTAGCATGATATACATGGTTTACTCAACCCATTCTAACATCCTAGCATGATTCAAATGCTATTCTATACATATGCTTTAATAACATGTGAGATATGTATACATGCTCATAGAAACGTAATTTAGAACATATCATCATCAACCTTCAATATTAGAAACAAAACAACTCAGTTAGACTTGTCAGACGGTCTCTACAGCTGTAACTATTTGGACATATCCACCATCAATTAACACCAACATTACCATGTTGAAGTTTACTCTTACTTAAACAATCATATGCAACACCAAAATTTCAAATATAGAAGACGAATTTCAATTTGGGGCACTTTTAAGACGGAGTTTTAAGGCAACTTTTAAGGTGAAAATCACTAAAATTCGTCCTTCAACATGATATGTACCATATATAGTGTTCAATTTCATTGTATAACATGTAAAAACAACCAAAAATAAATTTTGATTTTGGTAACCCTAGAAAATTTCGGCCACCAAATTGCGATTTGTAGTCTATTTTACAGCAATTAATCACCAACAATCAAGGAAAGAAGGCATGTGAATCATATTACAACAATTAAAAGCAATAGCTTAGGGTTCGAATAAAGGAGAAAGAATGAGGAGAGTATGAAGAAATAAGGGTTTTAAGAAACCCGTAAGAATCACTGTAGAGTAACCTACTCGATCGACTGCCCTCTACTCGATCGAGTAGGCGCTATTTTGTCGAGTATCTGCAGAAGGTTTCCACATCCCGACGTCATAGCTTCCTAACTAAATCAAGTGATGTCTACTCGGTCTAGTAAGCACTCCCACTCGGTCAAGTATAGTTAAGTACTCGGTCAGAAATACGAAGTAAATAGATGGTTCCTGCAAAAACAATATCGCGTGTCGATTCCAAACTAAGTTCGGAATTCGCCACTAGTTATCATACTCGTTCGCATATTACTATTATTACTCAAGCACACCATATCATCTCAACAAATAAGTTTTATGTCATAATACGCTTCAACAATTATCCAACTCGGTTTACTTGCTACCGAGTCATTCAAAAGCATAATTACGTCATCATACCATACTTAAACTTACCTTACCACCTTACTACCAAACTTGTGCTCACATCAACATGAAACATATATTTAACGATAATTCATTCTTTCACATGTCATACAAATGCATACTCTACATAGCAATTTAAAGCTTATTATGTTCAAATTTCAACATAAACAAAATTTTGCTACTCAAATCGATCGTCACGTAGCGGAAAGTTTCAACTAATAAACAAGGCATATACACATTACTATATGCTATTTCTCATATTATAACTCAATACTTCTTTAACCATCCTCATTGTAATTACGGTAGGGCTTATAAACTCGTATATGATTACCGTTATTAACAACTGAAGCAAACACTAACATCATCACCTTCATATTACGGCATACACTCATATTTTCACGCATTTATATCAAATAAACTCTTATCACGGTTCTCCTAACCATCGTACAAGCTCACTATTCACGCCAAAACTTCACTATGCACCATCCAAACGCAACTACTATAACCATCTCTACGTTAGCAAAGAATCAACCTCAAATAATTCTGACACAGCTAACATACACATCACATATATACACACGGACTCCACATTCCCATACCCTGTGACTGGCTTAAGTACCATGGGGCCAAGATTTTGAAATGAGGGCGCCTACTCACCCAAAATCTAGCATCAGCTGGGGCTCCCATTATACATACACCAGGTTCATTTTATTAGACTCACTACGTTCATTATATTCATTTGTTACAGGTTCCAAAATCGTCGCTCTGATACCACTTCGTAACACCCCTATATCTAGAGGAGCCTTAACTAGGCCTTCCTTAGCATATAAGGGCATTACCAACTCGGTTGCCCGAGGACAGTAATAATCAAATGTCGATAAAAGAACGATTATGTTATATTACAAGTGATTTAAAACCAACTGGCGATATAAAAGATACAACTTAATAGCTACTCGCTATTACTATCAAATCTCGTGACGACTCATCCCTGCCCGGACTCCAGCTATCAACGACATCAACACCTGCTAAGACAGACTGCTCACCATAAGGGATCACGACAGACACATAGAACAACAAGACAACCACACAAGGTCAGTACTGAGATAAGACATGACAATACCAACAACAACTATCAATACAACACAACACAATCAGTCACACACACAATCACACCCACTCCAATCAATCTCCGTCACCGACTGTCCACTGGACCAGCCCTGCCAGTGGGGGACCGCAGCCGTACCCACCAAATCCCCGCTCATCATACCGAGCGATAACCCTGTCCCATTAATGTGCACATCCCCTCCCGTGGCGGGTTCCACGAAGGGCGAAACTAGGACGTGAAGCCACTCCCGCAAGTGACTCCACTCAGCCGAGAACGCATCTCGAGAACCAGAGACAAACAATCACAACTCACTGCAATACATCAACAACCAACAATCGTATACACGCTGCCACACAAGTTCAACCACAACACAACAACAACGACACAACGATCGACACACTAGACTATCTACAGAAACTGAGTAGGCGAACCTACCTTTAAGCAACCGCAACCAATCCATGCCAACATACGATATATCCAGCTATCAAGCAATGCCTATAACCACAACACAATCATCTATTACTAACAAGCAAACCCTAACTGCAACAACAAGGATATGGATGATGATGACGACATACCTATAAAGAGAAACCTGGCAAAAGACCGCTACCCGACTCAAGTGACGCTCTCCTAAGGCACAAGAACCTTCAAAGGCTTCCATGGAGGTTTCATGGTGAAGGGAAAGGAAAGAGGCGACTAAAGGATAGAAGGAATGAGGCGGAAATGATTTTCGGATTTAACAAAGCGCGATTAAAAACCCTCGCTGAAAACCCGATACTCGATCGAGCGTCACACATACTCGATCGAGTGCCACCCTACTCGATCGAGTACCCAAGCTACTCGATCGAGTAGCCTCTACTCTATCGAGTACCTCGCTTAACTCACAGCTCAAGGTAAACTGGTACGCACTCCTAAGGACTATACCGCTCCCAAGGTCAGTCAACGCTGGTCAAAGGGTCTCTAAAAGGGCGGGTATTACAGTACAATCACAACATCTCAAATTAATTAAACAAAACTGAGTAGGGAAACCCTACCTTTGCACAACAGCAATGAAGGAGATCAAGCAACTAAAACGGCTCCTCTACGAAGTCTTCGCCTAAACAATAATCACGTAACACAATCACTAATTGCAAAACCCCATTTCCCCCAATTCATGATTAAAGAAAAACCCTAGAAATAACCACCATTAAACATGGGAATTATGACTTACCGACGAAGAATTAAAGGGTTGAATACGATTGCTTATGATTGTCCACACACACAGAGAAGAGATTCAGAGTGATTCGAGCGTCGTACGATGGTTTAGGTTTTGTGAATTGTGTTTAGAAACTGATTAACGAAATATATAACGCCCTAATTACTCCCGAATCAAACCGCTGAAATATTACTCGTCTGACCGGATACTCGGTCGAGAATAGAGTATACTCGGCCGAGTATCCTCTACTCGGTCGAGTATTTAGCATACTCGGCCGAGTGTTCCTCGGCAGTAGCCAAACAGACTATACGACACACACTACTCGACCGAGTAGGCCATACTCGGTCGAGTACCAGCCTATAAAATCCGTAGTATTACACTGACAGTCCTAAAGAGAAAGCGAAAAGTGAGCAATCTATTCCTAGTTCTTCTCATCCAGGGATCAAAGTCAATAAAGGCAACCTCATGGAGCCTTCGTCAAGGAAACTTAATAATTCTCCAAGGTCTTTCACAAAGGCTTTCGACAAGAAGGATACACCTCCTAGGAAATTTACCGACATTGGTATTACATACACCGATGCCCTTCAGAGACTCATGGAGCGATGGATGTTGAAGCCTATCGGTCGTACAACAGATCCAAAAAAGAAGTCCAGGTTCTGGGATAGTAATGCCCATTGCTAGTATCACATGGGCAAAGGACACAGTACTGAGATATGCTATAAGCTCAAGCATGCGATCCAGGATATGATTGAAAGTGGGAAGTTGTCCCTCTCAACCTCTAACCCACAAGGCAGCTTAGGTAATCCTCAAGGATATACCACTTATCAGGAAACTCTTCTTGACTGTTATCCTTCCAGTGTTCCCAATGATGAAGACGAGTTGCTCAAATGGATGAATGCTCAAATTCAGACGCCGAAGCCAGTTGCCAGAAGAATAAATGTTCAAGCATGGGCCGATGATTAGTAGTCTAGATATGAGATCGAATCAAATACCAAGTCCGAGTTCGAGTCCTAGGCTTTCTTTCCCATAATTTTTTTAGTGTCTTTCTTCGTGTCCATTTCCATTTCTAGTGAAAACTTAGGGGCTGTCCCACGAGTCACATGAAGTACTGATGTGACTCGTATTTGAGCATATTTAGTCCCCGAATTAGCCTCGTTCCTATGCTTTTTAGTGCATAATTGGGTCATTTATTATCTTTAGTTTCTCATTTTGCATATTCTTTGAGGTTTTGATCCCTTGGTAGGAAAGGAGTAAAAACCTTGCATTTTCATGGCAAAATGGAGCTAAATTGATCGAATTCAATGACCAAGGATCAAAGGGAAGACAATGCTAGAAGGCCTATGTAGATAATAAAGTAGATTGAGCAATGATGAAAGGATCCTTGCATCTCCAATAAGATCCCCTAGGATTGTTGAAGAAAGAAAAGAAGAGAAGGTGCTGTGAAGGAATCCGAGCGTCGCAGTGCCCAGGACGAGCATCGTCCTGCTACAGTCCGAGCGTCCCAAAGCCAAGACGCTCGTCTTGAGGCCCCATGATCCGAGCATCCCGATCCACAATCCGCTCGGATCCTACTCCAGAACCAACCGTCCCTTAGCCAAGACGCTCGGGACGAGCGTGTTATTTGAAGACCACCAAAACGGAGATGAGCATCTCCTTGGAGAGGAGCACTTCCTCAACTTTTCTTAAGGGTCTTAATAGTCATTTAAGCCCTTAGTAACCCTAATCTTTATACCTAATCTCTAGTATAAATACCTCATTGTACTACCTAGATTAATATGTCATCTTAATAGGATCTTAATCAAGTCCTAATACTCTCTTAATCTTGTAATCAATTCTTAATTTAACATTAATACAAATGTCATTTGTTAATCATTCCTTAATTTCTCTATTGTTCATCATTTATTTTGGGTAATTAGAAGATTATTTGGGTTTATTTGGAGGATTGACACCTTTCATCAGTTATCAAGTACTTCTATTATTCTTTACTGTATTATTGGGAATCATCTTTATAGGTATAATTCTCTCTTAATCCTTTTTAATTATTGTTAATCATCTTCATTTGTTCATCATGTTTTGTCTTGCTAGTATGATTGACAACCTTGTTAGCATGTTAAACTTGATAATGAGTGAGTAGTTTCCTTAACTAGGGTTAATGGGGAATTAGGGGAAACCAACATGGGGACTGATTCATGCTTAATATTGCTTGTTGTGATTTCAACTTATGCACATGTTATGTTTGATAAAATGTGAGCCTATGAATCCTTGCATTTTTTACCCATCACTTACCTTTTCAATGAGACTTGTAGGACATAAACCAACTCGAGTCTCATTAGACCATGCATATAGTTGGATATGGAGGATTAAGTCGACTTGTAGGTGTTGTACAATCTAATCGATTCGGCTCCGGGACCCAAAACTTCCTAGGGATTGTAAGATATACACTAACTCGATCCCATCACAACAATAATTGCTTGCATCTAGTAGAGAATATGTTTGTATGATCAAATCCCATGAATCCCCTATGAACCCATGACACCCTAGTGCCTTTAATTAATTGTTTACATCTCATTTTAATCATCTTGCTTGTTTTCATTTGTTTGTTTACATTGTTATTTAGTTTAGTTGATCTCCTACCTCAACCCAAATTATGACACCCTTAGACACAACTAAAGGTGGCAAACGGGTCAATCGGATCAGTTTCGGTTCGGGTTCTTTCGGGTTATGTCGGTTTATCTTTTTTTTCGATTTCAGTTCGGTTCAACTCAGGTTGGATTCATTTTTCACTTTTAATCGGTTGTAGATATTTCGGATCGGTTCAGGTTCGAGTTGGGTTAATATTGGTGCAATTAAAGTTCGAGCTAGGTTAATATCAGAGCAGATGAGATTCGAGTCAGGTCATAATCAGATCGGGTGTCAAGGGATTAGTTCTTTATTCAAAATATTGGATATAATACGAATAATTTTTTTAAAAAAGTAATAAATAATATTTTTTTGTATAACTACGATATAATATTAATTCATTGACGTCAAATGGGTAACACTCATGTAAAAAAGACACCCTAGATGTGACGCCTAGGTACATTCGGGTCATTTCTGGTTTCAATGTTAGGTTTCTGTCATCAATGTACGGGTTGCAATCGGTTCCGTTATATATCGGTTCGGATTAAAACAATGCAGGTTGAAACAGTTCAGGTTCATTCGATTTTGGGTCTATTTCGGATATTACAAATTCGGTTCGATTTCGAATCAATTCAGGTCGATTCAGGTTTCGGGGTGAAGTTCAGTTATACCTTTCGGGTGTACGGTCAGGTGTCGATTGAGGTATTTTCGATCGGTTTTTCGGGTTCGGTATACTTTTGGCAGGTCTAGACACAACCACTTGCAATCGAAAATCCTACATCAATATCCATCCTTTGGGATCCGACCTTTACTTACCTCTTTACTAAAATTAGAGTAGTTTGTGAAGTTATAAATATTGTTTTGGTCTAGGTAACTTTTGACGACGAGTAACAAAACCTACGAACCAAAAATGGTGCCCTTGTCGGGGACGGTGTTAACTTGATTTGATTTTCTTTGATTGCTTTTTAGTTATGTTTTTCTTTACCTTCGGTAAGTCAAACTCCTCAAGGTTTGGTCTAATTGTTTTCAAGTTGTTTGATATTTTGCATGTCTAAGAGATTGCAAGGTAACTTGTTACCCATTGATCTTGGAATTGAAAGAACTTTGACCAACAATAGAAGACTTGCTAGGAATACTTTGAGAGGTATTGGTGAGATTTGGACATTCAACCAAATAACATTGAGTTCATCAACCCTTTTGCAAGAGAAGCAGAGGATAACCCAACACATAACCAACCACAAAATCAGCCCACAATGTCTAAATTTTCATCGCATTCCGTACCAACCGAGGAGAACCTACCAAATGGTACTCCCACACCACAACATTTAACCGGTAATTTCATTACAAAATCCGCATTTATACAATTAGTTGAGAGTAGTCAATTTGGGGGGATGCCTAGTGAAGACCCTCATTCTCATATGGAGACTTTTTGTGACTATTGTGATGTGATTTCTCAAACCGGAGTTACTCAAGACCAAATTCGATGGGTCTTATTTCCTTTTTCTTTGATTGGTTCCACGAAACAATGGTTGAAGAGCCTTGATAAGGCTACTCTTGGTATTGACTCTTGGAAGAAATTGGCACTTGCATTCTATAAGAAATTCTATCCTCCGGAAAAGACTAACATGTTGAGAGCCCAATTCACCGGGTTCAAACAAAGGGATGTGGAATCTTTGTATGAAGCATGGGAGAGATTCAAGGATACTTGTCGATCTTGTACACATCATGAACTTAGTGAGTGGTTCCTTGTATAACAATTTTGGAATGGTCTTTATGAAGACTCCCGAAACATTCTCAATATGGGATCAAATGGTATGTTTACCGAGGTTGACGATAATCAACCATGGAACAAGATTGAGGAAATGGCAATCCATAACTCACAATATAGTAGACCTCGGAAGGCTACTAGAGGAGGAAAGAATGAAGTGGACTCTATTACTCAATTGGGTGCTCAACTTAGTGTTCATATTGATACCATTAATTTTAAGTTTGAGAAGGCTTTCGACTACTTCTTCAAGGTGGTGAGCAACATCAACAACACCATGAACATGCCCCCTTGACATCTAATTAATGGATGAGAGTTTGGTGGAGTCCTCTCTAAACCACCACTTGTAAATATTCTAAACCTTTAACTTGCATTTAACTTATTGTATTGCATTTTTGTCAATTTTGGATATATATTTTTATGCCTTGATCAAGATTTTCATAATTTTGAGAGAAAGTGAGGGAGGGACTTATGATATTATTAAAGTGTAGTGTTTTGACATAGTGTGGGGATGGCAAATTACCTAGGCTATCCAAGCCTTCGTAGTGCCCCCACAATGAAGACCAAAGGAATGAAGAGTAAATGACACGGGTTATGAAATACCCATGGATGGACCTGAATTCGTGTGGTAGAGGGAGACTTCGAGCATCCCAAAGGGAATCTGCTCGTCCTGAAGATAATCTGAGCGTCCTGGGTAGGATCCGCTCATCCTGAGATAGCTGGAAAAAGAAGTTTTTGCTCTGACTGAGAATCCGAGCGTCCCACTTGAGAATCCGCTCATCTCAGTCAGGACGCTCATCTACAGAGAATTCGCTCGTCCTACAGCTTGTAAAAATTAGGATTTCTCCCTGACAAGGAATCCGAGCGTCCCGAGATCAATCCGCTCGTCCTCCTTCAAAAAGACGCTCGTCTTCCTCAGAAGACGCTCGTCCCAACACGTCTTTTCCCTGAAGCCAACTACAATAAAATCTGAGCGTCCCGACCCCAGTCCGCTCGTCTCCCCACTAAATTTCAAATATAACGGGATTAAAATCCCAACTTTCCCAATTCATTTACTCATTCACAACATAAACACAACTCCAAACCCTCAAAACCCTCATTCTCTCTATCAACCAACATCAAATTTCTCAACCAAAATGACTCAAATTAAAACCAAACTCAATCAAAACTCAAATAAATCACTCCTTTACCAACAAAAAGTGATCAAAACACCAACATCTTCAAAGTTTGAGTCGATTTTTAGGATACAAGGTGTAGATACCCAGTATCTGCACCTTCCAAAAACCACCCGATGATGATCGGACTGTAACGTGCTTTTGATATGCGTGCGTGGATTGGCTATGCATGAGACGGTTTAATTCACTACTCGAATATGAAAAATGATTTCAAAAATGGTTTTCTAACTTCATTTCCATTAAAATAACACTATTTAGAGTTAAAACCGTCTTTGGACCCAAAACCGACTCAGAAACCCGCAACTCGAGTCAACCTGAGTCAAACCGAGTCAACCCAAATCCCGAATGTCGAAAATAATGCCATGAATGCCTTTATCATGTCATTTCCATTTAAATGACCCTAATAAGAGTCAAACCGACACCGGGCCAAAAACCGACTCGAAATTCAAATCCCGACTCACACGGGTCAAATTCGAGTCAAGCACACAGAACACCTACCTCAAGTAACACAAAAATCATCTTATTAGATGCCCATATTGTTACACGACATATTATATGAATGCCACATATGAACAATGGAAGGAGAATTGGCCACGTCGAAATTGAAAGGGACAATACACCCCATTACATCATGAGGTAGCTCGCGCCTCTTTAGGCATGCCCTTGGCCAGCAAGAAAACTTAACCGACTTGCTACCACCCCCATTTCTCTATAAATACGAACTTTCACACACCAAAAAACTCACGCGAGAGTCCGCCCCCTCCTTCTCCCTTAAACTTCTAGACCCGACTTCCTAAGTCACAAAATCGACACGTGTTTACGACCTACCGATCGTAAACACAAGCCTTACACATTGTTTGGTACCGTCGCCGTACATTCGACCGACCCATTTGGATAACTCAACTCATCTATCAACATGTTTTAATTAACATATTTTCAACTCATTTTCAAAACAAAATCCTTATTTAAGGCACTCTTTTAAACTTGTTTGATCGTGAGTAGTCGTTACGAGAAAACCGTCTCTAAAGTCGTCTACGTCGCAAACATCAATACACGTCAGTTTGAGGGTGTAAATATCTCTTTTATTTCATGTCCTTACTATTTTTATGAGTTTATATGCATGAACAATGCATAACACGATTCAAATATAGGTTAGACGAGCCAAAACCGAGTTTTGGCCTGAGACAGGAGCTCCATGCTATGCAGGGAGACTCACGCCTCTTGCGGGTGTCCAGGTCAGAATCATCCGTGTTTTTTCTCATCTTTTCTCTTTATTTCTTTCTTATTTGCAATCGGTTTTTAACATTTCAAATGTTTTAAATCATTTTTATGACAAACTCGTTAACCATAAATCATAATCACCCTTGGTTCCTTATACCATAACGGTTTTATGCGTGACTCGGTGATATTATTTGGTTAATTACAAATTAAAGGGTATTTTAAAAACCTTTTATTTTATTTACCATTTTTCTCATTTGTTTACAGTTGTAAATATATTAGTCATGATTGATAATCACCCTTGGTTCTTTATACCATGTCGGTTTAATCCGAGTACGATGATAAATATCGACTAATTACAAATAAATGAACTTAACATATTTAGTTCATATCAAACATTTTACATTTTTATCTATAAATTATACTTTTCAAACTTGCAAATCCGACAATGAATATTACTAACATAATAGTAATTATTCCGAGTCATGTAAACAACATTTGCAAATCTTTCATCATAAATGCGGTTTTAAGTAACCTTTTCAAGAACCAGGAGACGCCCCCTTAGGTCGGCTCATGGCTCGCGCCTAAACAGGCCATTTCTTTCCTATTTTCAAAACCAGGGCAGAGCCCTTTGTCTCGCCAATAGGCTCGCGCCTTAACAGGGCTGCCTGGCACTGTTCTGTCCCATTTTGGTACTTGTCTAGGACGATCCTGATTACGGTTTATCCGAATACGTGATGGATCAGATTGACAAGTTTAAGTTTTATACTTTGTCATTTGACACCCTTTTTCAAACAAATGGATCGTGTTAAGCATCATAACCCGAATTTTGTAAATAGATGTTTAATTTCCGTTTTCACATGCAAATCAATCTAAATCCAAATTGACATCTTATGCTTGATATTTGTACTAACAAACCGACTTAGAAAGCTCACATGTTAGGTTAACACTTTTGGATGTGCGTCCATGCATTTACACCGTTTTATCAACTCTTGCACTTAAATAACCATGATCAATCAGTAGAGGCCGCTAACGCGGGCGGGATTGGGTGTCCGATTAAAGGGCTTCCCAATACATACCCTCACTCTTTACTCAGAAACTTTGGATAGTAGATGGCCTTATCCAGGGCGTACGAGAGTCATTTTAGGCATAGAATGCTAAAAGGGGGACGAGTCCTTATCTTTAGTACCTAT
This sequence comes from Silene latifolia, assembly GCF_048544455.1. NCBI lineage: Eukaryota > Viridiplantae > Streptophyta > Magnoliopsida > Caryophyllales > Caryophyllaceae > Silene > Silene latifolia. The sequence goes on from NC_133526.1 coordinate 135,623,519, forward strand.
GTCAAGCACCGCTTTTTGCCTTGATTTACCTAAGTATAAAGTGGATTTGAACGGGTTCCAGGCATACCACAAATGCTTGGTGGCGACTTCGAACATCTCTGAATCGTTTCGAGATCTTTACCGATACGAAACCGACCGATCTAAACCGATCCGGTCGAAAGCATTTTTACGTCATCGAGCATGGCTTTCAGACCACTGCTGTTGGGGCTGGTGTCCTCTACAGTTAGTGCAATAACATTTAAATCTCTAAAAGGATCAAAGGGTATACTTTTGTATTATTATCAGTTGGTCCACGTTTATCAATAACGGTTGGCTTGCTAGATAAGTTTGACGTTATTGTCATACAGATGGCGGTGATCAACTGGTCCCTAAAAGTCACACCTATAGGATACGTTTGAGAGATGTGACAGTATGAAAATACAGTCATGTTGATGCCTAATATGACTAAGCAGTTAGTCGGAGTTTTTATTGACTAATAATTAGTCAAACGCGATGTTGAGATATTTATATAATACGGATTAAATAATTATGGCTAAGGCGAATTAAGCAGTTAATTCGTAAATTGAATATAAACGATTATATTTAATTAATGTATATTGAATTAATTAATTATACAATATTGTCATTGTCGGACAAGTATTAATATATCAACTGAGTCATGTTACTAGTTGATATTTTAATAACCGATAACCGATGACGATTTATAATAAAATCCCGTCATATACATTTTAGCGATACGAGTCGGACCAAGAGTTAAAAAATAAGGAGGAAGTGAAAGCCCACTCCCTCCCCTTGCTCACGGTTTGGACCGAGTGAACAAAAGGAGAGGCTCTCTCTCCTTTTGACCTAATCTTTATCATTTGCACAAAAATTAGGGTTTCGGAAAAATTTCCTCTGAAATTCTAGATCTCACACAAAACCTCACAACAACTCTCTCAATATTGCAAGTCAATTAGAGAGTAATTTCTAGCACAAGGGGCATAGTCTCAGACGGTCTTGGGCGCAACGATTAGGAGGAAATCTACATTGATTTCTGTTCATTAGGCCGAATTGCACAGGACCCGAGGTTGATTCTTATTCCTTATCGTTTCTCTTGTATTTTTCGTTTATGACATTTTATCACATGTTAAAATTTGCATTATAGTCCTAAATTTTTAAGGGTTTTATACGGATATTACCCCACAAGTGGTATCAGAGCGAGGCCACGTAAATTTTTCATGTTGATTTTCATAAAACGATTTGAAACGATCTTGTTTTGCATAGAAAACCGTGCGGCCGAACTGTTTTGTATACACGGCTGTTTTTGTTTTTTTTTTCTCATTGAAAACCGTGACAAACGGTTCCCGTCTGATCAGACGATGTTTTGTTTTTCGATTTGTTCTTTGCATATTGTTATTTTAAACGATAATCATAGCAATATGTTAAAGTATTATCAATTGTAGATTTAATTGTATATGAATTAGATCAAATTTGCAATTGGTCTTGTTTTGTTCAATCGTTTTTACGAGGGTTTTGATGCTTGGAATTTTTTTTCCTTTCTTGCACTCGGTCCAGCCGAATTAAAAAAAAAAAAATTTTGTTTTTTTTGCTCTCGGCAGCAGCAACAATAAAAAAAAAATTTGGTTTTATTTTCTTCGGCCATAACATATGCACAATACGGATTTTGTGCATTCGCTTGATAGTGAAACGGTTCACTCACGTACCATTTAGTTATTTTAAAGCAATTTAAAGTAACGGATTATCATGAATTAAAATTAAGTTGATAGAAGCGGTTTTGTCACATAATTTTAATCGTTAAAAGATGGTTTGGATAAATTTAACATAATTACGGAATTATGTCACGAATAAATTTTATTTTAGTTGATGCATTTTTATTTATCGTTATATTTGAATGCCTTGAATGTTTTATTACGTATTTAATTTTACAAACGGTTGTAACTTAGTGTGACCTTAGTAGAACGTGTTACCATAATGATGGAACACGGTCTTGGTTGTATTTTGAGATCTTGTATCTCCGTTTTGGTTTTTCCTTGTAATTACAGTTTTTTATTTAGAATGTAAATAGGTTTATATTTTGTATTTTTAAATTGTAATTTTGAGAAGACCAAAGATGGAGATCGGATGCTCACTCTCGCTGCATGGACAAAGATGGAACATCAAGACAAGCTTCTCGGGTCCAACGGTGGATTCCAAAGTTGTATTATGTTCTTTTTACTAGGATAGGCCACACTAGGACTTTTATTTACGTTTTGCATTGTTTTACATTTTTTATTGTAACGATAGTTTGCATCATTTTCCGCCTAAAACCAAACCACCTAATATTTGTATGAAAACTGACTCATATAGAGGTTACGCGTTAGTCTTCTATGATATACAGATATCACACGTTTTTATAAGCCATCACCTAAATTAATTCATTCACGCAATGCTAGTTTTTCGTTCACTTAAAATGAATTAAAACTAAGTTGATGGGATCTTCCTCGTATAACCAAAAATTGAGAATAGTCTTTATAGGTCAAACTCCAATGAATCCCTTCTTCGTCGGTAGGCATAATATGACCCCTTCTACGTCGGGTAAGTTGGAACTGATTGACCTATTTTATCTCAACACTATGGTCACTCGTACGATCCAGTGATTATGGTGGACTATAGATAGGATTTACGGAAATCTATCGACCAAGAGTTCTAACGATAGAACTAGCTAAACAGTTGGCTTATCAATTTACGGAAATTGAGTCTTGGGATCATTTGTATAATTCTTGAGGTAGATCGATTATACAAGTGCAATGAGTCTACACGTTAAAATGAATTTTAAATAGACTTAAATCACCTCGATGAGTTGCTTATTTCGTTTTGTTTTTCCTTTCTTTTTTAGTGTAGATCACGATCACTTAAACTGCTAATAACAAAATGGCTGGCCGTGCTGACGACCCAATGCCAAGTGCCACATTGAACCGTGAGTCCTGGCTTCGGATCTTCATGAATCAGTCTACTCGACTGAAGAATGATGGATCAAACTTCACGGACTGGGAGGCGGCATTACGGAATGCTGCCGCTGCTGACGGGAAGCTCAAATACCTGACAGAGCCCATCCCGTCAAACCTAGGCCCCACGGCTGGAGCTAACGAGATCGCCAAGTATAACGATTTCGTCATGGAAGCGGGTGCGATTAAAAACGTACTCATTTTTGCAATGGAATCCAATTTGCAGAAACGCTTCATAACCCAAGGTGCAAACAAGATTTTCACCACGCTCACTAAGGAATTCTCGAAAGCACCGAGAATCGTGACCTATGAGCATACCACTCGCTTCTTTGATGCGAGACTCCAGAAGGGCCAACCGGTTAGCCCACACATTCTCAGCATGATTGAGAATGTCGAGCAACTGGAGGCGCTTGATTGTAAAATCAGCGAGAACATCGTGATTGACCGCATGCTTCATTCACTCCACGATGGTTTTGCGCTCTTTAGAGCGAATTACTATATGAATAATTTGAAGAAAAGTCCTCATGAACTACACTCCCTACTCGTACAGACCGAGAAGGATATGAAGTTTAGTGGGAGCTTGAAACAGGATGTTCTCGTTGTGTCAAACAAGGGCAAGGGTAAGGGCAAAGCTCAAGCAGACCTAGCGGTAGGCAAACCGAAGTTTAAGAAGTCGGGATCAGGTAAGAGTGTGCCTGGTGAGTCGAGCACCTCATCAGGTGCGACAAAGAGAAAGACTGGTAACATGGAATGTCACCATTGCCACAAGACTGGGCATTGGAGGCGTACATGTCCTGTATACCATGAGGACATAAAAGCAGGTCGCGTTACTCCTGTTGGTATGTCTTCTACTACTTCTACTTTTATTCATATGATTGAGATTAACCACGCAAGTTACGGAACTTGGGTACTAGATACTGGTTGTGGTTCTCATCTGTGTAATCATGTGCGGGGGCTCAAAACATCGAACCCCTCGTAAAGGGTGAGGTGGACCTGCGTGTTGGGAATGGAGCACGAGTGGCTGCCGTCTCAAGGGGAACATATGTGATCCAGCTTCCTAGCGGATTTGAGTTATTTTTATATAACTGCTATTATGTACCCAGTCTATCCAAAAACATTATTTCAGTTTCTGCACTTGACAAACTTGGTTTTTCATTTGTAATAGAGAATAATAGTTGCATTTTCTCATTACACGATATGATTTATGGCAAGGCAGTCTCCATGAACGGAATTTATGTTTTAGATCAGACCACCGAAATATTGCACGTAATGAATAAAAGGTTAAAGGTTGGTGACAAAGATCAAACTTATCTATGACACTGCCGTATGGGACACATTAATGAGAAACGCGTTAAACAGCTCATAAAGAATGGAGCTATCTCGGCCTTTGATTTTCAATCATTTGGCACGTGTGAATCATGTCTCATTGGTAAGATGACTCGAATTTCCTTCAAAGGTGTTGGAATGCGCGCTGCTGACCTATTAGGACTCATACATACGGATGTGTGTGGACCTATGTCAATCACCGCACGAGAAGGCTATAGGTACTTCATCACTTTCACGGACGATTTAAGCAGATATGGCTATGTCTACTTAATGAAGCACAAGAGTGAATCCTTTGAGAAATTCAAAGAATACCAGAATCGGGTACAGAACCAACTGGGTAGAAAGATTAAAACACTACGATCAGACCGTGGTGGCGAGTATCTTTCTCACGAGTTTGATCAACACCTTAAGGACTGTGGGATTGCCTTACAGTTAACTCCACCTGGAACACCTCAGTTGAATGGTGTGTCCGAACGGAGAAATCGAACACTACTTGATATGGTTCGATCCATGATGAGTCACACCGTGTTGCCTGACTCATTGTGGGGTTATGCTCTTCTGTCAGCTGCTCTAATACTTAACCGAAGTCCGTCTAAAGCTGTTGACAAGACTCCATATGAACTATGGAAGGGAACGGTCCCTAACTTGTCCTTTATACGGGTTTGGGGCTGTGATAAGCTCGGCCCGCGATCGGTCAAGACATACTTTATAGGTTATCCTAAAGGAACACTTGGTCATTACTTCTATTCGCCAACCGAACAATGTGTATTTGTTGCGGCTAGTGCGACATTCTTAGAGAAGGAATTTCTCGAGAATGCGAAGAGTAATAGAACCTTCGAACTGTCGGAGATTCCATAACCAAATACCGAGCAACCATTGGAGGAACTAGTTTCTTCAATCCCGGCTGCGGTTAATATTCCTGAGAAACCTAGGAGGTCGGGAAGAGTCTGTATTCCTCCGGACAGATACATTGGTATGGTCGAGGAACATGACATAGATGACATTCTGCTCTTAACAAGTAGTGAACCCGCAACCTATAAAGGTGCCATGACTAGTTCCGACTCAAAGCTATGGCTTGAGGCCATGCAATCCGAGATGGACTCCATGTATGAGAACAACGTATGGGATCTTGTTGACTTATCTGCTAAGGTTCGTCCCCTTCAATGCAAATAGCTTTATAAGATAAAGAATTCTGTGGAAGGTCAACAAGATACCTATAAAGCACGACTAGTTGCTAAAGGTTTCACCCAAGTGTCAGGTCTGCACTACGATGAAATTTTTGCACCCGTAGTCAAGCTGCGTTCCATTCGGATTATCTTAGGGATTGCCGCTTTTCATGACTATGAAATTTGGCAGATGGATGTGAAAACCGCCTTCTTAAACGGTTTTTTGGAGGAAGAGTTGTACATGGTACAACCCGAAGGTTTCATCGATCCCGAACATCCTAAGAAAGTATGCAAGCTTAAGCGTTCCATTTATGGACTTAAGCAAGCTTCTCGGAGCTGGAATCATCGTTTCGACCAGGTGATAAAAGAAAATGGTTTTACTCGATCGGTCGAGGAACCATGTCAATACATCAAGTCGAGTGGGAGTAAGATTGTCTTCCTAATATTGTATGTCGATGGCATACTCCTGATTGGGAATGACAACCTCTCTTAACTTCGGTAAAAGTATGGTTGAAGAACCATTTCCAGATGAAAGATCTGGGTGAGGCACAAAGAATTTTGGGCATCCGTATCTATCGAGATAGATCACGTTGGATATTATCTCTCAGTCAGGAGTCTTACATAGACAAGATCCTAGAGAGATTCAAAGATGACTAACTCCAAAAGGGGTTTCTTCCTATGGCTCCAGGGGTGCATTTGAGCAAGTCTCAGGCACCAGAGACACCGGAAGAGAAAGAGCGCATGACACGGATTCCTTATGCCTCGGCTATAGGATCAATCATGTATGCCATGATATGCACACGTCCGGACGTGGCATATGCATTGAGTATGACAAGTCGATTCCAACAGCATCCAGGTGAATCACATTGGATGGCTGTCAAGAACATTCTTAAGTACCTACGGAGGACTAAAGATTGGGCATTGACTTATGGAGGCGAACAAAAGCTATGCGCAACCGGTTACGCAAATGCTAGCTTCCAAACGGATCGAGATGACTCGAAATCTCAGTCTGGATTCGTTTTTACTCTTAATGGCGCTGCAGTCAGCTGGAAGAGTTCCAAACAAACTGTTACAGCAGATTCTACGACTGAGTCCGAGTAGTATACCGCGTCTGAAGCTGCAAAGGAAGCGATATGGATGCGTCAATTCTTACAAGGACTATCTGTAGTGCCTAGTTCGAATGACCCGATCACCATCTATTGCGACAATAGAGGTGCCATCTTCCAAGCTAAGGAGCCTAAGTCTAGCAACAAGTCTAGACATGTACAACGGAAAGCTCATCTAATCCGAGATTACGTGGAGCAAAAGGAGGTAGTGATAGAAAAGATTGCTACAGATGATAATATAGCAGATCCTCTCACTAAACCACTACGACAAGATAAGCATGAAGGACATGTTAATTCCATGGGAATTAAACGTGTTCCTGAGTTGTAGTACTCTTTTATGGATTAGATTCATTATCTTTTGTACTCTATACGACATCATCGTTTTGATATTTATATATTTTATTTTTCATGTGGATTTGTACGACAATTTTGAACACCACAAAGTGAACTGAACAAACATTATATTTTTGGTCCTTAATTGCCCACGTGAGCTGATAACTCTGGCAATTATTTTGTGACGTTGGTTGATGGTGGGTTCAACGAGCCATAAGTCAAAAGGTTGACTGACCAATCACAAAGGCGAGTTATACGGATATCTCGTAGGACACAATTGTGACATCGACATGGAGTCCTAAATGTTTTATAACATTCGGTGCCAGGTCGTGGATAGGACCTCCATGGTGATCCTAAGAGTCGATTCTTTTGACTATCGACTGTCTCTTGAGACTAAGGCAGATTTTGGGTGACTTTGGTTTCTTTCTCACGGTCATCCGTAATAGGAGGCCAAGTAGATTTTTTCTGGGTCATTTCATGCTGTGCTTAGATCGGCAGGAGTCGAGTTGAAGGAAATATTCAGCCTTTATCAGGTACTCGATATTTCTCGGGGCCACTCGAGGAGTCAGAATCGAAATGCATGGCCATGCTCGAATACGAATTCGTTTTTATCAATTGAGTTACTCTCTAGTCGGGGAAACCACTCTTGATACAGATTGATTGTAAAATACGACCTTTGCGGATCCGGATCTGCAAATTGTTTTACATTGAGTGGGAGAAATTTTAAATGAATATGAGAATCGGTTATCGCACATACACTTGTACAGACAAGTGGGAGTTTGTTGGAGCCGTGTCCTCTAGTTAGTGCGGATAACGTTATTGCACATACACTTGTACGGACAAGTGGGAGCTTGTTGGGGCTGGTGTCCTCTACAGTTAGTGCAATAACATTTAAATCTCTAAAAGGATCAAAGGGTATACTTTTGTATTATTATCAGTTGGTCCACGTTTATCAATAACGGTTGGCTTGTTAGATAAGTTTGACGTTATTGTCATACAGATGGCGGTGATCAACTGGTCCCTAAAAGTCACACCTATAGGATACGTTTGAGAGATGTGACAGTATGAAAATACAGTCATGTTGATGCCTAATATGACTAAGCAGTTAGTCGGAGTTTTTAGTGACTAATAATTAGTCAAACGCGATGTTGAGATATTTATTTAATACGGATTAAATAATAATGGCTAAGGCGAATTAAGCAGTTAATTCGTAAATTGAATATAAACGATTATATTTAATTAATGTATATTGAATTAATTAATTATACAATATTGTCATTGTCGGACAAGTATTAATTTATCGACTGAGTCATGTTACTAGTTGATATTTTAATAACCGATAACCGATGACGATTTATAATAAAATCCCGTCATATACATTTTAGCGATACGAGTCGGACCAAGAGTTAAAAAATAAGGAGGAAGTGAAAGCCCACTCCCTCCCCTTGCTCACGGTTTGGACCGAGTGATCAAAAGGAGAGGCTCTCTCTCCTTTTGACCTAATCTTTGTCATTTGCACAAAAATTAGGGTTTCAGAAAAATTTCCTCTGAAATTCTAGATCTCACACAAAACCTCACAACAACTCTCTCAATATTGCAAGTCAATTAGAGAGTAATTTCTAGCACAAGGGGCATAGTCTCAAACGGTCTTGGGTGCAACGATTAGGAGGAAATCTACATTGATTTATGTTAATTAGGCCGAATTGCACAGGACCCGAGGTTGATTCTTATTCCTTATCGTTTCTCTTGTATTTTTCGTTTATGACATTTTATCACATGTTAAAATTTTGCGTTATAGTCCTAAATTTTTAAGGGTTTTATACGGATATTACCCCACAGCTGCATGTCCACAGATTAGCTTGGCGTGCAGGTGGCCCGTGACTGCAGATTGGTAGATGGCCCAAATCCACAGACCGGCCTGTGGCCCATGTCCACAGTTTGGCGACTCCGCTGGGGAGATCTAGGACACTTGTGTCTTTGTGATACTTAGAGGTGAAACTCGAACGAGGTCATAGTTAAAGTGCATTAATTGATATTACGGTCATAAGTCGGGTTCCTTGTCCGGGCCCTTAACCTAACCTCTATCGACCAATTGGCTCATCCCGTCGGCGTGAGTTTTCTCATCCCCGCGTTTTGAATCCCGATTGAGTCAAGCATACCATTGACGTTACACATTTTTGTTTCGTCAAAGAGCTTTCATTTCCTTTGAGCACGGGGCTAGGGTACCCTCCTTACACATTTTGTTTGGATTGGTATCCCTCTTGCAAATCGGGGTTTGATTGCTTGGTGTGTAACCCACCCTTTAAGCCAAAACCCGTGTCAGCATTATGCATAATATAATGAATTGTGAGTGCTTATGTGTTTTGTGATTATAAGTCCTTCCGTGTCATTTTCAAATTTTCAAAAACGCATTTCGCGCCGTCGTAATGGCCGTTTCAAACCACGGTCTTTCGCCGACCGTTGCTTTTCAACACGCCTTTCTAGGTTGTCGTAATGACGATATTTAAACCCGGTTTTTATAACCTTTTCAACACGCCTTTCTAGGCCGTCGTAATGATGGTTTTCAAAACCGGTTTTTTTCACAACCGTTTCAAACCTCAGTCTTTCGCCGACCGTTGCACACCTTTCTAAGCCGTCGTAATGACGATTTTCAAACCCGGTTTTTTTACAACCGTTTCAAATTTACCTTTTCATTCCGTTGTAATGACGATTTAAAACCTTGGTTTCACAAACCATTTCAAAATACCCTTTTACATCGTCATAATGGCCGTTTCAAACCTCGGTCCCTCGCCGACCGTTGCATTCTCAAAGCGCCCTTTTATGCCGTCCTAATGACGAATTCTACCCTCGAATTTTCAAAATTCGGAATCGACTTTCAAACAAAAACGGTTTTCAAACCGTCGTAATGACGATTTCAACCCATGCAAATTTCCAAATTTCAAAATCAAATTTGGCTTTTCTAAGCCGTCATAATGACGATTTCAATTCTCACAATTTTCGATTTGCACACCGTCTTTCAAAGGTTAAAACGGTTTTCTAACCCGTCGTAATGACAAATTCAATCCTCACGATTTCCAATTTCAAATCATTTGAAAACGAATTTAACCGTTTTCAAATTCCAATTCAAAATCAAATCATTTGAAAACGAATTTAACCGTTTTCAAATTCCAATTCAAAATCAAATCATTTGAAGGCCAATTTAACCTCTTTTAAATTTCAATCAAAAATCAAATCATTTGAAGGCCAATTTAACCGCTTTCAAATTTCAATCAAAAATCAAATCATTTGAAGGCCAATTTAACCGCTTTCAAATTTCAACCAAAAATCAAATCATTTGAAAACGAATTTAACCGTTTTCAAATTTCAAATCCAATTTTCAAATCTTTGAAAACAATTTTAACCGTTTTCAAATTTCAATTCAAAATCAAATGTTTGAAAACAAATTTAACCGTTTTCAATTTCAAATTCAAAATCAAATCGTTTGAAAACAAATTTAACCGTTTTCAAATTTTCAACCCAATTTTAAATCCTTTGAAAACAAATTTAACAGTTTTCATGGCCATTGTGATGACAATCCCAAATTCTTCAATTCTCGATTTTCAAATCCGTGATTCGGAATTTCAAAAACCGTCTTCGGAAACAATACTTTGTTTTCAGAGCCGCTGCAATTTCAACTCAAACCGTCTTTTGAAAACAAACCTAAGACAACCCTTTCAACTGGCCGACCTTTTAAAGATCTCTACTCTTCGGAAGCCGTCCATAAAACGATAAATGAACCTTTTGAAAATTTCTATTTTCGAAAATTTCAGTCCGCCTTTCCGATTCAGCCTCAAGTCGATTGGAGTCCAGTCGATTTCAAGTCCTATCGTCTAGATAACATCAAGTCTCTGCCGATGTTAGTACCTATCTTCTGGTCCAGGTCGTGTCGCCTAATTGTCGACAAATCTACAAAGGCGTTAGCAGAGTCAAAACCTCTCGGGTATTAAACTCGTCTTTCCCATATATTACGGGTCAAAGGTCAAGTTTGTGTATGTGTCTTGTCGAACGGCGTCACGCCACAAACAAACCTCCAAATCTCGTCAGAAGTCGTCAATCTAGGCATCATTATGCCAAAGTCGACACTCGATTCTAAATTCAAAGTCGTGCACCAAGAGTTCAAACACAAGAGGTCATCCACGATCTTTAATGAACTCATAACCTAGTCACACCGTCGCGTCTTCACGACAAAACTGCCTTTTGTACATATGTGTCGCACTTGCCTTTGTTTGTGCAATCCTTTGCCAAGACAAGTTATAACGCTTATCGTTATGTCAAATAGGAAGCCCTTGGGTGCCATCGATCGCCAACCAGAAACTCAAGAAGCCGATCAATCTGCAACCGCCATGACTTCTGCTGAAACCAACAACATGGTCCTTCGAATCCTAGCCACCGTGGAAAACTTGAGCACTCGTCTCTCCCAATTTGAGGACAAAATGATAACCGGGCATTTTACCTCTTCTCATATTGAGCAAAGGGTTAAGCTCCTTGAAAGACGGATACTTGCCAACGACAAAACCAACCCTAGTTTGAAGCCTACCAAAACCATTAAAGCCTATTCCTTGGGGGCTCCACCAACCAAAACCAGACGCCCTCATAGGTTCTTCCCTGATTTGGGTATGCCTTATGCCAAAGCCTTGGAAAGGCTAATCTCCAAAGTAAAGCTCAAACCCGTTGGTCCAACTCCGGACCCTCTACCAAACAAGCGAGGTCGAAGATGGAATGAAAACCTCTTTTGCCAATAGCACCAAGGTCGCGGACATGACACCAAAATGTGTCTCCCCCTAAAAGGCGCCATCCTTGATATGATCAAAAAGGGTGAATTACCACAACCTCCCTCAGCAAACAACAAAAACAACCCTCCAGAAAACCCTATTGGACACAGTGAGTAATCTTCCCTGGATTGCTCTCACCTCATCTCTCCCGACGATGAGAAAATTCATGCAATTGACGAAGATGGCATACAAAGCACTATAATGATGCTCTCCGTCTCTATCAACAACATATTCTCAAAGCTGCAAGTGGCTATCGATGATTTGAATGCCCGGGGTAGCTAATTTGGAGAAAAGGTTTGGTACTACCGAAAATGAACCTGACCATCAAGGAGAAAACCAACCCTCAATTCACTAACCAACAGCCTTTGAAAATGAGGAGTCATCCAATGGTTCCCACATCCACGAACCTACCAACAAAGAACATGAAATTGCCTCACCAAAATCCCTTTCAAAATATCAATCAACATCCCAAAAACTGTCCATTGACAATGACCAAATCCTGTTTCCACCCAAGATTGACAAAATCAAAAACAAAAACAAAACTCACAAAAACATCCCCAAAAACACAAATGTGGGAACCATTGGAAAACTGTTGGAATAAGTGTCCTCCGACAATAATGCGATCACAACTGTCGATCATGATGATCACATGTTTAAATCTCATATTTAAGAATACATGTGTGAAGTAATATTTTACAGTCAACTGGTCCACACATATCGGTAATGATTGGCTGACTAGAGTTTGACATTACTGTCGTGCGACGGTGGTGATCAGTTAATCCCCTTAGGTCATACCTAAAGGGTGACGCTCTTAATTGATTATTAAATTAATCGTATGTAGATACGGGTTGATTAAGTTGCTTGAAATTGACGGACGATTTTGTGAGTATAATTGACGTTTCTTATTGTAATTCGATTAAATAAGATACGGACTAAGTAATCAAACTGTTTTATTACTTAGATAAATTTATTGTTTATGAAACAATTGAAATTGAATGAATAATTTATTATCAATACAAGACGTTGCAATCTATAATACGATAAACCGTTTTGGTACAAGTAATTACGAATTACTAGTCGATTTTGTATATGACATATTTTATGAGTATGTTGATTTTTAATATGTTAAAAATACATTACAATTTCACATGACAAGTAACATTTGAGATTTGACAAATTGACAAAATAATGTATAAAATGGACTTTCCATATGTACCGAAAAATAGGGTGGTTTTAGGGTTTGAAGTGTGCTTTATATTTTATTTAAAATAGCAATCATCACACTAAAAACCTAGTCTTACATACCTATAATTTATGGGTAGAAGGAAAGGCCATGCATTGGCCCTAAAAACCCACCCCACCCGGTTTTAGAGAAAGGAGAAAGCCAAGGGGTTTTGCTCTATAATTACACTACACTACAACACTTTTCACAAGTGTGATTTTTCTATTTTTCATTCACTACAAAACTTAGAGAAGTTAAAGAAAGAAAATACTCCAATTTCTCTCCTCTCTTGGCCGAATAACAAGAGACCAAAAATAATATTTTGGGTCAAATTTTTAAGCTAGATTAATAATATTACTAGTTCATAATATTATTAATTATTTAGAGTAAGACCTTGGGTATAAGCTCTTGGGATAGGTTCTAATTTGAACCTTTGTTCATCCATTATAAGGAAACTCAAGAACTAACAAATAGGTGAATATATTGGTGCCCTTTTGATCCGAAATCCCAAAGTAAGATTGACGATTTCTTCTCTAATCTTGTTTTTAGTTTGCATGCATAAGATCATTATTTTATGACTAAATAATCACATTTGTATGAAATGTATAGAAATGGAATTAATGAATCCTAACAAGTGGTATCAGAGCCTTAGGTTGTTTGCATGCAAATCGGTTTTTGTTTTTCCGGGTTAATCTTATTAACAAACAAAACTTGTAATTTTGTGTTTATTATGTTATATCACTGATGCGTGTATTTTATATAAGGTTTTTACCTCATTTTTACACGCATTTCTGTACTATTTATGTAGCATCTAGCTACAAATACCCCCGAATATTCTACTTTGGTTCGTTTTATGTAATTTGCAGGAATAAACCAAAGAGGAGCTAAATCGAGCCTAATTCGTCCCAATTGCATGCATTTATGGAGAATAAGGAGCCGGAGCTTGGAATCTAACATTTTGGAGACGCGTGAGCTGGTTTCGGAAGGTGCTTTAATGTCTTACATGCCAAGATAGCTCGATCGAGTAGATTTTCTACTCGATCGAATGCTTTATATGCTTACGATTGCTCGATCGAGCAGTGCGAGGGGTCAATCGAGGAGACATTGCAAGGAGTACTCGATCGAGTGGTTTATTTCCACTCGATCGAGAGGATTGATGCATAGTTGCTCGATCGAGTGGTTTATTTCCACTCGATCGAGTAGTTTATCTTGCTTTAGTTTATTTTCCGCCTAATTTCGTATGGGCTTTTGTAATTAGTCCATAGATTAGGTTTAGAGTGGATTTTCGTATAAGACAGAGGGAAGAACTACGTAACTCTCTCTCTCATTCACTTTTACTCTATCACTTTCTACTGTTCTTAGATGTTGCTCTTCCTTTACACTTTGCTGCTTGGATTCGGATTTGTGTTGGTATTATTATTCTTCATTAATCTCTTAATCTTAATTATTGATTTAATTCCTTCTCTCATTTATTGTTATCATAATTACGTTAATTCAATCTTCATTAGTTTTGTTATCATGCTTAGTTTCAATTATCTATATGTTGTTATTGTTAATTCGATGGTGATGCATAGCTAATTCCCTTCTGCTAAGACTAAAGGGGATCCATAATTATGAAGGGATAGTAATCGATTTACTAGGTTAATGCCGGTATAATCTTTGTTGATAACTGCTGCAATTATCTGTATCTGTCAAATTGAGTCGACGCGATTAGGCATTTATATCATAGTGACCCTTGACCTGGACCGAAAGGTTGGAAAAGGCGAGACTAGTAGCGAACAATAGGGCATTATAGTTAGGGCGAAAGCTAAGCTATTTGTGCTTTAGAGCGAATTGAGACCGAAAGGAGATATTCACTGCTCCTCAGACCGTACTTGCATTGACCTGAGACCTAGATTACTTTACTGAATGATTATGGTGAACCGTCTGTCTTAGCTGTTTTCTCTACTTGATTAATCTTTATTCTCTTATTCTCTCTCCTCTTTCCTTATCATAAGTTTAGAATCAATCAATTAAAACCCCCCAATTTGGTTACCGAGACGAACTTAGACAAAGCTGACATTTTCCCATCTCCCTGTGGAGATCGACCCGACTTCCCTAGCTATATTAGTTAGAGCCAGTTGGTATTTTTGATAGGTATACGACTGCCCTGTCAAATTTTGGCGCCGTTGCCGGGGAGGTGGCACAATTTTGTTGCTTTATTTAAGTTTGTTTCTCATCTCAAGGAATTTATTCCTTGAGACTGATCTCATTTCTGCAAAGTTTTTGATTAGTTTTGCAGGTTAGTTGTTTGCTTTGTAAAGTCTATTTGCTAGAATGCCTAAATTAGCCAGCCATTCGGAGCCTAATGTGGATTCGCTTCCAAAGGGTTTCCTATTACCCATTACTGATCAGGGAAACTTTGGAATCCACCCATCTTACATACAGCTGGTAGAGAGAAATCTCTTTAGGGGGGTACCTGAAGAAGATCCATGCAGGCATATAGAGCTGTTTACAGAGTATTGCTCTACATTCCTCTTTCTGCTGGGGTGACACAGGACAAAGTTAAGGGAGCTCTCTTTCCCTTTTCTTTAACTGATGATGCCCGGGAATGGTTGATAGATTTAGATAGGGAGGCAGCCGGTGTAACCGACTGGAGTTCCCTTGCTTTAGCCTTTTACAGGCGATATTTCCCTCCGCAACGCACCAATACCTTGAGAGCTCAGATTAGCTCTTTTGAGCAGCTACCCACTGAAGATTTGAATGGGGCTTGGACCAGGTTTAAGAAGCTTGTCCGCTTTGTGCCTCATCACGGGTTCAAACGTTGGTTCCTTTGTACTCAGTTTTACAACGGATTATACCGGAGCGAGAGAGCTATTCTTGACAACGTAGCTAAAGGGAGATTCACGAAGAATGTTGAAGATGACCAAGGGTGGAGTCTCATTGAGGAGATGGCTATTCATGTCTCTGAATATGGAAATCCCCGAGGTAATGAGCAAGTTAATGAGTTGGCAGCAGCTGCAGTGGAAGGTCCTAGCAAAAGTCTATGTAATGTGAAGATTACAGAAGCCATAGGCGAGAGTGCACAGGTTTGTTCGATTACTGAGCATGTAGAGCTATGTGGTAGATGTGGCATGGAAGGTCATGACCCTATTGGATGCCTGGCAAGTATAGAGCGCGTCCTTGCTTATCAGAAATACAAGCAAGGAGTTCGTTTTTCTCAACTGTATGAAGAAATAAAGAATGTCACTACTCTTTCTACGCCAGCGCCGCAACCGGTTTCTCCTCCTACAAATCAGGAAATTGCCGAACTGAAGTCCTTTATGTTGATCATAACACAACAGTTTGATGAGAAGTGCAATAGGAAAGAAACTGTCATAGCGGAATTGAGAGAACAAGTCGCGCAGTTAACACTCGCGAAAGACCAAGCCAAGCTTCTACCGACATGCGATCCAGTTAGTGCAACGAATCTCCAAGTTGGCCTTACTCAGGAAGGGCCAAAAGTACCAGAAGACGGGGTTTTGATAGCTGAAGATACCCCGGAAGATGATATAGATGAGTTTTTGGACGGAATCCTTGCTGCGTGTGGTCCAGACAATCGATCGAGTGAAAAATCTACTCGATCGAGTGAAATAGTTCATCCGATCACTTGATCGAGTGAAAATAGTGGTCGATCGAGAAGTGCACAGATTGAAGATGGTCGATCGAGTGATATTCTTACTCGATCGAGTAAATTTGCTGAAGAAATCACTCGATCGAGTGATAAAAATGGTCGATCGAGTATGCCAGAAAAAGAGAATGGTCGATCGAGTGCAGAGAATGGTCGATCGAGTGAATCCCAAAGTGAAACCACTCGATCGAGTGGTAAAAGTACTCGATCGAGTACCAGAAGCGGCGGAGATCCTATTTTACTATCTAATTCCGCTACCGTGTCATCTTCCCCTGCTGTGGAGACGTCATGCATTGATAAAGGTAAAGAGAAAGTTGCGGGTCCGCTCATTGCTACCAGAGTGCCCTTCCCAAGTCGTCTGAAGGACGCGAAGATCGAGCGACAGTACGGTAAGTTTGTGGACGTTGTGAAGAACCTCCAGGTAACTGTCCCTTTTACCGAACTTGTTACCCAGGTACCTATTTACGCTAAGTTTATGAAAGATATTGTGACGTGTAAGAGAGATTTAAGTGAGTTTGAGACAGTTTCATTTATGGAAGAGTCTAGTAATTTGCTTTTAAACAAGGCTCCACCTAAAATGAAAGACCCGGGTAGCTTCTCTATTACCTGTATTATAGGCAACGTGGTTATTGATAAGGCTCTTTGTGACTTAGGAGCCAGCGTCAGTGTCATGCCTCTATCTGTCTGCAAGAAACTGAACATGAGTCATCTTAAAGTGACTAACATTACCCTACAGATGGCTGATAGATATGTTAGGAAGCCCTTAGGTGTCTTAGAGGACGTGCCTGTGAAAATAGGCAAGCTCTTTATCCCAGTGGATTTCATTGTTTTAGATATAGCTGAGGACACCCCGACCCCAATTATCTTAGGAAGACCATTCCTTTGTACAATTGGGGCCGTTATTGATGTCAAACAAGGGCGTTTGACTCTTGCAGTAGGGGATGACGTGATCACTTTCAGTCTGCCTAGAACTTTGGCTCGGCCAATGATAGAGGATACTTGTTATTCAGTTGATATTATTGACGAGTCTATTTATGACTTCTGGTCGGGTTCTTTTATGAAGGACCCACTAGAAGCCCTTATGCTTTTTGATGAGTGTGCAGATAACCCAGATGACGATGACGCTATGATGGATTTGCTAGTAGATGATTTAGATGAGCGTGTACTCACCGACGCTGAGGGAGAGCAAGTGGAACAGATGATTAGCACTCTTTGCTCCATTGAGGTAAAGGTACCGGAACGTAAGACTCTCCCTTCTCATCTTAAATATGTTTTCTTAGACGATAGAGAGCAATATCCAGTCATTGTTAGTGCTAAGCTTGATGATGATCAGCTGACTTCTTTGTTAGTTGTACTTAAGAAAAACAGGAAAGCACTGGGTTATTCATTGGATGATATCAAGGGGATTAGTCCCGATATTTGTATGCACAGGATAGAGTTGGAGGAAGATCACAAACCCTGCAGACAGGGTCAGCACAGACTGAACCAGAAGATGTAGGATGTTGTGATGGCTGAGGTAATGAAGCTGCTCGACGCAGGTATTATTTATTCTGTTGGTCATTCTAAATGGGTGAGTCCAGTACAGGTGGTCCCGAAGAAAGGAGGGACAACTGTGGTTAAGAATGATAAGAATGAGTTAATACCTACTCGAGTAGTGACTGGTTGGCGGATGTGTATAGATTACAGACAACTGAATGCCGCCACCAAGAAAGATCACTTTCCCCTTCCTTTTATTGATCAAATGGTAGAAAGGTTAGCTTCTCATAAGTTTTTCTGCTATTTAGACGGGTATTCAGGGTTCTTTCAGATCCCTATCCACCCAGACGATCAAGCTAAGACTACATTTACTTGTCCTCAGGGCGTGTTTGCTTATCGCAGGATGCCTTTTGGTTTATGTAATGCCCCTGCCACCTTCCAAAGGTGTATGATGGGGATATTTTCAGAGTATATTGAGTCTATTATGGAAGTTTTCATGGACGATTTCAGTGTTTATGGAAGTGATTTTTCTAACTGTCTGTCTAACCTTGAGAAAGTGTTGTAGCGCTGCATTGAGGTTAATCTTGTGCTGAACTGGGAGAAGTGCCACTTTATGGTCAACGAGGGAGTTGTCTTAGGGCACTTAGTTTCTGATAGGGGAATAGAGGTTGATAAAGCAAAGGTGGAAGTGATTCAGCAATTACCACCTCTTGTCAATGTTAAGGGGGTGAGGAGTTTTCTTGGCCACGCCGGCTTTTATCGCCGGTTTATCAAGGACTTCTCAGAAATTGCTAAACCACTTACACAGTTGCTACTTAAGGATGCCCCTTTTGTGTTTACTGATGAGTGTCTTTCTGCTTTTCACAGGTTAAAGCAGGCTTTAGTCTTTGTGCCGATCATACAGCCTCCCGACTGGGATTTGTCGTTTGAGATAATGTGTGATGCCAGTGACTACGCACTAGGAGCGGTGCTAGGCCAAAGGAAAGACAAAGCTTTGAATGCTATCTACTATGCGAGCCGAACTCTGGATGAGGCTCAAGTGAAGTACACTACCACTGAGAAAGAGGTGCTAGCTGTAGTTTATGCCTTAGAGAAGTTTCTTTCTTATTTGATAGGGTTAGAGGTTACTGTTTTTACTGACCATGTAGCTTTGAGGCATCTCCTTGCTAAGAAGGAGGCTAAACCGCGGCTATTGAGATGGATACTCCTTCTTCAGGAGTTTGATTGGCAGATTAAGGATAAGAAAGGAGCTGAGAACGTTGTAGCTGATCATCTGGCGCGACTGACGCGACAGGAAGGGGAAGATTCTCTACCTATTGATGACTCTTTCCATGACGATACTTTATTTGCTGTTTTATCGTCTATTGTTAACCAAGAGCCTTGGTATGCAGATATAGCTAACTTCGTTGTCAGTGGCAAGCGCCGCCGCCCCGACCTTTCTCATCAGCAGAGGAAGCGTTTTCTGTATAACGCTAAGCAGTATTTCTGGGATGATCCTTATTTGTTTAAGGAATGTGCAGACGGTCTCTACAGACGGTGTATTCCGCAGTGGGAGGCCAAAGTAGTCTTCGAGGGCTGTCACTCCTCTTCATATGGTGGTCACCAAGGTCTATCGCGCACCGTGGCTAAGGTACTTCAGTCTGGTTTTTACTGGCCTTCTTTGTTTGCTGATGCTAAGTCTTTTGTTTCATTTTGTGACGCCTGCCAACGATCAGGGAACATTTCCAAGAGACATGAGATTCTACAAAACGACATCTTAGAGGTTGAGGTTTTCGATGTCTGGGGCATTGATTTCCAAGGACCGTTCCCGTATAGTAAAGGTAACAGGTATATCTTAGTGGCTGTAGATTATGTGTCGAAATGGGTTGAGGCAATTGCCTCACCTCATTGTAATGCCAAGACCGTGATAAAAATGTTTGAAAAGGTCATATTTCCCCGATTTGGTGTCCCTAGGGTCGTCATTAGTGATGGGGGAATGCACTTTAAAGAAAAGAAACTAACTTCTATTCTGTCTAAAGTTGGTGTCCAACACTGGCGTGGTTTGGGGTATCATCCCAAACTAGTGGTCAGGTTGAGGTCTGTAATTGCGAGTTAAAAGACATCTTGTCTAAGGTAGTTTCTAAATCACGGAAGGACTGGAGTCTTAAATTAGAAGACACATTATGGGCCTACAGAACTGCCTTTAAGACACCAATTGGTGCATAACTTTATAGGTTAGTTTATGGGAAATCATGTCACTTACCTTTTGAGTTGGAATGTAAGGCTTGGTGGGCAATTCGTGAGCTTAACTTTGATCCTAAGTTGTGTGGTCAGAATCGTCTTTTGCAGCTAGATGAGTTAGAAGAGTTTAGGCTTAATGCCTATGATAGCTCGCGCATTTATAAAGAAAAGACGAAGAGATGGCATGACAAGAGAATTCTACCTCGGGAGTTTCATGTTGGGCAAAAGGTGCTGCTGTTTAATGCCCGATTGAGATTATTCCCTGGCAAGCTGAAGTCCAGGTGGAGTTGTCCTTATACGGTGACAGCCGTCACCAAATTTGGATCCGTGGAGCTCGAAGATTCCGAAGGTAGTAGGTTCAAGGTGAATGGGCAATACGTGAAGCATTATCACGAGGCAATTGAAGCAGACAATCGTGCTGAAGTCTTGTACTTTGACGAGCTAGATGCGCCATTTAATTGATGCCAGAAAGGTCGTGCGGGACCTCTTAAACCAGCGCTCTCCGGGAGGCAGCCCGAACTGTTTTTATTGTATTTTTGTTGAAAATTTTATTGAACTTTAGACACTGTTTTACGAACTCTATATGTTCTCCTTGCTTTTCATGCGTATTTTGCAGGTCCAAGCACTCGATCGAGTAGTTTTTCTACTCGATCGAGCACTTTTGGGGTATTATTCACTCGATCGAGTGATATTTATACTCGATCGACCAAATGCAAAATCACGTTTACTCGATCGAGTAGTTTTCTACTCGATCGAGTCCTTCCAGCTACCAGTTTACTCGATCGAGCAATTCCAAGCTACTCGATCGAGTGGTTTCGTCTTCCAGCTGCTATTATTTATCTATGGAGCTACTGCTTGACTTTCTTTGACCTCCCATGTGCATGGTCGGTTTGGGGAGGTCCCTCTTTATTACATTTTGTAAGTTTTTCGACTCCACTTCTCCTTTTCTCTTCAGTTTGCATTTCTTTCCCTATTTTTGGAACAATGAGGACATTGTACGGTTTGGTTTGGGGAGGTATGCATCCATATCCATGTCTGCATTTTTTCTTGAATTTTCGCTTGCACGTTTAATTATTTTCGCGTGCATTGTTGCTTTTAATTCAAAAAAATCACATAAAATTCAAAAAAATTCATTTTTAATTTGAGTCGGAACGTTTGAACTTTGACGCTACATTGAATCCTTACTTGAGCCTTGCATATTCTTGACATTTAGTTGGCATGATTATGTGCATGATCTACGAGTTTTTGTTTCTCTCTTATCTGAACGAATAGACTTGATTCATACGTCGGCAAGCTACATTACATTCTGAGGTTAGAGCTTTATAAACTGGTGACATTCATGACCGGTTTCATTTAGGATGTGAGTAGTACTCTCTTTAAGGCATGTAACATCAATTTGCATAAGCATGAGTCTAGTATTCTTAATACCTGTATGCATTCGGTCTGTGGATGGTGACACATGTTAGGAGAGGCAGTTCCTTTTATTTCATTCTACCCATGAGCCCCACATAGCCAAATTGCCTTTTTGTCCTATTAGCTACTTTCTATAATACTTCCTACCCTAGCCAAGGTAGTGACGAGTAGTTGTTGGAATGTTTTATTGCAATATGGTTATTTTATCTGATTTCAGAAAATGGTGGAAGAATTGAATGGGATGAAAGAAAAATCATGTGCGAAGAAAAAATGAGAATTGTATAATGATTTTCACTCCCATGTTTCACTTATATCTTATGGGGAGTTGACGAGTTTTTGGTGTTTCGTGAGTAGCGTGCATGGTATTTGCACCTTTTTGCTTTGTTATATTGAGTACGAAGTTGGGATGCAGTTATATTTGGATCCGTTGTTGCTAGCCTGGCTATTAACTCCACATATCCAAATTCATCTTAGCCCCTTCTTACCCATTACCTCACTTACCCAAATTTAAGTCCTCGGCATATGTCTTGATCATTAGTATGGTTGGAATGCATATGTATGGTTGTAGAGATTTTATTCATGTTAACTGCATACATGTTCTTATAGGTCGAGTTAGGTGAGTGTCTTTACTTCTCTCTATCTTTCACAAATATACTCACCTTGTGCCTAATTTTGAGTGACGAGCGACCCGTGAGAGTTCGATATCTTTTGAGTCTTGCAAGGTCGACGGTTCAGTAAGTTTGAAACATTGATTTAACTCGTTTGCACTTCTCATTTGCCACTCTGTCAGTTGTTGCATTAAACTGGTTTTGGTGGGTGATTTGTAGCTGATGCGTAGGTCCCGTTCCACTGTTCATTCTTAGTTGCATTCATGATTTGCTTGGGGACAAGCAAAGGTTTGGTTTGGGGAGATTTGATGCGTGTATTTTATATAAGGTTTTTACCTCATTTTTACACGCATTTCTGTACTATTTATGTAGCATCCAGCTACAAATACCCCAGAATATTCTACTTTGGTTCGTTTTATGTAATTTGCAGGAATAAACCAAAGAGGAGCTAAATCGAGCCTAATTTGTCCCAATTTCATGCATTTATGGAGAATAAGGAGCCGGAGCTTGGAATCTAACATTTTGGAGACGCGTGAGCTGGTTTCGGAAGGTGCTTTAATGTCTTACGTGCCAAGATAGCTCGATCGAGTAGATTTTCTACTCGATCGAATTCTTTATATGCTTAAGGTTGCTCGATCGAGCAGTTCGAGGGGTCAATCGAGGAGACATTGCAAGGAGTACTCGATCGAGTGGTTTATTTCCACTCGGTCGAGAGGATTGATGCATAGTTGCTCGATCGAGTGGTTTATTTCCACTCGATCGAGTAGTTTATCCTGCTTTAGTTTATTTTCCGCCTAATTTCGTATGGGCTTTTGTAATTAGTCCATAGATTAGGTTTAGAGTGGATTTTCGTATAAGACAGAGGGAAGAACCACGTAACTCTCTCTCTCATTCACTTTTACTCTATCACTTTCTACTGTTCTTAGATTTTGCTCTTCCTTTACACTTTGCTACTCGGATTCGGATTTGTGTTGGTATTATTATTCTTTATTAATCTCTTAATCTTATTTATTGCTTTAATTCCTTCTCTCCTTTATTGTTATCATAATTACGTTAATTCAATCTTCATTAGTTTTGTTATCATGCTTAGTTTCAATTATCTATATGTTGTTATTGTTAATTCGATGATGATGCATACCTATTTCCTTCTGCTCAGTCTAAAAGGGATCCATAATTATGAAGGGATAGTAATCGATTTACTAGGTTAATGCTGGTATAATCTTTGTTGTTAACTGCTGCAATTATCTGTATCTGTCTAATTGAGTCGACGCAATTAGGCATTTATATCATAGTGACCCTTGACCTGGACCGAAAGGTTGGAAAAGGCGAGACTAGTAGCGAACAATAGGGCATTATAGTTAGGGCGAAGGCTAAGCTATTTGTGCTTTAGAGCGAATTGAGACCGAAAGGAGATATTCACTACTCCTCAGACCGTACTTACATTGACCTGAGACCTAGATTACTTGACTGAATGATTATGGTGAACCGTCTGTCTTAGCTGTTTTCTCTACTTGGTTAATCTTTATTCTCTTATTCTCTCTCCTCTTTCCTTATCATTAGTTTAGAATCAATCAATTAAAACCCCCAATTTGGTTACCGAGACGAACTTAGACAAAGCTGACATTTTCCCATCTCCCTGTGGAGATCGACCCGACTTCCCTAGCTATATTAGTTAGAGCCAGTTGGTATTTTTGATAGGTATATGACTGCCCTGTCAATCACAAAATCACTTTGCATGTTAAAGTTTCTGGTCCTAAAATGTATTTGGGATATTTTGGTTCATTTATGGATTATATTGTTCATTTTGTTAATTTATGACATAAAAATGTGATTTTGTATATATAAATGTCATTTTTGGACGTAAATTACTTAAACTTCGAATTTTCCAGTGGTTTTTGGATATGTTTTCACATGTAATACATACTGATGGCCTGTAAATTTTCATGTTAACATAAGTTGATTTGCTCGAAATATGAATTTTATAAGTTAAAATCGTATTTAAATGGGTAAATAGGTTAATATGAGTTGTATTTCGAATTTAATCATGAAATTTTAGTATGTTGTCACATGCAATTTTACAAGATGTGTGTAAAATATTTGGCTATAGTGAAGTCTTTTTGCATGATTTATGAATTTTTGATGAAAAATCACATAAACAGTGACTATAATTAGTTATAATGCTAAAACATACTTCATAACTAAAGAAAAACGTCGCAAGTTGCATTTTATCATATATTTCAGATCTAAAAGTGAAAAGTTGATGAAAATAAATTTTCTCATATTTTAATGGTCATATTTGTTAAAATTTTTTCGAAATATTTAACCTAAGTATTGAACATTATGAGAGTCATGGTATTTTTCCAGAATGTTCATAAGCCTGAATTTCAAATTTTGAAATTATTTGAAATTATTTAGATTTAATTTGAAGTTTATGTTATAAAATTGTAATTTTAAGTCCATAATGAACAATATTATCAAATCAAGTTGAATTATTGTCAAAGTGTTAGTGAAGACTAAATTTTGAGTCCTAAGTGAGTTAGGATAATTAACTTGAACATAAATATGAGTTTATATAACATATTGTGATTTAATAAGTTAAATCACGCAAATCCGTAAAAACCGATTAATATACGAAATTGGCTCTTTAAAGGCGATTTAGCTTAAAATTTGGCATGTTCATACATATTATAAATGTTGCATTTTATTTATGATTGTCATAATTTTGGTTTATATAATTTTGAATTATGTAAATTTACTTAGTATGGCCTTAGTTTTTACTCGATATTACCCGAAATGTATGGGAATATCGACTCGGTTGTAATTTTGTTATCTCGTATCACCAATTTGTAATTTAATAGTTATTTAATTTTTATTACAAATGTATAATAGGAAATTATGTAATTTCCCGGAGTTCCCAAAGAAGACGGTGTTGCCTCGTTTTGCGTGCCAAGACCGAAGTTCAAGGGACCAAAGGAGTTGGTTTCCGCATTTGTAATAGTTTATTAGATTTACTATTTTAGGAAGGTCATACTAGGATTTTATTTTTATGCTTTGCATTTTATTTATATGTTGCATGCATCGCTAAATCGCCATAACTAAACATGCATTTTAAATTGAGTTTATCGTCCGTGTCAATTACAATTATCGTAGTTCACCGCTTTAGTTCACTTAAAACGTGATAGATAATAAATTGACATGACCTCTCGCTAAACAAACAATTGAGACTTAGCCTTACCAAAAATTAGAAACCATGAAAACCTATTTCGTGAGGGAGTGCGCTCGGCCAAACTGGGGTACAAACCTTGTTACGTAGGGGAAGTGGGTGATAAATGTCTATCCACCGAATTCATGTTGATGAGGGTTGTAGCGCCAAAGCGTGCCCAAGTTAATGTTAATTTGGATCATGGACACATTTATTCGAAATTTGGGTTGAACTCAACAAAAGTATTCTCGACCATAGCCGTATGTGTTTTGGGCTAAAGATAAATATTAATGTAATTTAATCGACCAAGAGTTCTAAAAGTAGAATCGATTAAAGAGTTAATCCACCGAGTTATATTGATGGGGGTTGTATCACCAAAGCGTGCCCAAGTTAATATGAATTTGGATCTTGGAATCATTTATAATAGTTGGGTAGAGGTCACTATATAAATGCTCATATCTTGTTAAATTATTTACAAGTATGATTAAAAAGACAAATGTTAATATTTCCTTTTCCTCCATACTTGTAGTTCATTACAATGAATCCATCAAACGCTACTACACCGATAACTATTGAGTCTTGCCACAATATTTTTGACGACGTTTGCTTCAACAATGATTCGACACTACTAGAGAACTTCATTTTGGGATAGGTTCAGATGGAAACCTAAACTTCATCACTTCTTCTAGACCACCTACTACTACAAGATATCTTGTGAGCCGGTCTCAGGATGACCGCCTCATAAAATCTATAGGATCTTTATCTTTGGAAGAGAAAAATGCCAAAACTAGTGGGAGCTCAAGCAATCAAGCTCTTGCTTCTAAGGGCAAAAGGTTCAAGAAGAAGGGAAAGAAAGGGAAAAACTTCAAGCAAGTTGAAGATGAGTGCCATTATTGCTATGGCATGGGACATTGGCTTAGGAATTATCCTATATATTTGCGAAATATAAGGGAAGGAATCATCGTTCCAAAAGGTAAAATTCCTAAGGAAATTTATGTTATTAATGTAAATTATACTTCCACTACGACATGGGTATTGGATACCGGTTGTGGTTCTCACCTTTGTAATCATTTACAGGGGCTAAGAGACGTGAAGAGGCTTAGCAAAGGAGATGTGGATCTACGCCTTGGAAATGGAGCTCGAGTAGCGGCCGAATCCAAGGGAACTTATGTAATGGCTTTGCCTAATAGATTTGAGTTGTATTTACATAATTGTTTTTATGTGCCTACACTTTCTAAAAATATTATTTCAATCGCCATGTTAGACATGGACGGTTTTTATTTTGTCATTAAAAACAATCGTTGTATTATTTCAAGGAACGACTTGGTTATAGGCCAAGCTCCTTCCATTAATGGCATTTTCATTTTAGAAACCTCGAATCCAACTAATGACATCTACAACATTCAATCGTTCATTTGGCATTGTCGATTAGGTGACATAAACGAGAATCGCATCAAAAGATTAATTTCGACTCATGTGATTACACCATTTGATTATCAATCATATGGAACATGCGAATATTGCCTTCTTGGCAATATAACTCGTAATCCTTTTAGCGGTAAAGGAACACGAGCTAGTGAACTATTGGGACTCATACATACCGATGTGTGTGGACCAATGAGTATCACCGCTCGAGGAAATTATGACTACTTCATAACCTTCACCGACGACTTGAGTAAATATGGGTATATCTATTTAATGAAGCATAAGGGTGAAGCTTTTGAGAAATTCAAGGAATTTCAAAATGAAGTAGAGAACCAATTGAACAAAAAGATAAAAGCACTACGATCCGATCGTGGTGGAGAATATCTTAGCCATGAATTCGATTCACACTTGAAATGTTGTGGCATAATATCACAACTATCTCCACCCGGAACACCACAACTTAATGGTGTTGCCGAAAGGAGAAATCTAACCCTACTTGATATGGTTCGATCAATGATGAGTCAAACCGAGCTACCAAACTCGTTTTGGGGATTTGCGATCCAAACCGCTATAAAATCTTTGAACATTAGTCCTACCAAAGCAACCGAAAAGACTCCATATGAGATATGGAGAGGAAAAGTTCCAGTTCTATCCTATTTTAAAATTAGGGGTTGTGATGCTTATGTCAAAGTTAAAAGTGACAACAAGCTAGCCCCACGATCTGAAAAATGCATCTTTGTAGGATATTCTACCGCCTCAAGAGGTTATCACTTCTATAAACCTCAAGAAAACAAAGTGTTTGTGTCTTGCGAGGCTATCTTCTTAGAAAGAGAATTAATTTCTAAGAGACAGAGTGGGAGAAATTTTGAACTTGATGAAGTTCAAGAGCCACAAACCGAGGTAGAGACGCAAGAAGATGTTCCTTCGTCGTCTAGTGCAGTTGTCCCTCCTCCACTTAGAAGAACGAGCCGAGTTTCTCGCCATCCTGATCGATATGTTCGACTTATCGAAGAAGATGGAACACTCGATGTGTTGCTTTTAGAAAGTGACGAGCCCGCCAACTACAAAGCCGCAATCTCTAGTCCCAATTCCTCCTTATGGCTTGAAGCCATGAAGTCCGAGATGGATTCTATGCATGAAAACCAAGTTTGGAACTTGGTAGATTTGCCTGAAGGGGCAAGACCTCTTCAATACAAATGGATTTTCAAGGTCAAGAATGGCATAGAAGGACATGATGATGTCTACAAAGCTAGGCTAGTGGCAAAAGGATTTACCCAAGTCCAAGGTCTTCATTATGATGAAACCTTTGCCCCCGTAGCCATGCTAAGATCCATACGGATTTTGTTAGCGATTGCCGCATTTCATGATTATTAAATATGGCAAATGGATGTCAAAACCGCTTTTCTAAATGGGCATTTAGAAGAGGAGGTGTACATGATACAACCCGAACGTTTTGTTGATTCTAAAAATCCTAACAAAGTATGAAAACTTAAGAGATCTATTTATGGACTTAAGCAAGCATCAAGAAGTTAGAATCATCAATTCGATCATGTGATAAAAGAGAATGGTTTCACTCGAAGTGTTGAGAAACCATGTTTATACATGAAATTTAGTGGGAGCAATGATGTGTTCCTAATCTTTTATGTCGATGACATACTACTCATTGGAAATGACATTCCGATGTTGTCTTCTGTTAAGAAGTGGTTAGGTAACCACTTCCAAATGAAGGATTTAGTAGAGGCACAACGCATATTAGGTATCCGGATCCATAGAGATAGATCCAAGAGGATATTGGCACTAAGTCAAGAATCTTATGTTGATAAGATTCTTCGACGTTTCAGCATGAATAAATCCAAAAGGGGATTGGTACCTATGGTAAGTGGGACAATATTGAGCAAGTCTCAATCGCCCACCGAACCCCATGATGTTGAACGCATGAAGTTGATCCCTTATGCTTCCGCCGTTGGATAAATCATGTACGCCATGATATGCACACGTCCTGATGTCTCGTATGCCTTGAGCATGACGAGTAGATATCAACGAAATCCAAGTGAGAGTCACTGGATAGCCGTCAAGAACATCCTTAAGTACTTGAGAAGAACTAAGGATTCTATCTTAGTGTTTGGAGGAGACACCGAGCTCTGTGTTAATGGTTACACGGACTCAAGTTTTCAAACGGATAGAGATGACATGAAATCACAAGCTGGTTTTGTTTTCATGCTCAATGGTGGTGTTGTTAGCTGGAGAAGCTTCAAGGAAGCCGTGATCATGATTCAACAACGGAGGTGAGTACATTGCAAAGATCGGAAGTCGCCAAGGAAGTCAGTATGGATCAGGCAATTCACGAAAGGTCTAAGAATACTACCTACCGCCAATGATCCCATCACTCTCTATTGTAATAATAGTGGGACGATCTTCCAAGCCAAAGAGCCAAAGTCTAGTAATAGATCTAGACATGTACTTAGAAAATATCATGTAATTAGAGATTTCATTGAAAGAAAGGAAATTGCGATATGTAAGGTTGGGACGGATGATAACATAGCTGATCCACTCACCAAGCCTTTATCGCAGGCTAAACACAATGGACATATGGTGTCCATGGGTCTTAAACGTGTACCAAGTTTGTGTTAGATTTTGAAATAAAATAAGTGTGTTATTTTGTTCATAATCGTATTTGTCTTTTATCTTTTCTTTATACCTTGTTACATCCAATCAGGTTGTAGAGACAATTGAACCCTGTTAAAATGAACCTGGATTAACATAGTATTCACCCATAATCACTTATATGAGGTGACGTCTCGAAGTGACTAGAGTGTGATGCGATTGATGGCAAGTTCAAGTGCCATAGAGTCATGTGAGATGACTAGTCGATCACATAGGCAGCCTGTTAGGAACACTTTGTCGGGCCTTATGACCGCTTATAGAGTTCTGGAAATTTATATAGACTGGTCGTGGCGAGAACTACTATAGTATTCTAATGAGTCGATTCTTTTAACTAAAGACTGTTCGCCTAAGGTGGCACAGTTTCAGATTAACTTTGATTTATGTTATGCGACCTTCGTAAATGGGGTCAAATGGCCATATTTTGGGTTATGATGGTTGTGGCTAGTCGAAGGGAATAGTGCGATAGGAATTGTCCACCCCTTGTCAGGGTTAAAACAATATCTCAGGGCCACTCGAGGAGTAATGAACTGGAAATGCGTGGCCACGCTCGGAAGGTATCTATGGTAGATAATTCTGGTCAATCAGTTATTCTCCAGATCGAGGAAACCACTCTCGATATGATCACTTACAAGTACGACCCGAAAGACACCTTACATTGAGTGGGAGATAGGAATAGGACAAGAGAATTGGTGACGCACACTTGTCGAGGACAAGTGGGAGATTGTTGGAATAAGCGTCCTCCGACAATAATGCGATCACAACTGTCGATCATGATGATCACATGTTTAAATCTCATATTTAAGAATACATGTGGGAAGTAATATTTTACAGTCAACTGGTCCACACATATGGGTAATGATTGGCTGACTAGAGTTTGACATTAATGTCGTGCGACGGTGGTGATCAGTTCATCCCCTTAGGTCATACCTAAAGGGTGACGCTATTAATTGATTATTTAATTAATCGTATGTAGATACGGGTTGATTAAGTTGCTTGAAATTGACGGACGATTTTGTGAGTATAATTGACGTGTCTTATTGTAATTCGATTAAATAAGATACGGACTAAGTAATCAAATTGTTTTATTACTTAGATAAAATTATTGTTTACGAAACAATTGAAATTGAATGAATAATTTATTATAAATAAAAGACGTTGTAATCTATAATACAATAAACCGTTTTGGTACAAGTAATTATGAATTACTAGTCGATTTTGTATATGACATATTTTATGAGTATGTTGATTTTTAATATGTTAAAAATACATTACAATTTCACATGACAAGTAACATGTTACATTCGACAAAATGACAAAATAATGTATAAAATGGACTTTCCATTTTACATGATATGTACCGAAAAATAGGGTGGTTTTAGGGTTTGAAGTGTGTTTTATATTTTATTCAAAATAGCAATCATCACACTAAAAACCTAGTCTTACATACCTATAATTTATGGGTAGAAGGAAAGGCCATGCATTGGCCCTAAAAACCCACCCCACCCGGTTTTAGAGAAAGGAGAAAGCCAAGGGGTTTTGCTCTGTAATTACACTATACTACAACACTTTTCACTAGTGTAATTTTTCTATTTTTCATTCACTACAAAACTTAGAGAAGTTAAAGAAAGAAAATACTCCAATTTCTCTCCTCTCTTGGCCGAATAACAAGAGACCAAAAATAATATTTTGGGTCAAATTTTTAAGCTAGATTAATAATATTACTAGTTCATAATATTATTAATTATTAAGAGTAACACCTTGGGTATAAGCTTTTGGGAGATGTTCTAATTTGAACCTTTGTTCATCCATTATAAGGAAGCTCAAGAACTAACAAATAGGTTAATTTATTGGTGCCTTTTTTATCCGAAATCCCAAAGTAAGATTGACGATTTCTTCTCTAATCTTGTTTTTAGTTTGCATGCATAAGATCTAGTTATTATTTTATGACTAAATAATCACATTTGTATGAAATGTATAGAAATGGAATTAATGAATCCTAACAAAAACATCAAAGGGTATTCACAGATTTGGGAATAACATATGGCACCGCTCTGGGATACTTGCTTCAGAAGGAATGTTCCAACCCATTGGTCCGACTCCGGACAAACCCGAACACAAAAGAGCCCGATCTTAGGATGGTAATGCCTATTGCCAATACTATCAAGGCAAGGGCCATGACACCGAAACCTGTTTCAAACTCAAGAATGCCATTCAAGATATGATTGAGGCTGGCAAAATCATAATTGCACCTCTCAGTCAAGACAATCCTCCTGAATGTCTCAAGTCAAATAGCAAGGTTGAACGTTCTCAAAGGACATTCACTAAACTCAACACAACCTATCCCGCAGCTCTTCAAAAGCTTGTGACTGAAGGGAAGCTAGAACCAATCGGGCCCACTCCGGGCCCATCTGAAAGCAGGAAATCCTGTTTCTGGGACGGC
Source organism: Silene latifolia (assembly GCF_048544455.1). NCBI lineage: Eukaryota > Viridiplantae > Streptophyta > Magnoliopsida > Caryophyllales > Caryophyllaceae > Silene > Silene latifolia. The sequence continues at coordinate 135,655,564 of NC_133526.1, forward strand.
AATGCCTATTGCCAATATCATCAAGGAAAAGGTCATGACACTGAAATATGCTTCAAACTGAAACATGTTATTCAAAATATGATCGATAACCATGAACTGATAGCTTCATCCCTATGCCAACCAAAATATGAAAATAACCCTCATGAACATCTCTTTCTGCAAGGAGATAAAAGCCTCATGGACTATCGTCCTCATATCATTCCCAAGAACGAGAGTGATGTGCTCAAGTGGGTCAATGCTCAAGACCAGACATTCAGGCCGCTGGATGCTGCGAAGGAAACCTTCGAGGAGGAACATGATGATTAGGAGTTCGTATCTACGATCGAGTCCGAGTCCGAGTCCGAGTCTTAGGCTTTCTCATATCTATCCTAGCGCATGTCCTTTTATTCCTAAATAACAACTGGGGGCTGTCCCCATGAGTCACATGTATTCATCGAGTCTGTGCTAACCTCTTATTTATCTAAATAAAATCACGATTTTCAACTATCATATATTCTCCTCTTTACCATTTACCGTTAACAACGAGAATTGATTTGAGAATTGATTTAAAACAAATAACATGTTCCAATTCAATGTGAGTACACTCGAGTGACGTTCCGTATCGAGTAAGCGGTGGATTCGAAACTCCGTGTCCATTCTCTTTACCTATTCCATGTCTGGCAATAGAAACCTTTCATTAGCACCCGATCTAGAACGAGCTCACAATCAAAGGGATTCTATGACGAACCCAGATAACAAACCAAAACATCTCCTTGTTCATGATCAATGACGGAAGGCAAGCCAATTCCTCACAAAAACATCCCATCACCGAATATCAACCTCTCACCAACAGGTACATCCCCGTCTGCACCTCTACCTTCCTCGAACGAAGGACGGGAAAAAACCAATATATCCTAAGCAAAACCAAAGCGAAAGGCAAAAATCAAAGGCCCAAGCTAATGTCAAAGTCAAGGCAAAACCCAAGCCAAAGCGAAAGCCAAGGCTAAAGCCAAAAAAAAAAATAGTGAAATCCAAATTCGCTATTTTCACCAACTTCAAACGACGGAAATTAAAACCGTCATTTCCAAATCAAAAACAAGATAGTGAGATTCAAATTCACTATTTTCACAAATTTCAAACGACGGAAATTAAAACCGTCATTTCCAAATCAAAAACAAGATAGTGAGATTCAAATTCACTATTTTTACAAACTTCAAACGACGGAAATTAAAGCCGTCATTTTCAAAACCAAAACAAGATAGTGGAATCCAAATTCACTATTTTCACAATTTGAAACGACGGAATCGAAAACCGTCCTTTTCAAACAAAAATGAAATAGCAAAATTCAAATTCGTTATTTTCCCACAATTCCAAACGACGGATTTAAAAACCGTCCTTTTCAAATAAATAACGAAATAACGAAATTCAAATTCGTTATTTTCTCTCAATTCCAAACGACGGAATTTAAAACCGTCCATTCTCAAATCAAAAAACGAAATAGTGAAATTCAAATTCGCTATTTTCCCACAATTTCAAATGACGTAATTGAAAACTGTCACTCCTCAAGAAAATAAAATAACGAAATTCAAATTCGTTATTTCCTAAAATTTCAAATGACGAAATTCAAAACCGTCACTTTTTAAGAAAATGAAATAACAGAATTCAAATTCGTTATCTTCACAAAGACTCAAATGACGGATTTAAAAACCGTCACCTTTCAAACTTCGGACCAACATGTCCAACACCAAAACACCAAGTCCAAAGCCCAGGGCCCATGAGTCCAAAACACCAAGTCCAAGACCAACAAGTCCAAAGCCCAGGACCCATGAGTCCAAAATACAAAGTCCAGGACCAACAAGTCCAAAGCCCGGGACCCATGAGTCCAAAGCACCAAGTCCAGGACCAACAAGTCCAAAGCCCAGGACCCATGAGTCTAAAACATCAAGTCCAGGACCAACAAGTCCAAAGCCCAAGGCCAATAAGTCCAAAACACCAAGTCTAGGACCAACAACTTCAAAGCCCAGGACCAACAAGTCCAACACACCGAATCCCTGACCGACAATTCCAAAACACCAAACACCAAAGCCTCAACCAACACTGCTTCAACCCTAAGTCCTTCTAGAGACTGCTAAAAGGGAGACCTATCTAAGATTCTGAGGATTCCCCTCAAGCTCGTGATATCTGTAATGCCCCGTATTTTATTATCGTTTGGGCGACTTTTATTATTTAATGGTAACGTAAAAGTAATTGATTAATTCATATCGTATCGTATCGTAAGTTGAGTCGGGTTTATAGTTGAGCGACATTTTGGGCCAAGCTGTCATAGCCCATTTACCCACTTACTACCCATTTACCCACCTACCATTTTACCTCACCAAACCCTAAAAACAAACCCTATTTCACCCTTAAAACCCTACCCCTTTCCCCTACCGTCATTTTGACAACACAAAACAACAACCCTCCTTCCTCTCTCGTTTAAGTGTTATACACGGCCAAAGGGAGCACGCCGGTGAGTGTGGAGGTAGTGGGGTCTGCCAGGAGTCCAGGGGAGTCTTTGCTAGTGGTTGAGAGTGGTGGTACAGGCCGGAAAAGCGCAGGTCGACGGCCGTCATAGGTAAGATTTCCGTTTTCAATTCTGTCCCGCTGTTTTGTGTTGGGTATTGCGTCTTTTAGGGACTGTTGTGGTGGTCGTGGGGTTGTGGGATGCGTTGTTGGTGTGGAGTCGAGTCTGATGGTGGTGGTTATAGCGGTGGTCGTGGCTGGTGGTGGTTTCTGTGATGGTGTTTAGGTGTCGGGTTGGTGGGGCGTTTTTGGGTAACATTTCGGACATAGGGTAAAGGGGTGGCACCACCGTGGACTCGGGGAGGTCGAATCGGTGGTGCCACGTGTGTCGGGAGTCGCCGTGCGACGGAGGTGGCAATGGTGGTGGTTGGTAGGGTGACAGGGGAGTGTCGTGGTGGTTGTCGGGTCAGATAGGGGGGCTGTTCAGGGTGTTTTGTGGCGGCAGGAACGCAGGCAGGGGGGGTTTTTGGGTGGTGGCCAGGACCGCCGGCGTGGGTCGACCACGTTGGTGGTGGTGGGTAGTGACCAGGCCAGACCTGGTGTCAGGCCTGGTGGTCGGCGGTGAAGAGTGGTGGTTGAGGGGTGGTTTGTGACGGGTTGGAAAAGGGAGTGTGCGTGTGTTGTGTCATGCGTTGTTTTCGAATTAATTTTGTTGCGGGTTTTATTTTAATGAGTCGGGAATGCGTATACTTCTAATATTTATGTTATTAAGTTTTGATTATTAAGTTAATTTTGAGTAACGGTGACGGAATAGTGTATTTAAGCTTGTGAGTCGGGATTTTATTTTGGGAAGTTACTATTTTTAGTAACTTGCTATTTTGGTAATCGCTACTTTGGGAAACTTCCCATTTTAGGAAAACTTTCTATTTTGAGTAACTTATATTTTTAGTAATTTCTAAATTGGGAAGGTTTCTACTTATAGTAGCTCTTGAGTATGGGAGCGGGAATAGTTAATTGAATTAATTATATTATGTATATGTTTAGGTGGCGAGTTTCGGGTGGAGTACTTCTGATCTGCAGTTAGCTTTTACCGCTATTTGAGGTAGGGGAATACACTGGACTTGGTATCGTATTATGTGATCGGATTGATCAATCGGTGATTTACATGTTATAATATGATTGTCGATTTAATTCCGTTAAGTACTATTGTTGAACTGTTTTATTATATTATTACCTTGGAGTTGGTGGAGGTGGTGATGATGACATTGTGATAAGGCCCGGCGGGTTCTCGCAGACTTGCCCTGGTGTCCTCAACAAGTGGGCGCGATCGACTACGGTCGATATTTATAGTCTACCGGGGATCGGTATGGCTGGGTTGTCCGGGTTGTGAGTTGTGATGGCGGTGTTGGTGATGGTGGTGTTGGTGATGGAGGAGTATGTGTTTTATGTTACTGTTATTGTATTACCTACTCAAACCGTGGTGACCCCGTGTATTCGTGTACGCTGTGATGATCCAATTATTGGGGAGCAGATTGACAGTATTCGAGACCGATGGGAGCTGGCGGGAAGAGAGCTTGGATGACCGACTTAGTGCCTAGCTCACCTTAGTCTTTTGAGTAGTTTTATCAGACTTTTTATTTGGTCGTATTTGGAGACTTGTTTCTATTTCAGTTGTAATGTCACTATAAACTTTATAATAAAGTACTGTGTTTCTTTCCTTTGCTATCTACTGCCTCGGGCTTCCGAGATGGTAACACCATCATTTATCTGAGGAGTCCTAGTTCAGGCCCTTAAATAAATGGGGGTGTTACAAAGTGGTATCAGAGCGAACGATCCTCAGGCCTAAACCAATGAATCTAATGAATGTAGGAAGAGTCAAATAAAATGAACCCCGGGATAGAACTGTTAGGAGCACACTAAAGGTAAGGGATGAGTTAGGGGCCCCCTCACACCGAACCATTGGCCCTCTCAGTTTGACCCGGGAACCCTGAGTGCATATGAGAGGAAGGGTAGAGAAGTTGTATGATACTGAGCATAACTCCATATATTATTGCCTAAGTATTAACTGATTGATATGATAATTGTTGCATAAAAGTGGATAGGAGGTTGTGGCATAATACTTTGCATGTTTTAAGGTTGATTTATACTTATACATCTATTAAGTAGTGTCAAAAGGCTATGCCTAGTGATATGCGGTTATGTGATCCCTAAGCCATGCTAGATAGACAAGTAAGACAAGAAGTAAAAGAACTGGCTAGAATTACCAAAGTGTTTTGTGTTGCAGCTAATCCCTAAAATTCTCTTGTAGTCATGCCTCCAAGAAGGAACACGGCTGTAAACATCACCCAGGAAGAGTTAGATCAACTACTGGCTGAGAATGAGGCCCTAAAGGCCAAACGATTGGATCCGGGAAAGATGAGTACCATTGTGGCAAGGCATAACCCCACAAAATTCACTGGAGAGGGGGAACCACAGTTGCTGGGGGAATGGTGTAGAGAATTCACCAATCTGTTTGAACTGTTAGCATGTCCTAAGAGCTGCAGTAGATCAAGCTCCCACTATCTCGGGGCTACGGCCCGGTGGTAGTGGACCAGGAACAAGGTGGAGATACGAGAGGTTGCTAGGGATCTTGAGACGGGACATGTATCTTGGTTGGAATTCCAAGAGCTTCTGAAGAATGAATTTATGCCCGAGTTCCAAAAAGCCAAACTTCGGGAAGAGTTTGACACCTTCAAGATGACAGAAGATATGACAAAGGAGACTTATCATCGGAAATTTCGACGATTATCCTCATACATTGATGACTTTGGGCAGAATGAAGCTATGATGGCTATGAGGTTTGAGCGGGGACTCACTATGGACATCAAGAAGAGGCTCACAGCAGCTCCACCCACTACGATTCAGACATTTACTTGAGGGTCGGTGCTCCGAAAGACTCTCGGAACAGATCAAGGCCGATAAGAAAGGCAAGGCCGAGAAAAGGAAGCTGGAGACCACAAGTGATAATACTTGGGGCAAAGAAGCGAGTTCGGGCAGATATGGTGGGTACTCCACTAACAAAGTGCCCCCCGGGGGTACGAGAGCTCAGAGTGGAGGTGGCTTCAGGGGCACCGGTGGGGGAGGTAGTTCTGCGGGGCTTACTTGTTTTGGCTGTGGAAAGACAGGACACAAGAGGTTTGAATGCCGATCATCTGGGGCGAATCAGTCTGGTGGATACAGGGCACCTATGTCTGGGTTCAGTGGCTCTCGTTCAGTGGGGTCTGGGTATAACAGTTATCGCACACCTATGTCTGGCTATGGGGGAGGTGCGAGGTCTGGAGCTAGTAACAGCTACCAAGGAAGCTACAACAACTACCAGAACCGTAATCAGCAGAGCCAGCAGAGTGGGAGCACCAACTTTCAGAAGACTGCAAATGAAGGGAACAAACAATCTGGAGCAGCTTCTTCAAATCAGAGTGGGGCTAAGTCCAGTGGCAAGCTCTTCGCCATGGGCAAGGAGGCAGCTAAGAATGACTCTCACGTGGTGACTGGTACATTTCCTGTTAACTCTAAACCCACCTTTGTGTTGTTTGATTCCGGAGCTACTCATTCTTTTATATCCGCGGAGCATGCCAGAGTCTTAAACCTTAAGTCATATGATAGAATTGTTGATTCGGTAGTGGTACCTTCGGGGGAGTCGGTATCTTGTGATAGAGTCTACACTGGGGTACCAATTCAGATCGGAGAGGTTGTGTTTCACTGTGACCTTATAGAGTTTCCCTTGGGGGGTTTTGAGGTGATTCTGGGGATGGACTGGTTAGGGAAGTACAAAGCTTTTATCGACTGCTATCAGAAGAAAATCTCTTTGAGGGGACCTAAGGGAGTTAGGGTGTCTTATAAGGGGTATGTGGTCAAGCCAAGAGTCAAATTCATATCTGTTAATACCCTGAAGTCGAGTCTGAGGAAAGGGGACCAGTTAATCTTGTGTCAGATGTGGGATAGTGAGTCGGAGACCCCTAAGGTGTCTGAGATTCCCGTAGTGAGGGAGTTCGAGAATGTATTTCCGGAGGACATTCCAGGGTTACCACCGAAAAGAGAAGTGGACTTTTCCATTGATCTAAAGCCAGGAACAGGGCCGATTTCTAAACCACCTTACCGTATGGGGCCGAAAGAGATGGAGGAATTGAAGAAGCAGTTGGATGAGCTAGCAGAGAAAGGTTACATACGGCCTAGTGTTTCACCTTGGGGAGCGCCAGTGTTGTTTGTCAAGAAGAAAGATGGAAGCTTGAGACTTTGCGTGGATTACCGTGAGTTGAACAATGTGACCGTCAAGAACCGTTATCCTTTGCCAAGGATCGATGATTTGTTCGATCAGTTGAGTGGAGCCGGAGTTTTCTCTAAGATCGATTTGAGGTCAGGTTATCACCAGTTGAGAATTAAGAACGAGGATATACCTAAGACCGCTTTCAGAACAAGATATGGGCACTATGAGTTCGTGGTCATGCCATTCGGGTTGACTAATGCGCCAGCAGTGTTTATGGACTTGATGAATCGAGTGTTCAGTCCTTACCTGGACAAGTTCGTGGTTGTGTTCATCGATGATATCCTGGTATACTCCAAGAATGAGGAGGAACATGGGGAACATTTGAGGTTAGTCTTGAAAACCTTGGAGGAGAACCAGTTATATGCCAAGCTGAGCAAGTGTGAGTTCTGGTTGAAGAAAGTTGCTTTTCTGGGCCATGTGATTTCCAAGGAAGGGGTGTCGGTTGATCCTAGCAAGATTGAGGCAGTGACGAGATGGCAGAGTCCTAAGAATGTGGGTGAGATCCGAAGCTTCTTGGGGCTAGCAGGTTATTACCGAAGGTTTGTCAAGGACTTCTCAAAGATCGCCAAGCCATTGACATCCTTGATGCGGAAGGAGAACAGGTTTGTTTGGGATGAGAGTTGTGAGGAGGCGTTTCTAACCCTCAAAGAACGACTCACTACAGCTCCTATCCTTGCACTACCAGATGGGAATGATAATTTCGAGGTGTATACTGATGCTTCTAAGAAAGGTCTGGGGTGCGTATTGATGCAAAACGGGAAGGTAATCGCTTACGCTTCTCGACAGTTGAAGACCTATGAGGAGAATTACCCTACTCATGATCTGGAGTTGGGGGCTGTGGTGTTTGCGCTCAAACTATGGCGACACTATCTTTATGGGGCTACCTTCAAAGTGTTTTCTGACCACAAGAGCTTGAAGTACATTTACACACAGAAGGAGTTGAACATGAGACAGAGGAGATGGATCGAATTGATTGGCGACTATGACATGGAGATACTTTATCATGAGGGGAAAGCGAATGTCGTAGCCGATGCCTTGAGCAGAAATCCATCCATGCTTTGAGCGAGTGCTAGATCTAGAGTGAGGATGCATAATGAGCTGCGGGGGGGATGGGAATCCACGTGATCCGGCAAGGAGAGACTCTTGGGGACTTGACCGTTGAGCCGGAGTTATATGAGGAGATCAGAGAACTACAGAAAGCCGATGCTAGAATTCAGAAGTGGCGCAGCACAGTAGAACAGGCAGAAGCTGGGGTTGATTCCAGGTTTGTTATCCATGCTGATGGTAGTCTGAGGTTTGGGGGACGGTGGTGTGTTCCGGATAATGATGAGCTGAAAAGGAAGATTCTTACTGAGGCACATGCCACGCCTTACTCGGTTCATCCTGGGGGAGATAAGTTGTACAAGGACCTCAGGAAGACCTTTTGGTGGCCGAATATGAAGAGGGAAGTTGCTGAGTTCGTAGCTCGATGCTTGACATGCCAGAGAGTGAAGGGTGAACATAAGAGACCGCAAGGGAAGGTTCAACCACTAGAGGTGCCAGAGTGGAAGTGGGAAAGCATTTCCATGGATTTCATTGTTGGGTTGCCTCGAACTCAGAAGGGTAACAATATGATTTGGGTGATCGTGGACAGGCTAACCAAGTCGGCTCACTTTATTCCCATGAAGGATACTTGGAGTAAGGCTGAGTTGGCCAAGGCTTATGTTCAGTATGTGGTGAAGCTGCATGGTGTACCCAAGGACATCATTTCCGATAGGGACTCCGTGTTTCTATCCAAATTCGGGTAGGAGTTACAATCACTAATGGGTACACGATTAAAGATGAGCACCGCTTTTCATCCAACTACGAGATGGCCGGAGAGAGGACTATTCGGACACTCGAGGACATGTTGAGGGCTTGTGTTTTGGAGTTCGGCGGGTCTTGGGAGGATAGACTGGGGTTGATTGAGTTTTCATACAACAACAGTTTCCACGCTAGTATTGGGATGGCTCCATTTGAGGCTCGTATGGCGAAAGTGTAGGAGTCCTGTGTGTTGGGATGATCGCGATGCGGTAGTTTTGGGGCCGAGATGATTCAGAGATGGTTGAACAGTGCAGATCATTCGACGAAGATGAGGGCTGCCCAGACCGGCGAGAAGAGCTACGCGACGCTAGGAGAAGCGACATTTCTTTCCGGTGGGGAGAAAGTACTTCTTAGAGTATCTCCGATGAAGGGAGTGATGATGAGGTTCGGGAAGCGGGAAAGTTGAGCCATAAGTTTATTGGGCCATATGAGATCCTGGATAGAGTTGGAGAAGTGGCATATCGGCTAGCTTTACCACCACTTTAGCCAGGGTACATAATGTCTTCCATGTTTCTCGATTGAGATATATGAGTGACCCTTCGCACATTTTGAGCCATGATGTGGTCGAGGTGGACGAGCAGTTGACTTACATCGAGACGCCAAAGGAGATCTTGGACAGGAAGGTTAGGAAAACCAGGCACGGAGAGACTGCGTTAGTGAAAGTGTTGTGGTCTAATCATAAAGCAGAGGAGGCTACCTGGGAAACCGAGGCCGCGATGAGAGAGAGTTATCCACATCTGTTCACTTGAGGTAAGTTACGGGACGTAACTTTCTTTTTAGGAGGGTAGAATGTAACATTTCGTGTTTATATAATATAGTCGTGTGTTTGACCGTGTTAGTTATACGAGATGTCTTTTATATTTTCGCATGACATGTTTGGTATGGGAGCGAACTTCGGGACGAAGTTCTTTTAAGGGGGGAAGACTGTAATGCCCCGTATTTTATTATCGTTTGGGCGACTTTTATTATTTAATGGTAACGTAAAAGTAATTGATTAATTCATATCGTATCGTATCGTAAGTTGAGTCGGGTTTATAGTTGAGCGACATTTTGGGCCAAGCTGTCATAGCCCATTTACCCACTTACTACCCATTTACCCACCTACCATTTTACCTCACCAAACCCTAAAAACAAACCCTATTTCACCCTTAAAACCCTACCCCTTTCCCCTACCGTCATTTTGACAACACAAAACAACAACCCTCCTTCCTCTCTCGTTTAAGTGTTATACACGGCCAAAGGGAGCACGCCGGTGAGTGTGGAGGTAGTGGGGTCTGCCAGGAGTCCAGGGGAGTCTTTGCTAGTGGTTGAGAGTGGTGGTACAGGCCGGAAAAGCGCAGGTCGACGGCCGTCATAGGTAAGATTTCCCGTTTTCAATTCTGTCCCGCTGTTTTGTGTTGGGTATTGCGTCTTTTAGGGACTGTTGTGGTGGTCGTGGGGTTGTGGGATGCGTTTTTGGTGTGGAGTCGAGTCTGATGGTGGTGGTTATAGCGGTGGTCGTGGCTGGTGGTGGTTTCTGTGATGGTGTTTAGGTGTCGGGTTGGTGGGGCGTTTTTGGGTAACATTTCAGACATAGGGAAAGGGGTGGCACCACCGTGGACTCGGGGGAGGTCGAATCGGTGGTGCCACGTGTGTCAGGGTCGCCGTGCGACGGAGGTGGCAATGGTGGTGGTTGGTAGGGTGACAGGGGAGTGTCGTGGTGGTTGTCGGGTCAGATAGGGGGGCTGTTCAGGGTGTTTTGTGGCGGCAGGAACGCAGGCAGGGGGGGTTTTTGGGTGGTGGCCAGGACCGCCGGCGTGGGTCAACCACGTTGGTGGTGGTGGGTAGTGACCAGGCCAGACCTGGTGTCAGGCCTGGTGGTCGGCGGTGAAGAGTGGTGGTTGAGGGGTGGTTTGTGACGGGTTGGAAAAGGGAGTGTGCGTGTGTTGTGTCATGCGTTGTTTTCGAATTAATTTTGTTGCGGGTTTTATTTTAATGAGTCGGGAATGCGTATACTTCTAATATTTATGTTATTAAGTTTTGATTATTAAGTTAATTTTGAGTAACGGTGACGGAATAGTGTATTTAAGCTTGTGAGTCGGGATTTTATTTTGGGAAGTTACTATTTTTAGTAACTTGCTATTTTGGTAATCGCTACTTTGGGAAACTTCCCATTTTAGGAAAACTTTCTATTTTGAGTAACTTATATTTTTAGTAATTTCTAAATTGGGAAGGTTTCTACTTATAGTAGCTCTTGAGTATGGGAGCGGGAATAGTTAATTGAATTAATTATATTATGTATATGTTTAGGTGGCGAGTTTCGGGTGGAGTACTTCTGATCTGCAGTTAGCTTTTACCGCTATTTGAGGTAGGGGAATACACTGGACTTGGTATCGTATTATGTGACTGGATTGACTGAATCGGTGATTTACATGTTATAATATGATTGTCTGATTTAATTCCGTTAAGTACTATTGTTGAACTGTTTTATTATATTATTACCTTGGAGTTGGTGGAGGTGGTGATGATGACATTGTGATAAGGCCCAGGCGGGTTCTGCAGGACTTGCCCTGGTGTCCTCAGCTGCGAGCTGGCAGATCGACTACGGTCGATATTTATAGTCTACCGGGGATCGGTATGGCTGGGTTGTCCGGGTTGTGAGTTGTGATGGCGGTGTTGGTGATGGCGGTGTTGGTGATGGAGGAGTATGTGTTTTATGTTACTGTTATTGTATTACCTACTCAGCTTCGTGGCTGACCCCGTGTATTCGTGTACGCCTGTGATGATCCAATTATTGGGGAGCAGATTGACAGGTATTCAGAGACTGATGGGAGCTGGCCGGGAAGAGAGCTTGGATGACCGACTTAGTGCCTAGCTCACCTTAGTCTTTTGAGTAGTTTTATCAGACTTTTTATTTGGTCGTATTTGGAGACTTGTTTCTATTTCAGTTGTAATGTCACTATAAACTTTATAATAAAGTACTGTGTTTCTTTCCTTTGCTATCTACTGCCTCGGGCTTCCGAGATGGTAACACCATCATTTATCTGAGGAGTCCTAGTTCAGGCCCTTAAATAAATGGGGGTGTTACAATATCACACCTTAACATTTAAGGTCCAGACATGGGATTCTGATCCCGCATTTACCAACCATTTCGTGCTTAGGCCACATCAAGCCGGAGACCACATTCCGCACCACATTACAAGCCGTAACCCGCCGGCCGAAACACCACAAAATACCAACTCCAAATTTTTATCTGTCAAACAAACCTTTTTTACCAAGCTTCACATTCCAAAATGCCGAAGCCATTTTCACCTTGAGTCAGATTTAGAGTCTTAAAAAAAAAAATTGCTTTCTTAGGGTCCACTTTTTAGTGTGCTCACACAACAAAAAACATTTTCACAAGCTATGCCTCTTCGATTCATGATCAAGAGGTATTTCTCTCCAATCAACTTTCGAGTCACCAAACGGAATTCACCGTCGTGACCCTCAATTCCAGATTTTTATCTGTCAAACAAACCTATTATTACCAATCTCCACATTCCCTAATGTCGAAGCCATTTTCGCCCTGACCCAGATACGGATTCCTCGAATGCTTTGCTACCGAGAACGGGACATACCCAATCTACCCTTAGGGTCCACTTTTTGGTGTGCTCACATGATAAGGAACATTTTCACAAATGACACCTCTTTGATTCATGATCAAAGAGGAATTATCTAAAATCAATTTTTGAGTCACCAGACGGATTTTACCATCGTGACCCTCACACTTTAAGGTCCTATTAACTCGCTTAGGCACACATTCAGACGAGTCACCAAACGGAGTTTACCGTCGTGACCCTCACACTTTAAGGTCCTAACAACTCGCTTAGGCACTCATTCAGAAGAGTCACCAAACGGAGTTTACCGTCGTGACCCTCACACTTTAAGGTCCTAACAACTCGCTTAGGCACACATTCAAAACTACGATTTGGTTTGATTTCGCAGACACCTGAATATGTAGGCAGTCCTATTACTAGGACACAACCGCATACTCCTTTCACAACATTTCCAATTTTCAATCCTCAATAACCTGCTCAGAACTACGATCTGGTTTGATTTCGCAAACACGCATTACGTAGGCAGTCCCCAACAAGAACACAACCGCATACCCTTTTCACAACCGCACACCCATTTCAATCTCAACCATCAACATCAATCCTCAAAAGCAGCCCACCCAGCTGCAAAAACTAATCTTATACCTCTTTACTGGGGGCTTCTTCCTTAAGACATCGCCAATTCCTCCTTTTGTCAAATTCCCACCTTCGCACTCTGGGGGCTTCTCTTTCGAGACGCCACCCGTCCTTTATCCTCAGACATCTTTTGAGTCTTAACTACAGTCCAAAATAAAACAGCCCATAGCCTAGTGCTCGGTTCGGACGATGACAAGGTCTTGGTTCCGCTCTCCGAATAATCATACCTCGAGAAGGGATCTCAAACAAGCAAATAAGGTAAAAGATGTCTGGAGGAGATAATCAATTCGTGTTCCCCAGCCGAGCGAACCTTCTACAACAGGGATTTGATACGCGTTGTCACTCTTTCTTGGCTAGGAGTTTCACTTACATGTGTAAAGTCTGTCAGAGTCACCCTTGCGTCATGTCGACACTGAATTTGCATCACGTTCACGACATCCTATATGACAGTTTGTCAGTATGCGTCCGTGTGAGTCAATGTCGCAACGGTAACATGTCTCCAATCTATTAAATCACAGATCTACGAGTGACAATACTCGCCTTTAAACTTCAAAACTTTCAAAACTTCTATCTCCCCTCGTGTGAGATATTACATGCTAATTGCTTATATGCTAACTGCTCACATGCTTATGTGCTTACGTGCCTGCATTCAACGTGCTTGTCTATGCGACTGCGGATTTGTGTGGTCACTAACCATACAAGTAATCTGGAGAAGACAAACTCACCCCAACTGAGTACTGGGTTCTTCCCAACAAACGGCGACCCATCAAGTCCAAGAGCTTTAACCCCGCCGATAACATGGCATATGCTACCTTCCAGCGAGCAATAACTCATATCCCCGGTGAGTCCTGAGAAGTTTCTAACTCCCCAGCGAGTGCTGATTTTCAAATGAAACTCCCACAAGTCTTTCAAAGATCCTCACAACATCATTCATGATCCCGATGCGGCGCTCTCCCTAAATGGTTTCCAGAGAGCCTTGCTCAAATGATTTATCCCCACGGAGCTCGTTTAGGGCATCCATCAAGTTGGAGTTCGTTGCTCCCTAGCCGAACCTAACACCGTCAACCCGGTTGGAAGTTATTACCAGACAATATCTTGGAATAAGCCCGATGTTTCAGGCTATTTCCCACAGTCGATCATCTGACCATCGATGGCTAGCGAGCCTCAAAACGTACCTTCAACATGGCTGGCGAGCCTTGCAACGCATATGGCTGGCGAGCCTTTGTCCGCAAACAAGATACAACTCAAGGATGTATCCCGAAGATGCGTCGGGTACGACTCCTTTTCACCGACTGGCGAGCCTTTGCGCGCAAACAATTGAAAGACATATCCCTAAGATGCCTCAGGTATGACTCCTTCCTATGGCTGCCGAGCCTCAAAACGCACCACCTTCAACAACGGCTGGCGAGCCTTTGCGCGCAAACGATTTAAGGACATATCCCGAAGATGCCTCAGGTATGACTCCTTCTTATGGCTGGCGAGCCTTTATACGTAGTCTGATGGACTTTAAACGACCCGAATCGGAATTCGACAGACTCTAAAATGTTTTCGATGGCAGGTCCTTGACTCGAATCCTCGAGTCGCCTCGACATCGTCCTTCCCGACGGCAGGTCCTTGGCTCAAACCCTTTTGAGTCGCCTCAACGTTGCAATGGTGTTTAGGTTATAATCTTCAATTGACCTGGAGATCATACTTTGAATTTCGCCCTGTCCAAGCCTCAGTCAAAGTGGGGACTATGTAGATACCCAGTATCTGCACCTCCCAAAAACCACCCGATGTTGATCGGACTGTAACGTGTTTTTGATATGCTTGCGAGGATTGGCTATGCATGAGACGGTTTAATGCACTACTCGAATATGAAAAATGATTTCAAAAATGGTTTTCTAACTTCATTTGCATTAAAATAACACTATTTAGAGTTAAAACCGTCTTTGGACCCAAAACCGACTCAGAAACCCGCAACTCGAGTCAACCTAAGTCAAACTGAGTCAACCCAAATCCCGAATATCGAAAATAATTCCATGAATGTCTTTATCATATCGTTTCCATTTAAATGACCCTAATTAGAGTCAAACCGACACCGGGCCAAAAACCGACTCGAAATTCAAATCCCGACTCACACGGGTCAAACCCGAGTCAAGCACACAAAACACCTACCTCAAGTAACACCAAAATCATCTTATTAGATGCCCATATTATTACACGACATAATATGAATGCCACATATGAATAATGGATGGAGAATTGGCCACGTCCAAATTGAAAGGGACAATACATCCCATTACATCACGAGGTAGCTCGCGCCTCTTTAGGCATGCCCTTGGCCAGCAAGCAAACTTAACCGACTTGCTACCACCCCCATTTCTCTATAAATACCAACTTTCACACACCAAAAAACTCACGCGAGAGTCCGCCCCCTCCTTCTCCCTTAAACTTCTAGACCCGACTTCCTAAGTCACAAAATCGACACGTGTTTACGACCTACTGATCGTAAACACAAGCCTTACACATATAGTTTGGTACCGTCGCCGTGCATTCGACCGACCCATTTGACCAACTCAACTCATCAATCAACATGTTTTAATTAACATATTTTCAAATCATTTCCAAAACAAATTCCTTTTTTAAGGCACTCTTTTAAACTTGTTTGATCGTGAGTAGTCGCTATAACAAAACCGTCTCTAAAGTCGTCTACGTCGCAAAAATCAATACACGTAAGTTTGAGGGTGTAAATATCTCATTTATTTCATGTCCTTACTGTTTTTATGAGTTTATATGCATGAACAATGCATAACACGATTCAAATATAGGTTAGACGAGCCAAAACCGAGTTTTGGCCTGAGACAGGAGCTCCTTGCTATGCAGGGAGGCTCGCGCCTCTTGTGGGTGTCAAGGTCAGACTCATCCGTGTTTGTTCTCATCTTTTCTCTTTATTTCTTTCTTATTTGCAATCGGTTTTTACCATTTCAAATGTTTTAAATCATTTTTATGACAAACTCGTTAACCATAAATCACAATCACCCTTGGTTCCTTATACCATGACGGTTTTATCCGTGACTCGGTGATATTTTTTGGTTAATTACAAATTAAAGGGTATTTTAAACACCTTTTATTTTATTTACCATTTTTATCATTTGTAAATATATTAGTCATGATTCATAATGACCCTTGGTTCTTTATACCATATCGGTTTAATCTGAGTACGGTGATAAATATCGACTAATTACAAATAAATGAACTTAACATATTTAGTTCATATCAAACATTTTACATTTTTATTTATAAATTATACTTTTTAAACTTGCAAATCCGACAATGAATATTACTAACATAATAGTAATTATTCCGAGTCATGTAAACAACATTTGCAAATCTTTCATCATAAATGCGGTTTTAAATAACCTTTTCAAGAACCAGGAGACGCCCCCTTAGGTCGGCTCATGGTTCGCGCCTAAACAGGCCATTTCTTTCTTATTTTCAAAACCAGGGCAGAGCCTTTTGTCTCGCCAATAGGCTCGCGCCTTAACAGGGTTGCCTGGCACTGTTCTGTCCCATTTTGGTACTTCTCTAGGACGATCCCGATTACGGTTTATCCGAATACGTGACGGATCAGATTGACAAGTTTACGTTTTATACTTTGTCATTTGACACCCTTCTTCAAACATATGGATAAGCATCATAACCCGAATTTGGTAAATGGATCTTTAATTTCCGTTTTCACATGCAAATCAATCTAAATCCAACTTGACATCTTATGCTTGATATTTAGATTAACAAACCGACTTAGAAAGCTCACATGTTAGGTGAACACTTTTGGATGTGCGTCCATGCATTTACACCGTTTTATCAACTCTTGAACTTAAACAACCACGATCGATCAGTAGAGGTCGCTAACGCGGGCGAGATTGGGTTTCCGATTAAAGGGCTTCCCAATACGTACCATCACCCCTTACTCAGAACCTTTGGATAGTGGATGGCCTTATCCAGGGCGTATGAGAGTCATTTAAGGCATAGAATGCTAAAAGGGGGATGAGTCCTTATCTTTAGTACCTATGTCAAGCACCGCTTATTGCCTTGATTGACCTAGGTATAAAGTGGATTCGAACGTGTTCCAGGCATCCCACAAATGCTTGGTGGCGACTCCGAACATCTCTGCATCGTTTCGAGACCTTTACCGAGATGAAACCGACCGATCTAAAGCGATCCGGTCGAAAGCATTTTTAAGTCACCGAGCGTGGCTTTCAGACCGCTGCATGTCCACAGATTGGCTTGGCGTGCAGGTGGCCCGTGACTGCAGATCGGTAGGTGGCCTAAATCCAAAGACCGGCCTGTGGCCCATGTTCACACAAGGCAAAATTCAACTATCCTAAATCGATTTGGGTCTTATTGGAATTTGAAGAAATGAAGCTTATCTTCGGTGTTACTACACAAAGGAGAAGATGGAAAGAACAAAAGGTGGAAGCAAGGCACCCTCAAAGAAGAACCTTTCCAAAAGACAACAAGCTCTTCAAGCTATTCAAGCATCTAAGGCATTGGTGGTTCAAAATGTAAGGATGGAAATTCAAGAGTCCATTCCTCCTATGGAAGCTACTACTTCTACTCCGGTTGTTGAACAACTAGATGATTATCCGGAGGTAATTTTCACTTCCGACTCTCATAGGAAGAAATTATTTTCCCTTGCTAAGAAATCTATTTTACCCACCAAATTCATATGCTAAGAGACCTTGTCAAAATTGGGTGTCTTAGAACAAACCAAGACCTTTTTCGAGTCCATGGGATTGAATACTTTGTTTAATATGCAAGAGTTGACTTACTCATCCCTCACCTTAGAGTTCTTAAGCTCTTTAAAAGTTACCAAGGTGGAGGCTCTAAGGAACATTGAATTCTGGCTCGATAATGTTGATAGGAAATTGTCTTTTGAAGAATTTGGTAATGTTTTTGGCCTTAGAAATGACCCGACATACACAAAGAAACCTACCAAGTATGATCCCGCTCCCTTATGGAAGGCTATTACTGGTAGAGAGTTTACATCTTATCATGATTGCCGTGCTCTTTTTGTCCATCATCCGGGCATAAGAGTATGGCACAAGGTTGTTGGGCATACTTTGATCGCTAGGAAGGGAACGGACCATTTCACCGAACTTGACTTTATTTATCTCGAGTCGACCTTGAACATTGGAAGAGAGTTCACCAAAAAGTACAATATTCTCCAACTTTTGATTAAGAGGTGGCTCAAAGTCGATCATCGCAAATAAGGCACGGCCTTTATTGTTAATGGAGGTTTGGAAACTTATTTGGCAAAACACTTTAACCGGAACTTCAACAAGGATAGCACCTATAAACCGGTTAAGGGAGGCCATATCATTGATCTAGCCACCATGGTTCAAAAATTCAAATGGGTCACGAATGATACTCTTGATGACAAATTTGGGTGGTTAACAAAAGATGCTAAATCCTTCACATTGCCAAGCAAGATTTGTCGATTGAATGTTCATAGGCCAAACTACCTTCTCCCACTCTCCGAGGAAGCCGAGTTTATTACACAACACCAAGTGGAAGACATTGTCGAGCCCTCCTCCTCCATTATCACCCCACCTTACCCATTCACCTACCATGAATTTCAACCCGAAAATGTTAAGGCGAGGAATGACTACTTGACTCTCTTGATGAAATAAATGCACAAGCAAGCTTATGAGGATAGAGTCAATGCTTATAAAGCACAATATCTGCCTCTCCTACATCTTACTAGGCAATGACTTCTTGACCCATCTTGTCCTTTGCCTAGTTGGGCGGATAAGGAAACCTTCTTTCGTAGTGCTTCTAGAGGTGGTAGCTTGGGTGAAGAGGAGATGGTTGTTGTTGAGAGTGGTGCACAAGAAGGTGAAGAAAATGAAGAGAATGAAGAAGAAGAAGAAGAAGAAGAAGAAGAAGAAGAAGAAGAAGAAGAAGAAGAAGAAGAAGAAGAAGAAGAAGAAGAAGAAGAAGAAGAAGAAGAAGAAGAAAATGAAGAAGAAGAAGAAGAAGAAGAAGAAGAAGAAGAAGAAGAAGAAGAAGAAGAAGAAGAAGAAGAAGAAGAGGGTAGTGAGGAAGAAGAAGGAAGTTCAAGTGGAAGTGATGATAACTCCGGATCTATGGAGGTTGATGATGATGATTCAAGTGAAGTTGGTGATGATGATGGAGATGATAGTGATGACGCCATGGGCGAAGATTGAGGATTAGCAAGCTCTTGGGAGGATGCCACATTACTTTGTGAGTTTCCTACACCTCCTTTAAGGATGGTCTATTTCTCTTGTTTTTCATATAATTTTTATCTTAATCATGATTTGGGGTCCTATCATCATTTAGAGGACTCACACCTCGGTCTCATTGAGGTGTTTCTTTTATTTTTCCTACATTCAAAATCCAAAATGACAAATGTAGTTTCATGCATAGCATCCTTATACATGAACTCCCCCAATTTTTGACATTAGAAATAATGTCTATTTTGGTTTGGGGAAGTTTATGCATATGCATTCGGAGCTAATCTAAATTATGCTCTCCAACATAACAAAAACCCATGCATCATATAGCATAGCTTAGTTTGCATTCACTCTTGTTTATATGTTATATAGTTTGCATTTAGCTTAGAAATCATGCATTTTCATATAGATTGCATAATTTTCTATCGTATTGGCCATTGAGGACAATACCCATACTAGTGTGGGGATGGGAAATTCTAACATAACTTTTTAAACAAAAAATGATAAAAATTGAAAATTTTTGAAAAACACATAGACATGTCTTTTAATTTCGTTAAAACAAAATCCATAAAAATTTGAAAAATTCAAAAATCCAAAAACATGTTCATTTCCTTTGTAGTGTAATCTTGTATATATTGTATATATTGTGTTTGTCCATCCTTTTTAACATTGATCGACTACGCCACATCTGAGACATGAGGATATTAAAGACTGCATGGTATGATCTTTCCAATCTCCTTTTTCCCTTTTATGTTAATGACTATGTGGCTTTATTTTGATTGATGCGGTATAAACAATGTGAATTTAGGATTGCATTTAGATTATTTGGCATACTAGTTCGTAGAAGCATATGGATTAGGTTGTATATATGTTAGTTGCATCATGGCATGTAGTTGCATTTAGGAAAAATTTTGTGAAAACATCTATTTGGGAAGCTTGACAAGTGTATATAAGGCCCTTGTAGATACTTTTTCTTCTTATGACTTTGCTTGATAGAATACTTGTAAAACACCCTAGGATGTGTCATGCTAGTATCCTTTGACCCATGGATTAAGGCCTAGTCAAGAGTACCTTGTGGTGTGATAACTCCTTGGCTACCGTTTATTCCAAGGTGACCCTTGAAACCATGCAACCATCATCCATGTTCTACGACATTTTGTCATCAAAAAGGGAATGGGCACAAAAATTGTTCAAAATTGAGTTCAAGAAATGAAAAGAAAAAGTTTGCAATTACATCAAAAGAAAAGAGGGGTAACAAAAATGAAAACTCCTATGCTTCAAAAATAAGCACCCTCACTATAAATGGGGTGACTTTGAAAATGTTCAAAAAGAAATGCAAAAAGTTGAAATTATCAAGTGTTGAAAATGCCAAACATCAAAGAAATGGCAAAAGAAATGTTCTCAAAATGTCAAATGCCACAAGAAATTGGGGGGAAAAACAACAAAAAAAGCAAACTCCCACATGAAACTCCAGTTCTATTGATCCCTTTTCCATCGTATCCACTTTTGTGCATGGTAGAGAGGGGACGACCCTTCTTCTTGTCAAGGCAAGGAGGGGAATTCCGCAATCCTCTAGTGTTTCTAACACCATAGGGAGTCTACTCTTAACGAAAGCATTTAACGATTGAGGACAAAGGTACCCTAGCTTAGTAGTTTGAAGAAACCATATCTATAATGGAATGTGTACCCTTATATTGCTTCCCCTTTAGATAATTTTCGCCACTTAGATGAGGAAAGTGGCTATTCATTTTTGTAGATGTATCCATTACTTATTTTGTGTGCTTAAATGCTTGGATGTATTGCCATTTTGGCAAGCCCCACCTTGCCTTGCAAGAAGGCATCCTACCTCATGGTTGTCTTGTTGTGAGTTGAAGGGGCGGAGTGAGACCCGCTAATTGTCTCACATCCGCTATATTAGTAGGTTAGTTTGAATAAGGGTCCTAGTTTTTGTCACCTCTTTACTCGGGACGTGCAAAGGTTCGGTTTGGGGATATTTGATGTGACTCTTATTTGAGTATATTTAGTCCCCGAATTAGCCTCGTTCCTATGCTTTTTAGTGCATAATTGGGTCATTTATTATCTTTAGTTTCTCGTTTTGCATATTCTTTGAGGTTTTGATCCCTTGATAGGAAAGGAGTGCAAACCTTGTATTTTCATGGCAAAATGGAGCTAAATTGATCGAATTCAATGACCAAGCATCAAAGGGAAGACAATGCTAGAAGGCCTATATAGAAAATAAAGTAGATTGGGCAATGATGAAAGGATCCTTGCATCTCCAACAAGATCCCCTAGGATTGTTGAAGAAAGATAAGAAGAGAAGGTGTTGTGAAGGAATCCGAACGTCACAGTGCCCAGGACTAGCGTCTCCCTGCTACAGTCTGAGCGTCCCAAAGCCAAGACGCTCGTCTTGAGGGCCCATGATCCGAGCGTCCCGACCCACAATCCGCTCGGATCCTGCTCCAGAACCAACCGTCCCTTAGCCAAGACGCTCGGGACGAGCGTATTATTTGAAGACCACCAAAACGGAGATGAGCATCTCCTTGGAGAGGAGCACTTCCTCAACTTTTCTTAAGGGTCTTAATAGTCATTTAAGCCCATAGTAACCCTAATCTTTGTACCTAATCTCTAGTATTAATACCCCATTGTACTACCTAGATTAATATGTCATCTTAATAGGATCTTAATCAAGTCCTAATACTCTCTTAATCTTGTAATCAATTCTTAATTTAGCATTAATACAAATCTCATTTCTTAATCATTCCTTAATTTCTCTATTGTTCATCATTTATTTTGGGTAATTAGAAGATTATTTGAGTTTATTTGGAGGATTGACAACCTTCCATCAATCATCAAGTACTTCTATTATTCTTTGCTTTATGATTGGGAATCATCTTTATAGGTATAATTCTCTCTTAATCCTTTTTAATTATGGTTAATCATCTTCATTTGTTCATCATGTTTTGCCTTGCTAGTATGATTGACAACCTTGTTAGCATGTTAAACTTGATAATGAGTGAGTAGTTTCCTTAACTAGGGTTAATGGGGAATTAGGGGAAACCAACATGGGGATTGATTCATGCTTAATCTAATATGTTTTCATAATTAATTTGCTTGCTGCTTGTGATTTCAACTTATGCACATGTTATGTTTAATGAAATGCGAGCCTATGAATCCTTGTATTTTTTACCCATCACTTACCTTTTCAATGAGACTTGTAAGACATAAACCAACTCGAGTCTCATTAGACCATGCATACATTTGGATAGGGAGGATTAAGTCGACTTGTAGGTGTTGTACAATCTAATCGATTCGGCTCCGGGACCCAAACCTTCCTAGGAATTGTAAGATATACACTAACTCGATCCCATCACAATAATAATTGCTTCCATCTAGTAGAGAATATGTTTGTATGATCAAATCCCATGAATCCCTTATGAACCCATGACACCCTAGTGCCTTTAATTAATTGTTTATATCTCATTTTAATCATCTTGCTTGCTTTCAATACTTTGTTTGCATTGTTATTTATTTTAGTTGATCTCCTACCTCAACCCGAATTGTGACACCCTTAGACACAACCACTTGCAATCGAAAATCCAACATCAATACCCGTCCCTTGGGATCCGACCTTTACTTACCTCTTTACTAAAAGTAGAGTAGTTTGTGAAGTTATAAATATTGTTTTGGTCTAGGTAACTTTTGACGACGAGTAACAAAACCGACGAACCAAGTACACTTTTTAATCCACATATTCTATCCTATCTCTTCCTTTACCCTTTTCCTGTGACAACAAGAATTGATTTGAGACATTTTAAAACGAACAACGCATGCCAAGTGGATATGAGTACACTTAAACGATGTTCCATTCCAAGTTGTAGAGGACCCGAAACTGCGTGTCCATTTTCTTACCTATTCCATGTCTGGCAATAGAAACCTCACTATACCCCAGTTTAGGACAAGCCTATCTCAAGAGATTCTAGGATGAATTCAAACCATCTCCCTTGTTAATGATCCATGACGGAAGGCAAGCCCATTCCCCACAATAAACAAGCTGTGTTACTAAAGACTAACCCGTTTCACACCAAAGGTGCTAGTCTGACCCAAATCCCTGGTGGCAAGTGGATCCAAGACGATACGAGCCATGATCAAAGACAAAGGCTCAACCAAGAGAAACTGGTGTCAATATCCAAGGCCGCAGTTATGCCCGTAATCCAAGACAAAAGAATCAAAAGAAGAAGGCTCAATCCAGCAATGTCAATATCCAAAGTCAAAGTTATCTTCAAAAACATGAATCAAAAATCTGAGCAAAAAGCCAAGATATATTCTAGACCAAGAATCTGAGTCTGAATCAAGACCGAGTATGAAATCCAAATGCTAAACGGAATACTGTTGAAGTCTATATAGAATCAAGATATCGATGAAGATGGTCAGCTAGCACCCTCACTTAGCATTTCACACACCCTGAGTCCTTCTCGAGACCGTTATAGGGAGATAGTTAGGAATTTTGAGAATCCTCTCAAGCTTGTCAAGTATGCCCATCCTTTATGGCCAAGACATGGAAACTTGATCCCACGTCATTTCAACCTACCTTTATGTGCTCAGGCTATATTAAGCCAAGAGACTCCATTCCCAAGCCACATTACAAGCCATAACCCCATAAAGCCTTAACTCCACAAAATCAAAGCTCCAGAGATTTGCTCATCAAAGCCTCTTATTTCCGAGCCCAATATTCTAAATATCCAATCCAGCTTCACCTTGACCCAAACAGGAGTCTTCAAATACTTTGCTACCTAGGACAGGACGAACCCATATCCATCCTTAGGGTCCACTTCGAGTGCGCTCACACAACAAAGAAATTTTTGCAAAATTAGTTATACCTCTTTGGTCTATGATCAGAGGGAGTTATCTCAAATCGATTCTTTTAGTCACCAAAGGAATATTAACCTCTTGACTCATGCACATTAAGGCCCTGACAACATAGCTTACGCACACACCTAAACTACGAGCATGGTTTGATTTCACCTCTTCAGGTGGATACGTAGGCAGTCCTTTCTTACGCAAGAAGGATACAACCACAACACCCAAATAAAATTAACAAAACCCCAGAACTACGATCTGGTTTGATTTCACTTCACGTGAATACGTAGGCAGTCCTTAAGGACACAACCATCCCCACTTTTAAATTTCAACCTCAACTATCAGCCACACCAACCATCAACCTCAACAATCAACTTTCAACCTTCCAACCACAATTTCCATTTATGCCTCTTTACTGGGGGATCCTTTTTGTCGCCCAGTCTCCTTTTTACCAAGTTCCAGAGTCATCTTCTCATTCAGGGGACTTCTCTTCCGAGGTGTCACCCTTCCTTTATTCCTCCCTTTTACTCTCGAGTATCATTTAACTCAAACTAGTGCTTAGTCCGGACGATGACAAAGGTCTTAGATCGATTCTCCAAGTTATCATGCCTCAAGAGGGGTCTCTTTTAGAGAAAACAATGTCAAAAGATGTCCAAGTAGACAGCTGATCCATGGCTCATACCTTGCCTTTATATGCCGTCATCATTCTTGCAATTCTTCTACCATTGGAAATGATACGCGTTGTCTCCCATGCTTGGCTAGGGGTTGCGCATACTTAATAAAAATTTGTCAAATTCGTCCCTGTGTCGCGTTAAATATAAGTCAGCGTTGTGTCAGTCATGTATCTAAAACCCATTGTATATGCATAACGCATTATAAATTCCACCTTTATTTTAATTTTTAAATAACTTCTATAAAAACAACTTGCAAAATTATTTGGTTTCTCATGTGCTGTGTGCTATTTGCCTATTAGATTGCGTTCTTGTGTGGCTACTAACCATGCAAGTGAGTATCAGAAGCAGTGCTCGCTCCAGCTGCGGGCTTCGCCCAAGTCTTCATTCTCCACAACGACGGTCAAGATATTCCCCAGTAGTATTCGCAGTACTGCTCAAGGTTTCTTCCATGACAATCAAGAAAATTACAAGAATTCATGATCACTAAATACAGTTCATTGACTTCTCCTCTGTATCGGAATTTTGCTTACGACGACCTGAGCGGATTTTTTATTTTCCTCAGTGATGCTAAGGACGCGTCATTATCGATACCTATATTTTCCTCAGTGGTGCCAAGGGTGCGTCGTTGCTGATTTACACTTTTTCTCAGCGGTGCCAAGAGCGCGCCGTTGTTGATAAGATACCTTCTTTTCCTCAGCGATGCTAAGGACGCGTCATTGTCGATACCTTTATTTTCCTCAATGGTGCTAAGGACGCGCCATTGTCGATTTATACTTTTCCTCAATGATGCCAAGGGCGTGTCATTGTCGATCCTTTATTTTCCTCAACGGTGCTAAGGACGCGCCGTTGTCGATTTATACTTTTCCTCAATGATGCCAAAGGCGTGTCATTGTCGATCCTTTATTTTCCTCAATGGTGCTAAAGACGCGCCGTTGTCGATTTACACTTTTCCTCAACGATGCCAAGGGCGAGTCGTTGTTGATCCTTTACCTTCCTCAGCGGTGCTAAGGACGTGCCGTTGTCGAGCAACACCTTTATTTTCCTCAACGATGCCAAGGGCGGGCCGTTGTCGACCCAACGTCTGATTCGACCCCGACAGAGTCATTGATATGTTCCCCAGTAAGAGTTCGTTGCCGCTCATAGCCCACGTACTTCTCAAAAAAGCAGAGTTTGCTTGAAGATAGACACAAGAAAATTCTCCAGGTATGGTTTCTTTTATGGCTGGTGAGGTTCCTTACGTAGTCTAATGGACTTTAAATGACCCTCCCCGATAGTCGGCATACTCTAAAATGTTCCCGACGACAGGTCCTTGGTTCAGACCCCTTGAGCCGACTCGCGTCGCCATAGTCCGCAGGTTGTAATCTTCGATTGACCTGATGTCTATACTTTGAGTTTCACCTTGTTCAAGTCTCAGTTAAAATGGGGGCTCTGTAGATACCTCATTTCTACACCTCCCGCCAACCACCAGTGATGATTGGGCCGCATGTTTGATACGCGCAACGACTTTATGACAGTTCATAAGTTCATCGACAAGTGATAGCTCAAATACTCGAGTCAACCTCATGGTCCTCATCTACGCACCGATACGGTCATTTTGACAGTAATTAGAGTTCATTTGGAGTCCGGGTCATAAACCGGTTTATTTTCTAAAAACCGTTTAAATGCCGAGTCGGAATGTTCTATAATTCTCTAGATATTTATTCCTAATTAAATTTAATAGTTTTTAAGGAAATATCTTCCGTATATTATGTTTCATGGAATAAGGAAGTGTATATTTACCGAAATTCTATAAAAAACGCGGATATCTTTCATGCCGAGGAGGAAACCTCTTGGGAAATGACGCAGCAGGTGTTGCGCCTCTTCCCTAGCCCTCTTTCCTTGCTTTCCAGAATATTTCCGTGATTTGTTTCCGTATCCATGTCATTCCTAAACTCCTTCGTGTGATTAGTATAAATAGAGACCTTCCGTCTCCATACTTGGCACGCGAGTGTCCGCCCTTCTCTTCTCTTTTTGCATCCTAGACCACGCTATTGCTTTTGACGCCTACGTGTATGATCAATCGACCACGTAAGATCAGATCATTGTGAGTCCCAGTCACGGTGCATAGACCGACCAATTTGACCAAATCCACTTTAATCAATCTTTTAAATCTTTTAACAAGGGCACTTTCCATGCATATTCGAGTCGAGCAATCACTAAACGATAATATTAGTCAATCTCGTTTTGTCAAACACGTAAATCTGAGGGTGTAAAATCCTATTTTATTTATTGTATCTTTTGTTTTGTATCACGAACGTAAGGTCTATATAAAAAGCACGTTCAAACTGTCTTTAAAAACCATCTTTTAAAACTGTTTTCATGAAACAGCGGAGGTTTGACGTCGAGAAGAAACGCAGCAGCAGTTGCGCCTCTTCGAAGAATCGCAGCATATGCTGCGCCTCTTCCTGAGGCTGTCGCTGCTCCTGCTCTTCTTCTTCTTCCTCGACCTTCTGCAAATTTCTCTCTCTTAGTTTTTCCATTTCTTTTGTTCGTTTCAATACATAAATCATGTCTTAATACATTCTTTTCATATTATAATGCATAATTCGACATAAATCCCTTATAATTCAATAGTTGCGGGTTTTTTTCATCTTATTCAAACCCGGATTTTAGAGGTTCGATTTTCTTATATCGGTTCTCTGGGATTCGTCTTTTGTACATAATTTCCTTTGTTTGATTTCAGTTTCATCAAATTCAATTCTGTTTTCAAGTTCAAAGTTTCGCCCTTTACAAATCCGACATCGTATAATTATGTAAATCGCTGTAAATTCTCACCTTTAATTCGTTTTATGATGGTTCCAGATGCATGTAACCTGTTAAATTACTTCAACTCGAGTCTAATATCAATAATCGATCTTAAATTACCAATGAGCGATAACAATCCACAGTTCTGACTTCACAGCAAGAGTCCAACTCAAGAACAGAGGCAGCAGATGCTGCGCCTGTTCTGGGTTGACTTCTATCCCTACACTCGTTCTCGCTTTGACGTAGTTTCTAATTACGGCTTAAATCGACTATTAATCGTATTATCACCTCTAATCTGACGTATTTTCATACTTTTATTTTCATATTTTAATTCCTTTTGTTTTCTTCTTCGAAATCCCGTTTTGAGCGTGCTTTTGACGTAGATCAGATAAACTTTGTAATCTTTGTAATTTTATTAATTTTAATTCATTTATTATGTATGATTTGATTACTTGGTTTTCACATGTAATTAATATAACATCCAACTTCGACCCAAATTGTTTGCTAAATACGTGATTACCGACAGTCTAAATTCACATGATAGGATTAATCTGTGTTTGTTGCATTGCATGCATTACATCGACAACATATCAAATATGAACAATTTCCCTAATCATTAGTAGAGGCCGCTATCGAGGTGGGTTGGATTAGGTGTTCGATTAAAGAGCTTCCTAATAGGTACCCTTACCTCGTACTCTAGTTATCTCTGGACATCCGTGTCCATAGGCATCATCGAGAGTCATTCTAGACATAGAATGCTAAGAGTAACGAGTTCTTAGTGTTCATGTCATTACTTTGTGTCTTGACATGGCACAAGGTATTCGAACGGCTTCCAATTTTTCCGCAATAAATTAGTCGCGACTCCACAAATGCAGGCTTATTCAACCTTTCACCGGTTTCAATGCCTCACCAATCGGTAACGGCCCATGACGTGCTTTGGCAAACCCAAGGTTCCGTGGGAGAAGTGTCGTCGTCTCGAGACCAACGCGCGGATGCGCGCGGCGCGGATGGCTTATGTCCATAGTTCTTTACACCGTTGAGACCGTCGCGTTGTGGGTAAGATCCTATTACATTTTTTATAATGTTTGTTGTTTTTGGTTTAAACCCTAATTTGGTAATTTTGGGGTTTTGGGTGTATTGTTGGTTTAGATGGTGATTGTATGATTGTACGATTGATAGGAGGTGATTTCGTAGAGGAACGTTTCTGATTCGCTGTTGTGACGGTTGAGGGGATTGCATTTCCAGGTACGGTTTCCTACTCAGTTATTGTTCATATATATATATATATTAGATGGTTGATTGGTTGATGGTTGGTTAATGGTAATTATCTATATCGTATTGAATTGGTAATTGTTGATGTTGTAGTTTTTTGTTGTTGTTTGTCCGTGGTTCGCGAGGTGCGCCCTCGGCTGAGTGGAGTCACTTATGGGAGTGGCTCCATGCCCTTGATTCGCCCCTTGTGGAACCCGCCACAAGAGGGGATGTGCACATTAAGGAACATAGGTTTGCGCTCGGTATAGATGAGCGGGGCTTAGTTGGGAACGACTGCGGTCCCCCAACTAGCGGTGTGGATTACTGCTTGCGGCCATAATCTGGCAGGACTAGACCTGCAGGCTAGTCAGGTGATTGGTGATGTGACGATGTTGGAGTATTGTATGTATTGTTGTTATTGCATTATCGTATATTGTGTAATCGGTAACTGACCCCGTTTAATTGTTTTAAAAACTGTGGTGATCCATTCGGGGATGGTGAGCAGTTATTGAGCAGGTATGGTATGGATGCGCGAGGGATAGCTAAGCTTGAGTCATCACGAGTTTTTTAGAAGTTTTCCGTTGTATTGTCAAACATTTTATTTACTTTAGTTTGTTTTGGATTTGGACTAGTTGTATCACGTTTCACTGTTTTGGATTTTGGTTACGTAATCGTATTAAACTTATCTATTAAAGTACGTTCTTTTATGGTCTATTTGATATACATTGCCTCGGGTAACCGAGGTGGTAGCACTTTTATGTATTAGATAGTCTTGGTAAGGCACCTTGGTGTATGGGGGTGTTATAGGGAAGGCCATCATGACAAAGCAATGGAGAAGGGAAAAGGTTCAAAGAGAGGCCTTTCATGGATTGGCCATACTCTATTTTGAAATGGTTCAAAACTTAGTCATTCTTAGTTGAGGACCATTCACAAGCTTTTGATCAATTATTGAGAGCATTGAGCTGTATGGATAATGAAATTGGTCATTTTAACTTTGTTTGGTGGAGTCATATCTCAAACCACCATTTGTAATATACTCTTTCCAAGCCTTACATTGTGTCATAATAGTAGTTGCGTTTTAGATTAGTTATATGTATCCTTTAGTCTTTACATGAGAGATATGAGGGACAGTTCTTATCTACTTTCTAGGCCATTTTTAAGGAAAGAGCACAATGATAAGAAGCGATAACAAAGGGTGCAAGGAAAAGACTTAATTTAAGCCTTATTTTCGAAAGAAGAAGCAGGACGCTCGTCCCATTTTGAGGACGCTCGACCCGCAGATGGGGGAAACAAAGAGAATGTCCTTATCCAAAAAAATGCACGATCTATTCCCAGGATGCCCGTCCCACTCTGAGGGACGCTCGAGCCGACTCCAGGACGCTCGGGTCACACAAGAAATATACAGGGCTGAGCCACAGCACGCCCGAACCCGACCTCTAGCCCACTCGTCCCAGCTTGTTTCTTAGATAAACCCCCCCCCCCCCTCCCACTCATCTTCCCTTGTATTAACATCAACACAACCACATCTTATCATATTCTCCACAATCTCCACACAAAACCCCATCACAAAACCATCAATACAAGGTTTTCATCAAAAGTTCCTACCAACCACGTCAAGCAAGAATGTTTCTAAGGACCAAAAATAAGAAGACCGGCGATTTGGGATCTAAACGCCGAAAGGGGACTACCTCAACCTCCTCACGAGAGGAAAGGGTCCTAAAAAATGAAGAGATACCGGGTGTTGAACAAATTGAGCACTTTCCGGAAGTGCATTTCGTCGAAGATACACACCGTCAACAATTTGAGGAGTTACTAGTTATGAGTTACGAGCCTACTCAATTCATTGATCTTGATGTGTTAGAAATACCTGGTAAAAGGCAACAAACGGAGTCATTTTTCAATGTATTGGGGCTTGAGAGGATGTTTTATGCTCATGAAGACACCTACCTTAGCCTCACGTTAGAGTTTCTATGTAGCCTCCATGTTGTTACTAATCGACGGAAAGATGTCGTATGGAATTCCGCCTATGCAATATGTCGCATAGGATAACCTTAGAAAAATTTGCAGAAATCTTTGGTCTTGAGGTACCAAAGAAAGACACCGATGAACCCTCCAACCTCTCTATCGGCCAGCTTTGGAGAGCCATTTCCGGGAGAGAATTTATTTCTTTCAAACGATGTTACACTTTCACAATCCAACACCCGATGATTCGTATTAGCGAAAGATCCATAGCCGGGACCATTATTGAAAGCGTAGAGCAAGACAAGTGCACCCTTCTAGACTTGACTTACCTCAAGTCCTACTTGAATGTGCAAGGGACAAATCTTTTCAACTTCAACACACCCCTTGAGATGCTTACAAGGCTCAATGATTTTTCAAAGGGGATTTCTCAAATCAAAACCTATGTGATGGGTGGGCTAATAACAATTTTAGCCAATGCACTTGGCCCCAGATTCAACTTTGATGGGATCTATGCAAAGCTCAAAGGACGTACTTTAATTGATGAACATGCCATCTTTTACCATCACTGGTGGTGTAGATACAATGAGGCCGGAAGTGTAGAATGGTTCATTAGGGGATGCTCATCACTTTTACTCTTAGGGTGGAATGTACCACCCACCGAACCCCGCTTCAGCCGATACTCACAAAGGCCAAGCTACCTTCTACCCATTGAGATTTATGACCACCCGCCACCACGAAAAGAAGTACCCCACCAACCTCCCGAGATGCTAGAATGGGGTGATGCACCGCACCAACAACCATCTTATGTGCCCATACCACCTTACCCCACCACGCATGTACCATTCACTCCCTAAGATCCAAGAGCCCCATCAATGGGTGAATTGATGACACTCATGTAACATGTTGATTTAGGAGTGCACGATAGACGGGTTGACAATTACTTGGCCCAATACCCCTCCTACTACAACATGGCAAACAAGGGTACGTCAATCCTAGATGGGGGATACCATTACCAAGGAGGATGTTATGAAGACCAAGTAGGGCATAGGGGCATGTAGGACGCATGGATGATGATGATGATGATGATGAAGGATACAATGGCTAGAATACTTAACCTTGCCACCTCCATTGTATGATACCTCTTCTCTCTTCCTCATGTATAGTTGCATTGCATTTTTTGATTACCTTACATTCTAGTTATATAGTATAGTTCGCTATGTAATATATATATATATATATATATATATATATATATATATATATATATATATATATATATATATATATATATCACATGCTTCATGTAGATAGTTGCATACCGTTAAACTTGCATTCATGCATAGTCAATAATGACCAAACCTATTCCTTTTTACACTAGAAATAGTGCTTAAATCGGTTTGGGAAGGTTTGATCATAGGTGACCTAAGCTAATTTAAATTAGTTTCCAACTTAAAGCATGCATCATCTAGTGCAGTTTATATTGCATTCATTTGTTATATATGTCATATAAAATTGCATTTGGTTATAGCATGCATTCATTCATATCATTTGCATTTGTACTTTAATTTCCAAAAATCCAAAAATATATATTTCCTTTTTATTCCTACTCCTACATGTACATTGAGGACCATGTCCAAAATAAAGTGGGGGATGGGAATTTATATCCCAAAATACGTAAAAATTGAAAAATTTCGAAAAAAAATCCCAAAAATAAGTTCTTTAATTTCATAAAAACAAAATCCATAAAAATTTGAAAATTACAAAAACAAGTTCTTTCATTTAGTAGTGTAGAATTGTATATACTTGTGTTTTTGTTCTCTTCTCACATAGATACGACACTACATTTGAGGCATTAGCAAGGGAACGTGAAGACCGCTTAGTATGATTGCTCTAATCCCTATTTCCTTTCCACTTCTTTTCATTATTCATATGAGGAGGATGGGCTTACATGTCAAGGAGGATGTTGTGTATTTTGTTGTTACGGTTTGTGTATCTATGTGTTGTTAAGAGTTGCATCTAGATTATATGACATTTTAGTTGATAGAAGCATATGCATTAGAGTTTTATATATGTTAGTTGCATCATGGCATGTAGTTTGCATGGTAGAAATTTTTGTGAAAATGCCTATTTGGGAAGCTTGACAAGTGTATATAAGGCCCTTGTAGATAATTTTTCTCTTTGAGACTTTGTTTGCTAGAATACTCTCAAGACACCCAATGATGTGTCATACTAGTATATTTGTCCCATGGTCTAAGGCCTAGTCAAGAGTGCCTTGTGGTGTGATAACTCCAAGGTGACCCTCGATGCCATGCAACCGTCCTTGCACTTCTATCATCATTTTGTCAACAAAAAGGGAATGGACATAAAAACATCAAATTGAATTCAAGTACCAAATCAAAATCAAATGTTTGCAAATTGCATCAATGAAATGTGGAGCAAAAATAGACTCATACCCTTTAATAAAAGTATCCTTGCTACAAATGGGGTTACTTTGAAAAATGTTCAAAAATGCAAAATTGAAATTGCCAAGTATCAAAAATACCAAGCATAAAAAATGGCAAGAAATGTTCTTCAAATGTCAAAATGCTACAAAAATATGGGGGGAGGGGGGAGGAAGGGGGGGGGGGGGGAATAAACACAAAAGCAAACAACTATCATGAAACTCATACACTTTGAATCATTTTTTTATCTATTGGTGATCCTATTTTGTTGCATGGTGGAGAGGGGACGACTCTTACTCTTGTGTAGGCAAGAGGTGGAATTCCGCGATCCTTCAGTGTTTTCTAACACCATAGGGAATTGGCTCTTGACAAAAGCATTTGACAATTGTGGACAAAGGTAACCTAGTTTAACAAAACTTGGAGGTGACTTATTTGTATCCTCTTGGACGTAGTATCTAGGAAAAAAATTATCTATGGTGGAGTGTGTACCCTTAAATTGCTTCCCTTTTAGATGATTTCCGCTACTTAGATGCGAAAAGTGGCTATTCTTTTGTAGATGCATCTATTACTTGCTTTGTGTGCTTAATGTAGGATGCATCGCCATTTAGGCAAGCCCCACCTTGCCTTGTAAGGAGGCATCTTACCTCATGGATATCTTGTTGTGAGTTGAAGGGCGGAGTGAGACCCACTAATTGTCTCATATCAGCTTTATTATAATAAGGGTCGTAGTTTTAGTCACCTCTTTACTCGGGACGACCAAAGGTTTGGTTTTGGGATATTTGATGTGACTCCTATTTCTATACATTTAGTCCCCTAACTAGCCTAATTCCTATGCTTTTTAGTATGTATTAGGGTCATTTCTTGTCTTTAGCTTCCTTCTATGCATATTCTATGAGGTTTGGTGTCTTTTCTAGGAGAAGAGCACTATCTTGGCTAGACGGAGTGAAACGGAGCTAAATTGATAGCATCTAACGACCAAACATCAAAGAGGAGACTAACACTAAATTCCTAAGTCAATAAAACAAGGAAATGGTCAATGACAAAGGACCCTCACGTCTTCTTAATCATCCTCACGGATCACGAGGCAGCCAAGCACGAAGAAAAAGAAAAGCAATTGAAAACGGGTGACCTAAAGTCGGACCGGGCATCCCCAAGCTCTGGATAGGGCGTCCCCCATGCCAGGTCAGGCGTCTCCCCATACAACATGATTATCTTCGAGTAGAGGTCGAGCATCACCTCCCAGGACTTACAAGGCTTTGGACGTAAATTAAAAGGTCTAATCGTCATTTAAGCCCCTAGTAAACCTAATCCTTTTATGACTATATATACCCTCTTTGTAATAAATTGAGGGTGAAGTCCTCTTAGTTAGGATTAAGCTCTATTAGTGGAGGAAAAGTTCCCTTAGGTTTAGATAAAACTCTCATTAGGAGTAGATTAGAATAGATTAGCTTTTAATCTTTCCACAAAAATGCACAATCTTTCCTTAATTATTGTTCAAGATTTCTTATTGGGTAATTGAAGATTATTGGGTTATTATTTGGAGAATTGACAACTCTTCATCAATCATTCAAGTTCTCTTGTATTATTCTTTCCTTTCCATTTGTTCATCTTAAGATTGGTATAATTTCTTCACTCTTTACCTAATTATTGCTTATTGCTTTACTCCTACATCATGTTTATACTTGTTAAGATGATTGACACCATCTTATCCCATAATTACTCCGCTAATCTCCCACTAATCCCTAGTTCGAGAACTACACACTCATTATCATGGAAAACATATTAAAAATGGTGTCAATCATCTTCACGCTTATGCTTAGTGAGTTCATATGAATGCTTTCTTATTGTACTTTCAACTTATGCACATGTTATGTTTGATAAAATGCTTGATTGACAACCTAGTATGACTCTCTTATCTTTTCAACAAGACTTTTAATACATAAACAAACTCAAGCCTTATTATACCATGCATATAATTGAATAGGAAAAATTAAGTTGACTTGTAGGTGTCATAAAGTCTTGACCGACTCAGCTCCGAGACCCAAAACTTCCTAGGAATTGTAAGATATAAACTAACTTGATTCCAATAATATTAATTGCTTGCATCTATTTGATTCATTCATGCTATTTTATCATGATTCCCCTATGATCCCATGATTTTCTAGTATTGTTAATCATTTATTCACATCCTTGTTTTTATTGCTTGTTTAACATTTCATTGTTGTTTAATGCTTTCTTTAGTTTAGAACCATCAACCCAAACCAATTGTGACACTAGCATAAATTGAGGTAGATAGACTTAGAATTCAAAGCACACCGTCCCGTTGATTGACCTCGACCTAACCACTATCTAG
Source organism: Silene latifolia (assembly GCF_048544455.1). Taxonomy (NCBI): domain Eukaryota; kingdom Viridiplantae; phylum Streptophyta; class Magnoliopsida; order Caryophyllales; family Caryophyllaceae; genus Silene; species Silene latifolia. Next base: position 135,690,959 of record NC_133526.1, read on the forward strand.
TTGTTTGTTGAGATTATAAATGTGTTTGATTGAGTGAACAACGACTCGCTAACATCACACTCTTAGGTTTTTCTTTTACGCTTAGGATTATGAGAAAAGTGCTGGAGTTAGTGTCCTCCACAATAGTGCGTTTACATAATAAATCTCATTAATGGAATATCGTCAGATATTCAATTATTTGATCCTCGTCAGTTGATTAACGTAAATTGATAACGGTTGGCTGACTAGAGTTTGACGTTATTGTCGTGAGACGGCGGTGATCAACTGACCCCTTTCGGTCACACCTATAGGAACGAACCCCAATTGATAACTAATTAATTGTATGAGATACAATTTATTTAGTCCCTTGATTTATAGACTAAGAGGTTAGTCGATTATTTTAGAGCGATTTCGAGTTGCGAACTCGAGGCACGACAGTTATTATTTAATTATGCGATAATTGAATAATAAATTATGGGAGATGGGTTTTAGTTAATTAATTGTTAATTCACTAAAATTGTACTAATTGATTAATGTGTACGTAAATAATATGTGTAGCAGTACACGTATATTTACGAAGTGATTTAGACGAAATTAATTGGAAGCATTTAAACATGAAACGATGTTTAAATAAAATTTATACGTATTTGTGCGACAAATATAAGAATCAAAATGGACCCGTAAATGGGACATTGGACCGTGTAAATGGAGTATAGTGGATGATTATAAACACAATCATTTCACTTTACTTGTGATACTTCCACAAGTTATCTTATAATTATATTTTACATGTGATGTAAGATTGACAAATATAAGACAATTTCAACACTCCACTACTCACTATTCCACCCGCCACTTCCTCATATATACTCCAATTTTGGTGTTCATTTTTGTACACTACTTCACTACATTTTGCATGTGAACAAAAAAAGTTGGTACTTCTCTCTAAAATAATAAAAGCTTTTACTAAGATTAGTTAATAAACAAAATAAAATAATTACTAAGATTGTTGGTATTATTTACATATTATCAAGGGTTAATTTTACAAGTATCTAGTTAATACATGTAAGATAAATTTTTGGGTGTAGTTCGTGGGTGCAACTTGAAGGAGACTTTCTTGTTGAAGGTTTTTCTAGGAGAATCATCCATCTTCATTTAGCTCAAGAACAAACTAGAAAGGTGATCTAGTTTGTGCCCATATTACCATAAAAATCTATGTAAGGAAATTGTTTTTCCTTAACTTTCATTTTTATGCTTTTATATTTGCATGCATGTTACATAGATCACCAAAATGATAAATTATGAGATAATTTAATTTCTATTAGAGAGTCTAATATGGATTTATGATCTTTCAAAAAGGTGGTATTGTAGTGTAGTTAGATGTTTATATACTCCGAGCCAATCATATAACTTAAGTGAATCCCGAGTAACTCCTTTCATTCGGTCCACCACTCGGCCTGCTCTGCCTATACCACCTCGGCCCAAGCTCTTAATCCGTCATAAGGCTTAGTTCCTGATTCAAAGCTTACGCTCATATGCATGATATAAAAATATGTCATCCGACTTATTAACGTAATAAAATTAATATATTAATAGTAATATTATATATATAATAAAATATACTTTATAAAATAAAGTGGAGGATGATTATAATAAAATATAATTAAAATACTCTTTAGTTCATAATAAAAATACAAATGTAGGAACTTTTGGTATGAGCCACTCACACAATAACAAGGATAATAAGAATCGGAAAAATAAAAAGGACAATATTTACGAGGTTCACCAACTTGGCTACGTTCTCACTATAGTCGCACTAGGAATTTTATTGATCTGTGAGGATACAATTACATAATTTTCTCCTTCTTTTATAGCCTATGACAAGCTATAACTCCAAGACATAATGGCTATGTATAACATCTTACTTTTAGTTCAAATGATCAATGAAAGGCAAGTTACTTTAAGTTGAAACTTCATTTTCCGTATGTTTCTCATGAAAGATATCACTCCATAATGGAGGGAATTAATCCCAACAATCTCCCACCTCACGACAATTACGGAGGTAACATCAACTTAACATTTTCCACCTAATGCAACCATGTTCAACTCATTCCTCATGCAAGAGTCCCGCCAAGGTACTATCCAACCTCGACCCTTTAGTTTTACCATTCAAGTTTGTTCCCACCGGCAACCATACTTGTCTGGCTTCACTCATCGTTTGTCCAGGCGTGCACTCCCACCTAAACGAAATACCCTTTCTTGCCTTATTAGAACTTATTGAATTTTCACACACATTTAAGCGTGCCAGTTTCACCTTGTGCATTCTCGGACCACCTTCTGCCTTTAAGCCACAAATTTTACTTCCACAATGCTTATTGTAAGGCCCATTATGCATAGTTTTCGGATCCCACAACAAGTCTCGTGAAATAACTTTATTCTTTATCCCTTCCGCAGTTAAACTGCACATGTCACTACACCCCGCAGTTGTTAAGCCCAATTTATTACTATAGGCCGAATTCAAGAAAGCAGGCCATGGAAGCAATACAACCCAGATGTGGTAATAGGACGATGAGGAGTCTGACTTAGGCTAGTATCTAGCAGGCCTAGGAGCGGAGTAGCGGAGCCCTAAATGTCATCAATGTCCGAAGAATTGGAAATCAAGCAAGGAACCCTAGCTGGGGAGCATTCCTATATAAGCAATATAATGTAAGACCTAAGTTTCATTCAGAAAGACAGAGAGAAAACCCTAAAATAGAAAGAGACGCCATCGTTAGCGTTGTTCTCTATTGTACTCCCAACTCGGTTATAAGGCAAATCTTGGTCGGATTCCGTCTCTCCCCGCGGTTGTTTCCCACATTGGGTTTTCCGCGTCATCAAAATCTCTTATGTTCATTGTTAATCTTTAGTTAAAAATCGCAAGTAAATCACAACAAAAGCCAAGCAAATTATCAAACAAAGAACCGTAATATTTATTAGGCACTAAGACCACATTAACCCTAATTGGTAGAAATATACCAAAATAGTTTGTTTGAAGTTTTGCATGTTTATTGATTTTATGAGATAAAAGTCTATACAAGTGAAACAAATTAATCATAATTTTGAAACGTTTGATTCTGCCCTGGATAAATTTATGTACATTTGAAAATATTATTTAAAAGTTAAAAGTGAAATTTAAAATGTGATTTCACCTTATTTTGATGTTTATTGGTTTTAGTGGTTAAAAACCGATAAATATCGATCTTTTTCTTCATAAATTTTATCCGAATTTTTGAGGCAATTTTTCTGACATTTTGGTGTTCTTGGGAGTGTTCCGGAATACTCAAAACTTTTGTTTCAATTTTTTGGGTAATGTTTCAATTATTTTGAATTTTTACTTAAAAATTATGATTTTACCGATTAAATTAGCAAAATATCGCCAAATCAAACAAATTGTTCATCATAAAATTAGTGAGGACTAATTTTGAGGTTCAAAACAGTTTGGAAAATTAGTTTGGACTTAAATGAGATTTAAGAGTTGATTATTGATTTTTACAAGTTTAAAAATCAATTAAATCCACAAAACCCGAGATGGATACCAACGATTGATAGATAGGGCGATTTTGGCATCTTTTTACAGCATTTTAAGCATATTTATTTAATTTAAACGAATGATTGTCATTTATTTAAAGTATTTATCTTGTTGTACCTAGTATGGCCTAGTTTATTTTAATCGTTATTACCCGAAATGAATGGGAATAACGATTTGTTTGTAATTAAATACGATCTCGTATCGTCGGTTTGTAATTAATTAATTGTTTTATTTATTTTTATTAATTAATTTATAATAGGAATAGCTATGTAATTCAATTGTAATAGTTGTTCTTACCGGTGTTTCCAAAAGACGGATTACATCGAGACGGAGTCTATTTTTGGAAGGTGTTCCAAATCCCACAAGAAGGAGCCACTTACGGAATGAAGAGGCAAGGGACCAAGGAGTTGGTTTCCGATATGTAATAGTCTAGTTTTTATTAACTAGGTGGCCATACTAGGATTTTTCATATGCTTACTTGTTTGCTTGTTTTTTTATTTTCGCGCATGCCAAAATCGCCATTCACATGCATTTTATTTTTCGCGTTTGTCAATTCACGTCATTTACATTCACCGAATTAGTTCACTTATAGGGAATTTATGACTAAATTGACAAGATCTCTCACATAACTAAAATTGAGATTAGCCTTACCAATTAGTAACACCTATGAATCCCTTGTTCATTAGAGCCACGCTCGCCCAAGCAGGGTGTTCTCTTTTTACCTTGGGTAAGTAGGGTGGTAAACGGTTATCACGTGCCAAAATTGGTTGGACTCAACGGAGTATAAGACGGTCTTGTATTCCGGGGCTAGTAGATGGGTTTGTTGAAATTCGTCGACCAAGAGTTCTCATGGTAGAATTAGTCAAGCGTTGACTTACCGAATTTTGATAATTATGGGATGTTTCGCCCAAGCGATGCCTATTTTTTTCTAAAGACGGATCTTGGAATCATTTATATAATTTAGTGGGAGATCATTATATAAATGTTAAAACTTGTTGAACATGTTTTCACAAGTATTTTTTAAAACATTGAATGTTAATTTTTCCTATTTGTCGTTCTTTTTCATTAATGTATATTTTATGACATCGCGCACTTCATCCTCCTTTCATCCTATATTGATTATTATACTCGTTTCGTTCTTTCATAGGAAGCGGTTTATTTGAAAGAATTTGATAGCAATGATTGGAAATATTATTTACCAATTCACCTACATAAGCTTACAACGATTTTTGTGATTAATATACAACTTAACGTCCATACATATTAAAAAGGGGTTTCATGTTGCAAACTCATATTACGAGTTTAAAAGGAAGTCACATTTTATCAAGAGTGTCTTGATTTCAAAAGTGACACCTCCATCATGATGATGACATATTAGTTTTAATTACTCAAGAGTAATTTAAATGTTTGCGAAAAGAGTTTTCAAAAACACAAAGAATACTCCAATATGATACCGTCAAATGGCTCAATTCGAGAAAGGCCAAATCGATTGTTTATGCACTAAAGAGTTTAAGCATATGATAACAATTGAGCAATTAGGTAATCCAATTTTGCAAGAAATTGAGATTTTGCCACATGTTGCACTCACTTTATAGTAATTCACTCTTACTAAGTGTAAAATATCACGAATGACTTTAAGAGAGGTCTTCATAAGATTCATTTTTGCTTGTTGAAGCAAAGAGGAATGTGAAAGTGAGTGGGATTTAAAAAGACGCAACCCTAGATGTATGCGATAGGACAAAGTTGAAGAAGACATCTACTCAAAGGATAGGCTAGTTCCACTATCTTGGTATGAGATACCAAGTATGGGTCATTTCTTTGTAAAGAAGTTTACATGAATTGACAAAACGTAAGACGTCTAGCATAGGACATTTTTGTATCGAAATAGAGCTAGAGTAGCAATTATTTCGATAAGGACAAATGTACCTAGATTTGGTTTTAAAAGAATGTAATTATCTATGTTTATACATAGAAGGCATCACTCATTTGATTTAAAACAAAATGTTGTACCTACTCCTATGATAACTTGGTGGTTGGTTTAGACCACTTAAGTTAGAGGAATTTTACATTCTTCACGAAAACTAAATGTTATACTATCTTGTAGATTTTAAAGTCTCTAATCTGGTGAACCCAATTGATCAAACCTCAAGTAAATTCGTTTCAAACGAGTAAACGAAAAGCACATTGAACAACCATTTGATTGTGAGTCTTATGGTATGTGTGCATGTATTATGTTTTTCTTTTGTAGAAAAGAAACACAATAGTGAGGTGATTGACCATATACATACGGATTCTTAAGGCCGATAGTTGGTTATATATATATATATATATATATATATATATATATATATATATATATATATATACTTTGTTACGTTTACCGTAATGTTAAGTAGATATGAAAACCTCGTATCTATTTAATAAGACATAAAAGGGATTTTTGAAACGTGGAATATTTTCAAAATGAAGTAGTAAACCAAAAGCACGTCAAGATCATGATGTTGATCGGAAGTTTCAAAGTAATGACTTTGAAGATCAAATGGGTAATATCAAGTAATGACCTTGATAATCACTAAGAAAATTGTGAACCAATTCACATAATACCTTCTCCTTGGGACACCATAGAGTATGATGTAGTCAAGTATATAAACCGAACTTTATGAGATATAGTTTGAGGTTTTCGCAATTTTGTAAGCTATTTTCTCACTAAAAGTTTAAAACCTGACTATAATAGCCTAAATGACTCCATATGAGATATGGATAGGGAGAGTCCCTAACTTGTCTTTTTATACATTTGGGATCTTAAATGTTTATGTTCAGAACCAATTTGTGTATTTGTGAGGGTTATCCACTTGAAAGATCATTGATCCATATTAGACTCTCTAATAAAAATTAAATTATCTCATAATTTATTATTTTAGTGATCTATGTAACATGCATGCAAATATAAAAGCATAAAAATGAAGGTTAAGGAAAAACAATTTCCTTATATAGATTTTTATGGTAATATGGGCACAAACTAGATCACCTATCTAGTTTGTTCTTGAGCTAAAAAGAAATGCATGATCCTCCTTGAAAAACCTTCAAAAAAAAAGTCTCCTTCAATTTGCACCCAAGAGCAACACCCAAAATAATCCTACAAGTATTAACTAGATACTTTTAAAATTAACCCTTGATAATATTTATAATATTACTAACACTCTTAGTAATAATATTTTTTTTTTTGGTGAAATGTAAGTATATATAAATCACGAAAAAAACCGGTTCCAAATACAAGAGAGTAGCCCACTCAAAATGAGTGGGATAGCCTCCAACTAAACACGGCCCAAAAGCCTTACAATAACCCAATGGACAACAAAAGGAAATAGAAAAATCTCAAACCAACAACACATATCCTCATGTCGTCATCTTCAACCTCAAACTCCCCCAAAACGATTTCACTTCCTATCTGTCAAAAACTCCAGCCAGCGGCGATCCCCGCCCCCAGCCTTGACGAGTTTCATTCCTCTCATTCTAGATTTGATTTCTTCAACAATTTCACGAGCTACTGCTTTCGGGGTAAGTAATTTAAGTTCAAACTTACTTAAATTCCTTTGTCGCCAAATATGATACATGGTAGCATTGATAATTGCGTTGATAACATCCTGCTGCAGAGAGGATCCTTGCATGTTTAATCTCCAAGCCAATAGATCCCGAGAGGGAAGTTGAACCCGAACCCAGGAGCTGATGATATTCAGTATAGCAGTGCTATATTCACACTGGAAGAAGAGGTGTTCCTTATTATCGGTTCCATTTTCACAGATGATACAGGTATCATTCTCACTGATCCCTAATTTATGCAGCTTCTCTTTCGTATTCAAGCTATTATGATGATAAAACCAGGAAAGCATGCTGTGTTTAGCGGGCGACCAGTTAGTCCAGACCAAATTCATCCACTCTATTTTGTCTCCTTTAGTTATGAGGTATTCATAGCCTTTCTTGATAGTGTATTCTCGACCTTTCTGATCCACCCATTCATTGTGGTTAGAGGCATCTGTTTGAATATGTGTCCTCCGACAATAATGCGATCACGACTGTTGATCATGATGATCACATGTTTAAATCTCATTATAAAGAATACAATTGGGAAGTATTTTACTGTCAACTGATCAACATATATCGGTAATGATTGGTGACTAGAGTTTGACATTATTGTCAAATGCGACGGTGGTGATCAGTTGATCCCCTAGGTCATACCTATAGGGCAACACTCTTAATTGACCATTTAATTAATCGTATAACGTTACGAGTTAATTAAATTACTTGAAAATTGACGGACGATTTTGGAAGTTATATTTACGTATTTCATTGAAATGTGATTAAATGAGATACGGTCTGAGTAATTGAATCGTATCATTACTCGGATGAAATAATTGTTTAAGGTAACAATTGAATTTGAATGAATTATTATAAATACGATTTATAAATTGGTAAATTATTTTGGTACAAGTAATTATGAATTACTAAGTCGATTTTTGTATATGACGTATTTTTACTAATACGTTGATTTTTTAATATGTTAAAAATACATAACAAATTTATGTTACATATGACATGTGACATATTGACAAAATTGACAAAATAAAATGGGTTCCATTTTATTGTGTGTGCCGAAAAATAAGAGGAGGATTAAGCTAATTGTGTTTGTTTAAATTAGTGGTAAACATAATGATTGTTTGCTTTAGTAGCCATGCAACCCTATTATGCATTGTGAAGACAAATAATTGCATGCATTGGCTCCCTCCCATGCCCCCCTTCCACCCGGTTTTGTGAGAAGAAAAACCACTTGGTTTTTCCTCTTACTTCACCTAATATACACAAAATGTTTTGTGTTTTTATTCATTCATTCTTCTTCATTCTAAAATAAGAGTTTTAGAGAGATAAAATGCTCCCATTCTTCCTCCTCCAAAAACCGAAATATTAAGTGTTATATATAATATTTTGGGTCATTTTCTACAAGATTAATATTGTACTAGTTCTTATAATATTAATTTTAATTAAGAGTAAGCCTTGGGTATTAAGCTTTGGGAGAGTCCTACACTTGCATCTTAGTTCTTCCATTAAAGGAAAGCACAAGAATAAGAGAGAAAGGTGATCTCTCTTGTGCCCTATTAACCGAAAATCCCAATGTAAGAATAATGTTTCTTTCTTATTTTGTTTTAATGTTTGCATGCATATGATCCATCTTTAATTTTATGACAAATTAAATTAAATCATATATGAATATGTAACTATATAGATCTACTTTTTCTTCAATCGGTATCATGAGCCATGGTTGTTTGCATGCAAATCGGTTAAAAGTTTTTCCGAGTTATAAGAATAACATATAAAACTTGTAAAATTTGTGTTATTATGATATATCATGAAATTAATTCATGCATGTTAAAATTTCTGGTCCTAAAATGTTTTAGGATATTTTGGTTATATTTACGGATTTTTATTGTTCATATTATACAATAATGGCATTTAAATATGATTTTATGAGTACAAATGTCATTTTCGGTCTAAAATTAGCTATACTTCGAATTATCCAGTAATTTTTGTATATGTTGTCACATATATTATTTTGAGATAACCTATAAATTTTCATAATTTTTGGACTTGTTATGCTCGAAAAATGGATTTTTCATTATTAAATTCGGATTTAGGTGAAAAATAGGTTAATATGAGTTAAATTTCGAATCTGGTCATAGAAATTTAATATGTTGTCACATGCAATTTTACAAGATGTGTGTAAAATAATGGGCTATATTGAAGTCTTTTTGCATGGTTTATGGATTTTTGAAGAAAAATAGCATAAATAGTGACATTATTAGTGAAAAATTAATAAAACATAATCTATGACTAAGGAAAAACGTTATATGTTGCATTTTATTATCTTTTTCAGATCTAAAATTGAAAATTTGATGAATAAAATTTTTCTCATGTTTTTATGATTATTTTAGTTAAAACCGATAAACCGCAACATTGTTTTTCCGGAAAAATTTCGAAATTTTTGACCTAAGGTTTTGAACATTATGAGTGTCATGGTATTTTTCCAGAATGTTCATGAGTTTAAATTTTAAATTTTGAATTTATTTGAAATTTTGTGATTTATTTGAAGTTTATAGCTTATTTTTGTAATTTTTAGTCCATTAATGAACAATTTTATAAATATGAGTTAATTATGGTCAAATTATTAGTGAAGACTAAATTTTGAAGTCCTAAGAGGTTAGGGTAATTAACTTATGCATAAATATGAATTTATGTAATTTTTTGTGATTGTAAAATGTTGAAATCACGCAAATCCGTAAAAACCGAGTAATATACGATATTGGCTAATTAAAGGCGATTTAGCCTAAAATTGAGCATGTTCATACATATTATAATGCTGCATTTTCTTTATGATTGTCATAATTTTTAATTTATATAATTTTTGAATTATGTAATTTTACTTAGTATGGCCTTAGATTTTAATTGGTATTTCCCGAAATGTATGGGAATATCGATTCGGTTGTAATTTTATTGTGATCTCGAATCACCGTTTTGTAATTTAATAGATTTATTTTATTTTAGTTACAAATGTATAATAGGAAATTATGTAATTTATTATATAATTTTATTCATTCCGGAGTTCCCAAAGACGGATTTCTTCAAGAATGACGATACATAAAGACGGTGTTACCTCGAGATGCGTGCCACAACCGAAGTTCAAGGGACCAATGGAGTTGGTTTCCGAATATGTAATAGTTAAATAGTTTTTCTATTTTAGGAAAGGCCATACTAGGATTTATTTATTTTTATGCTTGCATTTTATTTTATGTCGCATGCATCGCTAAATCGTCATAACTAAAACATGCATCTTCTTTTATCGAGTTTATCGACCGTGTCAATTAAAATTATCGTAGTTCACCGCTTTAGTTCACTTAAGACGTGATAGATAATAAATTGACATGACCTCTCGCTAAAACAATTAATTGAGACATAGCCTTACCAAATAGTAGAAACCATTAAAACCTATTTCGCGAGGGAGTGCGCTCGGCCCCACCGGGGTACAAACCTTGTTACGTAGGGGAAGTGGGTGATAAATGTCTATCCACCGAATTCATGTTGATAAGGGATGTATCGGCCACACCGTGCCCAAGTTAATGTGGGTTTGGATCATGGACACATTTATTCGAAATTTGGATTGAACTCAACAAAAGTTTTTGATAAGGGATGTATCGGCCCCACCGTGCCCTTGTTGGATGTGTTTTGGGCTAAAGATAATTGTTAATGTAATATTATAGACCAAGAGTTCTAAAAGTAGAATCGATTAAACGTTAATCCACCAAGTTATATTGATAAAGGATGAATCGGCCCCACCGTGCCTAAGTCGATATGAATTTGGGTCTTGGCATTTATCTAGTTGGGTAGAGGTCACTAGAAAAATGCATAAAACTTGTTTAAATCATGCATTTTTTACGAGTATTATTATTAAAACGACATTTGTTTTACTCCTTATATTTTGTTTTGTAGACCACTTCTTTTTCTCATAACAAATGGCAACGCCAACACCAAACGCCACACCTCTCGCTAGTTCATCATGGCTCCGATCCTTTATGGATCGATGTAAACTTGAAAAGAATGGGTCAAATTTCTCCGATTGGGATGCCCAACTCAAATTGGCCGCCCAAGGTGAGGACAAGCTTCGTTACCTTACCGAGGCCTCTCCACCCGAACCTACTACTAGGTCGACCGCCGCCACTAGGGAAGCATATAAGGTTTACCAAAAGGAGTCCGCCGCAATGAAAAATGTCTTGATATTTGAGATGGAGGCGGACCTCCAAAGGAGAGCCTTTAAAATGGGCAATGCTAATGAGATTTACTCCAAGCTTGTGACAATATTTTTACAAACTCCGCGGATCGTCCAATATGAGGCGGCCGCGGCATTCTTTGATCTCGACTTCAAAGAGGGCCAAAAGGTTAGCCCTCATGTGCTCAAACTCATGGAGCTTGTCGAGACCTTGAAAATTCAAAAGGTTGAAATCCCCAAAGAACTCATTGTAGATAGGATTCTACACTCCTTGTCCAAAGTCAAAGCATATGTTCAATTCCGGGTGAATTTTAACATGCAAGACAAGGGTGTGTCACTTGAGGAGTTGCACAAGTTACTTGTGCAAGCCGAGAGGGACATGGGGTTAAATGTGAACCCACCAAAAGATGTGCTTAACATAAGCACTAAGGGGAAGTTCAAGAAGAATGGGAGAAAGGGCAAGAAGCAAGCTCCCATATTCACCAAAGCTAAGACTTGTGAAGCTAGCACTTCAAGAATCAAGAAGGGTCCTCTTGATAAAATGCCATTATTGTAATGGTATGGGACATTGGAAAAGAAATTGTTCCAAATACCTTGGTGATATTACGGCTGGAAAGATTACTCCAGAAGGTAAATGACTATCCTTCTTTTATGTTTCTAATTCAACTATGGTATTATGATGCAAAGTTGTGATAATGTATCTCCCTTTTTATTGTAAATAGGGCCTCCACCAAGCAAAGACAAGGGAAAGGAAAAGCAAGCATGAGAAACCATCAAGAAGCTAGGGATAGCTTTCATGGAGCTTTGCTTTTCATTTTCTTATTTTAAATTATGTTTTGAATTTTAGAACCTTAAGTTTCCGTGTTCGACATGGAAAGGTATTTTGGATAATGGGTTGTATTTGGATAATGGTGACTTGGTTTGCAACCCAAGTCACCCGTTTTATCATTTTATCCTTTTGTTCTAAAATTCATGTTTAAATGCTTGTTCTTAGAAACATATAACTTAAAGTGATCTAATAGACAAATATAATGACGGGTTTCATTATATGTCCACATGCTTAAGGCTTGTGTATGATCATTTATAAAGCGATTTTGAGTCTATGAACTCTCTTAAAAGAATGTTAATCACCAAGTACACATACGAAATCAATAACTATTAGTCTATCTATGAGATAGTTCTCCTATAACTTCAACATCATTATTTGTGTCTCATATACTATCTTTGAATCTATAGTGTATTTATTCTAAAGATAGAGTGGGAGAAAAATGAGGACACAACAACACACAAGGCAAGATAAAATTGTGTACTTGTGTAAATGAAGATCTACGCAAGAGAGAATGATTTGAATAAAGGTATATCTATTTACATAGTATACCGAATAGATGAGATCTATGGTCTCAAGTTAGTTCTATATGACTAAAGAGACCAAGTGAAGTAATCATAAGAGTATATTCTCAAGATAACTACACGAGGAGACCAAAAGAAAGTTTTGGAAGAAAAATGACTAATGTAAAGACTTAACAAGTTTTTGACTAAGTTTATGAAAATTTTGACCAATAGTTTCAACCTTGAGATTTACTTAAGAGCCTAAATGAATCATAGTAACATACTAGTTATGATCGAGTTGCAAAGATTGATATACCGATATCTTCAATGGCCAAGTTTTAACCACGCAAATGTCATTGCTTAACCTCATTATGAAATGGTTAAACCTCCTTCCGAAAGGGATATTTTGAAGGATGTGTATTAGATATTACTTATATTTAATAAATGACATTGCCACACATCATTATGACATGAGTGTGTTAGAGATTTAAAATCTCTTTCCGTAAAGTTAAAATGAGACCTCTTCGAAATAGGTATTTGAAGGGATATGATGGGAACATATATGGTTTTATCTTAATAACTTGGCAATGCAATTTATATTTCAATTCTTGAAAAGTTTCGATTGAGAAGTCAATTCGAAATATGTGGAATTGAGTGGGAGTTAGGAAATTATCATGTGAATACATAGAATTTAGTGGGAGCTATCATCCTTTGAATATTTACAACTCATCACTCATTGAAGAATGACGAGCTAATACCTTCTTTCATCAAGGGATGTTGGATAAGTATTGGGAGATACACATCGAATCAACAGAAACATAGGTTATTCATCTAAATGAAATGGAATTGCCATTAGCAGTCATGGTCGTTCCTTGAACCTAAATATAGTTGATATCATGATTAAAAGTTACTAATGTTTCCGCCATTAGAATAATCATGCACATGTCCAAATAATGAATCATATGCATAAGAGCATGATGATTCATTAGTAAGCCACAATAGAAACGTCATGAATTCTCGAGTAGAATCCGATGAGCGATTTCGGATGTTTGACGGAATGCTCTATTATGTGTCAAGAGGTTGCACATATTATAGAAAATCCGTTCACATGAAAGGATTTATGAGAATCCTTAACCTTTCAAGCTAGAAAGAGAAATAAGAAGTTTTGGAAAGATACTTAGTTGAATAAGAAGTTACTCAAAACTAATCTTTCCTAACTATGCTAGGACTTGTGAGTAGTGCTAGGCCAATCGTCTTAGGAAATTGTTGCAAGACTCTACAGAACATATACCTAGTGCATTGTGTGTGGATGGAGTACTTGATCAGTACAAGTTATATCATTCACCACAAATTCGTTCGTTATGTGATAATCGATAAGAAAGTTCTTTCAAGATAAAGAACCAAAACCGAGGTCAGGAACCTTGATGTGTACTTGGTAAAATTCATGCTATGAGAGAGAACATGAATGTAAAGGAAAATGCAAGTGTAAGAAGTTTGAACACATGGACACATGGCATGTTAAACTTCTGTTGCAATCAATAAGTGTTTACACTTATGATATACATCACAAGGTTGTGATATGATATTGACTACCCGAGTGTGATGTCGACATTTGTCGCTTGAGTTATTATTAACTCACCTTGTACATTGTTATATCCAAACGGGTTGTGGAGACAATTGAACCCCGTTAAAGTGAACACGGATTAACATTGTATTTGCCCATAGTTACTTGTATGAGGTGACGTCTCGAAGTGACTAGAGTGTGATGCGATTGATGGCAAGTTCAAGTGCCATAGAGTCATGTGAGATGACTAGTCGATCACATAGGCAGACTGTTAGGAACATTTTGTCGGGCCTAATGACCGCTTATAGAGTTCTGGCAAATTTATATAGCCTGGTCGTGGCGAGAGCTACTATAGTATTCGAATGAGTCGATTCTTTTGACTAAAGACTATTCACCTAAGATGACAAAGTTTCAGATTAACTTTGATTTGTGTTACTACGACCTTCGTAAATGGGGTAAAATGGGCATATTTTGGGTTATGATGGCTGTGGCTGGTCGAAGGGAATGAGTGCGATAGGAATTGTCCACCCCTAGTCAGGGTTATAACAATATCTCAGGGCCACTCGAGGAGTAATGAACTGGAAATGCGTGGCCACGCTCGGAAAGTATCTATGATAGATAAGTCCGGTCAATCAGTTATTCTCCAGATCGAGGAAACCACTCTCGATATGATCACTTGCAAGTACGACCTGAAAGACACCTTGCATTGAGTGGGAGATATTAATAGGACAAGAGAATTGGTGACGCACACTTGTCGAGGACAAGTGGGAGATTGTTGGAATATGTGTCCTCCGACAATAATGCGATCACGACTGTTGATCATGATGATCACATGTTTAAATCTCATTATAAAGAATACAATTGGGAAGTATTTTACCGTCAACTGATCAACATATATCGGTAATGATTGGCTGACTAGAGTTTGACATTACTGTCGTACGACAGTGGTGATCAGTTGATCCCCTAGGTCATACCTATAGGGCAACACTCTTAATTGACCATTTAATTAATCGTATAACGTTACGAGTTAATTAAATTACTTGAAAATTGACGGACGATTTTGGAAGTTATATTTACGTATTTCATTGAAATGTGATTAAATGAGATACGGTCTGAGTAATTGAATCGTATCATTACTCGGATGAAATAATTGTTTAAGGTAACAATTGAATTTGAATGAATTATTATAAATACGATTTATAAATTGGTAAATTATTTTGGTACAAGTAATTATGAATTACTAAGTCGATTTTTGTATATGACGTATTTTTACTAATACGTTGATTTTTTAATATGTTAAAAATACATAACAAATTTATGTTACATATGACATGTGACATATTGACAAAATTGACAAAATAAAATGGGTTCCATTTTATTGTGTGTGCCGAAAAATAAGAGGAGGATTAAGCTAATTGTGTTTGTTTAAATTAGTGGTAAACATAATGATTGTTTGCTTTAGTAGCCATGCAACCCTATTATGCATTGTGAAGACAAATAATTGCATGCATTGGCTCCCTCCCATGCCCCCCTTCCACCCGGTTTTGTGAGAAGAAAAACCACTTGGTTTTTCCTCTTACTTCACCTAATATACACAAAATGTTTTGTGTTTTTATTCATTCATTCTTCTTCATTCTAAAATAAGAGTTTTAGAGAGATAAAAAGCTCCCATTCTTCCTCCTCCAAAAACCGAAATATTAAGTGTTATATATAATATTTTGGGTCATTTTCTACAAGATTAATATTGTACTAGTTCTTATAATATTAATTTTAATTAAGAGTAAGCCTTGGGTATTAAGCTTTGGGAGAGATCCTACACTTGGATCTTAGTTCTTCCATTAAAGGAAAGCACAAGAACAAGAGAGAAAGGTGATCTCTCTTGTGCCCTTTTAACCGAAAATCCCAATGTAAGAATAATGTTTCTTTCTTATTTTGTTTTAATGTTTGCATGCATAAGATCCATCTTTAATTTTATGACAAATTAAATTAAATCATATATGAATATGTAAGTATATAGATCTACTTTTCCTTCAGCATCTGCTAGTAAAAGTTTAACTTGGCAGATTTTTCTCCAATACCAACTAGAATCATTGGGGGGAGAATAATTCTGCTAGGTTTTGCCTTTCAGGTAAATATGGTTGATCCATTTGACCCATAGATGGTCTAGTTTAGCATGGACCCACCATACCAGCTTACCAACTACAGCCTTGTTCCATAGTAGATCATTTTTAAGTCCGAGTCCTCCTTCTTGTTTGGGTTTGCAACATTTTTCCCAGGATACCAAAGGGGATCTGATGTAGTCCACTTTCCCATCCCAAGGGAAGGTTCTACATATAGCCTCAATCCTTTGTATGACACCTGTAGGAAGAATAAACATGGCTGCCCAGTAATTGTGGAAAGTTTTTAGCACTGACTTGACCAGAACTAGCCTGCCTGCATAAGATAACTTCCTAGTACCCAGACCTCTAATTTTGTTCACAATTTTATCAATCAAGGGTCTGCAATCATGTGCATTTAGTCTAGTAGTCTTGATGGGAACTCTCAAATATTTGAAAGGCAAAGTTCCTTCTCTGAACCCTGAAACCTGTAGAATCTCATTCTTTAGCTGAGCCCTCACTCCATTAAAATAAGCATTTGACTTGCCCTGACTCATCTTGAGGCCTGATGAATTAGAGAAAGTAGCAAAAGTTCTGAGAATTGTCATTATGGAAGGGGCATCTCCTTTGCAAAATATGAGAAGGTTATCCGCAAACATAAGATGAGTAAGCTTTAATGGTTTGCAAAGAGGATGATATCTAAATTCATATCTGTCTGTGGTGTGAGCAAGAAGTCTTGAGAGATAGTCCATGCAAATAGTAAAAAGAAGAGGAGAAAGTGGATCTCCCTGCCTTAGACCCCTTTGTCCTTTAAAGAAACCAAACATGTTCACGTTGAGATTTAGAGAATAACTTGCAGTAGTAACACATTGCATAATTCATTCTCTAAATTGAGTGGGCATTTTGATAGCTATAAGCATCTGTTCCAAAAAGCTCCATTCTACAGTGTCATAAGCCTTTTGTAAGTATATCTTGAACAAGCATCTTGGTGATACTGCCCCTCTACTATAGAGTCTGATAATATCTTGACAAATAAGAATGTTTTCCATTATGTTCCTCCCTTGTATAAAACCCCCTTGATTAGAAGCAATTATCTCAGGCAAGACCCTAGCTAACCTTTTACAAATCAGTTTAGAGATGCATTTGTAAATCACATTACAACAGGCAATGGGTCTAAATTGTAAGACTGAAGTAGGCCTATCCACTTTAGGAAGAAGTGTGATAGTAGTAGTATTCAGTTGTTTCAATAAAGAACCTGAAGTGAAGAAATCAAGAATTGCATCACATATGTCATCTCCTATGATTTCCCAAGCGTCTTTAAAAAACTTTCTTGAGTATCCATCAGGCCCAGGAGCTTTATCATTAGGGATAGAAAACATCACTTCTTTTATTTCCTCCTTGGTGACTGGTTCCATGAGAATCAAGCAGTGCTGATCAGTACAAGTTTTCCCCTGCTGTAAAATTTCATAACTAATTCTAGTAGTATGTCCATTAGAACCCAAGAGCATTTTATAGTAACTGAGAAAGGCCTCTTGAATTCCAGGTTCATCAGTGCATAGGGTATCCTTATGATCTTTAATTTGAAAAATAGAGTTCTTATTCCTTCTTGCATTGATCACCCCATGAAAGTAAGCCGTATTACAATCCCTTTCCTGAATCCAATGTGCTTTAGATTTCTGCCTGAGGAAATCCCACTTTGCCTGACTAAGAATCTTGGAACTTTGAAGCAATTCATACTTCTGTTTCATCAAATCTTTATTACCAGGATCAGCCACTAGCTTCTGCTGCAAGTTCAGAAGTTGAGTCTGGGCCAAATCAGCCTTGTTCTCAATATCAGAAAATTGAGTATTGTTGAGAGCTTTAAGATTCAATTTTAAAGCTTTCAATTTTTTGACAACCCTATACATTTTGGTTCCTTCAATTCTCTGATTCCAACCAGTAAGGACACATTCCTTAAACCCTGGAGCCAAGCTCCACATGTTAAAGTATTTGAAAGGTCTGGACTTGGTAGTGCTCCTATTATTGATGCTTACCAAACAGGGAGTGTGATCAAAGTGTCCTTCAGGTAAAAAATTGGCAACCATGCTAAGAAAGGACTGCATCCAATCTTGATTGACCATAAACCTATCAAGCCTACTGTAAACCCTGGTTTCAGGAGGTTGCTTATTATTCCAGGTATAGTAAGCCCCTAGAGCCTGGCTATCCATAAGGCTACAGCTATCCAGGCAGTCTTGGAAGGGCTCTGACTCAGAAGTAGAAACTTTTCCCCCTAGTCTTTCATTAGCAGACAACACACAATTGAAGTCACCTCCAACTGCCCAAGGCCCATGACTATATCTTGCTATTCTTTTCAAGTCTGACCATAGTGATTCCCTTTCAGAAATCCCATTAAAAGCATAGACTATAGTGTGATAAAATTGCAACTGTGAACCCTTCTCAATGATATGCATATGAATGTATTGTGCATTGTATTCCAAGAATTGCACATCAAAAAGATTTGGCTTCCACACAATCCAAATCCTACCTCCACTATGATGAGCTGAATTAGTAGAGATACTCCATTCCTTAAAAACTTTATTCAGAACACTATTCAATCTCCCTGGTTTAATTTTAGTCTCAATGAGACCAAAAAGACCAGCATTATTAGACTTTAAAAAATTATGTACATCCAACTGCTTCTTTTCCCTATTCATCCCCCTCACATTCCAAAATCCAAGATTCATCATGGATCAAGGTGGGGAGGAGCATTACCATCTATACCAATCCGTTGTTTTGGAGAGAGAGTCTCCATATGCCTGGGGGATGTCTGAGTATTCCTGCAATTATTGTCCTTACCCTGCCTAGTAACTCTTAATTGTCTAACAGGAGAGTTGCTCCTGTCACTGTCATCACTGTCCTGGTCTGAGGAGTTTCAGGACTAGTGATATTCTCAGTAAGAGTCACACTCTCAGGGCAAGTCACATTCTCAGTAAGATTCATATTCTCAGGGCAAATCACTTGTGCAGTAGCTTTTCCCTTAGTTAAATTAACATCATTTTTGACTTGTGCAGGCTGCTGAATGACAGGCTTTGGCATAGGACCAGCTTTTTGAACAGGTCTCCATACCTTTGTTGTAGTCTGAGGTTTCCTATTTTTATTCTTCCTGCAATTCTGTTGTTCATGTCCAATCAGGCTACATTTAGAGCACACACTAGGTTTCCATTCATATTCTACAACAATTTCATTTAACTGTTGTTTTTCATCAAGAAATTTGACTTTACTTGGAAATTTTTGTCCTAATGTTAACTCAACCATAACCCTTGCAAATCCCAATCTTGTTTTTTTCAGTGGTAGCAGTATCACTTTTGAGGTACGTCCCAATCAGGTTAGCAATTTTTGGCAAACTATTGCCCCAAAATTTTAAGGGTAAGTTCTGCAATCTTACCCATGCTGGGACTTTTTTTACCTCGTCCTTGGTCAATTCCACATCAGGCAGCCATGGTTTAATAATAAGGGGTTTATTATCAAATAGAAAATATCCACTTGATAGAGCGGCTTGTTTCATTTCCTCTGTATTAAACCTAGCAAGAAAGATACCATTTGGGAGAAAGGATATTTTGTCAACATTATACTTACTCCAGATTCGTTTCAGGAAACCTTCCAACACTTGCCATGGTAGATTAGCCCCTACAATGAAACCATATACTGCTTGTTGCCAATACTCCAATTCTCCTTGGACATCATCATCTGACAGATGAAGTAAGTCATCTTGTTCCTCTTCAATAATCTGCATAATTTTCTTACCATGTCTTTGATACCAGATTTCATCTTCTAACACTTCATTGTCAGTTGCTTCTTCCTCAGTCACATCCTCAACGATTACCTCCTCCAGATCATAGGCCGGGATACCTTGGATTTCATGAATGCTCTTATGTTTTTGCCCCTCCTCAACATCTGGTTTGCCAATAGTCTTCAATTTCTCAGATCTCAAAGGGTTCAACACATCAAACTTATTGGCCGTGCTATGATGTTTTTTAGTTGCTGATTGAATTGATTTCCTAGTCATTGTAAACCAGAATTCGATAAGATTATGCCCTAGAGATGACGGCTGTTTCTCTTTCTATCTCTAGGTTAAACATCATTTTAGTAAAAATATTTTAGAGAGATAAGAAGTTAGTAATCAAAAATATTATAGTAATAATATTTTTGATTACTAACTTCCTAGTAAATGATGTATAATAATTTTAGAGAGATAAGCAATTTTTTGTTCACATGCAAAATGAAGTAGTGTAGTAGTGTAAAAATTAACAAAACTTGGAGTATATAGGAGGAAGTGGCGGGTGGAGTAGTGAGTAGTGGAGTGTTGAAATTGTCTTATATTTGTCAATCTTACATCACATGTAAAATATAATTATAAGATAACTTGTGGAAGTATCACAACTAAAGCGAAATGATTGTGTTTAGAATCATCCACTATACTTCATTTACACGGACCAATGTCTCATTTACGATTCCATTTAGATTCTTATATTTGTCGCACAAATACGTATAAATTTTATTTAAACATCACTTCATGTTTAAATGCTTCCAATTAATTTCGTCCAAATCACTTCGTAAATATACGTGTACCGCTACACATATTATTTACGTACTAATATTAATCACATTAATTAATTAGTACAATTTTAGTGAATTAACAATTAAAACTAAAACCCGTCTCCCATAATTTATTATTCAATTATCGCATAATTAAATATTAACTGTCGTGCCTCGAGTTCGCAACTCGAAATCTCTTTAAAATAATTGACTAACCTCTTAGTCTATAAATCAAGGGACTAAATAAATTGTATCACATACAATTAATTAGTTATCAATTGGGGTTCGTTCCTATAGGTGTGACTGAAAGGGGTCAGTTGATCACCGCCGTCTCACGACAATAACGTCAAACTCTAGTCAGCCAACCGTTATCAATTTACGTTAATCAACTGACGAGGATCAAATAATTAAATATCTGATGATATTCCATTAATGAGATTTATTATGTAAACGCACTATTGTGGAGGACACTAGCTCCAACAATCTCCCACTTGTCTGACACAAGGTGTGCGCTACCAATTCTCTTGTCCGTTTTAATCTCCCACTCAATGCAAGGTGTCATTCAGGTCGCACTTGCACATGAACATATCGCGAGTGGTTTTCTCGACCGGGAGTGTGACTACCTGAGCGGAAAAATCTCTCACAGATTACTTCCGAGCGTGGCCACGCATTTGTAGTTATTAAATCCTCGAGTGGCCTTGAGATATAGTTACCCAACGTGGGTGGACAATTCCTGTATGCCCTATCTATCTTCGCCCAATACAGTTCATCATGACTCAGAAGATGTCCTTTTAGCCTCCTTTCACGGAACGACCTAGAACAAAAACCAAAGTCACTCAGAAACTGCATTGACTTGGATAATAGTCTCCAGTCAAAAGAATCGACTCATAGGAACGTCTTAGAGATCCCTGCCACGGCCAGGCGTCTATAATAGAACTTATGGACTCTCTAAATGGTCACTGTCCGGCATAGTGTCACACACTCTGCGTATGTAATCGACTAGTCATCACGTATGACCTTATGGCGTTGAACAACCATCAATGGACTTACAATCTAGTCACTCTGAGACATCACCTCATTAAGTGACTAGGGACAAAATACAATGTTCATCTTGTCACTTGAATAGTGTTCAACATTGTCTCCACAACTTATTCAGATAAACAAGGTATTCATATTTTCAGTCAAACTGAATAATTGAGTTCTTAAGAGACTCAAACAATGAATGCGATCATCACTTATATAAATATCAATACTCTATCCAATATTTACATAATGATCTTCAGCAATTAAGGTATACTGCTCAATCACATTGAGATGACATAACCATCATGTCTACCTTATGCCAACGGCTTTGGTTAGAGGATTTGCAACAGTTGCATCACTCTAATTTTTATTGCTATTTTTCTTTGTTCTATGCAATCTTTTCATCACATAGAGCCTTTCTAAGTACATGTCTAAACAAGTTTTTAGACTCTGGTTCTAAAGCCAGTTAAACACTCCCACTGTTTTCACAGTCTCTTGGGATACGATATTCGACTAACAGAACTACTCTAGTCCCATTAAATTACGGTTATCAACTATCTCTCTTACAACATCGGATGTTGTAATGTACTTAGCTTTCGTTCATGATTTGTACGTATAACACTTATACATACACATCCTTCATATGACATCTTTTATGTATGACTCCTCATACATGTTTGCTTTATACATGTATAACTTCTTATACACATATGTATAACTTCTTAGAATTAGGATCAAATAAGTCCACCTTCCTTAGGTGAGTCCATAAGTCCTAATTCTGACCATTAGATGTTAAAACAATCAAGGGTCAAGATTAAATCTCAAAATAGAGGCCCTATATAAAAACACAACTAAACCCTAAATATTTCATTTTTCTGCCTCACAACAACATTTATCACTTCTCTCTCTTCCTCCCCCACCTTCTCTCTACAACTCCGCATCCCACCACCGAGTACACACGCCCCCGCTCCCCACCACGGACCACCACCACCCACAAGATCTCCTTCCTCTCGTCCTCCACTGCTCGCCTACCTTCTTTCCTCCTCTCATTTTTTTGTTGCTATTGGTGTCATTGTCTGCCAACACCCCCTCCCTCTGCCTCTCGCCCACTGTGCCTCCAGCCGCATTCCCGACACCCCCACCGCGCGCCTACTTCTGCCGCTCCTTCACGTTTCTCATTTCTCTCTTTTTATTTTATTTACTTTTTTTTTTCTGGTGTGTGGTGTTGGTGTTTGAATTGGTGGTGGTTGCGCCTGGTTGTGGGGTGTGTGGTCGTCGTGACTCGTGGTGGGTGTTGGTGCGTCTCATGTGTAGGGCTGCTGGTGGTGGTTTCGTGGGGTGGTGGGTACGGCCGTCGTGGTTGTTGTCGGTGCTCCTCCTTTATTTTTTTTCAAATCTGGTGGGGTTGGGTTGTGGTGGGTGTTGTTGGTGGTCGGTGAAAGTAGTGGTGGGTGTCGATGGCGGTTGGATTGATTAAAGTTGCACACTATACTGTTAATATTTCATAAATTTTATATATGTGGTGAAATGACACAATACATTAAAGTTTCACTCGAAATATATTAAAGTTCCACATGCACTACATTAAAGTTACAGTTGTAAATTAGAGATATTTCATAAATAGAAATTTATATTAAAATGGACTAAAAATACTAAAGTTTCAGTTATTATCATTAAAATTTCAGTCATTTAACATTAAAGTTTCATTTTTAAATCAATGAAATTAAAATAATCACAACTAAAATTTCACACGTCAAATGGCCTAAAAAAATTAAAGTTTCATTCGTCACCATTAAAGTTCCACTCGTTTAACATTAAAGTTTCATTCATAAATCAATGAAATTAAATAAATTTTAGTTACAATTACATCATTACATAAATTCAATTTTTTTTTTATTAAAATAGCCTAAAAAAATTAAAGTTTCACTTTTAAGCATTAAAGTTGAACTCGTATAATATTAAAGTTACATTCAAAAATCAGTTAAATTAAATTAACATTAATCACAATCACATCATTTCATAAATTCAAACTTTTATATTAAAAATGGCCTAAAAAAATTAAAGTTTCACTTTTAAGCATTAAAGTTTCACTCGTAAAACATTAAAGTTATATTTAAAAATACATAAATTTAATTTTTTATTTACAAAATGACTTTAAAAAACTAAAGTTTCAATCGTAAAGAATAAAAATTTCTCTCACAGATTAAAGTTTCACTTTTAAAACATTAAAGTTTCATTTCAAAAATTGATTAGAAGTCTCAAATCTCAACCATCAATCTTAGAAGATCTAATGGCTTAGATTAGGACTTATGGACCCAAATATATAGGTGGACTCATTTGAACTTGCCTCTAACTTCTTATACATATTATTCTTTATGCACATAGCACTCTTACATGCTAACCATTCCTTAACAAGGCCCATAACATCTTATAAGCATAGGAATATTTCCGTGTAATCCTTGTACACGAAATTCATAGATTCCTCCAAACTACAAGAGTAAATCCTCAGTGCTTATCAAGTACTCAAGGTTGCTCTTGATAATCATCTAGTGACACTCACTACGAAATGATTGGTAATGACTTCTCATATTCTCAATATAATAAGTCCCGACGAGAGCAGCTTTTAGCATATTTAATAGATCCTGCAGCGGAAGCAAAAGAGATCATATTTGCGTTCAACAACTTGAGCGAGTCAAGAATCTTATCACATAAGTCTCTTGACTAAGATGCTAGTAACCATGGAGATCTATCACATTAGATCCGGATATTTAATATGCACCATGCTACTCTCAAGTATTCACCCGAGAATATTTCAAGTCACTAATATGTCAAACACATATTTAGACTAAGAAACATCACCTTAGCTACATTTATAGTCACTAATATGTGAAGCACATATTTAGACTAAGAAACTCACTTTAGCTCCCACTAAACTCCATGTATCAATATGGTACCTCGACAACTCAAGTAATACCATAATGATTAATGACATGATTTAACCCAAGGTTGCAACTCTTTGACGTATATAGATCACAAAAGGGATCTTTTAAGCATGCTAGGCTTCTTAACATTGACAAGATCAACAAAACTTCTCCCAATGAGAATGTTTCGTTATTATTTTTCCGAATCTCATCCTCATAAGAGGCTATATTACTAAGAATATACAAATTGATAAAGGCATTTGGGTTGTCACAAAATCTCTATAACCAACCCAAATTTTAAACATCTTATGTAACCTTTACGACAAGATCAAGGTAACCTACCAAAGTATTCACCTTAAATCAAGTCTCAAAAACATCTCGTGTTTCCTTCCTTATCACATCTTGTGTAAGGAGACCAATTCGAATTGCTTGGTGACACGCCATCACATAGAGTTCATACTATAGAAAAGCCTTTGATGAGGGTTTAAGATTCGTCACTTTTGAAAAGTAACGCAATATTATCGCAAAATTATCTCCTTATATCCACTTACCACTGAGCCACAATAAAGAACGTCTTCTTGCATTATACTCAGTTTGTGGGTCTTGTACTTCCGTAAGTTCAAAATTTCTCCCACTCTGTCTTCCAGAAAATGAAAATCTTTCTGGAAAGACAGTATTATGAGCCACAAACTCTTTGTTCTCGTTTTGGAGGAGTAAAAACCGAGTGGTTCAATTTTGGATAACCCTCACAATTACACAAATTGGTTCTGAACATAAACATTTATGATCCCAAATGTATAAAAAGACAAGTTAGGGACTCTCCCTATCCATATCTCATATGGAGTCATTTAGACTATTATAGTCGGGTTTTAATCTTTTAGTGAGAAAATAGCTTACAAAATTGCGAAAAACCTCAAACTATATCTCATAAAGTTCGGTTTATATACTTGAATACACCATACTCTATGGTGTCCCAAGGAGAAGGTATTATGTGAACTGGTTCACAATCTTCTTAGTGATTATCAAGGTCATTACTTGATATTACCCATTTGATCTTCAAAGTCATTACTTTGAAACTTCCGATCAACATCTTGATCTTGACATGCTTTTGGTTTACTACTTCATTTCGAAAATATTCCACGTTTAAAAAATCACTTTTATGTCTTATTAAATAGATACGAGGTTTTTATATCGACTTAACATTACGGTAAAACGTAATGTTATATATATATATATATATATATATATATATATATATATATATATATATATATATATATATATATATATATATATATATATATATATATATATATATATAACCAACTATCGGCCTTAAGAATCCGTATGTATATGGTCAATCACCTCACTATTGTGTTTCTTTTCTGCAAAAGAAAAACATAATACATGCACACATACCATAAGACTCACAATCAAATGGTTGTTCAATGTGCTTTTCGTTTACTGGTTTGAAACGAATTTACTTGAGGTTTGATCAATTGGGTTCACCAGATTAGAGACTTCAAAATCTACAAGATAGTATAACATTTAGTTTTCGTGAAGAATGTAAAATTCCTCTAACTTAAGTGGTCTAAACCAACCACCAAGTTATCATAGGAGTAGGTACAACATTTTGTTATAAATCACATGAGTGATACCTTCTATGTATAAACATAGATAATTACATTCTTTTAAAACCAAATTTAGGTAGATTTGTCCTTATCGAAATCATTGCTACTCTAGCTCTATTTCGATACAAAAATGTCCTATGCTAGACGTCTTACGTTTTGTCAATTCATGTAAAATTCTTTACAAAGAAATGACCCATACTTGGTATCTCATACCAAGATAGTGGAACTAGCCTATCCTTTGAGTAGATGTCTCCTTCAACTTTGTCCTATCGCATACATCTAGGGTTGCATCTTTTTAACTCCCACTCACTTTCACATTCCTCTTTGCTTCAACAAGCAAAATTGAATCTTATGAAGACCTCTCTTCAAGTCATTCTTTATATTTTATACACTTAGTAAGAGTGAATTACTATAAAGTGAGTGCAACATGTGGCAAAATCTCAATTTCTTGCGAAATTGGATTACCTAACTGCTCAATTGTTATCATATGCTTAAACTCTTTAGTGCATAAACAATCGATTTGGCTTTTCTCGAATTGAGCCATTTGACAGTATCATATTGGAGTATTCTTTGTGTTTTTGAAAACTCTTTTCGCAAACATTTAAATTACTCTTGAGTAATTAAAAATAATATGTCATCATCATGACGGAGGTGTCACTTTTGAAATCAAGACACTCTTGATAAAATGTGACTTCCTTTTAAACTCGTAATATGAGTTTGCAACATGAAACCCCTTTTTAATATGTATGGACGTTAAGTTGTATATTAGTCACAAAAATCGTTGTAAGCTTATGTAGGTGAATTGGTAAATAATATTTCTAATCATTGCTATCAAATTCTTTCAAATAAACCGCTTCCTATGAAAGAACAAAACGAGTATAATAATCAATGTAGGATGAAAGGAGGATGAAGTGTGCGATGTCATAAAATATACATTAATGAAAAAGAACGAAAAATAGGAAAAATTAACATTCAATGTTTTAAAAAATACTTGTGAAAACATGTTCAACAAGTTTTAACATTTATATAATGATCTCCCACTAAATTATATAAATGATTCCAAGATCCGTCTTTAGACAAAAATAGGCATCGCTTGGGCGAAACATCCCATAATTATCAAAATTCGGTAAGTCAACGCTTGACTTATTCTACCATGAGAACTCTTGGTCGACGGATTTCAACAAACCCATCTACTAGCCCCGGAATACAAGACCGTCTTATACTCCGTTGAGTCCAACCAGTTTTGGCCCGTGATAACCGTTTACCACCCTACTTACCCAAGGTAAAAAGAGAACACCCCGCTTGGGCGAGCGTGGCTCTAATGAACAAGGGATTCATAGGTGTTACTAATTGGTAAGGCTAATCTCAATTTTAGTTATGTGAGAGATCTTGTCAATTTAGTCATAAATTCCCTATAAGTGAACTAATTCGGTGAATTTAAATGACGTGAATTGACAAACGCGAAAAATAAAATGCATGTGAATGGCGATTTTGGTATGCGCGAAAATAAAAAACAAGCAAACAAGTAAGCATATGAAAAATCCTAGTATGACCACCTAGTTAATAAAAATTAGACTATTACATATCGGAAACCAACTCCTTGGTCCTTTGCCTCTTCATTCCATAAGTGGCTCCTTCTTGTGGGATTTGGAACACCTTCCAAAAATAGACTCCGTCTCAATGTAATCCGTCTTTTGGAAACGCCGCTAAGAACAACTATTACAATTGAATTACATAGCTATTCCTATTATAAATTAATTAATAAAAATAAATAAAACTATTAATTAATTACAAACCGACGATACGATATCGTATTTAATTACAAACAAATCGTTATTTCCATTCATTTCGGGTAATAACGATTAAAATAAACTAGGCCATACTAGGTACAACAAGATAAATACTTTAAATAAATGAAAATCATCATTTAACTTAAATAAATATGCTGAAAATGCTGTAAAAAGATGCCAAAATCTCCTTATCTATCAATCGTTGGTATCCATCTCGGGTTTTGTGGATTTAATTGATTTTTAAACTTGTAAAAATCAATAATCAACTCTTAAATCTCATTTAAGTCCAAACTAATTGTCCAAACTTTTTTGGTCCTTAAAATTAGTCCTCACTAATTTTATGATGAAGAATTAGTTTGATTTGGTGATATTTTGCTACTTTAATCGGTAAAATCATAATTTTTAAGTAAAAATCCAAAATAATTGAAAAATTACCAAAACAATTGAAACAAAAATTTTTAGTATTCTGGAACACTCCCAAAAATACCAAAATGTCAGAAAAATTGCCCAAAAATTCGGATAAAATTTATGAAGAAAAAGATCGATATTTATCGGTTTTTAACCACTAAAACAAATAAACATTAAAACAAGGTGAAATCACATTTTAAATTTCACTTTTAACTTTTAAATAATATTTTCAAATGTACATAAATTTATCAAGGGCAGAATCAAACGTTTCAAAATTATGATTAATTTATTTCACTTTTATCGACTTTTATCTCATAAAATCAATATACATGCAAAACTTCAAACAAACCTTCAATATTTTGCATACAATCAGTAGAAAACATGCATGAAACACTATAAAAATTCCATGACCCGAATCAACTTTTAACTATTTTTAGTCAATTTATAACAAAAATACGACATTTTGACTCGGTTTTCTACCAAAAAACCATTAAAAATAGCAAAATAACTTCATAAATCACCAACTTTTACCACAAACCTTTTGAAATCAGTAGGTATGCATGACCTAAAAATTTCGTGCTAAAACCTCTTCTAACACAATTTTAGAGTTTTATAAATTATCTCATAATTTATTAATATGCTTAAAATCAACATGCAAATTACAAGCCTAAGCTCTGATACCATTTGAAAGATCATAGCTCCTAATTAAACTCTCTAAACTGACCCATTTCGGTCACACCTAAAGGAACGAACCCCAATAGACAACTATTTAATTGTATGACATACAATTTATTTAGTCCCTTGATTTATAGGCTAAAAGGTTAGTCGATTATTTTAGAGAGATTTCGAGTTGCGAACTCGAGGCACGACAGTTATTATTTAATTATGTGATAATTGAATAATAAATTTTGGGAGACGAGTTTTAGTTAATTAACTGTTAATTCACTAAAAATTGTACTAATTGATTAATGTGATTAATATTAGTACGTAAATAATATGTGTAGCAGTACACGTATATTTATGGAGTGATTTGGACGAAATTAATTGGAAGTATTTAAACATGTGTAGATACCTCATTTCTGCACCTCCCGCAAACCACCCGGTGAAGATTGGGCCGCATGTTTGGTACGCGGAACGATTTGTGACAGTTCATAAGTTTATCGTCAAGTGATCGCTCAAACACTTATGTCTACCTCTTAAATGTCATCTATGTGCCGATACGGTCGTTTTGGCATTAATTAGGGTACATTTGGAGTCCGGGTCATAAAACCGTCTTCATTTTCCAAAACCGAGTCAGAATGTTCTGGAATGTTCCGGATATTTCTATTCCATATTTTATAAATCTTTTAATCTTTGGCAAATATTTCCCGTAATATTCATACAAAATATTAAGGAAAACAAGATTAATCCGTTATTCCATAACCAAAACACGGAAATCTTTCTTCCGCAGGAGGAAACCACTTGGGAAAGGACGCAGCAGGTGCTGCGCCTCTTCCAAGAGACGCAGTGTCTGCTGCGCCTCTTCCCAAGTCCTTTTCTGCGTATTTTTCGTATCTTTTCATATCTTTTCGAGATTCATTTCCAAAGTTTCTCGGAAAATCCTACTTCCTCCACGTGATTAGTATAAATAGAGACCTTCGGTCTCACATATTTCTCACATGAGTGTCCGCCCTTCTCTTCTTCCTTTGCATTCTAGACCACGTTCTTACTTTTTGGCGTCTACGTGCTTGAACTTTCGACCACGTAAGCTCGGATCTTTCTGAGTACCAGCCTCGTTTTGCATGACCGACCAATTTGACCAACTCCACCATAATCAACTTTAATCAATCTGTTTTAATTCCTCTTACGAGGGCACTTTCGTCTACATTCGAGTCGAGCATCACTAAACGTATACTTAGTTCATCTCGTTTCGTCAAACATGTAAGTCTGAGGGTGTACAATCCTTATTTTATCTATTGTTATTTACTTTTGTAATCAGTAATGTAAGGTTTATGTGGAAAGTATTTCTAAAACCGATTTCTAAAACTATGCTTTAAAACCTTTTTACGAATTATCAGAAGACAGACGTCGAGAAAGGACGCAGCAACTGCTGCGCCTCTTCAAAGGGACGCAGTACCTGCTGCGTCTCTTCGTGAGGCTGCCGCAGTTCCTGCTTCCTTTCTTCTTCCTTCGTCTTTTGTTAATTTGTTCGTTTTTCTTTTGTTTTCGTTTGTTCTTTGCTTCTTTAATATAACAATCTGAACATCATAATTTGACATATATCATTAATCATTAGTAATTAATTCGTCATTAATATCCCGACTTAAATCCCAAGTAAACCAATATTTGCGGGTTTTCGTTATTAAAATCAATTCGATTTTTAGAGGTTCGATTCACCAATATCAGGTCTCTAGAATTCGTCGTTGATATATTTTTCACCTGTTATTTATCGTATCCATCATTAATTCGTCATTAATAACCTGTTTAACCTAATTAGTTTGTTAATTTGTTAATTAATCAACCTTATAATTTTGTAATTAACTCATATTGTTTAATTTCATCCATGTTTATTGCTTTCATGACCATTAATCATATGTAAATAACCTGCTAATCACTTTCGTCCGAGTCAATTGTTCATAATCAATCATTAAATTCACCAACGAATATTAACGACTTGCAATTCCGGATTCACAGCCAGAACTGAGCCAAGGAACTGACGCAGCAACTGCTGCGCCTCTTCCAAGGGACGCAGCTCTGCTGCGCCTCTTCCTGGTTGATTTCTGTCTCTGAACTCCCGTTTTGCTTTGACCTACTTTATAGTTTACGTATTTAACTAACTACTAATCGTATTATCACCCTAATTCCTGTTCGCTAATTTATTTATTTATTCTTTTCTCAAACTATCCGTTTTAAAAGTATTTTCGACATAAATCGATTAATCCGATGTAATTATTGTAATTTTTCATTATTTTATTTATTATTATATTTCTTGTATTGCTTGTATGCCTTCATATGTAATCAACTTAAATTTCAACCTTGACATTAATTGTATGTTAAATTACTTGTTCACCAACTTAGTCTAATTCTCACATGCTAGGATTAATCTAATGGATGTTGCATTGCATGCATATAATCGACAATATATCGAGTATAGATGATTTTCCCTAATCATTAGTAGAGGCCACTATCGAGGCGGGCGGGATTAGGTGTTCGATCAAAAGAGCTTCCTAATACGTACCCTCACCCCTTACTCCAGATCTCTGTGAACATCCGTGTTCATTGGCATCCACGAGAGTCATTCTAGACATATAATGCTAAGGGTAACGAGTTCTTGGTGTTCATGTCACTACTTTGTGTCTTGACATGGCACGAGGTATTCGAACGGTTTCCAATTTTCCACAATAAATTGATGGCGACTCCACAAATGCAAACGCTTGTTTTCCCAAGCGCCCCCGTGGGCCCGCGTCCACAGTTTGTCGACTTCGCTAGGGAGTAATACACTTACGTGTAGCCAAAAGGGTGAATCTTGAACAAGGTTTGGGAATAGTTTGTACAAGACAATTGTCGGTTTTCATAACTCGGTCTTCCTAGATCGTTTCATTCGGCCTTCCTAGGCCCAACCCAACCCATTCGACCAATCGTCCCGTCTAAACGGTCCTAATTCTTATTTGTACCCAAGGATGGATAACGATTGACGTCATCCATACCATGGTACTTATGCTTGTTTGTATCAAGGACTTTCACTACTTGAGGAAATGGACTAGGAATCAGCCTTACTCTTGTTTGGTACGAGCCTCTCCACAGACTTCGGGTTTGATTGTTCGGTATGGCAACCCACCCTTTAAACCAAAACCCTTCTAAATGCACTCAGCATACCGTTATAATGTCTGTATGTATGTATATATGTGATCACCATTTTTCTAAACAAAACCATGACGATTTTCGTAAATTCAAAATCCTTCTTTAAAATGTAAAATTTCGAATTTTAGTCCTAGTATTAGTGCAAAACCAATCGAAACTCTGTCCAATTGTCGAGTCAAAATTCGGGCCTCAAAACCCATTTCAAAACCTCACTTCGAGTCTACTCCTACAACTACACTAAAGTTGACTAGGACCAAAAATTTTCAAACTTTGTCATTTCTCAAAACTCACTTGACACAAGTGGCACACTCCCACTTCACGAGTCAAAACATTTCTTTTGAGTAAGTGTGCTAGAATGGTCGATCGTGTTTTGATTCGTCGTCGATCTCTTGTTCAGTTTCCAAGATGCCTGAAACAAGCGACGTGAACTTCAACCAACTCCAGAATGGTAATGATCACATCCTAGCCGCGCTAGCTCGTCTCCAAGTTACTCAAGACCAAGTGTATGATCGCCTCGACACCATTGAGGGCCGAATATATGCCGTAGAAACGAGGATGCCTCCTCGAGAAAGTGAGATGGCTGATGACTTTGTGAACAACTTCAGTGACGAAAACCCTCCCATAGGTATGACTGCACCTGAGAAACGACTCCAATGCTTGGAGGAACAATTGATGTATGTCAAAGGGGATGATATTTATAGGGAGAACAGTCGCAAATATGAGGCTGTGAGTTCCAAGTTGCCAACCAACTTCAACATGACGGATATCCCTAAATTCAAGGGGCAAGAAAACCCTTTAAACCATATCCGTGCCTTCAAGGATTACATGTCTATCAAAGGCATTAAACCCGAGATGTTCTTAAGGATCTTTCCTTCATCTCTTGATACCATCCCAAAACAATGCTTCTATTCGCTAGAGTACAAGAAAATCGCTACCTGGGATGATGCCGCAATCGAGTTTGCTAAACAATATGCAGATAATACTGAAATCCAAGTCAACATGCGCACTTTAGAGGTTCTTACCCAAAATTACAAAGAAGGTTTCACCGATTTCCTAAGTCGGTGGAGGAAGACTAGTACTCAACTTGTTGAACGTCCGGATGAAGCCACCCTCGTAGAGAAATTCGTGGACAACCTAAAGCCCATCTATACAAATCATTTGAGGTATCAAAACATCAAGACTTCCAAAGATTTAACCGTACTAGGGACGAGGATCGAGGATGACATCCGTAAAGGGCTCTTGTCCAAAACAATAGGTCGTGGATATCAAGGCTCAACAAGTCGTTCTTACGGCTCTACTAGCAAGACTGATGAAGTTAACCTCCTCGAGCCATCTAAGAAGAATACCCCTCCAAGAAAATTCACAAATCTAGGGGACACATATTCCAACGCTCTGAAAAGGTTGATGAAACTGGGCAAACTTCAACCCATAGGCCCTACACTCGAACCAGAAAAGAAATCCAAGTTCTAGGATGAGAATTCGTACTGCGAATACCATAGAGGTAAGGGACATGATACAGAAAAATGCTACAAACTGAAAAATGTACTTCAAGATATGATCAAAGACGGTCGCCTACCAATACCGCCTGGAGGTAAGCCTAACAACACTCAGAATCCTCTTGGAGTTCTGATGATTACAAGTGATGAATCTACCTTAGATTGCTCACATCTTATCTCCCCAAAAGAAGAGGTGATCAATGGGATATGGACAGATAGCGAGGAAGATGTCTACCTCCAAGATCTTCCCTTAATCAAGAGCGCCGAAAGCATCATAGATGAGATCATTACCATGATACTTCAAGATGATCACTTCAACCCTACCGCGTTAATCACAAAAACCAACACCAATCAGCAGAAAGGATGGAGAAAATCGATCAAGTGGACAAACAATCAAGGAAAACTCTTCAAGCTCACTACTGGAGAAGGAGAGATGTTCAAAGGAGAACCAGAAGACGATGAATTCGAGTCAGAGTCCGAGTCGGAGTCAGAGTCGGAGTCTAGAGAAGTTCCTAGAGAGTCTCCTCCTGTCGTCATTCCCACTCCCCTCGTTTCTCCTAACTTAGTGTCAAATAGCAACAGTAGTTCGGGAAATGTCCCTACTGCTGTCCCTTTACTGCCGCTGACTACAGATCAGATGGCTTCTTTGTTTCAACTTTTCTCAAATCTTAATATGAATAAATGAGGTTCTGCTTACTCTTCGTGTTATCTTGAATGCAATTATGTTTACGATGATGATGAGAATGACCCAGACCCAGAATCAATTGAAATACCTCCCTACATAGCCAAAGAAATATTATAAGAGGGGGAAGGGGGACCAGTAATAGAGAATACTGAATCCATCAACGTAGGAACTGAACTAGAACTCCAAGAACTTAGGATAGGGACAACCTTGAGCCCCACCGAAAAGGCCAATTTCATTGACCTCCTACACGAGTTTAAAGACGTTTTTGCTTGGTCCTACAAAGATATGCCAGGGATCGACAGGGACATTGCATAGTATAGAATCCCAATCAAACCAGGTTTCAAACCCGTGAAACAAAAGCTTCGTCGAATGAGGACAGAATGGGCTCTCAAGATCAAAGAAGAAGTCGATAAACAATTCAAAGCCGGGTTCATCAAAGTTTCCGAGTAATCAGACTGGGTAGTTAACATAGTACCCGTACCCAAAAAGGATGGGAGAATCCGTGTTTGTGTTGACTTTAGAGACTTAAGCAAAGCAAGTCCTAAGGATGACTTTCCTCTACCACATATCGACATATTAGTGGATAATACGGCGGATTACGCGTTGCTATCTTCATGGATGGATACGCAGAATATAACCAGATCAAGATGGCCTTAGAAGACATGCATAAGACCGCCTTTGTCACTCAATGGGGAACCTATTGCTACACGGTTATGCCATTTGGGTTAATCAACGCCGGAGCTACATACCAACGTACCGCAACTATGCTCTTACATGACATGATGCATAAAGAAGTTGAGGTATACGTGGACGACATGATTGTCAAGTCCAAGGAAAGAGAGGGACACATTGCGAACCTTCGCAAATTCTTCTCAAGGCTACAGAAGTACAACATGAGGCTCAATCCTCAGAAATGCGTATTCGGAGTAACATTTGGCAAACTCTGGGATACGTTGTCACCCAACGAGGTATAGAAATAGATCCTTCCAAGATCAAAGCTCTAATCGAAATGCCGCAACCTCAAACAGAGAAAGAAGTTAGGGGATTCCTAGGCAAGGTACAATATATAAGTCGATTCATATCGAAACTCACCATGATCTGCGAACCTATCTTCAAGTAGTTAAAGAAAACAGATCACACCATATGGGATGATGACTGTTAGATGGCTTTCGACCGAATCAAGGAAATACTAGCAAAACCACCAGTGCTCATGCCACCTCAACGAGATCAACCTCTTGGTTTATATCTCACGGTAACTGAAATGGCCATGGGCACCATGCTAGCTCAAACCGTAGGAAAACAAGAAAGAGCCATCTACTACCTTAGTAAGAAGTTCTTGGAGTACGAGTGCAAATACACACCATTCGAGAAGACATGCCTCGCTCTTGTGTTGGCAACGAAGAAGCTACGCCACTACATTCTTAGCTACTCCGTCAAAATATTCTCCAAAATGGATCCCGTCAAATACCTCTTCGAGAAACCCGTTCTCAATGGACGTTTAGCAAGATGGACTTTGATGCTCTCTGAGTTCGATCTCAAGTATGTACCTTTGAAAGTCATAAAGGGGCGCGTCGTTGCCGAATTCTTCACAGAAAATCCCATCAATGATACACAAACGATAGACACCTGGTCGTTTCCGGATGAGGATATACTCTAAATGGATGTAGACTCCTGGGACCTCTATTTTGATGGGGCATCGAATTTAAGATGATTTGGAATAGGAGTGTTGCTCATTTCTCATGAAGGCGAGCATACACCAATCTCTGTCAAACTCCACTTCGAGGTGACAATCAACGCTGCAGAATACGAAGCCTGTCTCATTGGATTGCAAGCGGCAGTAAGTTTAGGCATCAAAAATCTTCGAGTACATGGGGATTCATCTTTGATCATCAATTAAATTACGGGATCTTGGAAAATCCGAAGCGAAAGCTTAGCACCTTATCAAGCCAGAATAGACCAAGTAGCCTAATTCTTCGATCAAGTGACCTACCTACACCTACCTCGAGAAGAAAATCATTTTGCAGATGCTCTTGCTGATACCGTCGTTTTGTATCAAAATTAAATTTATAAACCAAACTAAAACTATAGCTAGTGATAGTAAGGGTCGAACCACAGAGAGACAAGATCAATTCTATTTGCTATTTTTAATCTATTGTAGTAACAATTATTGGGGGGGGTTGCTTGGTTGATTCTAGACTAATTCATGAAATCTGAATGAAGTTTAAAATAGATAATAAAAATCAGCTAGGAACTTCGGTTCACCATGGCTTAAAGGTCAGTCAAGTAAAATCAAGGTCTGTCCAATACCGTCTCAGGATGCCAAATAGTTCCTCTAAGTCCCTATTCGAACTAAGCCTCTCGGTCTTCTTTCACCCTAGAATGAAACTAGTTTGCTTTCGCTCCACTAGTCTTTCCAAATACTTGCAAGAAATCTAACTCCGCTAATTTCTCAATCTAGCAAAGGGTAAAATCTCACAACAGTAAATGAGACCGGTACGGGTTCAACCTAGACTTCATAAAATCAACTCATGACGCCATGGATTCCCTAATTCCTAGCATAGAAATTTAGCTACGCATGATTAAGAATATGACAATTGCAAAATAAAAGACATAGAATAAAATTGACATGATTGAATTGGAATTTAAAACTAAAGAATTAAACTTAAATTGCTTAAACATAAATTGGTAGAAACTAAAAATAAATAAACAAGAACAAGTGAAAATTGCAATTGAATTAAATCTTACTAAGGGATTTGATGAACAAAACAATTGATTGAAAATTGTAGCCTCCACTTCGTGTTTCCAAAACTAGGTCTAAACTTCAGTTTTTTCGAATGATAAAAAGCATAACTTAAATTATTTTCTACGTCCTACTGATAAATGTTCTGCCCATAAGATAAATTACAAGTGGGCTTTTAAAAGACGAATGCATTAAAAGAAATCACAGCTTCGAGACCTGGTCGATCGACCAAGTGGTACGGTCGATCGACCAGCCAGTACAGTGCGGGCTACACTGTCTCCTCTTCTGAACTCCACGGTCGATAGACTGGGGTCTCTGGTCGATAGACCAGACACGCTGCAGCAGATTCCAGCCTCCAACTTCATGCACGCATCCCAAGACGATCTAGTTCCGAGCTTCTACTTCATAGTTTCCATAAAATGCCCCCGAGAACGGATAAAGGCTCGATTTAGCTTACTTCCGGTCATTCCTGCAATAATGAGATAGGAAATACAAAGTAAACCGTTTCGGGAGAAATAATAGCTTAAAGCTAATCATTACGCGTAGAAATACGTGCCAAAAACGCTAATAAAGTGTATAGCATATGCACGTATCAAATCTCCCCAAACCAAACCTTGCTTGTCCCCAAGCAAGCACTAAGACTCAATCTAAACACCTATTGGAACGGATTTCTTTCTCAAAACAAGAACGTACTATCATGCCCAACCAATTTAATGCAACAAATAATATCAAAGTATTTTGTCAAGCGCAAACGAGTTGAACATGTTCAAGAATTTACCAAACTTTCGACCTTGCAAGACTCGTGTATATCGGACTCTCACTGGTCGCTCATTCACTCAATTTAAGAATAGGGTGAGAATTTAATTGTGCAAGATAGAAGAATGAACGAAACAAGTCTCTCACCTAACTACGACCCATAAAAATATGCCTACAATCTAACATGAATAAAATCTCTACAACCGTACATATGCATTCCAACCATTTAACAACCATGACACATGCCGAGGCGATTTTGGAATTGTGAGGCTACGGGTAAGAAGGGGCTAAAATAAATTTGGATAAGAGGAGATAAAGCCGAGCAAGCAACTTCTAAACCCAAATTTCTGAGCATTTCCCAACTTCATACTCGAGAGAAAAATCAAAACGGTGCTACTAAAAGCACAAATCTCACAATCTCCCAAAATAATAATGATTCCCTAAATAATCGTAAATAGCAACATGGGAATAAAAATCACCATCCATAAATCATTCTAATCATGTGATTTCTCTTTTTTTTCTTTTCATTTTCTTTCTTTTTCTTTTCTGACTTTCACTTCCTCTTTTTTTTTTTCAAAACCTGGACTGGCAGTCGATCGACCAGGTGGTGCAGTCGATCGACCACCCCTGCTGAGCTGAACCTCGCTGCCCAGTTCAGTTTCTTCTTCTCTTTTTTTTTCTTCTTTTTTTGTTCAATTCAAACTTTCCTTCATTTCCCAACAAATCATCCAAAACTGATGCATATCTCACACGAGACAATAAAAACCAAATCGCAAGATAAAATTCCCGAATAACTACCTTTACTTGCTCGGCTAGGATGGCTAAATTTGGAATGTAGTTTATGGGACAAAAAGGCAAATTTGGCTTTTGTGGGGCTTATGGGTAAGATGAAATATAGGGAACCTCTTCCACATGTGTCAACAAACCGCAAAACCAAATGCATACAGGTATTAAGCAGATAAAATTCATGTTTATGCAAATTTATGTGACATGCCTTACGAGGAGTAACTACTCTCATTCCTACATGAAACTGGTCATAAATGTCACCAGTTTAAATAAGCTCTAACCTCAGAAATTTAAGTAGTTTGCCAATATTGAGTCAAGTCTATTTGTTTAGTAAAATTCCAACAAAAACTCGTAGACTATGCAAGTGACATACTCAACGACATTACAAGTGGAAGGAAGGGCAATGAGACAATACATAAAGCAATTTTATCATTGAAATCCATCCATTCCGACTCGACCTACATGCTAAAGTAAACGTGATATTTTTCAATTTTTTAAATTTTTCAATTTTTTTTTTGTTTTTTTTTTTAGTGAAAACAAATGCAATCTGAAATGCAATAAACGTGGAACGGAAATGCAATAAATAACAAATGCAAATGCAATAGAGATATGCATATACCCTCCCCAAACCAAAACGCACAATGCCCTCATTGTGCTCAGCAGCAAACTCAACAGCAACAACAACAAAATTGGGAAGAATATAAACATCTACAGGAGAAATGGAAACTAATGAAAAAGAAATGGAAACTCACTAAAACGGCCTCCCTAAACCAGCCGTAAAAAATGGGAGGTAGAAAGCTGCTACCGGTCGTCCTCTGGCTCATACTCGGAACCACTCGCCTCATCTGACCATGAGTCGTCCTCCTCTTCCTTCTCAGCAGCAGCAGCAGCAGAAGTCGACGTCGTAGCAGGCAGGGATATCCGCCCACCGGGGGAACAAAGAAGGACGGGTGAGTCCAGGGACCCCGTGGGAGCATCCCTGTCCAAGCAAACTCCTCGTAAACTGGGTACATGGCAAGAGCCATGTCCATCATGTGCTGATCAAAACTCCTGCACAAGTCACCCAACACATGTGAAACCGCCCTTTGGTCCATGACCGCATGGATAACAATAGGTATAGGAGGACGAAAAGTAGCTGGGAAACTCGTCGGAGCAGGAGTGGAGGAGGAGGGGGCCTGTGAAGAGGAGGCGCGAGCTCCTCTCGAGGTGGAAGCAGTGGTGATGCCCGCCCTAATAGGGAGCGTATAGCTAGGCAAGCGAAGGCGAGTGGCCCCCAAAACAGTAGTAAGGGGCAAAATGGGAGGGAGGCCAAGGATAGGGATGAGGTCGCAAATGAAAGAATCAATCTTCCACCGACCCCGAGTATTGACCCACTTCACAGACTTGACGTAGTCAAGGTCCATGAAGCGTGCATGAGGGTCGAGAGGAGCTTCCTCTCGAGGGAAGACAAGAACCAGATTGTGGGTTATACGAGTCACCAGCCTACCACAAACAATAGTGGCCAAAGAGGTACCCTCACTTATAGTGTTAAAGTGAGAGGCAGTCAAATAAGCTATGTTAAAAAGACGGGCTACCCGACTCTCGATGTTCAGGTAGCCTGCCAAGATAGATAATTCAATTGTATTAACATTATTTGACTCTTTGCGGCCAAAGATGGTGTTGCCCATCAGCCGGAAGAAGTAACGAAAATGGGGTAAGTGGACGAAGGTGCCCTTCCTCTTAGGGGCGTCCAGGTCGGAGATACACGACCACATTACCCTGTGCACATCAGAAGATTCCGAGGTGTTACCCTCGAAACAAAGACCCAAATAACCAGCAAACTCAGCTAATGTCAAGGAGTAGGTGACGTTAAACAGCCGAAAAGAAATACAAGAGCTACTTTTGTTAGCTTCAAAAGTAGCCTGGTCAAAAGCAAAAGACAAGAAAAACTCAAGGGTTAAAATACGGAAAGTGAACTCAGCCATGTCCACTAATCCTGACATCCCTGTCCCATTTAGCAGAGACACAACAGATTCAAGACACCTTAGTTTTTCTAAAGTAGGTATATGTATAAAACGGGTTGCCTGAACTTTCTTTTTTTGACCAAGGTAACGAATTTAGCTCTCTGAGTAGAGGTAGAGAAAATCACCTGCGGATAGCCAGGTAGACTATCCGTAGTTGCCTCGATCATTAGCGGCGGAACCCGCGGTCGTTTAGATGCTCCTTGACTTTTTGTGTGCCCGCGGTCTACTGCCTTCCCTTTCGTCATTTATGCTTCCTACAAAAATTAACAAACTCAACAACTAGCTTCCCACAATCTTGAATAATGAAAATTAATAAACCCTAAATCACAAACAGAAATCGATCATCCAACTAGGGTTTCGAAAAATTTGGGAAAAACGAAATTAGACTCCTACTAGTTGCTAAGATGTCTCGAAAATCAAGGGAAAAGGATAGCAAAATGCAATTAAAGCACAAATTCGACAGGAAATTAGCCCCAAATCGATTTTCCCCAAATCGATTTTTTTTTTCGAAACAAGGTGACATTGCTCGAAATTTGGGCATTATTATTCAGCAAAAATCGAATTTAAAGGATTAAAAGAGGATTAGAAACATACCTTTGATGAGAACTTGGGGATTTGAGCAAGAAAAATCGAAATTAAAGGGTAGATTAGCAAGAAAATTGCAAAAAGGAGGAAGAACTAGGGTTTTTCTTTTTTTTTTTTCCGATCAAATGAGTTATGATGAATGAATGAAAGTATGAGTTAGAACTTCCCTATTAGTTTGCCTTCTGATTTTGCGCTATGGTCGATCGACTATCAGACCCAGTCGATCGACCAGTCTTGCTCTTAAACAGCTTCTGATTTTTCCTCTTCAGTCGATCGACTGATGCACTTGGTCGATCAACTGCAAGTACTGGCAATTAAGCTCAATTACGTTAAATTTTTTTTTTCTTTTTCCACTTCAATTTCCCGTCTTTCTCTCATCGACATCCAGCAAATCGCCCTACGCACTTTGCATAAAATAATTACCTGCAAACATTCTCAAAGGCGCGCGTCTTTCCACAAAAGAAATTGCTAATTAAAATGAAATAAGCTAAAGCTCCTAATGCAAATTAATTAAATAAAACTGTAAAGTTCCTAATTACATAAAATTTACAAGTCGGGTTGCCTCCCGGTTAGCGCTGGTTTAAGAGGTCCCGCACGACCTTCTTACCTCAATTTGCAGCTTCTAAAACTGGGTCAAGGTATAGTACTTCGACCTGCCCAACAAATTCGTCTGCACCGTGATAGTGTTTCACGTATTGACCATTCACTTTGAATCGGTCTCCAGAGGAGGTTTTCAATTCAACTGATCCAAACTTTGTAACTGCTGTGACCGTATAAGGGCCACTCCACCTGGATTTCAGCTTACCAGGAAATAAACGGATACGAGCATTAAAAAGGAGTACCTTATCACCGACATTGAACTCGCGCTTGATGATCCTCTTGTCATGCCATCGCTTCATCTTCTCCTTGTAGATCCTAGCATTATCATAGGCCAGCAGCCTAAATTTCTCTAACTCATTCAACTGCGTCATACGTTTCTCATGAGAGAGGTTAGGATCTAAATTCAAATCACAAATAGCCCACCAAGATTTACGTTCCAATTCAACAGGCAAATGACATATTTTACCACAGATCAATCGGAACGGTGACATCCCAATTGGCGTTTTAAACGCAGTCCTATAAGCCTACAAAACATCATCCAATTTAAGACTCCAATCTTTCCGTGATTTAGAAACAACTTTAGCTAACATTTCTTTCCATTCTCGGTTAGAAATCTCAACTTGACCACTAGTTTAGGGATGATGCCCCAAACCTCTACGATGTTGGACACCGAATTTAGTCAACATAGCACAAAGTTGTTTTTCTTTAAAATGCGTGCCTCCGTCGCTAATGACAACCCTAGGGACACCAAAACGAGGGAAGATTATCTTTTTAAACAGCTTAATCACGGCTTTTGCATCGCAATGAGGGGTAGCAATACCTTCTACCCATTTGGACACATAATCTACAGCTACGAGGATATATTTATTACCTTGACTGCTCGGAAAGGGTCCTTGATAATCAATGTCCCAGACATCTAAAATCTCAACCTCTAGAGTGCCTACCTGTGGCATCTCATGTCTCTTTGAAATATTCCCCGATCTTTGACAAGCATCGCACTCAGCAACAAAATTCCGACTATCTGCATGCAAAGTTGGTCAATAGAAACCAGATTGGAGTACCTTAGCCACAGTCCGGGATGGACCATGGTGACCACCATAGGCATAGGAGTGGCAAGCTTCTAGGATATCCTTGACCTCCCAT
This sequence comes from Silene latifolia, assembly GCF_048544455.1. NCBI lineage: Eukaryota > Viridiplantae > Streptophyta > Magnoliopsida > Caryophyllales > Caryophyllaceae > Silene > Silene latifolia. The sequence goes on from NC_133526.1 coordinate 135,734,290, forward strand.
TGAGGCACACATCTCCGGATAAGACCGTCTGCACATTCCTTTAAAACAAATGGATCATCCCAAAAGTATTGTCTAGCATCATAAGCGAAACGCTTCTTTTGCTGCCATGAAAGCTTGGGTGGTATTTTACCTGTCACTGCAAAATTAGCAAAGTCAGCAAACCACGGAGGTGGAAAAGACCCCTAATTAGTAATAGCTAATAGACTCTCATCTGGAAAAGAATCATTAATGGGTAACGAATCCTCCCTTTCTGTCAGCTGCAGACGAGATAAATGGCCAGCCACCACATTCTCTGCACCTTTCTTATCTTTGATCTCCAAATCAAACTCCTATAAAAGGAGTATCCACCTCAAAAGCCTCGGCTTCGCATCCTTCATAAGAAAGAGAGTCTTCAACGCTGCATGGTCAGTATAAACAATAACCTTAGAACCCAATAAATAAGATCGAAATTTATCTAAAACGCTAATAAAGTGTATAGAATATGCACGTATCACTTGCAAAACTTGCATCTTTGATTAATATGCTGAATAACATGGTAGAAATGCCTTTATGCATCGAACGACGATCAGAGCCAGCTTATGTGCACCAAATCAGCGATGAAGAGGAAATTACGGAGGAACCTTGGTTCCAAGCAATCCTAAACTTCAAACTCAATAGAACCTATCCACCAGAAATGGACAAAAGGGGACAACGCGTTATCCGCTTGCTAGGTTCCCAATACGTCCTCATGCAAGGAGAGCTATACAAAAGAACACCTCTTGGTGTAATCCTACGTTGTCTTGATCATTCACAGGCACGGAAAGTGATGGAAGAAGTCCATGATGGAGAATGTGGCCCTCACATGAGTGGACCCATGATGGCAAAGAAAATCACACGTTTAGGGTATTATTGGACCACGATGGAATCTGATTGCATCAAATATGTAAGATATTGCCATATTGCCAAATCTTTGGGAATGTGCAACATGTTCCTCCTTCATTGCTTTACACCATGACATCCCCATGGCCATTTTCTGCTTGGGGAATTGACATCATCGGCAAGATCACTCCAGCCGGAACATCATGGGTGTGTGTATAGTTTATATTGTGTTATTTATTTTTAAATGGAAACACAATCATAACACTAGGTAGTAGGCTTTCATGCCTAGTCTCTTGTGAAGAGCAAAAATGAAAGGCATTGGGCATGCTACCCAAGGCCACATTTTCGGCCACCCTAAGGAAATAAGAAGAGTTTTTCTTTTTCAATTTTTATTCATTCATAATTTATATACAACATTTCTAGTGTAAGAAATGTCCCTCTCTCTATCTTTTGTGAAAACTCTAGAGAAATAAAAATCTCAAAATCACTCTCTCTCAACCGAAATATATGAGAGAAAAAAAATATTTTGTGTCAAATTTGAAGTAAGACTAATCTTAATACTAGATCATATTATTTTAGTCTTTAAGATGTATTCCTTGGGTATATGCTTTTGGGAGGGATTCTACATTTGAGTCCTTGTTCATCCATTTGGAGAGCTCAAGAACAAGTGAGTAGGAGAACTCACTTGTGCCCATAAAATCCGAAACATCCAATGTAAGATGATGATATCTTCTTTATATTGTTTAGTAGTTTGCATGCATAAGATCATTTGTTAATTTTATGACAAAATTAAATCAAAAAATATATGAATATGTTAGTAAAGATCTACATTTCCTTCAATCGGTATCAAGAGCCACGGTTGTTTGCATGCAAATCGGTTAAAAGTTTTTCCGAGTTATAAGAATAACAAATAAAACTTGTAAAATTTGTGTTATTATGATATATCACGAAATTAATTCATGCATGTTAATATTTCTGGTCCTAAAATGTTTTAGGATATTTTGGTTAATTTTACGGATTTTTATTGTTCATATTATACATTAATGGTATTTAAATATGATTTTATGAGTAAAAATGTCATTTTCAGTCTAAAATTAGCTATACTTCGAATTTTCCATTGATTTTTGGATATGTTGTCACATATATTATTTTGAGATAACCTGTAAATTTTCATAATTTTTGGACTTGTTATGCTCGAAAAATGGATTTTTCATTATTAAATTCGGATTTAAGTGAAAAATAGGTTAATATGAGTTAAATATCGAATCTGGTCATAGAAATTTAATATGTTGTCACATGAAATTTTACAAGATGTGTGTAAAATAATTGGCTATAAAGAAGTCTTTTTGCATGATTTATGGATTTTTGAAGAAAAATAGCATAAATAGTGACATTATTAGTGAAAAATTAATAAAACATAATCTATGACTTAGTAAAAACGTCTAATGTTGCCTTTTATTATCTTTTTCATATCTAAAATTGAAAAGTTGATGAATAAAATTTTTCTCATATTTTTATGATTATTTTGGTTAAAAACGATAAACCGCAACATTGTTTTTCCGGAAAAATTTCGAAATTTTTGACCTAAGATTTTGAACATTATGAGTGACATGGTATTTTTTCCAAAATGTTCATGAATTTAAATTTCAAATTTCAAATTTATTTGAAATTTTGTGATTTATTTGAAGTTTATAGCTTATTTTTGTAATTTTTGGTCCATTTATGAACAATTTTATAAATATGGGTTAATTATGGTCAAATTATTAGTGAAGACTAAATTTTGAGTCCTAAGAGGTTAGGGTAATTAACTTATGCATAAATATGAATTTATGTATTTTTGTGATTATAAAATGTTGAAATCACGCAAATCCGTAAAAACCGAGTAATATACGATATTGGCTAATTAAAGGCGATTTAGCATTAAATTGAGCATGTTCATACATATTATAATGCTGCATTTTTCTTTATGATTGTCATAATTTTAATTTATGTAATTTTGAATTATGTAATTTTACTTAGTATGGCCTTAGATTTTAATTGGTATTTCCCAAAATGTATGGGAATATCGATTCGGTTGTAATTTTATTGTGATCTCGTATCACCGTTTTGTAATTTAATAGATTTATTTTATTTTAGTTACAAATGTATAATAGGAAATTATGTAATTTTATTCATTCCGGAGTTCCCAAAGACGGATTTCTTCAAGAATGGCGATACATAAAGACGGTGTTACCTCGAGATGCGTGCCACAACCGAAGTTCAAGGGACCAATGGAGTTGGTTTCCGAATCTGTAATAGTTAAATAGTTTTTCTATTTTAGGAAAGGCCATACTAGGATTTATTTATTTTTTATGCTTGCATTTTATTTATATGTCACATGCATCGCTAAATCGCCATAACTAAACATGCATTGTCTTTTTATCGAGTTTGTCGACCGTGTCAATTAAAATTATCGTAGTTCACCGCTTTAGTTCACTTAAAACGTGATAGATAATAAATTGACATGACCTCTCGCTAAAACAATCAATTGAGACATAGCCTTACCAAATAGTAGAAACCATGAAAACCTATTTCGCGAGGGAGTGCACTCGGCCCTACCGGGGTACAAACCTTGTTACGTAGGGGAAGTGGGTGATGAATGATAATCCACCGAATTCATGTTGATAAGGGATGAATCGGCCCTACCGTGCCCAAGTTTATATGGATTTGGATCATGGACACATTTATTCGAAATTTGGATTGAACTCAACAAAAGTTTTTGATAAGGGATGAATCGGCCCTACCGTGCCCTTGTCGAATGTGTTTTGGGCTATAGATAAATATTAGGGTAATTTTATCGACCAAGAGTTCTAAAAGTATAATCGATTAAAGAGTTAATCCACCGAGTTATATTGATAAGGGATGAATCGGCCCTACCGTGCCCAAGTTAATATGAATTTGGATCTTGAAATCATTTATCATAGTTGGGTAGAGGTCACTATGTAAATGCTTTACTTGTTATTTACAAAAACGATAAATGTTAAGTTTTCCAATATTCCGTTATTATATTTGTGGACAAGGCCCTCGGGAACTGCGTCCGCGGGATCCACACTAGGCATAATCGACTCGAGGTTCTTTCGAATCGAATTAAGACAAATTAGAGTCGCCACCAAGTTTTTTGGGAACTTGGAACCGTTCAAGTCAACTGTACACCTTTCATCGAAAAGCATAAAGCCAATCGACTACGAGTGATTAAAGATAAAGACTTGTAGCCTATATCACTCGATTTGAATGACTCTCATAATCCAATGGTATTTAGACGGATCCACAAACCATAGATCTTGAGTAAGGGGTGAGGGTACGTGTTAGGAAGCCTACAAGGACACCTAACCCCGCCCGTCGATAACGGCCTCTACTAAGTCAAGTGTCGGAGTTCAAACAAGGTCATAGCTACTACGATATATGATATGCAAACATCGTTTTAAAACCCTAACATGTGACAACAATTTCTATGTGGTTTAAGATGCAACTAAACTAACTTTGTCAAAGTTGTAATTTAGCATGTGGGTTGATTGATCTAACAACATACAAAATAAAGCAAACAAGGCTTAAGGGGGAATGGGGGAGCCGTGGGATCTACCTATTACAAACCAGGCATTTCATGACAACACAACGATAAATTAAAGATACAACTCGATCTAAATACAATTGCTACATACGATACCATACACGACACATGGCCAATTCGGCCTAGGAAAACGTGCACAAAGGGGTGGCCCACGGCTCACATGACTCACGGCCTTGGGTCACTCCTCGTAATGTGTGCTTTCACTTAATCTTATCGAATTAGACATTGGGTCACGCACCAAAGCATGCATTAGCATAAATCGGGCCATGTTGCTTTAAACAACATGCGATTTACTACGCTCTCACTTGCATTGGGGCACAACCGTCTAACCAAACAAGACTAAGGTTTTTGAAAGAGGTTTTGACTCGATAAAAGAACACTAACTTGAAAATTACAACTCGATGAACAAACGATAAATTACAAGTGATAAAGCAATAAAGAACAAACGATGCAAAACAAACGAAACAAGAAAAATCAAAGGACACGGCCAAATCACGGCCAAACCAAACACGGCTACTGATCCGGTCGATGTCGTCACTCAACCAATCAAACACATTTATAATACTCAACATACAACTAGTTAGCGGTAAGTCGAGGTCGATCCATGGGACGGTGTGCTTTGGGTTCTAAGTCTATCTATCTCAATTTATGCTAATGTCACGATTTGTTTGGGTTGTAGTTGTGTTCTAGGCTAATGCAAACAATAAGGTAAATCAAGCAATAAAAGGTAAGATGTAAACAAATGGCTAAAAGTGCTAGGATATCATGGGGTCATAGGGGATTCATGGTATTGATCATACAAACATGTTTACAAGGTTGCAAGCAATTAGTGTTGTGGGGGGACCGAGTTGGGTTATGTCTTACGGTTCTTAGGAAGAGTTTGGTCCCGGAGCCGAATCGATTAGATTGTACAACACCTACAAGTCGACTTACTTTCCTCCTAATCAACTTCTATGCATGGTCTAACAAGACTCGAGTTGGTTTATATCTTACAAGTCAAGTTGAAAAGATAAGAGATGGTAAAAATGCAAGGATTCATAGGCTTAGCATTTCATCAAACATAACATGTGCATAAAGTTGACATCACAACAAGCAAGCAATTTGATCATGTGAACACATTAGATTAAGCATGAATCAATCCCATGTTGGTTTCCCCTAATTACCCATTAATCCTAGCTAAAGAAACTACTCACTCATTATCATGGGAAACATGTCATTAATGGTGTCAATCATCACAACAAGTATAAACATGATAATAGAATGAAGAAATAAACAATAAAGAGTAAAAGGGTAAAAGAATTATACCAACTTGAGATGATCCAAATAATAAAGCAAGAATAAAAGAAGAAACTTGATGATTGATGGAAGGTTGTCAATCTCCCAATAATAACCCAATAATCTTCAATTACCCAATAATAAACTTGAATAATAAACTTGAACAATAATTAAAGAGAGATTAATGTGTAATTTGTGGAAAGATTAAAGAGTAATCTATTCTAATCTACTCCTAATCTAATCTAAGAGAGTTTTCTAATCTAATAAAACTTGATAAAGAGATCCCCCTTTGATTATTTACAAATGGGGTATTTATAGTGGAAATTAGGGAGGATGCATTAGGGTTAACTAAGGGCTAAACTAGTAATTACACTTTTTAAGTTGAGCAAGGAGCCTCCGGGATTATCCGAGAGAAGGGCGTCTTTCTCGGAGTTTGAAGAACACGAAAATCACTGGAAAGAAATCCGAGCGGATTGGAGTCGGGACGGCCGGATTCTTGCGGTGGAATCCGAGCGGATTCAAGAGCAAGACGCTCGGATTGTAGTGGGAGAATCCGAGCGGATTCAGAGCAATCCGAGCGGATTGGGCAATCCGAGCGTCTTCAGCGCGGGACGCGCGGATTCTTGTACAGCTTCTTTGTTTGAGCTCGGATTGTAAAACGGACGTCATTTTCTCATCCGGACTCCTATTGGAGTGATTCAAAAGCCTAGATCGCTTGTTTTTTCGACGCCGTTCCATCTAGCATACTTTCAGAGCCAAAGGAGCAACCCTTGGTTTGCGTTCCGAGCCATTTTCTTCATGAAGTGCCTTCCCTCTCGTCATTCTTACTTTTAACCCTTTGATCCTTCTACATACACTTTATTCCTACATCTTTGGTCATCATTCTTGCCTCCTCTTCATACTAGTCCATCTAATATCGTCAATTAGCTTCCAAATATGCACGAAAGACGGGAATTTCCGCCTTATTATCTTCTTTTCTACAAAACATATGAAATGCGATAGAAAAGCAAATAGGAAGGTTTTGACGGATAAAATGGCCATGAAATGCTATAATAGTATGCAAAATAGGCTCAATTAGGGGACTAAATGTGCGCTAATTATGTTCACATCAAATATCCCCAAACCGAACCTTTACTCGTCCCGAGTAAAGAGGTGACTAAAACTAGACCTTTATTTATACTATCCTAATAACATAGCCGATATGAGACAATTAGCGGGTCTCACTCCGCCCCTTCAACTCACAACAAGACAACCATGAGGTAGGATGCCTTCTTGCAAGGCAAGGTGGGTCTTGCCAAAATGGCGACACATCCAAACATTAAGCACACAAAAACACATAATGGATGCATCTACAAAAAGAATAGCCACTTTCCTCATCTAAGTGGCGGAAATTATCTACAAGGGAAGCAATTCAAGGGTACACACTCCTTCATAGATGCAATTTGTTCAAACTACTAAGCCTAGAAGGATACCAATAAATCACCTCCAAAAGGTGTCAAGCTAGGGTACCTTTGTCCTCAATCGTTAAATGCTTTTGTCAAGAGTAGACTCCCTATGGTGTTAGAAACACTGGAGGATCGCGGAATTCCCCCTCTTGCCTAGACAAGAAGAAGGGTCGTCCCCTCTCTACCATGCACAAAAATGGATATGATGGATAAAGGGATCGATAGATATTTGAGTTTCACTTTGGGAGTTTGCTTTGTTTTTGTTTTTCCCCCCAATTTCATTGGCATTTGACATTTGAGAACACTTTCTTGCCATTTCTTTTGATTTTTGGCATTTCAATACTTGACAACTTTCAACTTTTTGCATTTTTCTTTTTGAACATTTTCAAAGTCACCCCAATTAGTAACGAGGGTGCCTTGTATTTGAAGCTTTAGGAGTTCTATTTTTGCTCCTCTTTTCATTTGATGCATTTTTGCAAACTTTCTTTCACTTTTCATTTCATTGAACTCAAATTGATTTCTTTTTGTGCCCATTCCCTTTGATGACAAAAATGTGGTAGAACATGGATGAATGATAGAAGTATGCATGGTTTCAAGGGTCACCTTGGAATAAACGGTAGCCAAGGAGTTATCACACCACAAGGTACTCTTGACTAGGCCTTAATCCATGGGTCAAAGGATACTAGCATGACACATCCTAGGGTGTTTTACAAGTATTCTAACAAGCAAAGTCTTAAGAACAAAAAGCATCTACTAGGGCCTATATACACTTGTCAAGCTTCCCAAGTAGACGGTTTCACAAAATTTTCTAACATGCAAACTACATGCCATGATGCAACTAACATATAAACATCCTAATGCAAATGATTCTACCAACTAATATGCCATATTCACTAAATGCAATCCTAAGTTCACATTGTTTTTACCGCATCAATCAAAATAAAGCCACATAGTCATTAACATAGAGAGGAGAAAGGAGATTGGAAAGATCATACCATGCGGTCTTCAATATCCTCATGTCTCGGATGTGGCGTAGTCAATCAATGTGAACAAGGATGAACAAACACAATATATACAATAATATATACAAGACTACACTACAAAAGGAAATGAACATGTTTTTGATTTTTTCAATTTTTTAAATTTTTATGGTTTTTGTTTTTATGAAATTAAAAGACATATTTTTGGGATTTTTCGAAATTTTTAAATTTCTATGCATTTTTTTTGGAATATAAATTCCCATCCCCCACTTTATTTTGGACATTGTCCTCAATGTACATGTAGGAGTAGGAATAAAAAGGAAATACATGTTTTTGGTTTTTGGTTAAATGCAATGATATGATATGAATGAATGCATGCTCTAACTAAATGCAATTCTATATGACATATATAACAAATGAATGCAATCTAAACTATACTATATGATGCATGATTTCTAGTAAATTATGGTCACCTATGATCAAACCTCCCCAAACCGATTTAAACACTATTTCTAGTGTAGAAAAGAATAGGATTGGTCATTAGTGATTATGCATGAATTCTAGTCTATATGCAACTATCTACATGGATCATGTGAGATATATTACAATGCAAACTATACTATATGAACTAACTAATGTAAATGCAATATGAAATATAATACAAATGCAAGTGTAAATGCAATGGAAAGTCAAAGGAAAGGATATCTTACAAATGGTGGTTTGAGATAGGACTCCACCAAACTAGTTCAATTTGTAAAGGTTCTTGTCCATAGAGCTCAAGGCTCTTAGTAGAAGATCAAAAGCTTGTGAACAAGCTCCAAATAAGCATATGTATGGGTTGCTCCACTTGAACATGAAATTTAGCCAAGGAAGTTTGTCATATATCCTTTCTTTCACCTTGTCCTTGGCACTAGAGCTTTCCCGATGCTTCAAACCAATAGGCCCATGATTCTTGTCAACACTAGATATGAAGTATGGCTCATTTTCATCCGGAGACTTCCACTTACCACCTTCTCTTTCAATTTCGGTGACGGTGATAGCATTTTGATTTTTCAATCCTTCCAAGGTGGAAGGAGAATTCTCATAACATTGATGATCGAGCTCCTTAGAAGTTGGCATTGTGGATGCCAAATTTCCACAAGTAGCTTCACGTGCAAGTTTCTCCTTGAGCTTTTCCACCAAGTAGCTTTTGTATGATGCTTTGACCTTGTGAAGAAGGTCCACCATATCCTCTTCAACAATCATTGGCTCCATGGTAGGTGTCAAGTAGTCTTCATGGGATATAAGGAAAGGACATTCACCTTCATCATAGGATATCTCAAAGGTCTCAAGGATAGGTTCCTCAAGGAAGGTGATATTACAAGTCCATCCCTCTTCTTCAATGCAAGACATATATTCCGCACAAGCTTCTTCCATAGGCTTGTCATCGTCGCTATCTCCATAAGAATCATAAATGGGGGCTTCACTCCTCTTCACCAACTCATTCTCCAACACCTCAACATCTACTTCAAATGACACACCCTCATACTCACAAAGGCTAAGAGTATTTGGCTTACTCAACCTCATGTCTTCATCATCAAATACCACACTTTCATACTCACAAGAGCCCAAAGAGGTTGGCTCTTCCCACTTCTCATCAAAGGTAACTCCTTCAAACTCACATTCATGGTCAATGTCCAAGGAGTGGTGGGGGGTGGTTTCTTGGGATTCTCTCATTTGGGCAATTTGAATCTCCAACTCCTCTCTTTGGATAACAATGCCTTTAAGAACATTATCTTGTTTTTGGCTCTCTTCTAGCATTTGTTTGAAGAAGTTTTGTTGATCTCCCATCATTTGGAGAATGATATTTTCAATGGGTTCATCTTCTTGTTGTGGGTAGGTGTGAAAGTGGTTGTATTGTGGCATTTGGAATTCATTGTGAAGTGGGTATTGGGTGGATGGTTGTTGTTAGTATTGGATGTGGTGATTTTGGTGGGAAAAGTTGGGGTAGTAGTTAGGATTTTCATTGTACGAATAATAAGGTAGGTTTGTGTTGACTTGCTCCTCAAACTCCCCATACCCATAGTCATACTCAAAAGATCCACCACATACTCCATATGTCAAGTCTTGAGTCATCATCACTAAGACAAGGAAACAACTACAAGCATGGAAACTACACAAAAACGGTAAGAACAATCCTTGAGGAACAAGTTCCTCAAGGTGAAAGCACAATTAAAATAGACAAACAAGTAAGAACTTAATCACATAGCACCATCCCCGGCACCGGCGCCATTTTGATCCGGTCGATGTCGTCACTCAACCAATCAAACACATTTATAATACTCAACATACAACTAGTTAGCGGTAAGTCGAGGTCGATCCATGGGACGGTGTACTTTGGGTTCTAAGTCTATCTATCTCAATTTATGCTAATGTCACGATTTGTTTGGGTTGTAGTTGTGTTCTAGGCTAATGCAAACAATAAGGTAAATCAAGCAATAAAAGGTAAGATGTAAACAAATGGCTAAAAGTGCTAGGATATCATGGGGTCATAGGGGATTCATGGTATTGATCATACAAACATGTTTACAAGGTTGCAAGCAATTAGTGTTGTGGGGGGACCGAGTTGGGTTATGTCTTACGGTTCTTAGGAAGAGTTTGGTCCCGGAGCCGAATCGATTAGATTGTACAACACCTACAAGTCGACTTACTTTCCTCCTAATCAACTTCTATGCATGGTCTAACAAGACTCGAGTTGGTTTATATCTTACAAGTCAAGTTGAAAAGATAAGAGATGGTAAAAATGCAAGGATTCATAGGCTTAGCATTTCATCAAACATAACATGTGCATAAAGTTGACATCACAACAAGCAAGCAATTTGATCATGTGAACACATTAGATTAAGCATGAATCAATCCCATGTTGGTTTCCCCTAATTACCCATTAATCCTAGCTAAAGAAACTACTCACTCATTATCATGGGAAACATGTCATTAATGGTGTCAATCATCACAACAAGTATAAACATGATAATAGAATGAAGAAATAAACAATAAAGAGTAAAAGGGTAAAAGAATTATACCAACTTGAGATGATCCAAATAATAAAGCAAGAATAAAAGAAGAAACTTGATGATTGATGGAAGGTTGTCAATCTCCCAATAATAACCCAATAATCTTCAATTACCCAATAATAAACTTGAATAATAAACTTGAACAATAATTAAAGAGAGATTAATGTGTAATTTGTGGAAAGATTAAAGAGTAATCTATTCTAATCTACTCCTAATCTAATCTAAGAGAGTTTTCTAATCTAATAAAACTTGATAAAGAGATCCCCCTTTGATTATTTACAAATGGGGTACTTATAGTGGAAATTAGGGAGGATGCATTAGGGTTAACTAAGGGCTAAACTAGTAATTACACTTTTTAAGTTGAGCAAGGAGCCTCCGGGATTATCCGAGAGAAGGGCGTCTTTCTCGGAGTTTGAAGAACACGAAAATCATCGGGAAAGAAATCCGAGCGGATTGGAGTCGGGACGGCCGGATTCTTGCGGTGGAATCCGAGCGGATTCAAGAGCAAGACGCTCGGATTGTAGTGGGAGAATCCGAGCGGATTCAGAGCAATCCGAGCGGATTGGGCAATCCGAGCGTCTTCAGCGCGGGACGCGCGGATTCTTGTACAGCTTCTTTGTTTGAGCTCGGATTGTAAAACGGACGTCATTTTCTCATCCGGACTCCTATTGGAGTGATTCAAAAGCCTAGATCGCTTGTTTTTTCGACGCCGTTCCATCTAGCATACTTTCAGAGCCAAAGGAGAAACCCTTGGTTTGCGTTCCGAGCCATTTTCTTCATGAAGTGCCTTCCCTCTCGTCATTCTTACTTTTAACCCTTTGATCCTTCTACATACACTTTATTCCTACATCTTTGGTCATCATTCTTGCCTCCTCTTCATACTAGTCCATCTAATATCGTCAATTAGCTTCCAAATATGCACGAAAGACGGGAATTTCCGCCTTATTATCTTCTTTTCTACAAAACATATGAAATGCGATAGAAAAGCAAATAGGAAGGTTTTGACGGATAAAATGGCCATGAAATGCTATAATAGTATGCAAAATAGGCTCAATTAGGGGACTAAATGTGCGCTAATTATGTTCACATCAGCTACCCTAGGTCCTAGGTCAGGTTCATTATTTAGATCAATTGATTGCGAAACGAGCTCAAAACAAATTAGAAAACAAGTTAGAAACGACGTTGATCGATTTGAAAAGATACCTTGCAAACGCGCATTCTACACGGCCTAAAGGGGTCAAATTAGGTCAAATTCGCTAATAAATTTAACTCATCGAGTGTTAATAAGAAGGTGCTAATCACGCACTCTTATACTAGCGAGAAATTAGGTGAAAGAGCGAGATGCATTCAATTTAAGTTACAGAATCGTCGATTGATTTTAAAAGCTATGTCGAAGCACCCTAACATATCTAATTAGGTTATTTAAATGATCGAATGTCGCCTAAACGAGTTATATGTTAACAATCAGAGGTCATACTAACATGTGAATGGTCCTAAGGGGGATCGAATTACACGAGAGAAGAGGAGATGTCAAAAGCGAAGAACGAAGTTAAAATTTGTTTTATTAATGCCCTACCTTGAACACGAGGATATGTAAATGAGACGGGGGTGTACGACCGACTGATGTAGCGGTTTCTTTCCCATCTCAAGTCAACGCGGGTGTTCATGGTGGTACTTTAACTCATACTCGGACTAAACTAGTTTCATAGTTAATTAAACAATCGATAAACAAAAACGATAAACGAATAAAAACAAACTATAAAAAACAAACATAAAAAAACGAAATTAAAGGGAGAAAGAGGAGGATTTGATGCACCCTCAACCTACATGTATCGTTGACACCGTCTTGGGTCGTAATCGATGGTAGATTTTATCTCGAGAGGCCGTCGTCGACGAAGAAACAAAGCAAACACGCGTTTTTATCGAATCTGGACAGCAACTTTCAAACAGCGATTTCTCCCTCGTTTCACGATAAAAATTCGATTTAAAAGATGTTTTGAAAACTAGAAAGAGAGTAGAACAGAGATCTTAAAGCAACCCCTCCTCATTTTGAGTTATTGGGCACGAAAAACGAGCACAAACAGATCTGGACAGACAGGAAAAAGCCGCGAAAACAGAGTGTATAACACTCTGTTTTTCGAGGGATTTCGTGTACTCTCAAGGGCAATTTGGCTCGTAAATATTTGTCTAATGTGTATATGGATGTTATATGGTTAATTAGGAACAAGAAACTCGAGTTTTGATGGAGGTTTGAAGGAGGAACGAATTGTTTTTCGAAGAGGACACACAAACTGTTTCAGTTTGGATGTCGGTTTTGTGGAGGGTTTTTGCGAGGCAATTAGGGTTTGTTTCTGAGGTTTAAAGCTTGTGAGTGAAGGTAGGATGTATAGAGAACTTAGAGGAATGAATGTATGGTGAAGGGGTGGTATTTATAAGGAGTTAAAGTAGGGTAAAAGGGGGAGAGAGGCAGACGGGCCTGTTCGTGCATAGCTGCTGTCCAGCAGCTTTGGTGAGGGTTTGAGAGGGTTTGTGAGGGGTTTTCTTGGTGGTTAAGCTAAGGTAATATGGGTAGGATATTAGGGTATGGGTTAGGGTTAATGGGCACGGGTTTTGGTGGTATTTGGAGCGGGTTTTGGGCTCGGAATTTGAGCTGCAAAACAGGGGGCTGTTTTGTGTATGCGGGCTGTTTGGGGGTGATTTGGGCCACGATTTGGGCCGTGGTTATGGGGTTCGAACTGGGGTTGGATGGGTAGAGGCTTAGTTTGGTTAGTGTACTCGAGATTCGTGCCAACTCGTAAAGAAAACGGGCTCAAAAACCGAGCTATAATCGAGCTCCAAAACGCGTGTTTAAAACGAGTTCTTTTCGATTTTTAAATCGATTTTTCAAATCAATTAACAGATTAAAATAAATGATTTTTCAAATCAAATATACTCATAAAATGATTTTTCAAATCAAATATTTATTTTATTTTCAATAAAATAAACTCAAGAAAATAAATTCAAAACAAAATAAAATAAATTGAAATCACCTTAAAAAAGGCTTTAATTTAAATATCATTTAAATTAATAAAATGAATTCACTTAAAAAAACATTAATTTAAATATCATTTAAATTAATAAAATACTTCATCGACGACGCCCATTCTACATCGTAAAACGAGCTCCAAATAATGACAGTGACAACTAAATAAATACATGTGTCCTATCATCATCGGGTGTTTGTCGGGTTCTCTATAAATTCCAATATCGACGGATACGGGTATCTACAGAGCCCCCACTTTGACTGAGGCTTGGACAAGGCGAAAGTCAAAGTATACCCCAGGTCCCTCTCGACCTGAGGATTCTTCGGGTCGTTTATAGTCCATTAGAGTTGCGTATATAAGCTCGCCAGCCATAAGAAGAGATCATACCTGAAACTCCGCTGGGGATTGACTCTTGCTTCTGTTGTGTCAACTTATCATCGTTGGTCATCGACCCATAAAATTGCATATATGGTGGATTGAGCCTTATCCTTAGGCGCCTACGTATCCGTTTCTGACGGAATCAAACCCGTGTCGTAGTTCGAACTGCTGACACATGCCCAAAGTTTATCATCTGCTGGCGTATGTCCAAAATTCGTCATCTGCTGACATTTGCCCAAAATTTATCATCTGCTGGCACTTGTCCGAATGGGACGGGACTTTCCAAGGAGGTTGTCGCCGCTTTCATCATTTGCTTTCAGCTACGGAATTCTTCCATTTCATACTCTTGCATTGAATTGAATTCTTGGTGGATGTCATCCTTTACATCTTGATAATGGTCTCCGAAGCCAACGGCTTCAGAGCCTCCAGTTTGCAATGGCTCTAAAGTCGAAGACTTTAGAGCCCCCAGTTGAAGCATATCCTGCTATATTTGAAACATAGAAAATGTACAAGCCATAATCATCACATAAGCACATTTGGATCATCGATCCTAAAATTAGATCCTTTGAAAGATTGGGTCATCGACCCGAAAATTGAACTTGAAAATTTTGAAAAAACTGGGCCATCGACCCGAAGTTCGAATTTGACATCACTTGGAATGTTGGGCCATCGGCCCTTCAAAAATTGAATCTTGAATTTTGAATTTCGAAGGATTAGATCATCGACACACAAAGATTCCAATACTTGGATCATCTATCCACAATTCGCAAAAAGTTTTTGGAATTTTGAAATTTTGAATTTTTTTTTTAAATCGAACCTTGATGGGTGAGCATGAAATACGACTCAGACACTCCGTATGACTCGTAAACAACGTGGGCGTAGCCCGCTATCGTAAAACAAAAAAGGAAAATAAAACCCTAAGTGTGCACGAGTTTTAATTCAATTATTGACTTGTTGGGGGTAGAAATGTAAATTGGCCATTCTGGCGCCAAAAGATGGCAAATGGGAATCACAAGGCCATCGGGCTTGAGACGGAGATACCGTATGGCATGGGCGTGCTCCCAAGGGCACATGGGAATCAAGATCACTTGACATTGACAAGGTGGATTAAACTCACGGAGCAACGACGTTAGCTTCGCCTAGACACTAAACACAGACTGATTTTATGAGAACACTTAGACGTCACACATGACTTTTGTTGGGAACATTCTGTCACTCTTCTCCTCGCCTCCTTTCTTTCAGCGAGTTTTCATCATTTCTTGCCACCGCTTTCTTCCTTTTGAGCGGGCTTTTACTATTTTTCTTCCACGCCTTCTTTATTTTCAGCGGGTTTTTTCATATTTTCTGTTCCCAACACAAACCCACATCTATGTGACTCAGCATCTTTTCCTAAACCGTTAGATAAAGCTCATTCTGCGACTTGATACTATTCATCCGAACCTATATCCTTATCCTAACCTACATCGAGTGCTAAGACTGACTCAAACAAAGGTGGCTTCATTTGGACTTGGTTAAGAACCGTAAGAAACCAACAAGATGACAACTTGGTTGATGAGTGGATTGAATCCCTTATTCTGAAGGACTGCCTACGTATTCGCGTAGAGCGAAATCAAATCCGACGTAGTTCGATCATGGTGCATAAACATGGCATTTTGATTGTGTGTACACACTCGAAGGTTTCACCTAAGGTATCATGTCATATCCCATTCTAGCATGTAAAGTACCGTTAAATCCCGTGTTTGGGGTTAGGTGTAAAAGGCTAGGATCTTTTGGGATGTGGAGCTTGGTAATAACAAGTTGGAATGGTTAACCATCATTCTGAAGGTTTGTTTTGTGATGCTAAGGCCAAAGGCTATGGCTGCTGATGTGGTTGGAATGGGTGTCTCGGGTTTGATGAACCACGAGTGCAAATGGGTTGAAAAAAGATGTGGGTTCAAATTTCCATGTCTGGACCCTAAAGGCTGGGTGTAACAACACAAGCGGAATGATTCTCAAAATTCCCGACTATCCCCTTGTAACTGTCTCAGGAAGGACTTAGAGGGTAAAGAGGTTACTACTTACGCTTTTGGGCTTCGCCCATTGAACCTCAACTATGGGTACTTGACTTAAATTCTGGCTTCCGTAACTTCGACATTCAACCAAAAGCATTCCGCAATAACTTCAACATCTTTTTTCTTTTTTTTCTTTCATCTTTTTTCTTTTTTTTCTTTTGCTTTTTTTCGTATTTTTCTCTTTTTCTATTTTTCTCATTTTTTTCATTCCTTTTCATCTTTTTTTTTTCTTTGAAAATGATCTTCTATTCATTCTCTTAGTCATAAATGGATACCCCTTGAAGACTGGGCTTCGCCAACTAATTTGGGTAGGAACTAACAATTCCTTGTTAGAACGGGTTGATATCTTCTCTCTTCGAGATGGGATGATTTTGTGGGGAAAAGGCTTGCCTTCCATCATCGATAGGGGAAACAAGGAGCTAGTCCGGGTTCGTCATAGAATCATCTAAAAGCTTGTCACAAACATTGGTTCAGATGGAGGTTTTCTACCGCCAGACATGGAATAGGTAAAGGAATCAAACACAGGATCCTAGTGTACCTTACATTTTGAAACGGGACATATTTCTACCCCAGGGATGCCTTTGAGTGTGTTGTGCGTTTTATCATGTTTCAGAATGATTGAGGATTGGAAACAAGACATATTTGGAAACGAAACTGCGACTTATTGGAATGACAAATGCTTAACAGACTCGAAGGAACGATTCCTAGGACACACCCTAGGTCATCGTGGAACAAACGACTCAACTTCAGGAAAAGAAAGTCCTAGACTCGACTCGACTAAGATAAGAAAACAGATCCCGACTCATAATTTTCAAATCTGGTCTTGAGCTTTCTCTTGCTCAGCTGTCAGCTTAGATGCTCGGCTCTTGTCCTTGATCCCTGTGATGGATTGCCTCCATCCCGAGGTAGTCCTCTGAGGATCTACGCTAGTGATGGAGGTTGGTGAATCGAATTGTCCTTTATTAACTTCGTTAACGAGAGGAGTACATTCTGGAGCAAGACTCCCGACTTGAATTTCATTCTCCGGGTTTGGCAAGAATTCAAAGCAATCCACAAATATCTTCCCGATAAACACCCCTTTCAAGTGACATGGACGGATAAGATGGGAATAATCGACATTGTCTTCAACAGAAACAAAGTTAGAGTGATCGCCAAATGGATTGGTGATGTTATTAGGTTTAACAGCTGGGATCGGGAGCCTTCCGTTCTCAATCATGTCTTGAATTTCGTGTTTCAGTCGATAGAACCTTTTAGTATCATGGCCTTTCCCTTGATGAAAGGCACAGTAGGCATTTGGTTTATACCATTAACATTGTTGATCAGCGGGAGGGTCCGGAGTTGGACCAATAGGCTTCAGCTTTCCTTGGGCTATGAGCCTTTGTAGAGCGTATGTGAAAGTGCATCCGATATCGGTGAATGCCCTAGGTGTTTGGCGCTGCGGCTTCTTCGATTTCCCTTCTAAGATATTGATGGCTTCATCAATATGAGTCGTTGCTGGGGCCTTGCCCTTAGACGATGAGGCCCCTTGGTACCCTTTCGGCCTTTCAGCCTCTGCCCTTATGACATCATCTTCTACCTTTATCCCGATTCTTATCAATTCTTTGAAAGAGCCAAAATTCTGGTATTTCAGAGCATTGCGGTAAATAGGTCGTAGATTCTTTACGAACTTATCTACCATTTCAACTTCATCAGGCTTCTTGGCTAATTTCACGCTTTCAGCGCGCCATCTTGCAAGGAATTCAGTAAAGCCTTCTTTGTCTTTCTGTGTCATCACCTCTAATGTTCTTATGTTGGTTTGAATCTCGACATTATCAGCATAGTGCTTGCAGAACTCCACCATAATATCTTCGAAAGTGGGGAAGTTCTTAAGGTCAAGATTGTAGAACCACGCCTTCGGGTGTTCATCCAGAGATTGAGCGAAAATCTCAGAGAGTATATCAGCAGGTACTCCCTTCAGTGCTAAGTACCCCTTATAGGCCTTAACATGGTGGACTGGATCTTCGGTGCCCTTGAACTTTGGGATATCAGTGAGTACCATGTTCGTGGGCAACTTATCCTGAACCGGGGCATAGGCCCTAGCATTTTCGTAGTGGATGTTCTTCCCCTAGGAGAGTTTCAGACGGTCTTCAATGAACTTGAACCGTTTCTCCAGATCAGTCAGAGGTGGAGGGGAATCTTCACCCAGCTTATATTCGATTGCATCCATTCGGGTCATCATGAGGTTCACGGCCTCAGTGAGCTTGTTAACAGCATCTTCCATTGCTTGACGTCGGGTTTTTGGCGGCCTTTCTACAAGAAAACCCCGAACTGAGTCAATATTCAAATGTAAGAGCCCCTGCGCACTTAAGGACACGACACCAAATTGACTCAAACAAAGACTCGACTTAAGACTGACTAACCTAAATGGTTCGACTCACGGTTGGATTTAGACCTAGATTCATTTTGGACTCGACAACGCGACACGACCCAAACCATCATAACTCGATTCTAAACTGGACTCGGTGTGACTAAACCCGTGATTGGACCAACATAGTCCTTAGGTTCGGGTGAAACGTCCTAAAGGGCCTAGCTTGGACGTGTCTGTGGACTATCCTAGACCAAATGGTCGACCAACATGACTCAAAGCCCAAGAGGTGAGCTTGGGTGACCCAACAGGGTCATGTTCTAGACTCTTAGAACGAAACACACCCGGCCTAACACGGCCATGACCCGGACACGACTCGACGCATTTCATGCTTGGTTGAGGTTCGAGAGGCATTTTGGATTGATTTTGAAAAACGAATGATCGATTTGAAAAATGAGATTTGAAATGGGCAGCATGCCGGCTATATAAAAGCTTGTTTTGGCCGAAATTTCTAGTCCTATTTGGGCAAAGATTCCGCGTTTTTAAAACCATGCTAATTTTGAAAGTAAGTTGTTCAAAAGTTCGGTTTTGAAATGGACATGGAAAATTTTGAAAAGACTCGGGAAAACAACTTGCACATTGTCATTCTCATGTTATAAGGATGTATGCTCCTAGACATCTCTAAGTCTCGGCAAGTCTTCTACAAGAAGGTCTATGCCCTCCATCCTTTTGCGGTCTTATAGAGCAAGGGCCTTAAGGTAAAGTACCTAGAAGAGCGTCCCCACCATCAAGAACCACGCGAGGTGAAGTGGAAGCGAGCAATGTGCAGCTTCCTAGCATAGTGGGACGTCACCCCCCACGCATCACAAAGAAACGCTGGGACGGCCCGGGAAAATCCTTAAGGGTTTATGCATGAATCGTAGCACTATGAGTAATGTTTTACTTTCCAATACTTTCTTTTCAAGTTTCACCTCGGAGGAAAAGACCCTAGAAACAAAGTGTAACTAGGCCTCTTTTCCCAGTAGTCGCCAAATCAGGACAAGGCCCTCGGGATCTGCGTCCGCGGGATCCACACTAGGCATAATCGACTCGAGGTTCTTTCGAATCGAATTAAGACAAATTAGAGTCGCCACCAAGTTTTTTGGGAACTTGGAACCGTTCAAGTCAACTTTACACCTTTCATCGAAAAGCATAAAGCCAATCGACTACGAGTGATTAAAGATAAAGACTTGTACCCTATATCACTCGATTTGAATGACTCTCGTAATCCAATGGTATTTAGACGGATCCACAAACCATAGATCTTGAGTAAGGGGTGAGGGTACGTGTTAGGAAGCCCACAAGGACACCTAACCCCGCCCGTCGATAACGGCCTCTACTAAGTCAACTGTCGGAGTTCAAACAAGGTCATAGCTACTACGATATATGATATGCATCGTTTTAAAACCCTAACATGTGACAACAATTTCTATGTGGTTTAAGATGCAACTAAACTAACTTTGTCAAAGTTGTAATTTAGCATGTGGGTTGATTGATCTAACAACATACAAAATAAAGCAAACAAGGCTTAAGGGGGAATGGGGGAGCCGTGGGATCTACCTATTACAAACCAGGCATTTCATGACAACACAACGATAAATTAAAGATACAACTCGATCTAAATACAATTGCTACATACGATACCATACACGACACATGGCCAATTCGGCCTAGGAAAACGTGCACAAAGGGGTGGCCCACGGCTCACATGACTCACGGCCTTGGGTCACTCCTCGTAATGTGTGCTTTCACTTAATCTTATCGAATTAGACATTGGGTCACGCACCAAAGCATGCATTAGCATAAATCGGGCCATGTTGCTTTAAACAACATGCGATTTACTACGCTCTCACTTGCATTGGGGCACAACCGTCTAACCAAACAAGACTAAGGTTTTTGAAAGAGGTTTTGACTCGATAAAAGAAAATTAACTTGAAAATTACAACTCGATGAACAAACGATAAATTACAAGTGATAAAGCAATAAAGAACAAACGATGCAAAACAAACGAAACAAGAAAAATCAAAGGACACGGCCAAATCATGGCCAAACCAAACACGGCTACCCTAGGTCCTAGGTCAGGTTCATTATTTAGATCAATTGATTGCGAAACGAGCTCAAAACAAATTAGAAAACAAGTTAGAAACGACGTTGATCGATTTGAAAAGATACCTTGCAAACGCGCATTCTACACGGCCTAAAGGGGTCAAATTAGGTCAAATTCGCTAATTAATTTAACTCATCGAGTGTTAATAAGAATGTGCTAATCACGCACTCTTATACTAGCGAGAAATTAGGTGAAAGAGCGAGATGCATTCAATTTAAGTTACAGAATCGTCGATTGATTTTAAAACCTATGTCGAAGCACCCTAACATGTCTAATTAGGTTATTTAAATGATCGAATGTCGCCTAAACGAGTTATATGTTAACAATCAGAGGTCATACTAACATGTGAATGGTCCTAAGGGGGATCGAATTACACGAGAGAAGAGGAGATGTCAAAAGCGAAGAACGATGTTAAAATTTGTTTTATTAATGCCCTACCTTGAACACGAGGATATGTAAATGAGACGGGGGTGCACGACCGACTGATGTAGCGGTTTCTTTCCCATCTCAAGTCAATGCAGGTGTTCATGGTGGTACTTTAACTCATACTCGGACTAAACTAGTTTCATAGTTAATTAAACAATCGATAAACAAAAACGATAAACGAATAAAAACAAACTATAAAAAACAAACATAAAAAAACGAAATAAAAGGGAGAAAGAGGAGGATTTGATGCACCCTCAACCTACATGTATCGTTGACACCGTCTTGGATCGTAATCGATGGTATATTTTATCTCGAGAGGCCGTCGTCGACGAAGAAACAAAGCAAACACGCGTTTTTATCGAATCTGGACAGCAACTTTCAAACAGCGATTTCTCCCTCGTTTCACGATGAAAATTCGATTTAAAAGATGTTTTGAAAACTAGAAAGAGAGGAGAACAGAGATATTAAAGCAACCCCTGCTCGTTTTGAGTTATTGGGCACGAAAAACGAGCACAAACAGAACTGGACAGACTGGAAAAAGCCGCGAAAACAGAGTGTATAACACTCTGTTTTTCGAGGGATTTCGTGTACTCTCAAGGGCAATTTGGCTCGTAAATATTTGTCTAATGTGTAGATGGATGTTATATGCTTAATTAGGAAAAGGAAACTCGAGTTTTGATGGAGGTTTGAAGGAGGAACGAATTGTTTTTCGAAGAGGACACACAAACTGTTTCAGTTTGGATGTCGGTTTTGTGGAGGGTTTTTGAGAGGCAATTAGGGTTTGTTTCTGAGGTTCAAAGCTTGTGAGTGAAGGTAGGATGTATAGAGAACTTAGAGGAATGAATGTATGGTGAAGGGGTGGTATTTATAAGGAGTTAAAGTAGGGTAAAAGGGGGAGAGAGGCAGACGGGCCTGTTCGTGCATAGCTGCTGTCCAGCAGCTTTGGTGAGTGTTTGAGAGGGTTTGTGAGGGGTTTTCTTGGTGGTTAAGCTAAGTTAATATGGGTAGGATATTAGGGTATGGGTTAGGGTTAATGGGCACGGGTTTTGGTGGTATTTGGAGCGGGTTTTGGGCTCGGGATTTGAGCTGCAAAACAGGGGGCTGTTTTGTGTATGCGGGCTGTTTGGGGGTGATTTGGGGCACGATTTGGGCCGTGGTTATGGGGTTCGAACTGGGGTTGGATGGGTAGAGGCTTAGGTTGGTTAGTGTACTCGAGATTCGTGCCAACTCGTAAATAAAACGGGCTCAAAAACCGAGCTATAATCGAGCTCCAAAACGCGTGTTTAAAACGAGTTCTTTTCGATTTTTAAATCGATTTTTCAAATCAATTAACACATTAAAATAAATGATTTTTCAAATAAAATATACTCATAAAATGATTTTTCAAATCAAATATTTATTTTATTTTCAATAAAATAAACTCAAGAAAATAAATTCAAAACAAAATAAAATAAATTGAAATCACCTTAAAAAGGCTTTAATTTAAATATCATTTAAATTAATAAAATGAATTCACTTAAAAAAACATTAATTTAAATATCATCTAAATTAATAAAATACTTCATCGACGACGCCCATTCTACATCGTAAAACGAGCTCCAAAAAATGACAGTGACAACTAAATAAATACATGTGTCCTATCATCATCGGGTGTTTGTCGGGTTCTCTATAAATTCCAATATCGACGGATACGGGTATCTACAATATTGTTCTATTTCTTTACCACAATTTATATACGATATCATTTCGATTTTTGATTCAAATCTCCTTAAAACATCGTAACTAAAGACAAATATGAATTTGCTTCTAAAACCTCAAATGAACCATTGATAAGGATCTCTTGTAAAGAGTATAGATTAAAGTTATTCATTATCAAACAGGTTTTTGATTCATGAGTAACACTTCTACTTACAATGGATTATGTTTCATATACTTAATTGAATTAAGTAACTTGAAGCGATAAATTGTTTTGGTAATTAGTTTTGTCAGAATTCGTAATTGACTAAAATAGCGCAACCACTTCAATGAAAGTTTTAAGACTAAAACGAACAAATGAAGAGAAATCTTCATGAATTCAATTTTGCTTCTCAAAGCAAAGACTCATTGAAATGAGTGGGAGCATTCTCTTAAACCGTTAAGATGAGGACGAGGTTCAAGAAGTAAAGATAATAATGGAATTGATACAAGGTAATGTTAAAAGTAAAGTTGTTGAGAATAGCGATACTAAACCTATCAATCCCGACTGATAAAGTTTCCATTGTCTTAAATGTTGGACACGAGAAAGGAAACTACCCCAAATTATTGAAGAATCAACAAGTTAGTTGTGGGACATCTAATGAGACCTTCTTCTTTAAATGTTTATTTGATTAAACATAAATTTTGCTAGTACTACTTCGTCAATATTAGAAACCAGTGGAGGTTTTCATCATTGTGTTCGTTACATAAGATGATTAGAATATGACGACTAGCATCAATAATGTCGAGAGATAGAGTAATTGTGTACTCAATCTAGTTTTTGGATTTAAAGTTGTACTTAATTATGACTATTAAGTGCATAAAATCTAAATACGAATATAAACTTGTTAAGATACAAAAGAGGTTTTCACTTTTGTGACCCTATACACCACGATTTGATGTATGGCTAGCCCATTATCAAGGTGATTATATTCTAAACCAAACTAGAATGATATATCATGTAGATGATGTAAGATTCAAATTGGTAACCCAAGATTAAACCTTAAATTTTGGAATGATGAACGCAAAGAGTTATCAAGTACTCTTGAAACCATTAGATTGTTAATGGTGTATGCTTATCTTCTATTCAAAGGAAGATGTCTCGTGCCTTTTGGTTGAAAAGGAGATCGAGTTTGTAAATCATCGATCCAAAATAGGTTAATCATTTTCTTTTACCAACGATTTAAGTTGACGCTAATATGTTCACTTAATAAGGTAAATAGAGAAATCTTTGAAGAATTTCAAAGAGTTCAAGGAATCACGATTTAAGTCGTGATGGGATTATCAAAGTGAAGACTTTGATATAAGCCAAAGGAAATGTGATATAGTATCACAAGTTAATCTCTCTTAGCACGCATTATGGAATAATGTGTGATTAGATAAGAAATCAAACGCTATTCGATATGGTTTGAACTTCAATCAAGTTACTTTGAGTTACTTGATCCTTTTGGGGATTTTATCATTTTTGTCTAAATTATTTTTCCACTAAAACGAATCATATGAGATATGAAATGGTAAGGGTACCATGTTTGTAAGTTTTTCACAAGAAACAAATGCTCATTTTTCCCTTTTCGAATATCACGAGTACGACGGGTTTGCGGCTCGTGAAGCTGTCTTTCTAAAATACAAGTTTATTTCTAGAAGACAGAGTGGGAGAAATTATTCAAGAGTCACAAAGAATGTTATGTCGCAAGAAACTGGTCTTTCTTGGCTACATGAGACGTTTTGTGTAAAATATTGTTTCTTCAAAACCTAGGAGGTTAAATTCGTCACTTGTTGAAAATGATGAATTCATGCTACTTTTAAGAAAGTAAAGAGCTTATAACTTACAAAGGAAATCATTTGATTCAAGTTAGTTACTTCTGGAAAGTAATGAACATATGACTTACATAAGAGTGTTTAAGTCACAACTCAATACAAGGCTTAGAGCCATGAAAATCCGAAATAAAAGGCTTGATTAGTGACAAAGGGTTTTATACTAATAAAGACAGATTTCAAGGTTTGATTTGTTGCAAAAGGTTTTTGCACCAATTGAAATGCTTAAGTCTATTTGGATCTTCTTAGGGATTGTGTTTCATTATTATGAAATACATAGCGAGTGAATCTAAAACCCACTTCTTCAATAGAAGGAATGTATTCAATACATATCATGAGTTTAGTAGATTCTTGCAATCCTAAGATAATGTGAAACTTAAGAGAGGGTCTTAAGTAGGACATCAATGAGTTAGAATCAACATTTTGATCATGTGATAAAACATTTCTCGATAAATCGAGAAGTTGTGTTTATACATGAAGTTTAGTGGGAGTTACGGAAATTTTTAATTAGTCTTATATGTGGATGGCATATTGATCATTGCGAATGATGTAAGACTTTTGGAGTATTATAATACATCTTGAATATCCGGATTTATGAAGATAAATCCACATGATATTAGCGTCAGTAAGAAGTCTTATGTTGATAAGATTCATGACTAGTTCAATTAAATTGAACATATTTGATTGATTACATTTGCTTCCGCTGCCGGATCAATTAAAAAGAAATGATGTATAACACTTCATATGCTTTATGATGAATTGTTTTCAAAAATCGAATTTAAGTAATCTTTACCAAGTAAGCTATAAAGATTACCCTTAAGTGCTTGCAGAAGCATTAAGGAAGCAAAGCAAAGTGTTTATGATGCAATTTTGTGTAAGGGTGTTACACAAGTGACAACTGACAATTGAGATTGCGCATGGTTTCCGACAAAAACCATAATCAAAACACGTTAGGATGGTTAAGATACCATTGTGGCAATGTTAATTAAGAAGTAGATTTTCTAGAATCGTTCTAGGCAATAAAGAACAATGAGAGATATTTATAACGGAAATTGAGTACACTTGCAATCATGACGTGTGCAAGAAGGATGAGTCTCGCACACTGTGAAAACAGTGGGAGCTGTTCTTAGGCTAGAGGGCCTATGTCTTGATTGGATCTCGACACGTACTCAGAAAGTTTTGTAATGCAAATGTATACATTACAAAGGAAAACGAGTATGTAGTAGGGTTAAGTAAGGTACAAGAAATTGATAAAACCTACTAACCAAAGCCTTCTCATAGGCTTAACATGATGAGTCATGTCATTTCAATTGAATTGAAATGAACAACTACATACAAGATCAAATTAGATTATAGAATATGAAATAGTAATCAGGCATTGACTATTCATATGTGATAATCGCATTTGTCGTTCGAGTTTTTCTTTAAAAACTCCTTTTATACTTTGTTACATCCAAACGGGTTGTAGTGACAATTGAACCCCGTTAACGTGAACACGGATTAACATTGTATTCACCCATAGTCACTTGTATGAGGTGACGTCTCGAAATGACTAGAGTGTGATGCGATTGATGGCAAGTTCAAGTGCCATAGAGTCATGTGAGATGACTAGTCGATCACATAGGCAGACTGTTAGGAACACTTTGTCGGGCCTTATGACCGCTTATAGAGTTCTGGCAATTTATATAGCCTGGTCGTGGCGAGAGCTGCTATAGTATTCTAATGAGTCGATTCTTTTGACTAAAGACTGTTCGCCTAAGATGGCACGATTTTGATTAACTTTGATTTGTGTTACTACGACCTTCGTAAATGGGGTCAAATGGGCATATTTTGGGTTATGATGGCTGTGGCTAGTCGATGGGAATAAGTGCGATAGGAATTGTCCACCCCCTTGTCAGGGTTAAAACAATATCTCAGGGCCACTCGAGGAGTAATGAACTGGAAATGCGTGGCCACGCTCGGAAGGTATCTATGATAGATAAATCCGGTCAATCAGTTATTCTCCAGATCGAGGAAACCACTCTCGATATGATCACTTGCAAGTACGACCTGAAAGACACCTTGCATTGAGTGGGAGATAGTAATAGGACAAGAGAATTGGTGACGCACACTTGTCGAGGACAAGTGGGAGATTGTTGGGAAATGTGTCCTCAACAATAGTGCGATCACATGATTTAAATATCATTATTAAATCTCATTTTAAGAATATATGTGGGATGTAATATTTTACAGTCAACTGGTCCACACATATCGGTAATGATTGGCTGACTAGAGTTTGACATTACTGTCGTGCGACGGTGGTGATCAGTTGATCCCCTTAGGTCATACCTATAGGGAAATACTCTTAATTGTTATTTAATTAATCGTATACCGATACGAGTTAATTAAATTACTTAAAATTGACGGATGATTTTGTGAGTATAATTTACGTATCTTATTGTAAATATGATTAAATAAGACACGATCTAAGTAATCGGATTATTTTATTACTTGGATGAAATTATTGTTTACAGAAACAATTAAAACGGAATGAATAAATTATTATAAATACAGAATGTTGTAGTTTATAATTTGGAAACATTTTTGGTACGAGTAATTACGAATTACTAGTCGATTTTGTAAATGACATATTTTATGAATATGCTGATTTTTAATATGATAAAAATACATTGCATTGTAACATGTCATGTAACATGTTACATGTGACAAATTTGACAAATGACAAAATAAAATGGATTCTCCATTTTATACCTAAAACCGAAAATATGGGTGTGTGTATAGTTTATATTGTGTTATTTATTTTTAAATGGAAACACAATCATAACACTAGGTACTAGGCTTGCATGCCTAGTCTCTTGTGAAGAGCAAAAATGAAAGGCATTGGGCATGCTACCCAAGGCCACATTTTCGGCCACCCTAAGGAAATAAGAAGAGTTTTTCTTTTTCAATTTTTATTCATTCATAATTTATATACAACATTTCTAGTGTAAGAAATGTCCCTCTCTCTATCTTTTGTGAAAACTCTAGAGAAATAAAAATCTCAAAATCACTCTCTCTCAACCGAAATATATGAGAGAACAAAAATATTTTGTGTCAAATTTTAAGTAAGACTAATCTTAATACTAGATCATATTATTTTAGTCTTTAAGATGTATTCCTTGGGTATATGCTTTTGGGAGGGATTCTACATTTGAGTCCTTGTTCATCCATTTGAAGAGCTCAAGAACAAGTGAGTAGGAGAACTCACTTGTGCCCATAAAATCCGAAACATTCAATGTAAGATGATGATTTCTTCTTTATATTGTTTAGTAGTTTGCATGCATAAGATCATTTGTTAATTTTATGACAAAATTAAATCAAAACATATATGAATATGTTAGTAAAGATCTACATTTCCTTCATGATGTTCCTGGCCTCCTTTTTTGATTTGAAACAAAAGTTATCTTTAGCTCAGACGAAGAAGAAAAGGAATGGCAAACATAAATGAAAGAAGATGAATGAAGAGTGATGAATTCGATTTACCAAGCTCTTCACCGTCCTGTAGGACAAGTGACCCTCCGTCGCCCAAAGCAAGTGCCTACTGTCCCAGGTCTCAGCTCACGCAGGTGCTCCCCTTAGCTGGCGACCACCCCATCCAACGTTGGCCCGTCTCGAGGCCTCCTCCTCCTCTAGGACGTCGTCCTCAGCAACTGTCACAGCAGCATTGAAAGCCTCCTCCAACGCTTCCTCAAGCACCTGAGAAGGGTCAACAACAGTGTCCACGTCCATGGTATCCCTCCCGGATGTAGAAGCCTCGTCACCTTCAAAATTAAAGTAAATTTAGGCCGCGTCAAGTGACGACAAGCCTTGATTAGGGGATTTTCGAGTTTTCGGAGCTCCGAAATCGCTCTTTTCTCGCAATCTTTGGCATATTTCCCACAAACCCGTCCGCTCATGTGGTAATTTGGGTCAAGTCAAGCCTAAGTTGAAGCCTAGTCATGGGTTCGAGTCGGAATTTCGACAGCATTTCGTTATAACGACGATTATGCCCTAGAAAGTGTCCTAAAAAAGCCATCACAAACCAAAATTCCGAGATGGTAGGAAGTTTACCCATCATACAAGGATTCCAAATATCAAGTTTCGTCACAAATGGGCAATCCTAAGGCTATTTTCGAAGCGATTTACGGTTTAGCTGTGAAACCGTCTCAATTTCACTCAAATGCTCAAAACTCAATGAAAATTCAAAACAAATACATGGTTATGATCCTTATATTACCAATTAGCCATTTACAAAGTCAATTTTGCAAGGCAAAATCATTTGGGGAAAAAGCCCCAAATTTTCGACTAATTAGGGTCGAAAACCCTAATTTTGTCGATCTCAGTTGATCAAAAATGGAAGATAAATGCAAGATTGATACACATACCTCGATTAGTCATGGCAAATGCAAGCTTTTGGATCAAATTTTGACGAAAATGGTTGGAATTTGAGAGAGAAATTGAGAATTTGTGTTTCGAAATAATGAAGTAAAACCCTCTGTTTCATCGAGTTTTTACGCAGGAAAGACACGCCCAGGAATAGACGCAGCAAGTGTTGCCCCTCTTCCAAGGGACGCAGCTCTTGCTGCGCCTCTTCCTCAAACTCCCCTCATACGAATTTTCAAAAATTCGTTATGAGTTCGTTATTTTGTGGGCCCATCTTTGGTGCGCCTCTTCCTTGATGTCATATCGCATATTTGATCCGTTTGACGTATATTCTTCACCCGGATCCACATCTTCCAAGCCAACAGCAAATTATCGATATTTTTATCTAATACCGAGCTTGTCACAACAAGCGGTTCTTCTTTGAGAGGTGTTTCGACACACCTTTATTTTGTTCCCCCAGCGAGAGTACCCTGATAGACACTCCCTCTCGAGACATGAAGATCAGTTCCCGATGATGTTCCCCCAGCGAGAGTTCACGACCGACAGTCATTCCCTCTCGAGACATGGAGATCAACATCGACCCCAAGCTCTTTCGAAGTTTGTTTGAAGCCGACCACAAGCAGATTTCCCCCAGCAGTTCCAGACTGTGTCCTGCTGTCTTCGCCCAATATCGCGTTTTGTTTCCCCTGGAGTTTCAAGGAATTTCAGGTGTGGTCTCTTCTTATGGCTGGCGAGCCTCCGTACGTAGTCTAATGGACTTTAAACGACCCTCCCCGACAGTCGACAGACTCTAAAATGTTCCCGACGACAGGTCCTTGGCTCAGACCCCTTGAGCCGCCTCGCGTCGCCATAGTCGTCAAGTTGTAATCTTCGATTGACCTGATGGCTATACTTTGACTTTCGCCTTGTCTAAGCCTCAGTCAAAGTAGGGGCTCTGTAGATACCTCATTTCTGCACCTCCCGCAAACCACCCGGTGATGATTGGGCCGCATGTTTGGTACGCGGAACGATTTGTGATAGTTCGTAAGTTTATCGTCAAGTGATCGCTCAAACACTTATGTCTACATCATAAATGTCATCTACGTGCCGATACGGTTGTTTTGGCAGTAATTAGGGTACATTTGGAGTCCGGGTCATAAAACCGTCTTCATTTTCCAAAACCGAGTCAGAATGTTCTGGAATGTTCCGGATATTTCTATTCCATATTTTATAAATCTTTTAATCTTTGGCAAATATTTCCCGTAATATTCACACAAAATATTAAGGAAAACAAAATTAATCCGTTATTCCATAACCAAAACACGGAAATCTTTCTTCCGTAGGTGGAAACCACTTGGGAAAGGACGCAGCAAGTGATGCGCCTCTTCCAAGAGACGCAGTGTCTGCTGCGCCTCTTCCCAAGTCCTTTTCTGCGTATTTTTCGTATCTTTTCATATATTTTCGAGATTCACTTCCAAAGTTTCTCCGAAAACCCTACTTCCTCCACGTGATTAGTATAAATAGAGACCTTCGGTCTCACATATTTCTCACGCGAGTGTCCGCCCTTCTCTTCTCCCTTTGCATTCTAGACCACGTTCTTACTTTTTGGCGTCTACGTGCTTGAACTTTCGACCACGTAAGCTCGGATCTTTCTGAGTACCAGCCTGGTTTTGCATGACCGACTAATTTGACCAACTCCACCATAATCAACTTTAATCAATCTGTTTTAATTCCTCTTACGAGGGCACTTTCGTCTACATTCGAGTCGAGCATCACTAAACGTATACTTAGTTTATCTCGTTTCGTCAAACATGTAAGTCTGAGGGTGTACAATCCTTATTTTATCTATTGTTATTTACTTTTGTAATCAGTAATGTAAGGCTTATGTCGAAAGTATTTCTAAAACCGATTTCTAAAACTATGATTTAAACCCTTTTTACGAATTATCAGAAGACAGACGTCGAGAAAGGACGCAGCAACTGCTGCACCTCTTCGAAGGGACGCAGTACCTGCTGCGCCTCTTTGTGAGGCTGCCGCAGTTCCTGCTTCCTTTCTTCTTCCTTCGTCTTTTGTTAATTTGTTCGTTTTTCTTTTGTTTTTGTTTGTTCTATGCTTCTTTAATATAACAATCTGAACATAATAATCTAACATATATCATTAATCATTAGTAATTAATTTGTCATTAATATCCCGACTTAAATCCCAAGTAAACCAATATTTGCGGGTTTTCGTCATTAAAATCAATTCGGTTTTTAGAGGTTCGATTCATCAATATCGGGTCTCTGGAATTCGTCGTTGATATATTTTTCACCTGTTATTTATCGTATCCATCATTAATTCGTCATTAATAACCTGTTTAACTAATTAGTTTGTTAATTTGTTAATTAATCAACCTTGTAATTTTGTAATTAACTCATATTGTTTAATTTCATCCATGTTTATTGCTTTCATGACCATTAATCATATGTAAATAACCTGCTAATCACTTTCATCCGAGTTAATTGTTCATAATCAATCATTAAATTCACCAACGAATATTAACGACTTGCAATTCCGGCTTCACAGCCAGAACTGAGCCAAGGAACGGACGCAGGAACTGCTGCGCCTCTTCCAAGGGACGCAGCTCTGTTGCGCCTGTTCCTGGTTGTTTTCTGTCTCTGAATTCCCGTTTTGCTTTAACTTAGTTTATAGTTTACGTATTTAACTAACTACTAATCGTATTATCATCCTAATTCCTATTCGCTAATTTATTTATTTATTCTTTTCTCAAACTATCCGTTTTAAAAGTATTTTCGACATAAATCGATTAATCCGATGTAATTATTGTAATTTTTCATTATTGTATTTATTATTATATTTCTTGTATTGCTTGTATTCCTTCATATGTAATCAACTTAAATTTCAACCTTGACATTAATTGTATGTTAAACTACTTGTTCACCGACTTAGTCTAATTCTCACATACTAGGATTAATCTAATGAAAGTTGTATTGCATGCATATAATCGACAATATATCGAGTATAGATGATTTTCCGTAATCATTAGTAGAGGCCGCTATCGAGGCGGGCGGGATTAGATGTTTGATCAAAAGAGCTTCCTAATACGTACCCTCACCCCTTACTCCAGATCTCTGTGAACATCCGTGTTCATTGGCATCCACGAGAGTCATTCTAGACATAGAATGCTAAGGGTAACGAGTTCTTGGTGTTCATGTCACTACTTTGTGTCTTGACATGGCACGAGGTATTCGAACGGTTTCCAATTTTCCACAATAAATTGGTGGCGACTCCACAAATGCAAACGCTTATTTTCCCAAGCGCCCCCGTGGGCCCACGTCCACAACATGAAACGATGTTTAAAATATAATTTACACGTATTTGTGCGACAAATATAAGAACCAATATAGACCCGTAAATGGGACATTGGACCGTGCAAAAGAAGTTAGTGGATGATCATAATCATTTCACTTTTACTTGTTTTTCTTCCATAAGTGTCATATGATCATTATGCATGTCATAATGTTTTTAGACAAAAATTGAAACAAGTCCACTCCTACACACTACCCCTTCCACCCGGTTTTCCTCCTTTCATTAAGACCATTTTTTGTTCATTTTTGCATGTAAG
The DNA here is from genome assembly GCF_048544455.1 of Silene latifolia. Taxonomy (NCBI): domain Eukaryota; kingdom Viridiplantae; phylum Streptophyta; class Magnoliopsida; order Caryophyllales; family Caryophyllaceae; genus Silene; species Silene latifolia. Next base: position 135,767,430 of record NC_133526.1, read on the forward strand.
CTCATTCATGTGTTTTGCATGTGAACAAAAACTACTTATCTCTCCAAAATTATTAGCCATCCTTTACTTTAGTAAACTAAAATAAATAATTACTAAGAGTGTTAGTAATATTTACATATTATCAAGGGAATTATTCTAACTAGTTACTAGTAAATTCTTATTAGATTAATTGGGTTGAGTTCTTGGGTGCACATTGTTAGGAGATCCTCTCTTTGAAGATTTGTTAGGAGGATCATCCTTTTGTTATAAGCTCAAGAACAATCAAGGTAGGAGATCTTGATTATTGTGCCCATATTACCATAAAAATCTATGTAAGGAAATTGTTTTTCCTTAACTTTCATTTTTATGCTTTTATATTTGCATGCATGTTACATAGATCACCAAAATGATAAATTATGAGATAATTTAATTTTTATTAGAGAGTCTAATATGGATCTATGATCTTTCAAGTGGTATCAGAGCTTAGGCTTGTAATTTGCATGTTGATTTTAAGCATATTAATAAATTATGAGATAATTTATAAAAACTCAAAAATTGTGTTAGAAGAGGTTTTAGCACGAAATTTTTGGAGCATGCACACCTTCTGATCTCAAAAGATTTGTGGTAAAGTTTGGTGATTTATGAAGTTATTTTGCTATTTTTAATGATTTTTGGTAGAAAACCGAGTCAAAATGTCGTATTTTAGTTATAAATTGACTAAAAATAGTTAAAGGATGATTCGAGCCATGGAATTTTTATGGTGTTTCATGCATGTCTTATACTGATTGTATGCAAAAGTTTGAAAGTTGGTTTGAATTTTTGCAGGTTTATTGATTTTATGAGATAAAAGTCGATAAAAGTGAAATAAATTAATCATAATTTAGAAACAATTGATTCTGCCCTTGATAAATTTATGTACATTTGAAAATATTATTTAAATGTTAAAAGTGAATTTTAAAATGTGTTTTCACCTTGTTTTGATGTTTATTGGTTTTAGTGATTAAAAACCGATAAATATCGATCTTTTTCTTAATAAATTTTATCCGGATTTTTGGGGCAATTTTTCTGATATTTTGGTGTTCTTGGGAGTGTTCCAGAATACTCAAAATTTTTGTTTCAATTTTTTGGGTAATGTTTTCAATTATTTTGGATTTTTACTTAAAAATTATGATTTTACCGATTAAATTAGCAAAATATCACCAAATCAAACTAATTATTCATCATAAAATTAGTGAGGACTAATTTTGAGGTTCAAAACATTTTAGACAATTAGTTTTCACTTAAACAAGATTTAAGAGTTGATTATTGATTTTTACATGTTAAAAATCGATTAAATTCACAAAACCGAGATGGATATCAACGATTGATAGATAGGGCGATTTTGGCATCATTTTACAGCATTTTAAGCATATTTATTTAATTTGAATGAATGATTGTCATTTATTTAAAGTATTTATCTTATTGTACGTAGTATGGCCTAGTTTATTTTAATCGTTATTACCCGAAATGAATGGGAATATCGATTTGTTTGTAATTAAATACGATCTCGTATCGTCGGTTTGTAATTAATTAATAGTTTTATTTATTTTATTAATTAATGTATAATAGGAATAGCTATGTAATTCAATTGTAATAGTTATTCTTACCGGCGTTTCCAAAAGACGGATTACATCGAGACGGAGTCTATTTTTGGAAGGTGTTCCAAATCCCACAAGAAGGAGCCACTTTTGGAATGAAGAGGCAAGGGACCAAGGGGTTGGTTTCCGATATGTAATAGTCTAGTTTTTATTAACTAGGTGGCCATACTAGGATTTATTCATATGCTTACTTGTTTGCTTGTTTTTATTTTCGCGCATGCCAAAATCGCCATTCACATGCATTTTATTTTCGCGGTTGTCAATTCACGTCATTTACATTCACCGACTTAGTTCACTTATAAAGAAATTATGACTAAATTGACAAGATCTCTCACATAACTAAAATTGAGATTAGCCTTACCAATTAGTAACACCTATGAATCTCTTGTTCATTAGAGCCACGCTCGCCCAAGCGGGGTGTTCTCTTTTTACCTTGAGTAAGTAGGGTGGTAAGCGGATATCACACGCCAAAATTGGTTGGACTCAACGGGATATAAGACGGTCTTGTGTTCCGGGGCTAGTAGATGGATTTAAGGAAATTCGTCAACCAAGAGTTCTAGAGGTAGAATTAGTCAACGTGACTTACCGAATTTACACAATTATGGGATATTTCGCCCAAGCGATGCTCATTTTTGTTTAATATTTGGGTCTTGGAATCATTTATATAATTTAGTGGGAGATCATTATATAAATGTTAAAACTTGTTAAAGATGTTTCACAAGTAAAATTATAACATTGAATGTTAATTTTTCCTATTTTTCGTTCATTCTCATAAATGTATGACATCGCGCACTTGATCCTCCTTTCTCTATTTATTGTTATACGTGTTTCATTCTTTCATAGAAAACGGTTTCTTTGAAGGAATTAATGATTGGTAACATGAGTTACCAATTCACCTACATAAGCTTACAACGATTTTTGCGGTTATTATACAACTTAATTAACGACCATACATATTAAAAACGGGTTTCATGTTGCAAACTCATATTACGAGTTTAAAAGGAAGTCACATTTTATCAAGAGAGTCTTGATTTCGGAAGTGACACCTCCGTCATGATGATGACATATTAGTTTTAATTACTCAAGTGTAATTCAAAAGTTTGCGGAAAGAGTTTTCAAAAACAATTATAATACTCCAATATGATACCGTCAAATGGCTCACTTCGAGAAAGGCCAAATCGATTGTTTATGCGCTAAATGAAAGATCATAGATCCATATTAGACTCTCTAATAAAATTAATTTATCTCATAAATTGTCATTTAGGTGATCTATGTAACATGCATGCTAATATGAAAGCATAAAAAGAAAGTATAAGGAAAAATAATTTCCTTACATTGAATTAGTGGTAAAAGGGGCACAATTTAGTTCACCTTACAAGCTTGTTCTTGAGCTTATACCAAATGGAAGATCCTCCTTGCAAATCTTCAAAAAGAAGATCTCCTTCTTGTTGCACCCAAGAACTACCCCAAAAATATTAACAAGTATTGAACTAGAACTTGTTAATATTGTACCCTTGATATTATTAGTAATATTACTAACTAGTCTTAGTAATTATATATTTTTTACTAACAAGCTTAGTAAAGATGAGTAATATTTTTAGAGAGATGTTGAAGAATTGTTCACATGCAAAGTATTGAGTGAAGAAGTGAGGTAGTATAAATAAATGAACAATAGATGGAGTGAATAGGAAGGGAAGTGGCGGGTGGAGGTGGGGTGAGGGAGTGGACAAATTTGTCTTATGTTTTTCATCTTACATCACATGCAAACTCTTACATAAGGTAAATTATGGTAGTATACAAAATAAGGTGAAATAATTATGTGAGTAATCATCCACTACTGTTATTTTACACGGTCCACTTGACCATTTACGGGTCCATGTTGGTTCTTATATTTGTCGCACAAATCCGTGTAATTTTTATTTTAAACATCGTATCATGTTTAAATACTTCCATAATTAATTCGTCCAATTCACTCCGTAAATATACGTGTATCACTACACATACTATTTACGTACTAATATTAATCACATTAATCAATTAGTACAATTTTAGTAAATTAACAGTTAATTAACTAAAACCCGTATTCCAAAACTTATTATTCAATTATCGCATAATTAAATAATAACTGCCGCTCCTCGAGTTCGCAACTCGAAATCTCTCTAAAAATAATCGACTAACTTTTTAGTCTACAAATCAAGGGACTAAATAAATTGTATCTCATACAATTAATTAGTTGTCTATTGGGGTTCGTTCCCTTAGGTGTGACCGAAAGGGGTCAGTTGATCACCGCCGTCTCACGACAATAAGGTCAAACTCTAGTCAGCCAACCGTTATCGATTTACGTTAATCAACTGACGAGGATCAAATAATTAAATATCTGATGATATTCCATTAATGAGATTTATTATGTTAACGCACTATTGTGGAGGACACTAACTCCAACAATCTCCCACTTGTCCGACACAAGGTGTGCGCTACCAATTCTCTTGTCCGTTTTAATCTCCCACTCAATGCAAGATGTCTTTCAGGTCGCACTTGCACATGAACACATCGTGAGTGGTTTTCTCGATCGGGAGTGTGACTACCTGACCGGAAAAATCTCTCACAGATTACTTCCGAGCGTGGCCATGCATTTGTAGTCATTAACTCCTCGAGTGGCCTTGAGATATAGTTACCCAGCGTGGGTGGACAATTCCTGTATGCCCTATCTATCCTATTGCACAATACAGCTTACCATAACCTAGTAAATGCCCTTTTGGCCTCCTTTCACGGCACGACCTAGGACAAAAACCAAAGTCACTCGGAAACTGCACCTGCTCAGATAATAGTCTCCAGTCAAAAGAATCGACTCATTAGAACATCTTAGAGATCCCCGCCACGACCAGGCGTCTATAATAGAACTTAGGGACTCTCTAAATGGTCACTGTCCGGCAAAGTGTCACACATTCTGCCTATGTAATAGACCAGTCATCACATATGACCTTATGGTGTTGAACAACCATCAATCGACTTACAATCTAGTCACTCCAAGACGTCACCTCATTAAGTGACTAGGGACAAAATACAATGTTCATCTTATTCACTTGAATATTGTTCAACATTGTCTCCACAACTTATTCGGATAAACAAGGTATTTATGTTTTCAGTCAAACTGAATAATTGAGTTCTTAAAGAAACTCTAACAATGAATGCGATCATCACTTATGTAAATATCAATACTCTATCCAATATTTGCATAACGATCTTTAGCAATTAAGTTATACTCCTCAATTCACATTGAGATGACATAACCATCATGTCTACCTTATGCCAACGGCTTTGGTTAGAGGATTAGCAACCGTTGCATGACTCTAATTTCCATTGCTATTTGCCTTTGTTCTATGCAATCTTTTCATCACATAGAGCCTTTTTAAGTACATGTCTAAACAAGTTTTTAGACTCTTTTTCTAAAGCCAGTCAAACACTCCCACTGTTTTCACAGTCTCTCGGGAGACGATATTCGGCTAACGGAACTACTCTAGTTCCATTAAATTCCGGTTATCAACTATCTCTTTTACAATATCGAATGCTGTAATGTACTTACTTTTTCGTTCATGATTTGTACGTATAACACTTATACATACACATTCTTCATATGACATCTTTTATGTATGACTCCTCATACATATCTTCTTTATACATGTATAACTTCTTATACATATATGTATAACTTCTTATACATATTATTCTTTATGCACATAACTCTTACATGCTAACCATTCCTTAACGAGGCTCATAACATCTTATAAGCATAGGAATGTTTCCGTGTAATCCTTTTACACACAATTCATATATTCCTCCAGTCAAGAGTAAATCCTCAGTGCTTCTTAAGTACTCAAGGATGCTCTTGATAATCATCTAGTGACACTCACTAGAAAATGATAGGTAATGATATTCTCAATATGATAAGTCCCGACGAGAGAAGCTTTTAGCATATTTAATAGATCCTGCAGCGGAAGCACAAGAGATCATATTAATTGTTCAACAACTTGAACGGCTCAAGAATCTTATCACATAAGTCTCTTGACTAAAATGATAATATCCATGGAGATCTATCTCATTAGATCCGGATGTTTAAGATGCGCCATGCTACTCTCAAATATTCACCCGAGAATATTTCTAGTCACTAATATGTCAAACACATATTTAGACTAATAAACATCACATTAGCTACATTTCTAGTCACTAATATGTCAAGAACATATTTAGACTAAGAAACTCACTTTAGCTCCCACTAAACTCCATGTATCATCATGGTACCTTGACACTCGAGTAATACCATTTTGATAGACTACATGATTGAACCCAAAGTTCTAACTCTTTGACGTATATAGATCACAAAAAGGGATTTTTCAAACATGCCAGGCTTCTTAGCATTGACAAAATCAACAAAACTTCTCCCAAGGCGAAAGTTTCGTTATCCTTTTGCCTAAACTCCTCCTCATGAGAGGCTATATTGCTAAGACCATACGAATTGATAAAGGCATTTGGGTTGTCACAAACTCTCTATAACAAGCCCAAATTTTAAACATCTTATGTAACCTTTACAACAAGATCAAGGTAACCAACCAAAGTATTCACCTTAAATCAAGTCTCGAAAACATCTCGTGTTTCGTTCTTTATCGCATAATGTGCAAGGAGATCAATTCGAATTGCATGGGGACACGCCATCACATAGAGTTCATACTATAGAAAAGCCTTTGATGAGGGTTTATGATTCGTCACTTTTTAAAAGTAACGCAATATTATCGCAAAATTATCTCCTTATAACCACTGAGCCACAATAAAGAACGTCTTCTTGCATTGTACTCACCACTGAGCCTCAATAAATAACGTCTTCTTGTATTGTACTCAGTTTGTGGGTCTTGGACTTCCGCAAGTACAAAATTTCTCCCACTCTGTCTTCCAGAAAATGAAAATATTTCTGGAAAGACAGTATTATGAGCCACAAACTCTTTGTTCTCGTTTTGGAGGAGTAAAAACCAAGTGGTTCAATTTTGGATAACCCTCACAAATACATAAATTGGTTCTGAACATAAACATTTATGGTCCCAAATGTATAAAAAGACAAGTTAGGGACTCTCCCTATCCATATCTCATATGGAGTCATTTAGGCTATTATAGTCGGGTTGCAAACTTTTAGTGAGAAAATAGCTTACAAAATTGCGAAAAACCTCAAACTATATCTCATAAAGTTCGGTTTATATACTTGACTACACCATACTCTATGGTGTCCCAAGGAGAAGGTATTATGTGAACTGGTTCACAATCTTCTTAGTGATTATCAAGGTCATTACTTGATATTACCCATTTGATCTTCAAAGTCATTACTTTGAAACTCCCGATCAACATCTTGATCTTGACGTGCTTTTGGTTTACTACTTCATTTTGAAAATATAACACGTTTCAAAAATCACTTTTATGTCTTATTAAATAGATACGAGGTTTTCATATCTACTTAACATTATGGTAAAAGTAACGAAGAATATATATAACCAACTATTGTCCTTACACATCCGTATGTATATGGTCAATCACCTCACTATTGTGTTTCTTTTCTACAAAAGAAAAACATAATACATGCACACATACCATAAGACTCACAATCAAATGGTTGTTTAATGTGCTTTTCGTTTACTCGTTTGAAACGAATTTACTTGAGGTTTGATCAATTGGGTTCACCAGATTAGAGACTTTAAAATCTACAAGATAGTATAACATTTAATTTTCGTGAAGAATGTAAAATTCCTCTAACTTAAGTGGTCTAAACCAACCACCAAGTTATCATAGGAGTAGGTACAACATTTTGTTTTAAATCACATGAGTGATGCCTTCTATGTATAAACATAGATGATTACATTCTTTTAAAACCAAATTTAGGTGCATTTGTCCCTATCGAAATCATTTCTACTCTAGCACCATTTCGATATAAAAATGTCCTATGCTAGACGTCTTACGTTTTATCAATTCATGTAAACTTCTTTACAAAGAAATGACCCGTAGTTGGTATCTCATACCAAGATAGTGGAACTAGCCTATCCATTGAGTAGATGTCTCTTTCAACTTTGTTCTATCGCATACATCTAGGGTCGATTCCTCTTAACTCCCACTCACTTTCACATTCCTCTTTGCTTCAATCAAGCAAAAATGAATCTCATGAACACCTCTCTTCATGTCATTTGTGATATTTTATACACTTAGTAAGAGTGAATTACTATAAAGTGAGTGAAACATGTGGCAAAATCTCAACTTCTTGTGAAATTGGACTACCTAACTATTCAATTGTTATCATATGCCTAAATTCTTTAGCGCATAAAAAATCGATTTGGCTTTTATTGAATTGAGCCATTTGACGGTATTATATTGGAGTATTATTTGTGTTTTTGAAAACTCTTTTCGCAAACTTTTGAATTACTCTTGAGTAATTAAAAACTAATATGTCATCTTCATGACGGAGGTGTCACTTCCGAAATCAAGACTCTCTTGATAAAATGTGACTTCTTTTTAAACTCGTAATATGAGTTTGTAACATGAAAACCCCTTTTTAAATATGGATGTTAAGTTGTATAATAATCGCAATAATTGTTGTAAGCTTATGTAGGTGAATTAGTAAATCATGTTATCAATCATTGCTAACGAATTCCTTCAAAGAAACCGCTTCCTATGAAAGAACGAAACGAGTATAATAATAAATAGAGGATGAAGTGCGCGATGTCATACATTTATGAGAATGAACGAAAAATAGGAAAAATTAACATTCAATGTTTTAATAATACTTGTGAAAAACATGTTCAACAAGTTTTAACATTTATATAATGATCTCCCACTAAATTATATAAATGATTCCAAGACCCAAATTTTAAACAAAAATGAGCATCGCTTGAGCGAAACATCCAATAAATTGTGTACATTCGGTAAGTCACGTTGACTAATTCTACCTCTAGAACTCTTGGTCGATGTATTTCCTTAAATCCATCTACTAGCCCCGGAACACAAGACCGTCTTATATCCCGTTGAGTCCAACCAATTTTAGCATGTGATAACCGTTTACCACCCTACTTACCCAAGGTAAAAAGAGAACACCCGTTTGGGTGAGCGTGGCTCTAATGAACAAGAGATTCATAGGTGTTAGTAATTGGTAAGGCTAATCTCAATTTTAGTTATGTGAGAGATCTTGTCAATTTAGTCATAAATTCCTTATAAGTGAATTAATTCAGTGAATGTAAATGCCGTGAATTGACAACCGCGAAAATAAAATGCATGTGAATGGCGATTTTGGCATGCGCGAAAATAAAACAAGCAAACATGTAAGCATATGAATAAATCCTAGTATGGCCTCCTAGTTAATAAAAACTAGTCTATTAAATTTCGGAAACCAACTCCTTGGTCCCTTGCCTCTTCATTCCATAAGTGGTTCTTCCTTGTGGGATTTGGAACACCTTCCAAAAATAGACTTCGTCTCGATGTAATCCGTCTTTTGGAAACGCCGGTAAAGATAACTATTACAATTGAATTACATAGCTATTCCTATTGTACATTAATTAATAAAAAAAATAAAACTATTAATTAATTACAAACCGACGATACGAGATCCCATTCATTTCGGGTAATAACGATAAAAATTAACTAGGTCATACTAGGTACAACAAGATAAATACTTTAAATAAATGACAAGCATTCATTCAACTTAAATAAATATGCTTAAAATGCTGTAAAATGATGCCAAAATCGCCCTATCTATCATTCGTTGGTATCCCTCTCGGGTTTTGTGGATTTAATCGATTTTTAACATGTAAAAATCAATAATCAACTCTTAAATCTCATTTAAGTCCAAACTAATTGTCCAAACTGTTTTGAACCTCAAAATTAGTCCTCACTAATTTTATAATAAATAATTAGTTTGATTGGTGATATTTTGCAAATTTAATCGGTAAAATCATAATATTTAAATAAAAATCCAAAATAATTGAAACATTACCCAAAAAATTGAAACAAAAATTTTTAGTATTCTGGAACACGCCCAAGAACACCAAAATGTCAGAAAAATTGCCCAAAAATTCTGGATAAATTTTGTGAAGAAAAAGATCGATATTTATCGGTTTTTAACCACTAAAACCAATAAACATCAAAACAAAGTGAAAACACACATGCAAAATCACTTTTAAAATTTAAATAATATTCTTAAATGTACATAAATTTATCATGGGTAGAATCAAAAGTTTCAAAATTATGATTAATTAATTTGACTTTTATCGACTTTTATCTCATAAAATCAATAAACATGCAAAAAATTCGAACCAACCTTCAACTTTTTGGATACAATTAGTAGAAAACATGCATGAACTACCATAAAAAATCCATGCACCGAATCAACTCTTAACTATTTTTAGTCAATTTTTAACTAAAATACGGCATTTTGACTCGGTTTTCTACCAAAAATCATTAAAAATAGCAAAATAACTTCAAAAATCACCAAAAAATACCACAAATCTTTTGAGATCAGTAGGTATGCATGTCCCAAAAATTTCGTGCTAAAACCTTTTCTAACACAATTTTTGAGTTTTTATAAATTATCTCATAATTCATTAAAATGCTTAAAATCAATATGCAAATTACAAGCCTAAGCTCTGATACCACTTGAAAGATCATAGATCCTTATTAGACTCTCTAATAAAATTAATTTATCTCATAAATAGTCATTTAGGTGATCTATGTAACATGCATGCTAATATGAAAGCATAAAAAGAAAGTATAAGGAAAAAACAATTTCCTTACATTGAATTAGTGGTAAAAGGGGCACAAACTAGTTCACCTTACTAGCTTGTTCTTGAGCTTATACCAAATGGAAGATCCTCCTTGCAAATCTTCAAAAAGAAGATCTCCTTCTTGTTGCACCCAAGAACTAACCCAAAAATATTAACAAGTATTGAACTAGAACTTGTTAATATTGTACCCTTACTATTATTAGTAATATTACTAACTATTCTTAGTAATTATATATTTTTTACTAACAAGCTTAGTAAAGATGAGTAATATTTTTAGAGAGATATTGAAGAATTGTTCACATGCAAAGTATTGAGTGAAGAAGTGAGGTAGTGTAAATAAATGAACAATAGATGGAGTGAATAGGAAGGGAAGTGGCGGGTGGAGGTGGAGTAAGGGAGTGGACAAATTTTTCTTATGTTTTTCATCTTACATCACATGCAAACTCTTACATAAGATAAATTATGGTAGTATACAAAATAAGGTGAAATAATTATGTAAGTAATCATCCACTACTCTTATTTTACACGGTCCACTTGACCATTTACGGGTCCATGTTGGTTCTTATATTTGTCGCACAAATCCGTGTAATTTTTATTTTAAACATCGTATCATGTTTAAATACTTCCATAATTAATTCGTTCAATTCACTCCGTAAATATACGTGTACCACTACACATATTATTTACGTACTAATATTAATCACATTAATCTATTAGTACAATTTTAGTAAATTAACAGTTAATTAACTAAAACCCGTCTCCCAAAACTTATTATTCAATTATCGCATAATTAAATAATAACTGCCGCTCCTCGAGTTCGCAACTCGAAATCTCTCTAAAAATAATCGACTAACTTTTTAGTCTACAAATCAAGGGACTAAATAAATTGTATCTCATACAATTAATTAGTTGTCTATTGGGGTTCGTTCCTTTAGGTGTGACCGAAAGGGGTCAGTTGTCTGATGATATTCCATTAATGAGATTTATTATGTTAACGCACTATTGTGGAGGACACTAACTCCAACACTAAAGAGTTTAGGGTTAATGCCGTCTTACTCGTTGGTTGATCATATGATTGTTCGTATGTTGATACGTAAATAAGGAAACTAGGTGCGAAATATAGATTAACACGTGAGATTTGGTGACACGGAAAACCCAATGTGGGAACAACCGCGGGAGGGACGGTACCCTTCCAAATATTGCACTATACTTGAATAGGAGGATGATTACAATAGTGACGTAGTGCTAATCTTGCTGGCACGAGGTATCAGACCTGCAAGACCTTTGGCGGATGTATATGTGAGTATGAGAATATGCTGAGGTATTCACGTCAATATGTGAATATGTGGATGTGTTTAATGTCCTTCTTGATTTGCTTCCTTGGCTATTTATAGGGTGAGAACCCTAGACATGTCCTACCTTGACTATGGAAAGGGAATATAATTTCCATAAGAACTCTTTCCATATTCGGCCGCCTTCCCCAATTCTCCCTGATCTCCCTGACTTCTCCCTAACTTCTCCCTGACTCTTCTTTCCTTAATCTGGACGTCTCCTCTGATGGGCCCCTGGTCTTATTTCCGCATACGCCAGCCCGTTCCCCCCTTCTCTAATTACGGGCTTCCTTCCTCCTTATCACTCCTCCCATAGCCTTTTATTTTATCAAGTGGGCCTTCCCTTTATTGTGCTATTTTTAGCCCAAACAGTTTGCCCCAAATTTCTTGTGAAGTACGCTTCGAGGTGTCGAGCAAGGAATTTACGTAATCGAATGCTAAAACCCTAAGCCGTCATTTGTACTTCTTTTCATGCAGCTCCATCACGTCAGCCGCCCCACTCCTCTTTTCTCGCACCCTACTCCTTCTCTCCTCTTTGTAACCCCAACCCCCACTTTGTACTTTCATTTACTTCAAATCATTTCAAAAAGTCTCCCTCTCTCTAAACCCTCAACCTTCCTCTTCTCTTACCTCGCCGGCTGCACTGTTTCGCTCTCCATTGTTACTCTCGTCAGGTATTTTTCCCCTTTTCCTTCTTTGATCTTCATTTTCTCTTCTCCACCATGGGTAAAACCCGATCAACCTCTACACCTGCTGACCACAATCTTGACCCAACCTTTCCTTCTCGGGGACTCTTTAAGTATCCCCACGACTGCGATTCTGCTTTGACTGCTGCCGACATTCCCACGATCAAGGGTTCGCTTGGTTTTAGTGACGGGGTAGATATTGCCATCCCTGAACCGGGTCAGAAAGCCGATGCCCTTCGTCCCGGATGGGTTTGTTTTTATTTGTACTCGTTTTCCTTTTCCCAAACTTATTCAAGATTTTATCTTTACCAATAATTTCGCCATGGCACAAATTTCTGCTGCGATCTGGAGGGTTCTTCTTTACTCCCTGGCCACCAGCCAAAACACTGGTAATTCTATCACCTTGGGTGATCTAGCCCATATGTACAACATCAGGTCCCTGGGTAGGGGTCAATTCTCATTCCGGGGCCGTGGAGAGGCTCCCTTCAGGCATGTGTCCAAATCCCGTGATGAGAAATGGTTTGAGGACTTCTTCTTTGTGAGGAAGGACTCCATCCAGCCTCCTGCCGATTACATCTTCGAGAAATGGGTTTTAACTTCGAGTAAGTAGCCTTTCTGTCACCTGATTTATTTATCTCGCTGCTTACTATCTTACTTCATCGTCTTCGTGCATGCCCCTATGACCTGACTCGCATTGGTGCCAAGATCCCTGCCTGCAGTAATTTGTTCAGTATCTCTGAATCTGAGAGAAAGTTCCCAGACCTGCTCCCTGGTTTTCCACCTGCTTCCTCTTCCAACCCTCTTCAATCAGCTCACAACATGTCTTCTGGTGAGCTTACCACAATCGTTTCAGTTTACAGCTTTTATTAATGCTTTAGTTGTCCTGACGCCTGAGACTACATCTGCTTGCAGGCTCAAAAGTTGATCCTTTATAAATCATCCTCCAAAGCGCCAAAAGGAAGAGACCTTCTGTCAGTCCTGACGTGGCATCTGCCTCCAAGAGGAGTGCTCCTGCTGCTTCCTTCCAGACTCCTCCTACGTATTCCAGTTCTGTTATTCCTGAGCCCTTAGAGGTTGACCCGTTGTCTCGCCATCCGCCTACTCCTCCTGTCAGTCCTCGTGCTTCATCTAGCGGAGGTATTACTGCTCATTTCCCAGAGGGTTTTGGGAATGTGGATAAGGTACCATACTGGCCGGAGATCGACCAGCTACTCTTCCCTCCTCTGAAGGAGACATTCTCAGAGTTCTCCCAAGAGGAGATGGCTGAGAATGACGTGCACAACGCCTTCGTGGTAAGTGCTCTTCATCTTCTACCTGTTTGTTTACTTTTGTTTAGATTCTTCCCTTCGATTTCCCTTGCTGACTTCTGACTTTCTTGCCCCAGACCCTCCAGTCTGCACTCTATAATAGGAAGATGATCAACATAGTGCAGACCACCAGCCGTGCCACCAATGCCAAAAACCAGGAGCTGAAGGGGACAATTGCCAATTTGGCGCAGCAGCGGTCTGATCTGAAGGAGCGTGTGGTGGAGTTGAAGACTAAGCTTGCTGTCACCAAGAAGAAGCTGAAAGAAAGGTCTGATCATCTGGCTCGCACTCAATAGGTGTGCAGCACTTTCTCTGACTCCCTCAAGCGCTCTGATGAGAAGATCAGCGAGCTGATCTCCCTGGCCACCAATGTTGTTGCCTATGCTACCTGGCGGGGAAAAATCAGCGGGATGTGTGCTGCTCTTGAGGAGGCTCCCACCCAGCAGGCTATAGAGGAGGAGGAGAAACAGCTGGAGATGCTCTACCCCACCCAACCTGATCTGAGTGCACTGATGCCTGAAGTTGGGAAGGTGAATTCTCCTGCATTGGCCTGAGCAAGCTGCTGGGGGTGACGCTGGAATGTCCCAGGATGCTGCTGACGGAGATCAGGAAGCTATGGCAGCTGAGGATATGCAAGCTGGTGCGGTACCTGAAACAGGAGGTCAGCAGGCAGAGGAGGTGCCAGAGGTTGAGGTCATTAATGTGACCGATAATTAAGTTGTTGTTGTTTTTTTTATCAATGAACGTTTTGGCAGTCTGGCCCAGAGGTGGCAGACTTGTAAGTTTTAAACTTTTTCTGGCTGTTCCGCCAAGGTGGCGGTTTAAACTCAGGAGCCGTGCTTTGGCCATATTTTGGAATATCCTTGTCGCAGTTTTGGCAAGGTTTAATTTATATCTTGTGCTTGTTTCTTAGATTTCCTTAGTTTAGGAAAATGCCGTGTCAGCCTATTTGGCTGATTTAGGCGAGTCATGTCGTCCTGAAAAGGTCGACTTTCTGACTCAGCTAGCTGTCGTGTCAGCCTGATGGCTGATTTAGGCATATGCCGCAATGTAAGGAGGAGTGGCCGTGTCAACCTGAGAGGCTGATTTAGACCAGTCTTGCCAACCTGAAGAGGCTGATCAAGACTAAGCTAGCTGCCGTGTCAGCCTGATGGCTGATTTAGGCGTATGCCGCAGTTTTGGATTACTTAACCTTGTTCATGACGCAAGGTGTGATCATCACGTTTAAAGGCAACAGGGGCGTAATTTAGGCAAGTTTATCGTCATTCTAGGACCAATGGGACGCTGCAGGATTCTGGTAGCACAGAGATCCCTACGTTCCATGTTCGTTTGCATGCATGCTGGGGCCCTGATTAATTGCGATTAGTGCGAGCTACGTTCCGGGGGTGGTATCAGGGGTAGCTGGGTAAGCGTGTTTAGTTGTCAACCAGGCTCCCTTTCGTATGTTCCACAGTCCGCCTGGTGAGGGTGCTCCTTGTGGAGAAAATAGGTTAGGCATGTTGGAGTGACATGTGCCTTGTCACCCCGCGTTGGCAGTTGACAGTCCTGCTAGATATCCTTTCAAAGTACCATAGACACCAGGATTCAGAGTGATGTACCTAGATAAGTCTGAAAATAGAAAAATCTACTAAAATGGTGTGAAGTACCTGTCGCCATCTCATGGGGTACCAGAGCAATTGTGGTCCCAGGACGCTGTGAGACCACACCATCTAGCAGTAGTTTAAAATTTAAAATAGTTGGAGATACCAGAAATAGGAGTGAAATTGGCAGTATGCCTACTACCGGATTTTTATTTTAATTTCGAAATGTTTTAGCTTTTCATAGTACATCATTCTGAAGGCTAAAGTCTACTTATTATTAAAAGTAATATCTCTTCAGGTGAAGTATGTTCCATGGGCGTTGTATGATTTGACCGTCCATAGTCATCAGTCTGTATGCACCATGACCAACAACTCCTTCTACCTGGTATGGTCCTTCCCATTTGCAGGCGAATTTGCCTGCTTTTCGATTCTTGGTGTTTTGAAACACCTCTCGGAGAACCAGGTCTCCTACCTCCAGGAGCCTGACTTTCACATTCTTGTTATAACTCCTGGCCACTGACTGTTTGTAGGAAGCCAGACGTATTTTTGCGCTTGCTCGTAGCTCGTCAATTGTGTCCAGGCTTCTGACCATCTCTACATTGTTCAGTTCCCCTGTCATATTTTCATACCTTTGAGTGGGAACTAGAACTTCTGATGGAATGACTGCTTCTGCGCCAAATACCAGGCTGAAGGGTGTTTGACCTGTTGCTACTTTTGGTGTCGTTCTGACTGACCACAATACAAGTGGCAATTCATCTGCCCACTTTCCTCCTAACTCCTGTAACCTCCTTCTTAGATTATCCATGATGATTTTGTTGCTGGACTCAGCTTACCCGTTGGACTTTAGAGTCCTGGGTGCTGACTTTTTTAGGGTGATGTTCCACCTGGCACAGTATCCCTCGGTGTCGTTGGAAATGAATTGTGAGCCATTGTCACATATGATTTCTGATGGGATACCAAACCTGCAAATGATGTTTCGTTTTATAAACGAAATGACTTGTTTGTCCTTTATTTCTGTGAATGCCTCTGCCTCTATCCATTTGGAGAAGTAATCTGTCATCGCCAGCATCCAGGTTCTGTTTCTTGTGGCTGGTGGCAGAGGTCCTACTATGTCCATGCCCCATGCCATGAATGGCCAGGGAGAAATGATAGGGTGCAAGGATTCTGCCGGCTAATGAATCATTGGTGCTGAGCGCTGGCAGGCGTCACATTTGCGTGCGTATTCCGCTGCATCTGCCTTCATTGTAGGCCAGTAGTATCCCTGCCTGAGGGCTTTATTTGCCAGACTCCTGCCCCCTACATGGTTTCCACATTCGCCACTGTGGAGAGCATGTAACACAGTCTGCGCTTCTCCCTTGTCCAGGCACTGTAAATAGGGGCCTGCCAGTGATTTTCTGAATAGCACATCGTCAATAAGTACGAACCTGGAGGCCTTTACTCTGAAAGCTCTTACTTCTTTCTTGTCATCTGGTAGCTTGCTATGACGCAGCCAGTCTAGGTAAGGTGTGCGCCAATCCCAGTCATCTGCATGTTCGGATGTTTGGTCAGGCGACTGACCGGTTGGCTGAGGGTTCTCACCTTCCTCTGTAACTGCTTGGATTTCTTCCCCGTTCTATGAATCCTCCAGTTCACCTTTATCTTTTTCATCTGCTTTCTGAATGGAAGGCTCTAGCATGTGTGCTATTGGAATGCTGGAAAGTTCTGTCGGTTTAAATGTTGCCCCCAGAGTTGCTAAGGCATCCGCTTCCACGTTCTGGTCTCTAGGGATCTGTTTAAGCTTGCAAGTTCCAAATTTTTGTTTTAACTCCTTTGCTATTTTCAGGTACGCAATCATCTTTGAGTCTCTGGCTATAAACTCATCATTCACGTGATTAACTATTAGTAGAGAGTCACTAGATATGCGCAGGTGCCTAACTCCTAACTCTAGAGCTAGCTTCATTCCTAATATCAAGGCTTCGTACTCTGTTTCATTGTTGGTTTCCTTGAATTCACATCTTACTGCTTGTGCTATCAGGTCTCCCTGTGGTTATCGCAGAATTAATCCTACACTTGCCCCCCTTTGGTTGGAGGCTCCGTCAATGTGCATCTGCCAGACCTCTGTCTCCTTGCTCCCCTCTAAGGTGAGGATTTCCTCATCTGCCAGATTCTGAATTGCTGGGCTGAAGTCTGACACGAAGTCGGCCAGTGCTTGTGATTTGATTGCTGTTCTGGGGTCATACTGTTTATCGTACCCACTGAGGTGTAGAGACCATTTTGACATTCTGCCTGATAGTTTAGGCTTCCTCATGATAGATTTCAGCGGGTAGTTGGTCACAACATGTATGTTGTGGGACTCAAAATAGGGGCGCAGTTTACGAGATGCTACTACCAGTGCTAACACTAACTTTTCAAGAGATGTGTAGGTGGTCTCTGCCGGCAGCAGAGACTTTCTCACGTGGTACCCTTGCTTCTGCTCCTTTTCTTGCTCTCTGACTAGAACAGCGCTCACTGCCACCTCTGTGACGGCCAGGTATAGGAATAGCGGTTCTCCTGGCTCCGGCTTCGACAGCAGTGGCGGGCTGCTGAGGTAGTGTTTCAGCTCTATGAAGGCTTGCTCGTGATCCGCTATCCATTCAAACTTCTGACTTTTCCTTAGTACGTCGTAAAATAGCCGGCACTTATCTGAAGATCTTGAAATGAACCTGCTCAGGGCTGGTACCTTTCCAGCTAGTCTTTAAACATCTTTAGGCTTCTCAGGTGACTCTAGTTGTAAGACGGCTTTGATCTGCTCGATGCTGGCCTCTATCCCTCTTTGAGTTACAATATAGCCTAAGAATTTGCCAGAAGATACTTCGAAGGTGCATTTAGATGGATTTAGCTTCATTTTGTATTCCCTGAGGGTGCTGAATGTTTCTGCCAGGTGCCGCATGTGATCTTTGGCTTTTTCTGATTTCACCAGCATGTCATCAATATACACCTCCATAGTTGTTCCTATCTGCTCTTTGAACATACGGTTAACCAGCCTTTGATATGTGGAGCCTGCGTTCTTTAGGCCGAATGGCATGACGTTGTAGCAATATATTCCTCTTTCGGACATGAATGTCGTCTTCTGTTGATCTACAGGATCCATCTTAATCCGATTGTATCCACTCCATGCATCCAGGAATATTAACATCTCATGTCCAGTTGTCGCATCTACCATTGCGTCAATATGAGGCAGCGGGAAGGGATCTTTAGGGCACGCCTTGTTGAGATCGGTGAAGTCCACACATACTCTCCACTTCCCATTCTTCGTAGGCACCATAACTACGTTAGACAGCCATTCTGGATATTTTACCTCTCTTATTTTCTTTGTTGCCAGCAGACTATCTACCTCTTGGTTGATCACCTTGTTTCTTTCCGCTGCAAACTTTCTTCTCCTATGCTGGATGGGTTTACACTTTGGGTCCACACTAAGCTTATGCGTTATGATGGACGGATCTATTCCTATCATGTCATCGCGTGACCATGCAAAACAATCCATGTTATCCTGTAAGAACTTGACTAGTTGCTGTCTCAAGCTTCCTGTACATCCTACTCCAATGAGCACAGTTCTTTCTGGGTGCAACTTGTCCAGGTTGATTTGATCCAGCTCTTTTGTTGGGGGTTCGATGTATTCGTCCTGGATAGGCTGTTTCTGTAATTGCTATGCGGGAGGACTAGCAGTACACTTAAGTGCCTTCTTATAGTAGCCTCTAGCTTCCTCCTGATCTCCTCTTATTGTCTCTACTCCCCATGGTGTGGGGAACTTTATGCATTGGTGATATGTTGAGGGGACGGCTTTCATCTGGTGTAGCCACGATCTTCCCAAGATGACATTGTAGGTGGAGGGGTCGTCCATAACTAGATACCTGACTTGCTTATTGACTCCTCCCACATAGGTTGGGATGAATATTTCTCCTAGCGAGTTAGCTGTTTCCCCACTGAAGCCTACTAGCGGAATAGTCTTCTTCTACAGATCCTTCTCGCTGAATCCCATGTTCTCTATGGTCTTCAACATGATCAGGTTGACCAAGCTACCTGTATCTACTAAGACCTTCCTAACTGTGAAATTGGCCATTGATAAGGTGATAATAAGTGCGTCATGATGTTCTCGTTCGTCGTATGTATCTCCTTCGTTAAAGCTGACAGGTGGTAGGTCGCTGTGAGAAATCCTACAAGAATTTGTTGGCCTGTCTTCTTTGGTCTTGGTAGCACGTCTCTTGGCTGCTGAGTATGTCAGCCCGCTTAGGTCTGAGCCGCCTGTTATCACGTTTATGATTTTGGTGCATGTGGGTGGGTCTGCAGGCTCGGCGGAGCCTACCTTATCCTGCTGCTTGCCCCCACGTGGTAATAGGTGGCTCAGCTTTCCTTGCTCATACAGGCGCTTGATCTCTCTTCGTAATGTGTAGCAATCCTCAGTGTTGTGCCCAATATCACGGTGGAACTCACACTTCTTTTTGCTATCCTTTCTCCATGCTTGCTCTCCAACTGGTGGGTTGGGCCACCGGACTCCATCTCCCATCTCCCTGAGTGCCTTCAGGATTCCTCCGATACCTATAGTGAATCCATATTTTGCCAGGGTAGGGAGTTGCTGATTTTCCTCGATTCTGTTGACTCCCATTCCATATGGTCTTTACCTCTCATCTTTCTTGCTGGTGGTTTGCTTTCTTCCTGATTTCTCCACGGCTGAGGTACTAGAAATACTTGGCGTGCTAAGTAAGCTGGCTCTGGCTAGGGTATCTTCCTCCAATCTGATTGCGGCAGCTGCCTTCTCTTGCACTGCCTAGTTAAATGCTTGTATAGGTCGGAGTCGTGGTGGAGGCCTCTTCTGAAGGCTTCTACTGCTGTCGAAATGTCGCACTCTCGTACTGCTACCTTCTCATTGTTGAATCTGGTATTATATTCTCCAATGGTCTTCTCTGCCCCTTGGACGATCCTGTACAGATCTCCTGCGTGCTTATGTGGTTTTCTACTGCTTGCAAACTGTTGAGTAAACGCGTTCACCAATTCAGCAAATGTAGATATCGACCTGTTGGGCAGGCTAACAAACCATCGAAGTGCCGGCCCTGCTAGGGTGGATCCAAATCCTTTGCACATGCAAGCCTCCTTGACTTGCCCTACAGCTATTACTGTCATCATCTTCTGCTTGTACTGGCTTATATGATCAAAGGGATCTACTGTGCCGTCGAAGAGGGGCATATTTGGATTTGTGAATCCCTTTGGCATGGCTATGATGGATATGGTGTCCACGAATGGTGAGTTGGCATAACTGTCTAATCTTTGCTTTCGATTGGGGTGGCAACCACCGGGACCCCGCTCGCATTTCTTTTAACTCCAAGTACTACTTTGGTTTGTTATCTTTGCGAGTCCGGGGTCCGTCTATCACCGCCTTTGATTCAATGTCTTGCCTCGATCCGAGCTCTTGAAGGTTACGATGTGTTCCAGTTTTTAGAGGAGTTGTTGTAACGACCGTCCCCTGCGCCGCGTTCACTTGTCGGTTCGACTCGGATCCCGCTCCCGTGTCGATCGATCGTTGCGGGGTCGCTTGTGACAGGGGGATGCCACCCGCTCGTGCTTCCACACAGGTGTTGCCGCAGGCGTTACCCGCGTGAGGTATCCCAGCCCTTGTGGGGTTATCCTTCCATCTGATGGTATTATGGACAGATCCAATCTTGTTATCAGTTCAGCCGGTATCTGTCGAAGTGGATTCCTGCTGCCTGATGCCCCCTGCGTCAGATCTACTAATGGAGACTGTCCCACGTCTGCCCTACTCGCTGGGGTGGCAGACTGCTAATTCAGGATATCTATCTGCGCCCAGAGCTCTCTGTCTCTCTTCCTTGCTTCAGCTTCAGCTTTCTTCTGGTCTTCTCTTATGTTTTCCATGGCTTTCTGAAGAGTTTCTACGCCAGTGAGCAAGATTTGTGTGGGACTAGGTGGCGGGGTGAGGCCTGAACTTGCTGCTCCCTTATCTGATCTGGCTTGGGTCGCGACAGTAGGGGTCCTAGGAGGTAGAGAGGTTTTTGCTGTTGGTATGATTTTTGAGGTGTGTCCGGGAGCCTGTGTTTCCACTATTGATGTTGGATTTTGAGTAGAGGGCGGTGGTGGTGATGGTTGTCTGCTCCCTGACACGGCGTCCGATGCTTGCTTTTCCATTGTGTATTTTAGAGTATTAACGATTGACGACCACAATGCTCCATGGTGGGCGCCAAACTGTTTAGGTATTTTTTACCGAATTGGTTGTTCAGGGTCAATGCGGTCTTACTCGTTGGTTGATCATATGATTGTTCGTATGTTGATACGTAAATAAAGAAACTAAGTGCGAAATATAGATTAACACGTGAGATTTGGTGACGCGGAAAACCCAATGTGGGAACAACCGAGGGAGGGACGGTACCCTTCCAAATATTGCACTATACTTGAATAGGAGGATGATTACAATAGTGACGTAGTGCTAATCTTGCTGGCACGAGGTATCAGGCCTGCAAGACCTTGGGCGGATTTATATGTGAGTATGAGAATATGCTGAGGTCTTCGCGTCATTGTGTGAATATGTGAATGTGTTTAATGTCCTTCTTGATTTGCTTCCTTGGCTATTTATAGGGTGAGAACCCTAGACATGTCCTACCTTGACTATGAAAAGGGAATATAATTTCCATAAGAACTCTTTCCATATTCGGCCGCCTTCCCCAATTCTCCCTGATCTCCCTGACTTCTCCCTAATTTCTCCCTGACTCTTCTTTCCTTAATCTAGACGTCTCCTCTGATGGGCCCCTGGTCTTCTTTCCACATACGCCAGCCCGTTTCCCCCTTCTATAATTACGGGCTTCCTTCCTCCTTATCACTCCTCCCATAGCCTTTTATTTTATCAAGTGGGCCTTCCCTTTATTGTGCTATTTTTAGCCCAAATAGTTAGGTAGTCCAATTTCGCAAGAAGTTGAGATTTGCCACATGTTACACTCACTTTATAGTAATTCACTTTTACTAAGTGTATAAAATATCACGAATGACATGAAGAGAGGTCTTCATGAGATTCATTTTTGCTTGATTGAAGCAAAGAGGAATGGGAAAGTGAGTGGGAGTTAAGAAGTATCAACCCTAGATGTATGCGATAGAACAAAGTTGAAAGAGACATCTACTCAATGGATAGGCTAGTTCCACTATCTTGGTATGAGATACCAAGTACGGGTCAGTTCTTTGTAAAGAAGTTTACATGAATTGATAAAATGTAAGACATCTAGCATAGGACATTGTTGTATCGAAGTGGTGCTAGAGTAGCAATGATTTCGATAAGGACAAATGTACCTAAATTTGGTTTTAAAAGAATGTAATTATCTATGTTTATACATAGAAGGCATCACTCATGTGATTTAAAACAAAATGTTGTACCTACTCCTATGATAACTTGGTGGTTGGTTTAGACCACTTAAGTTAGAGGAATTTTACATTCTTCATGAAAACTAAATGTTATACTATCTTATAGATTTTAAAGTCTCTAATCTGGTGAACCCAATTGATCAAACCTCAAGTAAATTCGTTTCAAACGAGTAAACGAAAAGCACATTGAACAACCATTTGATAGTGAGTCTTATGATATGTGTGCATGTATTATGTTTTTCTTTTGCAGAAAAGAAGGATAATAGTGAGGTGATTGACTATATACATACGGATGCTTAAGGCCGATAGTTTGGTTATATATATATATATATACTTCGTTACTTTTACCGTAATGTTAAGTAGATATGAAAACCTCGTATCTATTTAATAAGACATAAAAGTGATTTCTGAAACGTGGAATATTTTCAAAATGAAGTAGTAAACCAAAAGCACGTCAAGATCAAGATGTTAATCGGAAGTTTCAAAGTAATGACTTTAAAGATCAAATGGGTAATATCAAGTAATGACCTTGATAATCACTAAGAAGATTGTGAACCAATTCACATAATACCTTTTCCTTGGGACACTATAGAGTATGGTGTAGTCAAGTATATAAACCGAACTTTATGAGATATAGTTTGAGGTTTTTCGCAATTTTTGTAAGATATTTTCTCACTAAAAGTTTAAAACCCAACTATAATAACCTAAATGACTCCATATGAGATATGGATAGGGAGAGTCCCTAACTTGTCTTTTTATACATTTGGGATCATAAATGTTTATGTTCAGAACAAATTTGTGTATTCGTGAGGGCTATCCAAAATTGAACCACTTGGTTTTTACTCCTTCAAAACGATAACAAAGTGTTTGTGGCTCATAATACTGTCTTTCCAGAAAAATTTTCATTTTCTGGAAGACAGAATGGGAGAAATTTTGAACTTACAGAAGTCCAAGACCCACAAACTGAGCATAATGCAAGAAGACGTTATTTATTGTGGCTCCGTGGTTATAAGGAGATAATTTTGCGATAATATTGCGTTACTTTTCAAAAGTGACGAATCTTAAACCCTCATCAAAGGCTTTTCTATAGTATGAACTCTATGTGATGGCGTGTCACCATGAAATTCGAATTGATCTCCTTGCACACGATGCGATAAGGAAGGAAACACGAGATGTTTTCGAGACTTGATTTAAGGTGAATACTTTGGTTGGCTACCTTGATCTTGTCTTAAAGGTTACATAAGATGTTTAAAATTTGGGCTTGTTATAGAGAGTTTGTGACAACCCAAATGCTTTTATCAATTCGTATGGTCTTAGCAATATAGCCTCTCATGAGGATGAGTTTTAGGCAAAAGGATAACGAAACTTTCTCCTTGAATGTATCTTATGAAGGGAGAAGTTTTGTTGATGTTGTCAATTCTAAGAAGCCTAGCTTGCTTGAAAGATCCCTTTTGTGATCTATATACGTCAAAGTGTTGGAACTTTTGGTTCAATCATGTAGTTTATCAAAACGGTATTACTCGAGTGTCGAGATAACATGATGATACATGGAGTTTAGTGGGAGCTAAAGTGAGTTTCTTAGTCTAAAATATGTGTTTGACATATTAGTGACTAGAAATATTCTCGGGTGAATACTTGAGAGTAGCATGGCACATCTTAAATATCCGGATCTAATGAGATAGATCTCCATGGATACTAGCATCTTAGTCAAGAGACTTATGTGATAAGATTCTTGACTCGTTCAAGTTGTTGAACAAATTAATATGATCTTTTTGCTTCCGCTGCAGAATCTATTAAATATGCTAAAAGCTGCTCTCGTCGGGACTTATCATATTGAGAATATGAGAAGTCATTACCAATCATTTCCTAGTGAGAGTCAATAGATGATTATCAAGAGCATCCTTGAGAACTTGAGAAGAACTGAGGATTTACTCTTGTAGTTTCGAGGAATTTATGAATTTCGTTTAAAAGGGTTACACGATAGCATTCCTATGCTTATAAGATGTTATGGGCCTCGTTAAGGAATGGTTAGCATGTAAGAGTGCTATGTGCATAAAGAATAATATGCATAAGAAGTTATACATATGTGTATAAGAAGTTATACATGTATATAGCAAACATGTATGAGGAGTCATACGTAAAAGATGTCATATGAAGGATGTGTATTTATAAGTGTTATACGTACAAATAATGAACGAAGGCTAAGTACATTACAACATCCGATGTTGTAAGAGAGATAGTTGATAACCGGAATTTAATGGGACTAGAGTAGTTCTGTTAGCCGAATATCGTATCCCAAGAGACTGTGAAAAAATTGGGAGTGTTTGACTGGCTTTAGAACCAGAGTCTAAAAACTTGTTTAGACGTGTACTTAGAAATGCTCAATATGATGAAAATATTGCATAGAACAAAGGAAAATAGCAATGGAAATTAGAATGATGCAACTGTTGCTTATCCTCTAACCAAAGCCGTAGGCATAAGGTAGACATGATGGTTATGTCATCTCAATGTGAATTGAGGAGTATTCCTTAATTGCGAAAGATCGTTATGTAAATATTGGATAGAGTATTGATATTTACATAAGTGATTATTGCATTCATTGTTAGAGTTTCTTCAAGAACTCAATTATTCGGTTTGACTGAAAACATTGAATACCTTGTTTATGAATAAGTTGTGGAGACAATGTTGAACACTATTCAAGTGAACAAGATGAACATTGTATTTTGTCCCTAGTCACCTAATGTGGTGACGTCTCGGAGTGACTAGATTGTAAGTCGATTGATGGTTTTTCAACACCATAAGGTCATACGTGATGACTAGTCGATTACATAGGCAGAGTGTGTGACACTTTGCCGGATAGTGACCATTTAGAGAGTCCCTAAGTTCTATTATAGACGCCTGGTCGTGGCGGGGATCTCTAAGATGTTCTAATGAGTCGATTCTTTTGACTGGAGACTATTATCTGAGCAAGTGCAGTTTTCGAGTGACTTTGGTTTTTGTCCCAGGTCGTGCCGTGAAAGGAGGCCAAAAGGGCATTTACTAGGTCACGGTGATCTGTATTGTGCAATAGGATGGATAGGGCTTACAGGAATTGTCCACCCACGTTGGGTAAACTATATATCAAGGCCACTTGAGGAGTTAATGACTACTAATGCGTGGCCACGCTCGGAACTAATCTGTGAGAGATTTTTCCGGTCAGGTAGTCACACTCCCGATCGAGAAAACCACTCGCGATATGTTCATGTGCAAGTGCGACCTGAAAGACACCTTGCATTGAGTGGGAGATTAAAACGGACAATAGAATTGGTAGCGCACACCTTGTGTCGGACAAGTGGGAGATTGTTGGAGTTAGTGTCCTCCACAATAGTGCGTTTACATAATAGATCTCATTAAAGGAATATCATCAGATATTTAATTATTTGATCCTCGTCAGTTGTTTAACGTAAATCGATAACGGTTGGCTGACTAGAGTTTGATGTTATTGTCGTGAGACGGCGGCGATCAACTGACCCCTTTTGATCACATCTAAAGGAACGAACCCCAATAGACAACTATTTAATTGTATGAGATACAATTTATTTAGTCCATTGATTTATAGACTAAAAGGTTAGTCGATTATTTTAGAGAGATTTCGAGTTGCGAACTCGAGGCACGACAGTTATTATTTAATTATGTGATAATTGAATAATAAATTTTGGGAGACGGGTTTTAGTTAATTAATTGTTAATTCACTAAAAATTGTACTAATTGATTAATGTGATTAATATTAGTACGTAAATAATATGTGTAGCAGTACACGTATATTTATGGAGTGATTTGGACGAAATTAATTGGAAGTATTTAAACATGAAACGATGTTTAAAATATAATTTACACGTATTTGTGCGACAAATATAAGAACCAATATGGACCCGTAAATAGGACATTGAACCGTGTAAATGAAGTTAGTGGATGATCATAATCATTTCACTTTGACTTGTTTTTCTTCCATAAGTGTCATATGATCATTATGCATGTCATAATGTTTTTAAACAAAAATTGAAACAAGTCAACTCCTACACACTACCCCTCCCACCCGGTTTTCCTCCTTTCATTAAGACCATGTTTTGTTCATTTTTGCATGTAAGCTCATTCATGTGTTTTGCATGTGAACAAAAACTACTTATCTCTCTAAAATAATTATCCATCCTTTACTAAGTTGTTAGTAAACTAAAATAAATAATTACTAAGAGTGTTAGTAATATTTACATATTATCAAGGGAATTATTCTAACTAGTTACTAATAAACACTTGTTAGATTAATTGGGTTGAGTTCTTTGGTGCACATTGTTAGGAGATCTTCTCTTTGAAGATTTGTTAGGAGGATCATCCTTTTGTTATAAGCTCAAGAACAATCAAGGTAGGAGATCTTGATTATGCCCATATTACCATAAAAATCTATGTAAGGAAATTGTTTTTCCTTAACTTTCATTTTTATGCTTTTATATTTGCATGCATGTTACATAGATCACCAAAATGATAAATTATGAGATAATTTAATTTTTATTAGAGAGTCTAATATAGATGATGTAAACGCACTATTGTGGAGGACACTAACTCCAACAATTGCAAATTACAAGCCTAAGCTCTGATACCACTTGTAATTTGCACTTGCTGGAGTTAGTGTCCTCCACAATAGTGCGTTTACATCTCATTAAAGGAATATTATCAGATATTTAATTATTTGATCCTCGTCAGTTGATTAACGTAAATCGATAACAGTTGGCTGACAAGAGTTTGACGTTATTGTCGTGAGACGGCGGTGATCAACTAACCCCTTTCGGTCAGTTTGTGGCTCATAATACTGTCTTTCCAGAAAGATTTTTATTTTCTGGAAGACAGAGTGGGAGAAATTTTGAACTTACGGAAGTCCAAGACCCAAAAACTGAGTAAAATGCAAGAAGACGTTCTTTATTGTGGCTCAGTGGTTATAAGGAGATAATTTTGCGATAATATTGCGTTACTTTTCAAGAGTGACAAATCTTAAACCCTCATCAAAGGCTTTTCTATAATATGAACTCTATGTGATGGCGTGTCACCATGCAATTCGAATTGGTCTCCTTACACAAGATGTGATAAGGAAGGAAACACGAGATGTTTTCGAGACTTGATTTAAGGTGAATACTTTGGTAGGTTACCTTGATCTTGTCGTAAAGGTTACATAAAATGTTTAAAATTTGGGTTGGTTATAGAGAGTTTGTGACAACCCAAATGCCTTTATCAATTCGTATATTCTTAGTAATATAGCCTCTCATGAGGATGAGATTCGGCAAAATAATAACGAAACATTCTCATTGGGAGAAGTTTTGTTGATCTTGTCAATGTTAAGAAGCCTAGCATGCTTGAAAGATCCCTTTTGTGATCTATATACGTCAAAGAGTTGCAACCTTGGGTTAAATCATGTCATTAATCATTATTGTATTACTTGAGTTGTCGAGGTACCATACTGATACATGGAGTTTAGTGGGAGCTAAAGTGAGTTTCTTAGTCTAAATATGTGCTTGACATATTAGTGACTAGAAATGTAGCTAAGGTGATGTTTCTTAGTCTAAATATGTGTTTGACATATTAGTGACTTGAAATATTCTCGGGTGAATACTTGAGAGTAGCATGGTGCATCTTAAATATCCGGATCTAATTAGATAGATGTCCATGGTTACTAGCATCTTAGTCAAGAGACTTATGTGATAAGATTCTTGACTTACTCAAGTTGTTGAACGCAAATATGATCTCTTTTGCTTCCGGTGCAGGATCTATTAAATATGCTAAAAGCTGCTCTCGTCGGGACTTATTATACTGAGAATATGAGAAGTCATTACCAATCATTTCCTAGAAAGTGTCACTAGATGATTATCAAGAGCAACCTTGAGTACTCGAGAAGCACTGAGGATTTACTCTTGTAGTTTGGAGGAATCTATGAATTTCGTGTACAAGGATTACACGGAAACATTCCTATGCTTATAAGATGTTATGGGCCTCGTTAAGGAATGGTTAGCATGTAAGAGTGCTATGTTCATAAAGAATAATATGTATAAGAAGTTATACATATGTGTATAAGAAGTTATACATGTATAAAGCAAACATGTATGAGGAGTCATACATAAAAGATGTCATATGAAGGATGTGTATGTATAAGTGTTATACGTACAAATCATGAATGAAAGCTAAGTTCATTACAACATCCGATGTTGTAAGAGAGATAGTTGATAACCGGAATTTAATGGGACTAGAGTAGTTCCGTTAGCCGAATATTGTATCCCAAGAGACTGTGAAAACAGTGGGAGTGTTTGACTGGCTTTAGAACCAGAGTTTACGAACTTGTTTAGACATGTACTTAGAAAGACTCTATGTGATGAAAATATTGCATAGAACAAAGGGAAGTAGCAATGGAAATTAGAGTGATGCAACTGTTGCTAATCCTCTAACCAAAGCCGTTGGCATAAGGTAGACATGATGGTTATGTCATCTTAATGTGATTAAGCAGTATACCTTAATTGTTGAAGATCGTTATGTAATTATTGGATAGAGTATTGATATTTACATAAGTGATGATCGCAATCATTGTTTGAGTCTCTTAAGAACTCAATTATTCAGTTTGACTGAAAACATGAATACCTTGTTTATCTGAATAAGTTGTGGAGACAATGTTGAACACTTTTCAAGTGACAAGATGAAAATTGTATTTTGTCTCTAGTCACTTAATGAGGTGACGTCTCGGAGTGACTAGATTGTAAGTCGATTGATGGTTGTTCAACACCATAAGGTCATACGTGATGACTAGTCGATTACATAGGCAGAGTGTGTGACACTTTGCCGGACAGTGACCATTTAGAGAGTCCCTAAGTTTTATTATAGACGCCTGGTCGTGGCAGGGATCTCTAAGACGTTCCTATGAGTCGATTCTTTTGACTGGAGACTATTATCCAAGTCAATGCAGTTTCTGAGTGACTTTGGTTTTTGTCCTAGGTCGTGCCGTGAAAGGAGGCCAAAAGGACATCTTCTGAATCATGAAGAGCTGTATTGGGCGAAGATAGATAGGGCGTACAGGAATTGTCCACCCACGTTGGGTAACTATATCTCAAGGCCACTCGAAGAGTTGATGACTACAAATGCGTGACCACGCTCGGAAGTAATCTGTGAGAGATTTTTCCGCTCAGGTAGTCACACTCCCGATCGAGAAAACCACTCGCGATATGTTCGTGTGCAAGTGCGACCTGAAAGACACCTTGCATTGAGTGGGAGATTAAAACGGACAAGAGAATTGGTAGCGCACACCTTGTGTCGGACAAGTGGGAGATTGTTGGAGTTAGTGTCCTCCACAATAGTGCGTTTACATAATAAATCTCATTAAAGGAATATCATCAGATATTTAATTATCTGATCCTCGTCAGTTGATTAACGTAAATCGATAACGGTTGGCTGACTAGAGTTTGATGTTATTGTCGTGAGACGGCGGCGATCAACTGACCCCTTTTGATCACACCTAAAGGAACGAACCCCAATAGACAACTATTTAATTGTATGAGATACAATTTATTTAGTCCCTTGATTTATAGACTAAAAGGTTAGTCGATTAATTTAGAGAGATTTCGAGTTGCGAACTCGAGGCACGACAGTTATTATTTAATTATGCGATAATTGAATAATAAATTATGGGAGACTGATTTTAGTTAATTAATTGTTAATTCACTAAAATTGTACTAATTGATTATTGTGATTAATATTAGTACGTAAATAATATGTGTAGTGGTACACGTATATTTACGAAGTGATTTGGACGAAATTAATTGGAAGCATTTAAACATGAAACGATGTTTAAATAAAATTTATACGTATTTGTGCGACAAATATAAGAATCAAAATGGACCCGTAAATGGGACATTGGACCATGTAAATGGAGTATAGTGGATGATTATAAACACAATCATTTCACTTTACTTGTGATACTTCCACAAGTTATCTTATAATTATATTTTACATGTGATGTAAGATTGACAAATATAAGACAATTTCAACACTCCACTACTCACTACTCCACCCGCCACTTCTTTCTATATACTCCAATTTTGTTGTTCATTTTTGTACACTACTTCACTACTTCATTTTGCATGTGAACAAAAAAAGTTGGTACTTCTCTCTAAAATAATAAAAGCTTTTACTAAGATTAGTTAGTAAACAAAATAAAATAATTACTAAGATTGTTAGTATTATTTACATATTATCAAGGGTTAATTTTACAAGTATCTAGTTAATACTTGTAAGATAAATTTTTGGGTGTAATTCTTGGGTGCAACTTGAAGAAGACTTTCTTGTTGAAGGTTTTTCTAGGAGGATCATCCATCTTCATTTAGCTCAAGAACAAACTAGAAAGGTGATCTAGTTTGTGCCCATATTGCCATAAAAATCTATGTAAGGAAATTGTTTTCCCTTAACTTTCATTTTTATGC
Organism: Silene latifolia; assembly: GCF_048544455.1. NCBI lineage: Eukaryota > Viridiplantae > Streptophyta > Magnoliopsida > Caryophyllales > Caryophyllaceae > Silene > Silene latifolia. The sequence goes on from NC_133526.1 coordinate 135,798,614, forward strand.
TTTTATATTTGCATGCATGTTACATAGATCACCAAAATGATAAATTATGAGATAATTTAATTTTTATTAGAGAGTCTAATATGGATCTATGATCTTTCAAAAAGGTGGTATTGCAGTGTAGTTAGATGTTTATATACTCTGAGCCAAACTAATAACTTAAGTGAATCCCGAGTAACTCCTTTCATTCGGTCCACCACTCGGCCTGCTCGGCCTATACCACCTCGGCCCAAGCTCTTAATCCGTCCTAAGGCTTAGTTCCTGATTCAATGCTTACGCTCATATGCATGATATAAAAATATGTCATCCGACTTACTAACGTAATAAAATTAATATATTAATAGTAATATTATATATATAATAAAATATACTTTAGAAAATAAAGTGGAGGATGATTATAATAAAATATAATTAAAATACTCTTTAGTTCATAATAAAAATACAAATGTAGGAATTTTTGGTATGAGCCACTCACACAATAACAAGGATAATAAGAATCGGAAAAATAAAAAGGACAATATTTACGAGGTTCACCAACTTGGCTACGTTCTCACTATAGTCGCACTAGGAATTTTATTGATCTGTGAGGATACAATTACATAGTTTTCTCCTTCTTTTATAGCCTATGACAAGCTATAACTCCAAGACATAATGGCTATGTATAACATCTTACATTTAGTTCAAGTAATCAATGAAAGGCAAGTTACTTTAAGTTGAAACTTCATTTTCCGTATGTTTCTCATGAAAGATATCACTCCATAATGGAGGGAATTAATCCCAACAATCTCCCACCTCACGACAACTATGGTGGTAACATCAACTTAACATTTTCCACCTAATGCAACCATGTTCAACTCATTCCTCATGCAAGAGTCCTGCCAAGGTACTACCCAACCTCGACCCTTTAGTTTTACCCTTCAAGTTTGTTCCCACCGGCAACCATACTTGTCTGGTTTCACTCATCGTTTGTCCAGGCGTGCACTCCCAACTAAACGAAATACCCTTTCTTGCCTTATTAGAACTTATTGAATTTTCACACACATTTAAGCGTGCCAGTTTCACCTTGTGCATTCTCGGACTACCTTCTGCCTTTAAGCCACCGATTTTACTTCCACAATGCGTATTGTAAGGCCCACTATGCATAGTTTTCGGATCCCACAACAAGTCTCGTGAAACAACTTTATTCTTTATCCCTCCCGCAGTTAAACTGCATATGTCACTACACCCCGCAGTTGTTAGGCCCAATTTCTTACTATAGGCCGAATTCAAGAAAGTAGGCCATGGAAGCAATACAACCCAGATGTGGTAATAGGACGATGCGGAGTCTGACTTGGGCTAGTATGCTAGCGGGCCTAGGAGTGGAGTAGCGGAGCCCTAAACGTCATCAATGTCTGAAGAATTGGAAAGCAAGCAAGGAACCCTAGCTGGGGAGCATTCCTTTATAATCAATATAACGTAAGACCTAAGTTTCATTCAAAAAGACAGAGAGAAAACCCTAAAATAGAAGGAGACGCCATAGTTAGCGTTGTTCTCTATTGTACTCCCAACTCGGTTATAGGGCAAATCTTGGTGGGATTCTGTCTCCCCCCGCGGTTGTTTCCCACATTGGGTTTTCCACGTCATCAAAATCTCTTATGTTCATTGTTAATCTTTAGTTAAAAATCGCAAGTAAATCACAACAAAAGCCAAGCAAATTATCAAACAAAGAACCGTAATATTGATTAGGCACTAAGACCACGTTAACCATAATTGGTAGAAATATACCAAAATAGTTTGGCGCCCACCGTGGGGCATAGTGGTCATCTCCAATAATCAATATACTAAGAATAAGTAAGATGTTAGGGCACTCGGCAGCAAGTTCGGGCATGACGAGCGATGCACCTATGACACGGGCACCACCGCAACTCACCGCAACAACACCCACAACGCAGACGCAATCAAAACACATTGTAACTGTGCAGGGGTCAGCCTCAATGCCAATAATTAAGCAAAGCCTTAGTTCGCAGGCAGCAGTAAATCCAACACGGGCGGTTAAAGCGCAACTAAAGGATGCAGGTGCTAGCCAGGATATGCAAAAGATGGGACAGCAGGAGAAAAAGGCGCAGGTGATGTGACCAATATTTGAGCATATTTAGTCCCCGAATTAGCCTCGTTCCTATGACTTTTAGTGCATAATTGGGTCATTTACTATCTTTAGTCCTTTTTTTTGCGTATTCTTTGAGGTTTTGTTCCCTTGGTAGGAGAGGAGTGCAAACCTTGCATTTTCATGGCAAAATGGAGCTAAATTGATCGAATTTAATGACCAAACATCAAAGTAAAGACAAGACTAGAAGGCCTATGTAAATAATGTATTAGATGTGCAATGATGAATAAGATCCTTGCATCTCCGACAAGATCCTTGAGGATTGTTGGAAGAAGAAAAGAAGAAAAAAGGAAGAAGCTTGCTGGACTACAATCCGTCCGTCGCAGCCTCGGGACGCTCGTCCCACTTCCACAATCCGAGCATCCCACCACCATGTCCACTCGTCCCAGACCCACACAATCCGAGCGTCCCACAACACGATCCGCCCGTCCAAGACCTCTACAATCCGAGCGTCCCGACCCCTTGGCCGCTCGGATTCCAGCCCAGTACAGCACGTCTCTTCCTTGTTTCACTCGGGATGCGCATATTTCTGAAAGACAAGCAAAAAGGAGACTAGCATCTTCCTTCGAGAGGACCATTTCCTCAACTTTTCTTATGGGTCTTAATCGTCATTTAAGCCCTTAGTAACCCTAATTTATGCACCTAATCCTCACTATAAATACCCCATTGTACTAATTAGATTATCATCAATCCTGAATATTATTTATGTTCTTCCTAATCTCATTTTAATCTTGTAATCAACTTTTAATTAAGCATTAATACAAATCTCATTTCCTTAATTTCTCTATTGTTCATCATTTTATCTTAGGTAATTGAAGATTATTTGGGTATTATTGGGAGATTGACAACCTTCCATCAATCATCAAGTACTTCTATTATTCTTTGCTTATTATTTTGGAATCATCATTAGGTATAATTCTCTTAACCCTTTTTTTAATTATCGTTAATCATTTTCCATTCATTCATCATGTTTTGCTTTGTTAATATGTTTGACAACCTTATTAGCATGTTAAACTTGATATCGAGTGAGTAGTTTCCTTAGCTAGGGTTAATGGGGAATTAGGGGAAACCAACATGGGGTATGATTCATGCTTAATCTAATATGTTCACATAATTTATTTGCTTGCTTGTTGTGATCTCAACTTATGCACATGTTATGTTTGATGAAATGCGAGCCTATGAATCCTTGAATTTCTTACCCATCACTTACCTTTTCAATGAGACTTGTAAGACATAAACCAACTCGAGATGTTGTAGACCCAAATGTCTCAATTAGCATCTTCAAGTTCACAAAGACAAAAGGGGCGGTTACCACCCCAAGGTAATTCCCCAAGACAAGAATCGGTGAGTGCCATCCATTTGAGGAGTGGTACAAGGTATGAAGGGCCGAAGAAACCCGTTGATGAAGATGTTGTGAATGCTAGTGACAAGCAAAGAGTTGTTGAAGACTCTAAAGAAGAAGAACCCACCATTCAAGAAATTTCAAAGAAGGATGAAGAGAAGGCCAAAGAAAAGGAGCCTATTGTGATTAGACTTCCATTCCCGAGTCGTCAAGCTAAGCCTAAGTTTGATGACCAACTTGGAAAATTCGTGGAGATTGTTAAGAATTTAGAAGTCTAAATTCCGTTTACGGAATTGATCAATCACGTCGCGGCATATGCAAAGTATATGAAAGATATCCTTACAAAGAAGAAATCAATCCGGAAGCTTGAGACTATTGCTTTTACTAAAGTAAGTAGTGCTATTATTCAAGGAAATTCACCTCCAAAGCTCAAGGATCCGGGAAGTTTCTCCATTCCATGCACTATTGGTGACACCACGATCAACAAGGCTCTATGTGACCTTGGGGCAAGCGTGAGTGTTATGCCATATTCGGTAAGCAAGAGGCTAGGAATGGGAGAACTCAAATGCACCAACATCACGTTTCAAATGGCGGATAGATCAATAAAGACACCTTTAGGGGTATGGGAAGATGTTCCCGTGAGAATTGGAAAATTCTTCATCCCGGTGGATTTCTTTATTGTTGACATGGAAGAAGACTCCAACATTCCTATTATTTTAGGAAGACCTTTCTTGCACAACGCGGGAGCGGTGATCGATGTAAAACATGGAGAGCTCACCCTTGATGTGGGAGATGAAACCATCACTTTCAATCTTGTCAAGACTATGAGAGCTCCCCGATTGCATGAGCCATGTTTTATGGTTGATCACTATAGCCGGAAAGATGATAGGAAGAAGTTGGAATTTCAATGGAAAAAGAAAGTGGATGATGCTCCATCAAAGAGCAAGGAAATTGCAATATTGAGAGCTTGAAAAGCTCACCCATGACAAGAGAAGAAGAAGGCCTCATTGGCCAAGACAATAAAGAAGGGGAGTTGTCTTAATCAACTTAAGACATTTTTAGTGATCAAGTAGATGAAGTATGCGGTCTTTGGGATGATGAGTTTGAGGGGATATTCAATCCCTATATTGGTTATGTTATGACCCGAGACCATCATGGAGAACAACAAGTGCAAAGGTCTATTGAGGACCTTTATCATGACAATGAATAAGCTTTTGATTATTTCTTCAAGGTGATGAGCAACATCAACAACACCTTGAACATGCCCCCTTGACATCTCACATTGGATGAGATTTTGGTGGAGTCCTCCCTAAGCCACCATTTGTAAATATTATAACTCCCTAACTCGCATTTCAATTATTGTATTGCATTTTTGTCATTTTTGGATTTACATTTTTATGCCTTGATCAAGATTTTCATCATTTTGAGAGAAGTGAGGGAGGGACTTATGAGTTTATTGATGTGTAGTGCTTTGCCTTAGTGTGGGGATAGCAATTGCCTAGGCTATTCATGCCTTTGTAGTGCCCCTACAATGAAGAACACAAGAATTGAAGAATGAAGTAACACGGGTTACGAAGCACCCACGGATGGACCTGAATCCGTGTGGTCAAGGAAGAATCCGAACGGCCCGACGGATAATCCGCTCGTCTTGAAAGAACCCGAGCGTCCAAGGCATAAGACGCTCGTCTTATGAGGCTGCAGAAAATATTTTTGGGTCTGACTGTGAATCCGAGTGTCCCAGCAAGGAATCCGCTCGTCTCAGTCAGGACGGTCGTCCAAGAGGAAAGACGCTCGTCTTTTTACTGCTAAAATTTGGGATTTTTCACTGGAAAGGAATCCGAGCGCCCTAAGCCAAAGACGCCCGTCTCAGCTCAGGAATCCGCTCGTCCTTCCTGCAATCCGCTCGTCCCATGCGTCTTTTTCTGAAGCCAGAATGTGAGGAATCCGAGCGTCCCGATACTGAAGCCGCTCGTCTCCCTCTGCAATTCAAAAACCAATGGGTCTTTTAAAACCCTCATTTCCCATTCAATTTCATTATTTCAAAACACAAACACTACCCAAAAATCCAAAACCCTCATCCACTCCATCAACAAAAACCAATTTTCTCAACCAAAAATAAACCACATCAAATCCAAACTTCCTCAAAACGAAAATTAATCACTCCTTTAGCAACCACAAGTGATTTAAACACCAAAATCTTCAGGTTTTGAGTCGATTTTTAGGATACAAGGCAACCTTCATCTATCCTAAATCGATTTGGGCATTACTAGAAATTGAAGATTTCAAGCTTTCATTGGTGTTACTAAGCAAAGGAGTATGGCAAGAACAAAAGGTGGAAGCAAGGCACCCCAAAAGAAGACACTTTCTAAGAGGCAACAAGCTCTTCAAGATAAACAAGCATCAAAGGCATTGGTAGTTCATAATGCAAGGTTGGTGATTCAAGAACAAGCTCCTCCTATGGAAGCTACTACTTCTACCACTCCGGTCATTGAACAATTAGCCGTTTATTCGGAGGTAATTTTCACTTCCGACTCCCATAGGAAGAAATTCATTCTCTTTGCTAAGAAAACCATCATGCCTACTAAGTTCATTTGTGACGATGCATTGTCAAAATTGGGTGTTCTTGAGCAAACTAAGACCTTTTTCGAGTCTATAGGGTTGAGTAAATTGTTTGCAATGCAATAATTGACATACTCCACCCTCACCTTAGAGTTTTTAAGCTCTTTGAAAGTCACAAAGGTGGAGACCCGAACCATTATTGAGTTTCGTCTTGAAAATGTTGATAGATGCTTATCTTATGACGAAATGGGTAAGATATTTGGCCTTAGTGATTATGTGACTTTTACAAAGAATCCTACCAAATATGACCCCGCTCCTCTTTGGATGGCCATTTTCGGACAGAAATTCGTATCTTATCATGATTGTCGTGCTCTCTTAGTTCATCATTCGGCCATTAGAATTTGGCATAAGGTCATTGGGAATACTTTGATTGCTAGGAAAGGCACAAATCATCTTACCAAACTTGATTGTATTCTTCTTGAGTCGGCTTTGAACATTGGGAGAGAGTTTACCAAGCCATACAATGCTTTACGACTTTTGATTGATCGATGGCTTAATGTTGATTGTGGCAAACAAGGCACGACCTTTATTACCAATGGAGGATTAGTTACCTATTTGGCTAAGCATTTTAACCGGGATTTCAACAAGAATAACACTTATACACCGGTAAAAGGAGGCCATATTATTGATTTGCCCACCATGATTCTAAAGTTTAAATGGTTCAAGAATGATACTCTTGATAACAAATTTGAGTGGTTGACGAATGATGATAGATCCTTCACATTGCCTAGCAAAATTTGCCGCTTGAATGTTCATAGACCGAATTACCTTCTCCCACTCTCCGAAGAGACCGAATACATCATTCAACACCAAGAGGAAAAAGTTACCGAGTCCTTCTCCTCCATTATCACCCCACATTATCCATTTGAATACCACCAGTTCAACCCCGAAAATGCCAAGGCGGGAAATGATTACTTGACTCTACTAATGAAGGAAATGCATAAACAAGCTTACAATGATAGAGTTGATGCTTACAAGGCCCAATATCCGCCCCTGCTACATCTTGCTAGGCAAGGACTTCTCGATGCATCTTGTCCCTTGCCTAGTTGGGCGGATAAGGAGGTATTCTTTCCTAGCACTTCTAGTGGTGGTAGACCGGGTGGATAGGAGATGGTTGTTGATGATTGTGGTAACCAAGAAGGTGAAGATGAAGAAGTTCAAGAAGAAGAGGAAAGTGAGGAAGAAAAAGAGAGTGAAAGTGAGAGTGGACATGACTCTACATCCATGGAGGTTGATGATGCCTCAAGTGAGGAAGAAGATGATGATAATGACACGATGGGTGAGGACTAGCAAACTTTTGGAGGCTCCTATATTCTTACACCTCCTTTATGGTTCGTCTACTTCTCTTATTTTTATTTTATATTGATCATTTTGTGGAGTCCTAGCAACATTAGAGGACTAAGAACTTGGCTTCATTGAGGTGTTCATATTTATTGTTCCCAACTTTCAAAATCCAAAATGACAAATTTTAGTTTCATGCATTGCATTTCATGTGCATGAACTCCCCCAAAATCTTTGACATTAGAAATAGTGTCTATTTTGGTTTGGGGAAGTTTATGCATATGCATTGGGAGCTAATTTAAATTATGCTCTCCAACATAACAAAAACCCATGCATCATGCATATTCATATAAATTGCATAATTTCCTATCGTATTGGCCATTGAGGACAATTCCCATACTAGTGCGGGGATGGGAAATTCTAACTTGATCTTTTTAAAAAACAAAAATGAAAAAAAAAATTACATTAAAAATTTTGAAAAATACAAAAATATGTCCTTTAATTTCATTAAAACAAAATACAAAAAAAATTGAAAAATCCAAAAACAAGCTCATTCCCTTTGTAGTGTAGTCTTGTATATATTGTGTTTGTTCATCCTTGTTCACATTGATTGACTACACCACATCCGAGACATGAGGATATTGAATACCGCATGGTTTGATCTTTCCAATCTCCTTTTTCCTCTTTATGTTAATGACTATGTGGCTGTATTTTGATTGATGCGGTATAAAAAATATGATTATAGGATTGCATTTAGATTTTTTTTTGGCATACTAGTTGGTAGAAGCATATGCATTAGGTTGTATATATGTTAGTTGCATCATGGCATGTAGTTGCATGTAAGAAAAACTTTCTAAAAGCATCTATTTGGGAAACTTGACAAGTGTATATAAGGCCCTTGTAGATACGTTTTCTTCTTAAGACTTTGCTTGTTAGAATACTTGTAAAACACCCTAGGATGTGTCATGCTAGTATCCTTTGACCCATGGATTAAGGCCTAGTCAAGAGTACCTTGTGGTGTGATAACTCCTTGGCTACCGTTTATTCCAAGGTGACCCTTGAAACCATACAACCATCCATCATCCATGTTCTACCACATTTTGTCATCAAAAAGGGAATGGGCACAAAAATTGTTCAAAATTTTGAGTTCAAGAATTGAAATGAAAGTGAAAATTTTTGCAAATTGCATCAAAAGAAAAGAGGAGCAAAAATAAACTCCTAATGCTTCAAATAAAAGCACCCTCCCTAGGAATGGGGTGACTTTGAAAATGTTCAAAAAGAAATGCAAAGAAAAGTTGAAATTGTCAAGTATTGAAATGCCAAACATCAAAAAAAATGGCAAAAAGAACATGTTCTCAAATGTCAAATGCCACAAGAAATTGGGGGGGGGGGGAGGGGGGGGGGGACACAACAACAAAAAGCAAACTCCTATATGAAGCTCAAATTCTATTGATCGCTTTTCCATCGTATCCACTTTTGTGCATGGTAGAGAGGGACGACCCTTCTTCTTGTCTAGGCAAGAAGGGGAATTCCACGATCCTCCAGTGTTTCTAACACCATAGGGAGTCTACTCTTGACGAAAGCATTTAACGATTGAGGACAATGGTACCCTAGCTTGACACAACTTGGAGGTGATTTATTGGTATCCTTCTAGGCTTAGTAGTTTGAAGAAACCATATCTATAAAGGAGTGTGTACCCTTGAATTGCTTCCCCTTTAGATAATTTCCGCCACTTAGATGAGGAAAGTGACTATTCTTTTGTAGATGCATCCATTACTTGATTTTGTGTGCTTTAATGTTTGGATGTGTCGCCATTTTGGCAAGCCCCACCTTGCCTTGCAAGAAGGCATCCTACCTCATGGTTGTCTTGTTGTGAGTTGAAGGGGGAGTAAGACCCGCTAATTGTCTCATATCGGCTATATTAGTAGGTTAGTTTAAATAAGGGTCCTAGTTTTGTCGCCTCTTTACTAGGGACGAGCAAAGGTTCGGTTTGGGGATATTTGATGTGACCAATATTTAAGCATATTTAGTCCCCGAATTAGCCTCGTTCCTATGCTTTTTAGTGCATAATAGGGTCATTTACTATCTTTAGTCCTTTGTTTTGCGTATTCTTTGAGGTTTTGTTCCCTTGGTAGGAGAGGAGTGCAAACCTTGCATTTTCATGGCAAAATGGAGTTAAATTGATCGAATCTAATGACCAAGCATCAAAGTGAAGACAAGACTAGAAGGCCTATGTAAATAATGTAGTAGATGGGCAATGATGAAGAAGATCCTTGAATCTCCGACAAGATCCTTGAGGATTGTTGGAAGAAGAAAAGAGGAAGAAGCTTGCTGGACTACAATCCGTCCGTCGCTGCCTCGGGACGCTCGTCCCACCTCCACAATCCGAGCGTCCCACCACCATGTCTGCTCGTCCCAAACCCGCACAATCCGAGCGTCCCACAACATGATCCGCCCGTCCAAGACCTCTACAGTCCGAGCGTCCCGACCCCTTGGCCGCTCGGATTCCAACCCAGTACAGCACGTCTCTTCCTTGTTCCACTTAGGATGCGCATATTTCTGAAAGACTAACAAAAAGGAGACTAAAATCTTCCTTCGAGAGGAGCATTTCCTCAACTTTTCTTAAGGGTCTTAATCGTCATTAAAGCCCTTAGTAACCCTAATTTATGTACATAATCCTCACTATAAATACCCCATTGTACTAATTAGATTATCATCAATCCTGAATATTATTTATGTTCTTCCTAATCTCATTTTAATCTTATAATCAACTTTTAATTAAGCATTAATACAAATCTCATTTCCTTAATTTCTCTATTGTTCATCATTTTATCTTGGGTAATTGAAGATTATTTGGGTATTATTGGGAAATTGACAACCTTCCATCAATCATCAAGTACTTCAATTATTCTTTGCTTATTATTTTGGAATCATCATTAGGTATAATTCTCTTAACCCTTGTTTTAATTATCATTAATCATTTTCCATTCATTCATCATGTTTTGCTTTGGTAATATGTTTGACAGTCTTATTAGCATGTTAAACTTGATAATGAGTGAGTAATTTTCTTAGCTAGGGTTAATGGGGAATTAGGGGAAACCAACATGGGGGATGATTCATGCTTAATCTAATATGTTCACATAATTTATTTGCTTGCTTGTTGTGATCTCAACTTATGCACATGTTATGTTTGATGAAATGCGAGCCTATGAATCCTTGCATTTTTTACCCATCACTTACCTTTTCAATGAGACTTGTAAGACATAAACCGACTCGAGTCTCATTAGACCATGCATATAGTTGAGTAGGGAGGATTAAGTCGACTTGTAGGTGTTGTACAATCTAATCGATTCGGCTCCGGGACCCAAACCTTCCTAGGATTGTAAGATATAAACCAACTCGATCCTATCACAACAATAATTGCTTGCTTATAATTTGAGAATATGTTTGTATGATTAATTCTCATGAATCCCCTATGAACCCATGACACCCTAGTGCTTTCAATCAATTGTTTACATCTCATTTTAGTTATCTTGCTTGTTTATTTACATTGTTATTTAGTGTAGTGATCTTCTTATCTCAACCCAAATTGTGACACCCTTAGACACCACTACTTACAATCGAAAATCCTACATCAATACCCATCCCTTGGGATCCGACCTTTACTTACCCCTTTACTAATAGTAGAGTAGTTTGTGAAGTTATAAATATTGTTTTGGTCTAGGTGCTCCTAACGATAAGTAACCAAAAACGATAGTCCGACCAGTAGGCGCAACCCAGACATTAGGATCAGGCACCACCAAGTCCCACTCGCATTATGCTAAGTGGATTGGATACCTTGGCAAGAACCATCAAGACAATGCAGACCGAGAACAGAAGAATGAGGTCCCAGATGGAAGGAGATAACAACTTCCTTAAAACACAGATCGATGAATTATGATGGCAAGTTGCTACTCTAACTACTTGGACGCAGGACATTGGAACCGAGGGTACGCCAGCAGGAGAGAACGGCAGAAGGCAGAATCGGCTGCTACCCCAAGATATGGTGATGTGGCTAGATATGGAAACAACACCGCAATAGAGTAGCGGCCTAATGCCAGTAGGATTGGGGGCACTAACGCCAGATCAAGAACCAGCGCACCAGAAACTAACGTCCGTGTCAGGTACTCTGCCTTTAGACAATTTCTTACAGCCTGACAATTTCTCTAGCGCAGGTGTCAGGGCACAACAAAATTCATGGGGGCAGCTGGGATCAGCAGCTTCACTAGCCAAGGAGCCGGTATCGCACATGAAAGAATACGGATGGATGAGCAGTGCAGGACTGGTAACACCCTTGTTACCTGCAACGCCGACAATCGGACATCAGAACCTAACCGAGACCCAGTACGCCGCTATTACAGGAACAACTAACATGCAGAGAAACCTATACGGAACAGCAGTACCACGAGTTACATAGTATCCTTCGAAGAATCCCGGAAATGCCATCACCTATGGAGATGGCAACACCAGATAGTTATGTTGATTCGCCCTTCGCCGACGCCATAGCTACCATAGCCTTACCAAAGGGATTCAACATCCATAAGATGACTCTTTTTTTATGAGACCACAGATCCGTGCGATCACATAAGCCAATATAAGCAAAAGATGGTGGTGACAACAGTGGCAGGCGCCTTCAAGGAGCCTTCAGCGGCAGCGTTGCAGTGGTTTGTTAGGCTCCCCAAGAAAATATATCCTCGTTTGCTGACTTGATTAACTGTAACACCCCCATACTCCAAGTGCCTTACCAGGACCACTCAGGTATAAGGATGCCACCATCTCGGTTACCCGAGGCATGATATTCATAAGACAATAAAGAAATGTACTTTAGAAGTAAATATAGTTTAAGTGATTACATGATCAAACCAAAACTGATAAACTTAAATACAACATTCTCAGACGGTCTACTGCTAAGACTATCAAAGCTATAAAGCATCATCTGACACAGCGGAAGACTTCTAACTGCCACGTGATGACTCATCCCAGCTATCCCATACGCGTCATATCATACCGCTCAATAATCGCCACCACCCCGAATGGATCACCACGCTTTTAAAACATTTAAACGGGGTCAGTACTAATCACACAACTCAATATATCAACAATCAGATAAACAGACAGCTTAACCGTCACACACACACAACCACACCAATCCAAACAATCTCAATCACCGACTGTCCACTAGACCAGCCCTGCCAGTGGGGGACCGCAGCCGTACCCACCAAATCCACGCTCCACATAGTGAGCGATAACCCTGTCCATTAATGTGCACATCCCTTCTGTGGCGGGTTCCACAGAAGGCGAAACTAGGGCGTGAAGCCACTCCCGCAAGTGACCCCACTCAGCCAAGGCCACGCCTCGCGAACCATAGACAACGATCACAACCACAATCACAATACAATTACTATATCAAACAACCAAATACAACACATCAACCAATATCCCATTATGGGACTAATACTCAGTAGGAAATCCTACCTGGAAAGCAACACAATCATCAGACGATCTAGCAGCTGTCTCAAAACCTCTCCTCTACAAATCCTTCTCCTATCACATAATCAAATAATCACAATCTAACCTTAACAAATCATAAAAACCCCCAATTCCCAAAATTAGGGTTTAACGAAACTTAAAGAAATACTATAAAATTGGTATGTAGATCTTACCCTCGACGCAAGGATCACAAAGGTATAAAGAACAATAAAATCCGACCTCTCATGCTCCGGGATTTGCCAATAATGCGGATGAAGCGAACTACGTAGTTTCAATCTCCTTTTTGACTGAATTAGGTTTATAAAAGTGTTTACTAAAGATGACGACATATTATATATACTAATCCGCGTTATTAACAAAACCCGTCAAAACATAACCCGTCAACCGAGCTACTCGATCGAGTAGCTGAGGTACTCGATCGAGTGCCCCCTTACTCGATCGAGTATCAAGGTTACTTGATCGAGTACCCAACAGGTCAGAAACTATTTTAAAACCGCAACACACCCTTACTCGACAGAGTAAGGCCTACTCGATAGAGTACCCATAGACTCATAAAACCGTAGTATTACATTAACGCCTTTAATCAGCAGTTCGCAAGTACTAGAAGAACTCCGAAGCAGCCTAGCAATCTCTATAGCATAGCGTAGGAAACTGGAAAGTCAATTTAAGATTACGTGACAAGATTTATCACGGAAAAGGTGGCAATACGGGGCTGCGACACATCCACAGCCATTAACGCTTTTCGACATGACTTAGATAAGGATTCAGATCTATACAAGGAACTGACTATGCACCCCTATGAAAGATTTGAGGAAGTACAGTAGAGGGCTACAGCGGCGCTAAGACTGGAAGAGGATATCCTGTCTAGGTAAGGGATGCTCCTCTCCGATATAACAAATAGGAAAATTCCCACGGAAATGAGGGAATAAAGAACCAAGCCATACAACAGACCTAACGTCAGCAAGGTAGCAGAAAAATCGCAGTAGGGGGATAGTTCAAAATACCCACCCAGGTAGGTCGAATACGGATTCACTACAGGAATTGAAGGCCTGCTAAAGGCGTTAAGGGACTTAGGCGATCACGTAAGATGGCCTAAACCACCAACGGGGGGAAGGCCAAATGACGATAGAGACCGTAGCAAGAGATGTGAATATCACTAGGATATAGGGAATAAAACGGAAGATTGCTTTATGATCCGAAAAGAGGTCAAGTTCAGGGTACGGAAGGGGAATCTGGACCACCTGTTATCACGTGGGGGCAGGTAGGAAAAGAGGGAAATAGCAAATTAAGTACTTCCCTCTGCCCCACCTATTTGCACCAAGATCATCAATGTGATAATAGGTGGATCCGAGTTGTCAGGGTTAACTTATTCCGCGGCCAAGAGACGTGCCATAGAAAGAAAATGGGACCATCCAGAAACATTGTGTAGAGTAAGCCAGAGTGATCTACCTACCATCACATTCGACGAGACATATGCACAGAACGAAGCAGAACAGCACCATGATGCTCTTACCACAACATTATCCACTAGGAATTCCACTATAAAAAAGGCATTGGTGGACACTGGAAACTCTGTGAACCTCATCATGTTCAAAACACTTAAGATAATAGGCTTCAATAAAGAGAACCTGGCAAATAAATCTATACCACTGGTGGGATTCAGCGGCGAGACGGCATATTCGCTAGGAGAGATAACTATTCCAACTTATATTCAGGGAGCCAACAAGATAGTAAGTACTTGGTTATCGAGGGCCTAGTAACCAATAACGTCATCATGAGAAGACCATGGCTGTATCAAATGAAGGCCATACCCTCAACATATCATCAATGTCTCAAATCCCAATCCCGTCGGGGGTGGTCAAGGTAAAGGGAGACCAAGTGTGGACATAGGCCACCCGCGGTACAGGCGGAAGCACTTGAATAAGCGTACATTTGTGTAGTCGCCACCAATTTTTATGGGAAATTGGAACCGTTCGAATACCTCGTGTCATGTCAAGACACAAAGTAATGACATGAACACTAAGAACTCATTACCCTTAGCATTATATGTCTAGAATGACTCTCGTCGATGCCAATGAACACGGATGTCTAGAGATAACTGGAGTAAGAGGTGAGGGTACGTATTACGAAGCTCTTTAATCGAACACCTAATCCCGCCCGCCTCGATAGCGGCCTCTACTAATGATTAGGGAAATCGTTTATATTTGATATGTTGTCGATATAATGCATGCAATGCAACAAACAATAGATTAATCATAGCATGTGAAATTGGACTATGCCGGTTAACTCGTAATTTAGCAAACAATGTGGGTCGAAGTTGAAATTTAGATTAATTACATGTGGAAACCAAGTAAATAAATCATACATAATAAATGAATGAATTCAAATAATTAAAATTACAATAATTACAAAGGTAATTTAATTTACGTCACAAGTACGCTCAAAGACGGGATTTTGAAGAAGAAAATAAAAGAAAATTAAAATTAAAATAAAAGTATGAAAGCACGGCAGATTAGAGGTGATAATACGATTAATAGTCGATTAAATACGTAATTAGAAGCTACGTCAGAGCAAGAAAGAATTCAGGGACAGAAGCCAACCCGGAACAAGCGCAACATCTGCTGCGTCCTCTCCAGTTAGGCTCTGGCTGTGAAGTCAGAATCGCGGATTGTTAATGTTCATAGGTAATTTAAGATTCATTATTGATACCTAGAGTCAAGTAGAAGTGATTTAATAGATTACATGCATACTAACACAGTCATAAGACGATATTAGCGGATTAAAACGGACTATTACAAGTTAGATATTATTTATGATGTCGAAAACGTGTTTATATGCAAACTCGAAATTAGGAGTGGAAATTAAAGATTAAAAATTGATGAAGAAAACAGAATTAAAATATATATCAAAGACGAATTCAAGGGACTTGATATGGATAAATCGAGCCTCTAAAATCCGGGTTTGAATAAGATGACGAAAACCCATAAATATTAATTATAAGGGATTTAAGCCGAAAAAGGTTAAAAAAAAATTTATAAAAACTAATTTGAAAATTATTGGGTGAAATAAGGGAAAGGACGAAGAAAGAAAAATAAAAGACGAAAGGAACAAAAACTCGAGGAAGAAGAAGTGCAGCAGCTAAAGGCGGCCTCTGGAAGAGGCGCAGCAGATGTTGTGGCCTTTCCAGAAGGCGCATCAGTTGATGCGATTCTTCCCCACGTCGTTTCTCTGTTGTTTCCGTCAAAGGGTTTTAAAAAGTGATTAAAAAAAACGGTTTTAAGCATGCCTATGACATAAATTCTTACATTAATTATAATACAGAAAATACACACAGAATTAAGATGGGATTTTACACCCTCAGACTTACATGTTAGCGTTGCGAGATTTAACTAAAACGGTTTTTAGTGGTACCTCGACTCGATCTATGCAAATATGAAAGTGCCCTTGAAAAAGGATTTAAAAACAAATTGATTAATTATGGTGTAGTGGTCAAATTGGTCGGTCATGCAAACACGGAAACTTGGACAAAAAGAAAGCCCTGAGAAAAGGCGCAGCAGGTGCTGCGCTTCCGAGAAGAGGCGCAGCACTTACTCCGTCCTTTCTCGGGTAGGATTCTTCTGCGCGAGAAAACGCGTTTGACAGCCTGTTGTATTTAAAGCATAAATTTCTCCACATGACTCGGATTAAGGTGATTTCGGTGGCGCTGGAAAGCTAAGAGAAAGATCTAGAACTTTCTATGAAATAGGCCGGACCCAAAAAAAGTCGTCATCACCTCGTAATGTAAACTTTACATTTAGCCCAAAGAAGTGACATGGGACTAAAAATGAGATATACTCATAAAATTTTATGAGATCCTAACCTTAGGTAGACAAGCACATTGCTTTTTGACTCGGGATTTGACGAGTTTAGGAAATGAAAACGGTTTTTGACCCGAACTCCAAATGTACTCTAATTGCTGCCAAAATGACCGTAATGACACCTAGATAACAACCATGGAGTAGACACGAGTGTAAGAGTTACCTTTTATTAACCGATTTATGAAACATCATAAAATCTCGACATATGCTAAACATGCGGCCCAATCATCACTGGGTGTTTGGCAGGAGGTGCAGAAATGAAGTATCTACAGAGCCCCCACTTTGACCGAGGCTTGGACAAAGCAAAAGTCAAAGTATAGCCCTCAGGTCAATTGAAGATTAAAACCTGAAGACTATGGCAATGCGAGGTGGCTCAAGGGGTCTGAGCCAAGGACCTGTCGTCGGGAACATTTTAGAATCTGTCGACTATTGGGGAGGGTTGTTTAAAGTCTACTAGACTACATAAGGAAGCTCGTCAGTCATAAGAAGAAACCATACCTGAGACACCCCTGGATGAAATGAGACTGAAGGCGCTTCAGCAAAACTCTTTAGTCTGAAGATAACTTGGTGTCTGAAGGCATTAGGGGTTACAAGGATTCTGAAGAAACTTCTTAACACTTCTGAAGGCTAACTCTGAAGGATATCTCTCTCTAAAGGGAAGGCTGAAGGATAACTCTCTCTAAAGGGAAGGCTGAAAGATAACTCTCTGAAGGACTGAAAGAGGACTTAACTGAAAAGAACTTCTGGAAATTACTGAAGGGTCATCTGAAGGTTATCTGAAGGCTCATATGAAAGATTAAGGCAATTTTCTGAAAGATCTGAAGGTTTATCCTGAAAGGGTTATCTGAAAGTACATAACTCTTTGGGAATTGTTTCTCTCGAACTCTGTGGGGAAGAATCATATGTTGAGTCAACAACGGTGCGCCCTTGGCACCGCTGAGGAGAAACCAAAGGATCGGCAACGACGCGTCCTTAGAATCGCTTAGGAAAATAAAGGTGTTCGATCGACAACGGCGCGCCCTTGGCACCACTGAAGAGAAATCTGCTCGAGTCATCGCAAGCGAAATTCCGATAAAGAGGAGAAGCCCATGAACTGCATGGTGAAATTCCGCTGAGGGGAATGTCTTGACTGTTGCTGGGGAGAATAAAGACTTGAGCGAAGCCCCCAGTTCGACCGAGCACTGCTTTTGATACTCACCTGCATTGTTAGTAGCCCCACAAGAACGCAATCTAATAGGAAAATAGCACATAGCATATAAGCACATAAACAATCAGCACATGAACCTTAAAAGAGGAAGGAAACATACAAGTTTTGAATGCTCTTTGTTTCATAAAATTTGTTTAAAACCTGAAATAAAGGTGAAATTTGTTGCTTGTAATGCGTTATGCATATTCAATGGGCTCTAGTCACATGACTTGATGTGATATAGACTCACTAGGACACAAGACGACAGACTGACGCAACGCTGACTTATATTTGACGCGACACATGGATGAATTTGACAGACTTTGCCTAAGTATGTGCAACCCCTAGCCAAGTATGGGTGAGAATGCGTATCAGTTCCAAAGGTAAAAGAATTGCAAGAATGAAGATGGCATATAAAGGCAAGGTATGAGCCATGGATCAGCTATCTACTTTGGACATATTTTGACACCGTTTGTTGTAAAAGGGTCCCCTCTTGAGGCATGATAACTTGGAGAATTGATCTAAGACCTTTGTCATTATCCGGACCAAGCACTAGCTTGACTTAAAATAAGGAAGGAATAAAGGAAGGGTGGCATCTCAGAAGAGAAGCCCCCAGGATGAGAACATGACTCTAGAATTTGGTAAAAAGGAGACTGGGCGACAAAAAGGAGCCCCCAGTAAAGAGGTATTGGAAATTGTGGTTGGAAGGTTATAAAAAGGGATGGTTGTAAAATGGGTGTCAATAATTTAGGTTGAAGGTTCATGGTTAGCGTGGTAATTGAGGTTCGAAGTTGATGGTTGGGATGGTTGTGTCCATGAGGACTGCCTACGTATTCACGTGAAGAGGTGAAATCAAACCAGATCGTAGTTCTGAGCTGGCTTTGTTAGTTTTATTTGGGTGTTATGGTTGTATCCTTCTTGTGTAAAAAAGGACTGCCTACGTATCCACCTAAAGAGGTTAAATCAAATCATGCTCGTAGTTTAGGTTTTGTTAATTTTATTTGGGTGTTGTGGTTGTATCCTTCTTGTGTAAGAAAGGACTATCTACGTATCCACCTGAAGAGGTGAAATCAAACCATGCTCGTAGTTCAGGTATGTGCCTAAGCTTATGTTGTCAGGACCTTAAAGTGCATGGGTCAGGAGAGTATTTTCCTTTGGTGACTCGTTCATCGATTTGAGATAACTCCCTCTGATCATAGACCAAAGAGGTATAAATTTTTTTTTAAAATTTCATTGTCGTGAGAGCGCACTCGAAAGTGGACCCTAAGGATGGATATGGGTTCGTCCTGTCCTAGGTAGCAAAGTATCTGAAGACTCCGTGTCCGGGTCAAGGTGAAACTGGATTGGATATTTGGAATATGGGGCTCGGAAATAAGAGGCTTTGATGAACAAATCTCTGGAGCTTGATTGTTTGGAGTTGAGGCTTGATGGGATTATGGCTTGTAATATGGCTTGGAAATGGAGTCTCTTGACTTGATGTAACATGAGCACATAAAGGTAGGTTAATTGATGCGGGATCAAGTTTCCGTGTCTTGGCCCTAAATGATGTGTATACTTGACAAGCTTGAGAGAATTATTAAAATTCCTAACTATATCCATGTAACAGTCTTGAGAAGGACTTAGGGTGTGTGATGGCTAAGTGAGGGTGCTAGCTGACCATCTTCATCGACGTCTTGATAAAATTCAACATTTCATTTCATACTCATTCTTGATTCAGACTCGGCTTTTGCTCAGATTTTTGATTCGGGTTTTTGAAGATAACTTTGACTTTGGATATGGACATTGACTTGGTTGAATGAGCCTTCTTCTTTTTGACTCTTTTGTCTTGGATTACGGGCATAACTGCGGCCTTGGATATTGGCACCAGTTTCTCTTGATTGAGCCTTTGTCTTTGATCATGACTCGTATCGTCTTGGATTTGCTTATTACCATGGATTTGGGTCAGACTAGCACCTTTGGTGTGAAACAGGTTGGTCACGCCCATTGAGTTCCCGGAGATGCCGGAGAGAGTGTCTTCCCCTGCGGTTACGGGTTTGATCTGCAGTGGTTTGCCCGAACCCTCCGACATCACTCCTTACTTGATCGCGAACTCATATGTGACGGATCACTTCAGGGGGAGAGCGGTGGGCTACGCTTCGGTGCCGTTGGCGAGTCCGGAGGCTGAGGCTAGAGCTGACGCGCAGGAGGCGTGATTGTGGTTGTGGTACTTCTTGGGTACCACGTACTTTGGTGACAAGAGCGAGCGTTTGTCGACCAAGGTACTCCCTCTCCTTGCTGACCTCGACACTTTGGGTCAGTTTGACTGGGTTACGCTGGCTCTAGCGAGTTTTACCTGGTACTTGTACACTGTGGTGCATGCGGAGGCGATGGGGGATGGTAGTTCTCCCGCCTTGGTTGGTCCCGGCCTCATCTTGGAGGTACATGCATTTTTGTAGTTTTTATTTAGTTTGATTTTGATTTTGATTTTAATTTGTGGTTTGATTTAGGCAATTTTTTTTGAAAAATTGGCTGATTTGTGTTTGTTGTGTTTTGTTACAGGCTTGGTTGTATGCTTACTTCATTCCTTCGACCTAACCTACCGTGAGGGCATGGACGGTGGCTCGGAGGAAGTCGACTAAGTCGACTTACGAGGATTGCAGGCGTCGGGTGAACGCCCTTCGAGTTGCCGACGTAAGTTGTTGTCTCTTACCCCTTTTGTTTTGTAGAAACAGATAGAGATAGGATGACTAGGTAGCTTAGAAATACCCCAGTTAGTTGATTAGCCCTTTTTCGAGCGCAATTTGTCGGGTGGCCTTGGGAGCACTACACAGACTTGTCGGCCACTGTCAGGGAGCGTTTACGACCTCGCAGCACCCAGCGTTTGTACCTTGAGACGGCGATCGAGCCGGTTTGGTAATTGGGCGAGCCTTTAGCTCGTCAGTGCTTTGCTGAGACCTTCGTGGTATCGGTCGATCCGCCTAGGGCGTTGTTCCAGGAGTCGACACCCGACGAGGTTGAGGAGCACCTTGACGGTCAGGGAGGTGAGGAGCTGTTGTTGCGGGAGGCCGACTACGATACCTTTCGGTTGTCGAGGCTTGCCTGGTACCTGATCGAGGTATGTTTTCCTCTGTTCTTTGTTTTCATTACTTCTTTTGATAGAAGGGTTTGTTACCTTCGATGTAGACCCAAATCGTAGGGGGTCGATGCGTTGATGAGGACCCAGCCCCCAGTTCTTCCGGTACAGACCACCTTTCAGGGGCCAGGGGCGAGGAGCTACAGCTGCATCTGGCAGAGCCTGCGGTCATTGAGGTGACCGACGCTGGCATGGAGTGGAGGGGGACTGTTTCGAGGGTGAGTTTCTGATCTGAATACTCCTCCTTATTTGTGTTTTGTCTTGTGTTGTATTGAAGGAACTTTCTGGTTGTAGGTGTCGACCGCTAGTCATCAGGCTTTTGTAAGGTTTATATACCTATTATTAGACTCCTCTAATGATGAACTAATTAACTTCTTAATTATATGTTCTTTAGATCTAGTGCATGCATAGCAAAATAAAAGGTTTATAAGGAAAAACAATGTCCATTACATTGCTATATGGTTCGAAATATAGGGCACAAGTAAGGTCATCTTCCTTCACTTGTTGTTGAGCTTAATGTGATGGAAGATCCTCCAAGATCCCAAGTATAGAAATCCTCCTTAGATTGCACCCAAGACTTACCCTTAAACCAGTATACTAATTAAATAGATTATTATACTAGTGCCCTTAAAATGATTCTAATATTATATCTATTACTACACTAGTAATGTTATTAAGATATTAGAATGGATGAACAAATGCTTGTGAATCTCAAAATCTTAATTTAGAGAGATAAAGAGAATATGTGAAGGTTTGCATGTAGAAGAGCATGAATGAATTAACTCCCAAAATGAGAACAAAATGTTCTCATATATGATGCATGCAACCGGTGGGAAGGGGCCAAAGAAGGCATCTTTGCCTTTCTCTTTTTGTCTTCACAATGTGTAGGTGTGTAAGACAAAGTAGGATAGGTGTAAGGCTACAAAAGCAAAGCCTATTATTATTTCTTATAAAATAATTCAACTTCACACCACACTACTCCCTCCATTCGGTCCATACACTTAAAATGGACTATCATTTTATTTTGTCAATTTGTCTTTTGTCACACAATATGTCTCATGTAGTATTTTACATGTTATTAATTAATTTAATGCATATTTATCACATAAATATCATTTTACAAATTAATTAAATTACATATAACAAATTGACTAGTGATACTTGATCATAGAAATAAAATGGGTCATAAAATTATAATTCACAACATCTTGTAATTATAATTAACCATTCATTCTTATCTCTATTGTTTCTCAAACAATAAGTAATTTTAGTAATAAAGCATTTTTATTACCAAAATAAATTTTATATAATCACATTACAATAAGATATCAATATTCTCTATCACAAGTAATTGTTCAATTTTAAGGAATTGATTTCCTTGTATCATCATACAATTAATCAATTTATCCAATAAGGGAATTGTTCTTTAGGTGTGACCTTAAGGGATCAACTGACCACCACCGTCACACGACATTAATGTCAAACTCTAGTCAGTCAATCATTACCGATTAATGACGATCAGTTGATTATATAATAAATCATCCCTCACGTATTCTTAATATGAGATTTAATTATGATATTAAATCATGTGATCTCACTATTGTTGAGGACACATTTTCCAACAATCTCCCACTTGTCCGAGACAAGTGTGCGTCACCAATTCTCTTGTCCTATTACAATCTCCCACTCAATGCAAGGTATCTTGCAAGTCGTACTTATATTTGATCATATCTTGAGTGGTTTCCTCGATCAGGAGAGTAACTGTCTGACCGGAATTATCTACCATAGATACCTTCAGAGCGTGGCCACGCATTTCCAGTTAACTACTCCTCGAGTGGCCTTGAGATTTCAAACAACCCTGACAAGGGGTGGACAATTCCTATCGCTTCAGCCACAGTCCATCATAACCCAAAATATACCCAGTTTGACCTCATTTACGAAGTCGTAGAGTATAAATCAAAGCTAATCAGAAATTTGTGCCAACTTAGGCGAATAGTCTCTAGTCAAAAGATTTGACTCATAAGAATACTATAGTAGCTCTTAACACGACCAGGCTTTATGAATTACCAGAACTCTATAAGCGGTCACTGCCTGACAGAGTGTCCCATACAGTCTGCCTATGTGATCGACTAGTCATCCCATATGACTCTATGGCACTTGAACTGGCCATCAATCGCATCACACTCTAGTCACTGCGAGACGTCACCTCATATAAGTAACTAGGGGCGAATACCATGTCAATCCAGTTCACTTTAATGGGGTTCAGTTTATCTCTACAGCCCATTCGGATACGACAAGGTAACGGGTGAGTTTTAATGAAACTCAAATGATAAATGCGAGTATCACATATGAATAGTCAATACACTATTACTACTTAATATCTTATAATCTTTAGTGTATTGTTAACACTAGTTAAAATGCAATAAAAGCTTGGCAAGTGGATATATCTGATATCCATGTATTCCAACTTTTTCAATTGTTATTTCCTTTTATTCAATGTCATCTCCAATGACATGAATTTATCTAAGTATATGTCTAGACTTCTTACTAGATTTGGGCTCTTTAACTTGAAAGACGCTCCCACTGTTATCGCATAACTTGTGATAAAGTCATTTGTAGAGGGATTCACCCTTAATCCCTACGTTGATCATTTTATCACAATTTACTTAGATTCCTTTTGTAGAATTTGCAATACGCGATACTAAAATACTTTTCTAGTCTCTTACTCCTTAGTCAACAAGACACCATTGGATTTCTACAAATTCCTTTTAGTTTGGAAACTAAAGTTTGTGCAACCCTTCAACACATAACTTAGTTTATCATCCAAACATATGAACCAATCCTTAATTCTTCTCAAGAATCTCAAGGATGTTCTTTAAGGCTTTCACAAGCCATATCATGGGAATTATCTTGTTATTGACTTATCATGTTCTTAGCATATATCACATCATGGCATGTGCGTCTGTTGGCATACATGATCATTCTAATGGCGGAAACATTAGAAATCGATTTCATGTAATCAACAACTTAATAGGTTCAGTGAACGACTATGACTCCATCATAGTAATTCCACTTTCATCATCACGAATAACCCATTCAACCTTGTTGATGTACAATAAATACGAAAGATCTTATCATCATAAGACTCTTAACCCCCATGCCAATATTCTCTCACACAGATTTAGAAATCTTAGAATATATCGCACCCTTTCCTAGTCTCCCAATAACTCTTGACAGAAGAGAGCATTGGTACATTATTCTCAATAATTAATATGTTATCAACATATAAGACATGGAGAAACAATTCAAGCTCCCACTTACCTTCATGTATAATTGTGGACATGGGGCCACGGGGGCGCTTGGGAAACAAGCGTTTGCATTTGTGGAGTCGCCACCAATTTTTATGGGAAATTGGAACCGTTCGAATACCTCGTGCCATGTCAAGACACAAAGTAGTGACATGAACACCAAGAACTCGTTGCCCTTAGCATTCAATGTCTAGAATGACTCTTGTGGATGACAATGAACACGGATGTTCACAGAGATATGGAGTAAGGGGTGAGGGTACGTATTAGGAAGCTCTTTTGATCGAACACCTAATCCCGCCCGCCTCGATATCGGCCTCTACTAATGATTAGGGAAATCATCTATACTCGATATATCGTCGATTATATGCATGCAATGCAACATCCATAGAATTAATCCTAACATGTGAGAATTAGACTATGTCGGTGAACAATTAATTTAGCAAACAATTAGGTCGAAGTAGGAATTTAGGTTCAATTACATGTGAAGGCATACAGATGGTACAATGAAATATGATAAATACAATAATGAAAATTACAATAAAATAAAAAATTACAATAATTACATCGGGTTTAGCGATTTATGTCGAAAATACCTTTAAAACGGATAATTTAAGAAAAAGAATAAATGAATGAATTAACGAACAGATTATTAGGCGATAATACGGTTAATAGTTAATTAACATGTAAGCTAACGAAACTAGGTCAAAGCAGAAACGGAAGTTCAGAGGCAGAAATCAACCTGGAACAGGCGCAGCAGGACTGAGCCCTCTGGAAGAGGCGCAGCAGTTGCTGCGTCTGTTCCAAGGGTGAGTTCTGGCTGTGAAGCCGGAACTGCAAATCGTTAATATTAATTGGTGAATTTAATGATCGATTAATATATTTAACTCGGATGGAAGTGATTTAATAGGTTATTTCCATATGAATGAGTTATAAAAGCAATAAAACATGGATGAAACGAATACAAACGAGTTATTTACATGAATGAACGATTGATTAATGACATGGGTGAACTAAATAGGTTAGATACGACGAATTAACGAAGAATAAACGACGAACAACCGATGATTATGACAATAGACAAATGAAAATATATCAAAGATCGAATTCCAGAAACTTGATATGAACGAATTGAATTTCTACAACCCGGATTTGATTTTAATGACGAAAACCCGCAAATATGAGATTATAAGGGATTTAAGCCAGATTTAATGATGGATTATATACTAATGAATGATAAATTATGCACATGTGAAATTATTATGTTATTGTACCAAAGAATTAAAGAAAACAAACGAAAACGAATAAAGAAGACGAATTTACAGAGGACGAAGGAAGAAGAAAGGAAGTAGGAACTGCGGCAGCCTCACGAAGAGGCGCAGCAAGAACTACGCTTCTTCAAAGAGGCGCAGCAGTTGCTACGTCCATTCTCGACGATTATCTTCTGGTAATCCGTAAAAAGGGTTTAAAACATAATTTTAGAAATCGGTTTTAACAAGTATTTTCGACATAAATCTCACATTAGTGATACAAAAACGCAAAGAACAATAATAAAATAGGATTTACACCCTCAGACTTACATGTTTGACGAAATGAGATGAACTAAGTTTATGATTAGCGATGCTCTACTCGAATGTAACGAAAGTGCCCTCGTAAGAGGAAAACGATTAGATTAATTAAGTTGATTAGTTGTGGAGTTGGTCAAATTGGTCGGTCATGCAAACGAGGCTGGTACTCAGAAGGATCCGAGCTTACGTGGTCGAATGTTCAAGCACGTAGACGCCAAAAAGTAAGAACGTAGTCTAGAATGCAATGGGAGAAGAGAAGGGCGGACACTCGCGTGAGAAATATGAGGAGCGAAGGCTCCTATTTATACTAATCACGTGAAGAAAGAGGGTTTTCGGAGAGACTTTGGAAGTGAATCTCGAAAAGATATGAAAAAGATACGAAAAATACGCAGAAAAGGACCTAGGAAGAGGCGCAGCAATCACTGCGTCTCTTGGAAGAGGCGCTGCACCTGCTGCGTCTGTTCCCAGGTGGTTTCCTCCTGCGGAAGAAAGATTTCCGTGTTTAATTTATGGAATAATGGAATAATCTTATATTCCTTAATATTTTGCATGAATATTACGGGAAATTGTTTACCAAAGATTAAAAGATTGTGAAATATTTATAAAATATGGAATAGAAATATCCGGAACATTCCAGAACATTCTGACTCGGGATTTAACGGTTATCAGAAAATGAAGACGGTTTTAGGCCCGACTCCAAATGTACTCTAATTATCACAAAACGACCGTATCGGCGCGTAGATGACAACTAAGAGGTAGACATCGTGTTTGAGAAATCACTTGACGATAAACTTACGAATTATCACAAATCGTTCCGCGTACCAAACATGCGGCCCAATCATCACCGGGTGGTTTGCGAGAGGTGCGAAATGAGGTATCTCTGAGCCCCCACTTTGACTGAGGCTTGGACAAGGCGAAAGTCAAAGTATAGCCATCAGGTCAATCGAAGATTACAACCTGACGACTATGGCGACGCGAGGCGGCTCAAGGGGTCTGAACCAAGGACCTGTCGTCGGGAACATTTTAGAGTCTGTCGACTATCGGGGAGGGTCGTTTAAAGTCCATTAGACTACGTAAGGAGGCTCGCCAGCCATAAGAAGAGATCACACCTGAGACTTCTTCTCGAGATTCTTCCGGAGGTGCATAGGTGCTAAGGGTAGGCGTAGGAGCTAAGGGTAAGACCTAAAAGATTAGTAAGGATTGGTGCTAGGGTGTGGTGCCCTAAAGGAACGCATCAATGGGAAGGAGGCCCGAATATAAGTTCAACCTAAAGGGTAATGACACGGCTATCGCAACCCTATCAAAGATAAAACCTAACGGTCTCAACTAAAATGTAGTAGAGGCAGTCGAGTATCGAATCCACAAGGAGGTAATGTAATTATAGCTGTCTAATTCTAATCCTATGGTAACAATTGGGGGTTTGTTTGAATTTGGTTGTAAACTACGAAAATTAAAGAAAAGAGAGATAAGGTAAAGAGCAGTAAAGGCAGTAAAATATGATTAAACTATCAAGAAGAGAGGGACATGTCGGGATTTCGGTTCACTACGGTAGTCCTGTGACTCAGCTGTAAATGATTCAGACGAACTAATGTGAGACGGATGTGGAAAGGTCCTTTCGGTCCACTTTCTATCCTAAAATACCACTAACTTAACTTTGGTCCTCTTTAGGGTAGTCTACTGTTTATAGCAGGCCTATTTAGTCCAATCTTTCGATCCAGGATTAATTTTAGCCAGATTAAAGGGTGACATAGAACCGTGCACTCAACTAGGTCGGATAAATACAATTAAATTGCTATAGTGACAGAGTCTCGTAATTAATTCGTCTAATTCATTCACTACATCGTCACATTTCTACCGCAGATTCCCTAATCCCAACATGAAGGGAGTTTAGCTACTCATATCGTTAATTAAACTAACAGCAAACAATTTTCCAGCAGTAAGCATTATGAAATAACAATAGATCGCAAAAAGGAAAATTAGGGCGAAGGATAAATCCACGAAACAAGTAATAAAAGCAAGGAAATGATTAATTATTATTGAAGGGAGAGAAGGAATTACAATCCAAGCGAATCCGGCGTAAAGAACACAAAATCCGAGTAAAAGCAATCCCGAAATAAAGTAACAGTGAAGAGGAATAAAGCAGCGTTCTAAAGTTTACAGTAGAGTGTTTGATAATATGAAAGATGATCCTAATTAACCTAGTATAGCGTGCTTAAATAGCAAAGCAAAAGAGTTTAGCGAAATAAAACATCACGCGGGCTAATTAAAGCCCAGACCCATCAAAACCACTCGATCGAGTGGATTAAAACCACTCGATCGACCAACTCTTCATCCGGAATGTACTCGATCGACTGGAAAGTTACTCGATCGAGTAACAGCTCTTTCTGCAGCATAAGGTCGAGTGAAAAACCCCTCGATCGGCCAACTAGGGGTATAGAAACCACTCGATCGAGTGGGAAACAGCTCGATCGAGTGGCTAGACTTCATTTCAGCTCACGTCCTCGCCTAAATGCCTCGTAATCCGTGCAACGCCGCTTCCACAAACAGTAACTCACTCTGGAACAATCCCGTCTCCTCTAAATGCATGCAAAAAGGACGAAAAAGGGTACGATTCCACTACTTTCGCGTTCATTTCTACAAAAAGGACAAAATGCACCAAAGTAGCCAATTCGGGGCAAAATACCATAAAAACAGTATAACAAATGCATAGAAATACGTGCTGAAATAGGCTAAAAAGACTATACATTACGCACGTATCAAATCTCCCCAAACTAAACCTTTACTCGTCCTCGAGTAAACTCAAAACTAAACTAATGGAACGGAAATGATAACTCAGAGCTAGCTTAACTAGTCTACTTGAACCAATTTAATGCAACAGAAATTAACAGTTAAAGCTAAAAAGCCAATACGCAAACGAATTATAAGCTGTTCAGAAATATAGCTGACCTATCGACCTTGCAAGGCCAACAAAACTGGACTCTCTCGTGGTCACTCTTCTCT
The DNA here is from genome assembly GCF_048544455.1 of Silene latifolia. Classification (NCBI taxonomy): domain Eukaryota; kingdom Viridiplantae; phylum Streptophyta; class Magnoliopsida; order Caryophyllales; family Caryophyllaceae; genus Silene; species Silene latifolia. The sequence goes on from NC_133526.1 coordinate 135,827,553, forward strand.
CATGAAGCAAAGGGTGAATGTTATATGTAAGAGGGAGAAGAAAAGACAGCCACTCACCTAACTGCGACCTACATAGCATGCATGCAACAAAAATGAAAGACAATTCAAGTACTAATACACAAATTCCAATCAATAATGTCCGTCACAGCCGAGGGTTTGCAAATGATTTGGGAATAGTGAGGTTCAGGTGAGAAAAGGCAAAACATGTTATGGAAATGTGGAGTAAAAGCGTCAAGCTAGTTCCTAACAGGACCATAATGAAACCATCCGAATCTCAACTGACTAAAAGACTAAGTACGGGTGCCCTTCATTCGGCACAAAACTCACTAGACTCAAAACACAATCTCCTCAAAAAATATGGGATAGAACGGAGGAGTCAGACGGTCACAAACTTCCCTTTTAAATACCGTCTGAAATAACTAACTGAACCAAATCACCCTTTTTCGATTGTACATCTTCAAACATCTTCTCAACTCAGACAAGAGGAGCACGTCTGTTTCCTCCATTTTCTTATTCTTTTTTTCTTTCTTTCTTTCTTACACGTTCCAGCCTTCTTTCTTTTTCATTTTTTCATTTGTTTTTTTTTCCTTTCTTTCTTTCACGTTTTCTCTTTTTTTTTTTCTCCTTCTCCTCAACTTTCCAACAACTCCATACAAAAGGGATACGGCCAAACTGCAGACGAAAACTCATACCACAAAAGAACATACTAAACTAGCTTGACTAGGCAGGCTTAATTTGGAATGTAGCTAATGGGTCAAAAAGGCAAGTTTTGGCTAATTTGGAGCTAAATGGGTGAAAAGTATAAGGAAAGGGGAATTTGCAAACACCTCCCTGCATGTGACACCAACCACAAACCCGAATATGTGCATTTGACGAGAAATTGAATGTTATAAATGTGCAAAATAGACGAACATGCTATGCAAGGAGTACTACTCTCAATTCCTAATGAACTGGTCATGGATGTCACAAGTTATGGCTCTAAAACTCAGAATTTTTAAGTAGTTTTCCAGTTTATAGGTCAAGTCTAAACAGTCAGCTTATATTTGAACAGAAATTCGTAGACTATGCGTATGACAAAGCTAAAAACTATCAATAAAAGTGCAAGGCTCAACCAAAAAGACAAGTTATAGTGCATTGTCATCATGGGAATCTACCGTTCCGACTCAACCTATATGCAAAAATAAACGTGAAATTTTTTGAATTTTTGTAATTTTCTAAATTTTTTTTGGATTTTTTTTCAATGAAATAAAACAATGCAAGGCTGAAAAATAAACGTGGATGCAAAACAAATGCAGATGCAGACTCAAAAGGATGCAATACCCTCCCCAAACCAAAACGGATAACGCCCTCGTTGTCCTCCAGCATACACCAGCAGAAATATGGGGGAATGGGAATATACAACCTATAAGGGAAATAAAAACAATAAATAAAGGAGACAAAGATAAAAGAGTAAGAGATACATACAAAAGACGAACTTCCCCAAACCAGTCAGAAAACTGGGGAAGTGAGTAGACCAGTAGCTACTCGTCGTCGTCGTCGCCGTCGTCTCCATCTCCCTGGTACTCCGGGTCTCTCTCCTCCTCTCTCTCCTCTTCCGCTCCTCAGCGCGAGCTCTCTCCACCGCCACCTCTGGGTCATCGCTCGATCTCCTCCTCGTCAGAAACCGGGTACCCCTCAGCTGGGTACTGGAAGAAGGAGGGGTGTGGCCAACCCTCTGGGATCGGTCTGTGTCTCCGCAAGTGGTACTCGTATAGAGGGTGTAAGGCAAGAGTCATGTCCCTCTCCATACGAGCCTGACGCTCTGCAAGCTTGATGCGTGTCATTTATATGATGTTTTACATCTCTTTTTACACGCATTTCAGAGCTCATTTGTTTAGTTTATGCTACATTTCTCCCTATTTCCGTCTACTTCCGTATTTTGTACTTTATTGCAGAAATGTGAAGAATTCAGCGGGAAATCAAGCCAAATCCGCCCCCGAGTAATCTGCATTGTAAATGACGTAAAGGAACTGCTTAAGGAACGAGCTTGGTGCGCGATCCAAGGCCCAAAGAACGAGTCCACGAGTTTAAAGAAGTCAATTAGCAGCTCAAGCAGTCGATCGACTAGTCCCATCAGTCGATCGACCAACTATCGGGATCCAGAAGCTACTGTTGCTGAGATCCAGTCGGTCGACCTCCCTGCTTAGTCGATCGACCACATCGCTGCTTCAGACGAGAATTAAAAGATTGAGAAACTTGAAGCCCGTGAAGTTTAGGTTTAGGAAATAATTGTTACGTTAGTTTGCTATATAACGTAACCTAAAAACATCAGAATAGGCATCTAGCTTTTATCGAATTACATATCAAGTTTTATTTCGTTTTTACATTCATTTAGAATAATTAGGGTTCAAGGTTTGCTTCGGTTTTGAATACAATTTGTTTGGATAATTCGGCCTTGTTCTTTTCCTTCACAATTCTACACGGTATTCTACTGTTTCTATTTCAGTATTTTGCTTATAGTGTTAGAATTGCTAGATCGTTTCCCAAAGCCGAACTGTTGTTTTATGTTAATTGTTTCTTCCGCCGTTTAAAACATGAATTCAATAGTTAGATTTATCATTGATGTTATTGTTGTTACCCTTAGCATGAGTAGCTAAATCAATAGTGCTAGGATGTAGGCGATTTATGGCATAGGCGGCACTAGATTGAACACGGACTGAACCCGCGTGTCAGTCGATCGACTGACATTGTTGGTCGATCGACTGACCTTGTAAGGTTATCCTTCGTTTTAATTGGTTTTAATCTCGTATTTAACAAATCGAATGCATGCGACCAGTTAGATACCTATTTTGTGACCGACCCATTAGATCGAAAGATAGGGAAGGTTATTTGACCATCAATTAAATCGACTAAACTATGCTAAGATCGAAAGATAGGTATAGTTTAGACCATTAGTCACTTTTCAGGACGAAAGTTAGTATTAGTGACATTAGGGACCTATAGCGAGATCGAGAGATGCTATTTGTTAGGAGTGGACCGAGAGGACCTCTTATTTCCCGCCTTACCTGTGTTTGATTCAGACCGACTTAGTTTGCTGCCGCCGAAGCTATAATGACCCGACCATCCTAGTACTCTTCTTTTGTCTGTTTAATATTTTTAGTTTATTTTCTTTTTATTGTTATTAGCTATAGACCAATTCAAATCAACCCCCATAATAGTTACCTCAGACTGAACATAAATCAACTAAAGTTTACAACTGCCTCCTTGTGGTTCGACCCTGTTACCACTAGCCTAGGTTAGTCTTAATAGGAGATTATAAATTTTATCTTTGGTACTCACAACGACGGGTATCAAATTTTGGTGCCGTTGCCGGGGAGGCAATAGTCCTAATTTTAGTTGTTTTAATTTTTAGTCTTTCTTAGTTTAAGGAACATCCGTTCCTTAAACTGTTCTTATATTTTGTTGTAGTTTCCTCTTATGCGCAGGTCACAGGGTGGTCCATTACTGCCATTTGATCCAGAGATTGAAAGATCTTTGCACGTTAAGAGGAGATTATTTCAAGAACAACAGCTGGAAGAGCCTAGTTCTCATTCTAGCTTTTACAAGAACGAGCTGTTCGAGGGAAATCCACCATCTTCACCCGTTTCTACATCTTCAGCCGAGACAGTTACTTCTCCAGAAATTTCTGTCATGGCCGAGGAAGCAAGTATAGCTAGTTTTTCCGAGCCGACAGTGACAATTTATACAAGGGGTTCGAGTTACACGGAGATGCCGAGAAATTCGAACCAAAGCCTCGCTTACATCACTATGGTCGAGAGAAATCAGTTTGGGGGAGCTGCAAATGAAGATGCAGCTAGACATATGGAGACCTTTATTGATTACTGCTTCGCTCCATTCCCCCACCACCGGCGTGACCCGGATCAAATCAAAGAGACCATGTTCATCTTCTCCCTTCGTGATGCTGCAAGGGAGTGGTATAGAGATTTGGACCGGACCGCTCAGGAGATCACTGATTGGAATACATTGGCCTTGGCGTTCTACAAGAAGTACTTTTCTGCTTCGAGGACGATCGCTATTAGAGCTCAAATCACGGGCTTTAAACAAGGACCAGATGAGAATTTCCACGAGGCATGGGTCCGATTCAAGAAGTTAGTGTGAACCATACCGCACCATGGATTCGAAAAGTGGAGTTTGTGCAATCATTTCTACAATGGGTTGTACGACGATCGAGGGCCATTTTGGATGCTTTGCGACAATGGAAGATTCGGCGAGAATTTGGGAGCAACCAAGGGGTGGAAGATCATTGACGATCTAGCTACCCATAAGGCCGAGTATGGGAATTCGAGAGGGAACCAGAGGAGAGTCTGCGAATCTTCTTCTGTTGCTTTGCACTTGAGGCTCTCACCGCGAGATTTGACAAGTATGAGCTAGGAGGAGCCTCTAAGGGTGGGATATACCAAGTCAACGATGTGTCAGACGGTCCCTTCCTTTGTGAAAGGTGTGGAGTTGAGGGCCATGTCTCGAAGAACCGCCCTAGTCCCTTTGAATCTTGTCTTTGCCTTTCAACACTACAGCGGAACAACAACACCTACTACGAGCCACAAAGATCCAAACTTGAGTTGGAGAAGCCGAATGTTTTGAATCCAACTCAACCTCCGCCACAAAGAAGAGCCATATGTGCCTCCGCATCAAAAGCAACAATACCAAAAGCCTCCTTATGTGCCGCAAAAAGAACAAACACAAAATTCTGAATTTTCCGAGTCAAGAATCTGTTCTTTGAAGGAGTCCCAAGCAAGAGAGGCCGGGATGAAGTTATTAGAGAGCCAAATAGCTCAGTTGGCTAGCAAAAGTAACACTCGAGCTCCCGGACACTTACCCACTCAACCCGAACAAAAGGAGACCCTACATGCCATCACCTTGAGGAGCGGGTCCACACTTGAGGGTCCTGCCATGGTCGAGAAAGCTGTTGAAAAGAATGAGGCGGATCCGAGTCCTAACAAAGTCAGAACGAATAAAAATCAAAAAAAGACCGTGCACTGGGTATTTCGATCGATCGACTGACGTACCTAGTCGATCGACTGAAACACGGGTTACAGGAGCTTCTGGAACTATGCAACCCAGTCGATCGACTGAGGAGGGTGGTCGATCGACCAATATCACTGCTGATGTTGAAGAATTTCGTCCTTTAATGCCAAATAATTTACGAGACCATTTGTTTCGGGGAACCACCGTCCCGAAAATTTTGAAAGCGGAACCAGTGCTTGATGGGTCGATCCCCGCTCAAGTTCGATCCGATGACGGTTAATGGGTCTCATTTGAGACGGTCTGAGGAAGGGTCTAGCTTCAACAAAGAAAAGGTGACGGACTTCCAGCCAAAGTCCAAGGACACCGGCGCGCGCGAATTAGAAGAGAGGGCTAAGGTACTCCTTACAGCCCCATATCCGGAGAGACTCGTGCCAACCAAGGAACAGGTATCTTTCAGTAAGTTTGAGAAAGTTATCCGTAGTCTAAATGTACAAGTCCCTTTCCTTGAGTTAGTTAACCAAGTGCCAGCATACACTAAGTTCATGAAACAGTTATTGTCAAAGAAAAAATCGCTTGAACATGTTCATACTGTTGCGTTAACTAAAGAGTCTTGCTCCTACTTGTCTCACACTGCGCCCCATAAGTTAGAAGACCCGGGCAGTTTTTCCGTCCCTTGTAGCATAGGTACCTTTTCTATCGAAAAGGCTTTATGTGACTTAGGAGCTAGCATAAGTGTCATGCCCTTGAGTCTAGCCAGGAAGCTTAAACTGACCAGGTTTGCTATTACTGAAATGACAGTCCAGATGGCTGACCGTTCTGCGGTCGAGCCCATAGGAGTCCTAGAGGACATACCCGTCCAGATAGGGAAGTTTTTCTTCCCTGTTGACTTTGTTGTCCTTAACATGCCTGAGGATGACCATATACCAATCATCTTAGGTAGGCCGTTTCTGCACACTGCTGGTGCAGTCATTGACGTCGGTTTAGGTACCTTGACTTTCAAAGTGGGAAAGCACTCTTTTGTCTTTGCCCAACCGGCTAAAAAGAAGGACGCCATGTGGCCTGTTACTTGTAATACGGTCTCTGAAAAGAGATCGTACTTTGTGCTTCCTGAATCGACCGTCCCTATTACTACTGCAGTGTTAACCCCTCCACCCCGAATTGGGAGCAAGAAGGAGGAAGAATTTATTGTTTTAGATAATGCAGGAGCTGGTTTGGGGAAGGAAAAGTCATTGGATGCTCCAGCTGCGTCAAAACCTATCATTCAAAGAGGAGGTCTTGGATGCCTGAGCTATGGGACTGATGAGGAAGTGGAAGATGAGCCGGTCAAGGTGAGATGGTCTGATTTGGATTCCGACGATTCCAAGGAAGTCCTTGATTGGGGAGATGATGACGCTGATCAGCTGAATTCTCCGACTGTCGAAGCTGAGAAGAGTGCAACTGATAACATGAGCACTTATGAGGCTACCTCTAGTAGCCGAAGTCGAAGTGGGCCATACCGTGGTCCTTCTTGATTAACTATTAGTTGATTAAACTCGTTGCGAACTTCTCTTTATTTGTTTTGTTGAGACAATTCTTTATTGCTTTTGTGTGCGCGAGAACTTCGCTTTTATTCTTTTTTTTTTTTTTTGCTTAGGATTTTTATGCACTTTAGACTTCGTTCTGGGTTTTGCGCAATTTTTGGCGCGTATTATTGTGCTTTTGCAGGTATTTAGAGCTTCTTAGCTCAAATCATTGAGCAATTACGAAGAAATAAGACACTGCGAAAGAAGTTTTTCATCGATCGATCGCACCATTGGTCGATCGACTGAATTGCAGGTTTACCGGAGCTACTGTTCACGTCCACTTGGTCGATCGACTGACATTAGTGGTCGATCGACCACTACTGCTGCTATATTCGTTTACGACCTCTCCCCTGCTATGTTTGGTCGATATGCGGACCTAAGGGAGTCTTCTACTCCACTCTATTTTCCGTCGAATTATCTATTTCTTCTATTATCTCATTTATGCACAATTTTTACGTTTCCAAATTGCTTTCTTCGGTCTTATGCGTGGTACTTTCTGTCTTTCAGGCACTCTTATTGGTAGCACTGCTGGCTACTGAAACCTCCTAGCTCACGCTGGTTTGGGGAGGTTTCCTTTGCTGCGCTTAAAGTCTTGTGAGTTCCCAAGTCTTTACTTTATGTCATTATGTTTTATTTTATTTTCTCGCAAAATTCCCGTTTCTCTTTTCTTTCATTACATGATTTTGCACAATGGGGACATTGTGCGATTTGGTTTGGGGAAGGGTTTTGCGTCGCATTTCATTTGCTTGCATTCACGTTTACATTTCAGTTTTGCATTGCTCGTTTATTTCCTATATATACAGAAAAATTCAACAAAAAAAAATTTCAAAAATTTCAAAAATTTCAAAAAAATGCACGTTTATTTTAGCATATAGGTTGCGTCGGAACGGTAGTATTTCCATGATGATTTTGCATTTGCACCTGTTTTGCCTGAGCCTTTCTTGATTAACATGTTATTAGTAGAATCATATATGCATATCTACGAGTTTTCGTTACATTCTTGCTGAACTTGAGACTTGACTTTAATAATTGGCAACCTACATCATATTTCTGAGATTTAGAGCCTATAACTGGTGACATTCATGACCAGTTCATCTAGGAATGTGAGTAGTACTCCTTATGAGACATGTTCCCTTAATTTGCATAATTATGAATTTTATCTACTTAATACCTGTATGCATTCGGTTTGTGGTTTGTTGACACATGTGGTAGAGGTTTCCTTTTTCTCATTTTACCCATAAGCTTCACACTGCCAAAAATATCCTTTTTGTCCCAATTACTACATCCTATATTTAGCCTGTCCTTTGTCAAGCTAGTAGTCTGTTTTCTTGGGGTTGTTACTCATTTTTGGTGGTATTTGCTCTTTTGAGATGAAGTTGGGAAAATGAAATGAAATGAAATGAAATGGAAAGAAAGAAAGAAAAAAAAAAGGAATAGAAAAAAAAAATTGAAATTCGAAAAAAAAAGAAAAAAAGAAAAAGAGAAAAGTTTATGTACTGTTCAGAGTAGTCGATCGACCGCTCCTTTAGGTCGATCGACTGAAGTTCGTGCAAGAAGAGAAAATCAATTCGCATACCTTATACCTTATCTTTTGGCGATTTTTGCTCCCATATTTCATTTATATCTTATGGGGAGTTAGTTGATTACTTCTATTTTGGAGCTTGTGAGATTTGTGCTTGCTATAGCACCGTTTCTGTTGATTATGAGAAAGAAGTTGGATGTTGTCCTTTGGTTCCGTTTTGGTACTAGCTTGATCACCTGTACCTCCACTTCACCATAAAATGTTTTGCCTCTTCTTACCCATACCTCACATTTCCATAATTATACATCGGCATGTGTCAATGGTCATCTGTTTGGTTGGAATGCATATGTACGGTCATAGAGGTCATCTTCATAATTTATTGCTGGCATGTTTTCATAGGTCGCAGTTAGGTGAGAGTCTGTACAAAATTTACTTCTTTCTATCTTACATTAATATCACCTGCGCTTATTGAGTGATTTGAGTGACCCGTGAGAGTCCAGTTTGATAAGTCTCTATAGTCAACGGTTCAGCAGCCTTTTAACGACTTTATAATTCGTTTGCATGATTCACATTACTAATCGATTGTTGGTTGTGCATTAAATTGGTTTAGGCCCTACGTTTGCAATTCGCTTCGAGATTGAACTCGTTCCATTAGGTCATTAGATCGAGTCTAGTTCTTGCTTGGGGACAAGCAAGGTTTGGTTTGGGGAGATTTGATGCGTGTCATTTATATGATGTTTTACATCTCTTTTTACACGCATTTCAGAGCTCATTTGTTTAGTTTATGCTACATTTCTCCCTATTTCCGTCTACTTCCGTATTTTGTACTTTATTGCGAAAATGTGAAGAATTCAATGGAAATCAAGCCAAATCCGCGCCCGAGTAATCTGCATTGCAAATGACGTAAAGGAACTGCTTAAGGAACGAGCTTGGTGCGCGATCCAAGGCCCAAAGAACGAGTCCACGAGTTTAAAGAAGTCAATTAGCAGCTCAAGCAGTCGATCGACTAGTCCCATCATCGATCGACCAACTATCGGGATCCGAAGCTCATTGCCGAGATCCGATCGGTCGACCTCCCTGCTTAGTCGATCGACCACATCGCTGCTTCAGACGAGAATTAAAAGATTGAGAAACTTGAAGCCCGTGAAGTTTAGGTTTAGGAAATAATTGTTACATTAGTTTGCTATATAACGTAACCTAAAACCATCAGAATAGGCATCTAGCTTTTATCGAATTACATATCAAGTTTTATTTCAGTTTTACATTCAGTTTAGAATAATTAGGATTCAAGGTTTGCTTCGTTTTTGAATACAATTTGCTTGGATAATTCGGCCTTGTTCTTTTCCTTCACAATTCTACACGGTATTCTACTGTTTCTATTTCAGTATTTTGCTTATAGTGTTAGAATTGCTAGATCAGTTTCCCCAAAGCCGAACTGTTGTTTTATGTTAATTGTTTCTTCCGCCGTTTAAAACATGAATTCAATAGTTAGATTTATCATTGATGTTATTGTTGTTACCCTTAGCATGAGTAGCTAAATCATTAGTGCTAGGATGTAGGCGATTTATGGCATAGGCGGCACTAGATTGAACACGGACTGAACCCGCGTGTCAGTCGATCGACTGACATTGTTGGTCGATCGACTGACCTTGTAAGGTTATCCTTCGTTTTAATTGGTTTTAATCTCGTATTTAACAAATCGAATGCATGCGACCAGTTAGATACCTATTTTGTGACCGACCCATTAGATCGAAAGATAGGGAAGGTTATTTGACCATCAATTAAATCGACTAAACTATGCTAAGATCGAAAGATAGGTATAGTTTAGACCATTAGTCACTTTTCAGGACGAAAGTTAGTATTAGTGACATTAGGGACCTATAGCGAGATCGAGAGATGCTATTTGTTAGGAGTGGACCGAGAGGACCTCTTATTTCCCGCCTTACCTGTGTTTGATTCAGACCGACTTAGTTTGCTGCCGCCGAAGCTATAATGACCCGACCATCCTAGTACCCTTCTTTTGTCTGTTTAATATTTTTAGTTTATTTTCTTTTTATTGTTATTAGCTATAGACCAATTCAAATCAACCCCCATAATAGTTACCTCAGACTGAACATAAATCAACTAAAGTTTACAACTGCCTCCTTGTGGTTCGACCCTGTTACCACTAGCCTAGGTTAGTCTTAATAGGAGATTATAAATTTTATCTTTGGTACTCACAACGACGGGTATCAAAGCTCAATCAACAGACCGTAAACTGCGCCCCCTTGGTCCTGGACCGCGGGCGCTACAAAGGGAGGAGGTAGTCTAAAAGTAGCCGGAAATACCGGCTCAGTCTGTGTCTAGTCAGTGGGAGGTGGAGCAGGAGTAGGAGTAGGAGTGGTAGTAGTAGTGGGAGTAGGGGTCGGATCGGGAGTAGCCGTGGAAGGCTGGGTACTCCCTGAAGGTGTAGACCCCTCTCCAGTCTCAACTCGCCGCTTCTTGACGGCGGGTGCATCAGGAGGTGGACGAGACTGAAGTGGAAGGTGGAGTAAAGGCAAAGCAGGCAGACGGTGGCCCTTTACCACAGTAGGTAAGGGCTCAAGATGGGGGAGACTGTCGCAAGGTAAGTCAACAGACAAGGAGCCGTCAATCTTCCAAGTCTGGTAGTCTGGGGTAAGCCAATGCTCAGCGAGCATGGCAGCCAGACTCAGTAACCTCTCTCCCTCGAGGTACTGCAAGTCACGTGGCCAGGTGGGAAAAAGGCGATGGGCAAGAATGGTGGCTATGCCACCGCAGGCAATGGTTCCCGCCTCCTTCTTCCCCTGGTCGTGGAGGTACTGGGCGGTGAGGTAGGCAATGTTGAAGGTAAAAGGACCTTCACAGTCGACGTTCAGATAACCGCCCAGGATGGAGAGCTCGGTGTTGGTAGTGTTGTTCGGCTCCTTTCGGCCGAAAATAGAGCTCCCCATCAGTCTAAGAAAATAACGAACGGGGGGATGGTGGACCTGGTGGAGCTTACGCTCCTGGAAACGGGTCTGGGCCAGGCACCACCGAACCTGACGGTAAACCTTCCTCGAGTCTGACGTCACACCCGAGGAGGTAAGGTCAAGTAACCTACCAAACTCCGCTAGAGGCATCGGAAAAGTTCGGTTAAACAACCGGAAGGAGACTGACAGACAGTCGGGGTCAGTGTCGTATGCCCCTGAGGAGAAGGTAAAAGAGCTGAGAAACTCAAGGCTCAGCTCTAAGAAGGTACGGCCCCTCATGGTAATGAGGCCAGGCATCCCCGTGCCCCGTAGTAAAGTACAGACTGACTCGTAAATACCGAGTTTGTCTAATGCCGATTTATCCAAAAATTGGGAAGGCACATGTACACACTTGACCAAGTTAAAGAATTTCGTACGATGAACAGCGTTGACGAATAATACCTGTGGGTAGTCCGGGTGGGAGTCGAGGGAAGTGTCCCCTCGGACTGTAACTGTCTCAGAAGTAGACGGAGCTGCAGCTGAAGTAGAAGCAGAAGCAGCAGCTGTGGAAGTGCTAGGAGCAGGAGTAGAGGCAACAGGAGCTGGCGTAGCTCGAGACCTTCTACGACCCCGGCCTCCGTCTCTGGAACGCAAGGCAGCGGCCCTCTCTCGGACTGTGTAAGGAACCAAAGCAGCTCTGAAGGCAGCTGCAACCGCAGGTGAGTCCGTCACAGGTGCAGAAGTGGAGGCCGGTGTACACGTGGTGGCTGCTGTGGTCACCACCGAAGAGGAACTAGCAGCAGTGCTAGCTGTGGTGGTGACTGTAGTGGAAGTGGCGCTGAATCGGGCTTCCACCGAGCTAGCTGGAGCAAAAACCGTCCCTGCAGCTGAAACAAGGAAAACTGGGGCTGCAGTGGTGACTAGGGCAGAGGTAGTGGCAACAGCAGGGGCCACTAACTCACTCAAGGACGGGCTGGAGGACGAACTAGTGGAGGGTAAAGAACTAGTATCCATCCTGCAACATGGTAAAGGGCATGATACGAAAATAGCTGCTAACCGTGGCTAAAACAACACGTAAACCAGCATGTGACAGCATGTGAATGCCCTATCAGTCGAAAAATTCAACTTTACAGCAGATAAAATCCAAAAAACCTCAAAAGTTTCGAATTACAAAATGCAAATGGCGATAGGGAGACGGGGATAGCAATTAACAGCAGTAGCAGGTAGCAACAACTGAAGTTGATTAAGACAATGCAATAGATAAACTGTCTGACAGTCGAAAAGAAAATCGACTCAAGCAACCCTAATCGCTGTTTCCGTGCAAAGGTTCAGTGGAACATGGCTAACATTGATGGGAGTGCGATTTCATTTAACAATCAGCAGCAAAAATCGCAACACAGATGCTAAAAGACAGATTACTACATCAAAAATCAAAGTGACAGTCGAAAAATTCGACTGTCTTGAACCCATATGGTAAAATCATGTGGAATTCTAATTAAGCATGTGGTAAACATCGAGGAGTTGGGATTAATCATCAAGCAAGACGAATAAGGGCAAATAACACAATTAAAGTCGAAAAAAATCGACCAAACAGGGATTTCCGAAACCCTAATTCAATTTCACCTCATAAAGTTCAAAGTAATTGAAATTAAAATGTAAGAGGTTATGGAAATCACTTACTTGATGATGATGAACCTACAAAAGCAAATAATCCTCAAATAAACAAGCAATAATGCGGATCTCCATGTCTCGAGAGGGATTGTCTATCCGCTTACTCTCGCTGGGAACATAATCAAGAAGTCATCTCCATGTCTTGAGAGGGATTGTCTGTCCTCTTACTCTCGCTGGGGGAATATAATGAAGGCGTGTCGAAACACCTGTGAAGGAATACCTGCTCGTTGTGACAAGCAAAGTCTTGGAAGCGATAAATAACGTAGAATAGTCTACAGTCAGCTTATAAATGCGGATCTAAACGAAGGATAATCGTCAAACGGACCAAAAAGATAAAACGGCATCGAGGAAAAGGCGCACCAAAGATGGGCCCACAAATAACGAATTCATAACGAATTTTTGAAAACTCGTATGAAGGGAACCTCAAGAAGAGGTGCAGCAAGAGCTGCGTCTCTTGGAAGAGGCGCAGCACCTGCTGCGTCTATTCCTGAGTGTGTCTTTTCTGCGTAAAAACGCGATAAACAGAGGGACTCAATTCATTATTTCGAAACACAATTTATCAACTTCTCTCTCAAATCTTAATCATTTCCGCCAAAATTTGATCCAAAAGCTTGCATTTGCCATGACTAATCGAGGTATTTATATCATTCTTGCATTAATCTTCTATAATGGATGAATTTGAACGACAAAATCTAGGGTTTTCAACCCTAAAATGTCGAAAATTTGGGGCTTTTCCCCCAAATGATCTTGCCTTGTAAAATTGACCTTGCAAATGGGTAATTGGTAGTATAAGGATCATAACCATGTATTTGTTTCGAGTTTTCGTTGCGTTTTGAGCATTTGAGTGAAATTGAGACGGTTTCACAGCTAAACCGTAAATTGCTTCGAAAATGGCCTTAGGATTGCCCATTTGCGATGAAACTTGATATTTGGGATCCTTGGATGATGGATAAACTTCTTATCATTTCCGAATTTTGGTTTGCGACGGCTTTTTCAGGACACTTTTCTAGGGCATAATCGTCGTTATAACGAAATGCTGCCGAAATTTCGACTCGAACCCGAGACTAGGCTTCAACTAAGGCTTGACTTCACCCTAATTACCACATGAGTGATTGGCTTTGTGAGAATACGGCCTAAGATGGCGAGAAAAGAGCGATTTCAGGGCTTCCGAAAGCTCGAAAATCCCCTAATCCAGGCTTGTCGTCATGTGACGCGGCCTAAAATTACTTTAACGTTGCAGGTGACGAGGCTTCTACTTCTGGGAGAGCTCCCATGGAGATAGACACTGCTGTTGACCCTTCTCGTGCTATCGAGGAGGCTTTGGAGGAGGCTTTCACCGCCGCGGTGATGGCTGCTGAGGACGAGGTCCACGAGGAGGAGGCTGCTGAGGAGGAGGAGGCCCCGAGGCGGGCCAACGTTGGGCGAGGCGGTCGTTAGCTGAGGGGAGCACCCGCATGGGCTGAGACTTGGGACACCAGGCACTTGCTTTGGGCTGTGGAGGGTCACCTGTCCTACAGGACGGTGAAGAGCTTGGTAATCTTGAATTCATTACTCATCACTCATCTTCTTTCATTTCATTTGCTCATATCCTTTCCAATTTTCATTCAAACTAAAGATAGCTTTTGTTTTAAATCATAATAGGAGGCCGGGAACATCAGGTCGTTCTCGGGTTACACGGCGGCGATGGAGTTCTACGAGAGGCTGTCGGCGGAGGAGCGCGCCATGATCGAGCAGGGAGCGTTTGGTGCCTTGGTGCAGGCTTGGAGGGACATCACGAAGAGGAATCTGCGGTCTAACCTTAGCCTGGTCCGCGCTTTCTTGGACCGATTCTGGGACACGACTTCCACTTTTCACATGCCTTTTGGTGAGGTGGGAGTCACTTTGGAGGACTACGGCATGATTTCTGGTCTGCCGTGTGGGACTGAGGTGGTGGAGTGGTCGGAGACTGCCATGAGGGTGGACTCGGCCGAGGCTAGGAGGTTGATCGGCTGGAACTTGTCGCCGAAGGCTGTTACAGTGCCTGGTTTGGTTCCCAGTTCCTATGTCCGAGACTACTTTGCGGAGAAGACCCCGGCGCTGGTGGTGATTGATGGGAGAGAGACGGTCCTCCACCCTGTACAGCTGAGCAGAGGGCCCGTTTGTGGCTTTGGTGGTTTCTGTCTTCGATCTACCTCAGAGACAAGGGAGAGAGACTGTCGACGAAGCTTCTTCCCTTTCTTTCTGACCTGAGCTCCCTAGGGCGTTGGGACTGGGTAACTGCTTGTTTTACGGTCCTCATCCGCTTAATGAGGGCCATGGTTCGTCCGGAGTTGATGGAGAAGGGGACTTCTCCTGGTGCTGTCGGCCCTGGACTACTGTTGGAGGTATGAACCTTCATTTAGACTAAAATCAATTCTTTTCCTTATCAAATTGCGAAAGATCGTTATTGACTATCTTGCTTCACAGGCGTGGGTTTACTCCTACTTTCCGAGCCTCTCGCCCAAGAGGACGGAGCCGCTAGAGAAGGCTTATCCCGTCGTGAGGGATTGGGTGATGTGTCGGACGAGAAGCAAGCGTTCCTCTCACGGTGTTTACCGGCGGGACGTGAACGCTCTTCAGCTGGACAGCGTGAGCATCTCACTTATATTCGTTTTGCTTCTTCATTACTTCTTAACCGATCATAAGAATGATTCCTTGTTTGTCTGGCCCCAGTGGGTGCCCAGGCCTTGGGCGGAGTACGCTGGCGCGCCTCCTTTTGTGGCTGAGGTCCTTCGACCTAGGAGCTCGAGCCGGCTGCTGTTGAGGACGTCTATGGGTCCTGTGTGGTACTTGGGCGAGCGCTTGGCTCGTCAGTGCTCTCGGGATGTATTGACGGTTCCCATCGATCCTCCTAGGACGATGTTCAGGGAGCCTTCTGAGGTTGAGAGGGAGGCTGACTTGGCTGGCATTGGTGATGACACCCTCCTTCTTCCTGGCAAGGACTACTCGGCGTTCCTCTACGGGAGGTTGGCGTACTGGCCGGTTGTGGTGAGCATCTTACTCTCCTTTATTCTTGATTTTGAGGATACGATGAAAGATCATCGATTAATGAGAAACATTTGACTTCGCAAGAGGTTGAGGCGGCGGGCATCGAGCCCCCAGAGTACCCCGAGACCCTTGAGTACACTGACGCGACCGAGAGGACGACGATCTCCGAGCTGCGTGACTTTGACGTGGCTGTGACGGATGCTGGCCTGGACGATTGGAAGCATCTGATTCGGAGGGTGAGCCTCTAATTTGCATGATTTTTGTGTAAGAACACATTTGATTGAACTTATTCAATTATTGAGAACTTCTTTTTGAATATGCAGGTTGTGCCGTCTCGGTTTGTGGCGTTATGGAGGGTGGCCAACCGGTTGCGAGCTACTGCCGTCGAGGCACTTGTCGGCGGTCGAGGTCGTCAGGTATGAACCTTGTGTCTATTTCATTTTTGAACTTTGATTTTCCGACTTTTCTTATAATTGCTTGAAATGATTGACATGAGCCAATTTTATTGTTTGCAGGGGGATCGTGAGCTGGAGCGAGAGTTGGCCCAGTCTCGGAAGGAGACAGCTCGCTTGTTGAGGGAGCTTGAGGTTCGCGACGCTGAGGTTGCTGTTCTCGAGGCAAGAGTTGCGGAGCTAGAGGGCGGCCAGCAGTAGTTTTGTTTTGTTGTTGTTTGTTGTTGGCTGTATCGTGCACATTTGTACATTTTTAGGACCTTCATTTTGGACATTTGGACTTTGCTTGGGGCTGGAGCCCCCAGTTTGTTGTATATATCCCTTTTTTTGGCTGTATATATGATGGCCTGAGTGCCTTTACTGCTGGGTTGCGTTGCTTGTACCTGCAGGTTAGCTTTGAACAGGTTTGGTAGATGACGGTTTACGCCGTCATGCTGCCGAAATTTACATAGAAATTACATAGAACACACATTTGTATATACATATGGCCTAAATTAGCGCAAAACGAATGACTGAAAAGTGCAAAAATGCAAAAGAAAGTGTCAAAAATGCAAAAAAATTGCCGAAAATGACCGGACGGTAGGGAGGGTTACCCCTAAAAAAAATGAACAAAATATAAACCTATAAGTTAGAAATGGAATGATTACAAAAAGAAATAAATAGAAATAGAAATATATATAAAATTTGAAATAAATTAAAATGAAAATTATTCCATAAAATGAAAATATACAAGTGTGTTAAAATGACGAAAATGCTGATATTGCCTCGAAATGCGTGCCCGCGGATTTAGGAAACACGAAATATGGCAATTTTCACGTATTTACCAAAATAATAACCCGTAGGAATAGGAAATTATTCACCAAGGAATTAAGGAAAGATCCAACGTGGAAAATCACAGAAACCTCGCTGAGGAAGAGGCGCAGCAGGAGCTGCGTCCCTTTGAAGAAGCGCAGCGGGTGCTGCGCCTGTTCCCAGGCGTGTCAGTTCTGGCAGATTTTAGGAAACAGATTTTAGTATAAATATAGACGTCGATAGAGGTTTTATTCACGCAATTCTTCCATCTCTTCTTCGTCTTATTACATAAAATTCTCAATATAATCATTCATCATGAATACTTTGGAGATTCGTCTAAAAGAGTGGACCAACGAGTTTTCCAACATGGAGAAACACGACATGGGCGCTTATAATCTTGGGTCGTTGTTGAGTTTGAAGCTTATCAAGGTTGTCAAACCATTCTTAGATGCTTGTCTTTATTATTGGGACCCGAACTATCATGTTTTTGCGTTCCCCGGAGGCGACATTTGCCCATTTCCTGAAGAAATTGCTGCGATCGGTGTGTGGGACCCAGAACACTTGCCTGCCATTCCTTCTACTTCGCAAGGGTATAAGAGCAAATTTAGAGACTTGCTTAGGTTGACAAGAATTGAGGTGGACCGTTTAGTGACCTCAAAAGGAGTGCGAATGTTAGACTTCATTGACCGATTCATTAACAGGGCCGACCCTACCATTTCTTATGTTGCTAGGCGAAGGGCATTCGGATTTTGTTTGTTGCATGTATATGTCCTTCAAGGGCATGTTGATGAAGACTTGAGAGGTGATCCCCGTCTCCTGGGCCTAGTTGAGCAAATGGAGCTGCGCAGGAGCCCAGCCTGTTTATGCTTAGGAGAGATCCTATTGGGCTTGGATAATAGGAAAGCCAATCGCGACCTACCGTACTTGGGAAGTCCCGTTATTTTGCAGATAAAAGAACGCTTATTTTTCTTTTTCTTTTTTTTCTTTCCTTTTTTCGTTTTTTCTTTTTTCTTTTTTCTTTTTTTCTTTTTTTTCTTTTTTTCTTTTTTTTCTTCTTTGTTCTAATACCCGCTTTTCGTAGGTTTGTGATGCGTGTCATTTATATGATGTTTTACACCATATTTTACACGCATTTCAGAGCCCATTTGTGTAGTTTAAGCTACTATTTTCCCTATTTCCGTCTACTTTCGTGTTTTTGTGTATTATTGCAGAAATGTGAAGAATCCAGTGGAAAATGAGCCGAATCCGTTCCCGAGTGTTTAGCATAGGATTTTACATGAAGTATTGACTTGAGGAATGAGCTTGGTGTGCGTTTCAAGGCCTAAAGATAGCAAAAGCATGGGTGCGTACGAGTTTAACAAGCAAAGAAGCACTTCACGATATTAAAGCCTGCTTCAGATGGCTATATATCGAGTTCTAAAGAAGATAATCGAGTGATTCCAATTGGAGGTGAAAGCTTATCCTCTTAGCTTTCCAACGTCGCGTAGAACGCCTGATTTGACCAAGTAACGAAGAATTGGCAGCTGTTTTAAGATCGTTGCGCGCTGCAGAATTCGTCAGACTGCATTACTGTACAGCACCTGCAGTCGATCGACTGGTCCAAGTAGTTGATCGACCACACCGCGACTGCACAAGTCTCTGACGCAGAATTTAAAATAAGAAACCCGAGAAGCCCATTGTAATTAGGTTTAGGAAAACTTGTTACGTAAGAGTTCTATTTAAGTAAGACTTTGGCATTCAGTTTAGGGGATCGGATAGACCTGAATATCCCGAGAGGGAATTCAGAATTCAATTTTCGATTAGTTTTAGTTCTCAATAAATTATTCCTTGCATTCGGTTCTGTTCTTGCTACTGTTTTCGGTATTTCTCTTCTTAATTTCAGTTTGTTTATTGCTTTATTTTTCTTCGTAGTTAGAATTGCTAGTTTATAATCCCAAGCCTTGTTCGTTTTATGCAATTTGTTGTTTAATTAGTTAGATTTTGTTTTCTTTAATTACTATCGTTAAATTCGTTATTGTTATTAGCTTAGATATGAGTAGCTAATTACCCCGTGCTAAGATGTGAGGGGATCTGCAGCGTAGACGACATAGACTAGGTATACTTGATGCGGGTCTTGGTCGATCGATTGATGTCAATAGTCGACCGACTGAGCCCGTGGTCGATCGACTGGACTATCTGGTCGATCGACTGCTTCGCGTAAGAATCAGATTCGTTTCAATTGATTTAACTGCAATATTTAATGAACGACCGAAAGAATATTTGTAAAATGCTTAGGAATTGACCGACCCAATAAGATCGAGAGATAAGGAAGGGCAATAGACTAATAATTGAGACGACTAAATTATACTAAGATCGAAAGATAGGTAAAATTTAGGCATTAGGAATCACTTTTCAGGGCGAGGGCTAGTATTAGTGAGACCTAGGGACCAATAGCATAGGCTGAAAGGCGCTACTTGTTAAGTTAGAACGAGAGGACTTCTTATTTTCCCATCTTACGTGATTTTATCAGACTTACTTAGGATTACCGCCGTCGTAGCTGCAGTGAACCGATCGTCTTAGTTTCCTTTTTATTATTATCTACACCTTTTTATTTAATTGCTTTAGCTATAGTTTATTTTATTTGTATTTAGATATAGTCCAATTCAAACCCCCCCCCCCCCCTTCTTATATAGACTAAAAAGAAACAGATAAATCCCATTATGCCTCCCTGCGGATCGACCCTGCTTACCGCTAACTTCTGTTAGTAGTAAACAGGAATTTATAAATATTATTTTTGGTGCACACAACGACAGGCATCAGTTTGGCTTATGGAGCGTCTTCGATTGATCGAGCCCCCGGTTCATGTTCATTCTTATCATGCCCGTTCGATTGCAATGTGGACCAGGTTGGACAGGGTTTAAAGGCATTCTAGGAAAGTATCCCTGGGATTTGAGTATGTGGTTGACCACCAGGTTGGAGTAGGAATTGTAGTATAGGGGTGCCAATTCACTTTCTATGACACTTATGCTTTGGAAGCCCCCAAGTTCATATACTGGATCCGCAAAGACTTGTTTGTTTGACTTCTTTTCGATTATTGCCTTGATGGGTGACGAAGTGATCGTCACCACTTTTCCATTTAGTGGGATCTTTATCTTTTGGTGAAGGGTGGATGTTACCGCTTTGGAAGCGTGAATCCAGGGCCTTCCTAGAAGTATGTTGAAGGAAGCTTCGATGTCCACTATTTGGAAGTTAACCTTTCGCTCAATTGGCCTTGTGGCTATGGTTAGGTTAACGAGTCCTACTACCTTTCGTCGTGTACCATCATATGCGCGGACACCTTGATTGGTAGGGTTCCAATCCGACTCTTTCATGCCTATTGTGTATGCCGTTTTCAGGGGTATGACGTTGACCGCGGAGCCATCATCTACCAAGGTTATTGGCACATTCTTCTTTAAGCAAACGACAGTGATGTAAAGAGCTAAGTTATGACTGGCGCCAAAGGGTGGCAAATCTTCGTCTGAGAAAGTAATAGGATTACTTAGCTTCGGTGACTCTTGGAAGACCAAGTTGACTACATTGTCGGGTGTGGAGTTATGTGATACATTTAGTTTGGCCAAAGCTTGCAGTAAAGCTTGGCGATGCGGGAACGAGCTTGCTACTAGTTGCCAGACTGAAAGATCGGCCTTTGTCTTCTGCAATTGCTTGAGCAAATGATCAGTGGAGTCATCTTCATTATCATTTGGTGTGACAACATTGGTTGGACCGTTTTGAGTAGTGCTTTGATATGAACGCCCCGAACGAGTTAGATGGTCCACGTCTTGGTCTTCACTATTTTTGACTATTTCTTTGACTAGGGAGTGCTCAATGAGATACTCGTCTTCATCATCATCGGCCCATACTCCATTGATTGTAGCTAGTTCCCTCATTCTCATGATCTCATCCTCTAATTGTGTAATTTGGTCGACTAGTTTATCGACCACGGCAACTATTTCTTGCATAGTAGCATTTTGAGGAAAGATTAGTGGTCCATGCTCTTTAGGTGTCGCATTGGGGTTATGTAAAGTTGTCACCACATTTTCCAATTCCCAAACTTGCCTATCCACACTTCTTGCCCATGCGATGAAGTCGGAAATGGTAGGGGAGATAGTAGAGTAGAACCCTTCATTCTCGATTGCGTGGATCTTATCTTCAACTGGAGAAATGAGGTGTGAACAATCTAAGGTAGATTCTTCACTTGTGATCACTAGAACTCCAAGAGGATTCTGAGTGTTGTTGGGTTTGCCTCCCGGCGGTATTGGTAGTCGACCATCCTCAATCATGTATTGAAGCATAATTTTCAGTTTGTAGCATTTTTCTGTGTCATGCCCCTTACCCCTATGGTATTCACAGTACGAGTTCTCGTCCCATAATTTGGATTTCTTTTCGGGTTCGGGAGTAGGTCCTATGGGTTGGAGTTTGCCTTGCTTCATTAACCTCTTTAGAGCGTTGGAGTAAGTGTCCCCAAGATTTGTGAATTTCCTTGGTGGGGTACTCTTCTTGGATGGCTCGAGAAGGTTAACTTCATCGGTCTTGCTAGTGGAGCCGTAATAACGGCTTGTTGAGCCTTGATATCCTTGACCTACCGTTTTGGACAAGAGCCCTTTACGGATGTCATCTTCAATCCTTGTTCCTAGTACGGTTAAGTCCTTGAAAGTTTTGATGTTTTGGTACCTCAAATGATTGGCATAGATGGGTTTCAGATTGTCCACGAACTTCTCCACAAGGGTAGCTTCATCTGGGCGTTCAACTAGTTGGGTACTAGTCTTCCTCCACCTACTTAGGAAGTCGGTGAATCCTTCTTTGTCATTTTGGGTAAGAACCTCTAAAGTGCGCATGTTAAATTGGATCTCAGCATTATCCGCATATTGCTTAGCAAACTCGATCGCGGCATCTTCCCAAGTAGCGATCTTCTTGTGTTCTAGAGAGTAGAGCCATTGCTTTGGGATGGTGTCAAAGATGAAGGAAAGATCCTTAAGAACATCTTGGGTTTGATGCCTTTGATAGACATGTAATCCTTAAAGGCACGGATGTGGTTCAAAGGGTTTTCATGCCCCTTGAATTTTGGAATATCCGTCATGTTGAAATTGGTTGGCAACTTGGAGCTCACGGCCTCATACTTGCGGTTATTCTCCCTATAAATGTCATCCCCTTTGAGATACATCAATTGCTCCTCTAAGTATTGGAGTCTTTTCTCAGCTGCAGTCATTCCCATGGGAGGGTTTTCATCCTTGAAGTCATTCACGAAGTCATCCATGGATTCACTTTCTCGAGGAGGCAACCTACCCTCTACAGCATAGATTCGACCTTCGATGGTGTCGAGGCGATCATACACTTGATATTGGGTAACTTGGATTTGAGCTAGCGCGGTTAGGATTCGATCATTACCATCTTGAAGTTGATTGAAGTTCACGTCGCTTGTTTCAGGCATCTTGGAAACTGGATAAGAGATCGATGACGAATCAAAATACGATCAACCATTCTAACACACTTACTTGAAAAGAAATGTTTTGACTCGTGAAGTGGGTGTGTGCCACTTAAGTTGAGTGAGATTTGAAGAAAAGACAAAGGTTTGAAAATGTGTATCCTAGTCAACTATAGTGTAGTTGTAGGAGTGGACTCGAAGTGAGGTTTTGAAATGGGCTTGGACCCGAAATTTGACTCGACAAATGGACGGAGTTTTGACTTGGTTTTGTGCTATTTATGGGCCTTTTCGAAATATTCATTTAAAAAGGGATTTTGATTTTTACAAAAATCGTCATAATTTCGTTTAGAAATGGTGATCACGTAAGGTACAAACATTTATACAAGCATTATAACGGGATACTGAGTGCATTTAAAAGGGTTTTGGTTTAAAGGGTGGGTTGCCATACTGAACAATCAAACCCGAAGTTTGTGGAGAGGCTCGTACCAAACAAGAGTAAGGCCGATTCCTAGTCCATTTCCTCAAGTAGTCAAGGTCCTTGATACAAACAAGAGTAAGCATCATGGTATGGATAACGTCAATCGATATCCATGCTTAGGCCCAAATAAGAATTAGGACCGTTTAGACGGGACGATTGGTCGAATGGGTTGGGTTGGGCCTAGGAAGGCCGAATGAAACGATCTTGGAAGACCGAGTTATGAAAACCGACAATTGTCTTGTATAAACTATTCCCTAACCTTGTTCAAGTTTCACCCTTGGCTACACGTAAGTGTATTATCCCCAGCGGAGTCGCCAAACTGTGGACATGGGGCCACGGGGGCGCTTGGGAAACAAGCGTTTGCATTTGTGGAGTCGCCACCAATTTTTATGGGAAATTGGAACCGTTCGAATACCTCGTGCCATGTCAAGACACAAAGTAGTGTCATGAACACCAAGAACTCGTTACCCTTAGCATTCTATGTCTAGAATGACTCTCGTGGATGCCAATGAACACGGATGTTCACAGACATCTAGAGTAAGGGGTGAGGGTACGTATTAGGAAGCTCTTTTGATCGAACACCTAATCCTGCCCGCCTCGATAGCGGCCTCTACTAATGATTAGGGAAATCATCTATACTCGATATATCGTCGATTATATGCATGCAATGCAACATCCATAGAATTAATCCTAACATGTGAGAATTAGACTAAGTCGGTGAACAATTAATTTAGCAAACAATTAGGTCGAAGTAGGAATTTAGGTTCAATTACATGTGAAGGCATACAAATGGTACAATGAAATAAGATAAATACAATAATGAAAATTACAATAAAATAACAATTACAATAATTACATTGGGTTTTGCGATTTATGTCGAAAATACCTTTAAAACGGATAATTTAAGAAAAAGAATAAATGAATGAATTAACGAACAGATTATTAGGCGATAATACGGTTAATAGTTAATTAACTTGTAAGCTAACGAAACTAGGTCAAAGCAGAAACGGAAGTTCAGAGGCAGAAATCAACCTGGAACAGGCGCAGCAGGACTGCGCCCTCTGGAAGAGGCGCAGCAGTTGCTGCGTCTGTTCCAAGGGTGAGTTCTGGCTGTGAAGCTGGAACTGCAAATCGTTAATATTAATTGGTGAATTTAATGATCGATTAATATATTTAACTCGGATGGAAGTGATTTAATAGGTTATTTACATATGAATGAGTCATAAAAGCAATAAAACATGGATGAAACGAATGCAAACGAGTTATTTACATGAATGAACGATTGATTAATGACATGGGTGAACTAAATAGGTTAGATACGACGAATTAACAAAGAATAAACGACGAACAACCGATGATTATGACAATAGACAAATGAAAATATATCAAAGATTGAATTCCAGAAACTCGATATGAACGAATCGAATTTCTACAACCCGGATTTGATTTTAATGACGAAAACCCGCAAATATGAGATTATAAGGGATTTAAGCCAGATTTAATGATGGATTATATACTAATGAATGATAAATTATGCACATGTGAAATTATTATGTTATTGTACCGAAGAATTAAAGAAAACAAACGAAAACGAATAAAGAAGACGAATTTACAGAGGACGAAGGAAGAAGAAAGGAAGCAGGAACTGCGGAAGCCTCACGAAGAGGCGCAGCAGGAACTGCGCTCCTTCGAAGAGGCGCAGCAGTTGCTGCGTGCTTTCTCGACGATTATCTTCTGGTAATCCGTAAAAAGGGTTTAAAACATAATTTTAGAAATCGGTTTTAAAAAGTATTTTCGACATAAATCTTACATTAGTGATACAAAAAGGCAAAGGACAATAACAAAATAGGATTTACACCCTCAGACTTACATGTTTGACGAAACGAGATGAACTAAGTTTATGATTAGCGATGCTCGACTCGAATGTAACGAAAGTGCCCTCGTAAGAGGAACACGATTAGATTAATTAAGTTGATTAGTTGTGGAGTTGGTCAAATTGGTCGGTCATGCAAACGAGGCTGCTACTCAGAAGGATCCGAGCTTACGTGGTCGAATGTTCAAGCACGTAGACGCCAAAAAGTAAGAACGTGGTCTAGAATGCAAAGGGTGAAGAGAAGGGCGGACACTTGCGTGAGAAATATGAGGAGCGAAGGCTCCTATTTATACTAATCACGTGAAGAAATAGGGTTTTCGGAGAGACTTTGGAAGTGAATCTCGAAAAGATATGAAAAAGATACGAAAAATACGCAGAAAAGGACCTGGGAAGAGGCGCAGCAGTCAGTGCGTCTCTTGGAAGAGGCGCAGCACCTGCTTCGTTTGTTCCCAGGTGGTTTCCTCCTGCGGAAGAAAGATTTCTGTGTTTAATTTATGGAATAACGGAATAATCTTATTTTCCTTAATATTTTGCATGAATATTACGGGAAATTGTTTACCAAATATTAAAAGATTGTGAAATATTTATAAAATATGGAATAGAAATATCCGGAACATTCCAGAACATTCTGACTCGGGATTTAACGGTTATCAGAAAATGAAGACGGTTTTAGGCCCGGACTCTAAATGTACTCAAATTACTATCAAAACGACCGTATCAGCGCGTAGATGACAACTAAGAGGTAGACATCAGTGTTTGAGCAATCACTTGACGATAAACTTACGAACTGTCACAAATCATTCCGCATACCAAACATGCGGCCCAATCATCACCGGGTGGTTTGCGGGAGGTGCAGAAGTGAGGTATCTACAATAATCATGATTCTTCAATCATGTGAATGAAATCATTCACTATTATCACATGAACGAAAAGTATAATCCTTTAATGCTAGCTTAAGACCATCTTGTGATCACTTAAGATAGCTACGCATAATATGTTAGGATTCTTATATCTTCATCTAAGGTTTTGTATTTCAAACACTTCCTTCTCTAAATTCCCATTTTAGAAGAGTGAATTTCATTTGCCATTCTTCATTAAAATGAAAATGCGGCGATTCCTAACATAATTAATTTTGATCAACATCTTCATGTTAATCTATGCTTTTAAGCACTCTAAAGCTTTATTCAATTTAAGGAGACCCTTGCCTTTATGTAAATATACTCTTGAGTAACTATTTTCGGATTGTAATGTGATGGCTCGTATGTAACAAAGTCGATTTAGGACAATACCATTACTTTCGCAAAGCAATATTTTAATAATAAGACATGTGTGCTAAACTTCCACTGAGCTATACTCCCACTCTATCTTTATAGATTATAGTTCCATTACTTTCACAACGTAACACATTAACTATAAAACATGTTAGTGACGATCTCATCTACTCCCACTCTATCTCTTAGAAATAGCTCTATCTTCTAAAGAGATAGCTTTGTGAGACACAAACATATATATACAGTGGAGTACTAGGAGTTCTTCTAGACTGACGAATTAGCTCATAAAAGACCAGCTTTTTTACGGCAGACATTATATACGAGTCTTATCCATGTCAACTGTTGAATAGACTCTCTATTCTAGGTATCTCCAGGTTGACCCTCCAGATTAAAATAAAAATCCCCAAAATTGAGTTCAACAACTCAAACTGACTCATATTAAAATGATCTTATGGGTAGTGACACAAGGTCATAATCCATCTTTAATAAATCAAATCTATTACTTAGATCTTTGCCACTACGATCGGATCGTAATGCTTTAGTACTTTGTTCAATTGGTTCTCTACATCATTTAGAAATCTCTTAAATCTCTCAAATGCTTCACTTTATATTTGATTAAGTAAATATACCCTTATCTACTTAAATCATTGGTAAAAGTGACGAAGTAGTCATAACCTCTCCTTGCGGTGATGCTCGTATGACCACATACATCGGCATGTATTAGTCCTAACAAATCACTTGCTCATGTTCCTTTACCACTAAAGGAAGTACGAATTATATCGCAAAGGAGACAAGATTCGCAAATTCCATATGATTGAAAATCAAATGGTCCAATAGTTCTAGTTGACACTAGCGTTTAATGCGTTTCTCATTTACGTAACCTAATTGAAAAATGAAATGTACATATCATTTGGATTACTAGTTATGAGTCTTTTGGATCGTATTATGTAGATATCTTTACATGAGTTGGAAGTGTCTAAAACTTGTGTATTATAAAGATAAGTTACTTTGGCTCACAGCCATGTCAATTTTCAACAAAATACAATAATTGTCTTTGATGGCAAAATATAAATCCTTTCATGTCTAACATAGAAATGGAAATAATATTTTAGACAAAGTGGGTACATAATCACCATTATGTCGATAATAACTCATAGTTATTAGCTAAAACAAGTACACAAGTCCCTCTTGAAGTGGCGGCTACCCTATCTCCATTTCCTTGTCGTAGATTTATATCACTCTTGTTTAGCTTTTCCACATTTCCAAGTCCCACTTGGAGTGATAAGTCCAACATTGATATCTTCCAAATACTCGGGGCAATTACGCTTCTAATGGCCCATGACATTAATATAATGACATTCATGGTAGGATTGGGCACCCTTCTTGGTTTTGTGGTAGTCTCACTATCAACTTTCAATTCACAATCGGATTTCGGTTTCTCACCCATCTTTGCCTTTCCTTTATTAATACCAATACTCCTTTCAGTTGCAAGGACACTCTTGCTAGAACTCTCACTTAATTTGATATTTCTCCTTGTTTCATCAAAGAAGGATATCTTGGAATTTGTGAGATTCCCCTCATATGATGCTCTTACCTAAGAGGTGGGCATGAGTATGGGAGTGGGAGGTGTAGAGGTAGTAAAAAGACAAAGATTCTCATCTTCACCAATGCTAAAGCGTAGTACTCTAATCGGGTCGTCGATATACGAGAAGCATTTTTCATTGAATGATTGGAGCCACGAATTAATGGTGATCGGTGTAAGATTATTAGATGAAATTGGAGTTGCCATTGCATTGTAAACAAAAACGATTTTGACTACAAAAATAGGAAGTGAAGGAAATAATAAACATCTATCGTATTAATAATACTTGTAAACAAGTATTGCATTTATATTGTGACCCCCACCCAACTATATAAATGATTCCGAGATCCAAATTCATATTAATACGGGTACGGTAAGCCGAGTCATCCCTTATTAATATAACTCGGTGGATTAACCTCTTAATCGATTCTACTTTTAGAACTCTCGGTCGATAAAAATTACTCTAATTTTTATCTTTAGCCCGGAACACATGCGACTACGGTCACGAATACTTTCGTTGAGCTCAATCCGAATTTCGATGTAATAACATTTTATTACCCACTTACCCAACGTAACAAGGTTTGTATTACGGTAAAGCCGGCTCAACTCCCTTTTGAAATTGGGATTCATGGTTTCTACTATTTGGTAAGGCTATTTCTCAATTATTATATGTGATAGGTCTTGTCAATTTATTATCTATCACGTTTTAAGTGGACTAAAGCGGTGAACTACGATAATTATAATTGACACAGTCAATGACTCGATATGATATGCATGTATAGTTATGGCGATTTGGCAATGCATGTAACATATTAAAAGAAATGCAAAGCAATAAATAAAAATTTCGAGTATGGCCTTCCTAAAATAGAAAATCTAATAATCTATTACATATTCGGAAAGCAGCTCCTTTGGTCCCTTGAATTTTCAAGTGGCGCGCCTTCCAAGAACTCCGTCTTTGTCGGATCACCTTTCCGAATGGCACCGTCTTTGAAGATACTCCATAATTACAAATAATAATAAAAATACAAAGCTATTCCTATTATACATTTGTAAAATGGGAAAACTAATAAAAATAAAAGTGATGCGAGATCACATTAAATTACAACCGAATCAATATTGCCTTTCATTACGGGTAATATCGATTAAAACTAAGGCCATACTAAGATAAAATTACATAATTCAAAATTATATAAATAAAAAACATTCAACAATTGAAATATGCAGCATTATAATATGTACCTATCATGCCAAATGATGTGCCAAATCGCCCTATTTATCTTATGTCATATATATAACCCGGTTTTTATGGAAATGCTTGATAATAACCTTTTTAAAATCACTAATTAATACTTAAATCACATCTAAGCTCAAGTTAATTATCCTAACACCTTTTAGGTCTCAAAAATTAGTCATCACTCAATTTTTGACAATAATATAACTTGATTTAATTTTATGCTCATTTTTTACCTTAAAATCATATTATTTATTAAATAAATCCAAATTAATTATAAAAATTTCAAAATTTGAATTTTAAATTTTTGAACATTTTGGAATAAGTCCATGACACTCATAATATCAAAAATAATGGTTAAAATTTTCGAATTAATTTTGAGAAAATATAGTTGCAATTTATCGTTTTTATCTCATAAAACATCTAAAGTATCCAAAAATTATTCCCATTAATTTTACAACTTTATATCTGATAAGTGTGATATTTATGCAACCTAAAATAATTTTCTCATGCCATGCAAATCGTTTTAGCTATTTATGCTAAAATAGTCACTATTTATGCCATTTTTACTCTAAAAATTCATAAATCATGCTAAATGAGATAATTTAATCTCTAAATTTACATACACTCTGTAAATTATTCATGTGACAAAATATTAAAATTCCATGGCCCAATTCGAAGTATAACTATTTTTAACCATTTAACCTCTTTTAATCCATTTTATCTCATAAAAATCATAAATCATGCAATATTAATCCAATTAATACGAGATTTTACACACAACTTGTAAAATATGCATGTGAGGTCATATAAAATTTTCAAGGTCATAAACTCAGTTTAACTATTTTTAGCATTTTAATTCCCATTTTAGTCATAAAAATGTAATAAAATGACCAAAAAATCTTAAAATGAGCAATAAATTTCCATAAATCATAAAAATGACCTAAAAACATTTTAGGACCAGAATATATAACATGCATCATGATTTCGTGGCTTATACTTATAAATCACAAATTTTTAGTTTAATATGTTAACTTTTTAACTCGGAAAAACAATAACCGATTATGCATGCAACATCCTTATGCTCTGATACCACTTGTAAGGTTTATATACCTATTATTATACTCATCTAATGATGAACTAATTAACTTCTTAATTATATGTTCTTTAGATCTAGTGTATGCATAACAAAATAAAAGGTTTATAAGGAAAAACAATGTCCCTTACATTGCTATATGGTTCGAAATATAGGGCACAAGTAAGGTCACCTTCCTTCACTTGTTCTTGAGCTTAATGTGATGGATGATCCTACAAGATCCCAAGTATAGAAATCCTCCTTAGATTGCACCCAAGACTTACCCTTAAACTAGTATACTAATTAACTAGATTATTATACTAGTGCCCTTAAAATGATTCTAATATTATATCTATTACTACACTAGTAATGTTATTGAGATATTAGAATGGATGAACAAATGCTTGTGAATCTCAAAATCTTAATTTAGAGAGATAAAGAGAATATGTGAAGGTTTGCATGTAGAAGAGCATGAATGAATTAACTCCCAAAATGAGAACAAAATGTTCTCATATATGATGCATGCAACCGGTGGGAAGGGGCCAAAGAAGGCATCTTTGCCTTTCTCTTTTTGTCTTCACAATGTGTAGGTGTGTAAGCCAAAGTAGGATAGGTGTAAGGCTACAAAACCAAAGCCTATTATTATTTCTCATAAAATAATTCAACTTCACACCACACTACTCCCTCCATTCGGTCCATACACTTAAAATGGACTACCATTTTATTTTGTCAATTTGTCATTTGTCACACAATATGTCTCATGTAGTATTTTACATGTTATTAATTAATTTAATGCATATTTATCACATAAATATCATTTTACAAATTAATTAAATTAAATATAACAAATTGACTAGTGATACTTGATCATATAAATAAAATGGGTCATAAAATTATAATTCACAACATCTTGTAATTATAATTAACCATTCATTCTTATCTCTATTGTTTCTCAAAAAATAAGTAATTTTAGTAATAAAGCATTTTTATTATCAAAATAAATCTTATATAATCCCATTACAATAAGATACCAATATTCTCTATCACAAGTAAATTGTTCAATTTTAAGAAATTGTTTACCTTGTATCGTCATACAATTAATCAATTTATTCATTAAGGTAATTGTCCTTGAGGTGTGACCTTAAGGGATCAACTGACCACCACCGTCACACGACAGTAATGTCAAACTCTAGTCAGCCAATCATTACCGATTAATGACGATCAGTTGATTATATAATAAATCATCCCTCACGTATTCTTAATATGAGATTTAGTTATGATATTAAATCATGTGATCGCACTATTGTTGAGGACACATTTTCCAACAGCTTTGTGGCGGATTGCTAACCGGTGGAGGGCGCTTGCTGGTGACCTGGCTGCGAGGGAGTCTAGGCTCACACAGGTACTTTTTGTAGGTTGTTTTTGTGTATTTTTGCGTTCCATTTCACGTTTTTAGATCTCAATGATCTGTATTGTGTTTTGCAGGGTGCTGCGGATCCGGCAGAGCTTGCTCGGGCCCGTGATGAGTTGGATACAGCCAGGTCAACGACTGAGGCCCAGGGGTTGGGGATCACCAGTCGAGACCGGGAGTTGAAGCGTCGCGAGGATGGGTTGCGGAGCCGAGATGCGGAGATTGCCTCTCTCAGGGCTCAGTTTGCTGCGGCGGAGGAGCTTCGCGTCACGATGGAGTACGAGACGTTGGAGAGTTCTCCGGAGAGGGGGCCCGAGCAGGAGGTGGTGTCTGCCTTACCCGCGACTCCTCGTGAGACCGGGACTGGTCCGACGGGAGGCGCTGAGTAGTTGTAGTTGTTTGTCCTTGTTCTGGACTCTTGTTTGTACATATTTACATTTTGCGTGAGGCGGTTTGTATATATTTGTTTTTGGATTGTGGTTTAGTTGTGTTTTTGGCTTTTTTGTGTTGTGTTTCGGAGAAGCGTTGTCGGCAGTTAGTTCCCCTTTGCTTCGCACTAGTTCCTGCATCGTTAGTGTAGAAAACAGGCAACAGGTAGCACGTACGCACAAATGTAAACACGTGAAAGTATTTGATGGAAACAAAAATTAACCATGATGCCTCGAAGTTAAAACTAAAATTTGAAATGATATTTTGAAAATTCCGCGACAAGTCATCACGTTTAGATTTTTCAAAAGAAATTGAAATTTGAGCAATTAACTCGTGTCTTGAATTAAATTGCATCAAAGTTTGTCGGAATTGAGTTGTAACAAGAAAAATTAAAACTCAAACCGCCAGGGGTGAATTTTAAAAACAGATTTTTGCGAGTGTATTTGGTTTTTATGAGATCAAGAGTCGGATTTGCGAGAGCTTGAAATTGTGAAGAAAACTGACGTCGTGTTATCAATTTTCGATTTTTGTGGAAGATGCGAAAATGCGAAAAAATTTCAGAATTTCGACTGACATGGAAACGATCCATCGCGGATCGGGGCGACTAGGCCTTCCCCCTTTTAAAAAAAGAGAAAAACCCGTATGTTTAAAGCTGCGTCATGGAAACCGTGTCGGATTTCGTAAAACGCGAAAACAGGGGAAATGTGAGTGTGAGAAAACACAAAACATCTTGGGTAGGCCCGAAGAGGCGCGAGTCCTGTGGCGGGAGGTTTGAGGTGTCAGGAAGAAATACCACTTGAAAGGGACAATTTAAGGCGGGAATCTTGAAGAACAGCCCGAAGAGGCACGAGTACACCGGCGATAGAAGGGAGCTTCCCCTTTATTCGGAAAAAAGACGCTGATTTTTTTGTATAAATAGGGACGTTTGTGCTTCATTGTTTCATTATCCGAAACACGAAAAACGTCTCTACAAAACTTCTTCTTCCACAAAATTATTCATGGATGCGTTCGAGAACAGGTTGCGGCATTGGTGTCGGGATTTGTCACCTTTCGAGAAATGTCAACTCGTTGTCATGGGAGTTGGCCAATTATTGGTGCTTCGTCAAGTCAAGATGAAATCCTCGTTTCTTGAAGCATGCTTTCTGTTTTGGGATTCGAAACATCATGTTTTCGTTTTCCCGAAAGGCGAAATTTATCCTCTTGCCGAAGAAGTAGGTGTCATTGGTGGGTGGCCGGGTTGTGTTCTGGTGCTTCCCCCGACTCGGTTGTATTATAAGGAGAAATTCCGTTCAATGTTGGGCTTCTCGACAAGTCAAGACAACTTTCTCCTTGCTCCTAATGGTGTGGATATGTTGGCTCTTATCAACATTTTCTCGAACCGGTTGGATGCCAATGTCTCGGAGGTGGCTAGGAGAAGGGCTCTTGCCTTTTGCCTAGTACATGCATACCTCTTTGTTGATGCCTTGAAGAAGGAGGGGCCAAAATGCTATGGTAGCATGACCCTTGTGCATGTGGTATAGCAAATGGAGCATGGTAGAGATCCATCATGGTTGGTGCTTGGTGAGATCATCCAAGCTTTGGACAAGAAGGGCTCTTGTGGAGAAGCTCCCTTGTTTGGACCTCCAAGGATCCTCCAAGTGTGACTATTGGAGAGGCTAAGGTATGTAGAGCCTCCGGCCGATTCTTCTTCTTATTCCTTCCATCACCTTACTATGAGGAAGAAGTTGTACTAGGATAGCTTTGCATCCACCGAGGCATATTGGACCTCGATATTGGTGGAGGAGGGCGGTCCTCACATTCGGTGGGTGGTGCCATGGTGGCACTTGAGGTCCTTTACGGGGTTGCCCACTCCGGTTGCTAGTTCTTGCTCTTTGATGGTGGTAAGTTTGAAGGTTGCTTCCTTCATTTATCCCGAAAGGCTCATGAGGCAAATGGGGCGTCAACAAAAGGTGCCCGCTCAAGATACTCTCGTCCAAGAGAGCATTTTTCTAAACTCTGAAGTTGTGGAGGTCTTCGAAAGATGGTGGGCCACTCGGCCACTTTGGGAGGTACCAAACCCCGTTGCCACGACATGGGTGACTCCCGCTTATGTCAAGTGGTCAAGAGATCAAACCTTGGAGGAGAGGTCCAAATCTCTTAAGGATGAGGTTGTCGATTTGAAGTATAGGGAGGTTGGCAAGGCCAACCGTGCCTTCTTTGACGATTTTGTTGATGAAGCTAGCCCGGATGTGATGAGGCCATCAAAGAGGAGAAGCTCGGGTCCCAGAGAGGTAGTGGGCCGTGTATGGGCTCGTCTTGGGCCAAGTATAGGGTCATGCAAGAGACCGGAGGCCGTCGCCGTTGTAGATCCGTTGAGGATCCGTTCCGAAGAGGAAGTTCATGCTAGGCGGGCCAACAAGAAGAACAAGGGGAAGATGTACCCCGAGGGAAAAGGCAAGGGTAGAATGGAAGAATGAAGATCTCCATTACCCAATTTACTATTATGTTGTATTAGTGTTGTGATTTTTATTATGTTGTAATAGTTATGTCTTGTGTGTTTTATGCTAGTTTTACTGTGTGAGGTGTCTTGGTCGACTCCTTAGCTTTGACAAGTTGTAGACTTGTCGAGCTTTTTTTGTTGTTGAATTTGTAATCCTTCTCATTATTAAGTAAATAAGAGGATTGCTTGTGTTAAAAGAGTTGTGAACGCTTGTTTCTTCCATCCATTTTGTAAAGGCAATTCGGCTTGAATTATCCTAAACATTGCACTCGAGAAGTGGGACATTTGTGGGAAGGGAGAAAAGGTTTCTTTTTTGTATTTTTGTAGGAAAGGGAATGTTTTCCCCTTCCTTTGTTGTTTGTGTTTTTTTTTTTGAAGTTGATATGGGTGATTTTTTTTTATTACGGTGATGTGTTTTTTTTTTATTATGGGGATGTTTTTTTTATTATAGGGATGGTTGTGTCCTTCTTGTGTAAGAAAGGACTGCCTACGTATCCACCTGGATAGATGAAATCAAACCATGCTCGTAGTTCGAAATATTTTGTAAATTTATTTAGGTTTTGTGGTTGTATCCCTCTTGTGTAAGAAAGGACTGCCTACGTATCCACCTGAACAGGTGAAATCAAACCATGCTCGTAGTTCAGGTGATTTTGTGTGAGTGCAAATGGATGTTGCCTTTGACAGATCAAGGGGCATGCGAAATGGGCAAGGTGCCGCAACTTAGACTTGATAAAACATGCAATTTCAAATCAGAACACGTTGTGGAACTTTACTTGAAAGGGACAAGGTGGTCGCTAGTTGTAAAACTAGAGCGAGGTTGTTGGTTGCTAAGGTTCAAGGGTAGTATTTCTTGAGTTGGTCTAGGTTGGTCGGGTTAGTAAAATCCTCTCGTCTAGGCCATTCAGTCGCACTGCGCCCCCAAAAGTATTTTCTTGACCAGGTATGGCCCGGCCCAATTGGATTTGAATTTCCCCCTCGGATCGACGGGTAATGGTGCTCGAACCGACTTGAGGACCAAGTCACCTTCCTTGATGTTCCTGGGTTTAACCTTTTTGTTGAGTGCCCGTTGTATACGTCGTTGGTATAGTTGGACGTTGTGCAGGGCGTTGAGCCGCCGTTCGTCCAGAAGCATGAGTTGTTCGAACCTTCGACGGGTCCATTCCGCCTCAGGAACTTGACTTTCTAGTAGGATGCGTAGAGATGGGACCTCTAATTCTACCGGCTGAATCACCTTCATACCGTATGCTAGGGAAAAGGGTGTGGCTCTTGTTGGTGTTCGAATGGAGATTCGGTATCCCCAGAGCGCGAATGAGAGTTTGCTCGGCCAATCGCGGCAATTATCTTGCATTTTCTTGATAATGGTGACAAAAGTTTTGTTCGCTGCCTCCACCGCTCCGTTGGTTTGGGGACGGTATGGGGATGATCGATGTCGTTTGATCTTGTATTTGTCCAGCAAGGTTTGTGTTTTCGCCAGGAAGTGAGAGCCTTGATCGCTGATGATTTCATGGGGTACCCCATATCTGCAGATGATGTTGTCCTGGATAAACTTGGCCACTTGTTTGGCGGTGAAGACTACATAGGACTATGCTTCCACCCATTTGGTGAAGTAGTCGAGGGCGACGAGGATGAAGCAATGTCCTTTAGTGCCTATCGGGTTGACTTTCCCGATGATGTCGATGCCCCAGGTCGAGAAAGGCCAGGGTGATGTCATGGTGTATAAAGAGACGGTGGTATGTGTTTTATGTTGGCGAACATTTGGCAATTGTGGCAATGTTTGAAGTAGTTGCGGCAATCGACTTCCATGGTGGTCCAGTAGTAGCCTAACCACATGATTTCTCGGGCCAGCATCATTGCGCTCATGTGAGGGCCACACGCTCCGTCGTGGACCTCGCCCATGACCTTTTGGCTTTGTGATGGTCAATGCAAAGGAGGAGAATCCCTTGGGGTTTTCTTTTCTATAATTGTTCTTGGTTTATCACGAATTGTGATGCAACTAAACGGATGGCTCTTTGTTCTCTTGTATCTGAGTTGGGAGGGAATTCACTTTTGGTTTTGTAGTTGAGGATGGCTTGGTACCAAGGTTCGACATGGTTTTCCTCGTTGTTGTTGATGGCGCAGATGTGAGCTGGCTCGCTCCTTCTCTCGACACATAGGGGCATCGATGTCATGTCGTCAGGTATGTTAACGAGCGCGGCAAGTTTTGCCAGGGCATCTGCAAATTGATTTTCCTCTCGTGGCAAGTGGAAGTAGTCGACTTGGTTGAAGAACTCGACCTCTCGATTGATTTTTCCTCGGTATGGTGCTAAGCTGTCACTTCGGATTTTCCATGATCCGGACACCTTTTTAATGATAAGCGAGGAATCGCCGTAGACCTTAAGTCTCTTGATGCCAAGTGTTATGGCGGCTTGTAGGCCGATGAGGCATGTTTCATATTCGGCGGCATTGTTGGTGACGGCGAAGTCTAGTTTGACTGAGGTCGGAACGTGTTCTCCTTCTGATGATATTAGAAGGATTCCTACCCCGAAGCCTCTCAGATTAGATGCACCATCGAAGTATAGGTCCCATGCATTGGAGTCGGCACAAAGGATGTCTTCGTCAAGAAGTGACCATGTGTCAGTCGTTGGATCCTCGTTATTGGGATTTTCTGCTAGGAAATCGGCGACTGCCCTTCCCTTGATAACCTTGAGGGGTACGAACTTGAGATCAATTTCGGATAGCATGAGTGTCCATCTAGACAGCCTTCCGTTTAGTACGGGTTTTTCGAAGATGTATTTGACCGGGTCCATCTTGGAGTAGATCTGAACCGTGTAGCTGAGCATGTAGCGTCGAAGCTTCTTTGTTGACCATACTAGGGCAAGTCATGTCTTTTTCAGTTGGGTGTATCTTGTCCCATACTCGATGAACTTTTTGCTGATGTAGTAGATGGCTCGTTCATCGCCGTCGACTGTTTGTGCTAGCATTGCTCCCATGGCTATGCCGGTGACAGTCAGTTATAGGGATAAGGGAATTCCTTGTTGAGGCGGCATGAGGACAGGAGATTTGGATAGGATTTCCTTTATCCTGTCGAAGGCCTTTTGACAGTCGTCGTCCCAATCGGTGTGATCGGAGGCGCGAAGCTTGTTGAAGATTGGTTCGCAAATCATGGTGAGCTTGGCTATGAAGCGGCTGATGTATTAAACTTGACTGAGAAATCCCCGGATCTCCTTTTCTTTCATAGGCCGAGGCATTTGTTGAAGGGCTTTGATTTTGGTTGGATCAATCTCAATGCATCTTTTGCTTACGACATGCCCCAGGAGCTTTCCGGAGGTGACCTCGTATGCACATTTCTGAGGATTTAGTCTCATGTTGTACTTTCACATACGAGCGAAGAATTTTCGAAGGGCGCTGATATGGCCGTCCCGTTATTTTGATTTGACGATCATGTCATCGACATATACCTCTACCTCCTTGTGCATCATATCATGTAGGAGGGTGGTAGCGATTCTTTAATAGGTTGCTCTGGCGTTAATGAGGCCGAAAGGCATGACCGTGTAGCAGTATGTACCCCACTGTGTAGTGAATGCATTCTTGTGCATGTCTTCCTCAGCCATTTTGATATGGTTATACCCAGCATACTCGTCCATGAATGATAGGAGGGAGTGCTCGGCGGTATTGTCCACCAGGATGTCAACATGTGGCAAAGGGAAGTCGTCCTTTGGACTTGCTTTGTTCAGATCCCTCAAGTCGACGCAAACCCGAATTTTTCCGTCTTTCTTGGGCACAGGCACGATGTTGGCCACCCTGTCAGAGTATTCAGACACTTTGATGAACCCGGCCTTGAACTGTTTATCCACTTCTTCCTTGATTTTAAAGGCCCATTCAGGGCGCATTCGGCGCAACTTTAGATTTACGGGTTTAGCTCCGGGTTTAATAGGTATCCTGTGTTCTGCAATCTGCCTGTCGATCCTAGGTATGTCTTTGTAGGACCAGGCGAATACGTCCTTGTATTCGTGTAGGAGGTTAATGAACTGTTATGTTTCGAGGGGTTAAGGGTTATCCCTATCCTAAGTTCTTGAGGTGTGTTGTCGGTCCCTACGTTAATAGGTTCGGTCTCTTCAATGATAGGGGTCCTAGTTTCTCGTTAGTCAAGTTCTTTGGCAAGGTCAGGTGGGTAGTCACTCAAGTCAAATTCCTCATAGTCGTTCAGAACTGCATTGCAGTTAAATTGAGACAAGTCATAAGCAAACTTAGCATTCATTAAGTCGACTTGAGCGAAAAGCTCGGATAGGACAGACATCTCATGGGCAGTCAGAGGCGACAGAGCAGAGGAGGTGGCCCCTGGAACAAGCTCCAGGTTGTCACCTTCCATGGGAGTGGGGTTGACCCTAGTTGACTCGGCCTCTGAAGCACCCACAAGTTTGTGATAAAATAGTGGGAAGGGGACTCTGACTGGGACATCATGAGTGCTAGGAGCCAAGACAGACTCTGACTCCGACTCAGACTCAGATTCTTCTTCACTTCCCTCTTTGAACATAGGGCCTTCTCCAGTTGTAATCTTGAGAATGCGGCCTTGACGATCGGTCCACTTGACAGTTTTCCTCCAGCCTTGTGTAGCTTTCTCTGGGTCAGTATCAGAGATTAAGGCGGGTGGGTCAAACTGGTTGTCCTTTAGGGCGATGTTGATGATGTCCTCATAGCCGAGGTGTTTGATGTTGTCTTCTCCGAAAAGGAGAGTGACAGTTTGTCCGTCGAGGCATGGGGTCGACTCGGGTTTGGTTGAAGCAGCTTTGGTGTTGTCGGGGATGAAATAGCAGTCTTGAAAGAGTTATACACTCGGGTGTCTGACCTTGGCTATGGAATCATAAATTGGCTCGGGAAAGACGTGGTAGAGCTCAGACTCTCCCTCGGGGACAAAGTATCCATTGAGGGTCAGATGATAGGGACGGAGAATAACTCTGTGCTTCTTGTGCTTTCGTATTAGGAGGTTCATCTCCTGGATGTCTTCGTCGGTAGGTTCATAGCCTAGCCCAAAGGGGATGTTGGGGACCTTAGCCTGTTTCAAAGGAGGTAAGGTGCTCCTCAGCGGATTGAGGGGTAGACCCGGGAAATAACTCTGGCGCATTAGAATGCGGTTGACTGTAAGGTTGG
This sequence comes from Silene latifolia, assembly GCF_048544455.1. Taxonomy (NCBI): domain Eukaryota; kingdom Viridiplantae; phylum Streptophyta; class Magnoliopsida; order Caryophyllales; family Caryophyllaceae; genus Silene; species Silene latifolia. The sequence goes on from NC_133526.1 coordinate 135,866,906, forward strand.
AGAACGGGTCATAATTAAAAGGTGTTGATTCGTCGGTTAGGGCATTCACAGCTTGGAATCCCCACATTTCACTGTCGTCCTCCTCAATGGCTTGGGAGGCTATTCCCTTTTTCATAACGGCTTTGATTGGAAAAGCGGGTATTGTAATCGTCTTCCCGTTGAAAGGGACCCTGATTTTCTGATGAAGGGTTGATGTAACCGCCTTGACGGTGTGAATCCAGGGGCGTCCCAGAAGCATGTTGAAGGAGGCGTCGATGTCGACTACCTGAAAACTGGTTTGCCTTTCCAAAGGTCCGGTTGTAACGGTTAAGATGATAAGCCCCGAACCTTACGACGAGTGTCGTCATAGGCGCGTACTCCTTGATTGGTTGGGACCAAATCAGTTTCTCTGATACCCAATTTATGAGCTGTTTTAAGGGGAATGACATTAACCGTAGATTCGTCATCCACTACAACCATAGGTACATTCTTTTTGAGGCACTGCACCGTGATATACAGAGCCAGGTTAATGTTGGCTCCGAATGGAGGGATATATTCATCAGAGTAGATGATCGGGTTGCCCAAGTCGGGGACATACCTTGTCATGTGTGCTACCACTTCTTCAGGGGAGGAGGTAGAGGGAACAGTCAGTTTTCCCAAGTCTTGCAGTAGAGCTTGCCGATGCTCGAAGGATGTAGTAATCAGTTGCCAAATTGAAATTTCGGCTTTTGGTTTTTGCAGTTGTTTGAGGATCGAATTTTCAGGAGCCTTGGGTTAGGTGTCCACATCTGCGACAATCTGGTCATTCACTGTTAGAACGACTGTTGAATTGTTTGGGTTTTGATAGGGGCATCCGGACCGGGTAAGATGACCGATCTCTTTTGCATGTTTCTCTTTTCCCGGAACCACATAGACATCCTCAGCGTCGTCTCTCCAGATACAATTGACTTTGGGATCTCGAGGGTACCTCGGAGGGGTATTCGTTGGTGGGTAATTTTTGTGGGGGGGAGTTTTTGTGAGGGTGATTATTGTGGGGTTGATTGTTGTGGGGGTGCGTGCCAGAAAGGTCGTGGGAGCAATCCTTCCTGGTGAGGGTAGTTTCGGTTGTTTGGATGACCCTCCCTTGGGCGTGGTGTTGGAGGATTGAAAATCAATCGGTGGTAAGCGTCGTTAAGTCGAGTAATCTTTCTCCAAGGTATTCAGCTCCTCAACTTGTTAGAACGTGGCAAGCATGGTTGCGGCGCTGAACACGAATACCCCGTCCGAGGCATCTTTCTCCAAGGCATTCACCTTATCATCAATTGGCAAGATAAGGTGTGAGCAATCTAAGGTTGGTTCGTCATCGGAGATAGCATGGATTCCCAAAGATTTTGTCTTGTTGTTTGGCTTTGTCGGTGGCGGCAAAGGTAATTCCCCTTTCTCGATCATGTCCTGGATGATGTGTTTGAGCTTAAAGCAGGTTTCCGTGTCATGACCTTTCCCTCGGTGGTATTGGCAGTAGGCATTAGGATTCCAGAAACGGGTTTTCTTCGCCTCAGACGTATCCGGAGTGGGTCCGATTGGTTGTAGTTTCCTTTGGTCCATAAGCCTTTTTAGGGTGCTTGCATAAGTTGACCCTAGGTTGCTGAACACTCTTTGAGGGCGTTCAGCTCTTTTCGCGGTTGGCTCGAGGAGCTTGACCTCGTCAATTTTGTTTGTTTAACCATAGGGGCGAGATCCGGTTGATGTAGATCCCTGGTAGCCTCTACCGGTGGTTTTGGCTAGGACACCCTTTCGGAGGTCGTCTTCGATGCGTGTTCCAAGGATTTTTAGATCCTGGAATTTCTTGATGTTTTGGTATCTCAGTAAGTTGGCATACACCGGGCGGAGATTGTTGACAAATTTCTCTACCAAAGTTGACTCGCTTGGCTTGCTGACCAATTGAGTGCTTACTCTCCTCCAATGGGTTAGGAATTCCTTGAATCCCTCCTTATCATTTTAAGTGAGGACCTCGAGAGTACGGGTGTTGGCCTGAATCTCGACATTGTCGGCATATTGCTTAACAAATTCAACTGCGACCTCATCCCAGGTAGTGAGGTTCTTCGGGTTAAGGGAGTAGTACCATTTGCGAGGGATCGGTTCCAGGGATAATGGAAAGATCCGGGTGAAGAGTTCTTGTTTGACCCCTCTTATGGCCATGTAGTCCTTGAAGGCTTGGATGGATTGAGTGGGTCCTCTACTCCCTTAAATTTGGGCATATCGGTCAATGTAAAGTTGTCGGGTAGTTGATCCCCAACGGGTTCAAATCTTCGGTTGTTTTCGAGGTGGATGTTGTTACCCTGGGCTTAGAGTTGTTCTTCCAAGAGTTTAAGCCTTTTCTAAGTTTCAGTCAAGGGCGGAGTGTTGTGTTCTCCAGTTTCTTGTTTTCCAGGGTGTCGATACGGGTCTCAACACGGTTCAGGGTGACCTTGAGAGCAGTGAGTAGGCTGCCTAGCTGGGCAGTTGTAACATCTCTGTTGTTGTCGTTGTTGTTGGACGAAGTTGAAGACGGGGCCATGGTTCTGAGGCAGAAAAACGGCTCACATTACATCTCAATCCGACACGGTCCAAAGACTGAACGCAGACAACACAAAGGACGGAATAAAGATCAGACTCAATAAGACGAGGATGATCGTGGGTGGTACCTCGGTGCTGACTCGATTTATAACGCGACGGTGTTGACCGGACTTCGACTGGCGTACAATGTAGTGGCGTGACGCCATTGGACGAGTCTCGTGGTGAGACAACTCATAAGTAAAGACCCATAAGTACGTTTGCTTTGACTCGATAGACCTGAGGCGGAATTGGAATGGTGGACTGAAGTTTTCGAAAACAGAGATTTTCAAAAAGATTCGATTGTCGCTTTATGGATGGCCTTCGAAGAATAGGGATCTCCGAAAGTCGATCAGTTGAAGAGTTGTCTTAAGTTTGTTTTCAAAAAACCGTTTGAGTTTGAGTCGGCTCGAAAAACAATGTATTGTTTCCAGAGACGGGTTTTTTAAATTCAAAATTGTATGTTTTGAAAATAGAGTGTTGAAATGTTTGAAAAGGTCTTGGGGATGGTGTATGGTCCTCGGGATTTTGAAGATGTCTCGAGAAAGGGGTGTGTGCCTTTCTCGGGTTTTGAAAGAGCCATTATTGGTGCGAGACGGGTTAAAATCCGTGTCTTGACGCGTCGATTATAACGGCGTAAATAGGTGTTTTGAAATGGTTGTAGAAAATCGGATTTGAAAATCGTCATTACGACGGCCTGGAAAGGCGTGTTGAAATGGTTGTAAAAAAAACCGAGTTTGAAAATCATCATTATGACGGCCTAGAAAGGCGTGTTGAAATGGTTGTAGAAAACCGAGTTTGAAAATAGTCATTACGACGGCCTGGGAAGGCGTGTTGAAATGATTATAGAAAACCGGGTTTGAAAATCGTCATTACGACGGCCTAGAAAGGCGTGTTGAAATGGTTATAAAAAACTGGGTTTGAAAATCGTCATTACGACGGCCTAGAAAGGCGTGTTGCAATGGTTGTAGAAAACCGGGTTTGAAAATTGTCATTATGACGGCCTAGAAAGGCATGTTGTTTGAAATACAACGGTCGGCGAAAGACCGAGGTTTTGAAATGGCCATTATAACGGCGCAAAAGGGTGTTTTTGAAAGTTGAAAATGACACGGAAGGACTTATGATCATATACACATAAGCACTCGTAGATTCATTATATTATGCATAATGCTGACACGGGTTTTGGCTTAGAGGGTGGGTTACACACCAAGCAATCAAACCCCGATTTACGAGAGGGATACCAATCCAAAGAAAATGTGTAAGGAGGGTGCCCTAGCCTCATGCTCGAAGGTGATGAAAGCTCTTTGACGAAACAGAAATGTGTATCGTCAACGGTATGCTTGACTCAATCAGGATTCGAAATGCGAGGATGAGAAAACTCACGCTGACGGGACGAGCCCATTGGTCGAAAAAGGTTAGGTGGTGGGCCTGCACAAGGAACCCGACTATGACCGTAATATCAATTAATGCATTACAACCAAGACCTCATTCGAGTCTCACCATCTAGGGATCACAAAGACACAAGTGTCCTAGTTTTCCCCACTGGAGTCGCCAATCTGTGGACATAGCCACCTACACGCCAGGCCAATCTGTGGACGTTTAGCGGTCTTTTTGAAAGCCACGCTCGGCGGCGTAAAAATGCTTTCGACCGGATCGTTTTAGATTGGTCGGTTTCGTCTCGGCAAGGTTCTTGAAATGAGGTAAGAGATGTTCGGAGTCGCCACCAAGCATTTGTGGGATGCTTGGAACCCGTTCGAATCCACTTTATACCTAGGTCAACCAAGGCAAAAAGCGGTGTTTGACATAGGTACTAAAGATAAGGAATCGTCCCTCTTTAGCATCTTATCTCTAGAATGACTCTCGTACGCCCTGGATAAGGTCGTACACTATCCAAAGTTTTTGAGGAAGAGGTGAAGGTACGTATTGGGAAGCCCTTTAATCGGAAACCCAATCCCGCCCGCGGTATCGGCCTCTACTGATCGATCTTGGTTGGTTAAATGCAAAAATTGATAAAACGGGTAAATGCATGAATGTGCATCCACTAGTTTGAACCTAACATGTGAGTTTTCTATGTCGGTTTGTTTAATCCAAATATCAAGTATTTGATGTCAAGTTGGATTTAATGTTGATTTACATGCAAGACGGAAATTAAACATCCACTTACCAAATTAGGTTTATGGTGCATAACGTGATCCATTTGTCTTAGTAAGGCATTTTGCAAATGTGATGTAAAATGAGCAGATTTGCCATCTGATCGGTCCTGTATTCGGGTTAACCGAAGTCGGGGTCGTCCTGGAAAAATGCTGGAATGGGAACAGATCCTGCATCAGGCAGCCATCAGAGGCGCGAGCCTGTTGGCGATGCAAATGGGTCTGCCCTGGTTTGAAAATGGAGAAATAAGTGGCCTGTTTAGGCACGGATCAAGAGACGATGAAAGACGTCTTCTGACCATTGAAAAGGTTTATAAAATGTATTGAAAAATAGGTGTTTAAACCCGTCTTGATTTGAAAAGGCCGTTTAGGCCACTTTTGTGCTAATTTGAAGAACGAGACTTGAATAATCGTCATTGTTTTGACGATATTCGACGTCTGGTTCAGTTTTGCAAGCTTGACATGAATAGTTTTGAAAATGAATATGAACTAATTGTTTTAAGTTCATTTGTTAGTAATTAGTCAACGTTCATCATCGTACTCGGGTTAAAGTCCGACATGGTATGTAGAACCAAGGATGATTTTGTGTTGGCGACTAATACATTTGTTTTGAAAATGTAAAGAAATGAGAAAGGCTTTAAAATACCCTTCAAAATGTAAAGAAATGAAATAAAACGTTTAAAAATACCTTTTATAATATAATTAACCAAATATTATCACCGAAACACGGATTAAACCGTCAAGGTATTAGGAACCAAGGACGATTAATGTTTCATGGTTAAAAACTTGTCATAAAAATGGTTTGAAATATTTGAAATGGTAAAAACCGACTACAAATATGGAATGAAAATAAAAGAGAAGAAGAGACCAAACACGGTTTGGATTTAAGGTGAGGGGGACTTTAGGCGCGAGCCTCCATGCTACATAAGCAGCCCCTGCCTCAACCAAAAATCCAGTTTTAGCTCATTCATCCCATGTTTGGACCATGTTACCGAGGATTTAGCATGTTATAGTCATGAAACAAGTGAAAAACATGATAAAAGAAGATTTTTACACCCTCATACTTACATGCTAGGCTTGGGATGAGAAACCGACGAAAGTGTATCAACTTGTTTGGCCGGAAAACTCAGTTTGAAAACCGTTTTAGCAAAGTAAAAGAGTGTTTTTTAAGTTTAGTGATGGTGTAGTGGTCGAGATGGTCGGTCAAGTGATTTAATGCATGATGACGGTACCAAACAATGTGTAAGGCTTGTGTTTACAATCGGTAGGTCGTAAACACGTGTCGATTTGTAACTGGAGAAGTCGAGTCTAGAATTTTAAGGGATAAATGAGGGGGCGGACACTCGTGTAACTCTTTGAGGGGTATTTATAGGAAAATGACGTGGCCGCATGGGCTGCTCAAAGGGGCGCGAGCCATTTCGCGCGTCTTTGGTTATCTTGTCGCTATCACACAAGTGTAATCATGATTTGTTCTATCCTAGGACTTGGAAGAACTTGATTTGTATTTGACCATTTAGGATTCCGGGAAACCTTAACATGGAAGTATTTGAAAAGTTTGTTTTTTGTGTTTTACTCGTTGTTGGAGTCGAGATTTGAATTTTGAGTCGGTTTTTGATCCGTTGTCGGTTTTGACACTAATTAGTATCGTTGTGACCCCGTCGTCATGCATTAAACACTCCAGGTACTTTTGAAAAGTTTTGAAATTTTTTATTTTCGAAATCGTTTTAAGTTCTCCGACGTATAGTTGTACAAACCTGTCGATCAAACGCTACGATTTCTAAGCATGTTGTAGTCTGATAATCATCGGGTGTTTGTTGGAGACTCAACAGATACTGGGTATCTACATTATGTAATACAAATTTTGGTAAATTTCCTAGGAGGCTTATCCTTCTTGTCGGAAGCTTTTTTTAATGACCCTGGAGAGTTGTTAGGTTTCTTTGACGAATGCTCCATGAGGTTGCCTTTGTTGGTTTTGATTCCTGGATGAGAAGAACTAGGAATAGATTGCTCACTTTTGCTTTCTCCTTAGGACCGTCAGGTTGAGGGTTTGTCTGGACACTTTTCATCTTGAGAGGTTAGGCATCAAGCTTCTTACCCATTGCAGCAAACTGGTTCTCCATGTTGGAAAACCGAGAGTTTAGGTTATCAATGACTCTCTCTATTTTAGAAACTTTATTGTTGAAGGCAATGGAAAGAATGAGCATTCCACTTTGGATATCGTCTTCCTCAAGCATGTTAATATCTTCGTCGTCAAGAGGAGCGAGGAGGTGAGAACAATCTAGGAATGATTCTTGGTCATGTTTAGTGATATTAGACCCAAGAGGGTCGATCGTCTTGGATCGCTTGACGGAAGGTGGCACAAGAGGCTTGCCATCCTTCATCATATCCTGAATAATATGCTTTAGACAAAAGCATTCTTTCGTATCGTGTCCCCTACCTCGATGGTACTGATAATATGAATTGCCCTTCCACCTAGGAAATATCTTTTCAGGGTTTGGGGTTGGACAAATTGGATGAAGTTTTCCCTGGGAAACCAGTCTTTGTAGAGGTACTTTATATGTGGTTCCGAGGTCAATGAATTCCCTATGAGCTAGTCTCGGCCTTCTGGGTGGGGTTTCCAAGAGGTTGACTCCCTTGTCTTCATTGGCCTTCTTAGGTGGGTGAGTTGTGTTGAAGCTATGACCTGGCCTTGGGGTACGAGAAGATGGTAAAGGTTTCATCATGTCTGTCTTGTTTTCCATATTGATGACACGGGTGCTCAAGTCTTCGATGGTGGCCTGAAGCTTAATGACTGCAGTACTTAGTTCTTTGACGTCGACAGATAAACGTTCTTGAACACTTTCATTGGAAATCACAGAATTCCTACCGAGAAGAAAATGACACGCATTACTGTTGGAGCTTGTGTCCTCCACAAATTAGTGTGATAACATTTATAAATCTCTTATAGGTTCACAAGGGTATACTTCGTATTTTATCAGTTGATTAACGATTACTTAATAACGGTTGGCTTGCTAGAAAGTTTGACGTTATTATCATACTGATGGCGGTGATCAACTGGTCCCTAAAAGTCACACCTAAAGGATGTGTTTGAGAGATGTGGTTATGGAAATGTAATCACATTGATGCCTTATATGACTAAACAGTTAGTCAATGTGTTGATGAGACGATTATTTAATGCCGATTAAATAATATTAGCTGAGACGAATTAACTGTCAATTCGTAAATTAAATATAATATGTTATATTTAATAAATGTATATAATGTTAGCTTAAACGAATTAAGATGTTAATTCGTAATTAAATGTAACCGGTTATATTTAATTAGCAAATTATAAATATGCGATATTTATAGTTATAGTATATTATATTGTCATAATATATGTTGACGGACTGGTATTGATAAATCGACTGCAAGTTGTTATAAGTGGACTTATTAATACATGTCGATATATATATGATAATTGAAAAATAATACAAATTATATACAATATAACAACAACCAAAATAAGAAGATTATATCCTCATTTTGGTGGTTGTGGGTCTCGGTCAACCCGAGTAAAGGAAGGAAGAGTTATCTCCCTTTTATTCTCTTATTTTTCGGTTAATATAAGTGAGAAAGGGGATTCATTTCTAACCTAATTCTAACCTAGCCTCCTCTCATCAAAGAAAAACACAAAACCCTAAAATTTTACAGAAAATTGGGGATCGATTCTAGCAAGAAGAAAAGGGCATATCTCATATCATCTTGGGTGCAACTGATAGGTGAATATCATTACGATATTGTTCTTAAGCCGATTTTGCTAGGACCGAAGGTTGTATCTTCATTCTCTACTTTTGTTTATGCAATTTATTTTATGACTCGTAATCATCTTTATAAATTCGTTATAATCATTAATTATAAGGGAAGTATACAGATAATTTCCCACAAGTGGTATCAGAGCCAAGGCCACGAATTTTATTTATTGATGATTTTCATAAATGATGTAAAAAAAAAAAATTGGTTTCGAAAAAAATTAGGGTTTCGCGGCTGTCAAAAATTTTAGCCGTGAAAATTTTTTTTTTCGTTTCAGCCGAAATTTTTTTTTTCGTTTTTGATATTTTGATTTCCATTTTGATTCATACATATTGTTGTTTTAATCAATTAAGATGATAATATGATAATTTGTAGATGTTTGATTTATTGAAGATTAAATTATAATGTAAATGGAAATCGTTTAGTTGTTGATGATAAATTGTTTTTGGCATAAATGGTTCTAAATTGTTGTTTAGAATCATGTTTCATAAATTTACATGTTTAAATTATAAGGTGAATATGCCAATCTTGTTAATAGCAACAATAAACGATTTTGTTCATCAATATCATGTTTTTTGCAATTTAGGGCATAATGCCGAATTGAAAAGAAACTTTTAGGGCTGTTTTCGTTTTTTTTTTTTCAGCCGAGATAAGAAAGAAAACAAAAAATTTTTGTTTCTGTTACTGTTCACGTTGGGCAGAATTAATAAAAAAAAATTGTATTTTTCCTTTCGGTTTTTGCTGAAAAACGGAGAAAAGGATTTTTTTTGGGGGCTGTTTCGATTTTTGCCGAGAAAAATTTTAAAGAAAATTTTTTTTTGTTTTTGGCCAATAATTATAATTATACATTACTTTTATAATGTATGATTGTATGTTTTTGAAACAGTTCAAAAATTTTAGATACCTAATTATTTTAAAGAAGTTTGAAATAATGTTGGATTAAATTCATATTACAAGCTTAATGTGAATTAAGATTAAAATTAATGTGATTAATTGAGGAATTGTCACTTAATTTGATCATTTAAATAGGTGGTTTGGGTAAAATTAATCTACATAATTAAAGAATTATGTCTTGCACGTTTAATTTTTTTTAGTTGATGCTTTTCTTTTGTTGAATGAATCGTTGAATGGATTTATTTACGTATTTTTGCAATCGGTTGTAATTTGTAATATCTAGTGTGGCCTTAGTCAAATTATGTTTTCGTAATGATGGAAACATAATTTTTAATGTAATTTGAGATCTCGTATCTCCGTTTGGTTTTCCTTATTTATTACGGTTTTGAAATTAGAATGTAAATAGGTTTATTATGTAATTTTAAATTGTAATTTTTTAGAAGACTAAAGATGGAGATTGGAGCTCACTCCCGCTACATGGATCAAGATGGAACATCAAGACAAGCTTCTCGGGTCCAAGGATGGATTCCAAAGTTGTATTTATGTTCATTTTGATAGATAGGCCACACTAGGACTTTATTTTGTTTTACGTTTTACCGTTCTTATTGCTTTTCATTCACATGATAGTTAGTGCATCATTTTCCGCCTAAAACCAAACCACCTACTAAAATGCATGAAAATTGACTCATATAGATTGTATGTTAGTTTTCATAGACATACAGATGTCACACAGTTTAAGCCATCACCTTAGTTTATTCATTCACACATGCTAGATATTAGTTCACTTAAAATGAATTAAAATAAAGTTGATGAGATCCTCCTCTAAAACGGAAATTGAGATTAGTCTTTATAAGGGCAAACAACTATGAATCCCTTCTTCTTCGGTAGGCATAATATGACCCCTTCTACGTTGGGTAAGTAGTTTGTGTTGACTTAGTTTATCTCAACATTATAGTCCGAAGAGTTTCTCGTGATTATGATGGACTAAAGATAGAATTTACATAAATTTATCGACCAAGAATTCTAACAATAGAATTAGCCAAAAGGTTGGCTTATCAATTTACAGATAATTGAGTGTTGGGATCATTTATATAATTCTTGAGGGAGGTCAATTGTATAAATGCATGAGTCTGCGCTTATACATCTGCAATAGGATCAATCATGTATGCCATGATATGCACACGTCCAGACGTGGCATATGCATTGAGTATGACGAGTCGGTACCAAAAGAATACAGGTGAAAAACACTGGATAGCTGTTAAAATATCCTTAAGTACCTACGGAGGATTAAGGATAGCGTATTGACTTATGGAGGAGATACTAAGCTATGCGCAATCGGTTACGCAGATGCTAGCTTCCAAACAGATCGAGATGATTCAAAATCTCAGTCCGGGTTCGTCTTCACTCTTAAGGGTGCTGCGGTCAGCTGGAAGAGTTCCAAACAGAGTGTTGTAGCAGATTCTACCACTGAATCCGAGTACTATGCCGCTTCGGAAGCAGCAAAGGAAGCTATATGGATGCGTCAATTCTTACAAGGACTTACGATAGTCCATAGTTCGAATGTCCCGATCACCATCTATTGTGACAATAGAGGTGCCATCTTCCAGGCTAAGGAGCCAAAGTCTAGCAACAAATCTAGACATGTACATCGGAAAGCTCACCTGATCCGTGATTACGTGGAGCAAGAAGAGATAGTGATTGACAAGATAGCTTCGGATGATAACATCGTGGACCCTCTCACTAAACCGTTGAATTTTGATAAGCATGAAGGGCACGTTATTTCCATGGGAATTAAACGTGTTCCTGAGTTGTAGTAGTTGATTATGGATTTGATACATTATTTTTTTCATATACTATTTATAACTTCATCGTTTTTATAATATTTTGTTTTTCATGTGGATTGTACTGACAACATTGAACGCCACAAAGTGTACTGAATTACATTATATTTGTTTTGGTCCGTAATCACCTTAATGAGCTGATAACTCTGGCTATTATATTGTGCAGTCGATTGATGGTGGGTTCAACGAGCCATAAGTCAAACGGTTGACTGATCGATCACAGATGCGAGATTATAACGATACCTCGCAGGACAAATTTTTGGTGACAACGTAATGGTGTCCTAAATGTTTAAAAACATTCGGTGCCAGGTCGTGGATAGGACATCCATTGTGTTCCTAGAGTCTATTCTTTTGACTATCGACTGTCTCTTGAGATTAAGGCAGTTTTTGGGTGACTTTGGTTTCTTTCTCATGGTTTGCCGTAACTGGAGACTAAGTAGATTTTTTCTGGGTCATTTCATACTGTGCTTACATCTGCAGGATTCGAGTTGAGGAAAATATCCAACCCTTATCAGGTTTAGTTATTTCTCAGGGCCACTCGAGGAGTTGTAACTGAAATGCATGGCCATGCTCGAATGATGATTCGTTTATCAGTTAAGTTACTCTCTAGTCAGGAAAACCACTCTTGATATTGATTGTTTAGGTATTTTTACCCAAATCGATTAATTAGGGTCAATGTAGTCTATATTCGTTGGATGGATGTATGTTTGTTCGTAAGTCGTTGAGTAAATAGGAAAATAAAGTGCGTAATGTAAATTGACACGTAAGATTTTGGTGACGCGGAAAACCCAATGTGGGAACAACCGCGGGAGGGACGGTACCCTGCCAAGTATTGCACTATATGAATAGGAGGATGATTACAATTATGGTACGAAGCTAATCCTGCTGACCCTAGGTGTCAGGCCTGCAATATCTAGAATGAACGTGTATTATTTGCCGAGATGTGATCTTGAATGTTGATGTATGAGTGGCGGTGTTCAATGAATATGTTGTGTTGAATGTCTTCTTGATTTGCTTCCTTGGCTATTTATAGGGTAAGAACCCTAGATATGTCATACCTTGAATATGGAAAGGGAATATAATTTCCATAAGGACTCTTTCCAAACCCGAACTCCCTTGCCAATTCTCCTTGATCTCCCTAACTTCTCCCTAACTTCTCCCTGACACTCCTTTCCTTAACACGGGCACCTTCTATGACGGGCTCTTAATCCTTCTCAAGCCCGTTTCCCCTTTTCCTGGCCGTGGGCTCCCTTCCTCCTCATCACTTCTTTCGTAATCTTTATTTTATCAAATGGGCCTTCTTTATTATGTTATTTTTAGCCCAAACAGTTTGCCCCAAATTTCTTGTGAAGTACGCTTTCAAGTATCGAGCAAGGAATTTCACGTAACCAAATACCAAACCCTACGCCGTCTTTTTACTCCTTCCCATGCAACCCATCATTTTCAGCCGCCCTACTCCTCTTTCTCCGCACCCAACTCCCTCTCTCCTCTTTATAACTTCAACGTCCCTCTTCCACTTTCATTAATCACTTCAAATAATTTCAAAAACTCATCTCTCTTAAACCCTCAATCTTCCTTCCCCTTTATTCCTCGTCGGCTTCACTGTTTCCCTGCTCCGTCTCCATCACCAGGTAATCCATCTTCTCTTCTTCTTTTAATCTTCATTTTCTCTCTCCACCATGGGTAAAACTCGACAATCCTCGTCAACCCCTACACCCTCTGACCGCAATCTTGACCCCACTTTCCCTTCTCGGGGACTTTTTAAGCATCCACATGATTGTGACTCCGCCCTAACTCCGGCCGACATCCCCACGATCAAGAATCTGTTTGGTCTTGGTGACGGGGTGGATATCGCCATCCCTGAACTGGGACAAACAGCTGACGCCCTTCGTCCAGGTTGGGTTAGTTTCTACTTGTACCCGTTTAGATATGGCCTCCGTTTTCCTTTCCCTAAACTCATTCAAGATTTTATCTTCACCAACAATTTCTACGTGAGGAAGGACTCCATCCAGCCTTCTGCTGATTATATTTTTGAGAAATGGGTTCTGACTTCGAGTAAGTAGCCTCCCTGTCGCCTGATTTATTTTATCTCGCTGCTTACTAGCTTACTTCATCGTCTTCGTGCAGGCCCCTGTGACCTTACCCGTATTGGCGCCAAGATCCTCCGCCACAAGTCGTTCAAAGATTTCCGAATCTGAGAGAAAGTTCCCAGACCTGCTTCCTGGTTTTTCACCTGCTTCTTCCTCCAATCCTCCTCAATCAGCCCACAGCATGTCTTCTGGTAAGGTTTCTGTAACCACTTTCGTTTGCATGATGTTTCTGCTGATGTTTTAATCATCCTGTCGTCCGAGACTGTGTATGCTTGCAGGTTCAAAAGTTGATCCATTGGAACTCATCCTCCAAAGTGCTAAAAGAAATAGACTTTCTGCCAGCCCTGATGTGGCCTCTCCTTCCAAGAGGAGTGCTCCTGCTGCCTCTTTTCAGACTCCTCCTGCAATTTCCAGTTCAGCTGCACCAGAGCCCTTGGAAGTTAGTCCGTTGTCTCGTCATCCGTCTACTCCTCCTGCTAGTCCTCGCGCTTCGTCCAGCGGAGGCATTACTACTCATTTCCCAGAGGGCTTCGGAAATGTGGACAAGGTGTCGTACTGGCCGGAGATTGACCAGTTGCTCTTTCCTCCTGTTAAGGAGACGTTTTTGGAGTTCTCCCCCGAGGAGATGGCTGAGAACGATGTGCACAATGCCTTCATGGTAGATATTCTTCGTCTTCTACCTGTCTGTCCATCTGCTTCTTGCTTAAATTCTGCCTCTCAACTCTCTTGCTGACTTCTGATTATTTATGCCCCAGACTCTTCGGTCTGCACTCTACAACAGGAAGATGATCAACATAGTGCAGACCACCAGCCGTGCTACCAGCGCCAAGAACCAGGAGTCAAGGAGATCTGCTGCGATCCGCACAAAGAGCGGGTTGATCTCAAGGAGCGTGTGGTGGAGTCAAGACCGAGCTTCATTGTCACCAAGAAGAAGTTGAAGGAGGGGGCCGATCACCGTGCTCGAACCCGGGCGGTGTGCGGACTTTTTCCGACTCTCTGGCCGATCGAGGAGAAGATCAGTGAGCTGATCTCCCTGGCCACCTGTGGACAGCGGGGGTTCCCACGGGGACGCTTGGGAGGAAGAGAACAAGCGTTTGCATTTTTGTTAGAGTCGCCACCAATTTTTATGGGAAATTGGAACTGTTCGAATACCTCGTGTCATGTCAAGACACAAAGTAGAGACATGAACACTAATCAATCGTTACCCTTAGCATTCTATGTCTAGAATGACTCTCGTGGATGCCAATGAACACGGGTGTTCACGGAGATCTGGAGTAAGGGGTGAGGGTACGTATTAGGAAGCTCTTTTGATCGAACACCTAATCCCGCCTGCCTCGATAGCGGCCTCTACTAATGATTAGGGACATCATTTATACTTGATATGTCGTCGGTTATATGCATGCAATGCAACATCCAAGTTTTAATCCTAGCATGTGAGAATTAGACTAAGTCGGTGAACAATTAATTTAGCATACAATTGGGTCAAAGTAGGATTTAATGTTCAATTACATGTGAAAACATATGAATGATACAAGAAATATGATAAATACAATAAGAAAATTACAATAATTACAAGGGAATAGGCGATTTATGTCGAAAATACCTTTAAAACGGATAATTTGAGAAAACGAATAAAGGAATAGATCAACGAATGAAACTGAAGGTGATAATACGATTAACAATTAATTATACGTAATTAATAAACTAGGTCAAGGCAAAAGCGAAGTTCAGAGACAGAATTCAACCCGGAACAGGAGCAGCAGAGCTACGTCCTTTGGAATAGGCGCAGCAGTTGCTGCGTCTGTTCCTGACCTGAATTCTGGTTGTGAAGCCGGAATTGCGTGTTTGTTAATACTCGTTGGTAAATTTTAAAGATCGATTAAATTATTTACTCGGATGAAAGTGATTAGCAGGTTATTTACATGTGATTAAGGGTCATAAAACAATAAAACATGGATAAGACAGATGCAAACGATTTATTTACATGAACGAATGATTAATTAGTGACATGGGTGAATGAAATAAACTAAACAAGATGAATTAATGACAAATTAATGACGAATATGACAATGAACGGATGAAAATATATCAAAGAAGTGAATTACAGAAACTCAATATGAACAAATCGAATTTCTTCAACCCGGATTGATTTTAATGACGAAAACCCGCAAATATGAGATTATAAGGGATTTAAGTCGAATTTTGATGGCAAATTAAGCATGTTAATGATGAATAAATAATATACATAATATACATATGAGATTAATATGCTATTATGGCAAAGAATTAAAGAACAAACGAAAACAAATAAAAGCAACGAATTACAGAGGACGAAGGAAGAAGAAAGGAAGCAGGAATTGCGGCAGCCTCACGAAGAGGCGCAGCAGGAACTGCGCTCCTTCGAAGAGGCGCAGCAGTTGCTGCGTCCTTTCTCGACGGTCTGTCTTCTGGAAATCCGTAAAAAGAGGTTTTAAAGCACGGTTTTAGAAATCGGTTTTAAAAGGTATTTTCGACATAAACCTTACATTAATGATTATACAAAAAGGTAAATAACAATAATAAAAGGAGAGATTTACACCCTCAGACTTACATGTTTGATGAAACGAGAAGGACTAAGATATCGATTAGTGATGCTCGACGCGAATGTAACGAAAGTGCCCTCGTAAGAGAAATTAAAACAAATTTATTAAGTTGATTGATTGTGGAGTTGGTCAAATTGGTCGGTCATGCAAACGAGGCTGGTACTCAGAAGGATCCGAGCTTACGTGGTCGAATGTTCAAGCACGTAGACGCCAAAAAGTAAGAACAAAGGTCTAGAATGCAAAGGGAGAAGAGAAGGGCGGACACTCGCGTGAGAAATATGAGGAGCGAAGGCTCCTATTTATATTAATCACGTGAAGGATTTAGGGTTTCGGAGAGTCTAATTTGGAAGTGAATCTCGGAAAGATATGAAAAAGATACGAAAATTACGCAGAAAAGGACCTGGGAAGAGGCGCAGCAACCACTGCGTCGCTTGGAAGAGGCGCAGCACCTACTGCGTCTATTCCCAAGTGGTTTCCTCCTGCGGAAGAAAGATTTTCGTGTTTAAGTTATGGTAGGACGGAATAATTTGGTTTTCCTTAATATTTTATGTGAATATTACGGGAAATTGTTTACCAAAGGGATAAAGATTATGAAATATTTATAAAATATGGAATAGAAATATCCGGAACATTCTGACTCGGGATTTAACGGTTATCAGAAAATGAAGACGGTTTTAGGCCCGAACTCCAAATATACTCTAATTACTGTCAAAACGACCGTATCGGCACGTAGATGACAATTAAGAGGTAGACATTAGTATTTGAGCAATCACTTGACGATAAACTTACGAATTGTCACAAATTGTTCCGCGTAGCAAACATGCGGCCCAATCATCACCGGGTGGTTTGCGAGAGGTGCAGAAACGAGGTGTCTACAGAGCCCCCACTTTGACTGAGGCTTGGACAAGGCGAAAGTCAAAGTTTAGCCATCAGGTCAATCGAAGATTACAACCTGACGACTATGGCGACGCGAGGCGGCTCAAGGGGTCTGAACAAAGGACTTGTCGTCGGGAACATTTTAGAGTCTGTCGACTACCGGGAAGGGTCGTTTAAAGTCCATTAGACTACGTAAGGAGGCTCGCCAGCCATAAGAAGAGACCATACCTGAGGCTTCTTCTCGAGATGCTTCCGGAGGTACATGAGAGCTATCGAGCTAAGGTCAAGCGTGAGGGTTAAAGGGTAGGAGTAGCAGGACACAGGCGGGAACTGCTGAGAGAAGACTGCTTGGGTAGTCTTCTAGAAATAATTGCGAATAGAAGGACACAGGCGGGAACTGCTGAGAGGAAACTGCTTGGGTAGTCTTCGAGAAATAATTGCGAATAGCAGGACACAGGCGGGAACTGCTGAGAGGAAACAATGTTGATCTCCATGTCTTGAGAGGAAAAGTATATCCGCTTACTCTCGCTGGGGACATGATCGGGAATTAATCTCCATGTCGTGAGAGGGAAAGTGTATCCGCTTACTCTCGTTATAATGAAGGCGTGTCGAAACACCTGTGAAGGAATAAATGCTCGTTGCGACAAGCAAAGGTCTTGGAAGAAATAAATAATATGCAACCGTCTGCTGCTGGCTTGGAAAATGCGGGCCAGAACGAAAGAAAATCGTCAAACGGACCAAAAGGATAAAATAGCATCGGGGAAGAGGCGCACCAAAGATGGGCCCACAAATAACGAACTCATGACGAATTTTTGAAAATTCGTATGGAGGGAACACAAGGAAGAGGCGCAGCAAGAGCTGCGTCTCTTGGAACAGGCGCAGCGCCTGCTGCGTCTATTCCCCAAAGTGTATTTTCTGCGTATAAACGCGATAATCAGAGGAGTTGAAATCATTTGTTCGAAACATAAACTACATATTTCTCTCTCAAATCTTCACCATTTCCGCCAAGGTTTGATCCAAAAGCTTGCATTAATCATGACTAATCGAGGTATGTGTCTCATTCTAGCATTAATCCTCGGTATTTGTCCAATTTTGGATCGAAAAATTAGGGTTTATGACCCAATTAATCGAAAATTTGGGGCTTTTCCCCCAAATGCATTTGCCTTGTGAAATTGACATTAGAAATGGATAATTGGTAGTATAAGGAACATAACCATGTATTTGTCTCGAATTTTCGTTGAGTTTTGAGCCTTTGAGTGAAATTGAGACGGTTTCACAGCTAAACCGTAAATTGCTTCGAAAATTGCCTTAGGATTGTCCATTTGCGATAAAACTTGATATTTGGAATCCTTGTATGATGGGTAAATTTCCTACCATCTTCGAATTTTGGTTTGTGACTGCTTTTTCTGGACATTTTTCTAGGGCATAATCGCCGTTATAACGAAATGCTGCCGAAATTTCGACTTGAACCCGAGACTAGGTTTCAAATTAGGCTTGACCTGGCCCAAATTACCACATGAGTGATCGGGTTGGTCAGAATGTGGCCAAAGATGGCGAGAAAAGAGCGGTTTCAGGGCTTCCAAAGGCTTGAAAATCCCTTAACCTAGGCTTGTCGTCACGTGACGCGGCCTAAATTAGCTTTAATGTTGCAGGTGATGAGGCTTCTACTTCTGGGAGAGCTCCCATGGAGATAGACGTCGCTGCTGTCGAGGAGGCTTTAGAGCAGGCCTTCACCGCCGCGGTGATGGCTGCTGGGGACGAGGTGGTCGTCAACTGAGAGGAGCTCCTGCGAGGGCTGAGACCTGGGAGAGTAGGCACTTGATGTGGGCTGCAGAGGGTCACCTGTCCTACAGGATGGTGAAGAGCTTGGTAAATAAAAATTAATCTCCATCACCCCTCTTCTTTCATTCACTTGTCCATATTTCTTCAATTTTCGTTCAAAAGAAACTAAAGATAGCTTTTGTTTCAAATCATAATAGGAGGCCGGGAACATCAGGTCGTTCTCGGGTTACACGACAGCGATGGAGTGCTACGAGCGACTGTCGGCGAAGGAGCGTGCCATGATCGAGCGCAAAGCGTTCGGTTCTTTGGTGCAGGCCTGGAGGGATATCGCGAAGAGGAAGCTGCCGGCTAACCTTAGCCTGGTCCGCGCTTTCTTGGACCGATTCTGGGATACGACTTCCACGTTTCACATGCCTTTTGGTGAGGTGGGAGTCACTCTGGAGGACTACGGCATGATTTCCGGTGCCGTGCCGTGCGGGATCGAGGCGTGGAGTGGCCGGAGACCGCCATGAGGGTGGACTCGGCCGAGGCTAGGAGGTTGATCGGCCGGAACTTGTCGCCGAGGGCTGTCATCTGCGGGTTTGGTGCCCAGCTCCTACGTTCGAGACTACTTTGCGGGAAAGATCCCGCGCCGGTGACGATTGACGGGAAGGAGACGGCTCCTCCTCCTCCCCGTACACCGAGCAGGGGGTCCGTTTGTGGCTCGGTGGTTTCGTCTTCGATTTACCTCGAGACAAGGGCGAGAGGTCATCGACGAAGCTTCTTCCCTTCCTTTCGACCCGAGCTCCCTAGGGCGTTGGGACCGGGTCATCAAGCTTGGTTTTGCGGTCCTCATCCGCTTCATGAGGGCCATGGTTCGTCCGGAGTTGATGGAGAAGGGGACTTCTCCTGGCGCTGTCGGACTTGGACTACTGTTGGAGGTATGAACCTTCACTTAGATCAAAATCAATTCCTTTCCTTATCAAATTACGAAAGTTCGTCATTAACTATCTTGCTTCGCAGGCGTGGGTGTACTCCTACTTTCCGGGCCTCGCGCTCAAGAGGACGGAGCCGCTGGAGAAGGCCTATCCCGTGGTGAGGGATTGGGTGATGTGCAGGACGAAGAGCAAGCGTTCTTCTCACGGTGTCTACCGGTGGGACGTGAACGCTCTTCAGCTAGACAGCGTAAGAATCTCATATTCATTTGCTTTTATATTGCTTTTAAATTGATCATAAGAATGATTCCTTTGTTTATCTTATCCCAGTAGGTGCCCAGGCCTTGGGCGGAGTACGCTGACGTGCCTCCTTTTGTGGCTGAGGTCCTTCGACCTAGGAGCTCGAGCCGACTGCTGTTGAGGACGTCGATGGGTCTTGTGTGGTACTTGGGCGAGCGCTTGGCTCGTCAGTGCTCTCGGGACGTGTTGACGGTTCCCATCGATCCTCCTAGGACGATGTTCAGGGAGCCTTCTGAGGCAGAGAGGGAGGCGGACTTGGCTGGCGCTAGTGGTGACGCCCTCCTTCTTCCTGGCGAGGACTACTCGGCGTTCCTTTACGGGAGGTTGGCGTACTGGTCGGTAGTGGTGAGCATCTTTTACTCTTCCTCTTTACTTGGTTTTTGAGAACTATGATGAAAGATCATCGATTAATGAGAAACATTTGGTTTTGCAGGAGGTTGAGGCGGCGGGCATCGAGCCCCCAGAGTACCCCGAGACCCTCGAGTACACTGACGCGACTGGGAGGACGACGATCTCCGAGCTGCGTGACTTTGCGTAGCTGTGACGGATGCTGGCCTGGACGACTGGCGGCATCTGATTCGGAGGGTAAACCTTTAATTTTGCATAACTTTTTGTGTAATAACACATTTGGTTGAGTTTGTTCAATCATTGAGAACTTCTTTTTGAAAATACAGGTCGCGCCGTCTCGGTTCGTGGCGTTGTTGAGGGTGGCCAACCGGCTGCGGGCTACTGCCGTCGAGGCACTTATCGGCGGTCGGGGCCGTCAGGTATGAACCTCGTGCTTGTTTCATTTTTGAATTTTGATTTTCCAATTTTGCTTGAAACAATTGACATGAGCCAATTTTGTTGTTTACAGGGTGACCGCGAACTAGAGCGAGAGTTGACCCAATCTCGGGAGGAGACAGCTCGCTTGTTGAGGGAACTCGAGGTTCGAGACGCCGAGATTGCCGCTCTTGCGGCAAGAGTTGCGGAGCTGGAGGGCGACCAGCAGTAGTTTTGTGCAGTTTTTGTTTGTTTGTTGGCCGTACTTTGCACATTTGTACATTTTGACCTTCATTTTGAACATTCTGGACTTTGTTTGGGGCGCGAGCCCCCAGTTTGTTGTACAGTTTCCTTTTTTGGTTGTATATAAGATGGCCTGAGTGTCTTTGCTGCTGGGTTGCGTTGCTTGTACCTGCAGGTTAGCTTTGAACAGGTTTGGTAGATGACGGTTTACGTCGTCATGCCGCCGAAATT
Organism: Silene latifolia; assembly: GCF_048544455.1. Taxonomy (NCBI): domain Eukaryota; kingdom Viridiplantae; phylum Streptophyta; class Magnoliopsida; order Caryophyllales; family Caryophyllaceae; genus Silene; species Silene latifolia. The sequence goes on from NC_133526.1 coordinate 135,887,913, forward strand.
TACATAGAAATCACGCAAAACATACATTTGTACATACATATGGCCTTAATTAGCGCAAAATGAGTGACTCAAAAGAATGCAAAAACGCAATAAATTAGCCGGAAAATGACCGGATGGTAGGGAGGGTTACCCCCTAAAAACAGAAAAAATAGAAATCTATAAGTTAGAAGTGAGATGATTAAAAAAGAAATGAAATAAATGTAAATTGAAATGAGAATTATTAATAAAAAATGAAAATTATTTTCTAAAATGAAAATGAAAATTATTTCCTAAAAGGAAAAAATGAAAATTATTTCCTAAAATGAAAATGTGCAAGTGTTGTAAAATTGCGAAAATGTCGATGTCGCCTCGAAATGCGTGCCCGCGGAATTAGGAAACCTGAAACATGGTAATTTTCACGTATTTACCAAAATAATAACCCGTAGGAATAGGAAATTAGTCGTCATGGAATTAGGAAAGATCCAATGCGGAAAATTACAGAAGTTAAGCTGAGGAAGAGGCGCAGCATGAGCTGCGTTCCTTTGAAGAGGCGCAGCATGTGCCGCGCCTGTTCCCGGGCGATTCTGTTCTGGCAGATTTTTGGTAACAGAGATTAGTATAAATAGAAGCGTCGATGGAGCTTTTATTCACACAATTCTTCCGTCTCTTCTTCGTCTTATTACATAAAATTCTCAAAATAAACTCTTCATCATGAATACTTTGGAGATTCACTTGAAGGAATGGACCAACGAATTTTCGAACATGGAGAAATATGATATGAGCTCCTATAACCTTGGATCATTGTTGAGTTTAAAACTCATCAAGGTTGTCAAACCGTTCTTGGATGCTTGTCTTGATTATTGGGACCCGAATTACCATGTTTTTGCGTTCCCTGGAGGCGATATTTGCCCATTTCCTGAATAAATTGTCGCTATTGGTGGGTGGGACCCTGAGCACTTGCCTGCCATTCCTTCTACTTCGCAAGGGTACAAGAGCAAATTTAGAGGCTTGCTTGGGTTGACTAGACTCGAGGTGGACCGTCTAGTGACCTCGAAGGGAGTGCGAATGATGGACTTCATTGACCAATTCATCAACAGGGCCGACCCCACCGTTTCTTATGTTGCTAGGCGAAGGGCATTTGGATTTTGCTTGTTGCATGTGTATGTCTTCCAAGGGCATGTTGATGAAGACTTGAGAGGTGATCTCCGTCTTTTGGGCCTTGTTGAGCAAATGGAGCTGCGCAGGAGCCCAGCTTGTTTATGCTTAGGAGAGATCCTTTTGGGCTTGGATAATAGGAAAGCCAATCGTGACCTACCGTATTTGGGAAGTCCCGTCATTCTGCAGGTAAAAGACACTTCTTTCTTTTCTTTTTTTTTCTTTTTTTTCGTTTTTTTTTTTCGATGTCTAATACCCGCTTTTGGTAGGTTTGGCTTATGGAACGGCTCCGATTGATCGAGCCCCCAGTTCATGTTCCTTCCTATCACGCTCGTTCAATTGCAATGAGGACTAGGCTTTACATGGTGGATTTCACCCGAGTCTGCAATTATTGGGAGAACAAACTGAGGAGCGATGATGGTCCCTTGATTAGGTGGATTGTGTCGTGGTGGCATCTCAAATCTGTCACTGGAGTGTCTTCTTTGGATCCTACTCGGTCCATGCGCATTCCTGGCTTGGAGTTTATGGTGTGCATCTTCCCGGAGAGGCTGATGAGACAGAAGGGACTAAAACAGACAATTCCGAAGCTTGACACCGTCCCGCAGATTGCTGTGGCGGTTACTATAGAGAGCCGAAGGGAGTGGGCCATTAAATGGGCTCAAAGAAATGTGTCGTTCTTGAACTCTTCTGCAAATGCCTTGTGGGTGTCGGATTCTTATCTGTGATGGAGGAAAGCTACTACTCCGGAAGAGCGCGAGAGATTGAGGAAGCGCGAGCCCGTTGACTATAAGGTGCGCGAGGTAGAGAAAGAAAAGGAGAAGCATTTGACTGAGGGAGAGGAAGAAGCCGGGTTTCGAATCGTTCATCCTTCGAAGAAACCGAAGACCTCTCCTGTCGTAGAGATGGTGATTGGCAAGAATGGAAAGTCTAGGCCTCGAGAAAGACCTTTGGTGATTAGGTCCGAAGTGGCGCAAGAGCGTCCGGCTCGAGGTCGTGACAAGAAATATGACAAGAATGACAAGGGCAAAGGGAAGATGGAGGAATAGCCCGAGTCTTTATTTATTATTTGTTATTATTATTTATTGTTGTAATAAAAGGTGGGGTTTTTAGAATCCTAGCCTATTCTATTTTTATTATGTAGCGTATTATTATTATTAGAAATTGAATGAAATAAAAAGGTTAAATGGTTATGAAACTGCTGTGATTTTCTATTTATTATTCTTATCGAATTCCAAATGCAATGCAAATGTCCTTCTATTTACATTTTAAATATACTGGGTTGTATCCTGTGAAGGATTGCCTACGTATTCACTTAAAAAAATGAAATTAAACCCTTGCGCGTAGTTCGACTAAATGTAAAAGAATAATTGTTCTAAGCAAGAGCTTTTAATGAACTTAGAAAAATAAGCATGAGCTTTTTACTTACTCTGAAGGTGCAAATTTAGTTTATTTGATGATATGAGGATGATAACTTTGTCAAAATACAAGAGTACAGTGACATTAGTTTATTTCAGCTTGACCAGGGGCCGTTTATTTAGTGCCACCAGAGCGACACGTGGGGTTACGTGCTTGATATGTTTGGACAGTGACATTAGTCTGTGATTCTAACCGCACCCCCGGAAGTATGGATTTGACTGGAAATGGTCCGGCCCAATTAGGTTTGAATTTTCCCCGTGGGTCGACAGGTAAAAGAGCTCTAACCGATTTAAGTACTAAGTCTCCTTCCTTGATGTTTCTTGGCCTAACCCTTTTGTTGAAAGCTCGTTTGATACGTGTTTGATATGTTTGGACATTATGCAAGGCGCGTAGTCTACGTTCATCCAGGAGGATGAGTTCTTCATATCTATCCCTCTTCCAATCGGCTTCTGGGATTTGACTTTCGAGTAAGATACGCAAGGATGGTATCTCTAGCTCGACTGGTTGTACAGCTTCCATGCCGTAGGTCAAATAGAAAGGAGTAGCCCCAGTGTGCGTCCTAACGGATGTACGATATCCCCACAAAGCGAAGGGTATCTTGCTTGGCCAATCTCGATAGTTGTCAATCATTTTCTTGAGAATTGTGACAACATTCTTGTTTGCCGCCTCTACCGCGCCGTTAGTCTGTGGTCTATAGGGCGAAGAGTGGTGATGCCTAATCTTGTAGTTGGCTAGAAATTGCTCAGTCTCAGCTTGGAAATGTGATCCATTATCACTAATGATCTCGTGTGGGCAACCGTATCGACAGATGATGTTGTTGTATGAACTTTGCCACATTTTTAGCCATGAGACTAGTGTAGGAAGCCGCTTCTACCCATTTGGTGAAATAATCGATTGCCACTAGGATAAAACAGTGACCTCCTGTTCCGGCTGGGGTTATCTTCCCGATTATGTCAATTCCCCTAGCAGAAAATGGCCAAGGAGATGTCATTGTATAGAGCAATGAAGGAAGGACATGTTGTACATTCCCGAAGATTTGGCAATTGTGGCAATGTCTTACGTATTTGATGCAATCGGATTCCATTGTGGTCCAATAATACCCCAAACGTGTGATTTTCTTTGCCATTATGGGCCCACTCATGTGAGGACCGCATTCTCCATCGTGGACTTCTTCCATGACCTTTCGTGCCTGTGAATGATCAAGGCAACGTAGGATTACACCAAGAGGTGTTCTTTTGTACAACTCTCCTTGCATGAGAACGTATTGGGAAGCTAGTAGGCATATAGCACGTTGTCCCCTCTTGTCCATATCCGGTGGGTAGGTACCATTGAGCTTAAAATTCAGGATTGCTTGGAACCAGGGTTCCTGTGCGATTTCCTCTTCATCGGTGATTTGGTGGACATAAGCCGGCTCTGACCGGCGTTCGATGCACAAAGGCATTTCCACCATGTGATCTAGCATATTAATCAAAGATGCAAGTTTCGCAAGAGCGTCTGCAAATTGATTTTCTTCCCGAGGTAGGTGTAGATACGTCACGTGATCAAAGAATTGGGCAACTTGGTCTATTCTGGCTTGATAAGGTGCTAGGCTTTCGCTTCGAATTTTCCAAGATCCCGTAACTTGGTTGATGATCAGGGATGAGTCCCCATGTACTCGGAGGTTTTTAATGCCTAAGCTCACTGCCGCTTGTAGTCCAATTAGACAAGCTTCGTATTTTGCAGCGTCATTTGTCACCTCGAAGTCGAGTTTGACAGCAATTGGTGTATGCTCGCCTTCAGGAGAAATGAGCAACACTTCTATTCCAAATCCTCTTAAGTTTGACGCTCCATCAAAATAAAGGTCCCAGGAGTCTACGTCAGTTTGGAGTATATCCTCGTCTGGAAATGACCAAGTATCTATCGTTTGTGCGTCATTGATGGGATTTTCTGCGAAGAATTCGGCAACGGCGTGCCCTTTTATTACTTTCAGAGGTACGTATTTGAGGTCGAATTCTGAGAGCATCAAGGTCCATCTTGCTAGGCGTCCGTTGAGGACGGGTTTCTCGAAGAGGTATTTGACTGGATCCATTTTGGAGTATATTTTGACGGAGTAGCTAAGCTTGTAATGGCGTAGCTTCTTCGTTGCCCACACAAGAGCGAGGTATGTCTTTTCGAGTTGTGAGTATTTGCACTCGTACTCCAAGAACTTCTTAATAAGGTAGTAGATAGCCCTTTCTTCATTTCCTACAGTTTGAGCTAGCATGGCACCCATGGTCAAGTTTGATTCTTGTGAGATATAAACCAAGAGGTTGATCTCGTTGAGGTGGCATGAGCACTGGTGGTTTAGCCAATATCTCTTTGATTCGGTCAAATGCCTTCTGACAATCATCATCCCACATGGTGTGGTCCGTTTTCTTGAGCTTCTTGAAGATAGGCTCACAAATCATGGTGAGTTTTGATATGAATCGACTTATATACTGCACTTTTCCCAGGAATCCTCTGACTTCTTTTTCTGTTTGAGGTTGTGGCATTTCGATCAGAGCTTTGATCTTGGAAGGGTCTATTTCTATACCTCGTTAGCTAACGACGTATCCCAGGAGTTTGCCAGATGTTACTCCGAATGTGCATTTCTGAGGATTGAGCCTCATGTTGTACTTTCGTAACCTTGCGAAGAATTTTCGAAGGCTCGCAATATGCCCTTCTCTATCCTTGGATTTGACAATCATGTCGTCTACGTATACCTCAACTTCTTTGTGCATCATGTCATGTAAGAGTGTAGTTGCGGTGCGTTGATATGTAGCTCCGGCGTTGATCAATCCAAATGGCATGACCGTATAGCAATAAGTTCCCCATTGAGTGACAAAGGCGGTCTTGTGCATGTCTTCTATGGCCATCTTAATTTGGTTATAACCCACGTACCCATCCATGAAGGATAGTAATGCGTGGTCTGCAGTATTGTCTACCAATATATCGATGTGTGGTAGAGGGAAGTCATCTTTAGGACTTGCTTTGTTTAAGTCCCTAAAATCAACACAAACACGGATTCCCCCATCCTTTTGGGTACGGGTACTATGTTGGCTACCCAGTCATAATACTCGGAAACTTTGATGAACCCGGCTTTGAATTGCTTGTCAACTTCTTCCTTAATCTTGAGAGCTCATTCCGTTCTCATGCGACGAAGCTTCTGTTTTACAGGTTTGAAACCTGGCTTAATCGGGATTCTATGTTCGGCGATGTCCCTGTCGATCCCTGGTATGTCTTTGTAGGACCAAGCGAAAACGTCTTTGAACTCATTTAGGAAGTCTATGAAATCGGCCCTTTCGGTAGAGCTCAAGGTAGTCCCTATCCTAAGTTCTTGGGGTTCTAGTTAGGTTCCTACATTGATGGGTTTGGTGTCCTCTATTACTGGTCCCCCTTCCCCTTCCTGTAGTATTTCTTTGGCTACGTAGGGAGGTATTTCGATTGAGTCTGGGTCTTGGTCATCCTCAGTATCATCGTAAACAGAATTGCACTAAAGATAACACAAAGAGTAAGCAGAACCTGATTTACTCATATTAAAATTTGAGTAAAGTTGAAACAAAAAAGCCAACTGATCCATGGTCAGTGGCGGCAAAGGTACAGTGGTTGGAACATTTCCCGAACTACTGTGACTACTCGAGGCTAAGCTAGGAGAAACAAAGGGAGTGGGGATGACGACAGGAAGAGACTCTTTAATGACTTCTCTAGACTCCGACTCTGACTCCGACTCCGACTCGAACTCATCGTCTTCTGGTTGTCCTTTGAACATCTCTCCTTCTCCAGTGGTGATTTTGAAGAGTCTTCCTTGATTGTTGGTCCACTTGATTGATTTTCTCCATCCTTTCTGCTGACTTGCGTTGGTTTCTGTTATTAATGTGGTGGGGTTGAAACGATCGTCTTGAAGTATCATGGTAATGATCTCATCCTGCGCGGCCCTAACAAATCGATCTTCTCCAAACAATAGGCTAACAGCTTGTTCGTCTAAGCAAGGTGCTTGACGGGTTTTGACGGTAGGAACCGTTTCTGGAGGGATGAAGTAGCAATCGTGAAAGATCTCGATTCCGGCTAGCTTCCTCTCGAGATAATGCCAAGGCTTGGGAAATCCGTGAAAGAGTTCTAGACTTCCTTCTTCAACAAAGTACCCATTTAGGGTAGGGAGGTAGGGTCGCATTTGGACTCCTACATGCTTACGGTTTTGTACTTGAGCAAGCATTTCGAGAATCTCTGATTTAGTGGGTTTGTACCCTAGTCCAAGTGGTATCCTCTTTGAGTTGCCTTCCTTATATGGTGCGAAAGTATTTCTTCGGGTAGGGTTCAAAGGCATTCCGGGGAAGTATCCCTGGGTTTTGAGTATGTGGTTGACCACCAAGTTGGAGTAGGGATCATAGTATAAGGGTGCCAACTCGCTTTCTATGACACTTATGCTTTGGAAGCCCCTAAGTTCGTATACGGGATCTGCAAGGACTTGATTGTTCGACTGCTTTTTGATTATTGCCTTGATGGGTGACGAAGTGATCGTCACTACTTTGCCATTTAGTGGGATCTTGATCTTTTGATGAAGGGTGGACGTTACCACTTTGGAAGCGTGAATCCAAGGTCTTCCTAGAAGTATGTTGAAGGAAGCTTCAATGTCCACTATTTGGAAGTTAACCTTTCGTTCAATTGGCCCTGTGGCTATGGTTAGGTTAACAAGTCCTACCACCTTTCGTCGTATACCATCATATGCATGCACACCTTGATTGGTAGGGGTTCAATCCGACTCTTTCATGCCTAATTTGTACGCTGTTTTGAGGGGTATGACGTTGACCGCGGAGCCATCATCTACCAAGGTCATTGGCACGTTCTTCTTTAGACAAATTACAGTGATGTAAAGAGCTAAATTGTGACTAGCGCCAAAAGGTGGCAAATCTTCGTCTGAGAAAGTAATAGGATTACATAGCTTTGGTGACTCTTGGAAGACAAAGTTGACTACATCTTCGGGTGTGGAGTTATGTGCTACATTTAGTTTGGCCAAAGCTTGCAGTAAAGCTTGGCGATGTGGGAATGAGCTCGCTATTAATTGCCAGACTGAAAGATCAGCCTTTGTCTTTTGTAATTGCTTGAGCAAATGGTCAGTGGAGTCCTCTTCGTTATCATTTGGTGTGACAACGTTGGTTGGACCATTTTGAGTAGTGATTTGATATGGACGACCCGAACGAGTTAGGTGGTTCACATCTTGGTCTTCACCATTTTGGACTATTTCTTTGACTAGGGAGTTCTCAATGAGATACTCGTCCTCGTCATCGTCGGCCCAAACTCCATTGATTGTAGCTAGTTTCCTCATTCTCATGATTTCATCTTCTAGTCGTATGATTTGGTCGACTAGTTTATCAACCACGGCGACTACTTCTTGCATAGTAGCGTTTTGCGAGAAGATTAGTGGTATATGTTCCTTGGGTGTTGCGTTGGGATCGTGTAAAGCTGTCACCATATTTCTTAATTCCCAAACTTGCATATCCACACTCCTTGCCCATGTGATGAAGTCGGAAATGGTAGGGGAGATAGTAGAGTAGAACCCTTCATTCTCGATTGCATGGATTTCATCTTCGACTAGAGAAATGAGGAGTGAGCAATCTAAGGTAGATTCGTCACTTGTAATCACTAGAACTCCAAGAGGATTCTGAGTGTTGTTGGGTTTACCTCCCGGCGGTATTGGCAATCGACCATCTTCAATCATATCTTGAAGCACATTTTTCAACTTGTAGCATTTTTCTGTGTCGTGTCCCTTGCCCCTATGGTATTCACAGTATGAGTTCTCGTCCCAGAATTTGGATTTCCTTTCGGGCTCGGGAGTAGGTCCAATGGGTTGGAGTTTGCCTTACTTCATTAACCTTTTTAGAGCGTTGGAGTAAGTGTCCCCAAGATTTGTGAATTTCCTTGGTGGGGTAGTTTTCTTGGATGGCTCGAGAAGGTTAACTTCATCGGCCTTGCTAGTGGAGTCGTATGAACGACTTGTTGAACCTTGATATCCTCGACCTACCGTTTTGGACAAGAGTCCTTTACGGATGTCATCTTCAATCCTTGTCCCTAGTACGGTTAAGTCCTTGAAAGTTTTGATATTTTGGTATCTCAAATGATTGGCATAGATGGGTTTGAGATTGTCCACAAACTTCTCCACAAGGGTAGCCTCATCCGATCGTTCAACTAGTTGGGTACTAGTCTTCCTCCACCTACTTAGGAAGTCGGTGAATCCTTCTTTGTCATTTTGGGTAAGAACCTCTACAGTGCGCATGTTAACTTGGATCTCGGCATTATCTGCATATTGCTTGGAAAACTCGATCGCGGCATCTTCCCAAGTAGTGACCTTCTTGTGTTCTAAGGAGTAGAACCATTGCTTCGGGATGGTGTCAAGAGATGAATGAAAGATCCTTAAGAACATCTCGGGTTTGATGCCTTTGATAGACGTGTAATCCTTGAAGGCATGGATGTGGTTCAAAGGGTTTTCGTGCCCCTTGAATTTAGGGATATCCGTCATATTAAAGTTGGTTGGCAATTTGGAGTTGACGGCCTCATACTTGCGATTATTCTCCCTGTAAATGTCATCTCCTTTAAGGTACATCAATTGCTCCTCTAAGTATTGGAGTCTTTTCTCGGCTACAGTTAGTCCCATGGGAGGATTTTCATGCCTGGATTCATCCGCAGAGTCACCTATTACTTCACTTTCATGGGGAGGCAACCTTCCCTCTACGGCATAGATCCGTCCCTCGATGGTCTCAAGGCGATCATGGACTTGATCTTGGGTATCTTGGATACGGGCTAGCGCGGCTAGGATTCGATCATTACCATGTTGAAGTTGGTGGAGGTTTGTTTTGCTGGATTCAGGCATCTTGAAAAGTGGATAAGAGATCGATGACGAATCAAAACACGATCGACCATTCTAACACACTTGCTAAAAGAAGAAATGTAGTGACTCGTGAAGTGGGTGTGTGCCACTTGTGTTGAGTGAGTTTTGAAGAAAAGAAAAGGTTTTTGAAAAATGTGTATCCTAGTCAACTATAGTGTAGTTGTAGGAGTGGACTCGAAGTGAGGTTTTGAAATGGGCATGTGGCCCGAATTTTGACTCGACTGAGTTTTGACTGAGTTTTGCGCTAATCAATGGCCTCTTTTTTCGAAATTTTCATTTTAAAAAGGATTTTGATTTTTACAAAAATTGTCATGGTTTTGTTTAGAAATGGTGATCACGTAAGATACAAACATTCATACAAGCATTATAACGGGATGCTGAGTGCATTTAAAAGGGTTTTGGTTTAAAGGGTGGGTTGCCATACCGAACCATCAAACCCGAAGTCTGTGGAGAGGCTCGTACCAAACAAGAGTAAGGCCGATTCCTAGTCCATTTCCTCAAGTAGTGAAGGCCCTTGATACAAACAAGAGTATGCATCATGGTATGGATGACGTCAATCGCTATCCATCCTTAGGCCCAAATAAGAATTAGGACCGTTTAGACGGGACGATTGGTCGAATGGGTTGGGTTGGGCCTAGGAAGGCCGAATAAAACGGTCTAGGAAGACCGAGTTATGAAAACCGACAATTGTCTTGTACAAACTATTCCCTAACCTTGTTCAAGTTTCACCCTTACACGTAAGTGTATTATCCCCAGTGAGTCGCCAAACTCGTGGACAATGGGGGGTGCCACGGGGCGCTTGGGAGGAAGAGAACAAGCGTTTGCATTTTTGTTGGAGTCGCCACCAATTTTTATGGGAAATTGGAACCGTTCGAATACCTCGTGTCATGTCAAGACACAAAGTAGAGACAAGAACACTAAGCAATCGTTACCCTTCACATTCTATGTCTAGAGTGACTCTCGTGGATGCCAATGAACACGGGTGTTCACGGAGATCTGGAGTAAGGGGTGAGGGTACGTATTAGGAAGCTCTTTTGATGGAACACCAAATCCCGCCCGCCTCGATAGCGGCCTCTACTAATGATTAAGGACATCATTTATACTTGATATGTCGTCGGTTATATGCATGCAATGCAACATCCAAGTTTTAATCCTAGCATGTGAGAATTAGACTAAGTCGGTGAACAATTAATTTCGCATACAATTGGGTCAAAGTAGGATTTAATGTTCAATTACATGTGAAAACATATGAATGATACAAGAAATATGATAAATACAATAAGAAAATTACAATAATTACAAGGGAATAGGCGATTTATGACGAAAATACCTTTAAAACGGATAATTTGAGAAAACGAATAAAGGAATAGATCAACGAACGAAACAGAAGGTGATAATACGATTAATAATTAATTATACGTAATTAATAAACTAGGTCAAGGCAAAAGCGGAGTTCAGAGACAGAATTCAACCCGGAACAGGCGCAGCAGAGCTGCGTCCTTTAGAATAGGCGCAGCAGTTGCTGCGTCTGTTCCTGACCTGAATCCTGGCTGTGAAGCCGGAATTGCGTGTTTGTTAATACTCGTTGGTAAATTTTAAAGATCGATTAAATTATTTACTCGGATGAAAGTGATTAGCAGGTTATTTACATGTGATTAAGGGTCATAAAACAATAAAACATAGATAAGACGGATGCAAACGATTTAGTTACATGAACGAATGATTAATTAGTGACATGGGTGAATGAAATAAACTAAACAAGATGAATTGATGACAAATTAATGACGAATATGACAATGAACGGATGAAAATATATCAAAGAAGTGAATTACAGAAACTCAATATGAACAAATCGAATTTCTTCAACCCGGATTGATTTTAATGACGAAAACCCGCAAATATGAGATTATAAGGGATTTAAGTCGAATTTTGATGGCAAATTAAGCATGTTAATGATGAATAAATAATATACATAATATACATGTGAGATTAATATGCTATTATGGCAAAGAATTAAAGAACAAACGAAAACAAATAAAAGCAACGAATTACAGAGGACGAAGGAAGAAGAAAGGAAGCAGGAATTGCGGCAGCCTCATGAAGAGGCGCAGCAGGAACTGCGCTCCTTCGAACAGGCGCAGCAGTTGCTGCGTCCTTTCTCGACGGTCTGTCTTCTGGAAATCCGTAAAAAGAGGTTTTAAAGCACGGTTTTAGAAATCGGTTTTAAAAGGTATTTTCGACATAAACCTTACATTAATGATTATACAAAAAGGTAAATAACAATAATAAAAGGAGAGATTTACACCCTTAGACTTACATGTTTGATGAAACGAGAAGGATTAAGATATCGATTAGTGATGCTCGACGCGAATGTAACGAAAGTGCCCTCGTAAGAGAAATTAAAACAAATTGATTAAGTTGATTGATTGTGGAGTTGGTCAAATTGGTCGGTCATGCAAACGAGGCTGGTACTCAGAAGGATCCGAGCTTACGTGGTCGAATGTTCAAGCACGTAGACGCCAAAAAGTAAGAACAAAGGTCTAGAATGCAAAGGGAGAAGAGAAGGGTGGACACTCGCGTGAGAAATATGAGGAGTGAAGGCTCCTATTTATACTAATCACGTGAAGGATTTAGGGTTTCGGAGAGTCTTTGGAAGTGAATCTCGGAAAGATATGAAAAAGATACGAAAATTACGCAGAAAAAGACCTGGGAAGAGGCGCAACAGCCACTGCGTCTCTTGGAAGAGGCGCAAAGACTGCTGCGCGGCGTCTATTCCCAAGTGGTTTCCTCCTGCGGAAGAAAGATTTCCGTGTTTAAGTTATGGTAGGACGGAATAATTTGGTTTTCCTTAATATTTTATGTGAATATTACGGGAAATTGTTTACCAAAGGGATAAAGATTATGAAATATTTATAAAATATGGAATAGAAATATCCGGAACATTCCAGAACATTCTGACTCGGGATTTAACGGTTATCAGAAAATGAAGACGGTTTTAGGCACGGACTCCAAATATACTCTAATTACTGTCAAAACGACCGTATCGGCACGTAGATGACAATTAAGAGGTAGACATTACTATTTGAGCAATCACTTGACAATAAACTTACAAATTGTCACAAATCGTTCCGCGTAGCAAACATGCGGCCCAATCATCACCGAGTGGTTTGCGAGAGGTGCAGAAACGAGGTGTCTACACCACCAACGTTGTTGGTTACGCCACCTGGCGGGGAAAGATCAGCGGGATGCGTGCTGCCCTCGAGGAGGCTCCCACCCAGCAGGCCATAGAGGAAGAGGAGAAGCAGCTGGAGATGCTCTACCCCACCCAACCTGATCTGAGCGTGCTGATGCCTGAAGTTGGTGAGGTGAATTCTCCTGCGTTGGCTGAGCAGGCTGCTGGGGGTGATGCTGGAATGTCCCAGGATGCTACTGACGGAGCTCAGGGAGCTATAGCGGCTGAGGATATGCAAGCTGGTGCAGTACCTGAAATGAGCGGTCAGCAGGCAGAAGAGGTGCCAGAGGTGGAGGTCATTAATGTGACCGATAATTAAGTTTTTATGTTTGATGAACTTTTTGGCAGTCTGGCCCAGAGGTGGCAGACCTTGTAAGTTTTAAACTTGTTTTTTTTTTGTGGTTGCCCCGCCAAGGTGGCGGTTAAACTTTTAGGGCCGTACTTTGGCCTATATTTTGAAATGCCCCTTGTCATGGTTTGGCAAGGTTTTAGCTTACATGTCGTGTGTTCGTTGTTTATCTTCCCTGTTTTAAGGAAGTTTGTGCCGTGTCAGTCTGCTTGGCTGATTTAGGCGAGTCCTGTCACCCTGAAAAGGCTAACGTTCTGACTTAGCTAGCTGTCGTGTCAGCCTGATGGCTGATTTAAGCGTATGCCGCAATGTTAGGAGGAGTGGCCGTGTCAACCTAGGAGGCTGATTTAGACCAGCCTGGTCAGCCTGAAAAGACTGATCCAGACCAAGCTAGCTGCCGTGTCAGCCGGATGGCTGATTTAGGCGTATGCCGCAGTGTTAGGAGGAGTGGTCGTGTCAACCTAGGAGGCTGATTTAGACCTGCCTGGTCAGCCTGAAAAGACTGATCTAGACCAAGCTAGCTGTCGTGTCAGCCGGATGGCTGATTTAGGCGTATGCCGCAGTTTTTTGGACTACTTAACCTTGTTCATGACGCACGGTGTGTTCATCTCGTTTAATGCCTACGTTCCATGTTCGTTTTTGCATGCATGATGGGGCCCTGATTAATTGCGATTAGTGCGAGCTACGTCCAGGGGGTGGTATCAGGGGTAGCTGGATAAGCGTATTCACCACAACCAGGCTCCTTTCGTATGTTCCACAGTCCGCATGGTGAGGGTGCTCCTTGTGGAGAAAATAGGTTAGGCATGTTGGAGTGTCGTGTGCCTTGTCACCCCGCGTTGGCGATTGACATCTGCTAGACATCCTTTCAAAGTACCATAGACGCTAGGATTCAAAGTGATGTACTTAGAGAAGCCCGAAAATAAGAAAATCTATTAGAATGATGCGAAGTACTGCGCTATCTCATGGGGTACCGAGCAATTGTGGTCCCGAGACGCCGCGCACCACACCATCCAATTATAGTTTAAAGTCTTAAAAATAACTAAAGACACCAGAAATAAGAGTGAAATTGGCAGTATGCCTACTACCGGATTTTTATTTTATGTTTTAAAAACGATTTGGCTTCTCATATTACATTATTCTGAAAGCTAAAGTCTACTTATTATTAAAAGTAATATCTCTTCAGGTGAAGTATGTTCCATGGGCGTTGTATGATTTGACCGTCCATAGACATCAGTCTGTACGCGCCACGGCCAACAACTCCTTCTACCTGGTATGGTCCTTCCCATTTGTAGGCGAATTTGCCTGCTTTTCGATTCTTGGTGTTCTGAAACACCTCTCGGAGAACCAGGTCTCCTACCTCCAGGAGCCTGATTTTTACATTCTTGTTATAACTCCTGGCCACTGACTGTTTGTAGGAAGCCAGACGGATTTTTGCGCTTGCTCGCAGCTCGTCAATTGTGTCCAGGCTTCTGGTCATCTCTGCATTGTACAGTTCCCTCGTCATATTTTCATACCTGTGAGTGGGAACTAGAACTACTGATGGAATGACTGCTTCCGCGCCAAACACCAGGCTGAAGGGTGTTTGACCTGTTGCTATCTTTGGTGTCGTTACGTCCGACCACAACACTAGTGGCAATTCATCCGCCCACTTTCCTCCTAACTTCGTAACCTCCTTCTCGGATTGTCCATAATGATTTTATTCTTTGGATTCACTTGTCCATTGGACTTTGGAGTCCTAGGAGCCGACTTTTTTAAGGTGATATTCCACCGCACACGGTGTCCCTCGGTGTCGTTGGAGATGAATTGTGAGCCATTGTCGCATATGATTTCCGATGGGATACCAAATCTGCAAATGATGTTTCGTTTTATGAACGAAATGACTTGTTTGTCTTTTACCTCCGTGAATGCTTCGCCTCTATCCACTTGGAGAAGTAATCATGTCATTGCTAGCATCCGTGGTTCTGTTTCCTGTGGCCCGTGGTAGGGGGCCTACTATGTTCATGCCTCATGCCATGAATGGCCAGGAGAGATGATAGGGTGCGCGAGGGCTCTACTGGCCGGTGGATCATGGGCGCGAGCGCCGGCACATCACATTTTCGTGCATACTCTGCTGCATCTGCTTTCATTGAAGGCCAATAATATCCCTGTCTGAGGGCTTTATTTGCCGATTCACCCCCCTGCATGGTTTCCACATTCGCCACTGTGGAGAGCATGTAACACAGTCTGTGCTTCTTCCTTGTCCAGGCACCGTAGGTAGGGGCCTGCTAGCGATTTTCTGAATAATATATCATCAATAAGTATGAATCTGGAGGCCTTTATTCTAAAAGCTCTCACTTCCTTCTTATCATCTGGTAGCTTGTTATGGCGCAGCCAGTCTGGGTAAGGTGTGCGCCAGTCGTCTGGTGGATCGGCTACCTGGTCTATTTCGTCTGCCTTTTGGATAGAAGGTTCCAGCATATGTGCTATTGGAATGCTGGATAGCTCTGTTGGTTTGAATGTTGCCCCCAGGGTTGCTAGGGCGTCTGCTTCCACATTCTGATCTCTGGGGACCTGTTTAAGCTTGCAAGTTTCGAATTTTTGTTTTAATTCCTTTGCTACTTTTAGGTATGCAATCATCTTCAAATCTCTGGCTATAAACTCATCATTTACGTGGTTAACTATTAACAGAGAGTCGCTGGATATGAGCAGGTGTCTGACCTTTAACTCCAGAGCTAGCTTCATTCCCAATATCAAGGCCTCGTATTCTGTTTCATTGTTGGTTGCCTTGAATTCACATCTTACAACTTGCGCTATCAGGTCTCCCTGTGGTGATCGCAGAATTAATCCTACACCTGCCCCCCTTTGGTTGGAGGCTCCGTCGATATGCATCTGCCAGACTTCTGTCTGCTTGCTTCCTTCTAAAGTGAGGATCTCTGTATCTGCCGCTGTTTCTGGATGGTTGAATCAAGTCGACACGAAGTCGGCCAGTGCTTGTGATTTGATTGCTGTTCTAGGGTCGTATTGGATATCGTATCCACTGAGGTGTACAGACTATTTAGACATTATTCCTGACAATTCAGGCTTCCTCATGATAGCTTTTAGCGGGTAGTTTGTCACAACATGTATGATGTGTGACTCAAAATAGGGACGCGGTTTGCGAGATGCTACTACCAATGCTAGTACTAACTTTTCAAGAGATGTGTACCTGGTCTCTGCCGGCAGCAGAGACTTGCTTACGTAGTATACTGGCTTCTGCTCCTTTTCTTGCTCTCGACTGAATAGCACTCACGCTACTTCACGACAAATGACTAGGTATAGAAATAATGGTTCTCCTGGCTTTGGCTTTGACAGCAGCGGCGGGCTGCTGAGATAGTGCTTCAGGTCTCTGAAGGCTTGCTCGTGTTCAGCGGTCCATTCAAACTTCTGGCTTTTCCTTAGTACGTCGTAAAATAGCCTGCATTTGTCTGAAGATCTTGAAATGAACCTTGTTGGTCGCTACCTTTCCAACTAGTCTTTGAACATCCTTAGGCTTCTCGGGTGATTCCAGTGTAAGACGACTTTGATCTGCTCGATGCTGGCTTCTATTCCTCTTTGAGTTACAATATAGCCTAAGAACTTGCCAGAAGATACCCCGAAGGTGCACTTAGATGGGTTTAATTTCATCTTGTATTCCCTGAGGGTGCTGAATGTTTCTGCTAGATGCCGCATATGATCTTTGGCCTTTTCTGATTTCACCACCATGTCATCAATGTACACCTCCATGGTTCTTCCTATTTGCTCTTTGAACATGCGGTTAACCAACCTTTGATATGTGGAGCCTGCGTTCTTTAGGCCGAACGGCATGACGTTGTAGCAATATATTCCTCTCTCGGACATAAATGCTATCTTCTCTTGATCTGCAGGATCCATCTTGATCTGATTGTATCCACTCCATGCGTCCAGAAATGTTAACATCTCGTGTCCAGCCGTTGCGTCCACCATTGCATCAATATGAGGCAGCGGGAATGGATCTTCAGGACATGCTTTGTTGAGATCGGTGAAGTCCACACATACTCTCCACTTCCCATTCTTTTTAGGTACCACCACTACATTAGACAACCATTCTGGATATTTTACTTCCCTTATTTTCTTTGCTACCAGCAGGCTATCTACTTCCTGGTTGATTACCTTATTCCTCTCAGCTGCAAACTTTCTCCTTCTCTGCTGAATGGGTTTACACTTTTGGTCCACGCTAAGCTTATGTGTTATGATGGATGGATCTATGCCTATCATATCATCGTGTGACCATGCAAAGCAATCCATGTTATCTTGCAAGAACTTGACTAGTCAGCTTGTCGTAAGCTTCTGGACATCCTGCTCCAAAGCACGGTTCTTTTCGGGTGCAGCTTGTCCAGGTTGATCTGATCCAGCTCTTCTGCTGGGGGTTCGATGTATTCGTCCTGGATAGGCTGCTTCTGTAATTGCTATGCAGGAGGGCTGAAAGTGCACTTGAGTGCCTTATTATAGCAGCCTCTAGCTTCCTCCTGATCTCCTCTTATCGTTTCTACTCCCCATGGGGTGGGGAACTTTATGCACTGGTGGTATGTTGAAGGGTGGGGAGTAGCTGATTTTCCTCGATTCTGTTGACTCCCATCCCATATGGTCTGTATCTCTCGTCCTTCTTGCTGGTGGTTTGCTTTCTTCCTGATTTCTCCACGGCTGAAGTACTAGAAATACTTGGTGTGCTCTGTAAGCTGGCTCTGGCTAGAATATCTTCCTCCAGTCTGATCGCGGCAGCTGCCTTTTCCTGCACTGCTTCGAAACTATGGCAGGGATGCATAGTCAACTGCTTGTATAGGTCGGAGTCATGGTGGAGGCCTCTTCCGAAGGCTTCTACTATTGTTGAGACATCACACTCTCGTACTGCTACCTTCTCATTGTTAAATCTGGTATTGTATTCTCCAATGCTCTCTCCTGCCCCTTGGACGATTCTGTACAGGTCTCCTGCGTGCTTCTGTGGCTTTCTGCTGCTTGCGAACTGTTGAGTAAATGCGTTCACCAATTCATCAAATGTAGATATCGACCTGTTGGGCAGGCTTACAAACCATCGAAGTGCCGGTCCTTTTAGGGTGGACCCGAATCCTTTGCACATGCAGGCCTACTTAACTTGTCCCATAGCTGTTACCGTCATCATTTTCTGCTTATACTGGCTGATATGATCAAAGGGGTCTGATGTGCCGTCGTAGAGAGGCATATATGGGTTCGTGAATCCCTTTGGCATGGCTGTGATGGATATGGTGTCCACGAATGGTGAGTCGGCATAACTGTCTAGACCTGCTTTCTCGAGTGGGGGTGGTAGCCCTGGAACCCTACTCAGCATCTCCTTTAGCTCCAAGTACTACTGATTAGTTATATTGGCTGAATCTGGGGTCCGTCTGTCAGCTGTCTGCATATTTCCTCCTGATCCGGGTTCTTGAAGATTCTGATAAGCTCCGGCAGCCAGGGGGTTGTGATAACGATTGTCCCCTGCTGCCAGTTCACTTGTTGGTTTGACTCGGATCCTGCTACAGGTGTCTGATCGATTCCTGCAGGACTGCTGGCGGCGAGGCCACCTGTTTGTATCCCTACGCAGCTAGCTGGCTGCCAGCTATCTGGTGTGAGGTATCCTAACCCTCGTGGGGTTATCCTTTCATCTGATGGTATCGTAGCCAAATCCAATCTTGTGATTATTTCGGCTGGTATCTGCCCGCTGCCTGATGCTCCTTGCGTCAGATCTACCAAGGGAGATCTCCCTTCACCTGTCCTGTTCGCTGGAGTGTTGGACTGCTGCTTTAGGAGATCAATTTGTGCCCAGAGCTCTCTGTCTCTCCTTCTTACCTCAGCATCTGCTCTCCTTTGGTCTTCTCTCATGTTTTCCATAGCTTTCTGAAGATTTTCCACGCCAGTGAGTAAGATTTGTGTGGGACTAGGTGGCGGAGTGGTGCCTGAACTTGCTATTCCCTTTTCTGACCTGGCCTGGGTCACGACAGCAGGAGTCCTGGGAGGTAGAGAGGCTTTTGTTGCCGGTATGATTCTTGAGATATGTCCGGGAGCCTGCGGGGCCACTGTCGGTGTTGGACTTTGGGTAGACGGTGGTGGTGGCGATGGTTGCCTGCTCCCTGACATGGCTTCAGATCCTTGCTTATCCATTGTGTATCTAGAATATCAACGATTGACGACCACAATGCCCCACGGTGGGCGCCAAACTGTTTAGGAATTTTTACCCAAATTGATTAATTAGGGTCAATGTAGTCTATATTCGTTGGATGGATGTATGTTTGTTCGTACGTCGTTGAGTAAATAGGAAAATAAAGTGCGTAATGTAAATTGACACGTAAGATTTTGGTGACGCGGAAAACCCAACGTGGGAACAACCGCGGGAGGGACGGTACCCTGCCAAGTATTGCACTATATGAATAGGAGGATGATTACAATTATGGTACGAAGCTAATCCTGCTGACCCTAGGTGTCAGGCCTGCAAGATCTAGAACGAACGTGTATTATTTGCCGAGATGTGATCTTGAATGTTGATGTATGAGTGCCGGTGTTCAATGAATATGTTGTGTTGAAAGTCTTCTTGATTTGCTTCATTGGCTATTTATAGGGTAAGAACCCTAGATATGTCCTACCTTGAATATGGAAAGGGAATATAATTTCCATAAGGACTCTTTCTAAACCCGGACTCCCTTGCCAATTCTCCTTCATCTCCCTAACTTCTCCCTAACTTCTCCCTGACACTCCTTTCCTTAACACGGGCACCTTCTATGACGGGCTCTTAATCCTTCTCAAGCCCGTTTCCCCTTTTCCTGGCCGCGGGCTCCCTTCCTCCTCATCACTTCTTTCGTAATCTTTATTTTATCAAATGGGCCTTCTTTATTATGCTATTTTTTAGCCCAAACATTGATCACTTGTAAAATACGACCTTTGTGAATACGGATTTTGCAAATTGTTTTACATTGAGTGGGAGAAATTTTAGGATATGACAATCGGTTATCGCACGTACACTTGTGAGGACAAGTGGGGGTTTGTTGGAGCTTGTGTCCTCCACAAATTAGTGTGATAACATTTATAAATCTCTTATAGGTTCACAAGGGTATACTTCGTATTTTATCAGTTGATTAACGATTACTTAATAATGGTTGGCTTGCTAGAAAGTTTGACGTTATTATCATACTGATGGCGGTGATCAACTGGTCCCTAAAAGTCACACCTAAAGGATGTGTTTGAGAGATGTGGTTATGGAAATGTAATCACATTGATGCCTTATATGACTAAACAGTTAGTCAATGTGTTGATGAGACGATTATTTAATGCCGATTAAATAATATTAGCTGAGACGAATTAACTGTCAATTCGTAAATTAAATATAATATGTTATATTTAATAAATGTATATAATGTTAGCTTAAACGAATTAAGATGTTAATTCGTAATTAAATGTAACCGGCTATATTTAATTAGCAAATTATAAATATGCGATATTTATAGTTAATGTATATTATATTGTCATAATATATGTTGACGGACTGGTATTGATAAATCGACTAAAATTTGTTATAAGTGGACTTATTAATACATGTCGATATATATATATATATATATATATATATATATATATATATATATATATATATATATATATATATATATATATATATATATATATATATATATATATATATATGATAATTGAAAAATAATACAAATTATATACAATATAACAACAACCAAAATAAGAAGATTATATCCTCATTTTGGTGGTTGTGGGTCTCGGTCAAACCGAGTAAAGGAAGGAAGAATTATCTCCCTTTTATTCTCTTATTTTTCGGTTAATATAAGAGAGAAAGGGGATTCATTTCTAACCTAATTCTAACCTAGCCTCCTCTCATCAAAGAAAAACACAAAACCCTAAAATTTTACAGAAAATTGGGGATCGATTCTAGCAAGAAGCAAAGGGCATATCTCATATCATCTTGGGTGCAACTAATAGGTGAATATCATTGCGATATTGTTCTTAGGCCGATTTTGCTAGGACCGAAGATTGTTTCTTCATTCTCTACTTTTGTTTATGCAATTTATTTTATGACTCGTAATCATCTTTATAAATTCGTTATAATCCTTAATTATAAGGGAAGTATACAGATAATTTCCCACAGTTACAACTTGTTTCGACATGGGATCATGCATACTAAGGCAATAAGCAACGACACAAGAAGGGACAAGTAATCACGAGGATAAGACGACAAATCTAGACTTGACTTGTGAATTCGTGAAATCTCGTGAACGACTTCTCGTGTTTGAATTCACGGTGATTGACTTTGACCTTACACTCGAGTATTGACTTTGACGGAGTGACATTTATACGGTTGACTTGATTGACGGGGTTGATGACACGTATTGATTCTAAGACGTGTGTTTTAAGCAATCAAACCCTGGTCTGTGGAGAGGTCCGTGCCAAACATGAGTAAGGTCGGTTCCTAGTCCATTTCCTCGAGTAGTGAAAGCCCTTGATACAAACATGAGTAAGCATCGTGGTATGGTTGACGTCAATCGCTATCTATCCTTAGGCCCAGATAAGAATTTGGACCGTCCAGACGGGACGATTGGTCGAATGGGTTGGGTTGGGCCTAGGAAGGCCGAATAAAACGACGTAAGAAGGTCGAGTAATGAAAACCGACAACTATCTTGTGCAAACTATTCCCTAACCTTGTTCAAGTTTCACCCTGGGTAACACGTAAGTGTATCTATTCGCCAATGGAGTCGCTAAACTGTGGACATAGGCCACCAGCGGTGCACGCAGAAGCGCTTGAATAAGCGTGCATTTGTGGAGTTGCCACCAATTTTTATGGGAAATTGGAACCGCTCGAATACCTCGTGTCATGTCAAGACACAAAGTAATGACATGAACACTAAGAACTCGTTACCCTTAGCATTCTATGTCTAGAATGACTCACGTGGATGCCAATGAACACGGATGTCCGGAGATAACTGGAGTAAGGGGTGAAGGTACGTATTAGGAAGCTCTTTAATCGAACACCTACTCCCGCCCGCCTCGATAGCGGCCAATACTAATTATTAGGGAAATCGTTTATATGTGATATGTTGTCGATATAATTCATGTAATGCAACAAACAATAGATTAATCCTAGCATGTGAAATTGGACTATATCGGTTAACACGTAATTTAGCAAACAATGTGGGTCGAAGATGAAAGTTAGATTAATTACATATGGAAACCAAGTAAATAAATCATACATAATAAATGAATGAATTAAAATAACTAAAATTACAATGATTACAAAGGATAATTGAATTTATATCACAAGCACGCTCAAAGACGGGATTTGGAAGAAGAAAATAAAATAAAATTAAAATTAAAATAAAAGTATGAAAGCACGGTAGATTAGAGGTGATAATACGATTAATAGTCGATTAAATACGTAATTAGAAGCTACCTCAAAGCAAGAAAGATTTCAGGGACAGAAGCCAACCCAGAACAAGCGCATCATCTGCTGCGTTCTCTCCAGTTGGGCTCTGGCTGTGAAGTCAGATTCGTGGATTGTTAATGTTCATAGGTAATTTAAGATTGATTATTGATACCTAGACTCAAGTAGAAGTGATTTAATAGATTACATGCACACTAATACGGTCATTAAGACGATAAAAACGAATTGAAACGAACTATTACAAGTTAGATATTATTTATGATGTCGAAAACGAGTTTATATGCAAACTCGAAATTAGGAGTGGAAATTAAAGATTAAGAATTTATGAAGAAAACAGATTTAAAATATATATCAAAGACGAATTCAAGAGACTTGATATGGATAAATCGAGTCTCTAAAATCCGGGTTTGAATAAGATGACGAAAACCCATAAATATTAATTATAAGAAATTTAAGGCGAAAAAGGTTAAAAAAGAGTTTTATAAAATCTAATTTGAAAATTATTAGGTGAAATAAGGGAAAGAACGAAGAAAGAAAAATAAAAGACGAAAGGAACAAAAAAACCCGAGAAAAAAGAAGAAGTGCAGCAGCTGAAGGCATCCTCTGGAAGATGCGCAGCAGATGCTGCGGCCTTTCCAGAAGGCGCATTAGTTGATGCGATTCTTCGTCACGTCGTTTCTCTGTTGTTTCCGTCAAAGGGTTTTAAAATGTGATTAAAAAAACGGTTTTGAGCATGCCTATGACATAACTTCTTACATTAATTACAATACAGAAAATAAATACAGAATTAAGATGGGATTTTACATCCTCAGAGTTACATGTTAGCGTCGCGAGATTTAACTAAATCGGTTTTTAGTGGTAACTCGACTCGATCTATGTGAGGCAAAGGCCTCTATTTATACTAAACACACAGAGGAATTATGGTAAGAATAGGATACGGAAGGAAAGATCCAGAAACAACCGACTTAGGTTGAAACACGGAAACTTGGACAAAAAGAAAGCCCTGAGAAAAGGCGTAGCAGGTGCTGTGTTTCCGAGAAGAGGCGAGGGTAGGATTCTTCTGCGCGAGAAAACGCGTTTGACAACCTGTCGTATTTGAGGCATAACTTTCTCTATAAGACTCGAATTAAGGTGATTTGATGGCATTGGAAAGCTG
Organism: Silene latifolia; assembly: GCF_048544455.1. Lineage (NCBI taxonomy): Eukaryota > Viridiplantae > Streptophyta > Magnoliopsida > Caryophyllales > Caryophyllaceae > Silene > Silene latifolia. The sequence continues at coordinate 135,911,522 of NC_133526.1, forward strand.
AGAGAAAGATCTACAACTTTCTGTGAAATAGGCCAGAACCAAAAAAGTCGTTATCACCTCGTAAAATAGACCTAAATGTCGGGTTGTCATTTTAGCTAAATGAAATGCACATTTTGTAATGTAAACTTTAAGTTTAGCCCAAAGAAGTTACATGGGACTAAAAATGAGATATACTCATAACATTTTATGACATCCTAACCTTAGGTAGACAAGCACATTCCTTTTTGACTTGGGATTTGACGGTTTTAGGAAATGAAGACAGTTTTTGACCCGGACTCCAAATTTACTCTATTTACTGCCAAAACGACCGTAATGACACCTAGATGACAACCAAGGTGTAGACAGAAGTGTACGAGTTACCTTTTATTAACGATTTATGAAACGTCATAAAATCGCGATATATGCTAAACATGCGGCCCAATCATCACTGAGTGTTTGGCGGGAGGTGCAGAAATGAGGTATCTACACCAAGAGGAATCTAAAAGCTGTTACAAGTAGGCCTTAAAGGCCACAACCAAGCTCCCATCATGACAATTACAGTGGTGGTGCACCTCAGAGGAACATAAAGAGCCACCCTCTAAAGAGCTAGATCAGGTCCACCTGGACGAGGTGCATCCGGATAGAGTAGTACTGGTTGGAGCGCCTTGCACAGGTAAAATTCGAGAACAGCTTGTTCAATTTCTTAAAGCAAACATGGACTGCTTTGTCTGGTCCCACAATGACATGGTAGGGATTGATCCATCCGTCATCATGCATAAATTAAGTGTAAACCCAGGCTGCACCCAGTACAGCAGTGAAAAAGCAAATTTGCAGCAGAACGAAACGAGGTTATCAATAAGGATGTAGACAGCCTTCTGGTAGGGGAAAAATTAGGGAAGTCGGCTATCCTGAGTGGCTCTCTAATATGGTGGTGGTACCCAAGAAGAATGGAAAGTGTAGAGTCTGTATAGACTTCACGGACATGAATAAAGCCTGCCCTAAATATCCTTTTCCAATTCCACATATCGATGCAATGGTAGATGCCACGGCTGGGCATGAAATGCTCACCTTCCTAAACGCCTGGAGTGAATACAACAAGATCAAGATGCATCCTCAGGATCAGGAGAAGACGACATTCATGTCGGAACGGTGTATATACTGCTACAACGTATTGCCCTTTTGTCTTAAAAATGTCGGTTCTACCTACCAACGTCTAGTGAACAAGATGTTCAAACAGCAGATAGGAAAAACGATGGAAGTATACATTGACGATATGGTGGTTAAATCAAAAGAAGTTGGCATGCACATGGAACATTGCCAGACACCTTCGAGACATTGAGGAAGTATAAAATGAAGCTGAACCCATCCGAATGTTCGTTCGGAGTGTCCTCGGGAAATTTTCTTGGATACATAGGGACGCAGAGAGGGATCGAAGCTAGTGTGGAGCAGATCAAGGCGGTGCTCCAATTAGAATCAACCCAGAAGCCCAAAGACGTACAACGGCTAGTAGGAAAAATGGTCGCGTTAAGCAGATTCATCTCATAAGCTTCAGATAGATGTAAGTTATTTTAAGATATACTAAGAAAGAGCCAGAAGTTTGAATTGACAAAAGAGCATGAGAAAGCATTCGAAGAACTCAAGTTCTACCTCAGCATGCAACCACAGTTAACCAAACCAGAGCAAAAGGAGCCACTGTTCCAGTATTTGTCAATCACAGAAGTGGCAGTAAGCGTCGTCCTGGTCAAGGAACAGGATCGGATACAACATCCAGTATATTACATCAGTAAGTCTCTGCTTCCTGCAGAGACCATGTAAACATCCTTCGAAAAATTAGTTCTTGATTTAGTCACTGCTCCATATAAATTGCGTCCGTATTTTGAATCTCACACCATCCACATGGTAACTAATCACCCCCTGAAAATAATTGTGAGGAAACCTGGGCTATCAAGAAGAATGACCAAGTGGTCAGTCCACCTGAGTGGTTATGATTTGCAATTTGAGCCCAGAACAACAATCAAGTCCCAGGCGCTGGTCGACTTTGTATCATATTTCTGCCCCACTACACAGGCAGAGGCATAAAAGGGGGTATTAAGGCTATGTGAAAACCATGAGGAAGACACTTGGACTATATACATCGACGGAGCTTCAAACGCCACGGGAGCTGGTGTGGGTTTGATCCTCCGGTCCCCGAAAAGAGACATGATAGTCCAGGCAATCCGGTGTGAATTCAAGGCCACGAACAACGAAGCAGAATATAAAGCGCTCATACATGGGATGCAGATGGCACAGGGACTCAATGTCAAGAACCTAAGGGTATACAGTGATTCACTACTCGTAGTAAATCATGTGAACAATGAATACATGGCGTGTGATTCTAAAATGATAGTGTAGATACCCAGTATCTGCACCTTCCAAAAACAACCCGATGATGATCGAACTAGAACGTTTTTTTTATATGCGTGCGTGGATTGGCTATATATGAGACGGTTTAATGCACCACTAGGATATGAAAAATGATTTTATAAATGTTTTCTAACTTCATTTGCATTAAAACAACACTATTTAGAGTTAAAACCGTCTTCGGACCCAAAACCAACTCGGAAACCCGCAACCCGAGTCAATCTGAGTGATGCATTAGCTCATAAAAGACCACCTCTATCATGGCAGCTTGATTCATGTAATATGCGAGTCTTATCCATGTCATTTGTTAAATAGACTCTCTATTTTAGGTATCTCTTGGTTGACCATCCGTATAGAATAATGTGTCCGTTTTGGTTTATAAATTCCCTAATATGTGAGTTCAATAGCTCAACAAAACTTTATAATTGATCTTACATAAGTAAGTTGTTACTTTTAGTAACAATGGTATAAGGAGAATCAAATTCATAGCTTATGGACATATAATGATCTAATCATTATAATTGTCTATTTGATCAATTTAAGTCGATAATCTTATGTTTCACAATGCAAGTAGTGTATGATGATAATTTTAGAACAAACGATACGATAAAGTAGGTGACTTGGGTTGCAAACCAAGTCACCAATATCCAAAATATAACCATTTTTTAAAGGATACAAACAAATTTCCAAGTCGAACGAGGAAATCAAAATAGTTCTAAAATTTCAAAATACATCATGAAAATAAGGACGGAGCAAAATAAAGCCAAGCTTCCATAGATCTAGCATCATGGTCAGCTACATCTAGCTTCCCTCAAGATCTTCTAGGCTTGCTTTTCTTTGCCCTTGTCCTTGCTAGGATCCCCTAATTACAATAAAAAGGGTAATCATCACAACTTGTATCAAAATACCAAAGTTGAGATCGAAACATAAAAGATAGGGATAGTTATATACCTACTGGAATGACCCTTCCAGCTTTAATATCGCCAAGATATTTTGAACAATTTCTTTTCCAATTCCCAACATCACAACAATAGTGGCACTTGTCCCCGGACGAGGTACTGTTCTTGGGCTTGGAGGAGCTAGCTTCACAAGCCTTTCCTTTGTTCTTGTAGGGAGTTTTCTTCTTTCCCTTATTGCCACTTTTCTTGAAATTCCCTTTGCTCTTACGATTAACGTTGAGCACATCCTTGGTGGTGCTAACACTTAGCCCCATGTCCCTCTCGGCTTGCACAAGCATTTTGTGCAACTCATTAAGGGAAACTTTCTTGTTTTGCATATTAAAATTCACCCTGAATTAAACATATGCCTTAACCTTGTTTAAGGAATGAATAATTCAATCAATGACGAGTTCCTCGGGAATCTCTACCTTTTGCAATTTTAGAGTCTCAACATGCTCCATCAACTTGAGCACATGAGGGCTAACTTTTTGGCCCTCCCTTATGTTGAGATCAAAGAATGTGGATGCCGCTTCATATTAAATGATCCTCGGAGTTTGTGAAAACATGGTCACAAGCTTCGTATAGATCTCATCGGCGGTGCTAATCTTTATAGCACTCCTTTGGAGTTCGGCCTCCATTGCGAAGATCAACACATATTTGATCGCGGCCAACTCCTTTTGGTAAACCTCATAGGCTTGCCTAGCGGCGGTGGTAGACCTAGAATTAGGTTCGGCGGGAGAGGCCTCGGTAAGGTAACGAAGCTTGTCGTCACCCTCCACGGCCAAGCGAAGTTGCGCGTCCCAATCGGCGAAATTAGACCCATTCTTTTCTAACTTACAACGATCCATGAAGGATCGGAGCCATGAAACATTGGTGAGAGTGTTTGAGCTAGTGGTTGCGGATGTGATTGGAGTTGCCATTGCAATTGAGAAAACAATTTTGACTACAAAATAGGAAGTGGAGGAATCAATAAACATCTATCGTTTTAATAATACTTGTGATGCGACCATAATTGGCGCATATTTAGCCCCCGAATTACCATTGTTTCCATGCTTTTTAGTGCCTATTTGGGTCATTTCTTATCTTTAGTTCTTTGTTTTGCATATTCTTTGAGATTTTGATCCCTTGGTAGGAAAGGAGTAAGAATCTTGCATTTTCATGGCAAAACGAGGCTAAATTGATTGTATTCAATGACCAAGCATCAAGGAGAGACAAGACTAGAAGGCCTTTGTACATATCATAGTAGAAGAGCAATGTTGAGAAAAGGATCCTTGCGTCCCCGAGGAAATCCCCAAGGAATTTATGAAGAAAAGGGAAGAAAAAGAAGAAGAATTGAAGCTGACAAACGATCCGAATGGATTGCGAACAATCCGTCCGTCCTCAACAATCCGAGCGTCCCTCCTTGGAATCCGCTCGGATTCCCCCAGCACAATCCGAGCGTCCCTCTCTTGAATCCGCTCAGATTCCTCAGCCCAGATCCGGCCGTCCCGACTCCAATCCGCACGGATTTCAGTACAGCACGTTTTTTCATTCTTCAAGCTACGAAAAGAGAAGCCCTTCTCTCAGAAAATACCGGATTCTCCTTGCTCAACTTAAAAAGTGTAATTACTAGTTTAGCCCTTAGTTAACCCTAATGCATCCTCCCTAATTTTCACTATAAATACTGATGTGAACATTATTTGCGCACATTTAGTCCCCTAATTGAGCCTATTTTGCATACTATTATAGCATTTCATGGCCATTTTATCCGTCAAAACCTTCCTATTTGCTTTTCTATCGCATTTCATATGTTTTGTAGAAAAGGAGATAATAAGGCGGAAATTCCCGTCTTTCGTGCATATTTGGAAGCTTATTGATGATATTAGATGGACTAGTATGAAGAGGAGGCAAGAATGATGACCAACGATGTAGGAATAAAGTGTATATCGAAGGATCAAAGGGTTAAAAGCAAGGATGACGAGAAGGAAGCCATTTATGAAGAAATCGCTCGAAAACTGAACCAAGGGTTGCTCCTTTGGCTCTGAAAATATGCTAGATGGAACGGCATCGAAAAATCAAGTGATCTAGGCTTTTGAATCACTCCAATAGGAGTCCGGATGAGGAAATAACGTCCGTTTTACAATCCGAGCTCAAGATACACCTCAACCCGCTCGGGTCAAATTCAACCCGCTCGGGTTGAAGCCCAGGACGCCCATATTTCGCTCGGGACGAGCGGATTCCTCCCTTGTTACAATCCGAGCGTCTTGCCCTACAATCCGCTCGGATTCCTACAATCCGCCCGGATTGTCCCCAATCCGCCCATCTTCTGGCTGGGAAAAACAAGAAATTTCGCTGGAAGAGAATCCGCCCGGATTCCCTATAATCCGCTCGGATTGCCCCACCAGAATCCGCCCGGATTCTCTTGAATCCGCTCGGATTCCATTGCCCAAATCCGTCCGTCCCGACTCCCAGCCGCACGGATTACAGCACAGCACAGTTTCGTTCTTCAAGCTACGAAATGGAGAAGCCCTTCTCTCGGATAATCCCGGAGGCTCCTTGCTCAACTTAAAAAGTGTAATTACTAGTTTAGCCCTTAGTTAACCCTAATGCATCCTCCCTAATTTCCACTATAAATACCCCATTTGTAAATAATCAAAGGGAGGGCCTTTTATGTTCTTTTTAGCTAGAAAAATCCTTCTTTAGATTAGATTAGGAGTAGATTAGAATAGATTACTCTTTAATCTTTCCACAAATTACACATTAATCTCTCCTTAATTATTATTCAAGTTTATTATTGGGTAATTGAAGATTATTGGGTTATTATTGGGAGATTGACAACCTTCCATCAATCAATCAAGTTTCTTCTATTATTCTTTGCTTTATTATTTGGATCATCTCAAGTTGGTATAATTCTTTTACCCTTTTACTCTTTATTGTTTATTTCTTCATTCTATTATCATGTTTATACTTGTTGTGATGATTGACACCATTAATGACATGTTTCCCATGATAATGAGTGAGTAGTTTCTTTAGCTAGGATTAATGGGTAATTAGGGGAAATCAACATGGGAATGATTCATGCTTAATCTAATATGTTTTCATAATCAAATTGCTTGCTTGTTGTGATGTCAACTTTATGCACATGTTATGTTTGATGAAATGCTAAGCCTATGAATCCTTGCATTTTTACCATCTCTTATCTTTTCAACTTGACTTGTAAGATATAAACCAACTCGAGTCTTGTTAGACCATGCATAGAAGTTGAATAGGAGGAAAGTAAGTCGACTTGTAGGTGTTGTACAATCTAATCGATTCGGCTCCGGGACCCAACCCTTCCTATGAACCGTAAGACATAACCCAACTCGGTTCCTCCACAACATTAATTGCTTGCAACTTTGTAAACATGTTTGTATGATCAACACCATGAACCCCCTATGACCCCATGATATCCTAGCACTTTTAATCATTTGTTTACATCTTTCCTTTTATTGCTTGTTTTACCTTATTGCTTGCATTAGTCTAGACACAACTACAAACCCCAAACAAATTGTGACACTAGCATAAATTGAGATAGATAGACTTAGAACCCAAAGCACACCGTCCCATGGATCGACCTCGACTTACCGCTAACTAGTTGTTTGTTGAGTATTATAAATTTTGTTTGATTGAGAGCCCCAACGACACTCTTATCAAAATGGCGCCGTTGCCGGGGATGGTGCTATGTGATTAAGTTCTTATTTGTTTGTCTATTTTAATTGTGCTTTCACCTTGAGGAACTTGTTCCTTAAGGATTGTTCTTACCATTTTTTGTGTAGTTTCCATGCTTGTAGTTGTTTCCTTGTCTTAGCTATGATGACCCAAGACTTGGTACATGGAGTATGTGGTGGACCTTTTGAGTATGACTATGGGTATGGGGAGTTTGAGGAGCAAGTCAACACAAACCTACCTTATTATTCGTACAATGAAAATCCTAACTACTACCCCAACTTTTCCCACCATAATCACCCCACCCAATACCCCTTTCACAATGAACTTCAATTGCCACAATACAACCACTTTCACACCTACCCACAACAAGAAGATGAACCCATTGAAAATGTGATTCTCCAAATGATGGGAGATCAACCAAACTTCTTCAAACAAATGCTAGAGGAGAGCCAAAAGTGGGACAATGTTCTTCAAGGCATTGTTGCCCAAAGTGAGGAGTTGGAGATTCAAATTGCCCAAATGAGAGAATCCCAAGAAACCACCCCCCACCACTCCTTGGACATTGACCATGAATGTGAGTTTGAAGGAGTTACCTTTGATGAGAAGTGGGAAGAGCCAACCTCTTTGGGCTCTTGTGAGTATGAAAGTGTGGTATTTGATGATGAAGACATGAGGTTGAGTAAGCCAAATACTCTTAGCCTTTGTGAGTATGAGGGTGTGTCATTTGATGTGAACATTGAGGTGTTGGAGGAAGAATTAATGAAGAAGAATGAAGCCCCCATTTACGATTCTTATGGAGATAGCGATGATGACGAGCCTGAGGGATGGACATGTAATATCACCTTGCTTGAGGAGCCTATCCTTGAGACATTTGAGATACCCTACCATGAAGAAGAATGTCCTTTCCCTATTTCTCATGAAGACTACTTGACACCTACCATGGAGCCAATGATTGTTGAAGAAGATATGGTAGACCTTCTTCAAAAGGTCAAAACATCATACAAAAGCTACTTGGTGAAAAAGCTCAAAGAGAAGCTTGCTCGAGAAGCTACTTGTGGGAGTTTGGCACCCTCAATGACAACTCCTAAGGAGCTCGATCATCAATGCCATGAGAATTCTCCTTCTACTCTTGAAGGATTGACAAATTCAAATGCTATCATCATCATCGAAAGTGAAAGAGAAGGTGGTAAGTGGAAGTCTCCGGATGAAAATGAACCATACTTCTTACCTTATGATGACAAGAATCATGGGCTAATTGGTTTGAAGCATCGGGAAAGCTCTAGTGCCAAGGACAAGGTGAAAGAAAGGATATATGACAAAATTCCTTGGCCAAATTTCGTATTCAAATGGAGCAACCCATACTTATGCTTATTTGGAGCTTGTTCACAAGCTTTTGATCTCTTATTAAGAGCTTTGAGCTCTATGGACAAAAATTTTTACAAAGTGAACTAGTTTGGTGGAGTCCTATCTCAAACCACCATTTGTAAGATATCGTTTCCTTTCACTTTGCATTACATTTCCACTTGCATTTAGTTATTTACATATACATTAGGCTTGCATTTGTATTATATTTCATATTACATATTGCATTAGTTAGTTCATTTAGTATAGTTTGCATTGTATTATATCGCACATGATTCATGTAGATAGTTGCATATAGATTAGAATTCATGCATAGTTACTAATGACCAAACCTATTTCTTTTCTACACTAGAAATAGTGTTTAAATCGGTTTGGGGAGGTTTGATCATAAGTGACCATAGTTTAAAACATGCATCATCTAGTGTAGTTTATATTGCATTCATTTGTTATATATGTCATATAGAATTGCATTTAGTTAGAGCATGCATTCATTCATATCATATCATTGCATTTGTACTTTATTTCAAAAAATCAAAAAAATTCAAAAACATGTTTTCCTTTTTATTCCTACTCCTACATGTACATTGAGGACAATGTCCAAAATAAAGTGGGGGATGGGAATTTATATTCCAAAAATGCATAAAAATTGAAAAATTTCGAAAAATCACAAAAATATGTCTTTTAAGTTCATAAAAACAAAAACCATAAAAATTTGAAAAATTTAATAATCCAAAAACAAGTTCATTTCCTTTGTAGTGTAGACTTGTATATATTGTTTTGTATATATTGTGTTTGTTCATCCTTTTTCACATTGATTGACTACGCCACATCCGAGACATGAGGATATTGAAGACCGCATGGTATGATCTTTCCAAACTCCTTTTTCCTCTTTATGTTAATGACTATGTGGCTTTATTTTGATTGATGCGGTAAAAACAATGTGAACTTAGGATTGCATTTAGTGTATATGTCATACTAGTTGGTAGAATCACTTGCATTAGGATGTTTATATTAGTTGCATCATGGCATGTAGTTTGCATGTTAGAAAAAATTTTGCGAAACCGTCTACTTGGGAAGCTTGACAAGTGTATATAGGCCCTAGTAGATGCTTTTTGTTCTTAAGACTTCGCTTGTTAGAATACTTGTAAAACACCCTAGGATGTGTCATGCTAGTATCCTTTGACCCATGGATTAAGGCCGAGTCAAGAGTACCTTATGGTGTGATAACTCTTTGGCTACCGTTTATTCCAAGGTGACCCTTGAAACCATGCATCCATCATCCATGTTCTACCACATTTTTGTCATCAAAAGGGAATGGGCACAAAAAGAAATCAATTTGAGTTCAATGAAATGAAAAGTGAAAGAAAGTTTGCAAAAATGCATCAAAAGAAAAGAGGAGCAAAAATAGACTCCTAAGCTTCAAATACAAGGCACCCTCGTTACTAATTGGGGTGACTTTGAAAATGTTCAAAAAGAAATGCAAAAAGTTGTCAAGTGTTGAAATGCCAAAAATCAAAAAGAAATGGCAAAAAAAAAAAAAAAAGTGTTCTCAAATGTCAAATGCCACAAGAATTTGGGGGGAAAAACAAAAACAAAAGCAAACTCCCAAAAGTGATACTCAAATATCTATTGATCCCTTCATCCATCGTATCCATTTTTGTGCATGGTGGAGAGGGGACGACCCTTCTTCTTGTCTAGGCAAGAGGGGGAATTCCGCGATCCTCCAGTGTTTCTAACACCATAGGGAGTCTATTCTTGACAAAAGCATTTAACGATTGAGGACAAAGGTACCCTAGCTTGACACATTTTGGAGGTGATTTATTGGTATCCTTCTAGGCTTAGTAGTTTGAACAAATTGCATCTATGAAGGATTGTGTACCCTTGAATTGCTTCCCTTGTAGATAATTTCCGCCACTTAGATGAGGAAAGTGGCTATTCTTTTGTAGATGCATCCATTATGTGATTTTGTGTGCTTTAATGTTTGGATGTGTCGCCATTTTGGCAAGACCCACCTTGCCTTGCAAGAAGGCATCCTACCTCATGGTTGTCTTGTTGTGAGTTGAAGGGGCGGAGTGAGACCCGCTAATTGTCTCATATCGGTTATATTAGTAGGATAGTTTAAATAAAGGTCTAGTTTTAGTCACCTCTTTACTCGGGACGAGTAAAGGTTCGGTTTGGGGATATTTGATGTGAACATTATTTGCGCACATTTAGTCCCCTAATTGAGCCTATTTTGCATACTATTATAGCATTTCATGGCCATTTTATCCGTCAAAACCTTCCTATTTGCTTTTCTATCGCATTTCATATGTTTTGTAGAAAAGGAGATAATAAGGCGGAAATTCCCGTCTTTCGTGCATATTTGGAAGCTTATTGATGATATTAGATGGACTAGTATGAAGAGGAGGCAAGAATGATGACCAAAGATGTAGGAATAAAGTGTATATAGAAGGATCAAAGGGTTAAAAGCAAGGATGACGAGAAGGAAGCCATTTATGAAGAAATCGCTCGAAAACCGAACCAAGGGTTGCTCCTTTGGCTCTGAAAATATGCTAGATGGAACGGCATCGAAAAATCAAGTGATCTAGGCTTTTGAATCACTCCAATAGGAGTCCGGATGAGGAAATAACGTCCGTTTTACAATCCGAGCTCAAGATACAGCTCAACCCGCTCGGGTCAAATTCAACCCGCTCGGGTTGAAGCCCAGGACGCCCATATTTCGCTCGGGACGAGCGGATTCCTCCCTTGTTACAATCCGAGCGTCTTGCCCTACAATCCGCTCGGATTCCTACAATCCGCCCGGATTGTCCCCAATCCGCCCGTCTTCTGGCTGGGAAAAACAAGAAATTTCGCTGGAAGAGAATCCGCCCAGATTCCCTATAATCCGCTCGGATTGCCCCACCAGAATCCGCCCGGATTCTCTTGAATCCGCTCGGATTCCATTGCCCAAATCCGTCCGTCCCGACTCCCAGCCGCACGGATCACAGCACAGCACAGTTTCGTTCTTCAAGCTACGAAATGGAGAAGCCCTTCTCTCGGATAATCCCGGAGGCTCCTTGCTCAACTTAAAAAGTGTAATTACTAGTTTAGCCCTTAGTTAACCCTAATGCATCCTCCCTAATTTCCACTATAAATACCCCATTTGTAAATAATCAAAGGGAGGGCCTTTTATGTTCTTTTTAGCTAGAAAAATCCTTCTTTAGATTAGATTAGGAGTAGATTAGAATAGATTACTCTTTAATCTTTCCACAAATTACACATTAATCTCTCCTTAATTATTATTCAAGTTTATTATTGGGTAATTGAAGATTATTGGGTTATTATTGGGAGATTGACAACCTTCCATCAATCAATCAAGTTTCTTCTATTATTCTTTGCTTTATTATTTGGATCATCTCAAGTTGGTATAATTCTTTTACCCTTTTACTCTTTATTGTTTATTTCTTCATTCTATTATCATGTTTATACTTGTTGTGATGATTGACACCATTAATGACATGTTTCCCATGATAATGAGTGAGTAGTTTCTTTAGCTAGGATTAATGGGTAATTATGGGAAATCAACATGGGAATGATTCATGCTTAATCTAATATGTTTTCATAATCAAATTGCTTGCTTGTTGTGATGTCAACTTTATGCACATGTTATGTTTGATGAAATGTTAAGCCTATGAATCCTTGCATTTTTACCATCTCTTATCTTTTCAACTTGACTTGTAAGATATAAACCAACTCGAGTCTTGTTAGACCATGCATAGAAGTTGAATAGGAGGAAAGTAAGTCGACTTGTAGGTGTTGTACAATCTAATCGATTCGACTCAGGACCCAACCCTTCCTATGAACCGTAAGACATAACCCAACTCGGTTCCTCCACAACATTAATTGCTTGCAACTTTGTAAACATGTTTGTATGATCAATCAACACCATGAACCCCTATGACCCCATGATATCCTAGCACTTTTAATCATTTGTTTACATCTTTCCTTTTATTGCTTGTTTTACCTTATTGCTTGCATTAGTCTAGACACAACTACAAACCCCAAACAAATTGTGACACTAGCATAAATTGAGATAGATAGACTTAGAACCCAAAGCACACCGTCCCATGGATCGACCTCGACTTACCGCTAACTAGTTGTTTGTTGAGTATTATAAATTTTGTTTGATTGAGAGCCCCAACGACACTCTTATCAAATACCCCATTAGTCTAATTAGAGGAGCATGTTCTTCTTATCAATAATTTAGGGTAGTTAATATCAATCAAATCTCTCTTTAATATTGTAATCAAGTATTAATCAAGTTTTAATCCAAGTTTTAGTTCTTTAATCTCTCTCTTGTTCTTCCTTTATTTTGGGTAATTAGAAGATTATTGGGTTTATTGGGAGATTAACAACCTTCCATCAATCATCAAGTTCTTCTATTATTCTTTGCATTATTATTTTGGAATCATTAGTAGGTATAATCTCTTAATCCCTTTTTAATTATTGTTAATTGCTTTCATTTATTCATCATGTTTCATATTGTTAGTATGATTGACAACCTTGCTAGCATGATCAACATGACAATGAGTGAGTAGTCTCTTAGCTAGGGTTTAATGGGTGATTAGGGAAACCAACATGGGGAATGATTCATGCTTAAATTAATATGCTTTCATATCTTATTTGTTTGCTTGTTTTGATCTTAATACATGCACATGTTATATTTGATGAAATGCTAAGCCTATGAATCCTTGCATTTACTATCATCTCCTATCTTTTCAATGAGACTTGTAAGACATAACCCAACTCGAGTCTTGTTAGACCATGCATGTGTTGAGTAGGAAAGATTAAGTCGACTTGTAGGTGTTGTACAATCTAATCGATTCGGCTCCGGGACCCAAACTTTCCTAGGATTGTAAGATATAACCCAACTCAATCCATCACAACAATAATTGCTTGCTTATAATTTGAGAACATGTTTGTATGATCATATCCCATGATTCCCCTATGAACCCATGACACCCTAGTGCCTTTAATCAATTGTTTACACCCCTTATTTTATTCATCTTGCTAGTTTATTTTCATTGTTATTTTAGTTTAGTAACCTTCTACACCAACTCAATTTGTGACACCCCTAGACACTACTAGTTACAATAGAATTCTCATTTCAATACCCGTCCCTTGGGATCCGACCTTTATTTGCCCCTTTACTAATTGTAGAGTTGTTTGTGAAGTATAAATTGTGTTTTGTATCGACCATTGACCAACGACCACATATGCTTAATTGTGAACACGAAATGGACCCGATCAAAAATGGCGCCGTTGCCGGGGACGGTGTTTAATTGATTTTAGATTTCTTTTATTGTTATTAGTTGTGTCTTTTTCACCTTGGGGAAGTAAAACTCCTCAAGGTTTGTTCTAATTGTTTTCTAGTTGTTTGATATTTTGCATGTCTAGAAGGTTACAAAGTGATTTGTTACCTTTTGACCGTGAAATCGAAAGAACCTTGACGAATAATAGAAGACTTGTTAGGAGGAATTTGAGAGGTGTTGGTGAAGTTGTTCAACCCACTAGTGAGTTTGTCAATCCTTTCGCAATAGAAGGAGAAGAAAACCCATTACACAATATCCCACAAAATCCACCTACAATGCCTAAATTCTCGTCACACTCTATACCCACCGAGGAGGATCTACCAAATGGTACTCCTACACCGCAACATCTCACCGGTAATTTTATTGCCAAGTCCGCCTTCATCCAACTAGTTGAGAGGAGCCAATTCGGGGGAATGCCTAGTGAGGACCCTCATTCTCATATGGAAACCTTTTGCGATTATTGTGAAGCTATCTCTCAAACGGGCGTGACTCAAGACCAAATAAGATGGGTCTTATTTCCTTTTTCGTTAATCGGCACCGCAAAGCAATGGTTGAAGGGCCTTGATAAGGCCACCCTTGGAATAGATTCTTGGAAGAAGTTGGCTCTAGCTTTCTACAAAAATTCTACCCACCGGAAAAGACTAACATGCTAAGAGCTCAAATTACGGGTTTTAAGCAAAGGGATGAAGAATCTTTGTATGAAGCTTGGGAGCGGTTCAAAGGTATTTGTCGCTCATGTCCTCACCATGGACTTAGCGAATGGTTTTTAGTGCAACAATTTTGGAATGGTTTATATGAAGATTCAAGGAACATTCTCAATATGGGATCAAATGGAATGTTCACCGAAGTTGATGACAATCAAACATGGAACAAGATTGAGGAAATGGCGGTCCATAATTCACAATATAGTAGACCTCGCAAGGCTACTAGAGGAGGAAAGTATGAAGTGGACTCCGTTACTCAATTGGGTGCTCAACTTAGTGCTCACATTGACACAATCAACTTGAAGTTTGAACAAGCCATGGCTAGACTTGAGGAAAACTCAAAATCATCAAAGCATCATGTCAATACCATGACGGCATCCTCATCAATCCCAAGCGGGATATGTGAGAATTGTGGAACTTTGGGTCATGACTCAAGTGAGTGTAGGGGAACAACCGAACAGGTTAATGCTTTCCAAGCTTACAAAAGTGGTACCCCTTATTCAAATTTTTACAATGAAAACACCAAGTTCCATCCAAATATCTCATACAAAAGCCAAAATGTTCAAAACCCTCAAGCAACATACACTCCACCACCCATGAGAAATCAAAATCAAAGACCCTTTTTCAATCAAAACCAAGGCTACCAAAATCAAAATCCATACAATCACCAAAATGACCAAGGTTTTGATGTCCAAAAAGCGGTCCTCCAAATGCAAAAGAATCAACAAGAATTTTTCACTCAAATGCAAAAAGATAGCCAAGCAAAAGACACCACCATCAACAACATTCTAGCTCACACCAAGATGTTGGAAACACAATTGACTCAACTAGCATCTTCAAGCTCACAAAGACAAAAGGGGCAATTACCACCTCAAAGTAATCCCCCTAGACATGAAACGGTTAGTGCCATTCACTTGAGAAGTGGTACAAGATATGAAGCACCAAAGGAGCAAGTTGAGGATGAAGTTGTGAGAGCTAGTGAGAATGAAGTTGTGGTGCAAGGTCCCAAAGAAGGAGAATCATCAAAAGAAGAAAGTTCAAAGAAAAATGAAGACAAAGCCAAAGAAAAGGAGCCCATTGTGATTAGACTTCCTTTTCCAAGTCGTCAAGCCAAGCCCAAATTTGATGATCAACTTGGAAAGTTCATGGAAATTGTGAAGAACTTAGAAGTCTCAATTCCTTTCACGGAATTAATCAATCACGTTCCGGCCTATGCAAAGTATATGAAAGATATCCTCACAAAGAAGAAGTCGATCCGGAAACTTGAGACTATCGCCTTCACTAAGGTGAGTAGTGCAATACTTCAAGGGAGTTCACCTCCAAAGTTAAAGGATCCGGGAAGCTTCTCAATACCGTGTACCATTGGCGACACGACGATCAACAAAGCCTTATGTGATCTAGGGGCTAGTGTGAGTGTCATGCCGTACTCGGTGAGTAAAAGGTTGGGAATGGGAGAGCTTAAATGCACCAATATCACTCTTCAAATGGCCGATAGATCGACGAAGACACCATTAGGGATATGGGAAGATGTCCCCGTGCGAATTGGGAAGTTTTTCATCCCGGTGGACTTTGTCATTGTTGATATGGAGGAAGATTCCAACATTCCAATCATCTTAGGAAGACCTTTCCTACACACCGCGGGTGCGGTGATTGATGTGAAACATGGAGAGCTCACTCTAGAGGTGGGAGATGAAAGCATAACTTTTAATCTTGACAAGACCATGAGAGCTCCTCGTTTGCATGAGCCATGTTTCATGATTGATCATTATAGCCGGAAAGATGAAAGGAAGAAATCGGAACTCCAATGGAGGAAGAAAATTAAAGATGCTCCATTCAAAGAGAAAGTGAATTGTGACAAGGAGAGCTTGCAAAGCTCATCAAAATCAACCAAGGAAGAAGAGGATGGCCTCATTGGCCAAGAGAAGAAATTGGGAGAGTTGTCTCCATCTAAGCAAGAGATTTTCAATGATCAACTCAATGAAGTTTGTGGTCTTTGGGACGACGAGTTTGAAGGGATTTTTAATCCCTACATTGGGCATGCCATCGATCATGATCAACAACAAGGGCCACGGTCTATTGAGGACCTCTACCATAACAATGAACAAGCTTTTGATTACTTTTTCAAGGTGTTAAGCAACATCAACAACACCTTGAACATGCCCCCTTGACATCTCATCAAGAATGAGAGTTTGGTGGAGTCCTCCCTAAACCACCACTTGTAAATATTTCTAACTCCCTAACTTACTTTTCAATTCTTGTATTGCATTTTTGTCATTTTTGGATTTTATTTACTTTGATCAAAATAATTGTCATGTAAGAGAGAAGTGAGGGAGGGACTAACAATTTCAATTGATGTGTAGTGCTTTACCTTAGTGTGGGGATGGCAATTGCCTAGGCTATTCATGCTTTAGTAGTGCCCCCACAATGAAGAACACAAGAAATGAAGAAGAATGGAAGAATGGTAAAGGGAAATGCATTGTGCACGAATGAAGTGAATCCGGGTACAAAGGACCAGAATCCGAGCGGATTCCGATAATCCGCCTGTCTGCGCAGCAAATCCGAGCGTCCTGTGCCGAGAAGACGCCCGTCTGAGCTGAGCTGAAATTGCAAATTTCTTGATCTGTTGAAGAATCCGAGCGTATTTACGGAAAGACGCCCGTCTCACGAAATCCGTCCGTCTTTTATACAAGACGCCCGTCTTGCAAATTGAAGAAAACAAAGAAAAATCTCTGGACTGAAATCCGTCCGTCCTGCACAAAATCCGCCCGTCCCTCAACAGAAGAATCCGAGCGGATTCCCCAGAATCCGCCCGTCTCTAGGCGGGATTTTGAAAATTTTGAAGTCAGCGAGAATGCGACGGATTGCGCCCAATCCGCACGGATTGTCCCTGCGTTTTTGAAATTGCCGACTTCTTCAAATACCCACCCCACCTTCATTCATTCATTCATTCACAAACACTACCCACAACATCAAAACCCTCATCCTCTCCATCACAAAAACAAAAACCCTCAACAAAATCCACCAAAATCAAATCAAACCATCCTTCAAACAACAAATCAATCACTCCATCTCCAATAACAATCAAAACCAAGAACAAATTCTTCAACCTTTGAGTCGATTTTTGATTTCATAAAGGCAAAGCCTTTCACCTTCAAATCGATTTGGGCATTCTACAAATTGAAGATTTTTGATTCTTTTCTTGGTTAGTTCATCAAATGGCAAGGACAAAGGGTGCAACAAAGGCAACAAAGGCACCAAAAGCAAAGGCTCTCTCTCAAAGGCAAAAAGCTCTCCAAACAAAGAAAGCTTTGGTAATGGTGGTAGCAACACCAAACTTGGAAGTGCAACCGCAACAACAACAAACTTCTATGGGAGCATCACCTTCTACTCCGGTAATCGATCAACTCTTGCATTATCCGGAGCTAACTTTTATTTCCGATACCCATAGAAAGACATTTGCCAAGTTTGCTATGAAATCAATTCAATCCACCAAATTCATATGTGAAGATGCTTTAGAGAAGTTAGGTGTTCTTGAACAAACAAAAGCCTTTTTCAATGTCATGGGTTTGAAGAAATTGTTTGAAACAAAGGAAGTAACATACCCCTCCCTTGTCTTAGAATTTTTAAGTTCTTTAAAAGTGACAAAAGTTGAGAATAGGGAAAATCTTGAGTTTCGTCTAGCTAACACTAGTAGACGCATTACCTTTCCGGAATTGGGTGAAATTTTGGGTCTTAGCGATGAAGAGAAATATTTTAAGCAATATGGGAAGTATGACCCCGAGCCTCTTTGGGAGGCAATCTCCGGGAAGAAATTTGATGATTTTCATGCTTGTCGTGCTCTTTTGGTCCATCATCCGGGCATAAGAGTATGGCACAAAGTTGTGGGAAATACCATAATTGCTAGGAAAGACACCAATCATTTCACAAGACTTGATTTTATTCTCCTTGAATCGGCTTTGAATATTGGAAGAATTCACACCAAGCCTTACAATTCTTTGAGGCTATTGGTTGATAGATGGCTCCATGTAGATAGTGGGAAGAAGGGTACAACCGTTATTGTTAATGGTGGCCTAGTCACGGTCCTAGCCAAGCACTTTGATCCTAATTTCAATAAGGATAGCAAGTACAAGGCAAAGGAAGGTGGCCATCTTATTGATATGTCTATCATGATTAACAAGTTCAAGTGGGTTGCTCACAATCCCCTTGACACCAAGTATGGGTGGCTTACTAGTGAGGCTCGATCATTCACTTTACCCGCGAAGATTTGTCGTCTAAGTGTCCACCGGACCAACTATTTACTTCCCCTATCCGAAGAAGCCGAGTACATCATTCAACAACAAAAGGGTGATCATGAAACTCCCTCCTCTTCCATTGTTATACCGCCTTACCCCTTTGTGTATGAAGAGTTCAAACCGCAAGGAGTTGAAATTTGGAAAGACTATGTCACTCTTCTTATGCAAGCCATGCACAAACAAGCTTATGAAGATCGGAAGAATGCTTATTTGGCTCAATATCCTCCCCTCTTACATCTAGCTAGGCAAGGACTCCTTGATCCATCTTGTCATTTGCCTAGTTGGGCGGATAGAGAAGCCTTATTTCCGGGTGCATCTAGGGACGTGGTGGAAGACAATGAGGTTGTTGGAAATGATGAAGAATTTGATGATAATATTGAAGGAGAAGCAAGTGGAGATGAAGAAAGAGATGGTGAAGATGATGATGAACAAGATGATGAAGAAAGTGCCAAGGAAAGTGGCAATGTGACCACTTCTCATGAGGGAAGTGATGATGATGATAGCATGATGGAAGACTAGCCTTGGAGACTCCTACACTCCCATGGTTTGTCTATATCTCTTTGTATTTTATTTCATTTTGATCATTGTTGGTTTAGTCCTAGCAACACCAAAGGACTCACACCTCGGTTCCATTGAGGTGTTCTTCTTTTATTGTTCCCATTTGTAAAATCCAAAATGACAATCTAGTTTCATGCATAGCATAGTGTGTGCATGAACTATACCCATCCTTGACATTAGCAATAGTGTCTTATTTGGTTTGGGGAAGTTAATGCATACACAACGGGAGGTAATCTAAATTATCCTCTCCGTCATAACAAAAACCATGCATCATGTAGTATAGCTTAGTGTAGAATTGCATTTAGTATAGAAATCATGCATCATCTTTGCATAATTTCCATCATTTTGGCCATTGAGGACAATGCCCATATTAGTGTGGGGATGGGAATTCTAACACTTAACTTTTATTCAAAAACCCATAAAAATTGAAAAATTTCAAAAACCATAAAAATTTGAAAAAAATTGAAAAACCAAAAACAAGTTCATTTCCTTTGTATATATTGTCTTGTATATATTGTGTTTGTTCATCCTTGTTCACTTTGATTGACTACGCCACATCCGAGACATGAGGATATTGAAGACCGCATGGTATGATCTTTCCAATCTCCTTTTTCCTCTTTATGTTAATGACTATGTGGCTTTATTTTGATTGATGCGGTATAACAAATGTGAACTTAGGATTGCATTTAGTTTATTTGTCATATTAGTTGGTAGAATCATTTGCATTAGGATGTGTATATGTTAGTTGCATCATGGCATGTAGTTTGCATGTTAGAAAAATTTTGTGAAACCGTCTATTTGGGAAGCTTGACAAGTGTATATAGGCCCTAGTAGATGCTTTTTATTCTTAAGACTTTGCTTGTAGAATACTTGTAAAACACCCTAGGATGTGTCATGCTAGTATCCTTTGACCCATGGTTTAAGGCCTAGTCAAGAGTACCTTGTGGTGTGATAACTCCTTGGCTACCGTTTATTCCAAGGTGACCCTTGAAACCATGCATACTTTCATCATTCATCCATGTTCTACCACATTTTTGTCATCAAAGGGAATGGGCACAAAAAGAAATCAATTTGAGTTCAATGAAATGAAAAGTGAAAGAAAGTTTGCAAAAAAAAAAAATGCATCAAATGAAAAGAGGAGCAAAAATAGACTCCTAAAAGCTTCAAACACAAGGCACCCTCGTTACTAATTGGGGTGACTTTGAAAATGTTCAAAAGAAAATGCAAAAAGTTGAAAAAGTTGTCAAGTATTGAAAAGCCAAAAATCAAAAAGAAATGGCAAAAAGAAAGTGTTCTCAAATGTCAAATGCCACAAGAAATTGGGGGGAAAAACAAAAACAAAAGCAAACTCCCAAAATGAAACTCAAATATCTATCGATCCCTTTATCCATCGTATCCATTTTTGTGCAAGGTAGAGAGGGGACGACCCTTCTTCTTGTCTAGGCAAGAGGGGGAATTCCGCGATCCTCCAGTGTTTCTAACACCATAGGGAGTCTACTCTTGACAAAAGCATTTAACGATTGAGGACAAAGGTACCCTAGCTTGACACATTTTGGAGGTGATTTATTGGTATCCTTCTAGGCTTAGTAGTTTGAATAAATTGCATCTATGAAGGATTGTGTACCCTTGAATTGCTTCCCTTGTAGATAATTTCCGCCACTTAGATGAGGAAAGTGGCTATTCTTTTTGTAGATGCATCCATTATGTGATTTTATGTGCTTTAATGTTTGGATGTGTCGCCATTTTGGCAAGACCCACCTTGCCTTGCAAGAAGGCATCCTACCTCATGGTTGTCTTGTTGTGAGTTGAAGGGGCGGAGTGAGACCCGCTAATTGTCTCATATCGGCTATTATTATTAGGTTAGGTTAGTATTGGTCCTAGTCTTTGTCACCTCTTTACTCGGGACGAGCAAAGGTTCGGTTTGGGGATATTTGATGCGACCATAATTGGCGCATATTTAGCCCCCGAATTACCATTGTTTCCATGCTTTTTAGTGCCTATTTGGGTCATTTCTTATCTTTAGTTCTTTGTTTTGCATATTCTTTGAGATTTTGATCCCTTGGTAGGAAAGGAGTAAGAATCTTGCATTTTCATGGCAAAACGAGGCTAAATTGATTGTATTCAATGACCAAGCATCAAGGAGAGACAAGACTAGAAGGCCTTTGTACATATCATAGTAGAAGAGCAATGTTGAGAAAAGGATCCTTGCGTCCCCGAGGAAATCCCCAAGGAATTTATGAAGAAAAGGGAAGAAAAAGAAGAAGAATAGAAGCTGACAAACGATCCGAACGGATTGCGAACAATCCGTCCGTCCTCAACAATCCGAGCGTCTCTCCTTGGAATCCGCTCGGATTCCCCCAGCACAATCCGAGCGTCCCTCTCTTGAATCCGCTCGGATTCCTCAGCCCAGATCCGGCCGTCCCGACTCCAATCCGCACGGATTTCAGTACAGCACGTTTTTTCATTCTTCAAGCTACGAAAAGAGAAGCCCTTCTCTCAGAAAATACCGGATTCTCCTTGCTCAACTTAAAAAGTGTAATTACTAGTTTAGCCCTTAGTTAACCCTAATGCATCCTCCCTAATTTTCACTATAAATACCCCATTAGTCTAATTAGAGGAGCATGTTCTTCTTATCAATAATTTAGGGTAGTTAATATCAATCAAATCTCTCTTTAATATTGTAATCAAGTATTAATCAAGTTTTACTCCAAGTTTTAGTTCTTTAATCTCTCTCTTGTTCTTCCTTTATTTTGGGTAATTAGAAGATTATTGGGTTTATTGGGAGATTGACAACCTTCCATCAATCATCAAGTTCTTCTATTATTCTTTGCATTATTATTTTGGAATCATTAGTAGGTATAATCTCTTAATCCCTTTTTAATTATTGTTAATTGCTTTCATTTATTCATCATGTTTCATATTGTTAGTATGATTGACAACCTTGCTAGCATGATCAATATGACAATGAGTGAGTAGTCTCTTAGCTAGGGTTTAATGGGTGATTAGGGAAACCAACATGGGGAATGATTCATGCTTAAATTAATATGCTTTCATATCTTATTTGTTTGCTTGTTTTGATCTTAATACATGCACATGTTATATTTGATGAAATGCTAAGCCTATGAATCCTTGCATTTACTATCATCTCCTATCTTTTCAATGAGACTTGTAAGACATAACCCAACTCGAGTCTTGTTAGACCATGCATGTGTTGAGTAGGAAAGATTAAGTCGACTTGTAGGTGTTGTACAATCTAATCGATTCGGCTCCGGGACCCAAACTTTCCTAGGATTGTAAGATATAACCCAACTCAATCCATCACAACAATAATTTCTTGCTTATAATTTGAGAACATGTTTGTATGATCATATCTCATGATTCCCCTATGAACCCATGACACCCTAGTGCCTTTAATCAATTGTTTACACCCCTTATTTTATTCATCTTGCTAGTTTATTTTCATTGTTATTTTAGTTTAGTAACCTTCTACACCAACTCAATTTGTGACACCCCTAGACACTACTAGTTACAATAGAATTCTCATTTCAATACCCGTCCCTTGGGATCCGACCTTTACTTGCCCCTTTACTAATTGTAGAGTTGTTTGTGAAGTATAAATTGTGTTTTGTATCGACCATTGACCAACGACCACATATGCTTAATTGTGAACACGAAATGGACCCGATCAACTTGTAAACATTTCAAAAAAGTTTTTAAACATTTATATAGTGACCTCTACCCAACTATTATAAATGATCCCGAGATCCAAATTCATATTAATTCGGGCACGCTGAGCCGATTCATCCCTTATTAATATAGTTTGGTGGATTAACCTCTTAATCGATTCTACTTTTAGAACTCTCGGTCGATAAAAATTACTTTAATATTTATCTTTAGCCCGGAACACATGCGACTATGGTCACGAATACTTTCGTTGAGCTCAATCCAAATTTTGATGTAATAACATTTTATTACCCACTTACCCAACGTAACAAGTTTCGTGACAGGCTAGTCGTATACCTACCAAAAATAACCAACTAGCACTAACTAATATAGCTAGGAAAGTCGGGTCGATCTCCACAGGGAGGCAAGATATCTGTTAAAGGTCCGTCTATTTGGTTGCAAATGGGGGTTTGTAATTGGTTTTCTAAACTATAAAGGCTTAAGGGAAAGAGTAGTAAAGAAAGAGCAGTAAAAAGGCAGAAAATATGAATAAGATGATTAATAAAGAGGGAACATGTCGGGACTTCGGTTCACTACGGTAGTCTAATGACTCAACTGCAAATAGTCTAGATAATTTACTGAGAGACGGATGTTGAAAGGTCCTTCCGGTCCACTTTCTATCCAAGATTTCCACTAACTTAACTTCCGTCCTCATTAGGGTAGTCTACTGTTCATAGCAGGTCTATTTAGTCCAATCTTCCGATCTAGGAATAAATTTAATCAGATTAAAGGGTAACTTAGAAGCGTGCACTCAACTAAGTCGGTATTATAATTAAATTGCCATGGTTACAGATTCTCACAAATAAGCCATCTAGCCTATTCGCTACATCGTCACATTTCTACCATAGATCCCCTAATCCCAACATGAATGAATTTAGCTACTCATGCTATTAATGTTGTCAATATTAATAATGATGAAATAACTAATAATAAACATGATGAAATGATAATAAAATCGCATAAATAAAATTAGGACAGAAATTAATGACAAGAGAAACAAGAGATTAAAGCAATGAAGAAAAGATTAAGATTGAAAGGGAGGAAAAGATTACAATAGCAAGAATTCCGGCGTAAAGAACACAAGATCCGAGCAAATAATCCCAAAAGCAAAGTTACAGTGAAGAGTTTTAAGGGAAAGATTAAGAGAAGAGAAGTGGCGTCACACAAGTATTAAGCAGTGAAAAGATAGATAAGAAGTGCTAATGACCTAATTAGTTCACGCTTAAATAGAAAAACTGAGTCCATTAACTAAATAAGCAACATGGACTAATTAAAGCCCGTGAAAGACTCAAAACCTCTCGATCGAGTGGTTTGAGACAACTCGATCGAGGACTTCAGTAAGTAAACCACTCGATCGAGCAGAATTGTTAGTCGATCGAGTAAACCTGATTTCCAGCATTTCGATCGAGTACAATAAAGTACTCGATCGACCTCCTCAGCACGTGAAACCACTCGATCGACCAAGAAAAGCCTTCGATCGAGTGTTCTTCCTCCAAAACAGCTCCAAACTCGTTGCCGACTGCTTCGTAGATCATTCCTTTACGCATCCCAATGCAGTGTCTTGCTCTAAAAATCCCGTCTCCTCAAAATGCATGTAAAACAGGACGAAAAGGGTACGATTCCACTACTTTCAGGTTCATTCCTATAAAACAGACCAAACGGACCAAAGTAGCCATTTCGGGGCATAATGCAATATAAAACAGTACAAAAGTACATGGAAATACGTGCAAAAATAGGCTAAAAAGACTATCTAAAATGCACGTATCATTTAGCACCCCGGTGAGCCGAGCCTACTTCCTTATGAAATTGGGACTCATGGTTTCTACTATTTGGTAAGGCTAATTCTCAATTATTATTTAGTAAGAGGTCTTGTCACTTTATTATCTATCACGTTTTAAGTGAACTAAAGCGGTGAACTACGATAATTATAATTGACACGGTCGATGACTCGATATGATATGCATGTGTTGTTATGGCGATTTGGCAATGCATGCAACATATTAAAATAAATGCAAAGCAATAATAATAAATTCCTAGTATGGCCTTCCTAAAATAGAAAATCAAATGATCTATTACATATTCGGAAACCAACTCCTTTGGTCCCTTGAATCTTCAAGTGGCACGCCTCCGAAGAACATCGTCTTCGTCGGAACACCTTTCCGAATGGCACCGTCTTGAAGAAACTCTATGATTACAAATAATAATAAAAATACAAAGCTATTCCTATTATACATTTGTAATATGAAAAGCTAGTAAAAATAAAAGTGATACGAGATCACATTAAATTACAATCGAATCAATATTCCCTTTCATTACGGGTAATATCGATTAAAACTAAAGCCATACTAAGATAAAATTACATAATTCAAAATTATATAAATAAAAGACATTCAACAATTGAAATATGCAGCATTATAATATGTATTTATCATGCCAAATTATGTGCCAAATTGCCCTATTTAACTTATATCGATTATATAACCCGATTTTATGGAAATGCGTGATAATAACTTCTTAAAATCACAAATCAATACTTAAATCAAATTTAAGCTCAAGTTAATTATCCTAACACTCTTAGGACTCAAAAATTAGTAATCACTCAATTTTTTGACAATAATTCAACTTGATATAATTTTATGCTCATTTTTTACCTTAAAATCATAACATTTATGAAATAAATCCAAATTAAATTACAATAATTTCAAATTTTGAATTTTAAATTTTTGAACATTCTGGAATAATTCCATGACACTCATAATGTCAAAAATCATGGTTAAAATTTTCGAATTAATTTCGAGAAAATATAGTTGCAATTTATCGGTTTTATCTCATAAAACATCTAAAGTATAAAATAATTAATCCAATCAATTTTACAACATTAGATCTGATAAGTGGAATATTAATGCAACCTAAAATAATTTTCTCATGTCATGTAATTTGTTTTAGCTATTTATGCTAAAACAGTCACTATTTATGCCATTTTTATACTAAAAATTCATAAATCATGGTAAATGAAATCATTCAAAATTTACATACAGTGTGTAAATCATTCATGTGACAACATATTAAAATCTCATGGCCTGGTTCGAAGTTTAACTATATTTAACCATTTTACCTCTTTTAATCCATTTTTAACTCATAAAAATCATAAATCATGCAATATTAATCAAATTAATACGATATTTTACATACAATAAGTAACATATTCATGTGAGGTCATATAAAAGTTTCAAGGTCAGAAACTAAGTTTAGCCATTTTTAGTCATTTAACCTCCATTTATGCCATATTTATCACATAAAAATCATAAATCATGAAATATTAATCACATTAATATGAAATTTTACATACAATACATAAAATATTCATGTGAGGTCATAATAAAAAAATTACGTCCAGTAGTTATATTTAACTATTTTTAGTGAATAAAAGTTCATTTTACTCATAAAAATGTAATAAAATCACTAAAAATCATTAAAATGAGCAATAAATTACCATAAATCATAAAAATGACCTAAAAACATTTTAGGACCAGAATATATAACATGCATCATGATTTCGTGATTTAATCTAATTAATCACAAATTTTTAGTTTTATATGTTAACATTTTAACTCGGAAAAACAATAACCGATTATGCATGCAACATCTTATGCTCTGATACCAATTGTTGGGTTCATATACCTCTTATTAGACTCGTCTAATAGTGAACTAATTAAATTCTTAATGTTTATTCTTTAGATCTAGTGCATGCATAACAAAATGAAAGATCAATAAGAAATACAATGTCCCTTACATTGTATAGTGGTTCGAAATTAAGGGCACAAATAAGGTCACCTTCCTTATTTGTTCTTGAGCTATAATATGTTGGACGATCCTCCAAAATCCCACAGTTGCAATTTCCTTGCTCAGGCTATCATCCATTCCATTACAATAGAAATTGGATTTCCCACTGTTCATGGATAAACCAGTTAGTTTAGAGAAATATCCAAAAGCTTTTAACAACAGATCAATGGAAGCTCTGTCACCATTACAAAACAGCATCAGATCATCCGCATAACAGAGGTGAGTTAGCTTTATCCTATTGCACATAGGATGGAATTTGAATCTAGGGTGCTGTTGCACTACCCCCAGAATTCTGCTGAGATACTCTAAACATAAGGTAAACAGGAGAGGAGATAATGGATCTCCCTGCCTGAGCCCTCGTTTTCCTTTAAAGAATCCAAAAGTATCACCATTAAGAGAGAAGGAGTAAGAGGGTGTAGTAATGCATTGCATCAAAAGCTGGCAAATCTTGTCAGGGAAGCCAGTAGCTATCAACATATCCTGCACAAAAGCCCATTCCACAGA
Source organism: Silene latifolia (assembly GCF_048544455.1). Lineage (NCBI taxonomy): Eukaryota > Viridiplantae > Streptophyta > Magnoliopsida > Caryophyllales > Caryophyllaceae > Silene > Silene latifolia. The sequence goes on from NC_133526.1 coordinate 135,938,863, forward strand.
ATCATAGGCTTTTTGTAGGTCAAGTTTCATCATCAATCTAGGAGAACAGCTCTTCCTTTTATACAATTTAATCAGGTCTTGGCAGATGAGGATGTTTCCCACTATATCCCTTCCTTTGATGAAGGCGCTTTGAGAAGGGTTAATGATATCAGGTAGGACTTGTCCTAATCTAGCACAGACCACTTTGGATAGACATTTATAAACATTATTGCAGCAGGCAATAGGCTTAAATTGCAATACTATCTCAGGCATCTCTACTTTTGGAATTAAAGTAATGATAGTGTTATTACTTTGCTTCAGTAATTTCCCAGACTGGAAAGCTCCTTGGACAGCAGCAATTACATCAGGCCCCACAATGTTCCAATTGTCCTTAAAGAATTGGTTGCTATATCCGTCAGGGCCAGGGGCTTTGTTCCCTGGGATATCAAACATAGCAGTCTTTACTTCATCAGCAGTCACAGGGGCAGTAAGAATAGCACAGTGTCTTTCAATTAAGCAAGGCCCTTTCTTCACTACTCTCTGATTGACAGGAATCACAGCATTAGAAGTACCCAGTAGCTTCTGGTAGTATGCTTCAAAAGCTGCTTGGATACTCTCAGGAGTAGTACATAGGATGTTATTCATATCCTTTATCTGAAACACACGTTTTTTAGATCTTCATCTTTTAATAGTGGCATGAAAATAGGAAGTGTTATCATCCCCATATTTCATCCAATCACATTTAGCCTTCTGATTCAGAAATTGATGCCTGGCTTTCCTCAACTCAAACACTTCCTTGACACACTCGTTCTCATTATGACAGAGTTGTTCATTTAAAGGATCCAAGATTAATAATTCCTGAAATTTTTGCAGGGCCAACTCAGCAACATGAGTAAGATTTTCAATGTTGTCAAATTGGTCCTTGTTAAGGTTCTTCAGAGCAGGTTTTAAACCCTTCAGTTTTGTAACAACCCTATACATAGGAGTCCCTTGATACTCCCTTTGCCAACCATTCTTGACCACATCAGCATAACCAGGAGCCAAAGACCACATATTAAAATATTTAAAAGTGGCCCCTCTCCTCTGCAGATCAATCTCTAGACTCACAAGACAGGGGCAATGATCAAAAATGCCCTCAGGGAGAAAGTGAGCATGACTATCAGGAAAGATATCAGTCCACTCAGCATTAATGAACACCCTATCAATCCTGCTATACACTTTGGTGCCAGTCTCATGCTTATTAGACCAAGTGTAGAAGGCTCCCCTAGCACTGATATCAGCAATATTACAGTCCTGTATGGCCTGTAACATTGGCATAATCTCAGCATTAGAGACAGGAGCCCCCCCAATCCTCTCATTTCTAGCCATAACAGCATTAAAGTCTCCTCCAACAATCCAAGGCCCCTGAACCTTACTATGATACTGCCTCAAACTGTCTCATAGCTCTATTCTTTCATTAGAATGGTTAAGTCCATAAACCACAGTAACCCAAAACATTTGTTTCCTATTTTTATCCACCACTTTAGCATGGATACTTTGAATAGCAACATCACAAATTTCTACATCAAAGGAGTTTGGATTCCAAATAAGCCATATCCTCCCTCCCTTATGCAGACTAGTGTTGGTACAAATAGCCCAATCCTCACACAACTTTATTCTAACCTTATTCCAATTTTTGGTCTTTATTTTAGTTTCTAAAAGCCAAAACAACCCTGCTTTATTTTGAAGCAAGAATCTCTTTATTTCATTTTGTTTATTAGGGAGATTCATGCCTTTAATGTTCCACATTCCTATCTTATCCATACTCAGAATTGGCCTTGCTGGACTCCCCTTTCTCAATCCTCACACCTCCAGTTATGCCCAGCCTAGTCTTTTGTAGTGACTGAGACAATGATTCCATGAAGGAGAGTCCATTATGGGAGAATGTCCTCCTCTCTCCATTATCAGTTCTCATGAGCTTGGTAATGAACCTTCTAGGCAGGGAACTTCCAATCACAGGAGACTGCTGCACCAGTACAGGAGTCAAAATCACTCCAGTTGTAGGAGTTGCTTGAACAATCTGCTGGTCAGGAGTCTTCTGGGGCCTTCTAACCTTCTCTTGTGGTTTCTGAACAGGTGGTACATGTTTCTGTGCCACTAAAGCCTTTGGTTTCGACACACGTTGCACTACTTTCTTAGAAGCCCCCTTCCTACACTTGTCAGCGAGGTGACCCATTCACCTACATGTAGTACAACTAAGAGGCAACCAGTCATAGCCCACCCGTAAGGTCTGAGTCTTACCATTCTCATCAAGGAATTTGATGCTATCAGGGAAGTGCTTTCCAATTTCAACTTCGACCATAATTCGACCAACCCTAAGAAATTTTTGTGAGAGGTGGAATCATCACATTTCACATATGTTCCAACAATCCCAGCTAGTTTCTTAAGGCTCTCTATCCCCCGTTATTTCACATCTAAACCAAACAATTTCATCCAAATTGGTATTTTCTTAACGTCATGCTTAACTAGTTCCGTCTCAGGTTTCCATTCATTCACAATAACAGGCTTGTTATCAAACAATAAGTGGCCATTATTAAGAAAAAATTGCTGCTGAGCTTTAGTTTTAAATCGGACTAAGAAAATACCATTGGGAAGAAATGAAATCTTGTCTATCCCCTGTCCCTGCCAAACTCTCTTAGCAAACCCTGTAAGAACAGAGCTCGGAGGGTTTGCACCCAGAACAAAACAATAAACAGATGTGGAACAGAAATCAATCTCACCAGCAACGTCTTCCTTCATAATTTGAACAATCGGAGTTGTGGTTTCAGCAGTTTTGGTCGGCACAGTATCTGTTTCCTCATGAACGTCATCTTCTTCTAAAATCTCCTCCAGGTCAGATTCAAACTCCTAAGAAGAGAATTGAAGCTGACGCTGATGAGATTTTCCTTTATTTAGTGATTGTAAACCATGATCAACGTGTTTTTGATTTTTCTCTGAAGTATTTTGTAAATTTTTTTGATGATTTTTTGGAGTTTTTTTGGATCTAGCCATTGCTTGATCAAAAAGATACCTAATTTAGAGGGAATTTTCTCTCTCTAACTTTCTCCCTCATCAATCAATATTATCAATTCAACATTGGCAATATTTCAAGTATTTTCAAACCATTTTTATACAAGTTTTTTAACCATAAAACATTTTTCACCCTTGGTTATTAATACCATGACGGTTTAATCCGTGTTTCGGTGATAATATTTGGTTAATTACATTTTAAAAGGTATTTTGAAACCTCTTATTTCATTTCTTTATATTTTGGAGGGTATTTTAAAGCCTTTCATGATTTATTTAAATTTTCAAAACAAATGCATTAGTCGCCAATACAAAGTAATCCTTGGTTCCACATACCATGTCGGATTTTAACCCGAGTACGATGATGAATATTGACTAATTATATTCAAATGAACTTAAAACAATTAGTTCATAATCATTTTCAAAACTATTCATGTCAAGCTTGCAAAATCGAACCCGGCATTGAATATCGTCAAAACAATGACGATTATTCAAGTCTCGTTCTTCAAATCAACACAAAAGCGGTCTAAACCGCCTTTTCAAAATAAAACGGGTTCAAATACCCCTTTTTCAACACGTTTTATAAATGTTTTTCAATGGTCAGAACACGTCTTCCATCATTGACTGACCCGCGCCTAAACGGGCCACTCCTTTTTTCTATTTTTCAAACCAGGGGAGACCCTCTTGCATTGCCAATAGGCTCGCACCTCTTCGAGCTACCTGATGCAGGGTCTGTTCCCTTTCCAGCAATAGTTTAGGACGATCCCGACTTCGGTTAACCCCGAATACAGGACGGATCAGATGACTAGTTTGCTCATTCAAACACCGTATTTGCAAAACGCCTTACTAAGACAAATGGATCACGTTATGCACCATAAACCTAATTCGGTAAATGGATATTTAATTTCCGTCTTGCATGCATATCAACATTAAATACAACTCGACATCTTATACTTGATACTTGGATTAAATCAACCGACATAGAGAGCTCTCACATGTTAGGTTTAAACCAATGGATGCGCATTCATGCATTTAAACCGTTTTATCAACTTTTGCATTCAACCAACCAAGATCGATCAGTAGAGGCCGCTACCGCTGGCGGGATTGGGTGTCTGATTAAAGGGCTTCCCAATACGTACCTTCACCTCTTACTCAGAAACTTTGGATAGTGGACGACTTTATCCAGGGCGTACGAGAGTCATTCTAAAGATAGGATGCTAAAGAGGGACGATTCCTTATCTTTAATAGCTATGTCAAACCCTGCTTTGTGCTTCGTTTGACCGAGGTATAAAATGGATTCGAACGGGTTCCAAGCATCCCACAAATGCTTGGTGGCGACTCCGAACATCTCTAATCGTTTCGAGACCCTTGCCGAGACGAAACCGACCGATCTAAAACGATCCGGTCGAAAGCATTTTTACGCCGCCGAGTGTGGCTTTCAAGAGACCGCTATACGTCCAACAGATAGGCTTGGCGTGTAGGTGGGCCATGTCCACAAATGTTTTCGTAGAATTATAAATAAAATTACTAGACTTGACGGTGTTTATTTTTATGGTTTGTAGGTGGGAAAAAAAAGAGTCTCGATGAGGTTATGAACGCTTCCTCATGCACGAAACCCCGTTCGGGGTCGTAACTTTCAAAAACGGGACGGAATTAAGAATTACGGAGAAAAGGCAAAATCCATCTAAACTCGGTCAACCTCGATCGGGGTTGCCATCCCCGATCGGGGACGCAACTTTTTCCCGAAAAAAAATAAAATAAAATAAAATAAAAATTGTCAAATCACTTGCAAACATCATTCCTTCATCAAACTTTCAATTTTTGGCCCTTTTCTTGAATTATTGATGAATGGAAGAGTCCCCCGTATACGTTCTAGTTTGGGGGGAGGCTAGCTAGTCTAGTAAGTGTTCTTTACTTTTCATTTTAGTTTATTTTCTCACAACCCATAAAATTTAACCCCTTGTCCTTCTTGTTTATGTGCGTTGTGCCTTTTTTATGGTTTAGTTGGGTGATTTACATGTTGGCACATTGAGGACAATATCGTGTTTAGCTTGGAGGGAGATTGCATTTGTTTTGTAGTGTAGTTTGCATTTAGAAAATTTTGATAAATTGTGTGTTTTTGCTCGCTTATAGCCTACTTTTGTCATAAAAATGCTCTTATGCCCTCTTGTTTATCCTAATGATAGCTTATAGCTAATGATTTATTCTTATTTGTTGGATAATTGCTACATGGGGATGTCTTGACATAGTAGGTGGGAGATGGAAAATGAACCGAATAGGCTTGATCTTGACTATTGGCAAGCTACAAAATTGGTAAGGTAGAACTTCCTTAGATCGATGCATCCATATCTTGTCTCTCTTAGGTGAGTGTAGGTCTCCTTATGGTGTGTATTTCATCAAAATGCACAAGCATGGTCTTGATTTCATCTCTTTATAAGCATGCATTCATTTGTTGTTAGCATTTTGGAGCCATTCACATGATTAAATTTGCCTTTTTTGAACCCCTTCACAAAATTCATCCTTAGCTACATATAAAAATTGTCTACCTTGTTGAGCTAGTAGCTTTGATTAGTTGTGTTTGGGTGCTTATTTGGGATTTGTTCTATCTTAAAATATCATTGTGAGCTTGGTCTTAATGCTCTTGAAGAAGAAATGAGAAAAGAAACAAATGAAAGAAATGAAAGAAAAAAGAAAAAAATGGGAAAAAAATGAAGAAAGATTAAAAAAAATATGAAAAAAAAAAGATGAGAAAGAAAAAAAGCATGAAATGAAAAAGAGAAGCATGGTTTGTATCTTGAAATAGAAGAAGAAGTTGGTGTAAGAAGCTCTCATGTCTTATTCATAAATTTGGAGAGTATTCTTATGATTTATATCGAAATTTTTGGGAATACTTTTGGGAATTGAGCATCCTTGCATATGGTTGTTACTAGCTTGACTTAGCTCCACATACCATAAATCATTCATTCCCCTTTCTTACTCATTACTTATTTGCCTTCTTGTTACCCTTGGCTTCCTTTACATGCTTGCATTAGAATGCTTTGACTTATAGTTTTGAAACGACTACCATATTAGATTGCGGGCACATTCTCATGAGTCGAGGATAGGTGAGTATTTTCACACAAAATGTCCTTCCACATACAAATGAGTTCGAGTACACCGTGAGAGTCCATTAGTCAAAAGATCATGCAAGAGCTTAAAGGTTCGTTCAAAGTCTTCCATGCTACGCCGTCATATAAATCTCATCCATATTTTTGCATTAATCCTTATGCCTATGTTGTCTTGGGTTTTGAATCATTATGCTTAGCTTGTTTTAGGATATTGCAATTGATGGGATATGGTTTATTGCTTAGGGACAAGCAAGAGTTTAGATTGGGGGAGTTTGATAAGTCCATTTTATATACTCTTTATCTCTTTATTTTGGCTCTAATATATTTGATTATTTCACTAACCTTAATGATTTTATGAGCTAATATTGTATTCTAGTTGTCTTTGCATGTTTTGTCACATTTTGTAGGAAGTTGAGATTTTAGAAGCTTATTCGGTCACTTGTGCAAGTAACTAGAAGCAAGGCTAAGTAAAGAAGCAAACATTGGACCAACCTTGAAGTGTTACATGGATTTACATGCATAAAGGTATGGATTAAAATGAGAAATGCAAAATAAGGTCTTATGCAAAGTCAAGCCCAAGATTTGAAGTCCAACTTAGGTGGAAACTTTGGATGCTTAGTGAAGCTTTGGATGCTAATTCTACATTTAACCGGGTGAATTAAGATGGAATTAGTGGCTCACATTGGCCCCCGTGGCATTTAATCAAGAAGTGAAGAGGTTTGAAGCAAGCTTTGGATGTTCATTGGATGCTCTTAGGATGCTCACTAAGCATTTAACCGGAGGATTGAAGTTGAGTTAATAGCTCACTTAGGATTCCTTTGGTAATTAATCAAGCAATTAAGAGAAAATATTTGGGGTTGACCCATTGTATTTACTCTAAGTTTCACCCCTCATTTCCTATATAAAGGGTGTAGACTTCAACACTTCTTACACACCTTTTTCCACACATTTTCACATAGAATTCTCTCTAAACTTCATTAGTTAGATTATCTTAGTGTAGTTTAGTTTTCATTAGTTTGTTATCATTTCCTTTAAGTATTACAAATTACAATTTCATTTCCAAGTTATTTCCATTTGTTCTAACTTGTTCTACATTTCCAAGTTCATTCCCCATTGTTAAGGTAATCTTATTTCCAATCTTGCATTGTTATTCATTTGCCATTTACATCACTAGTTAATATGTTTATCTTTATCATTTCATATGTCATTAGATTAGTTTTCATTATGCATAAGTAATTCAATTGTCTAAGGAATAAGGGAAACCATGCATAAGTAGTAGTGTAGTAGTTCTTGTAATTGTTGAACTAGGATGTTATAATATCGTTTCACTGTTTCTTTTACATGTTTGCATTGTTTTGTTAGTCTTTGATAATTGATCACTATCTTAAATTAACACTACTACAAAAAATGTCAAGGAAACCGGTTAAAAAAGCCTAAAGAAACTGGTTTATAACCGGTCTCTAGCTCATAGGCGTCTTAGCCTAAGAGACCGGTTATTTGAACTGGTTTCTTTGGTTATATCAAAGAGACTGGTTGTCAACAATAACAGGTTTCTTTCATCGAGACCGGTTATTGACCAAAACCGATTTCTTTTATCTTATCTTTGAAATCAGTGATGGACTAAGACCGGTATCTTAAGTTTGATTTAAAACAAAAAAAATTAAAAATCAAAACAATCGAGACCTACATTATTTCTATAAAATGTTACTGTAACTAAAATATTAAAATTATTATCAATTACATTAACTTCATAAACATCCAACATCAAACAATCTTAAAGTTATATTCGGATTTATATAAACTAATCCTCAATTGCTAAAGGAATGAATCTAACAAAATAATAATTCCCCGAGTTAATTTTTTTCAAAAACTACATCTGTACTATACCCAAACTTGAAAAACTAGATCTGTACCCAAACTTGAAATCGTCACACTGGCATCGCTTCTTCACGAATTGCGAAAAAACAAGCATGTCGAAATTATCTAATCGGTACCCAAACTCAAAGTCATCCCACTGTCCTCGCTTCTGCAAGAAGGGAAAAAAAAGCAGTAGAAAGACTAAAGGATACACTGAATCAAGATTGTGTAAGCATTTGCATAATTATCCATAATCATGCACAAGAAAAGACCACTGACAAGAAGGGTAAGCAAGAAATTAGCCCAATGAATCATGAAGGCTCCTAATTAAGAAAATGGGGATTTTTAGAGCATCCGCAAAGGTGGAAATCAAGCTCCCCATATAAACTCTCTTTCCTCATATGGGGCTCCTCATTGTTGCATCAAATAAATGTTGAAAGCAGATTGCTGAATGCTGCACATAATATTTTTTACTGGTAGTGGTAGATGCATCAACTAGTAGAATGCTTCCATGGGCAACAAATGGTAGAAGATAAAACAATTACCTCTTCGCTTTGGAAACAACCCACTGTTTGACGAAACAAAAATCTTCTTGGACCTGCGCACGGGAAATTAAACCATCAAATAGTCGTTTAAAAAAAAGGAGAAAGCTAATAACTTGTGAGCTCATTTCAGATGAACAAAAGCAAAACATAGGATGGTAAGTTAAATTTCTGAAAAACAGGAAAGTAAAACAATTGGAACAAGCGAGTTTAAAACTATCATCTAACCAAGTAGTTTTACATAGGTAATATTGTGATCTAACTAGGCAATACCTCAACATGAAGGCTAATACAACAACATCCTCATGTTAAAGATGTCAGAATGATTTCACTCAATTAAAATTTTCAAATTAACAAAAGGAAGGTTCACCAACAAAAGTTTGATACCTGTTGCAAAATGAAGGAGACTACTAGCAACTCTGAAGTCCGTTCATATTCTCTGAAGTCCAGGCATTCAAACTATCGAAGACATAGATACTCGCTAATTGACAGTACAAGTTTTGTATGTCAAAAAAACAACGGAACTCTGAAGCCCATAAGCATAGGATGCACCATCTACTCTAGTAAGAGACATCTTGCAACTATTCTAATTCACCAATTACGCGAATGCAAATCTGATACATCACAATGTATCACAAATTATCTCACATAAATTATCAGCAAAAACCAAATTTTCAAATACAAAGGACTAAAAGAGAGTGACCACATTGTGTTTGAGGAAATGGTTGTGTGGCTGATGGAAAAGGTTAATTGAACTTCTGACAATGTAAAAGACTGCTAACATTCCAAACGGATTTTATCTAACCCTCTACGATTGGAAAATGCTACCACCAAATGTCGAAATATACTATTACACCCATTCAAAAGTTATAAGGTCTATCAATGGCGGACATAAACAAAAAATTGATCATATAATCCGGATCCATAATTACATCCGCCATTGCATATTAGATCAATATCATCCAATTGCCAGAGAAACCCTAAGAAAAGAAATAGGGAGAGAAATAAAGAAGCATACCGAACATTCAAGATAACTGACATGGAGGAAAGCTGGTGGTGCAACAGAGGTCCGGTGAGGACCGATTACACATAATTTCCATATTGTAATCCACAATAATTCTCATTTAATCATCAGTGATTCACAACAATCACACTAACAAGATAAACAATCACACACACAACTTCCTAATAAAAAAAAGTTCGACAATGTATTTAGTTACCTTTAATACAACAAATGTCAAATTAGGGTTCTTCCAGCCCAATATCGACCCCAAATCGCCTCCTTCTTCATCTGAAATTCGGATTTATGAGGAAAATGGGAAGAAATTAATAGGTTAAACAATTGAATTACACAGGTTGTAATCACTAATTCACAAATTGGAATCTCAGAGAAGAGAGAACCTACCTTAGTGAATGTTTTAATCACTAATTAGGAAGAAGGAAAAGAAAATTTACGAAAAAAAAGTAGCAGGATAGGAGAAACGAGAAACGCTGCGGAAGGAGTTATGTATTTTTTTTCCCAAAATAATATAGATAAAAAAAAAATTAAGTGTGTGTTTGGATAGCAAAAGTGGAGGGAAAGGGAGGGGAGGGAGAAGGAGGGAAGATAAAAGAAGGGAAGGGGAGGGCAAATGGGGTGTGGGTATTTGGATACAATTTCTTCCAAATCTTGCCTATTGTGGAGAGATTTTGATTTGCCTTGAAGGAGCGAAAATGGATCCTTCCAAATCTCTCCCCCTCTATTTCCCTCCACACTTATTTCCTATCTAAACAAGGGATTTAAAATCTCCTACTCTCCCTCACTTTCTTTTCCCTCCAAATCCCTCAATCCAACACACCCTAAGAAACCGGTTTTAGGCTCAACACATATCTTATCTTTCAATAAGACACCGGTGTTTAGAGATAAACGGTCTCTTATGCTAAGAAGCTGGTCTGAAAGTCAAACAGGTTTCTTATTAGTGGTATCTTTAAGGATTTTTGTAGTAGTGTAAATTTGTTAATTCGTTCTACAAGTCGAGAGGCACGGAATCGGATTAGACTAAGCATGTGTAGTAGGACGACGTAGTAGTAACTTAGGACCAGGTCTATGGTTGACACTAATATCGAGAGGTGGGTGCCTCTAGGCCTAAACAATTAACGAATCATCAACTCCTAAGTTTAATTTAAGCATTTACATAATTTGCATGTGTGACCCGACCTCCCTAGACTATGTCTTTATCATTATTGTTTTCTTCCATTTTTCAACCAACCAAACATACGATAACTGACCTTGATAAAATTCATTCCATAACAACTACTTAACAACTACCGTCTCTCTGTGGATTAGACCCCTACGTACTACATTGATTTGTGTCTAGGGTAATTATTTTTTCATAGGTGTCTGATAGCCTATCACTGGCTAAGGTAGACATCATGGTAAGAGCCTTTGGGTGATGTATTATAAACTTACTAGCAGACACCGTTTAATACCTTCGTGGTGGTGTAAGGCCTCGGGCTGGTTCTGTAGATCTTTCTCTGGTGTGTCTACTCAACTAGAGGTTGAGGGCTAAATTTGTTACTCAACGGGAGGTTGAGGGTTGAATTATGAGAACAGTTGGTTTGGCATTTGTGTTTGAATATTTATGCTAATTATATTATCTGTCTTGAGATTGTTATTCTACTCAACCTCGTGGTTGACCGTGTATTCATGAACACCTGTGTTGAACCATAAAGGGGGAGAAGACTTGCAGGTGTTTAAGATTAGGTGACTTGGGAGCTTATGGGGATGCGTGAGGACTTAGCCAGTCTACCTAGATGTCTAGACCATTTAGTCATTTAGTGACTGTATTTATTTCCGCTGCGAGTTGTAATTAATTTTATATTAAGCCTTAGTTTAGTTAAGTTGTAATAAACTTGCAATCGCTAAATTTTATTTAAAGTACTTTGGTTTGTTGTACTTTATTATTCATTACCTCAGGAAACCGAGATGGTAACGCTCTCATTTACTTGGGATGTCTAGCTAAAGGCTCCTGAATAAATGGGGGTGTTACAAAGTAACGCTCTCATTTACTTGGGATGTCTAGCTAAAGGCTCCTAAATAAATGGGGGTGTTACAAAGTAACACACCACCAGCCAAATCTCGCGTAAAACTAGACTCGACCGGTCCACTCGATCGAGTGGGACTCCACTCGGTCAAGTAAACAGTCACTCGGTCGAGTGGCCAAGTTTCAGCAACTTCCAGCCTCAATCGAAATTCCACTCGGTCCTCCACTAGGTCGAGTGGATGGTCTACTCGGTCAAGTACAGTCTTTATAAATACGATGTATTACACCTTCCTCCTATAAGGAGGATGTGCAGGATCCCTAATGGTGAGTGGCAATGAAGCTAGAGATTGATGCTCTCGAAAAGAATCAGACTTAGTCTATTGAGTCGTTACCACCGGGAAAGAAAGCGATTGGATATAAATGGGTGTATCGCATCAAATATAATTCTGATGGCACAGTTTAACGTTACAAGGTTCGCCTTGTTATTTTGGGAAATTTATGGGTCGAAGGTGTTGATTATCATGAAACATTCGCTCATACTGTCAATCTTGTGACGGTTCATTCCTTGTTAGCTGTTGCTGCTGTCAAGCAGTGGGAGTTGCATCAAATGGACATTCACAATGCGTTTCTTCATGGCCATCTTCAGGAGGAAGTTTTTATGCGTTTCCCTCCTGGTTTGGGGCAGACTATTCCCACTAAGATATGTCGTCTCCACAAATCTCTTTATGGTTTGCGTCAGGCCCCTCGTTGGTGGTATGCTAAATAAGCCGGTGCCCTTTCGTCTTATGGATTCGTTCAAAGTGCATATGATCACTCTCTATTTTCCTATTTTTTTGCTAGTGTCGAGTTGCATCTATTGGTTTATGTCGACGATATCATCATTGCGGGAAATGATAGTGCTGCTATCTCCACATTCAAAACTTATTTGAGTGACTGTTTTCACATGCAGGACTTGGGTCCCCTCAAATATTTTCTTGGTATAGAGGTGGCTCGGCATAAAACTGGGCTAGTTCTTTTGCAACGCAAGTATGCTTTGGACATACTTACAGAGACCGGTTTATTAGGTGCTAAGCCTACTTCGGTTCCAATAGAACCCGGTCATAAGCTTGCTTTGTTTTCCAGTGCGCTCCGTCATGATCCGTTTTTTATTGTCGTTTAGTGGGATGGCTTGTTTATATCATAATTACTCGTCCATACATGAGTTATTATGTCCATGTTCTTGTTCAATTTATGACGAATCCTCGTATGGAACATTGGGACGCTGCTCTTGGCGTTGTTCGCTACTTGAAAAAGTGTCCTGGACAGCGAATCTTTCTGTCCGCTGCTAGTGATCTTCAAGTCCGCGCTTATTGCGATTCTGATTATGCTACTTGCCCCTTAAGTCGTACGTCATTGTCTGCCATTCTCATTTTTCTTGGTCATTCTCCGATTTCTTAGAAAATGAAGAAGCAGCATACGTGTAATACCCGGATATTTTGGGACCCACAAAGGACTCTTGGGATGCGTGACACGGCTATTGCAACCCTATCAAAGATAAAACCTAACGGTCTCAACTAAAATGTAGTAGAGGCAGTCGAGTATCGAATCCACAGGGAGGTAATGCAATTATAGCTGTCTAATTCTAATCCTATGGTAACAATTGGGGGTTTGTTTGAATTTGGTTCTAAACTACGAAGGTTAAAGAAAAGAGAGATAAGGTAAAGAGCAGTAAAGGCAATAAAATATGATTAAACTATCAAGAAGAGAGGGACATGTCGGGATTTCGGTTCACTACGGTAGTCCTGTGACTCAGCTGTAAATGATTCAGACGAACTAATGTGAGACGGATGTGGAAAGGTTCTTTCGGTCCACTTTATATCCTAAAATACCACTAACTTAACTTTCGTCCTCATTAGGGTAGTCCACTGTTTATAACAGGCCTATTTAGTCCAATCTTTCGATCCAGGATTAATTTTAGCCAGATTAAAGGGTGACATAGAAGCGTGCACTCAACTAGGTCGGATAAATACAATTAAATTGCTATAGTGACAGAGTCTCGTAATCAATTCGTCTAATTCATTCACTACATTGTCACATTTCTACCGCAGATTCCCTAATCCCAACATGAAGGGGGTTTAGCTACTCATATCGGTGATTAAACTAACAACAATTAATTTCCCAGCAGAAAACATTATAAATAAATAATAAATTGCAATAAGGAAAATTAGGGCAAAGGATAAATGCACGAAACAAGTAATAAAAGCAAGCAAATGATTAATTATTATTGAAGGGAGAGAAGGAATTACAATCCAAGCGAATCCGGCGTAAAGAACACAAAATCCGAGTAAAAGCAATCCCGAAATAAAGTAACAGTGAAGAGGAATAAAGCAGCGTTCTAAAGTTTACAGTAGAGTGTTTGATAATATCAAAGATGATCCTAATTAACCTAGTAAAGCGTGCTTAAATAGCAAAGCAAAAGAGTTTATCGAAATAAAACATCACGCGGGCTAATTAAAGCCCAAACCCATCAAAACCACTTGATCGAGTGGATTAAAACCACTCGATCGACCAACTCTTCAGCCAAAACAGCTCGATCGACCAAATAGTTACTCGATCGAGGACTTGGTCTTTGTGCAGCATAAGGTCGAGTGAAAAACCCCTCGATCGACCAACTAGGGGTATAGAAATCGCTCGATCGATCATCACAGGAAGTAAAAACCACTCGATCGAGTGGTAAACTGCTCGATCGAGTAACTATATCTTCATTTCAGCTCAAGTCCGCGTCTAAGTGCCTCGTATTACGTGCCACGACACTTCCGAACACAGTATCTCACTCAGGAAAATCCCGTCTCCTCTAAATGCATGCAAAATGGACGAAAAAGGGTACGATTCCACTACTTTCGCGTTCATTTCTACAAAATGGACAAAACGAACCAAAGTAGCCAATTCGGGGCAAAATATCATAAAAACAGTATGAAAATGCATAGAAATACGTGCTGAAATAGGCTAAAAAGACTATACATTGGGCACGTATCAAATCTCCCCAAACTGAACCTTTACTCGTCCTCGAGTAAACTCAAAACTATACACTAATGGAACGGAAATGATAACTCAGAGCTAGCCTAACTAGTCTACTTGAACCAATTTAATGCAACAAAAATTAACAGTTAAAGCTAAAAAGTCAATACGCAAACGAATTATAAGCTGTTCAGAAATATAGCTAACATATCAACCTTGCAAGACCAACAAAACTGGACTCTCTCGTGGTCACTCTTCTCTCATGAAGCAAGGGTGAATGTTATATGTAAGGGGGAGAAGAAAAGACAGTCACTCACCTAACTGCGACCTACATAGCATGCATGCAACAAAAATGAAAGACAATTCAAGTACTAATGCACAAATTCCAACCAATAATGTCCGTCACAGCCGAGGGCTTGCAAATAATTTGGGAATAGTGAGGTTCAGGTGAGAAAAGGCAAAACATGTTATGGAAATGTGGAGGTAAAAGCGTCAAGCTAGTTCCTAACAGGACCATAATGAAACCATCCGAATCTCAACTGACTAAAAGACTAAGTACGGGTGCCCTTCATTCGGCACAAAACTCACTAGACTCAAAACACAATCTCCTCAAAAAAATATGGGATAGAACGGAGGAGTCAGACGGTCACAAACTTCCCTTTTAAACACCGTCTAAAATAACTAACTGAACCAAATCAACCTTTTTCGATTGTACATCTTCGAACATCTTCTCAACTCAGACAAGAGGAGCACGTCTGTTTCCTCTATTTTCACATTCTCTTTTTTTTTTTCTTTTCTTACACGTTCCAGCCTTCTTTTATTTTTCTTTTTTCATTTTTTTTTCTTTTTCTTTTTCTTTCTTTTTCTTTCACGTTTTCTCTCTTTTTTTTTCAATACTTTTTTTTTCTTTTCCTCCTTCCTCTATACTTACACCAACTCCCAAACAAGAAACACGGACCAAAATGCAAAGGAAAAATATACCGCAGAAGAACATACTAACTAGCTTGACTAGGCAGGCTTAGTTTGGGACGTAGCTAATGGGTCAAAAGGCAATTTTGGCTTATGTGGAGCTAAATGGGTGAAAAGTAATAAGAAAGGGAGATTTGCAAGACCCTCCCTGCATGTGACACCAACCAAAAACCCGAATATGTGCATTTGACGAGAAACTGAATGTCATAAATGTGCAAAAAGACGAACATGCTATGCAAGGAGTACTACTCTCAATTCCTAATGAACTGGTCATGAATGTCACCAGTTATGGCTCTAAAAACTCAGAAATTTTAAGTAGTTTGCCAGTTTATAGGTCAAGTCTAAACAGTCAGCCTATATTTGAACAGAAATTCGTAGACTATGCGTATGACAAAGCTAATAACTATCAATAAAAGTGCAAGGCTCAAGCAAAAAGACAAGTTATAGTGCATTGTCATCATGGGAATCTACCGTTCCGACTCAACCTATATGCAGAAATAAACGTGAATATTTTTGAAATTTTTTTTTGTAATTTTTCGATTTTTTTTTTGGATTTTTGATTTTTAAATGAAAATAAACAACAATGCAGGCTGAAAAATAAACGTGAATGCAAAACAAATGCAAATGCAGACTCAAAAGGATGCAATACCCTCCCCAAACCAAAACGGACAACGCCCTCGTTGTCCTCCAGCATACACCAGCAGAAATATGGGGGAATGGGAATATACAACCTATAAGGGAAATAAAAACAATAAATAAAGGAGACAAAAATAAAAGAGTAAGAGATACATACAAAAGACGAACTTCCCCAAACCAGTCAGAAAAGTGGGGAAGTGAGTAGACCAGTAGCTACTCGTCGTCGTCGTCGTCTCCATCTCCCTGGTACTCCGGGTCTCTCTCCTCCTCTCTCCTCCTCCGCTCCTCAGCGCGAGCTCTCTCCACCGCCACCTCTGGATCCTCGCTCTCCTCCTCGTCAGAAACCGAGTACCCCTCAGCTGGGTACTGGAAGAAGGAGGGGTGTGGCCAACCCTCTGGGATCGGTCTGTGTCTCCGCAAGTGATACTCGTATAGAGGGTGTAAGGCAAGAGCCATGTCCCTCTCCATACGAGCCTGACGCTCTGCAAGCTCAATCAACGGATCAGAATCTGCGCCCCCTTGGTCCTGGACCGCGGGCGTTACAAAGGGAGGAGGTAGTCTAAAAGTAGCCGGAAAGACCGGCTCAGTCTGTGTCTGGTCAGTGGGAGGTGGAGCAGGAGTAGGAGTAGTAGTAGTAGTGGGAGTAGGGGTCGGATCGGAAGTAGCCGTGGAAGGTTGGGTACTCCCTGAAGGTGTAGACCCTTCTCCAGTCTCAACTCGCCGCTTCTTAGCGGCGGGTGCAGCAGGAGGTGGACGAGACTGAAGTGGAAGGTGGAGTAAAGGCAAAGCGGGCAGACGGTGGCCCTTTACCACAGTAGGTAAGGGCTCAAGACGGGGGAGACTGTCGCAAGGTAAGTCAACAGACAAGGAGCCGTCAATCTTCCAAGTCTGGGGTAAGCCAATGCTGAGCGAGCATGGCAGCCAGACTCAGTGACCTCTCTCCCTCGAGGTACTGCAAGTCACGTGGCCAGGTGGGGAAAAGTCGGTGGGCAAGGATGGTGGCTATGCCACCGCAGGCAATGGTTCCCGCCTCCTTCTTCCCCTGGTCGTGGAGGTACTGGGCGGTGAGGTAGGCAATGGTGAAGGTAAAAGGGCCTTCACAGTCGACGTTCAGATAACCGCCCAGGATGGAGAGCTCGGTGTTGGTAGTGTTGTTCGGTTCCTTTCAGCCGAAAATAGAGCTCCCCATCAGTCTAAGAAAACAACGGACGGGGGGATGGTGGACCTGGTGGAGCTTTCGCTCCTGGAAACGGGTCTGGGCCAAGCACCGCCAAACCTGACGGTAAACCTTCCTCGAGTCGGATGTCACACCCGAGGAGGTAAGGTCAAGTAACCTACCAAACTCCGCTAGAGGCATCGGGAAAGTCCGGTTGAACAACCGGAAGGAGACTGACAAACAGTCGGGGTCAGTAGCGTATGCCCCTGAGGAGAAGGTAAAAGAGGTAAGAAATTCGAGGCTCAGCTCTAAGAAGGTACGGCCCCTCATGGTAATGAGGCCAGGCATCCCCGTGCCCCGTAGTAAAGTACAGACTGACTCGTAAATACCGAGTTTCTCTAATGCCGATTTATCCAAAAATCGGGAAGGCACATGTACACACTTGACCAAGTTAAAGAATTTCGTACGATGGACAGCGTTGACGAATAATACCTGTGGGTAGTCCGGGTGGGAGTCGAGGGAAGTGTCCCCTCGGACTGTAACTGCCTCAGAAGTAGACGGAGCGGCAGCTGAAGTAGAAGCAGAAGCAGCAGCTGTGGAAGTGCCAGGAGTGGAAGTAGAAGTGACTGGAGCTGGTGTAGCTCGACCGATCTCGACCCCGCCTCCGTCTCTCGGCAACGCAAGGCGGCCCGCTCTCGGACCGTGTGTAAGGGACCAAGGCGCTCAAGGCAGCAAACCGCAGTGAGTCGTCCACAGGTGCAGAAGTGGAGGCTGGTGTACACGTGGTGGCTGCTGTGGTCACCACTGAAGAGGGGCTAGCAGCAGTGCTAGTTGTGGTGGTGACTGTAGTGGAAGTGACAGCCTGAACTGGACTTCCAGCTAAGCTAGCTGGAGCAAAGACCGTCCCTGCAACTGAAACAAGGAAAATTGGGGCTGCAGTGGTGACTAGGGCAGAGGTAGTGGCAACAGCAGGGGCCACTGACTCGCTCAAGGACGGGCTGGAGGACGAACTAGTGGAGGGTAAAGAACTAGTATCCATCCTGCAACATGGTAAAGGGCATGATAAGAAAATAGCTGCTAACCGTGGCCAAAACAACACGTAAAACCAGCATGTGACAACATGTGAATGCCCTAAACACTCCCCTATCAGTCGAAAATGTCGACCTACAACATACAATTTCCAACAATTCCTCAGAAATTTCGAAATAGCAGTACGTGAATGGTGATAAAGTGACAATGTAATGACTGCTAATGGAGACTAAAAACAAGATCTGAAAAACGCATATGACAAAGATGTAAGTCTCCTAGCAGTCGAAAATTTCGACTCGCAGTACAGGAATCCCAAAAATTTACAGCATGTAAAGGCGATAGGGGACGGAAAAAGCAGTTAACAACAGCAGCAGGTAAGCAAGAACTGAGGTTAAACAAATCATGGCAGCATATAGACCGTCTGACAGTCGAAAAATTCGACTTAAAAGCCCTAATCGCGGAATTCTTGCGCAAATTTCGAATTAAACATGCAACAACAGCGAGGAATTGGGATATGATCATCAAGCAAGCTAATTAAGGGCATATAAACACAATTAAGTCGAAAAATTCGACTAAACAAGGATTTTCGAAACCCTAATTCAATTTCACCTCATAGAATTCAAAGTAATCGAAATTAAAATGCAAGAGGTTATGGAGATCACTTACTTGATGATGATGAACCTACAAATGCAAATAATCCTCAAATAAACAAGCAACAATGACGGATTTTCAGTCGAAAAATCCGCAAACCCTAAATCCCTTTTAAAACCGCGAAAATGAACACAAAAAAGGGTGAATTTAAGGGGCTTTTGAAGACCAATATGCAAACAATGAAATGTAGGTGACGGATTTGGTGATTTGGGCAAGAAAATGGAGATTTGGGGGATGAAATTGATCGCAAATGGGAGGGGTTAGACGGAAATTAGGGACAAAAATTAAAGTTAGAACAAAGACATAAGAGTTTAAGGTAAAAACTCCCTATACACTGCTCATTTCACTCGATCGAGTGGTTTTAAACCGCTCGATCGAGGGCTTTTGATGATACTGTTGCTTGATCGAGCAAAACTCACTCGATCGACCAGTTCCTCTTTTGGCTTTACTCGATCGACTGGAAAAAGCGCTCGGTCGACCAGATTTTCACTCGATCGAGTACAAAAAGTACTCGATCGAGGACTTTTCTTGCGTAAGCCTTTTAATTTCGTCTTTACTCCCTTGAAATGCGTGAAACTTCCCCAAACCTGCATAAAAACACATCCAAGAATTTCCCAAAATACCAAATACGCAAAAGCACAGTCTATAGTCTTATGTTTACGCTAAAAACTGTCTAAAACTAATTGTCCTAATTAAAACGCAATAAAACAATTTCAAAAGAACTTCAAAAATTATCTATCACAAAGTGTTACACGGGGCATTTCCCCGTTTAATTCCCATCAAATTTCAGTAGCCCCTTGGTGGGCTTTTGACTGGAGGACGTCACCTCAGCAACATTGACTGTCCTCTTCAACTTCCATGAGCATGAGTAATCACTTGAAACGGTAGGAGGGGAGTAGTTCACATCCACATAAGCGTGAACCTTCCTCGTCCTTGCTCCTTTATCACCAGCTTTAGCGTCAACATTTCCAGTTTGATTGACAATAATTGCACCATGTCCTTTGACAGCTTCCTCTTTGCTTTCATCAGTGCCTACAGCAAGGAAGACAGACGAACTTTCCTCCTTTTTGCTCTCAGTCTGAGGCGGAGGGTTAACAATAGCGGCACAATTCTCCAAATTTTCATTTGGAATGTCAATACTAGGATCAATAGAAGAGAGAGCATTGCAAGGCTGGGCTTGCATGGGAGCTCTCCGGAACTTAGACTGATGAAAAATCAGCTCCTCGTCCCCTACCTGAAAGGTCAAAGTCTTCCCCCCGACGTCTATCACTGCACGGGCAGTGGACAAAAATGGTCTCCCTAAAATAATAGGGGTGTGTGCATCTTCGGGGATGTCCAAGACAACAAAATCAACGGGAATAAAGAACTTCCCGATCTGAACAGGTACGTCTTCTACTACACCTAGTGGCCGTGATAAACTACGGTCGGCCATCGGGACAGTCATGTTGGTACAACTCAGCTTTGTCAAACCAAATCTCTTAGCCAGAGACAAAGGTAAGACACTCACGCTAGCGCCTAAATCGCATAGCGCATTATCAATCAAATGCATACCGATATGACACGGAATTGAAAAAAACTACCCGGTCGATTGCTTAGGGGGTAACTTATTTTGAAATAGGGCTGACCCCACCTCCGTCAAAGCTACGGTCTCACTGTCATTAATAGTCCTCTTACGCGCTAAAATTTCTTTCATAAACTTTAAATAAGAGGGTACCTTAGTCAGCAATTCAGTGAACGGCACGGTGACTTCCAAGCTCTTCAAAAGTTCGACAAATTTGCCGAATTGTTGATTAACTTTAGTATTTTGCAGCCGCCTCGGGAAGGGAACCATAATAGGTATCTCGAGTCCCTTGTTTCTCTCTTCCAAAGTGTCTTCCGCAGCAAGTTCTGTATCCTTTGGACGCTTCTTACCTCTCGAACGAGGTCTTTCCGTTGATATCTGACTTAAACGAGCACTAGCAGGCTCTCGAATAAGCTTACCATCATCAATACTACTCGATCGACCAATTTGCTCACTCGATCGAGCAGTTTCTTCGTCAATGTCAGTCGATCGAGCAATATTTCCACTCGATCGACCAACTCCACTTTCTGCTTCACTCGATCGAGTAGATAAACTACTCGATCGACTAACCTGTTCTTCCTGTTCACTCGATCGAGTGGAAAAACAACTCGATCGAGGGTTTTCATCTTCAGTTCTACTCGATCGAACACCAGATTTCAGTCGATCGAGCAACTGCTTTGTCGTGAGCCCTTTTTCTCGACAGTAATCGTTCACCATCGTATTAGCTTCCCAAGGGTCTGATTTTGACACTTCCGGTCCCTCATAAGAAAGACCGCTTCTTAATTCTATCAGTTTACCGTCTCATGTGGATTCTTCTCATTTTGAGTCGGAAATGACCCCGCTTTCTCGAGGATTGATTTGCCGCAAGTTGGGCAACTTGAGTCTCAAGTGCCTTAAATGACGCGTCCCTTCGTTGATTTTGTTGATCATTCAGCTGCAATTGCTTTGAAATGGACTACAACATAGACTTTAGCTCACCCATTTCACTCACCCCACCGGAAGATGATGCACCATGGTTAGGAGGATTGAAAGAAGGAGGCTTCTGAAAGCCTAGTTGATTCTTGTGTGGAGGAATATACGGCTACTGATGGTGTGGAGGAGCGGTAGGATTGAGTACATTCTGACTAGTCCACCTCAAATTGGGGTGGACATTCGGCTCGTAGTAATGCGTTGTTCTTTGTAGTGTTGAAAGGCAGCACATGACTCATAGGAATTGGGACAATTATCTGAAACATGCCCCTCTCCTCCATATCTCTTGCAGCTGAAGGGACCGTCTGTAACGGCATTTACATGGTAAATTCCTCCCTTCGAGGCTACTCCCAGCTCATATTTATCAAATCGGGCCGTGAGAGCCTCTAAAGCAGCTACAGAAGGAGATTCGGCACTCCTCCTTTGATTTCCTCTCGAGTTCCCATATTCACCTTTATGGGTGGCCAAATCATCTATGATCTTCCACCCCTTAGTCTCTCCTAGATTCTCAGCAAACCGGCCACTAGCTGCAGCATCCAAAATAGCCCTCTGATCGTCGTACAGCCCATTATAGAACTGATTGCAAAGACTCCACTTCTCGAACCCATGATGCGGAATGGTTCGCACCAACTTCTTGAAGCGGACCCATGCCTCGTGAAAGTTCTCGTCAGGCCCTTGTTTAAAGCTCGTGATCTGAGCTCTAATTGCATTAGTCTTCGAAGCAGAGAAGTACTTCTTGTAAAACGCCAAAGCCAACGAATTCCAGTCAGTTATCCCATGAGCAGTCCGGTCCAGATCCCTATACCACTCACTTGCAGCATCTCGGAGTGAGAAAATGAACATGGTTTCTTTTATCTGGTCTTGGGTCACACCGGCTGGTGGGGGTATGGAGCAGCAGTAGTCAATAAAGGTCTCCATGTGCTTAGCTGCATCTTCATTTGCAGCTCCCTCGAACTGGTTCCTCTCGACCATATTAATATAAGAGGGCTTTGGCTCAAATTTTCTAGCATCGCCTGGTAACTCGAATCCTTTATAAAGATTAGCAGCTGTCGGCTCAGAATGACTAGCTATACTTGCTTCCTCGGCCATAACTGGAAAATCTGGAGAAGTGACTGTTTCAGCTAATGAATTGGAACCTGGAGATGAAGGTGGATCTTCCTCAAACAAAGCGTTCTCGTAATAACTAGACAGAGTACTCAGCTCTTCCTCTGTCGGCAATACCCTCTGTGATCGCCTCAACTCGCGCAAGGATTTCTCAAGTTCGGGATTATAAGGCAGTAATTCACCGCCCTGTGACCTACGCATAAGAGGAAACTACAAACAGGATATAAGAATAGTCTAAGGAACGGGTGTTCCTTAAACTGAAAAAGGACTAAAAATAAAACAACTAATAAATTGAACAATTGCCTCCCCGGCAACGGCGCCAAAATTTGACACGGCTATCGCAACCCTATCAAAGATGAAACCTAACGGTCTCAACTAAAATGTAGTAGAGGCAGTCGAGTATCAAATCCACAGGGAGGTAATGCAATTATAGCTGTCTAATTCTAATCCTATGGTAACAATTGGGGGTTTGTTTGAATTTGGTTCTAAACTACGAAGGTTAAAGAAAAGAGAGATAAGGTAAAGAGCAGTAAAGGCAATAAAATATGATTAAACTATCAATAAGAGAGGGACATGTCGGGATTTCGGTTCACTACGGTAGTCCTGTGACTCAGCTGTAAATGATTCAGACGAACTAATGTGAGACGGATGTGGAAAGGTCCTTTCGGTCCACTTTCTATCCTAAAATACCACTAACTTAACTTTCGTCCTCATTAGGGTAGTCCACTGTTTATAACAGACCTATTTAGTCCAATCTTTCGATCCAGGATTAATTTTAGCCAGATTAAAGGGTGACATAGAAGCGTGCACTCAACTAGGTCGGATAAATACAATTAAATTGCTATAGTGACAGAGTCTCGTAATCAATTCGTCTAATTCATTCACTACATCGTCACATTTCTACCGCAGATTCCCTAATCCCAACATGAAGGGGGTTTAGCTACTCATATCGGTGATTAAACTAACAACAATTAATTTCCCAGCAGAAAACATTATAAATAAATAATAAATTGCAATAAGGAAAATTAGGGCAAAGGATAAATGCACGAAACAAGTAATAAAAGCAAGCAAATGATTAATTATTATTGAAGGGAGAGAAGGAATTACAATCCAAGCGAATCCGGCGTAAAGAACACAAAATCCGAGTAAAAGCAATCCCGAAATAAAGTAACAGTGAAGAGGAATAAAGCAGCGTTCTAAAGTTTACAGTAGAGTGTTTGATAATATCAAAGATGATCTTAACTAACCTAGTAAAGCGTGCTTAAATAGCAAATAAAAAGAGTTTATCGAAATAAAACATCACGCGGGCTAATTAAAGCCCAAACCCATCAAAACCACTCGATCGAGTGGATTAAAACCACTCGATCGACCAACTCTTCAGCCAAAACAGCTCGATCGACCAAATAGTTACTCGATCGAGGACTTGGTCTTTGTGCAGCATAAGGTCGAGTGAAAAACCCCTCGATCGACCAACTAGGGGTATAGAAATCGCTCGATCGATCATCACAGGAAGTAAAAACTACTCGATCGAGTGGTAAACTGCTCGATCGAGTAACTATATCTTCATTTCAGCTCAAGTCCGCGTCTAAGTGCCTCGTATTGCGTGCCACGACACTTCCGAACACAGTATCTCACTCAGGAAAATCCCGTCTCCTCTAAATGCATGCAAAAAGGACGAAAAAGGGTACGATTCCACTACTTTCGCGTTCATTTCTACAAAATGGACAAAACGAACCAAAGTAGCCAATTCGGGGCAAAATATCATAAAAACAGTATGAAAATGCATAGAAATACGTGCTGAAATAGGCTAAAAAGACTATACATTGGGCACGTATCAATGCGTGAGTGGACCCTCGGACTTGGTGAGACTACCGGAAGTAAAGGATGGCCGTACACCAGACCAAGTAGAACCTAAACTAGACCTAGTACGACTACAGTGGACCGTGTAAGACTTCTATTTGACCGAGTAATGGTCACTCAGTCAAGTAAGCATAGTACTCGGCCGAGTAGCATTCACTCGGTCGAGTGAACTCTTTACTCGACCGAGTGAGACTCGCCAGATCGGTTTATAAGCTATTTCGGCATTCTAACTTATCCTAACCCTAATTCATTTCTATCTTCTTCCTTATCACTCTAAACTCTCCCCCTTCTCTCTAAGATCTCCCTAAACACCTTCTAGCGAGATTCAAGCTTGGATTATAATATTTGCTCACCTTACCTTACCTCCCTTCCACTTTGTAAGTTGAGATCTATCCTTTTTTTCTAGTCTTATGAACCCTAGATTTTGGGGGTTTTTTACGGGTAATTAGTTAGTAATTAGTATGTGGAATATGGGTAATTAGTGGGTAATAATAAGGGATTTTATATTGTATAATAGTGTAGGATGTGTTGTGATGGTATTATGTGAATTGTTCAGGATTAGACGGCTTTATGAGACGGAATCGGGTCGAATTCAAGTGGCTTGTGAAGATTGCTAAAAGGTAGGTTAATCCTACTCAGTTTCAATAATGTAGGTGTTCCTTATATTATTTTTAATGATATAATTAGTCTCACATGATTAGAGCATTTGCATTATAACATGTTTAGTAGATAATTGTATCATTAAGGAGCTGATTATGTTGTCGGAAATGCATTAAAACATGATATTGGTTTATGATGACTCAAGGAGTCGGAATATTTGAGGAATAGGTATTATGGCATGTTTGGAAGGTGTGTTTCATAGTTAGTCTTATGTGATATGTTGTATTGAATATTATGTCTTGGTTATTGTCGTACATGTTGAGGATGTGGTTGTTCTTGAGGAGACGTAAGACGGTTGGGAGACCATCTTACGCTTGAGTTGCTTCTTGGAGCTTCCCACTCCAAGGGGGATGTGCAAACTAATGGTTTGAGTACGGAGGGACTCGTGTGGTTGAGGCACGACGTATGGTAGAGGATCCGGTTGGCTTCCGGACCCGGTACTACGGACGTGTTCCGAGTTCCTATTTGTGAGATGTGTGTCGTGGCTGTGTCCGTGGCATCGGTTTGGTTGTGGGTACGTCTGGGCGTATCCCTGTACCGGTGTGGTAATTGTATAATCATGTCTCGTTCATATCATTGGCATGTTGCATACTTATATAAATTGTGTCGTGTCGTTATGTTCATTTATTGAAACTGACGTGTTTATGTTGTGTGTAAATTGTCACCTATTTCCGGGGTGGCCTTTGTCGATCCATATGATATTTTCGATCATGTGGGGAGCAGGTTGAGTACAGGTTGATTTGGTGTCACGCGGGAGACTGGACGTGCTTTGGGCTTGGAGTCGAGTTACCTAGTTAGATGACTTAGATAATAGTCGAGTTGTATATGTTATAGTTTACATGTATTAATCATTTAATCATTTTTAAATCACTAAACGTGTTATTTATTTAAGTTTTTCTTTAAATTGGAGTTTTGAAACACTGCCTCGGGAAACCGAGATGGTAACATCCTCCCATTACCTTGGCCAGGTATAAAGGGGGTGTTACAATATGGTTTCGCGCTTTTCTACCGAGGCCGAATATTGTGCCTTAGCTTATGCAACTTGTGAGGTTATATGGTTGTGGTCTTCTATCTGCACTACGGGTTCCTTCCTCTTCTCCGGTTCCCCTTGATTGTGACAGTTAGTCGGCTCATAATTTGACTCATAATCCCATTTTTCACCAGCGAACAAAGCATATTGAAGTCGATTGTCATTTTGTTCGTGACGAGTATCTTCGCAATGTTATTTGTCCTAAATATGTGTCTACTACGGAGCAATTGGCGGTTCTTCTCACCAAGGCTCGCAGTACCTCCGTTTTTTATGGTCTTCTTTTCAAGTTGGGCATTTAGGTTCTGCATGCTCCAACTTGAGGGGGTAATAAGAATATTAACCGAATATTCTCTTATTATTATGTACATATTTCCCGAGATTGGTTCACACTCGGTTTTGGTAAATAAGCTGCATTTAGGATATTTGATGATTTGTGTAATTTATTGTTTCCTAGATTACGTAGCCTAGAAGATGTTTATTTACATCGTTTATTCATCAATGGAAATCAACATTTTCCCATATATTTTTTCTTTACAAGTAACTAACTCAACCCACCACCAAAACTGTTAATCCTCGTTCTGTAATTTCTTATCTTAATCTTTTCACCCTTTTGAGTTTCTTGTTGTTGGGTATTCTCGTCCTCCATGGAAATGTTCCCATTTGTCATCAAAGCATAACCTTCTGTACTTGTATTTGGGACTGGGCTTAGAGGTAATGGTGAAATTTAGACATTCTGACAACTTGTTGAACACCCACACTAATTCAAGGATTCATATATATAGGAATCTTAGTGTAATTCGCATCAAATCAGTTAGGAAAAACAAGGATTGGTAAAAATGCTACAACTGTCATGGCGCCTGCTCTTCTTGATGATCAATTAACCACAACGACGAAATAAAGGCGCAAATTAAATTAGGGTTAGATTAATTTAGAGAGGAGTGATATCAAGCTCATAAGTCAAGGAAATCGGCTCATCAGGTATCCCTTCAATAAGTTCAGCGAGAGTTAAATGAGGGTGGATTATTATGAGAAGAGGGAGGCCTAGTTTGTATCATTCTTATGAAATAATCCTTAATTTTTTTTATTTAAATTATTAAAATAATTATTTTTTTCTTTATTATTTCAAATAAACAATTATTAATATTTTAGAATTTATATTTGACCCGTCGGTTCGAACATATTGGGTCGAGTTTCAACCTTTAAATAACAGGTCATTTCGAGTTCGGGTATTTCGTAGAGCTGACAAATAATAACACGACACGAAAACACGACACAAACCCGACACGAAATTAACGGGATTGGGTTGAGGCTTAATGACCCATTTATGTAAGTGGGTCGACACGAAGACGACACGATAATTAATTGGGTTGGGTTTGGGTTGAGCTCTCTAAACACGAACCCGACACGAATGACCTGTTTACTAAATTAATCCTAATTTTTCTTAATTCTCCATCACATAAATATACTTAAACTTTCTAAATATGGGCATGACATGAAAACACGACACGAACCCGACACGAAATTAACGGGTTAGGATTGAGGCTTGATGACCCATTTATGTAAGTGGGTCGACACGAACACGACACGAGATTTAATTGGGTCGGGTTTGGGTTGGAAGGTTTGTGACCCGTTTACATTTGACACGAGCCCGACACGACCCGATCTGTTTGTCAGGTCTAGTATTTCGGTTGCGGATCAAGATTTATGGGTCTTTGATTCCGAAATTCAATGAGCATTTAAGCGACTTCATACCAAGTTAAAAAAAAAAGGCAAATTGAACATATATGTGCATTATTACACATAGTAAATAATATTTTTTAATGATGTTTTTAACTTTTTCTTTTTTGTCGTCCCAAAATTACTAATGTCGCCCAAATAAATGATGTTATTACCCTTCTGTATTAAACAAACTAATTAAGTAAAAACATCCACAAACATAACGGTATCATCTCTCATCTCTCACCAAATTTCAAATTGAAGTTAACAAATCTTACAACAATCACCATGGCTCTTTCGTGCACCTTACACGACAACACCTTACGAACTTTTATCACTTTGCTTGTAGGAAGTCGACCATGGCTACATCATTTTAGTTAATAATTTTGGATGTATGATCTTATTGTTTGTATGTTCGAAATGAAAGAGTGGAGCATGATAAACATGCTCTGATAATTTTGCTACATCAACTTTGGTTAATCGGATTGAAAGAGATAGCTACTTGTAGATCCCCGGAGCAGCCGCGTCTCATTCGAGGAGATGACGACTCTAGGTATAAAATTTCATTACGTCCTCTAACGTTTTCTACTCACCTAGTCCCATGTCCAATTAGTATAGGCTACTTGTTGATCATAGGTTATGAATTGAAAATTTTAAAAGTTGTATCAAGTGAAAATTAAAGAAAGTGTATGATTAAATTCGATGAATTTACCTTGTGACTCACTTGTGAATTGTCGTCGTTCATGGTTAAAAAGTTTTAACTTATGTAATTGAGTTTAAAGTTGGGAGATAAATAAGAAATTAAAGGGGTAGAAATAACAAAAGATTTTTTTTTTTTGCAGCCGTAAAAAAAAAGTTCTTATACAGTTGGCATCTGACTCATATGGTCAAATGTATTTATTATAGTAAAACCATAACCTACAGCGACAAAGTAAAGGTAACAACATCGGGTACAAAAAGTGCGTTGGTGGTGTATGGACGGCGGAACACGAGGACCATCTTCGTCCACTACATTCTTGAAGTGACGATCGGAGCTCGCCACAAGATAAAACAAATCCTTACTGATCTTTTTTATCAACTGGCCTTCGGAAAAATACCTGTAACAAGACAGAAAGGACTGTCTCGGAGATTTATCCACTTGGCTATGATATACATCATCTGGAAACCAACGAAACCCTTGAACCATCGAGGGTGAGAAAATTGCACTTACGCCACTAGGACGTAGAAAGGGATAGCGGAATACAGACCACAAAAGGCTGCCTCCAGAGGAGAGAAAACTCGTACACTTTGAAACACACTCCCTACGGAGAAGAACCTCGTAACCAAGAAAAGTGAGTAGGTAGATATGTAGCGAAATAGGGGCCACTTTGAACAACCTCCTAACCAACGCCATCTGAGAAGACCAAATCGAGATGGACACAACACAAGCCGGATGCAACGTTAACATGACCCTTATTAGGATTAAAGACACAACACTACGAGCCACCCCAATAATTAACGGATAGGACACCCATAACCAAAAGGAGGCTATTATTAATATAAACATAGAAAGAAACAGCAGCATGAAAGAAGTGGTTTAGACCACCGAAGTCATCCAAACCAACGCCTCATCCAACCCAACCTAGACCCATCCAATCACACTTCAAAAGACACCAACACCAACACTGACCCACCTCATACGAGATCCATGACATAACCACCACACCAACCAGGGCAGACAATACAGTATCCCGCCAACACCAAAGAACGCGATCTCAACGACACCCAGACGAAATCCTAAGAACATCACAACCAATCTTACATGCAAGCATGCTAAGGACAAAAGACCCAAGCAAAGACTTTCACATACGCAAGATGGAGCCGATAAGTGGGGTAAGGGGAGAGGGGAGGGGGAACACCATATCACTCTAAAAAGCGACACCAGACGATGACAAAATAAGATGGATTATGTCCCTCCCAAGGACACGATGGGTGGGGGAAGGAGGCGAGGGGAAGAGGAACACCATATTGACTCAAAGAACAAGATAAGACACCAAGACTGAAACACGATGAGTTAAACTCATCCCAAAAACCAACAAAAACCGATTAGACCTAGGAAAAAGCCTTACCGAGGATGGGGGAAGTGGCCCAGGGGCCGGGGAACACACCCGGGAGTCGCATGCAAGACCGAAAGAAACAACGAAATAGGAGATCGTCCACTACAAGAAATCCTGTTTCGGGCGACTACGTTTGGCGACTGAAATCAGTCGCTAAAAGAAAAATGGCGACTGAAATTGGTCGCCAGAGCACAGTAGCAACCCTTAGTCGCCAATTGGAAATCGGGCGACTGAAGTCAGTCGCTAAAATTGGAGACTGACAAAGTAGTCGCCAAATAGCCAAATTGGCGACTGAAAGTAGTCGCCAATTTGGCGACTGATAGGCAACGTAGTCGCCAAATTGGCGACTGAAATCAGTCGCCATTGTTGATTTTCAGTCGCAAATTTGGCGACTACGTTGCCTTCAGTCGCCAAATTGGCGACTACTTTCAGTCGCCCAGTAGTCGCCAATGGCACTGGCATATCAGGAGGTTTTGTTTTGGATACTCTGTTTTGGCGACTGAAAGTAGTCGCCAAAATTACATTTCAGTCACAATTCCACTGTAATTTTGGTATGAAAATTCGGTTTTTCATACTACCATCCTTTTCATTGCTCGTACCTGCATTTCTATTACTACAGCACCAACTTGAGCAAACCAAACTCACAACACCACACAAATGGAACACCAATAACCAAATCTCATATATAAAATGAGAATAAACCAAGTTACCAACAAATCCTCAACAAACCAAATCCGTCACAAGTCTAACTAACACTACCCACTACCATGTTCTTAAGTTTTGGGAAAGGGGCACATAAGTCAAGCAACAGGAAAAAAAACACCCGCGCCAAATCCACCTCCTCCGGATGGATCATTAGGATCTTGCCAATGGGGACGAGGACCGGAGTTGCACGAACCGAAGAAGGCTTCCATTTGATCGAACTTTGCTTTCATTTCCCGCATTTGTTGATCCCTTTCGGCTTTTAGGCGCCTTTCTTCGGCATTTTTGCGCCTTTCTTCATCAAGTTGTGATTGTAAGACACTTACAATTCCCGGCTCATAAGTTTGTTTGGACTTTGAAGAAGTCCTTGCTTTTGGCGCCTTGAAGAAAACTCCATGAGCTTCTCCGGTTCCATATACCGAGCCCTTTTTGTACCCCTCAACCAAGTCAAACCAAATATCATTATCGGGCCTATCGGGGGTGTTCTCTTTTTCACGCAAATAAGCATCCTACAAGTGAAACCAAATATCATTAAAGGTTATTTTTTCATGAAAAATTTACCTATAATATATAATGTTATCAAAGGAAATTGACTAATTAAATGAAACATACATATAGTTCCTTATCTTTCGCCTTAGTCCAATGCCTAATACCCTTATCATCAACCTTGTTATGCGTGTCTGGGGTTATCTCTACCTTACCTTTTCTCTTCCCCTTATAAAAACAAACAAAGCATAAATTCATGGTCTTCACGGTTAATTTTTTTTTAATAATAATCTAAGGTGTTGTTATGTATACTTACTCCCAAAACACGACCCAAGAAAGAACGAGATCCCCCGTAGTGAGTAGCCTCAACAATGCCTTCTTTCTTTCCTCCTCTTTTGTTGAGTGAACCTCGCTCCGACTTTATCTTAAATTCCGGGGTTTCACGTTTCTTCATTAGACCTTCATATGCGTCACCTAAAATTCAAAATAGTGTTAGAAAAAATAAAATGGTTACGTAAATTTATTATAACTAAATACAAGTAATCAAACTAATAAAATAATACACACATTTCAAATGCTCGGGCTCCTTTTTCCTCTTCACGGTCTTATAGATGACATCTCTGTATCTTTTAGTACAAATATGATTGTACCTTTCACGGACCATATACTTCAATCCCGCCGGCCAATCAAAGGATTTCTATAAAAAGTTTTTTTTAGTATAAACTACTAATTGAAATTTAGATATAAATTAACAAATTAATTATATACAAAAATATACCCGAAAGATGTTGAACCATTCTTCTTTTTGTTGGGGCGTAGCGTCAGTCCAACAAGTAGGAACATCCCCTGTCATCTTCTGTTTCGTACTTGCCGAACAACCACTAACAACCGTTCTGCAGTTAAACCTGAAATACAATATGTTAAATACAAGTACGAGTTTATATTAAACAAAGAATGAATATTGTAACTTTAATGGAGTATATGAAATGAACATATGAGTAACATATATCTTACCAAAGACCAGCCGGATCAAGTATCATCTTCCCATCATTAGTCCACTGAATCTCGGGTCCCTGATCTGATGAGTCAATCATTGGTCGAGTCCTCGACCGACGCCTGCTCAATCTCCGTCTCCTCTTCCTCTAAAGAAGACGTACTACGACGCTGACTACCCCCGCCTCGCTGTCTACCTCGTCTTGCGCGACCTCCTGCCATCTACAATTGCAAAAAAAAAAAAAAAATATTAAACAATGTTGTTAGTAAAATAAAAACATAATTGCAATAAAATATAAAATAAAATTAAACAATGTTGTTAGTAAATTTACCAAAATAACTAACACTAATCCTCATCATCTTCTTCATCAGTTTCATCCTCATCCTCATCCTCATTTTCATCCTCCTCCTCATCATCATCATCATCATCATCAACTTCTTCATCATCATCATCATTATCATTATCTATTTCCTCCTCCCACTCCTCCAACTCTATATCTTCTCCATTCTCTTCCTCCTCTTCCTCATCTTCCAACTCTTCACCCTCTTCATTCCCATTCTCGTAACTGATTTCTTCAATTGGAGACAAAATGGTGCTACTTGATACTACTTCTTCTTGGAAAAAAGAGGTATCTATTTTTGATCTTGCCTTTATCTTAAAGACTGCCCACCATTGCTTTTGATTTCTATCATTCCTCGTGCATGGATAAGAAGAGAAATACACTTGATGAGCTTGATGTGCGAGTATAAAAGGGTCATACTTAGAATATGTTCTAGTATGATTCACTTCTACGAGTTTGTAACGTTCATGTACTCTTGTTCCGGCTATAGAATTGTCCTTCCATTCAACCTTGAATAAGACAGTCTTATAAGCACGCTCACGCCCATTATAGCACATCTCAAATATTTCCTCTACTATACCATAATAGTCATTGCCATCAAGAGAAGAAATAGTGACACCATAATTGCATCTAGCCTTATTTTTACCATAGTTGAATGTATGAAAATTGAATCCATTAACTAGGTATCGATTCCAAGTTCTAACCATTCGTGAAGGACCAGAGGCTAAACTCCTTATCAAATCATCTTCGATATTCAACTCAATAACATGCTTCTTAAACCATGAAGGAAATTGCTCCTCGTGTTTATTCCAAACATCATCCCTCCTCACATTAGGATGCTCTTTCATGAAATCAGTCACAAACTGGATTTCATATGGTTCTAAGATTTCACAATTAGATAGAACGTAAAGGTGAGCACGATTATATTCTTTTCATCCAAATATATTGTTCCCCCAATTGTTGAGCAACCTTCATCATCATGAGTTTGAAAAAACTCGGGTAAACTTGCATCAATTTCATCCTCTTTGTCAATGTTCAAGTATTTTGCCTTGGTTTCTATATGTTTTTCAAAGTAAAGCGAGCAAAAATTTGCAATCTCTTCTGTTAAATATGCATTGCATATAGAACCTTCTACCCGAGCTTTGTTACCAATTTTCTTCTTCATGTGTTTAAGATACCTATAATATAATTATAGAGCTTAATTAAAGTTGATAAAGTTAAAAAATTAAAGTGTATAAAAGAATAATAGTTATAATGCCAATAATACTAGTTAACTTTTATTACCTTTCAAATGGATACATCCACCTATATTGGACGGGTCCTCCAACTTTGGCTTCATAAGGCAAGTGAACCGGTAGATGCTCCATGGAATTAAAAAATGTAGGAGGTAAGATCATCTCAAGTTTATACAATATTTCTGGTATTTGCTCTTCGAGACGTATCATGTCCTCAACGCATATTGAGGAGGAACATAAATCTCGAAAAAATTGACTAATCTCAACAATTGCATTCCACACGGTAGTCGGGAGAAGATGTTTCAAAGCAACGGGTAATAATCGTTCCATGAAGACATGACAATCATGGCTTTTCAAGGCTGGCAACTTTAGCTTCTTCATATCAACACATCGTTTAAAATCCGATGCATATCCATCTGGAAACTTCAACTTTCGTAACCACTCACACAATACCTTCCTTTGAGCTTTGTCAAGAGTAAAAATGGATTTTGGCTTTGACCCGTCTTTCCGAATGTGCAATTTGGGACGGTCACAAAATTTCTTTATATCTTTTCTTGCAAAGAATAGTATCACATGACTTTCCTTCTACATCCATAATCGTATGAATCAGTAGCTCAAAAAAAAATTTCTCTATGTGCATTACATCCAAGTTGTGCCTAATTAACATTGTTTTCCAATACGGAAGGTCCCAAAAAATGCTTCTTTTAAACCAACCATTTTTTTTTTCAACTCTTTAAACTCTTCTTCTGTACCATCAACAGTAGTTGGAAAATCACATATCAACTCCCATACCTCATCCCCCGGAAGTCGATCCGGAGCATCGTCACGCACCTCTTTACCTTTTAAGAAAGCTTTCTTGTTCCTCCTATGTCCATGTCTTTCCGATAAGAAGTGTCTATGACAATCAAGCCAACTTATTTTCTTGTAATTAGGGAGATAAAATGCTTTACTCTCTTCCATGCAACAAGGACATGCCTTTTGCCCAATGATGAGACCAACCCGATAACATTCCATAAGCGGGAAAATCATTTATTGTCCATAAAAGTGAAGCTCTTAGTTGAAAATTTTGCTTTTTGGACACATCATATGTTTCCACACCAACTTCCCACAAATGTTTCAACTCTTCCACCAATGGTTGTAAATAAACATCTAAATTACTTTTTGGATTTTTTGGACCGGGAATAATAAGTGCCAGGAAGATAAATTTCTTTTTCAAGCACAACCAAGGTGGTAAGTTGTATGGAGTGACCATTACAGGCCAACATGAATAAGGCTTACCAAACTGATCGAATGGAGAAAACCCATCTGTACACAAGCCAAGTCGTACATTGCGGGGTTCATCGGCAAAATCAGGATAGATCATATCAAAACGCTTCCATTCCTCCCCATCACTCGGGTGACACATCTTTCCCGGAGTACGAGGATTTTCCTTGTGCCATCTCATTTGTTCGGCAATATTTTTGGTTGCATACATTCTTTGAAGTCTTGGAGCGATTGGAAAGTAAAATAATGGCGGGTTTATTGATATTGGTTTCTTACTCTTTCCACCTCTCTTACAACCCTTGTTGCCTTTTTTTCCCCTCAAAACAATATCTCCCTCCCTTGTCTCATATCTATCTCTTTGACATTTCTTGCACTTGTCAAGGAAAGCATCATCTTTCCAAAAGAGCATACATCCTTCGGGACATGCATCAATCTTTTGATGCGGAAGTTGAAGACCTTTAACTATTTTTTTGGTATTGTAGAAACTTCGAGTCATGACATTATTTTCGGGGAGAGCATCCTCAAGCAAAGAAGCAATGGCATCAATGGCATTAAATGGCATATTAAACTCACATTTCACCGTTACTATCCTAGAGGCGGCTTGTAACAATGACATTTTGCTCCCTTCATATAATGGTTGTTCAGAAGCTTTTAACATGTCAAAAAAAACCTTTACTTGTGGATTTGGTGGTTCTTCTTCATTCATTGCAAGATGATCGTCATTATTGAAAACATTAGACTCAAAGGCATCAACAACCATATCTCTATATGGGTTTTCATTTTGTTGGATTTGAGGTTGTTCGGGAGAATATGCTTCCCCATGAGAAATCCAATTGTAATAGTTTGGACAAAACCCATTTGTATAAAGATGTTCTTCTACCTCTATGTCATGTAGATATTTCACGTTTTTGCATTTAGTACAAGGACATCTAAGTTTATTTTCTACCAAATCATATTCATCATTTTGTTTAGCAAATTCAATAAATCCACGAACCCCCTTTATAAATCTAGCGGTAGGACGTCTCTTCTTATCTACCCTTTCTTCGTACATCCATCCACGTTCCAATCTCTTCATTTTAATCTAAATAATATATAAACCATAATTTTAACAATAAAACATAGAACCATCTTTAACAATAATCCATACAAACTAATTAACTATACTAATTAACTAAAATTATATTAATTAACTCATATTATACTAATTTATACTAATCAACTAAAATTATACTAATTTATAGTAATTATACTAAAATTATACTAATTAAATAAAATTATACTAATTAAATAAAATTATACTAACTATACTAATTTATTACTACTTTTAAGAATACTCCTTATCAAACTAATTAAAATAATTTACTACCTTTAAAAAACCAAACTTTATACTAACTTACTAACATTACTAACATTATACTAATTCACTAACATTACTAACATATAATAATTTCCACCTTACTAACATTATACTAATTCACTAAACAATATAACCAATAAACAAAATCAACAACACTAACAACACTAACAAAACTAATATTAAACAAAATCAACAACACTACTATAACTACAATCATCACAAATTAATCCCAATTTCACCAAAACTTAATTAAATTACATTTAAAAACCTAATAATCAACACAAATGTTTATATAAACATATCAAATCATCCTAATACTAATTACAATAACAAAAATAATCTAAAATTAAACAAAGTAATTGAAATTTAAAACAAATAAAGAAATTATACCTTCAAATAGCTTAGGATGAACCGAAATAAGGCACCAACTCTTCTTCCCGGCGTCGAGGTGGTCGGTGTGATGGTGGTCGGAGTAGTGGTCGGAGTGGTGGTCGGCTTAGGTGGTCGGAATAGGTGTTGCGGTTGGGACGATTTTTGTGTGTTTATGTTTTAGTAAAGTAAGAGAAAGGGGAGAAAGAGTCCCGTGTTGTTGCGTATAATAAGTGATTGGGCGACTGATTGGCGACTGACAGTGGGGTAGTCGCCAAATTGGCGACGATTTGATCGCCTGTTAAAAATCGATCGCCAATTTCAAATATTTGGTGGAATTTGGTAGTCGCCAAATTAGTGACAGCTAGTAGTCGCCCGAATTTTTTTTCAGTCGCCAATTTGGCGACTATTTTTTTCTATCGCCATTTTCAGTCGCCCGAAACAGGATTTCTTGTAGTGGTCGGGGATAGAGAAGGACCACCGAGCATACCACAACAATCAAAACCCACAAACAACACCCTAATCTATCCCCGAGCATGAAAAACAAATGATCTGCCAAAGGGAACCATAAAAAGCGGGATCAGTGTATGAAAAAGTGATCAAAAGATAAGAAGATCGGTCACCGGAGATGAGTCAATGGATGAACCCATCTCCGGCAAAAGGATAGCAACAGGTGGAATGATAGAGGGTGGAAGGCGGCGGCGGCGGCTCAAAGGTTTTTTGGTTTTTTGGTTTTTTAGTGAGAAGGCAGAGAGTTTTTAAAGAGAGACTTGCTAATTTAACTTCCTATCTAAACTTGAAATAACAAAAAGTATAATTGGAATTTGGGCGATATAAGTAAAATTCGGGCGACAATAATTAACTCCTTTTTTTGCCAAATAAATGAGAAAATTTATACCCATACTTGTAAATACTTCAGTTTAACTTTATATTTCGAAAAACAAAATTCAACATTAAATAAAAAAACACGTATTTTTAGACGAATTATTGATTAAGAGTTAAGACAAATGTATCTGTCTTAAACTTAAGACGAGTCAAATAAGATGAATAAAACTAATACAGAATGTATAGGAAGAAGCAAAATATTTGTCATAAATAATCAAGTGACATGGTATTTGACCTGTTTTAATATTAAAGACAGATACATCTATCTTAAAAGAGACTAAATGGTATTTCTATGTTTGGCCAAATTATCATCAAAATTGGTTTTTTACCAATTTGGCATTGCTCATACACTTTTTTTAGCATCATATTGGTTTTTTATCACTAGCAAGTCTTATTGAATACGGACATATTCGTCACAAGTTGAAGACGGGTCAAGTAATATCCAAGTGAATAGATAAGACAAAAGCAAAATACTAGTAGCATTCTGCGACTACCATTCCTCTTTTGTTTTATCTACCCACTCGGATATTACTTGACCCGTCCTCAACTTGTAACAGATATGCCCATCTTGTATAATAATTTGTGTACGTAGCCTTTAGTTTTGCTTTTAATGTGAGGAAAATTTATCAAAATTTTATCCCAGTGCATATTTTTCACTACTTTCAAAAAACGAACCTTAACCATATTTGTGTTGGAACTAAATCAGTGAACAAGAATTTGAATAATTGAATGGAGAGAATAATCTCAAATTATACGCAAGCATAACATCAAAATCAAAATTAAAAATCAAAAATGATGATATTGATGCAAAGCTACTAATAATAAAAGACAATCTGGAACCCAAATTGAAAATTTTTAATAAATTCTTGTGCAACAAAACATAGCTAACAAACCAGCAAGCACCATAGTCCTCAAACTAAACACTCACAAACTATATAAACATTTACATTAAACTTACTAACCCAACCAAACCCTAAGACAGCACTCCTAATAATAATTCATAATAATCACTTCTTAGCCTTCTTAGTAGTAACCTTAGCCGCTGCTGCTGCAGCCACCTTCTTCACAGGAGACTTAATACTTTTCGGCTTCTTTGCCTTGGCAACAGCCGCCACCTTCTTCTTCATCGGCGACTTCACCGCTTTCAAACTCTTACTCTTAGTCTCTACCTTCTGTCCAGCTTTCAACGCCACTGCTTTCGGCTTTGAGACAGTAGTCTTAGCAGTTTTAGCAGCAGCAGGTGCCGGCTTCTTGGCCTTCTTTTCAGCGGCTTTTGGCTTGTCAGCGGAGGTTGTCTTAGGAGGAAGTTTGAAGGATTTCTTGACCATTACTAGCTTTCCATTAGCGACGAATTTCTTGAGTTGGACAGAGAGAATCTTCTTAAAGGTTGAAGGAAGATCCTTGATTTTCTGCTCTTCTTCAATGTGTTTGACGATTGCGTGATGGCTTGATCCTGTTCTCTCCTTCAATGCTACCAGTGCTTCTGTTATCATCTGTACATTTTCACCAATTCATATCAAAACATAATCAACAATTTAATTACTAAATGAAAACGGCAATTAAATCAAAAAAAAAAACGCTCATAAGGAATAAAAAAAAAAAAAAAAAATATTGATGGGGACGGAAATGAAACCTGAATGTAAGGAGGATGAGAAGGAGAAGCCTTAGAGGATGATTTAGGAGCAGAAGCCTTCTTGACGGTCTTGTTAGCAGTAGCAGCAGCCATGGTTAGAGAGAAAAAAGGGGAAGTTGTAGAGAGGGAAAGCGGTTAAAAAGGGAGGAGATATTTTGGGGGAAATTGCGGAGGAAGTTTAGGGGGCCAAAAATAAAAAGAGAGGATAATTGTTGTTGTGGGAATGAAAAGGAGTGGGAGTTTGAATGGTTTTATACGCAGAGGAGAGGAATGGGAAATGGAGTTGGGTAGTGCACGGATTGCTGACGTAGGATACATTTGTTTAGTGTAAGCCGTTGGATCTGACTGATATTGACGGCTGATGATGTGTTTGTATGGGTGCACACGGATTGAGAGTTGGGATTTTAAAGAATGTGATATTGACGGAGGATTGTAGACCCTCAATTGCGCTCTTTTTGGCCTCCACACATAATTGGATAGACTTGCATAGATTCCATAAGCTTCATTCGGAATTGGGAATTGAAACTAAATTGAATAAAATAATTCAAGCTATGATTGAAAATCGATGTTAACCTGTTACGATATTATTGTGTATAATACTCCTCATTCAAATCAAAAGTAACACTTACATTTTAACACTATTCATGGTTGTAGAGAATTTGTGATATTATTCGTAATCTATAAGACAAAATATAGTCATATGAGATCTTGTTTGATTTATCATCATGAATGTTATAAGAATATCAAATTTTTATAATTTTTAATAATGTGTAACTAAATATATTCAACGTTGCAAAATGTGCATCGGGAAGTGTGATAAATCAACTGTTACCTTTGGTTTGGATGGGAGAAAGTATCGGTTTATATGTGTGAATATTGTATATATGGGTATTTCCATATTTACGTCTAGGGTTTCCGTCTCATGTATTGTATATACAGATACATATGTTGTATTGGTAAACACACAAATAATAAAAACATCTTTCACATATTTACGTTTTAACTTGGTATCAGAAGATTTATGTTTCCTTCTAGGGTTGTATGAGCGGTATAGAAGGCGACGGTATTGTTTCGCCTGTGAACACACCTCACACCTCAGACAACTCCTCCTTCTATTCTGATACGAGTAATTCAGGCGACATGTCGAAGGGTGAGAAACTCAGTCCGTATTTTCTTTCCACCACCGACAAGCCTCGTGATAGAATCATTCATGTTGAATTGAGAGGGGTAATTACGATGAATGGTCCGTCAAATTAAAAGGTGCTTTTCGATCCAGAAAGAAAACGGGATTCATCGATGGGACGATTCCGAAACCCGCTGATGATTCCGATGATCTTGAGGATTGGTATATGGTTAACGCCATGCTCGTTAATTGGATATTCAACACGATTGAACCCAAAGTGGGTTCGATAAACAACTCGATAAGAAAAGAGATGAGGGTAAGCTCCACGATTTTTTATTGTGCATTGATTCTGCATATTCGGCGGTTGCTTCTAGTCTTATTCTACAGGAGCCTTTGTCATCACTTAATCGAGCCTACTCAACGATGATCCAAGAGGAAGGCGTGCATGGTAAATCCACGATTGTTCCAGGAGCACGGGGAGGCAAACACATGGCAGAATCGATGGGTTTTGTGGCTCGTTCTTCCGAGCCAATGGGTTTTATTTGCTGCTAGCACTCCAACTCTAGTGGCAGTCGCACGACCACCAGAGGACGGTGCCAATAAGGATGTTCCTACGCGCCCATGGTGTACCCACTGCAACAAATGGAGGCATTCACGGTCTCGGTGTTTCGAGCTCATAGGCTAGCCGAAAGGATGGAGAGACAGGGGTAAGGGAGATGTACCCGGTGCAGGACCCGGTGGACAGACTGGACAAGGTGGACAGAGTACCACGCAGGGAAGGGGTATGGTTAATCACACTCGTGTCGCTGATGATACGACTGATTCTAAGGAGCAGCATGTTACTGTCCCAAAACAGTAATGGGGCGTCTATGTCGGTCATGCTATAGTGTCTTCTTCTAATGCTCGAATGACTGGTAAGACGGATAACTGCGGATCTTAGCTTCTTGATTCGGGTGCTACCTATCATATGACGAGATGTTTCAACATTTTGCAAAATATACAGGATGTCGAACCATGTATTGTGATCCTTCCTAACGGGAAATTTTCTAAATCATCCAAGCAAGGATGCGTGAGCTTAGGAGGGAATTTACGATTACACAATGTTCTTTTTGTACCCAGTTTCAACTGTAATTTGATTTCCGCCTATCAACTAACAATTGAACTAGATTGTGAAATTCATTTCACTAATAATTCTTGTGTTATACATGACCGAACATCGAAGAGGACGATTGGACTGTTGGAAAATGTGTCCTCAACAATAGTGCGATCACATGATTTAATATCATAATTAAATCTCATATTAAGAATACGTAAGGGATGATTCATTTATATAGTCAACTGATCAACATTAATCGGTAACGATTGGCTTGCTAGAGTTTGACGTTACTGTCGTGGGACGGTGGTGGTCAGTTGATCCCTTAAGGTCACACATAAAGGATGATGCCCTTATCTGTAAAGTTGATTAATTGTATGACGATACGAGTTAATCAATTCCTTAAAATTGAACAATTCATTTGTGAGAGAGAGTATATTTATCTTATTGTAATGGGATTAAATAAGATTTATTTTAGTAATAAAAATGTTTTATTACTAAAATTGTTTATTGTTTGAGAAACAATAGAAATAAGAATGAATGGTTAATTATAATTACAAGATGTTGTGAATTATAATTATATGACCCATTTTATTTATGTGATCAAGTATCACTAGTCAATTTATTGCATGTAATTTAATTAATTTATAAAATGATATTTATATGATAAATATGCATTAAATTAATTAATAACATGTAACATATTACATGTGACATATTGTGTGACAAATGTGTTAGAATATGTGTCCTCCGACAATAATGCGATCACAACCGTTGATCATGATGATCACATGTTTAAATCTCATTTTAAGAATACATGTGGGATGTAATATTTTACAGTCAACTGGTCCACATATATCGGTAATGATTGGCTGACTAGAGTTTGACATTACTGTCGTGCGACGGTGGTGATCAGTTGATCCCCTTAGGTCATACTTATAGGGAAATACTCTTAATTGATTATTTAATTAATCGTATGCCGATACGAGTTAATTAAATTGCTTAAAATTGACGGATGATTTTGTGGGTAAAATTAACGTGTCTTATTGTAATTCGATTTTTTTAGATACGGTCTAAGTAATTGAATTGTTTTATTGCTTGGATAAAAATTATTGTTTACGAAACAATTGAAATTGAAATTGAATGAATAATTTATTATAAATACAAGAAGTTGTAATTTATAATTTGATAAACCGTTTTGGTGCAAGTAATTACGAATTACTAGTCGATTTTGTATATGACATATTTTATGAGTATGTTGATTTTTAATATGTTAAAAATACATTACAATTTCATATGTCAAGTAACATGTCACATATGTTTTAATTGACAAATGACAAAAAAATAAAATGGACCTCCCATTTTATCAAGTGTACTGAAATGGGAGGGTTAGGGTCTTTAAATTGTGTTAATTATTTTTAAGTGGAAAACACAATGATAAGACCTTGCTTGTAGC
Source organism: Silene latifolia (assembly GCF_048544455.1). Taxonomy (NCBI): domain Eukaryota; kingdom Viridiplantae; phylum Streptophyta; class Magnoliopsida; order Caryophyllales; family Caryophyllaceae; genus Silene; species Silene latifolia. The sequence goes on from NC_133526.1 coordinate 135,981,786, forward strand.
CTTGGATACCTATGATTTCTTGGGTAGAAAAACTAGCCCATGCATTGGGCACTCTTACTCCCTCCAACCGGTTTTTCCCTCACAAGAAGCCAAGGATTATTCTCTAATTATTCATTCATTTTTCATAACATTTTTAGTGTAAGAAAAATTAATCTCTCCATAATTTATGAAAACTTAAAGAGATAAATACACACAAATCTCTCCTCTTGGCCGAAAATTTTCAAGAGGAAATACACAATATTTTTGTGTCAATTTTATAGTAAGACTTATATTATTTCTAGTACAAAATAATATTAGTTATTAAGAGATTTCCTTGGGTATTCACATTTGGGAGAGGTTCTAATTTGGACCTTTTGTTCATCCATTTTAAGAAAAGCTCAAGAACTAACAAATAGGTGAATTTGTTGGTACCCATTTGATGGGGCATATTCTGCACCCGCTGACCGAGTCAACATATTGAGCAAGGTCAAAGCCAAAAGACAGCAAGTCAACGTATTAGACAGCCTAACCGACGCAGCCAGTCGGCATGTCACTTGGGTCTCGGTCTCGGCAACTAGCCAGCCGAGAGGCATATCCGCGTACTCACATCCAGTCCCCTCGGCATGGAGTCAACCAGGCCAGCCGGCCTGCCATGGGTCCCTCGGCCGAGGGTAGAACAGTCTTTCCACCTGCTAGCCACTTGGCAACTTGGCCACTACGTGACAAAAGGTGAAAGTCTATAAATACTCCACTTCTCTCATTGAGAAAAACTATCCGAAAACTATCCTAAAACTCACTAATAATCTGGTATAAACTCCCTTATCTCTCTATAATATATTTTGCCAAGTAACATACAACTTATCTCTTTAAGTTTACTGACTTGAGCGTCGGAGTGAGTACGCTCGGTACCAAGCCGAGCCCTCAGTTTGTTCATCTTTACAGGAGAGAGCGAAAGGAAGAGTCAAGCAACGACATCGTTCAACAAGCTTACGTGGTCACAACTCTGCTTCGAAATTACACCCGGAACAATTGGTGCCGTCTGTGGGGAACCATACTAAAAGTTGGTCACCTACCTTACAAAAAAAACAAACAACCAAAAACCATTCAAAGAGCTAAGAGGATGTCAAAACAACAAGAAGTAATTGTGAGTGACGAAACCGCATTCTACCAGGATGACGCGTTCCCTAATTCTGAGATCGGGCAGTCCCCCACCGGCCGAGTCATTGAGCCGGTGAAGTACGGGATGCCAAGAGAGCCAGAAACACCGCTGCCGACCGGCCAAGTCACTGTCATGGGACATGTGGTCGATGCAGCCAAATTGAAGCTATTCCTGGACCTAATGGGTGGTACGCCGGTTACCCTTGTCACGGCGACAGGGGCGGCAGCGCCTCCACAGGTGACCAGGGCCCACAAAGTGACTCCGAACAACTTGACCGGAGTAATACAAGGAGCTGGGCATGCAAGGACGCCGGCGGAGCCGTGGTGCCAGTGGCAGACCAAAGTCCATCCCCCACTCGCGGGAGGACAGCGTCGCCGCGCAAAACAACAAGGCCACCCCGAGGAATGAAAGAAGTCCGACTCACCAAAGTCGGATAAAAAGAAGCCCTTCCCGCCACGGGGAGAGAAGCCGGACTAAGGTTGCGAGGAGCCGATCGCCGCGTGTCATTCGACACGTGGTCAGACAGCCCCTCAGTGCCTATGTCCTCGAAGCCCTGCCCGACCAAACCGAAGCGCGCCTCTATCATACAAAGGGGATAGCGACCCAACCGACCATGCCGAGGCTTTCGAGTCGTACATGTCGGTATGGGAGCAGCCTGATGAGGTGTGGTGCCGAGTCTTCCCAACAACCCTGCATGGGATGGCACAGAGTTGGTACAAGGGGCTACCTAATGGCTCGGTGTACTGCTATGCCGACCTGAGAGACAACTTCATAGCCCAATACGCTTGCAACAAGAGAAGGGTCGTGGAGACATCAGACCTCCTAACTATCCGACAGGGGGAGGACGAGTCCCTCCGAAGCTATGTGAAGAGGTTCGACGCTAAGGTTCAGTAGATTCGTGAGCTGAACACCGAACTAGCGGCCTTCGCACTGATGAAAGGCCTCTCGAAAGGCGAGTTCAAATATGAGCTCATCAAGTGCGAGGACCTCAACCTAGACTCCGCCAGAAAGATGGCCGACCGAGCCGTAAAGGTGGAGGACTATCACAAGACCTGGGTAGGCCACAGCGAAGCTGGGCACCCAGAGAGGAGGAGCCGCCGGGACAACGTAGATGAAGGAAGTCGTGACATGAATAGGTCACGACCTGAAAGATTTAATAGGAAATGTAAACTCGGCGGGCGCCGGGGAGTTCGGGACCATACACCCGAAGCGGTACAATGGCGGTCTCACCTCCCCGGTCAAATCACCAGTAGAGGTCTTTGCCCTAAGTAAGAATGAAGGGCGAGAAATGGGCAAGGCCCCCAAGGCGAGGGGGACGGCGACACTAGCCGCTTCTGCGACTACCACGGCCAAACCGGCCATAAGACCGACAACCGTCGATCGGCGAGAACGCCATCGAGGAGCTAATCCGAAAGGGGGCCCTCGGCAAGTATGTAGCCGGAGGCCCTAAACAAGCTCGACGGGCGAATGTAAAATCGATATTCCAGCGGATGAGAGTGATCCAGGTTGTCATCGGAGGAAACGAGAACGGTGGGTCAGCTAATGGGCACAAACGGCACCTGAATGAGCTATACCAAGCCATCAACTTTGAGCCCAAAACAGCGATCCCCGCTTCCACTGTCCCCGATATAACCATCAGAAAGAAGGACTACGAAGGAGTCATCACCCCGCACAGCGACCCGCTCGTAGTCCACCTAGACATAGCCAACCACTTGGTCAAGAGGTGCCTCATTGACACAGGCGCCTACACGAACATCATGTTCAGGGAGTGCTTTCTCAATCTCGGTCTGAAGATTGAAGACCTGAGCCCCTGCACCAACCCACTATACAGCTTCTCTGGGGCCGGTCTGGTACCTCTGGGGTCAATCAGACTGCCGGTGATGTTCGGCCAAGCGGATGCGGCCAAAAATGTTTTGTCTGAGTTCGTGGTTATTGATGGCTCATCCGCCTACAATGTTCTCATAGGCCGAGTCACTTTGAGCTAGGCCGATGCAGTGATGTCCATCCGGGCCCTGACATTGATGTATGTCTCGGACCGGGGGGAAGCACAAAAGCTCGTCTCAAAGGACGAGAGAGGCGAAGTAGTCAATGTCCAAGTATCTGCCAGGGGGTGCAACATGCAATCCCTCAAAGTGGCGAAGAAATCAGAGAAGGGGAAGAGCCCATCCTTGCAGCAGAAGGGCGAACGGATGGATACTAACGTCGGCATGGTCGAAGGAGCCGAGACCGAGGAAGTGGAAATTGACTCAGAGCGCACCGTAACTATCGGTGCCGACCTGGAGCCAAAATTCAGAGCCGATCTCCTAGACATGCTGAGGAAGAACAAAGACGTCTTCGCATACTCAGCAGCCGAGATGCCAGGCGTGAGCCGGGAGGTGATCGTTCACAAGCTGAACGTACTCTCCACCGCTCGCCCTGTCAAGCAGAAGATGAGGAACTCCTCGGCTGAGAAGGATGAGGCCATCAAAGCCGAAGTAGAAAAACTATTAGAGGCGGGCTTTATCATGCCTTGTACTTACCCTGAGTGGCTAGCAAATGTTGCAATGGTGAGGAAGTCATCAGGGGCGTGGAGGATGTGTGTTGATTTTACCAACCTTAATAAAGCGTGCCCTAAATATTGTTATCCCTTGCCTCGAATAGATAGTTTAATTGACGCCACGGCAGGCTACACTATGCTGAGCCTGCTAGACGCCTTCTCGGCGTACCATCAGGTATTCATGGCCGAGGAAGACATGCCTAAGTGCGCATTCATCACCATACACGACACATACATGTATAAAATGATGCCGTTTGGTTTGAAAAATGCTGGCGCAACTTACACTAGGCTGGTGGACAAAGTGTTTCAAGATCAAAAAGGGCGAAACATCGAGGCTTACGTCGACGATGCTATTGTAAAAAGCAAGTCTGACAGCGAGCACTTGGCCGACTTGAGCGAGACATTTTGTTCACTAAGGAAATATAGAATGAAGCTTAACCCAAAGAAATGCAACTTCGGTGTCCGGCCTAGGTAAGTTCCTCGGCGTGCTTGTCAACGCCGGGGAATTGATGCCAATCCGAAAAAGTCCAAGCAAACTAGACTGCCGGAGTCGAGGAATCGCAAAGAGGTTATGACGCCGACCGGAGAATGGCGGCTCTTGCCCGCTTCATCTCTCGGTCGGCCGACAAGAGCACCCCGTTCTTTACGGTCTTTGAAAGGGAATAAAGACTTTAGCTTGGGGAGCAACGAGCACGCTTTTCGTGCAACCGAAAGCTCACCTTCGACCTGCCGACCCTGTCCAGCCGATCTTTGGGGGGAGACGCTATATCTATACTTAGCGATTACCTCGGCCACGGTCGGTCTGTGTCGTCCGGAAGAAAATAAGCGAAGACCCAATCTACTTTATCGACCATATACTTTGCGGGCGCCGAAAGAAATTACCCACCGATCGAAAAAGCGGCTTTCGCCGTCGTCGTTGCCGCAAGGAAGTTAAAACCCTACTTCGACGCACATCCCGTGACGGTCTTAACCGACCAGCCATTGGAGAAAGCCTTAGAAAAATTCGAAAAATCCGGCAGACTTATCAAATGGGCGGTGGAGCTCTCCGGCCGGCATTCGGTAGACAAAACCGAGGCCTTCGATAAAGGGGCAAGCACTCGCAGACTTCCTGGCCGAGTGCACATATCAAGAAGAATCAAATCCCGGTGTGTGGGAAGTATATACCGACGGGTCCTCCACGACGAACAGCTCAGGAGCCGGCATCCTTATCATCAGCCCTAACGGGGACGAGTTTGTGTACGCCTTGAAGTTTACCTTCTCGGCCTCAAATAACGAATCCGAATATGAGGCGGTGATAACTGGAGTCGAGTTAGCTAGAGCTGCCGGGGCGGAGCATGTTGTGGTGAAGACAGATTCACTCTTAGTCACTAATCAAATCAGAGGAGAGTATGAGGCTCGAGACGACGGGATGGTGAGATACCTGGAAAGGGTAAAAGCCGACACTGCAAAATTGAAATCTTTCCAAATACGGTGCATCCCAGTGTCTCGAGAACAACCGAGCCGACGCTCTCTCAAAACTTGCCGCTCAAGCATCCGAATGTCAGTCGAACCGTGCTGGTGAATATCAGGAATGCTAAAAGTATCACTGAGACCGTCGGCATGGTGGGCGACATCGAAGCCGAGACGACGTGGATGACTCCGATAATGAAATACAAACTAACAAAAGAGTTGCCGGACGACCGCTGTCTCTCTCAGAAGATAAGAAGGATCGCCGCAAGGTACTTGGTGTTCGAAGGAGAACTATACAGAAGGTCCGTGATAAGACCACTTTTGAAATGTGTCGGCCCAGCCGACGCAGAGCTCATACTGACAGAGATTCACGAAGGCATCTGCGGACATCACATGGGGGCGAGAACGTTAGCCCACAAAGCTCTTCGAGCCGGCTACTTCTGGCCGACCATGCTGAAAGATTCCAGAACAAAGACCACGAAGTGCAAGAATTGTCAGATGCACGCTCCGGTGATACATGCACCTTCCCGAGACCTGCAACCAGTACTTAGCCCCCTACCATTTGCACAGTGGGGGATGGATTTATTAGGGCCATTTCCGACGGCCTCCGGAGGAAGGAAGTACCTAATCGTCGCCGTTGACTAATTCACCAAATGGGTCGAGGCTGTCGCGGTACCTGCCAAGACCACGACGGCCGTAAGAAAGGTGATTTGGGAGAACGTCATAACTCGATTTGGGTTGCCCCAATTCATTGTATTTGACCACGGCCGAGAGTTTTGGAGTGACATGGTGATGAATTGGCTGGAAGAGCTCAGTATCAAATTTGCATACTCCTCCGTCTGCCCCTCAGAGCAACGGTCAGGCGGAGGCGGCTAATAAAACAATCCTGAACGGGCTAAAAAAGAAGGTTGAAGATCTAAAGGGAAGATGGGCTGATGAGCTACCCGGCGTCCTGTGGTCCCTTCGAACCACGGAGAAAGAAGCAACGGGGTACAGTCCATTCCACCTAGTCTATGGGTCTGAGGCCATCCTGCCAATTGAATCAGCGGTGCCGACATTCAGAACGCAAACTTTTGACCCAGTCGAAAATGAGGAAGGCCTGAGAGCCTCCCTAGACCTGGTCGAAGAAAGTCGAGACACGGCACGGCTCAACTTGGCAGTATATCAAAACCGGATGAGAAGAGCATACAACCGTAGGGTCCACAAAAGGGACTTAAGAGAAGGAGATCTAGTCCTAAGAAAGTCGGCCGCAACAAACAAAGGAAACATCCATGGTAAAATGTGGCCAACTGGGAAGGACCCTACAAGGTGGTTGAAGAAATGAGGCCGGGGACATACCGGCTGACAAACATGAAGGGTGTTCCTCTAATGAGCCATTGGAACACAGACAACCTTAGGAAGTATTTTGTATAGCGGCGGAGGTGTCCGAGACCGTTGTGGGCACCCCAACGCGTGATTATATCTTATGAAGAATGATCCAAGTTTTCCATCAAAATGCTCGTCCCCTCCGTAGTCGTACCAAGGTAGACGCCGCGGCCAAAGCCGAGCAGTCACGAGTAGACGCCACGGCCAAAGCCGGGCAGTCACTACAATTGCAGTTGATACTCGCGAAAGCGACCAACATGCTTAGTAGACGCCAACCGGGCAGTCACTACAAATGCGGTTGATACTCGCGAAAGCGACCAACATGCTTAGGAACGTATAAGTACAGTTGAGAAACGCAAATCTGACCGCCTCGGCCAATCCGGGAGTGGCAGAGGAAGCGATCAATATGTCTACAGATACGAACGCTGTCGAGCCGTAACCTCGATTGCCTTGGCCAAAGCCGGGAGTGACGGGGACACAACGACCGATACGCTAACATGTTCACAACAGCGGTTGGGAAGCGCAAATCTGACCGCCTCGGCTAAGACCGACAGTGGAGGAGGAAGCGACCGACATGCCAACATGTTTAAAAACGTTTAAGTACAATTGAGATGCGCCTTCTAACTGCCTCGGCCAAGCCGAAAGTACAAACGAAAAAGCGCTCAATATGTTGAAACGTAAGAGGACAACTTAATGGAGGCAAAATAAACAAACTTTATTGAAAAATGTTTACAGGTGAGGCAAAACAAAGTCGACGGCCGTCCCCATAGGGATAGCCTAAACACAACCTACCAAAGTTTAACAAACACAAAAGGTACAACAAAAGGTTACAGACATAAGACTTGAAGCGCCAAAAGGATGGCAGGGAGGAAAGGCTCAATAGTTGGCCCCCGAACAGCCTGAAGCTGTCTGAAGGGCCGGGTGAATCTGGTGACGACCACCCGTCTCCCTACGCTTGTTTCTGCTCGCCACCGGCAGCAGTAGCAGCATCACCATTTGTGGGCGGCCCAGAAGCCGACTTGGCAGCTTCACCTTCCTTTGCCCTCTCAGCTTCCTCCCTGGCCTCTTTCACCTTAGCTTCCCAGGCCGCCTTGGCCTCAGCTTCCTGAGCAGCCTTTGCCGCCTTTGCCTCCGCAGCAGCCGCCTTCTCATCAAGAAGCCGGTCAAAATCTTGCCACGGGAAGGAGCTTTCAGGAAGGAGCTCTTTAATTGCATCCCTGGTAGCATCTTCAGCCTGGTCCCGGTACTGGGCACACATGTCAGGGATGATGACGGTTTTCAGCGTCTCAATGTCCTTCTCCCTCTGGGCAAGGATAGCCTTTGTGTTCTTGTGCTCCTTCGCCTCGGTCAGATGCAGGGACTTCCATCTTTCCCTCTGATCAACCATGGCATTATAACCGCCCTGAAGCTTCTCTCCCTCCTCCCGCAGCTTAGCGGCGTCAGCCAACGCAGCCTCAACCTTGGCTCTCTCGGCTAGGACCGCCTTATCAGCTTTCTCCTTAAGCTTTCGCTCAGTAAGGAAGTCCTTCAGGGCGGCCTGGAAGTCTTTCTTCGACTTCTCGGCCTCCTTCTTAGAAGCAGCAAGCTCGACCCTAAGCCGTTCAAGCACAGGGGCAGCTTGAGCCATGACCTTTTCTTGCTCCATAATATGAGCGCCGGCTAGTTTAGTCCACTTCGCCAGCCTCTTGGACAACCTTGTGCCTTTCGCCACAAGCTGAGCGGGAGAAACCTTCTGGGATGAGGAGTCGGCGGTGACATTTTTATCGCCCGTCTGCACAGGCTGCTTCTCCAACTGCCGTTCAGTGAGAACGACAGCCGACGACGGCTGATCTACAAAAAATCCAGACAAAGCATCCATGTCAACATTCATTGACATGTCAGAGAGCCTGTCATCGGGAATGCCCAATGAACTCCGCTAAATCCGAGCCGTGGGTTAGATCCGTACCAGTCTTAGCCTTCTTGGGCGGAGGGCCTGACCCCCCTTTCTTTCCCCTGCCCCGTAATAAAGAAGCGGCAGCGTTGCCTCTTTTCTCTTATTTGAAGGAGGAGGACCCTCCACAACGGTGACCTCCTCTTCAACATCGACGAACACCTGCTCCTTTTGGATTACGGGGATTGAAGATTGAGCTGGAGTTGACGCCGTTGCCGCCGTAGACGTTGTCTTCGGTCTCCGGCGCGGCACGTTACCAGCAATCTGCGCTTGAGCCGCCGCCACATCCATTGCCTTCAACTGATGCTCCATAAGTTCGTGAGGGGCCGGTCTGCGATCACGTGGCGCGGCCTTAGGATGCAGCTCAACAACTCTCCCGTTCTCGTCAAGTCCCAACCTCTTGAGGACGGAGACAGGCAGTTCCCGGCCAAATCGGTCTGCAAAAGAAACGAAGCAGGAGTTAAGCAAAAGAAATAAACCAAGGCTCAAATACAGAAACATAAAAAGCAAAGATGGGCCTCATACCGACCCCACTCACCCTGGCTGAGGGCCGGTATGAGGCCGACGTGGCAAAGCAGCTCATCCTGAAGAACGATCTGCGTCGGGGGCATCCATCCCTTCGGCGTGCCATCCTTCTCAGCCTCAAACAGCCTCATTGCCCGCGTTTCGTCCTCATTAAGATAGACCTTCAAGGCGTCCATCTTAAGCTTATTCCGGGAGACATATCTGTCATGCTCCCCTTGATTCTAACACCGCAAATTGACGCGGCTCGAAAGGACCGGGCGCGGACGATCCTCCGGAACCTCGACGTATACCCACCGCCCCTTCCAATCCTTGCAAGATGTCAACTTGGAAACGGTAACATAACCCGCCTCGGTCAGATCTTTGTACCACTCCGTGCCACCTAGGGTAGTCTGCCGAAGATGGTGGAGCCGGCGGAAGAGGTTCACCGTTGGGGCCTTCCCTTTAAAAAGACATAACCATACAAAGCCAACAATCGTCCTGATGGCCAACGAATGCAGTTGGGCCATGGCGACATTCATGGCTTTAATTATGGCAGCAACGTGTTCATTAAGAGGAAACCGGAGCCCATACTCCAGATGTCTGATGTACACGCCGATACAACCCTCGGGAGGGCAACAGACGTCCTGATCACCCTCAGGAACCATTATCCTATACCCCCTACCGAAGGAGTAATGATCTTCAAAAAGGTCAGAACCGGAACAACTAGCGAACTTGTTCGTCCAAGCACGATCAGGATTGATCGAACAGGCGTCGCCGTGCCACGAGAAATGCGGCCTCTTTACGACAGAAGGGGTCGCCTCATCATCGTCATCATCAAAACCCTCCAAAAATTGCTCATCAATTTCAGGAGAAGGCGACTTGGGACCCTCAAACCCTATCGGGGTGACAACCAGTGGCTCATGTTCATCAGGATGCGACGGTTTGCCCCCCGGCGCAGAGGTACTGAGTTGAGCATCAGCAGAAGACATGGTGACAATAAATACTTAACAAATAAAAGTTGGAGAAATTTGTTTGTTTACCTTGGAAAAAGTGCTACGCCGAGTAAACGCTTTGAAGACTAGAGAGAAATTTCTTCGAAAAAAACTAAGAGAGAGGAAATTTTTTGAGAAAATGAAGTTTGATGGCCAAAAAACGGGGCACACTGCTCTATTTATAGAGCAAAGCCCATGAAGCGGACCAATCAGGGCAAAGCCCATGAAACGTCCACCAATCAATGCCAAGCCACGTGTCAAGCATGTAGCCACGGAATGTCAATCGACATACAGTTACAAATCTTCTTCGGCACGCTCCTTGGTATCTACTTGCCACCGGCCAGCTGATCAACCAAGCTTGGCAGCACCGACCGGGGGCAATCAAAAGCACACGGCACTCTCAACCTTGGTCTCGGCCAAATATTATTTTCTTTTCCACATTTGATGTCCATTACACATCCATGTGGAGGGGGGATACGGTACGGCCTGAACAGAACCAAGCCGAGGAAGAAGAAGCCGGGGAAGAAGTTCAACATGCGCAGAATACGCTCAACACTCATCGAAGGTCCATACCACGGCATAGACTACGATGGGGGCAAATTGATGGGGCATATTCTGCACCCGCTGACCGAGTCAACATATTGAGCAAGGTCAAAGCCAAAAGACAGCAAGTCAACGTATTAGGCAGCCTAACCGACGCAGCCAGTCGGCCTGTCACTTGGGTCTCAGTCTCGGCAACTAGCCAGCCGAGAGGCATATCCGCGTACTCACATCCAGTCCCCTCGGCATGGAGTCAACCAGGCCAGCCGGCCTGCCATGGGTCCCTCGGCCGAGGGTAGAACAGTCTTTCCACCTGCTAGCCACTTGGCCACTTGGCCACTACGTGACAAAAGGTGAAAGTCTATAAATACTCCACTTCTCTCATTGAGAAAAACTATCGGAAAACTATCCTAAAACTCACTAATAATCTGGTATAAACTCCCTTATCTCTCTAGAATATACTTTGTCAAGTAACATACAACTTATCTCTTTAAGTTTACTGACTTGAGCGTCGGAGTGAGTACGCTCGGTACCAAGCCGAGCCCTCAGTTTGTTCATCTTTACAGGAGAGAGCGAAAGGAAGAGTCAACCAACGACATCATTCAACAAGCTTACGTGGTCACAACTCTGCTTCGGAATTACACCCGGAACACCATTAATCCGAAATCATATAGTAAGATTGATGATTTCTTCTCTTATCTTATTTATGTTTGCATGCATAAGATCTAGCTTTTATTTTATGACTAAATAAATCTTTTCATATATGAATATGCAAATTAATGAGATTAATAAATTCTAACAAGCGGTATCATGAGCCTTAGGTTGTTTGCATGCAAATCGGTTTATAGTTTTTCCGAGTTATATGATTAACATATAAAACTAATTAATTTGGTTTTATGAAGATAAACCTAAAAATAACCTTGTATGTTAAAAGTGTATGGTCCTAAGTGATTTTTAGGATATTTTGGTTTATTTATGGATTTTAATGTTCATTTTATATAATATTGGCATTAAAATGTGATTTTTATGATAAAAATGTCATTTTTGGACGAAAAATAGCTAAACTTCGAAATTTTCAGTGTTTTTTGGATATGTTTTCACATATTATCTACTGATAGCCTGTAAATTTTCATGATAAAATGAGTTGTTTTGCTCGAAATATGGATTTTTCAAGTTAAAATCGTATTTAACTGGGTAAATAGGTTAATATGAGTTATATTTCGAATCTGGTCATGGAAATTTAGTATGTTGTCACATGCAATTTTACAAGATGTGTGTAAAATATTTGGCTATAATGAAGTCTTTATGCATGATTTATCAATTTTTGATGAAAAATCACATAAATAGTGACTTTAATTAGTAATAATGCTAAAACATACTTCATGACTAAGAAAAAATGTCACATATTGCATTTTATCATATATTTCAGATCTAAAAGTGAAAAGTTGATGAATATAATTTTTCTCATATTTTAGGGTCATAATTATTAAAACCGATAAACCGCAACATTGTTTTTCTCGATAAATTTTCGAAATTTTTAAGTTTTGAACATTATGAGTGTCATGGTATTTTTCCAGAATGTTCATGGGTTTAAATTTCAAATTTTGAAATTATTTGAAATTTTTATGATTTAATTTGAAGTTTATAGCATATTTTGTGTTTTTGAGTCCATTTATGAACAATATTAAGAAATCAAGTTTAATTATTGTCAAATATTAATGGAGACTAATTTTGAGTCCTAAGATGGTTAGGGTAATTAACTTGTACATAAATATGAATTTATGTAATTATTGTGATTTTAAAAGGTTAAATCACGCAAATCCGTAAAAACCGATTAATATACGATATTGGCTCCTTAAAGGCGATTTAGCATAAAATTTGGCATGTTTATACATATTATAATGCTGCATTTTATTTATGATTGTCATATTTTAATTTTATGTAATTTTTAATTATGTAATTTTACTTAGTATGACCTTAGTTTTAAATTGGTATTACCCGAAATGTATGGGAATATCGATTCGGTTGTAATTATTGTGATCTCGTATCACCGTTTTGTAATTTAATAGATTTATTTTATTTTAATTACAAATGTATAATAGGAAATTATGTAATTCATTTTGTAATTTATTTATTCCGGAGTTCCTTGAAGACGGTGCCACTCAAGAAGGCGATCCATTAAAGAAAGTGTTGCCTTGAAATGCGTGGCAAGACCGAAGTTCAAGGGACCAAAGGAGTTGGTTTCCGAATTTGTAATAGTTTATTAGATTTACTATTTTAGGAAGGCCATACTAGGATTTTATTTATGCTTTGCATTTTATTTATATGTTGCATGCATCGCTAAATCGCCATAACTAAAACATGCATTTATATCGAGTTTATCGACCGTGTCAATTACAATTATCGTAGTTCACCGCTTTAGTTCACTTAAAACGTGATAGATAATAAATTGACATGACCTCTCGCTAAAATAAACAATTGAGACTTAGCCTTACCAAAAAGTAGAAACCATGAAAACCTATTTCATGAGGGAGTGCACTCGGCCCTACCGGGGTACAAACCTTGTTATGTAGGGGAAGTGGGTGATAAATGTCTATCCACCGAATTCATGTTGATAAGGGATGAATCGGTCCGACCGTGCCCAAGTTGATGTGGATTTGGATCATGGACACATTTATTCGAAATTTGGATTGAGCTCAACGGAAATATTCGTGACCGTAGTCGCACGTGTTCCGGGCTAAAGATAAATATGAATGTAATTTTATCGACCAAGAGTTCTAAAAGTAGAATCGATTAAAGAGTTAATCCACCGAGTCATATTGATAAGGGATGAATCGGCCCTACCGTGCCCAAGTTAATATGAATTTGGATCTTGGAATCATTTATAATAGTTGGGTAGAGGTCAGTATATAAATGCTCATATCTTGTTTAAATTTCATTTACAAGTATGACTAAAAGACAAATGTTAATATTTCCTTTTCCTCCATACTTGTAGTTCATTACAATGAATCCATCAAACGCTACTACACCGATAACTATTGAGTCTTGCCACAATGTTTTTGACGACGTTTGCTTCAACAATGATTTCGACACTACTAGAGAACTTCATTTTGGGATAGGTTCGGATGAAAACATAAACTTCATCACTTCTTCTAAACCTCCTACTACTACAAGATCTCTTGTGAGCCGGTCTCAGGAAGACCGCCTCATAAAATCTATAGGATCTTTGTCTTTAGAAGAGAAAGATGCCAAAACTAGTGGGAGCCCAAGCAATCAAGTTCTTGCTTCCAAAGGCAAAAAGTTCAAGAAGAAAGGAAAGAAAGGGAAAAACTTCAAGCAAGTTGAAGATGAGTGCCATTATTGCTATGGCATGGGACATTGGCTTAGGAATTGTCCCGTATATTTGCGAAATATAAGGGAAGGAATCATCGTTCCAAAAGGTAAAATTCCTAAGGACATTTATGTCATTGATGTAAATTATACTTCCACTACGACATGGGTACTGGATACCGATTGTGGTTCTCACCTTTGTAATCATTTACAGGGGTTAAGAGACGTGAAGAGGCTTAGCAAAGGAGATGTGGATCTACGCCTTGGAAATGGAGCTCGAGTAGCGGCCGAATCCAAGGGAACTTATGTATTAGCTTTGCCTAATGGATTTGAGTTGTATTTACATAATTGTTTTTATGTGCCTACACTTTCTAAAAACATTATTTCAATCACTATGTTGGACATGGACGGTTTTTGTTTTGTCATTAAAAACAATCGTTGTACTATTTCAAGGAACGACTTGGTTATAGGCCAAGCTCCTTCCATTAATGACATTTACATTTTAGAAACCTCGAATCCGACTAATGACATCTACAACATTCAATCAAAGAAACTCAAATCAAGTGATCCAAATGAATCGTTCATTTGGCATTGTCGATTAGGTCACATAAACGAGAATCGCATCAAAAGATTAATTTCGACTAATGTGATTACACCATTTGATTATCAATCATATGGAACATGCGAATATTGCCTTCTTGGCAAGATGACTCGTAATCCTTTTAGCGGTAAAGGAACACGAGCCAGTGAACTATTGGGACTCATACATACCGATGTGTGTGGACCAATGAGTATCACCGCTCGAGGAAATTATGACTACTTCATAACCTTCACCGACGACTTGAGTAGACATGGGTATGTCTATTTAATGAAACATAAGAGTGAAGCTTTTGAGAAATTCAAGCAATTTCAAAATGAAGTAGAGAACCAATTGAACAAAAAGATAAAAGCACTACGATCCGATCGTGGTGGAGAATATCTTAGCCTTGAATTCGATTCACACTTGAAAGGTTGTAGTATTATATCACAACTTTCTCCACCTGGAACACCACAACTCAATGGTGTTGCCGAAAGGGGAAATCGAACCCTACTTGATATGGTTCGATCAATGATGAGTCAAACCGAGCTACCAAACTCATTTTGGGGATTTGCGATTCAAACTGCAATTAGATCTTTGAATAATAGTCCCACAAAGACAATCGAAAAGACTCCATATGAGATGTGGACGGGAAGGGTTCCCAATATATCCTATATGAAGATTTGGGGATGTGATGCTTACGTCAAGGCAAAGACCGACAACAAGCTTGCCCCAAGATCCGAAAAATGCATCTTTTTAGGTTACCCCTCGACCTCTCGAGGATACTACTTCTACAAACCTCAAGAAAACAAAGTGTTTGTGTCTTGCGAGGCTGTCTTCTTAGAAAGAGAATTTATTTCTAAGAGACAGAGTGGGAGAAATTTTGAACTTGATGAAGTTCAAGAGCCACAAACTGAGTTAGAGACGCCAGAAGATGTCCCTTCATCGTCTAGCACGATTGTCCCTCCTCCACTTAGAAGAACGGGCCGAGTTATTCGCCATCCCGATCGATATGTGGGACTTATCGAAGAAGATGGAACACTCGATGTGTTGCTTTTAGAAAGTGACGAGCCCACCACCTACAAGGCCGCAATCTCTAGTCCAAATTCCTCCTTATGGCTTGAAGCCATGAAGTCCGAGATGGATTCTATGCATGAAAATCAAGTTTGGAACTTGGTGGATTTACCTAAAGGGGCAAGACCTCTTCAATGCAAATTGATTTTTAAGTTCAAGAATGGCATAGAAGGACATGATGATGTCTACAAAGCTAGGCTAGTGGCAAAAGGATTTACCCAAGTCCAAGGTCTTCATTATGATGAAACCTTCGCCCCCGTGGCCATGCTAAGATCCATACGTATTTTGTTAGCGATTGCCGCATTTCATGATTATGAAATATGGCAAATGGATGTCAAAACCGCTTTTCTAATTGGGCATTTAGAAGAGGAGGTGTACATGATACAACCCGAAGGTTTTGTCGATCCTAAAAATCCTAACAAAGTGTGCAAACTTAAGAGATCCATTTATGGTCTTAAGCAAGCATCTAGTAGTTGGAATCATCGATTCGATCATGTGATAAAAGAGAATGGTTTCACTCGAAGTGTTGAGGAACCATGTTTATACATGAAATTCAGTGGGAGCAATGTTGTGTTCCTAATCTTGTATGTTGATGACATACTACTCATTGGAAATGACATTCCAATGTTGTCTTCTGTTAAGAAGTGGTTAGGTAACCACTTCCAAATGAAGGATTTAGGAGAGGCACAACGCATATTAGGTATCCGGATCCATAGAGATAGATCCAAGAGGATATTGGCACTAAGTCAAGAATCTTATGTTGATAAGATTCTTCGACGTTCAAAGATGGACAAATCAAAAGGGGATTGGTACCTATGGTAACTGGGACAATATTGAGCAAGTCTCAATCGCCCTCCGAACCCCATGATGTTGAACGCATGAAGTTGATCCCTTATGCTTCCGCTGTTGGATAAATCATGTACGCCATGATATGCACACGTCCTGATGTCTCGTATGCCTTGAGCATGACGAGTAGATATCAAGAAAATCCAGGTGAGAGTCACTGGATAGCCGTCAAGAACATCCTTAAGTACTTGAGAAGAACTAAGGATTCTATCTTAGTGTTTTTAGGAGACACCGAGCTCCGTGTTAATGGTTACACGGACTAAAGTTTCCAAACGGATAGAGATGACATGAAATCACAAGCTGGTTTCGTTTTCATGGTCAATGGTGGTGCCATTAGCTGGAGAAGCTTCAAGGAAGTCAGTGGATCATGGATTCAACAACGGAGGTGAGTACATTGCAAAGATCGAAGCGCCAAGGAAGTCTGTGTGGATCGAGCAATTCACGGAAGGTCTAAGAGTAGTACCTACCGCCAATGATCCCATCACTCTCTATTGTGATAATAGTGGGACGATCTTCCAAGCTAAAGAGCCAAAGTCTAGTAATAGATCTAGACACGTACTTAGAAAATATCATGTAATTAGGGATTTCATTGAAAGAAAGGAAATTACGATATGTAAGGTTGGGACGGATGATAACATAGCTTATCCGCTCACCAAGCCTTTATCGCAGGCTGAGCATGATGGACATGTTGCGTCGATGGGACTCAAACGCATGCCAGTTTTATGTTAGATTTTGATATGAAATAAAAGAGTTGTTTTATTTGATCATATGCATAATCACATTTGTCTTTTGTTTTTCCATTACTTTGTCATATTTAAATGGGTTGTGGAGACAAGATTGAACCTCATTAAAGTGAACTAAATTTACATAGTAATTGCCCATAGTCACTTATATGAGGTGACGTCTTGAAGTGACTAGATTGTGATGCGATTGATGGCAAGTTCAAGTGCCATAAAGTCATATGAGAATGACTGGTCGATCACATAGGCATCATTAGGAAAACACTTTGTCGGGCTAATGACCGCTTATAGAGTTCTGGCAAATTTATACAGCCTGGTCATGGCGAGAGCTACTATAGTATTCTAATGAGTCGATTCTTTTGACTAAAGGCTGTTCGCTTAAGGTGGCACAGTTTCAGATTAACTTTGATTTATGTTACTACGACCATCGTAAATGGGGTCAAATGGGCATATTTTGGGTTATGATGGCTGTGGCTAGTCGAAGGGAATAAGTGCGATAGGAATTGTCCACCCCTTGTCAGGGTTATAACAATATCTCAAGGCCACTCGAGGAGAAATGAACTGGAAATGCGTGGCCATGCTCGGAAGGTATCTATGGTAGATAATTCCGATCAATCAGTTATTATCCAGATCGAGGAAACCACTCTCGATATGATCACTTGCAAGTACGACCTGAATGACACCTTGCATTGAGTCGGAGATAGTAAATAGGACAAGAGAATTGGTGACGCACACTTATCGAGGATAAGTGGGAGATTGTTGGAATATGTGTCCTCCGACAATAATGCGATCACAACTGTTGATCATGATGATCACATGTTTAAATCTCATTTTAAGAATACATGTGGGATGTAATATTTTACAGTCAACTGGTCCACACATATCGGTAATGATTGACTGGCTAGAGTTTGACATTACTTGTGCGACGGTGATCAGTTGATCCCCTTAGGTCATACCTATAGGGAATTACTCTTAATTGATTATTTAATTAATCGTATGCCGATACGAGTTAATTAAATTGCTTAAAATTGATGGATGATTTTGTGGGTAAAATTAACGTGTCTTATTGTAATTCGATTATATTAGATACGGTCTAAGTAATTGAATTGTTTTATTGCTTGGATAAAAATTATTGTTTACGAAACAATTGAAATTGAAATTGAATGAATAATTTATTATAAATACAAGACGTTGTAATTTATAATTTGATAAACCGTTTTGGTACAAGTAATTACGAATTACTAGTCGATTTTGTATATGACATATTTTATGAGTATGTTGATTTTTAATATGTTAAAAATACATTACAATTTCATATGTCAAGTAACATGTCACCTATGTTACAATTGACAAATGACAAAAAAATAAAATGGACCTCCCATTTTATCAAGTGTACCGAAATGGGAGGGTTAAGGTCTTTAAAATTGTGTTAATTATTTTTAAGTGGAAAACACAATGATAAGACCTTGCTTGTAGCCTTGGATACCTATGATTTCTTGGGTAGAAAAACTAGCCCATGCATTGGGCACTCTTACTCCCTCCAACCGGTTTTTCCCTCACAAGAAGCCAAGGGTTATTCTCTAATTATTCATTCATTTTTCATAACATTTTTATAGTGTAAGAAAGATTAATCTCTCCATAATTTATGAAAACTTAGAGAGATAAATACACACAAATCTCTCCTCTTGGCCGAAAATTTTCAAGAGGAAATACACAATATTTTTGTGTCAATTTATAGTAAAACTTATATTATTTCTAGTACAAAATAATATTAGTTATTAAGAGATTTCCTTGGGTATTCACATTTGGGAGAGGTTCTAATTTGGACCTTTTGTTCATCCATTTTAAGGAAAGCTCAAGAACTAACAAATAGGTGAATTTGTTGGTGCCCATTAATCCGAAATCATATAATAAGATTGATGATTTCTTCTCTTATCTTATTTATGTTTGCATGCATAAGATCTAGCTTTTATTTTATGACTAAATAAATCTTTTCATATATGAATATGCAAATTAATGAGATTAATAAATTCTAACAAAATGAGAAATTGACAAAATAAAATGGTAGTCCATTTTATATAAGTGGACCGAAATGGTGGAAGTGTGGTGGATTGTGGTTATTTTATTTTAAGAGATAAAATAAGATGTAATCATGGCTACTCCTTACTAGCCTTACAACCTACACCACTTTCTTACACACCTATATTTTTGATAAGAGAAAAAGAAAAGCAAAAGATGCTCTTTTGGCATCATGTTGGCCGGCCACACTACTCTTATTTGAGTAGTGTTGGTTCCTTCATTTTCTCATTCTTACACCACCATTCATTTCTCATGCATACTCTCTTACTCATATTCATTTCTCTTCCATCAAAACTTGAGAAATCTTGATTCAAATTGTTCAATAAGATTACTAATATTATTAGTGTAATATATGAGTATTAGTAATCAATTTTAAGGTAAACTACTAAACAAATATCTAGCAAATATTATTTAGTAGAGATAAGAGATAATCTTGGGTGCAATCAAGAGGAGTGGCTTCTATACTTGAAGTCTTTGGAGGATCATCCTATTACTCATCATAGCTCAAGAACAAGTGAAGATAGGAGACCTTACTTGTGCCCACAAAACCGAAACTAACAATGTAAGGGACATTGTTTTCTTATAAATCTATTATTTTGTTATGCATGCACTAAATCTAAAGAACAAATAATTAATGAGTTAATTAGTTCACTATTAGAGGAGTCTAATAAGAGGTAAATAAACGTATTGCAAGTGGTATCAGAGCATAAGGATGTTGCATGCATAATCGGTTATTGTTTTTTCGAGTTAAAAAGTTAACATATAAAACTAAAAATTCGCGATTTATAAGTATAAGCCATGAAATCATCATTCATGTTATATATTCTGGTCCTAAAATGGTTTTAGGTCATTTTTATGATTTATGGAAATTTATTGCTCATTTTAATGATTTTTGGTCATTTTATTACATTTTTATGACTAAAATGGGAATTAAAATGTTAAAAATAGTTAAACTTAGTCTCTGACCTTGAAAATTTTATATGACCTCACATGCATATTTTAAAAGTTGCGTGTAAAAGCTCGTGTTAATTGGATTAATATTGCATGATTTATGATTTTTATGAGATAAAAATGGATTAAAAGAGGTAAAATGGTTAAAAATAGTTAAATTTTGAATTAGGCTGTAAGATTTTAATATGTTGTCACATGCATAATTTAAAGAGTGTATGTAAATTTCGAGATTAAATGATCTCTTTTAGCATGATTTATGAATTTTTAGAGTAAAAATGGCATAAATAGTGACTATTTTGGCATAAATAGCTAAAACGTATTGCATGGCATGAGAAAATTATTTTAGGTTGCATAAATATCCCAATAATCATATCTAAGGTTGTAAAAATTATTGGATTAATTTTTTGATACTTTAAACATTTTATGAGATAAAACCGATAAAATGCAACTATATTTTCTCAAAATTAATTCGAAAATTTTAACCATATTTTTTTTTGACATTATGAGTGTCATGGAATTATTCCAGAATGTTCAAAAATTTAAAATTCAAATTTTGAAATTTTTATAATTTAATTTGGATTTATTTCATAAATATTATGATTTTAAGGTCAAAAAAATGAGCATAAAATTAAATCAAGTTGAATTATTGTCAAAAATTGAGTGATGACTAATTTTGAGTCCTAAAAAGTGTTAGGATAATTAACTTGAGCTTAGATGTGATTTAAGTGTTAATTAGTTATTTTAAAATATTATTATCACGCATTTCCATGAAACCGGGTTATATATATACGACATAAGTTAAATAGGGCGATTTGGCACATCATTTGGCATGATAGGTACATATTATAATGCTGCATATTTCAATTATTGAATGTCTTTTATTTATATAATTTTGAATTATGTAATTTTATCTTAGTATGGCCTTAGTTTAATCGGTATTACCCGTAATGAAAGGGAATATTGATTCGGTTGTAATTTAATGTGATCTCGTATCACTTTATTTTATTAGTTTTTCCATTTTACAAATGTATAATAGGAATAGCTTTGTATTATTATTATTATTATTTGTAATTATGGAGCATCTTCAAAGACGGTGCCATTCGGAAAGGTGATCCGGCGAAGACGGTGTTCTTGGGAGGCGTGCCAATTGAAGATTCAAGGGACCAAAGGAGTTGGTTTCCGAATATGTAATAGATTATTTTATTTTCTTTTTTTAGGAAGGCCATACTAGGAATTTTATTTATTGCTTTGCATTTCTTTTAATATGTTACATGCATTGCCAAATCGCCATAACAACACATGCATTTCATATCGAGTCATCGACCGTGTCAATTATAATTATCGTAGTTCACCGCTTTAGTTTACTTAAAACGTGATAGATAATAAATTGACAAGACCTCTCACATATAATAATTGAGAATTAGTCTTGCCAAATAGTAGAAACCATGAATCCCAATTTCATAAGAGAGTTAAGCCGGCTTTACCGTAATACAAACCTTGTTACGTTGGGTAAGTGGGTAATAAAAAGTTATTACATCGAAATTTGGATTGAGCTCAATGGAAATATTCGTGACCGTAGTCGCATGTGTTCCGGGCTAAAGATGAAAATTAGAGTAATTTTTATCGACCGAGAGTTCTAGAAGTAGAATCGATTAAGGGGTTAATCCACCGAGTTATATTAATAAGGGATGACTCGGCTTACCGTACCCGTATTAATATGAATTTGGATCTCGGAATCATTTATATAGTTGGGTGGAGGTCACTATATAAATGCAATACTTGTAGTAAAATTTACGAGTATTATTAAAACGATAGATGTTAATTATTCCTTCATTTTCCGTTTTTGTAGTTAAATAATACACAATGAATTCATCTAATACTCCTTCACCAATCACCGTTGATACATGGCTCCAATCATTTGATGAAAAATACTCCGAGTATGACAATGATACGATTAGAGAATTACGCGTTGGCATTGGTCAGGATGGAAATTTTTGCTTCTTTACCACCTCCACTCCACCCACTCCAATATTATTGCCCACCACCTTGGAAAGAAAGTCTTGTGAATAAAATCTTACAAAACCCAAGGCATCCTTGTTTGAAGAAACAAAGAGAAATATTAAATTCGGTGGGAGTTCTAGCAAGAGTGTCCTTGCAAATGAAAGGAGTATTGGTTTTAATAAAGAGAAGGCAAAAATGGGCGAGAAACCCAAACCTGATTATAAATTGGAAATGGATAGTGGGACTACCAAGACCAAGACCAAGAAGGGTGCCAAATCCTATGAGGAATGTCATTATTGTAATGTCATGGGCCATTGGAAGCGAAATTGCCCCAAGTATTTGGGAGATATCAAAGTTGGACTTGTTACTCCAAGTGGGACTTGGAAATGTGGAAAAGCTAAACAAGAGTGATATGAATCTCCGACAAGGAAATGGAGCTAGGGTAGCCGCCACTTCAAGAGGGACTTATGTACTTGTTTTAGCTAATAACTTTGAGCTGTAATTTACATAATTGTTATTATGTACCCATTTAGTCTAAAATATTATTTCCATTTCTATGTGAGACATGAAAAGATTTATATTTTTCCATCAAAGACAATTGTTGTATTTTGTTGAAAATAGACATGACTGTGAGCCATGTCACTTATCTTAATGATATACAAGTTTTAGACACTACCAACTCAATCAATGATATCTACATAATACCATCCAAAAGACTCATAACTTGTAATCCAAATGATTTGTACATTTGACTTTTTCAATTAGGTTACATAAATGAGAAACGCATTAAAGGCTAGTGTCGACTAGATTTAATGAACCATTTGATTTTCAATCATATGGAATATGCGAATCTTGTCTCCTTCGCAAAATGATTTGCACTTCCTTTACTAGTAAAGGGACACGAGCAAGTGATTTGTTGGGACTAATACATGCCGATGTATGTGTTCTAATGAGTATCACCGCAAGGGGAATTTATGACTACTTCGTCACTTTTAACGATAATTTAAGTAGATATGGGTATATTTACTTAATCAAATATGAAGTGAAGCATTTGAGAAATTTGAAAAATTTCTAAATGATGTAGAGAACCAATTGAACAAAGTACTAAAGCATTACGATCCGATTGTAGTGGCAAAGATCTAAGTAATAAATTTAATTTATTAAAGATGGATTATGACCTAGTGTCATTACCCATAAGATCAAATTAATATGAGTCGGTTTGAGTCTTTGAACTCAATTTTAGGAATTTGCAATCCAAAACGGACAAGTAATTCTAAACGGATGGTCAACCATGAGATACCTAGAATAGAGAGTCTATTAAACATATGACATGGATCAGACTAGCATATTACATGAATCAAGCTGCCATGATAGGGATGGCCTTTTGAAAGCTGATTCATAGTCTAGAGAAACTTCTAATACTCCACCATATGTATGTTTGTGACTCACAATGCTATCTCTGAAGAAATGGATGTATTTCTGAGAGATAGAGTGGGACTAGATTGGATCGTCACAAACATGTCGTATAGTTAATGTGTTACTTTGTGAAAGTAATGGGACTATAATCTATAAAGATAGAGTGGGATTAAAGTTTAGTGGGAGTTTAGCGCACATGTCGTATTGTTAAAATATTGCTTTGTGAAAATAATGGTATTATGACCTTATTCCAAATCGATCTTGTTACAAACGAGCCAGAGCATTAAAATCTGAAAATTGTTACTCAAGAGTAGATTTACTTTAAGGCGAGGGTCTCTTTATAGGTAAATAGAGCTTTAGAGTACTTAAATGCATAGATTGACATAAAGATGTTAATCAAGATAAATTATGTTAGGAATTGCCGCATTTCAGTTTCATGAAGAATGGCAAATAATATTGAAAATTCACTTTTCTAAAATGGAAATTTAGAGAAGGATGTGTATAGAACACAAAATCTTAGATAAAGATTTAAGAGTCCTAACATCTTATGCGTAGCTTTCCTAAGTGACCCTATAATGGTCTTAAGCAAGCATTAAAGGATTATACTTTTTGTTCATGTGATAATAGTGAATGGTTTCATTCACATGATTGAAGTATCATGATTATACATGAAGTTAAGTGAGAGCCAGAATCATTTTTCCATGTCTTATATATTGAAGACATATTACTTATTGAGAATAATGTACCAATGCTCTCTTCTGGCAAGAGTGATTGGAAGACTAGGAAAAAGTGCAATATACTTTAGATTATCGAATCTATGTGAGAGCATATTGACATAGAGTTGAAAGTCTTAAGAGGATAAGATCTTTCGTATCTGTTATACATCAACAAGGTCAAATAGGCTATTCATGTTAATGAAAGTGGAATTACTATGATGGAGTCATAGTCATTCATTGAACCTATTAAGTTGTTGATCACATGTAATCGATTTCTAATGTTTCCGCCATTAGAACGATCGTGTATGCCAACAGATGCACAAGCTGTGATGAACAATGTGCTTGGGGCATGATAAGTCAATAACAAGATAATTCCCATGATATGGCTTGTGAAAACCATAAAAAAAAACATCCTTGAGATTCTTGAGAAGAATTAAGGATTCGTTCATATGTTTGGATGATAAACTAAGTAATGTGTTGAAGAGTTGCACAAACTTTAGTTTCCAAATAGAAAAGGATTTGTTGAAATCCTAGGATATCTTATTGACTCTGGAGTATGAAACTAGAAAAAGTGTCTTAGTTTCGCGCATTGCAAATTCTACAAAAGGAATCTAAGTAAGTTGTGACAAAATGGTCAAAGTAGGGATTAAGGGTGAATCCCTCAACAAATGACTTTATCACAAGTTATGCAATAACAGTGGGAGCATCTTTCAAGTTAAAGAGCCCGAGTCTAGTAGGAAGTCTAGACAAATACTTACAGATAAATTCAAGTTATTAGAAATAACATTGAAAAGAAAGAAATAGCAATTGATAAAGTTGGAATATATGGATATAGGGTATATCTGTTTGCCAAGCTTTAATTGCATTTTAATTAGTGTTAATAATACACTAAAGATTATAAGATATGAAGTAGTAATAGTGTATTGAATATTCATATATATGATAATCGCATTTATCGTTTGAGTTTTATTAAACTCACCCATTACCTTGTCGTATCTGAATGGGTTGTTGAGAACAAACTGAACCCCATTAAAGTGAACTGGATTGACATGGTATTCGTCCCTAGTTACTTATATGAGGTGACGTCTCGAAGTGACTAGAGTGTGATGCGATTGATGGCAAGTTCAAGTGCCATAGAGTCATATGGGATGACTAGTCGATCACATAGGCAGACTGTATGGGACACTCTGTCGGGCAGTGACCGCTTATAGAGTTCTGGTAATTCATAATGCCTGGTCGTGGCAAGAGATACTATAGTATTCTTATGAGTCAATTCTTTTGACTAGAAACTATTCGCCCAAGTTGGCACAAATTTCTGATTAGCTTTGATTTATACTCTACGATTTCGTAAATGAGGTCAAACTGGGTATATTTTGGGTTATGATGGACTGTGGCTGAACGAAGGGAATAGGGCGATAGGAATTGTCCACCCCTTGTCAGGGTTGTTTGAAATCTCAAGGCCACTCGAGGAGTAGTTAACTGGAAATGCGTGGCCACGCTAGGAAGGTATCTATGGTAGATAATTCCGGTCACACAGTTACTCTCCGGATCGAGGAAACCACTCAAGATATGATCAAGTGTAAGTACAACCTGCAAGACACCTTATATTGAGTGGGAGATTGTAATAGGACAAGAGAATTGGTGACGCACACTTGTCTCGGAAAAGTGGGAGATTGTTGGAAAATGTGTCCTCAACAATAGTGCGATCACATGATTTAATATCATAATTAAAGCTCTTATTAAGAATACGTAAGGGATGATTCATTTATATAGTCAACTGATCAACATTAATCGGTAACGATTGGCTTGCTAGAGTTGGACGTTACTGTCGTGGGACGGTGGTGGTCAGTTGATCCCTTAAGGTCACACTTAAAGGATAATGCCCTTATCTGTAAAGTTGATTAATTGTATGACGATACGAGTTAATCAATTCCTTAAAATTGAACAATTCATTTGTGAGAGAGAATATATTTATCTTATTGTAATGGGATTAAATAAGATTTATTTTAGTAATAAAAATGCTTTGTTACTAAAATTGTTTATTGTTTGAGAAACAATAGAAATAAGAATGAATGGTTAATTATAATTACAAGATGTTGTGAACTATAATTATATGACCCATTTTATTTATGTGATCAAGTATCACTAGTCAATTTGTTGTATGTAATTTAATTAATTTATAAAATGATATTTATGTGATAAATATGCATTAAATTAATTAATAACATGTAACATACTACATGTGACATATTGTGTGACAAATTGACAAAATAAAATGGTAGTCCATTTTATATAAGTGGACCGAAATGGTGGAAGTGTGGTGGATTGTGGTTGTTTTATTTTAAGAGATAAAATAAGATGTAATCATGGCTACTCCTTACTAGCCTTACAACCTACACCACTTTCTTACACACCTATATTTTTGATAAGAGAAAAAGAAAAGCAAAATTTGCTCTTTTGCCATCATGTTGGCCGGCCACACTACTCTTATTTGAGTAGTGTTGGTTCCTTCATTTTCTCATTCTTACACCACCATTCATTTCTCATGCATACTCGCTTACTCATATTCATTTCTCTTCCATCAAAACTTGAGAAATCTTGATTCAAATTGTTATTAGTGTAATATATGAGTATTAGTAATCAATTTTAAGGTAAACTACTAAACAAATATCTAGCAAATATTATTTAGTAGTGATAAGGGATAATCTTGGGTGCAATCAAGAGGAGTGGCTTCTGTACTTGAAGTCTTTGGAGGATCATCCTATTTCTCATCATAGCTCAAGAACAAGTGAAGGTAGGAGACCTTACTTGTGCCCACAAAACCGAAACTAACAATGTAAGGGACATTGTTTTCTTATAAATCTATTATTTTGTTATGCATGCACTAGATCTAAAGAACAAATAATTAACGAGTTAATTAGTTCACTATTAGAGGAGTCTAATAAGAGGTAAATAAACCTAACATGGACAAGGTAAACAGAAAGGTCGGCTATATCTTCTGGAAGGGGCAAAGGCTATTCAAGCTCATGTGTCGAAATCAAATAATGGTGATGTCGAGATTTGGCATCGTAGATTGGGGCACCCTTCGCGGAGAATAGTTAATTTATTACCTTTTATTCATAATAAGCGTGACGGTAGTACTTTCTAAACTTTGCGACATTTGTTTACGTGCCAATCAAACAAGGGAAAAATTTGTTGTCAGTGAGAATAAAGCTAAGACGATTTTTGAATTAATTCATTGTTATTTGTGGGGTGATTATCGTACTCCTTCATCTTGTGGTAGTCGTTATTTTTTCACATTTGTTGATGATTTTTCTCGCGGAGTTTGGGTCTACTTAATTAAGTCGAAAAGTGAGGTTTTTCAACTTCTATAAAATTTTTGTTGTCATGGTTAAACGGCAATTTAACATGGACGTTAAAGTAGTTCGTACTGATAATGGTACTGAATTTACGTGTTTGCATTCATATTTTGCTGCAAATGGTATTTTACATCAGACTACTTGTGTTGGCACTTCGCAACAAAATAGAACGGTGGAGCGGAAGCACCGTTATATCCTTAATGTGGTGAGGGCTTTACGGTTTCAAGCCGGTTTACCCATTGAATTTTGGGGCGAATGCATTTTGGCCGCAGGTTACCTTATTAATCGTACACCATCTGCCCTTCTTCAAGGGAAAACTCCTTTTGAAGTTTTATTTAATAAGTTGCCTGTTTATGATAATTTACGAGTTTTTGGTTGCTTATGTTACGTTAAACACCCGCGTCGTGATGGTGACAAATTTTCGTCACGGAGTAGACGATGTATTCTTGTTGGTTATACCTTCGGTAAGAAGGGTTGGGAGGTGTATGATTTGGAGTCCAAAGAATTTTTCATCTCACGTGACATAGTTTTTGATATGTCCGTTTTTCCTTTCTACCATGATACTTCTACCCCTATACAACAGCCTATTTTGGATGTACAGGAGGTTGACGGAGTTGGTGAGTATATTTTGGGTGATGTCGGGGTTGATTCAGGGCCTCGGAATGCGCCTGAACCGGGCCAGGAACAGGGTCTGGACGCGGGAGGAGAGAATAGTGAGCAGCCTGGTGATACTTCGGGAGCTCTGGAACCTGAATATGGGAGAGGTAAGCGGCCTCATGTGCTGTGGTCTAAGTATAGTGAAACAGAGTATGTCACCGTTGCAGCCTGTGTTAATGATGCTGCCATCAAATATAGCCATCTTTCACGTCACCTAGGCCAATCGTCATCTTCAGGTATGCCGTATCCCTTAGCACATCTTCTGTCTTGTGATAAATTTTCTTTGCGGCATCGTTCATTTGTGGTGGTTGCAGTTGATAATTGTGTTGAACCCTCATCTTTTCGTGAGGCTATGAAAGATGAGCGATGGCAAGCAACGATGAACCTTGAAATTGATGCTTTGATTCGCAATGGTATTCGGGACATCGTTGATTTACCAGCTGGTAAGAAAGCTATCAAAAATAAATGGGTTTATAAGATAAAGTTGCAGGCAGATGCTTCGGTGGAGAGTTATAAAGCTCGACTTGTTGTGCTTGGAAATCGACGGGAGAAAGGGGTCGATTTTTTTGAAACATTTGCACCCACTGCAAACATGGTCACTATTCGAATTTTTCTCGCTCTTGCTGCCGCACGGAATTGGGAATTGCACCAGATGGATGTGCATAATGCTTTTCTTCACGGAGATCTGGCAGAAGAGGTTCATATGCGGTTACCTCTTGGCTATTCTGTGAGTGCGTCAGGCAAATTTTGTTGTCTTAAAAAGTCGTTATATGGTCTCCGCCAGGCCTCTAGGTGTTGGTTCGAGAAATTATATACTTCCCTTATTGCCTATGGTTTCAAGCAGTGTATGTCCGATTATTCTCTTTTTGCTTATATTGCGTCTGGTGTCGAAGTTTATATTTTGGTTTATGTTGACGACCTTGTCATAGAGGGTAACAACACTGACGGTATTCATCGGGTCAAGGAGTACCTTATTTCTTGTTTTTATATGAAGGATCTTGGCATTTTAAAATACTTCTTGGGTCTTGAAGTTGCTCGGAGCAGTTCCGGTATTTTTCTTTGTCAGCGCAAATATGCGGTGGATATATTGACTGAGACCGGGTTAATTGGCAGCAAGCCCGATGTTATGTCAGTTGAACAACATCATCGTTTAGCTGTGCCCACTAATGCTTTGATCACTAATCCCGAGTCCTATCATCGTTTGAATGGTCGTCTCATTTATTTGACTAATACGTGACCGGATTTGTCGTATAGTCTGCATATTTGATCACAGTTTATGCATCAACCGAGAGAGTCCCACTGGCACGTGGCACTACGGGTTGTTCGTTATCTTAAACGCAGTTCTAGCCAAGGTCTATTATTTCTGTCAGATTCCTCTCTTGAGTTGTCCGTTTATTGTCATGCAGATTACGCCAGTTGTCTGTTGACGAGGCGATCTTTAACCGCTTATTGTGTGTTTCTGAGGGGGCTGCCTTATCTCTTGGAAAACCAAGAAACAACCGACTGTTTCTCTTTCTTCCACTGAAGTTGAATATCGTGCTATGGCAGCGGCTACTTGTGAAGTGAAATGGTTACGAGGCGTTTTGCATTTCCTTTGTGTTTCCATTGCTAGTCCTGCGTCTTTATATTGTGATAATAATGAGGCTCTCTATTTGGCCCGCAATCCCGTTTTTCATGAATGGTCTAAGCATATCGAGGTGGATTATCATTTTGTGTGAGATGCGATTCAGTCCGGTTTGATTTCTCCCACTTATGTCCATACTTCCGATCAAGTAGCCGATCTCTTGAATAAAGCCTTGGGTGCGCGTCAATTTTCTTATTTGTTATCCAAGTTGGGCGTGTTGTTGATCCCCATGCTCCAACTTGAGAGAGAGAGAGAGAGAGAGAGAGGGGGGGTTACGATATTAATTTGTGTAATATCGGTTTATATGTGTGTAACTTGTGTAATATCAGTTTAATAATGTGGATTTAAACCGGTTAATAGCATCTTTATTGGTTAGCCATATTTTATCGTAGCTTAACTCGTCATGTAATTATTTCTAGAAACCTTGTTTATAAGCTACATACCCTCACAATGGTGAGCTACATTATCTTGTAGCTTGAATAAGCTTACTTTACAAAACCAACCAATAAAAAGCAAGCACCTTGAAATCAAGCATGTAGCTTGATAGAGCAGGTGTAGCTTTCTAACAGGTCGTATTTTTTTTACTCCAATGGTAAGCAACCTGCCTGAAAACTTTAATAAATTACAAGTAGGTCGTTTGTTGTAACTATTGGAGATGCTCAAATAAATGGACCGACACCAACTTTGAACAGACGGTCTCTCATTAAATTATTGACATACCACTTTTGTTATATCTATTTTTGTACTTTCGTACCCCTTTTATCATTGATTGTGATTCAAAATTTCTCTTTTATTTGGTACATGTTTTCATAATTATCGAACCTATTTTATTATATATTTAACCATTTTTATTAGTACCTCATTTTATAGTATTCGTACTCATTTTATTACTTTTTGTTCCATTTTTTCATCAGTTTGTAATTGGTGACCCGATTGTATGTTTTACTCCCTTCATTGTTCTTTTTTATATGTCATTCAATAAAATTTTTTACACTTTTTAAGAAATTTTTTAAGGGTGATTATATAATTAATTAGTTAGGCATTTAATTAAAGTTTAATGGGTACACCACCGAATGATAATGACAGTTAGAGGGGCAAGGAGTGTAAGGCAAAAGAGAAGTTTGAGTAAGGGCAAATTTAGGGTGCGGATTTTTTTTGGACGGAAAGAGTACGCATTATATTAAAAAAAATTAGAGTTTCCGAATACATCAAGGGGAAGGGTCTGGAGAAAGAGGCCTAATAGCCGACATGAAGTCCAAAGTACAAGCACGAATTACAAAAGATGGGGCATAATCCCAATTAAAACAACCATTGCAAGAACTATTCTCTTTGATGGAGAAAGTAGCAATCGCATCCGCCACATTATTGGCCGACCTCTTCTCAAACACGATCTTCAAGCAGGGTGAGTCCTTCAATTATTCCCTACACTCAATTATAATATTAGCATAAGGACCACAAGGGGGATCATTACTCAAAATAGCATTGACAGCATTAAGACAGTCCGAGGCTATCAACAAATTATCCATGGAGAAATTAAAAAGACGCAACCCTTCTCTAAAGGCGATCACCTCATAAATGAATGAATTATGGGCAACCAAGCGAGTATACCACCCCCGAACCCAAGAGCCAAAACTATTCTTCACAACACACCAAATGCTAGCAAAAGGAGAAGAGGAGGAGAAAGCCGCGTGAACATTAACCTTAAGCCAATTATGAGAGGGAAGGGTCCAGCTACTCGGGTAGCGTAAGGCGGAGGGGCTGTCAGAGAATTACGGGTAGGGTTGTGAGGCATGGAAAATAGCAGTGGCCCAGGAGGAGGCATAGTCAAAATGACATCGAACAAAGAAGAAGAAGGAATGGGGGAAGAATGAGAGAATAAGACATTACACCTTCTCGTCCAAAGCCGCCATATGGCAAAAGTGAAAAGGGTAATCCACGAAAGGTCAGAGGAGGTGCAATTTTTGTGGATCCAAGGTTGTGTAAGTCAAGGGAGTAAAAAGATTGGTCCAGTTTGAAATGAGAGCACATATCGGAAGCAAGACTACAATCCTTAAGGATATGAAAGGCCAATTCATGAAGAGAAGGGCTCCCAGCAGAAGGTGCAAGAAGAGGAAAGGATAATGGTTCATTTGAAAAGGGTGAAATTACGAGGAAGTTTATCCCACCAAGCTGACCATATGAATACTTGTTTGGGAAGGGTAGCAGATCCCATAACCAAATCATGTCGATCGTAAAAGAGGAGGGGTGACAAGAGGGATCAAGGAAGGAATCATAGGCATAACCTAATGAAAATTTATTCATTGGAGCAAGGGAGGTAGTAAGAATGTTAGGTCTACTAGAAGAGGGGAGGGGTATTGCAAGAATGGTATTGCGAATAGGATCAGGAAGGAAGAAATTCAGGTTGTCAAGATTCCACTTCCCATTGGAAATAATAGAGCTAAGCTTTGCATCGACGGAAGAGGAGTTAAAAAGTCCGTATATGCTCTCCCTAAGGGGACCACAACTGGACCATGGGTTGCTCCAAAGGCAAATGGAGGATCCGTCACCAATGGACCAAATAAGACATTTTCTCAAGATGGACCAACCGGTTCCAACATTCCTCCAAATGTGAGAGTCAACACTAAAAGAAGACGGAGATGGAGTCATGTATTTGCTTCGAATGGTATTAGAAGCCAATGAATTCTTATCAAGCATTAGCTTCCATCTCAATTTGGTAGAGAAAGGATTATTAAGGGGTCGGGCAACTTTGATTCCCAGTCCTCCAATTAAGGGGTTGGGTAACCAAATCCCAATTGGTGAGATGAAACTTCTTAGAAGAATGGCCAGACCAGAGGAAGGAAAGGGTGAGCTTATAAATATCACTCAAAATAGAGGAGGAAAGATGGGTGCATTGCATAATGTGAGAAGGGATGTCATTCAAATTAAGTAGATTTTATCAAACAAAGTCTGCCCGCTCTAGACAAGAACCGGGTTTTCCAATTGACAAGCTTAGATTGGATGTTATCAATAATGAAGCGAATATCAGATTTCTTAGGCTTATTCCAATTAAGGGGAAACCCCGGGTAAGTGTCAAGGTTCTTAGTCGATTTAATACCTAACGAGGCTTCGAGCATGACAATATCCTCAGACGAGGTAGACTTAGTGTAACACCCCAAGAGATTGAGAGGAACTTTATCCCACATCGGAAAAATAAGGAGCTTATGATATGTTAATAAAGGATTCCACCCACCACTTAGTAACAAGGCCTTGTGCTTTTGAGCTTAAGTGAGGAAAAATAACGGCCCAAACACTACGCCAAATAAGACCTTCAATAATAGTCAAATAATGCAATTACCGTTATTAAATAGAAACACGGAACCGTTATTGCAACGACTGTTGTTAAATATATACCACGGTTGTATACAAACACGCGACCGTTATATAACATCAATAACGGATCTATAACACCGTTATCACAACTCAAGAACCGTTATAAAACTGTTGTTAAATATGTTTATGGCAACGAGTATACTTTTAAGAAACCGTTATTAAATATTAATAACGGTTTCAAACCCGTTATCATAGTTTACTCTTGACAACGGTTTAGTGGTTCAAAAACCGTTGTTAAATATTATATATGATAACGGTTCATTTCGTTATCTTATTTAATTAAATGTCAAAATTTAACAACAGTTTTATTGCATGCTAAACCGTTGTTATATTTATCAGTTGATGAAACTTTGACAACGGTTCTTCTTAAATAAACCGTTTTTAATATTTTGAACTCAACAACGGTTATCGTTCGTTATCTTATATTTTTGGCGGTTTGAATGGGAGGGAAAAGATGTCAACGGTTATTTATCTAAATAAAACCGTTGTCAAATAATTGTTTGCAACGGGTTGTTTTTAACCGTTATCGTTTTTAATTTTTTTTTTTAAAAAAATGATTTTAGCTTGTTGTAGCAGCTGCTGAAATGCTATTTTTTCAGCAGCGTTTGTAGCAGCTGTTGGAATGCTATTTTTCAGCTGCTGCTGAAAATAGCATTCCAGCAGCTGTGCACTGCAAAAATTCAATCCTGCATCAAAATATTACACCCCGTTATCAATTAAACTTAGTTTCAAAACAGTACAAACTGGATGATCAAAAGCCATAAAACACAACTTCCTCGAAAAAACAAAAGAAGGCAATACACAATGGCTCTATATATATACACATACACACGTACATAAAGCATGAGAAAACTATTGAGACTCCGCTAATGAAACAACATAACTGGCCCACATATTTCTCATCTGATTGATGTCCTCTGGTGAATATTCTGGGCTTTGTTGAGTATTAGTGGAAACTACAATTCAAAAAATATATAATCAAAATAGATTTAATACATGGAAGTATACAGAATTGAACTCAATTTACGTCCGAAATAGTTTTTAAATCACACTAACCCATATCGGAATGGTAGAAAGTTTTCCGTCGATAACCTTCCACATGGACTGACAAACGTAAAAGGCGCATTGTTTGTCGTCTGGTGCTTTAGGAGACTATTTTATAAATCACACACAAATCAGCTGAATTAGATAATCAACCGCTCGCATAAACATTAATTAAATAATACGAGTAATTATTAAGAATACACTTACTATTGGCGTGATAAAATTGGGATCAGTGTTGCTTTCATATTTCCCAAGTGGACATAATCTTTTTTTTTTTTTGCTTCAAAAACACTAATTCATAAATATACACACATGCCATTGTTATTTGCATATATATGGCTCAAGTCATACAATAACAAATGACATTATTGAAGGTTGTAAACTTACTCAGTTATCATCCTTACACAACCGTCGAGGGTTTGCCTTCGCGAGAGTCAATCCAAGATAATCGTTTTTGTTTCTACTTGGATTGCCAGTAGCACCCAATGCTTCCTATTCATTTTGGGACATTGAACTGTTAGTTCATTTACACGCATTTAAGCATGTTAATAATAAATTTATAGAACCGTGATTCATTACAATAATCACGTACTATACATACATATTCTCATTGTAGGGGGCAAGCCATAGTTTTTTGGACGACATCAACCGACGAGCGATACTATTGATTTGTTCTTCGTATGAAATTTTGTGCACAGAGAACGCCTTAGGACTCAAGAATCCGTAGGCATGAATTGGGACCTTCCACTCAGCGAGCTGATTATTGAGGTACCTATTATGCCACATGGAACGAAGATTGTTATTGTAATTGATAATTTAAACAAACATCATTATTCGTAAATGGAAATGACTAAATAGTTTTATTAATAAAACTTACTTCATCCAAATCAAAATGTGAACAACATCTAAATTGTCAAGGTCGAAAAATTCCATCAGTTGCTTCGGGTCCAGCATGGCTATATCAGTTGCGCCCATAATTTCCTCTTCAATGTTAATCATGACTACATCCCCTGTAGGTGACCTCTTTACAGCCAGGTTGTACAAAGCCTTCAGCGAAGCAATTTTCATCTTTTTCTTATATTCACACGATTCATAATAAGAATCATAAGCAGACTTGACTGCAACAACTTTCGTTAACGTAGCAGTAATTGCTTTAGCTGCCATCACGACTTTTCTTAAGTTCTGCAAATGTAAAGATTAAAGTACTTACGATATGTTAATATTCGTACCCTAATCTATTTAAAGAACAAGTAATAATTAACGTTTGCATATAGGTACCTCGGGGATGACAACATTGATGAGGTTGGCAGGCCATTGCACATAAGAGCTTAGGGCTTCTTTCAAATAAGTGACCTCCTCATTAGGAAATGGTACTTTTACTTCCCCATACTCGTCTTTATATAATTGGGACACTTCCACTTTCCTGCAATTCGGACGAAGGGGTATACCATGAATCTTAACTTGCTGAAGCCGGTCGTAATTGAACACGTATCCCCTGGCAACAACAACTTTCTGTTTCCCCTGTAAATAGGACAGACGACAAGCCACCTTGCATTCGCCCTTCACGTCAGCTTTAATAAATTAGTACACATACATTCACTACCTTTAATAAATTTCATAAGTAAAAAATGTGTATGATATGAATAATTATAAACTAGCGGTTATTACCTTTTTCGGTGTTGAGAAGAACATTTGATCATCAACTACCTCCACCTGTGTCACGGCCTTCCTGACATCCTCTTCCTCTTCAACTGCCTGGTATCAATCCTCGGCTCCCACTTCAGTCTCCTTTCCCATTTCCTTCTCCCTTGTTATGTCATCCTCTGTTTCCTTCTGTACATTAATACTTGTCCATCTAACACGTACTGATTTTCCCATGATATTTGTTGCCATTGTTGGCTTTCCAACGGCTATTTAGGATTTTTTTTTCCTAATTCTAATTCTATAATACCCCTTAATTCCCACATTAATCCTCACACTTTCTCAACTCTCTATCTTAATCTATTCTATATTTCTCTAAATTCAAATTATCAAGTTTTTATTAATTAATTTTAAGTTAGAATATAATAGATTACTAGTATAATAGAATTATCTTATTAATTAATTATTATAAATTTATAATACATATTAATTATTGTTATTATTAAAATTTTAAATTAGTGATATAAAAATGGAAGAGGGAAGAGATTATACTCCGGAAGAAGTTGATGCAATGTTTGCGTCTCAAGAGGGTAATATATTTTATTTCCGTTTTTTAATTATTGTTAATTTCGTTTTTTAATTATTGTTACTTTTATTTTTTAATTAGTGTTACTTTTGTTTTAATCTTGCATTTTAGTAATATAATCATCTAATTTATTTGAATTTTTGTAGGTTCTACCCATGATGCACATATTGAAGAAGAAGCGACTCAAAGTAAAAAAGGAAATAAGAAAGTATCATTTGTATGGAACTATTTCGTGAAGGTGAAAGACGCAAAAGATCCGAGGAGTTGTCATTGTGTATGCACCGTTTGCCGTGATGTGAAGAAAGTACACAAAGATTTTGCTTGGAAAGTTGGAAGTGGACTTGGAAGCATGAGTCGTCACTTGAATAGTGAGCATGGTATAACCGGAAGTGGTGTTGCTAGCCAAACTCAAACTCAACTTAGCGGTTTCATGAGTAAAGAAGCCGGTGGAGGTAAACCTTTTTTTTATAACCAAAAGGCTATGATTGGTCATTTGGCTACTTTCGTTAATCTTGAAGAGTTGCCTTTTACTTATGGTGAAAGTATTAATTTGGAAAATTTTAATAGGCGAGCATTACAACCCGCTTTTACTCATGTTAACCGTCACACTTTAAAACGAATTACTATGGAACAATATAAAGAACAAAAAAAAGAATTAATTGAATATTTTGCTAATTATGATGGTCGAGTAGCATTAACTAGCGACACATGGACTAAAAAAAAAATGATCCGTTTTTGTGTGTTACCGTTCATTGGATTGATCATGATTATTTTTTACAAAAACGTATTATTGCTTTTGATATCATGGAAGAAAAACACACCGGTTATAATCTCTTTTTGCGTCTTAAAAAATGTTTAGAAAAGTTTAATTTGTCTAAGAAAGTTTTCTCCATCTCATTTGACAATGCATCGGCTAACACTAAATGTATTGAACATGTTCTTGTAATAGATAATTTATTGCTAAATGGCGAACTTGTGCATATTAGGTGTTGTGCCCATATTA
The DNA here is from genome assembly GCF_048544455.1 of Silene latifolia. Lineage (NCBI taxonomy): Eukaryota > Viridiplantae > Streptophyta > Magnoliopsida > Caryophyllales > Caryophyllaceae > Silene > Silene latifolia. The sequence continues at coordinate 136,019,253 of NC_133526.1, forward strand.
TAAACTTGGCGGCTCAAGAAGGAGTTACTTTTCTTGCACCACTTATAAAACCAATCAAAACTTGCATTAATTGGATTAGAAATGCTAGATCGATGAAAACACAATACAAAACATTGTGCAAACAACATGGGTTAAAACCCAAACAATGGTCCACCGATTGCCCTACTAGGTGGAATTCGACATATAAATTGCTTAACCAAGCTGTAAAATATAAAGTCGTTTTAAATGAGTTATATAATAGTCACCAACGTTACGACCATGTAATGCTTGATAATAGTATGTGGGTAATTGCCGAAAATGTTTGTAAACTATTTGAACCGTTTTACAAAGCCACCAACATTTTCTCTCTTGTGTATGAACTAATGTGCATTTAGTTATACTTGAATGTTTAAAAATCGTTCTTGCATTTTCTAAGATTGAAAAGGCCGAACCATGTTTAATACTTGTGATAATTGATATGAAACAAAAAATGGATGAATTATTTTAGTACTTTTCCACTTATATATGGTGTTGCTTGCATATTAGATCCGTGTGTTAAACATATTGGTTTAAGAAATAGCATAGAGTGTTATTATAATTTGCTTGGTGTTGAATATAATGCTCAAAATTATGTTGATGATTGTAATGTTTTACGTGAGTTGTCTAAAATTTATGCTACGGTTAATGACGAGTCTAGTAGTGATAACCCTCCGGCTCAAAAGAGCGCTCGGTTTGACAACGAACTTCATTCAATTTTATTCCGGAGATCGTCAACACAATCCTCCACTACTATTTGCGCCACAAAAGAATTGGACGATTATTTATCATATCAAGTTGAACAAAATGATAAGGATTTCAACATCCTTCTTTGGTGGAAATCTCGTTCCATACAATTCTCCTTACTATCAAAAATAGCTAGAGACGTGCTTGTTGTTCCTGCTTCTACGATTGCGTCGAAGTCCGCTTTTAGTGCAGGTGGAAGAGTTTTAGATGACAGAAGATCTAGCCTAGCACCTCGACCGTAAAGATGTGTGTGTGTGCAAAAAATATTGGGATCAAGCCAAAATAAGACGTCAAGGGGCAACGGAGTACGACCCATTAGAGGAAGACGATGGGTCATCCGAGACGAGCTCTCCAACCTAGAAAGCTCAAAGTCATCCACCGCCTCCAATTCAAAAATAGGTAAGTCAGGTAAGTAAAGAACTACGTGGGCTTTGATTCTTCCGATTTCCGACCAAGATACGTAGGCAACTTAATTATTATAAATTTTGAAAATTTTTCAAAAATTTATAATAGTAAAGTTCAAGCCCTTTATTTCCCCCCCCCCCCCCCTCCTTTTTCCCCATAAAATGATAATTAATCACTTCAATTTAATAATAATAATAATTAAAAAAAAAAAGGAATACCAACGTTTAAAGTTGGCAGGCCTCACCAAATCCCAAATCACCAAATATTCCCAAATTTCCAAATTTTTGAAATCTGTACACTTAGTTAATTTCCAACTTTTTGAAAATTTTGAAATCTCTACCAACTTTAAAGTTGGCAATTTCCAAGAATTCCAACGTCTATTTTTTTGTTTTTTGTTTTTTTTTTTAATTTTCCTAATTCTAATCCTATAAATAATCCCTCAATTCCCACATTAGTCCTCACATTTTCTCAACTATTCTATTCTACATTTTTATAAATTCAAGTTATTTAACATCTAAAAAAAAAAACATGGTTCGGGAACTATTCGTATGGAGGTACTTCCACAAAATGCCCGATCCAAATATGTCTAATGAATTCAAGTGTATTTGCAAGGTTTGTGAAGATAATAATATTACCAAATACTACAGATAGAGAACCCGTGAAGGCTACGACGTCATGTATCGTCATTTGAAGGTGGCCCATGGCATTACTCGTGATTCGTGAATTATACCCGTGATATTAAAATCGAGTCATTTCAATTTCAATTATCTATTCCGTCGTTATTATGCAAGTCAAATAATTATGTAATTTAGTTATGGAGTTATCGAATATCGAATGTATGTCGTTTCTATTAAGGAATAATATAAAATTTTTCGATTACGTATGAAATTCCGTCGTCACTATTTTTTTTAATAATAAAAAAAAAGAATAAAACAGGCCCCAATCTGGCCCAGCCCGCCTCCAGCCCGCCCCTGGCCTGGCCCGGGTCAGACTCGCCTATAGCCCGGCCAAGCCCGTGCCCCCCCGGCCGGTTCAGGGTCTAGCCAGGTGAGCCTGGCCCGCCCCCGGGTCAGCCCGGCCCGGCCCGAAACCGGCCCGATAACAGGTCTAACTCCGACTACCAGTGGTAGGAGTGACATATTTATTCAACCTTAAAATTTTCTCTTTGATGTCCTTATCATATTCAGTTTCCGTCTTTTCATTCTTAGGAGCGTGACCTTCCACCCAAGCGTCGTGACGACTCAATTTTCCAAGCTTTGCCTACAATTCATTCATCACATTGATATCCTCTCAAAATATGTATGATTACTAATGAACATATATAACATCCGACTAAAATACCTAATAGTCTAATACTATAAGAATTATGTACTTACAAGTTTCTTCTTAATCAATCTATAACCACCTCGGGAGCCGTAAAAGACGGTCTTTTTCTTTGAAATGTTCGCCTTGTTCCTCTCACTCATAGCCTTCATCAAATAAATTGTATCAAGAAACGTAAGCATGACCAAACACTAAACTAAGTTTACTTCTTTACTTATTATTATGATTAAGTTACCTTAAACTTGTCAGACTGCCTATAAGCGATATAGCTATCCCAATGGTCCTGACTGACATACGGATACTTCTTTTTTGGTGGGTTCTTGTTCATCTCCCCGGTTTTCTTGTTGAACAAGTGGTTCTCAACAATATTTAACTTCCAAGATCTGAGGGCTTCCCCTGTCTTTTTTTTAGGTACTTATCATACATTTCGGGGACAACGTAAGCTAACTGCATATATGATGAGCATAGTTGGTATAAGTGTTTCGGCTAATACACATATCAAGCAGTAACTTAATTTCAGCAAAAACATTTATTATTGTATATACATACCTTTATTCTGTTTATTAGCATGGTGTTCCGTATTTTACTTAGTTCACTGATACGCGGTGTACCGAGAGGCACATACTGTCTTACACAACAACCAATCCAACTCGCAAAATACCCGGCATACTCACCATATGGCAGCCCCATATCTTTATCCCACTGTAAAGGATTAAGTATCTTTGAATTGATTGCTTCTAGGGAAACCATGTGGCGCATTTGACCCGCAGTGTGTTGCAAATTATTCTCATCACCTGAGTCGTCGCCTGACGCATTTCCATGATTTATTTTCCGCTTTTGGACCATATCTAAAGCAGAAATTAATAAACAAATAATAACAATGTATACTTATAATAACAAACAAATCTCTAGAGAGGAGGGTTTATTACTTCTTTAAAGAGGAGAATCCGGATTGATCTGGCGGCGACAATGGCGATGATGACGATGACTGCGACGGCGATGGGGTAGTCTGGTGGTTGAGGGGAAGCTCAATGTTTGAGGATATTATGTGGGGGAGGGGAAGCTCAGATTATATATGTGTGAATAATACAACACTTGCAAGACCTTGTTTATTGGAAAGTAATAAACATGGTATAAGAAAAACCGTTGTATTTTGTTCCCAAACAGACAACGGTTTTGTTTGAAACCGTAATTGATTAGTACTATCTACAACGGGTTTGAATAACCATTGTCTGTAATATTTTCATGTTGTTTGATTTTCCCGCCAAGAAATAAATAATCATTTTTATATACATAACAACGGCCTGAACTATTATAACTGTACACGTCCTGAACAACGGTTTGGGTATAACCGTTTTACTTTATATTTCATTGTGTTTGATTTTACCGCAAAGAAATAAAGCATCATTTTCATATAGATAAGAATAGCCTGAACCGTTATAACTGTACACGTCCTGAACAACGGTTTAGGTATAACCGTTTTATTTAATAATTCATTTTGTTTGATACGATTTTTCCCTAACCCGCCCGATGCAACAGCAGAAAAAGTTTACAACATCAGTTTGATATATAACAACAAGATAATAATTACACATGACGTAAGATATCTTGATTGGATTGCTGATATTTTCACGGCTGCCGGGAACGTTTTTTTGGATTTGATAGTCTCTTCATTAACCCAAATACCTTCATCATGATCATCCCGTGTATATATGTTTGGAATGTTAACATTTTCAACATCATTACCAAATTCCGATATAGCACTGTGATCAAGTCCTTCAAATTCGACGTCTTCATCACTCGGAATTCGGCGATGGCAAGATAGAACAACTGACCACTTCTTATCCATAGGATCGGTAACATAAAACACTTATTTTGCTTGTGACGCTAATATAAAAGGATCGTCCTTATTTCCAACCTTGTCAAAATTTACTAATGTGAATCCTAAATCATCCTTTCTAACACCATTGTTGTTGCCAACCCACTTGCACCGAAATAGAGGTATCTCAAAATCCATGTAGTCTAAAACCAATATCTCTTGAATAACTCCATAATATTGCATTGTACCCAAAATAAGATTTTTATCCTTTGAACTAGCAAAGTATATTGCCTCAGAATCTACGCAAACTCCACTGTTTTGCATTGTGCTTGCCTCATCTTGAATGTGGGTTTAGAAAGTGTACCCATTGATCGCATACCCGCTATAAAAAGTTGCACGAGCATCAGGACCGAAAGCGAGATGTCGTAGGTTGGTTGGGCAATCATCAATTGGGTTGTCATCATCGAAAATAGTATCCTTAAACCAGTCACTAAATTTCTTGTAATGCTCAGTTGCATACCACCTTTCGTTCTTATAAGGGTGTTTTCCCTTAAGGTAACTCTGGTGTTCCATATTGTAAGGCTGGACATGATCATCGTTAAATATAACGTATGTATGAGCTCTATGTCGCATGTCAGATGACATATCCTTGGAAACACGACCCCTTACACCTTTTCCATTCATCCAGTCACTATGACGATTCGTAGGAGCTCCAATTAACAAATCCAAGGAGAGGTACGCGTAACAATACGAAAGAGCTTCATCGATAATTGCTCGCTCAACAATACCCCCCTCTGGACGATACCTATTAGAGGTGTAATCCTTGTAAACTTTCATCAATCGTTCGAATGGGTATTGATATCTCAAATACACTGGCCCGAGATACAAAACCTCCCGGTCTAGGTGGACAGTCAAATGAACCATGATAGTGAAAAATGAGGGAGGAAAATACATTTCAAACTGACAAAGACTGGTGATGAGGATCTCCTGCAAAGTTTCAACTTCATCGGGATCAATGACTTTACTGTTGATTGATTTGAAGAAATAGCAAAATCTAATTATAGCATGTCGAACCTTTGGAGGTAGAATGGAATGAACGGCCACAACTAGTAGTTGTTGCATTAATGTATGACAGTCATGTGACTTTAAACTAGTAAGTTTTAGGTCCTGCAACAAAATAAGGCTTCTAATATTAGATGAATAGCCCTCTGGCACCTTAATTGTAATACCCGCCCTTTTTGAGACCCTTTGACCAACGTTGACTGACCTTGGGAGCGGGAATAGCCTTAGAAGTGAGTGCCAAAACCATCTTGGGTTGCGTGTTAAGAGTGGTACTCGATAGAGTAGAGGCTACTCGATCGAGTAGCTAGGTTACTCGATCGAGTAGGGGGCCACTCGATCGAGTATGTTGGGTACTCGATCGAGTACCGAGTTTTCAGCGAGGGTTTTATATCGCGTTTTGTTAAATCCGCATATCACTTCCGCCACTTTCCTCCTATCCTTCAGTCGCCTCTTTCCTTTCCCTTCACCTCAAAACCTCCATGGAAGCCTCTTTGAAGATCCTTGTGCCTTAGGAGAGCGTCACTTGAGTCGGGTAGCGATCTTTTGCTGAGTTTCTCCCTATAGGTATGTCATAATCATCATCCGTGCCCTTGTTCTTCACAGTTAGGGTTTTCTTGTTAGTAATAGATAATTGTATTGTGGCTATAGGCTTTGCTTGGTCGCTGGATATGTTGTTAGTCGGCATGGATTGGTTGCAGTTGCCTAAAGGTAGGTTCGCCTACTTAGTTTCTGTAGATGGTCTAGTATGTCGGTCGTTGTGGTTATATTGTGATTGCTTAGTATCGTAATTGTATTGTGACGGCTGTGATTGTGATTGTGGTTGTTGTCTCTGTTTCTCGATATGCGTCTCGGCTGAGTGGGGTCACTTGCGGGAGTGACTTCACGCCCTAGTTTCGCCCTCCATGGAACCCGCCACGGGAGGGGATGTGCACATTAATGGACTGGGTTATCGCTCATTATGAGGAGCGAGGATTTGGTGGGAACGGCTGTGGTCCCCCACTGGCAGGGCTGGTCCAGTGGACAGTCAGTGACAGAGTTGGTTGGGTTATCGTGATTGTGTTTGAGACTGATAGCATTGTTTGTATTGATAATTGTAAGTTGCCGTTGTCGTATCTTATCTCAGTACTGACCTTGTGTGGTTGTTTGTTTGTTATGTGTCTGCCGTGATCCCTTATGGTGAGCAGTCGGTCTTAGCATGTGTTGATGTTGTTGATAGCTGGAGTCCGGGCAGGGATGAGTCTTCACGAGATTCGATAGTCATAGCGAGTAGTCTTTGAGTTGTATCTTTCATATCGTTCGTTGGTTTAAACCGCTTGTAATACAATATAATAGTTCTTTTATCGACATTTGATTATTATTATCCTCGGGCAACCGAGATGGTAACGCCCTTATATGCTAAGGAAGGCCTAGTTAAGTCTCCTCTGAATATGGGGGTGTTACAAAGTGGTATCAGAGCGACGATTTTGGAACCTGTAACAAATGAACATAATGAACGTAGGGAGTCTAATAAAATGAACCTGGTGTATGTGTAATGGGAGCCCAGCTGATGCTAGGTTTTAGGTGAGTAGGCGCCCTCATTTCAAAATCTTGGCCCCATGATGCTTAAGCCAGTCACATGGTACGGGAATGTGGAGTCCGTGTGTATATGTGTGACGTGTATGCTAATTGTGTCGGAACTACTTGTAGTTGAACCTTAGTTAGAATTAATAAGGATGTAATAGCTGTATTTGGGCCGTGTTTAGTGAAGAGTTGGCATGATTAGTGAGCTTGTATGATGATTTTTGAGATACGTGACAAAAGTCTATTCGATAGAAATGCTTGGGAATGTGAATGGGTGCGCTATAATAGAAGGATGAACATGTTGGTGTTTGCTTAAGTTGATGGTGACGGTAGTCATGTGCGAGTCTATAAACCCTGCCGTGAGTACTATGATGATAGTTATAGTATAGTTGAGTTATAATTCGAGACATAGCACATAGTAATGCGTTTATGCCTTATTTGTTGGTTGAAATTTTTCCGCTGCGTAATATTTGATTCGTGCAAGATGAATTGCTTATGATGGAATGTAAGACATGATAGAATAATTTGTTTTGAAAAGTATGTATTTATATGATAAGTGAAAGAAAGAATTGATGTTAATTATACGCTTCAAATTGAAGTGAACACGAGTTTAGTAGTAACAAGTAAAGTAAGTTTAAGTGTAATATGATGGCGTGATTATGTTTATAGAAGATTCGATAGCAGGTAAACCGAGTTGGGTAATTTGTGTAGCGTAATATGACGAACACTTTAGGATTTGAGACGATACGATATGCGTGAGTAGTGATGGTAATGCGCGAGCAAGTGCGATAATTGGTACCGAATTCCGAACTTGGTTTGGAATCGACACACATGTTGTTTTGCAGGAATCTTCAAGTTACTTCGTATTTCTAACCAAGTACTTAACTATACTTGACCAAGTGCGAGTGCTTACTAGACCGAGTAGACCTCACTCGAACTAGTTAGGAAGCTATGACGTCGGGATTGGAAAGATTTTCTACAGATACTCGACGAAATAGCTCCAACTCGATCGAGTAGGGTGGTACTCGATCGAGTACCCTAGACACTCGATCGAGTAGGTTACTGTACAATGAATCCTACAGGTTTCTTAAAAACCCTTCTCCTTTCTATTTCTTCCCATTCATCTCCTATATTTCGAAACCTAAGGCTACAATCCTCTCAAAATCTCTCATACTCTTGGGTTAGTGGTGATTCTTGGGGTTGATTTCTTTGTTTATTTTCGTTTCTTTACTTTGCTACTCAATCAAGGTATGCTATTCTTCCTAATTTACATGGTTTATTGATTTGGATGTGTTAGAGTAAGGATAAAATCTGAAATTTTAGATTCATATGGATAGATTGTTACTTTTAATAGTTGCAATATGATTCACATGCCTTCATTCCATGTTTGTTGATGACTAATTGCTGTAAATTAGACTAGAAATTGCAAAGATTAAACCCGAAATTTCTAGGGTTTCCAAAATTAAAATTGATTTTTGGTTGTTTTACAATGGTTAGATGGTAGAATTGAGCCCTATGTATTGTTTATATCATGTTGAAGGATAGATTTTGATGATTTTACCTTAGAAAGTTGCCTTAAAACTCCGTCTTAAAAGTGCCTCAAGTGGAAATTCGTGATCTATAATTGGAATTTGGTGTGGTATATGACTGTTTAAGTGAAGATTGAACTTCAATATGATAATAGAGATGATAGTTGATGAAAATATGCCCAAAATTATCACAGCTGTAAAGACCGTCTGAAAATTTTAATTGAGTTGTTGTTCATAATATTGAAGGGTGATAATGATATGTTCTAAGTTATTCTTTTCCATGAACTAGTAAGAATGCCTCACATGTGATTAGAAGTGTGTTTGGAACAACCTTTAGAATCATGCTAGGATATTCGAATTTGTTGAGCATATGTAATCACCATGATAAATTCCTTTCACAACGATGGCTTATAAGTAGGGGTGAACGGAACTTATATGTCAAATTTGGGAAACTGCTGGTGAACGTGTGTACTTAGCTTAATATTCAAAGTTAATGGCATAAATTATGTGCTTCACATGTTGAAATTTATTGGTGAATTGGTGTGCCTAACTGAGTATGTTAAGGTCAAATTACGTGAAGTAAATGTTTGCATGTTTATACAAGTTGTTTGAACATATGCCGAAACAGATGCCGAGACTGAACATAGGAACCCGCCAAAGTAAACAGGGGAGGGGTAATCCACCTGAGATGGGGGAAGGGAGTGGACCTGTGGTACCCGCAGTCCCAGAGTACCCTTCAGTTGTTTTTGTTGATTTCAAGCAGAGAGAGCGTTTTGTAGCTTTACAAAAACGCAAAATGAGACCTACAAGGTGTATAGACACTACTTTGTTGGAGGAATTGGAGATAGAGACGGATGTCCGTCACATATTTGTGACTTTGGGTCTTCTTGGGTTATATAGGCTGAGGAAACACTCTTATCCTTTTCTTACCTTGGAGTTTATGAGCTCTTTTATCTATGACCCCGCTGGCCAGACCGTTGAGTTTCGGTTGATGAACACTAGTTTCTTGCTTTCTATGGACCAATTTGCTTCTCACCTTGGGTTGGCCAAGCCTCCCAAGGACTCCATCACCGACATCCCTGCTGAGTGCGGTGTATGCCGCCTAATGCCTTGCCTGACCGGGAAACCAGCTCCTACCTCGAGTAACATGCTGATTAATGACGTTCGGCATGTCACATTGAGGATCTTTCTCCGTTCTCTCGCGAACCTCCTTTATGATCGACCGGATATCGATGGTGAACAACCATGAGGTGTTACTTCGATGTCTTACTTGAACCGGAGCGGACCGGAAAGTGGTCTTTAATGCTCCTTCAATGGTTTTTGCCGCCCTTGCCTTGATGGCCACCGCCTCTTCCCGATACTTGAGTTGTGGCGCCATCGCCACTCGGTTAGTGAAAAGCTAACCTCTTTCGAGGCTTCTTCGGAGTACGTGCCTCTAGTTACCCCGGTGCCCACCATGGACCGTGACTACTATCTCGACCTGAAATGGTTGAGGACTTTGGCTGACGGTAGCCTAGCTTGGAGGGTGTGGGGCGTGAGTTGGATGAAGGTTCCAGCTCCTGAGCACCTCCCACCCACGGAGCCCTTAGAGCCAACGATAGTGACGGTGGACTCCGATGATGATGATGAGGAGGAGGAGGATGATGATAGAGCCCGCCATCTACAGACCTACCTCATCGACGACACGATTCTCGAGGTGATGCCAGAGCCGAAGAAGGGCGAGAATGCGTCGGTTGTGGCGGTGGAGAGACCTAGGTTGGGGAGAGGACCCCGTCGAGTGAGGGAAAGGACCTCGGAGACTAGGCCACGGCCGGTGGCACCACAGCAGCAGCAGCCTTTTCCGTGCTACCCTTACCTCGACACCCCGGAGACGCGATCCAGCTACTTGGCGGAGAGAGTGTCATCTACCTTGACACTCCGGAACATGCACGAGATGGCGTACGCTCAGGGGATAGGGACCGAGGGACCGCATCCGGTTTGGTGGAGTGGAGTTGGGGACTACACAGGGGTTTTTCACTCCTACGGGGTGGATCAGTCGACGTGGGGGACACCTCAGTCCTTTGCCTACGGTGGCTTAACTCCATGGTACGTGGGCCCAGGAGCAGGAGCAGGAGCAGGAGTGGATGCGGGGATTGGGTCATCGGGAGCAGGTACTTCTAGCGGTGGTGGTGATGATGAGGTGATGTTTGAGCAGCAGCAGCAGGAGTGATACTCCTTGTACTTATCTTCGTTGATGGTAGTTGGTTTTAGATGTTGGTAGTGTTGTTAGACTTTAGTAGTTGTTTTCGTTGAGACTTAGTTGGATTTGTATGGTTGACCATAAGGCCGGATTTGATACTTTGACCTTATTGTAGGATGTTGGGAGTCTGGGAGTGATCCCGACTCGATTGGTATGACGATTACGTACATGTATGTTGGTTTACGACGAGCTTCATAGGCATTTTTGGCCTGTAGGTACTCGACAGAGTACCCCGTACTCTATCGAGTAGCTGCAGGCATGTATGAAGTAAAACTTTCTGATCTGTGGGCTACTCGATCGAGTAGCCAAGACACTCGATCGAGTAGCATGGCACTCGATCGAGTACCGCTACATACTCGATCGAGTAGCACTGTTACAGGAGGTTTTCGAAAATTAAAAATGTTCATTGTTTTATAATTGCAAGTTTAATGTTTAATGTAGTTGTTAGTGCCTAGTAACACCTTTGAACCGTTAATTTCATATGTTGGAAGTCAAGTTTCGGTTTTATATGCATCCTTGTAACAATTAGTGAAGTGACGACGGTTTCTTGATTGTTTTAAATTTACATATGCCATATTACCATTCATTCATTGAAGTTACATTTCTTCATACGTCGTGCGTACGATATTAACGTGCTTTATCGATGGCGACTAGTTATCCCGATGTATGTATATGATTTATAATTTAACGAGTATATGCTTAACGAGTAATGTCCATAATAAATACTATGTTTCTAATACACGTTAGGAATCGGGTAATAAGTAAAATGTGTGGTAATTTTGGTGGTGAACTTCGGGGACGAAGTTCCTTTGAGAGGGGAAGAGTAATGTCGCAAAATAAAGAGGCTGAATCTGAAGTTATATGGTTATACGTTTACAATGTTTTGTTGTGTTATGTTATTACTCGTTACAATGTTTTGTTGTCATTGTAGCACTTTGGTCTCATTACAATGTTTTGTTGTCATTGTAGCACTTTGGTCACATTGCTTATATGAAGTGTAAGTGGTTACTCTAGTTCATTGAAATGAATGTGATAGTATGTTTTAAAGGACCGTCATAAAGAGCTAGTTGTGGTGTGATGTGTCATAATAGAACGAATTAGTGAGTAACACGTGGTGTTAGTTGTGCATCACGAAGTTGATACGAGATACGTTTCGGGTTGATAGTTGTTATCATATGATGAGTCATATGATGAATGATGGTCGTTTGTGTTGGCTCGTATGGCAAGGTCGATGTTTGATATATAATAATTTGTAAGAATTGATGCATACATGTAGAGTGACAATTAACGGTGATAATGTTTGCATGATAGTTGTAAGAGTCGATAGGTATAGAGCTTAGACGGTGATGATGATGACATGGGGGGGATGGTATTTTCAGGGAGCAGTGGTTTGAGTAGGAAGTTTGGTGATGTCGTATTTTTCCGTGCCTTGTGCGTGAGATAGGTGAGTTGAACTTCGGGGACGAAGTTCTTTTAAGGGGGAAAGACTGTAATACCCGCCCTTTTTGAGACCCTTTGACCAGCGTTGACAGACCTTGGGAGCTGAAATAGCCTTAGAAGTGAGTGCCAAAACCATCTTGGGTTGCGTGTTAAGAGTGGTACTCGATACAGTAGAGGCTACTCGATCGAGTAGCTAGGTTACTCGATCGAGTAGGGGGGCACTCGATCGAGTATGTTGGGTACTCGATCGAGTACCGAGTTTTCAGCGAGGGTTTTATATCGCGTTTTGTTAAATCCGCATATCACTTCCGCCACTTTCCTCCTATCCTTCAGTCACCTCTTTCCTTTCCCTTCACCTCAAAACCTCCATGGAAGCCTATTTGAAGATCCTTGTGCCTTAGGAGAGCGTCACTTGAGTCGGGTAGCGATCTTTTGCTGAGTTTCTCCCTATAGGTATGTCATAATCATCATCCGTGCCCTTGTTCTTTACAGTTAGGGTTTGCTTGTTAGTAATAGATAATTGTATTGTGGCTATAGGCTTTGCTTGGTCGCTGGATATGTTGTTAGTCGGCATGGATTGGTTGCAGTTGCCTAAAGGTAGGTTCGCCTACTCAGTTTCTGTAGATGGTCTAGTATGTCGGTCGTTATGGTTATATTGTGATTGCTTAGTATCGTAATTGTATTGTGACGGCTGTGATTGTGATTGTGGTTGTTGTCTCTGGTTCTCGAGATGCGTCTCGGCTGAGTGGGGTCACTTACGGGAGTGACTTCACGCCCTAGTTTCGCCCTCCGTGGAACCCGCCACGGGAGGGGATGTGCACATTAATGGACTGGGTTATCGCTCATTATGAGGAGCGGGGATTTGGTGGGAACGGCTGCGGTCCCCCACTGGCAGGGCTGGTCCAGTGGACATTCAGTGACAGAGTTGGTTGGGTTATCGTGATTGTGTTTGAGACTGATAGCATTGTTTGTATTGATAATTGTAAGTTGTCGTTGTCGTATCTTATCTCAGTACTGACCTTGTGTGGTTGTTTGTTTGTTATGTGTCTGCCGTGATCCCTTATGGTGAGCAGTCGGTCTTAGCAGGTGTTGATGTTGTTGATAGCTGGAGTCCGGGCAGGGATAAGTCTTCACGAGATTCGATAGTCATAGCGTGTAGTCTTTGAGTTGTATCTTTCATATCGTTCGTTGGTTTAAACCGCTTGTAATACAATATAATAGTTCTTTTATCGACATTTGATTATTACTATCCTCGGGCAACCGAGATGGTAATGCCCTTATATGCTAAGGAAGGCCTAGTTAAGGCTCCTCTGAATATGGGGGTGTTACATTAATACCATGCAAGCATTCACAAAACTCTTTTTTTTCTCCTTTTTTGAAAGAGTATGAGCTTCAGGCGGCAAAAAAGTCCGATTTTCTTTTGTTTTAGCTGCCAGCTCGGGCCTAATACCCATCTCAACCATATCATCCCTAGCTGCGTTGTTGTCTTTTGTCCTACCCGGAATATTCAGCGGAGTATTGATTATATTATCACAAACGTTCTTTTCAATGTGCATAAAATCTAGGCAATGTCTAACCGGGAGGTCACGCCAATACGGAAGTTTGGTAAAAAATATGGTTTTTTTATAACCACGAGTAGACAACTTAGGTCCCTTCTTTCCATACGTTATCTCAATATCTGTCACTTTCTCATACACTTCATGACCATTTAAAATCTGAGGACTCCTACGTTGCTCAGGACACCCATTAAACGCCTTGTGAAGCTTACGATAATGATGATCAGGGCATAACCATCGACGATTTCCCCTGTACACATGCTTGCGAGAATGTTTCAAATATTCTGATTCAACATCCCCCCCACACAATGGGCAAGCCTCTTTCCCATGTACAGTATATCCAGAAAGATCGCCGTACGCCGGAAAGTCAGTTATTGTACACAATAACATAGCTCTCAGATTGAAATTTTCCTTCTTATAACCATCAAACACTGGTATCCCTCTTTCCCATAGAATCTTCAGATCATCTATAAGTGGTTCCAAATACACATCTATGTCATTTCCAGGTTGTCGAGGGCTAGATATCAACAAAGACAACATCAGATACTTCCGTTTCATGCAAACCCATGGGGGCAAATTATAGATGGCCAACACAACTGGCCAAGTACTGTGTTGGGTACTCATGTTTCCATGAGGGTTCAATCCATCTGTGGAGAGCGCTAGACGCAAGTTCCTTGCTTCTTTGGCGAAGTCAGAATATTTAGCGTCAAACTCTTTCCACTGTTGACCATCCACTGGGTGTCTTAACTTTCCATCTTCAATCCTTCCACTATTATGCCAAGTCAACATTCTTGCATCTTCTTCATTTAAATAAATCCTTATGAATCTTGGTATTATTGAAAAATACCACAACATCTTAGCTGGGATCCCTTCCTTAGTCTTATAACGCCATACAGAGCAGCGCGAACAATATGATAATTTCTCATAATCTTTACGGTACATTATGCAGTCATTGGGACAAGCATGTATTTTCTCATATTCCATGCCCAATTCTCTAATCATTTTTTTAGCCTCATATGTCCGACTCGGAAGAACATTACCGTCAGGAAGCATGTCACATAGCAAAGCTAGAAGATCCGTAAAACTCTTATCACTCCACCCATTTGCCCCCTTCAAGTTATATAACTTTGCCACCACGGATAATTTGGTATACTTCTTACAATCAGTAAATAAAGGCATTTCAGATTGACTCAACTTCTCAATTAAATCATCAGCATTTATTTCCCCATCACCGGTAGCTTCAAAATCATCGAATCCATCATCTTCAGCAAACTTCTCACCTAAAACAACTTCAGGTATAGGTGAACGATCGTTTACATACACATCATATGCCCCATCCCCTATATCTAAACCAGCAGCTTCAGGTGTATGATTATTTACCTGTACATCAGATTCCCCATCCTCATCCTCTAATTCTCCATGAAAAATCCAACACCTATACTGAAACTATTCTTTTCTAAGTGTATTTTGACATCTGGGATAGGCAAAACCCTAATATTACCACATCTATTACAAGGGCAGGGGATTGATGAGTGGAGATGAAAATTTTCACTAACGAAATTGTAAAATTCAACAATTCCATCATTATAAATGGGATCATCAATTTCACCATAAATCATCCAAGTACGACCCATATATAAGCCAGTAGCTATGAAAATGAGATTACCATTTTTAAGCTATAAAGATTAATGACGGCGACGACGGCAAAGATGACTTGTTCACCATCAGTCATTCTATTATTAATACCTTTGAAATTTCATTTATTTTTAGAGTTGCATAATCTAAGACGGTTCTTATAAGTACAGTTGTAATTGAGCAAGGATGCATGAGTTGAATAATGGTCAAACAACCAATAAATAGGGCATGCATTGGTAAACTAAAATTACAAACTTTTCAGTTTTCACAGTGGATCTGTTTTTATAACGGCTTTAAGAAACACCGTTGTTAATTGGTGTAATATGACAACGGCTTTAAAATAACCGTTGTTGACATATGTAATATGATAACGGCTTAACAAAGAATCGTTATCATTTTGTCTTATTATTATTATAACGGTTCCAATTCTTATTATCTTATTATGCCGTTTCCATTTTTTTTATAACTATAAGTAGAAAGTTAGTCATTATAATATTTTATTTGGTGGATTGCATTTGAGTGTAAGGACTTAATTAAAACGTAGTAACAAATAACATAAATAATTAAACTTTAATTCAAATAACCACCATAATCAAAATACAACTCATAATGTCAGATAATGATTAAAGACTTAATTAGAATCTGATGAAGAATTAGGATAGTCTTCATGCCCAATTTCGGCATAGATCAAGTCGTAGATCGACTCTTCATCATCAGCGGGCAGCGCAGGTGGAATGGCCTCTTTCTCCCATGACATAGGCACAGTGGCAGGAATGTGATACCTCCTGTAATGTGTCAGCAGACGATGATAACCATGGGTCGAAACCCATAGATAAGGGCCCTTTTGTTTAGCATCCGAATAGAAGTCCTCTTTTCCCGCATCTTTCCCTGCAAATCTAGCCCCTAATGTTCTTGCCTGACGAAAAATATCATGGCAGTTGGCTTCGTCAAACTCGATAAAAGCGAAGCCTACAAAACCTTACTTGTTTGTAGATACAGGGTACACTTTTTTAACCGCAGTGAAACCAGAGTCATGAAGCATTTGCGTCAACCACCCAAAATTAAGGTTTAAACCCTTTCCATTCCCATCATAACGAACCAGGAGATTATGGAGAATGCAAGTAAAAGGCTGTGCATAACGATTACGTGATTGTAGCTCCGATACACCAGCCATATTTTCTTTAGAGAGAAATTTAGTGAGAAATTAAAGAGTAAATGTTTGATAATTTAGATTTTGACCTAAAACATTATGAAGACATATTTATAGAATTATTTTGGTCAAATCGAATATTATTGGTCAAATTGAATATTTATTAAAGTTCTGATAAAGTTTGCATGCAGTGGTCAAACTGAGAAATCTAATCAAATAGTGACAACGCTTGAATTGAAAAACCGTTCTTTCATAATTAAAAATGATAACGGTTACAAGAAACCCGTATCTATAACATAACAACGGGTACCACAAACCGTTGCTGGTGCTAATTTAGTAGCGGTTTTCGAAATGCCATTTTCTTAAACTGGTAACGGTTGACAACCGTTAATAAGAGCAATTTTATAACGAGCTTTTGGAAACTGCTAAAAGTTTTTGATAACGGTTTGTTAAGTAGCCGTTGTCACATTATAATAACAACGATTTTCGTGGGAAACTGTTATTCTCATTATCGCGGTCTAGGTTTCCGCCAATATTTGGAAAACGGTAATCTAAGTGTCGTTATTAAATGCATTAAACCGTTGTGATACACTTCTTATTGATTGCCAGATTTGGTGTAGTGAAAGGTACACATCCCATCTTATTCGGGTTGTGTTACGACGGTGGTGGGTCGGGTTGTTATAAATGGTATCAGAGCAACCCTGCGACAGTGTGGTGAGCCTGTGGTCATGAGTACTCGAGTCACCCACCTATCAGGGGAGGATTCTGGGCTTGGCAGTGGTGAAGTTTGAGGCACAACGAGGACGTTGTGTTCTTTAAGTGGGGGAGTTTGTAACACCCCAAGAGATTGAGAGGAACTTTATCCCACATCGGAAAAATAAGGAGCTTATGATATATTTATAAAAGATTCCTCCCACCACTTAATAACAAGGCCTTGTAATTTTGGGCTTAAGTGAGGACAAATAACGGCCCAAAGGTACACATCCCATCTTATTGGGGTTGTGTTATGACGGTGGTGGGTCGGGTGTTATAATTAGAGAAGATGAGCTTTCTCTTAAGGCAATTAATCTTTTGACCTGAAGAAGGGCAAAAGGAGAGGATAGTGTCCTGTAAGGCGCACAAATTTTTCTCAGAAGAACGACCAAATAAAGGATGTCATCAGCAAAGAGGAAGTGGAAGGAAACGGGCCCGCCTTTCCCGACGGGGAAAGAGGTCCAATCATTTTCTGTAACACCCCCATTTATTCGGGAGCCTTTAGCTAGACATTCCCAAGTAAATGAGAGCGTTACCATCTCGGTTTCCCGAGGTAGTGAATAACAAAGTACAACAATACCAAAGTACTATAAATTAAAACTTAGCGATTACATGTTTATTACAATTAACCAACTAAAACTTAATATAAAAATAAATACAACTCGCAGCGGAAACTAAATAAGTGAAATAACTATATATATGATCTAGACTTCATCTACGGTTCCAAGTTTGGCTCTCATCCCAATGCTCCCAAGTCAGCTAATCTTTGGTACTTGTCAAATCTGCTCCCCATAAAACGGTTCACCGCAGGTGTTCACGAATACACTGTCAACCGCGAGGTTGAGTAGGAATAAACTAAACAACAATAATAATAATCCAACCAAAATAAACATCCTTCAAATTCTCATCATTTCATCCGTACAATTCACTTACGTCTCTGGCAGTAGCACAACCCCCTTAACACCGTGCTATGCTCAACTGGCAGTAGTACTTGCGTACCATGCTCACCTGGCAGTAGTACCCCTCCGTACTATACACAACTGGCAGTAGTAATCACTTACTATGCACAACTATCTGGCAGTAGCAATCACTTGCTATGCGCAACTGGCAGTAACAATCACTTGTTATGCACAACTGGCAGTAACACGCTCCGTGTTATGCTCAACTGAATAATCAACTCTCCATACCAAATATAACCCAACAACAAAAACTCAATAAAAATCCCGTCATCAATCTCAACCAACATCTTAACATACTCCATTACTCTACTTCCAATAGTGAATCACAATTGTTAATCTTAGTCTCATCCACCGTCACATTTAAACATCCATTCACTTAATAATAAAAAACCCGAGTTGAGTAGGAAATTCCTACCTTTTCAGCAATCCAATAAAATAGCAAAGCAGTTCAATAAATAATGCTTCTCAACAATTCCGTCACCTTGAGCCGATTAATTGATTTTGTTAATTCTTCTTTCTTTCCGCCTCCTAAAGCTTCTTCTTTTGATTTGTAATTAATTTCTCAGATTTAATAGGGTATTTATAGTCTAGAATTAAAGAGTATATGATGTCAATTAGGAAATTATTGCCCTTTTCTAATTATTATTAGAAATTACCATATTATTATTATACTTATTATTTTATTATTAAATCCCGATTCAAATCTCGACTACTACTCATATTAGGCCTTAATATAATCAGCCCAATTATTTACATCACACGGCCCAAGGCTTAATTAGCTTTTAAGTCTAATTCCGACTCGCTTACTTTCTTTATTATTTAATTAATGTCTTATTTGCAATTATTATTAGAAATCTCATTAATTAATTATTTAAATTACATAATTTATTATCATAAATTATTATCATACTACAGAGTATTACATTTTTAGAGCAGGATTGATGGATAAGGGCAGAAAGGGCTTCCATGCATATAATGAAGAGGTAAGGAAAGAGAGGGTCGCCTTGCCTAATACCCCTGGACGGGTAAAAATTAGGCGACAAGGAGCCATTAAAAAGCACACGAGTGGATATATTAGAGATACAACTCATGATAAGTGAGATGGTATCAGAGTCAATTCTTGCTAGGGAGAGGCAAGAGTGGATGAAGTCCCATTCAAGGCTGTCAAAGGCCTTTTCAAGATCAAGTTTAAGAGCAAACCATTCGACCTTGCTCTTAGAGAGACATGCATGGAGTGAAGGATTTTGAAAGCAATGATGAAATTGGTATCGGTCCCTCTTCCAGGGATTGAACTACCTTGGTTTGGACAAATGATTTTATGCATGAAAGGCTTAAGACGGTCAACAATGATCTTTGTAGCCGTCTTATGGGAAGTGATGAGTCATAATTATATACACTTTTATGCCTCCTCTTAGTTGTTTTGAGACAGTTTTGTGCTATAATATGTTAATTATATGCCGTTTATGTTCGAAATGTTGATACTTCCGCTATTTGCTGTTTTAATGTAGGATGGATGCATTTGTGAAGCAAATGAGTGAAATGGAGCACCGCGGAGTCGGCAAGATGGAATACAAGAAGAATGACACGAGAATCAAGAAGAATGAGAGAAGAGAAGACACGAAGAAGCTGAAGTTGCTGAAGTCACTCGATCGAGTATCCAACTAGTCTGACATACTTATTATGAAACTTTCCTTAAGTCGATTTATTTTATTATTATGTTTTATTATAAATAGAAAACTCCTATATAATAATTACGGAATGCTTTTTACTATTCTAAAATCCCTAGTTTACTTTAGTTTAGTTTAGATTTCCTCTCTAAACCTCTTTTATGTTATTGGTTGCAAGATCGTTCATACCTTTAATCTTCCAATTAATCATTGTTCAGTACTTCTAATCTATATTCTTATGTTTTCTTTAATTATGTTTATCGTTCTTTCTATTGTAATGCGTAGCTAATTCTCCTTATAGGGTGAAAGGGGATCTAAGTTGTTAGAAAAGGGTGTAAAT
This sequence comes from Silene latifolia, assembly GCF_048544455.1. Taxonomy (NCBI): domain Eukaryota; kingdom Viridiplantae; phylum Streptophyta; class Magnoliopsida; order Caryophyllales; family Caryophyllaceae; genus Silene; species Silene latifolia. The sequence continues at coordinate 136,039,452 of NC_133526.1, forward strand.
AATGAATTAATAGTTAAATTGCTTTTTATTTGTTGTTCAATTGCGGTTTAATTCTAGTTAATTGATTTATTGATCAGAGTTAATTAATTAGTCTTGCAAACTAAGATTTTCACCGACTGGGTTAAGACTAGTATAGGCTGCGACAATTGAACAGATTGACTTAATGATTGTGACCACATGTTATGAATAGATCTGATGTGACTCATATTTGAGCACATTTAGTCCCCGAATTAGCCTCGTTCTCATGCTTTCTAGCATATATTAGGGTAATTTCTTATCTTTAGTTTCCCATTTTGCATATTCTTTGAGGTTTTGTGTCCTTGGTAGGAGAGGATCGCTAACCTTGCATTTATGGAGCGAAATGGAGCTAAATGGATTACATCTAATGACCAAGCATCGAAGAGAAGACCGATACTAGAGGCCTAAGAAAATGAATAGAGTGAAATGGGCAATGATGAAAAGATCCTTGCATCCCCAACACAATCCCCGCGGATTGATAAGGAGCCAAACAAGAGAAGAACCCTGTCCAACGATCCGAGCGGCCCGAGCTCAGGACGAGCAGATCAGAGAAACGATCTGAGCGTCCCTGAGCATGATCCGAGCGTACCAGAGCACAATCCGGGCGTCCTGACTACCAGCCCGAGCAGATCTTCTTAGAGGACAGCCCGTGCTTCAGGTGAGGATGAGCGGATCCTGGTGGGAGTTGCAAGCATGATCCGTGCATGTCCCTCGGGAGTTACAATTCCTCAAACTTTTTTGAGGGTCTTAATAGTCATTTAAGCCCTTAGTAACCCTAATCCTTGTACTTAATTTTAGTATAAATACCCCTTTGTACTACCTAGATTATCATGTCATCTTAATCAAGCTTTAATATCATCTTAATCCTCTCTTAATCTAGTTGTTATACACATTTCAATATTAATCACATCTTAATCTTTCCTTAATTCTATCAATTGTTCTTAGTTTTATTGGGTAATTAGAAGATTATTGGGGTTTATTGGAGGATTGATAACCTTCCATCAATCATCAAGTACTTCTATTATTCTTTGCTTTATTATTTGGATCATCTCCATAGGTATTATTCCTTTTTACCCTTGTTTAATTATTGTTAATCACATCATTTATTCATCATGTTTTGCTTTGTTAGTATGATTGACAACCTTATTAGCATGCTAAACTTGATCATGAGTGAGTAGTTCTTTAGCTAGGGTTAATGGGGAATTAGGGGAAACAAACATGGGAATTGATCTATGCTTAATCTAATATATTTTCATAATTAATTTGCTTGCTTGTTGTGATTTCAACCTATGCACATGTTATGTTTGATAAAATACGAGCCTATGAATCCTTGCATTTTTTACCCATCTCCTATATTTTCAATGAGGCTTGTAAGGTATAAACTAACTCGAGCCTCATTAGACCATGCATAAGAGTTAAATAGGAGGAGACTAAGTCGACTTGTAGATGTTGTACAGTCTAGATGACTTGGCTCCGGGACCCGAATTCTCCTAGGGATTGTAAGACATACACTTACTCGATCTCATCACAACAATAAGTGCTTGCATCTATTTGAGAACATGTTTGTATAATCTATTTCCATGAATCCCCTATGAACCCATGACACCGTAGTGTTTTTAATCAATTGTTTACAACCCCTTTAATTGCTTTACTTAATTTACATTCATCTTGTTGATTAGTTTAGACCACATCTCATATCAAACCCAAATTCTGACACCCTAAGGCATAGCTACTTGCAATTGAAAATCCTACATCAATACCCATCCCTTGGGATCCGACCTTTATTTACCTCTTTACTAGGAGTAGTTTGTGAATTTATAAATATTGTTTTGGTTGGTAGCTTTTGACGACGAGTTTTTAACCAAACCGAAAATGGCGCCGTTGCCAGGGACGGCGTTCAATTGATTTGATTTTCGTTAATTGTTTTTAGTGGGGTCTTTCTTTACCTTGGGGAAGTCAATCTCCTCAAGGTTGTTCTAATTGTTTTCGAGTTGTTTGATATTTTGCATGATTAGGAGATCACAAAGTAATTTATTACCTATTGATTTCGAGATTGAAAGGACCTTAACCAACAATAGAAGAGTTGCTAGAGGTACTTCAAGAGTTGTAGGTAATGGTGAGATTGTGGACATTCAACCAAATAACATTGAGTTTGTCAACCCTTTTGCAAGAGAAGGAGAGGATAACCCAATTCAAAACCCACCACAAAATCAACCTACAATGCCTAAATTTTCATCACATTCCATACCAACCAAGGAGAACCTACCAAACGGTACTCCTACACCACCACATTTAACTGGTAATTTCATTGCCAAAACCGCATTCATACAATTATTTGAGAGAAGTCAATTTGGAGGGATGCCTAGTGAAGACCCTCATTCACATATGGAGACTTTTTGTGACTATTGTGATGCAATTTCTCAAACCGGAGTTACTCAAGACCAAATCCGATGGGTATTGTTTCCTTTTTCTTTGATCGGTACCACAAAGCAATGGTTAAAGAGCCTAGACAAGGCTACCCTTGGTATTGATTCATGGAAGAAGTTAGCACTTGCCTTCTACAAAAAATTCTACCCCCCGGAGAAGACTAATATGTTGGGAGCCCAAATCACCGGTTTCAAGCAAAGGGATGAGGAATCATTATATGAAGCATGAGAGATATTTAAGGACACTTGTCGTTCTTGTCCACACCATGGATTTAGTGAGTGGTTCCTTGTGCAACAATTTTGGAATGGCCTATATGAAGAGTCCCGCAATGTTCTTAATATGGGATCCAATGGGATGTTTACCGAAGTTGATGACAATCAAACATGAGCCAAAATCGAAGAGATGGCAGTTCATAATTCCCCATATAGTAGGCCTCGAAAGGCCACAAGAGGAGGAAAGCGTGAGGTAGATTCCATCACTCAATTGGGTGCTCAACTAAGTGCTCATATCGACACCATCAATTTGAAGTTTGAGAAGGCCATGGCTAAGCTTGATGAAGCTTCCAAATCACCCAAACAACATGTTAATGCTATGGTGGCATCATCCTCAATCCTAAGTGGAGTATGTGAAAGTTGTGGAACCTTGGGACATGATCAAAATGATTGTAGGGGAACAAATGAACAAGTTAATGCTTTCCAAGCATACAAGAATGGCACCCTTTATTCCAAGTACTATAATGAGAACACCAAATTCCATTTAAATCTTTCATATAAAAGCCAAAATGTCCAAAACCCCTAACAAACATACACCCCACCTCCAATGAGAAACCAAGCTCAAAGACCCTTTTTCAACCAAAGTCAAGGTTACCAAAATCAACCTTCCTACAACCAATCAAATGACCAAAGCTTTGATGTTCAAAAAGCGGTCCTCCAAATGCAAAAGAACCAACAAGAATTTTTCACCCAAATGCAAAAAGATAGCCAAGCTAAAGAGATCACCATCAACAAAATTCTTGCCCACACCAAAATGTTAGAGACTCAAATGACTCAATTAGCATCTTCTAGCTCTCAGAGACAAAATGGGCAATTACCGCCTCAAGGTAATCCTCCAAGGCATGAGACGGTTAGTGCCATCCATTTGAGGAGTGGTACAAGATATGAGGGGCCGAAGAGGCCAATTGATAAAGATATTGTGGATGTTAGTGACAAGCAAAGAGTTGTGGAGAACTCTAAGGAGGTAGATCCTACCACTAATGAAATTTCAAAGAAGAAGAATGAAGAGAAGGCTAAGGAAAAAGAGCCTATTGTGATTAGACTTCCATTCCCAAGTCGACAAGCTAAGCCTAAGCTTGATGACCAACTTGGAAAGTTCATAGAAATTGTGAAGAACTTAGAAGTCTCAATTCCATTCACGGAATTGATCAATCATGTTCCGGCTTATGTAAAGTACATGAAAGATATTCTTACCAAGAAGAAATCCATCCGAAAGTTGGAGATTATTGCCTTTACCAAAGTGAGTAGTGCTATTCTTTAAGAGAGTTCTCCTCCAAAGCTCAAAGATTCGGGAAGTTTTTCTATTCCATGTACCATTGGCGACATTACAGTCAACAAAGCATTATGTGATCTTGGAGCAAGTGTAAGTGTCATGCCATACTTGGTATGTAAGAGGCTTGGAATGGGAGAGCTCAAATGCACCAACACCACTCTTCAAATGGCGGATCGATCAACAAAGGTACCTTTAGGGGTATGGGAAGATGTGCCCGTGGGAATTTGCAAATTCTTCATCCCGGTAGACTGTTATTGTAGACATGGAGGAGGACTCCAACATTCCTATCATTTTAGGAAGACCTTTCTTGCATACCGCTGGAGTGGTAATCGATGTGATACATGGAGAGCTCACACTTGAAGTAGGGGACAAGACAATCACTTTCAATCTTGACAAAACAATGAGAGCTCCCCGACTACATGAGTCATGCTTCATGGACGATCACTATAGCCGAGAAAGTGATAGGAAGAAGCTAGAATCTCTATGAAAATATTAAGCCATAGGTAAAGAAACACCACCCATATGGAAGAAGAAAGTGGATGACCTTTAAGTAGCTCTACTCGGAGAGCAAGGAATTTTTGACAACAATGAGAGCTTGAATAACTCACCCATCATAAAAAGTAATGAAGAAGGCCTCATTGGCCAAGATAACAAGAAAGAGGAGTTGCCCTTATCAACTCATGACATCATTGGGGAACAAGCTAGTGAAGTTTGCGGTCTATGAGACGATGAATTTGAAGGATTGGTCAATCCTTATATTGGAAATGCTATGACCTTAGACCAAGGCTTTGTGGATCCTTGCCATCACTTTGACTTGGAATACATCAATTAAGAAAACAATGTGCAAAGGTCTACCCAAGACCTCTATCATGAAAATGAGCAAGCCTTCGACTACTTCTACAAGGTGTTGAGCAACATCAACACCACCTTGGCTTTGCCCCCTTGACATCTCATCCAAGAATGAGAGTTTGGTGGAGTCCTCCCTAAACCACCATTTGTAAATATTCTAACCCCTTAACTCGCATTTTATTTTCTTTATTTCATTTTTGTCATTTTTGGATTTGCATTTTTGTGCTTTGATCAAGATTTTCGACATGAGAGCAAGTGAGGGAGGTATTTTAACATGTTTTTATGTGTAGTGTTTGATCAAGTGTGGGGATGGAAAATGCCTAGGCTAACCAATCCTTTGTAGTGCACCCACAACATTTAACAAAGGAGAAGAAGAAAGAATGACATGGGAAAAGGAATCCCCACGAGCGGACCTGAGCTCGTGGGAGCTGGAGAAGATCCGAGTATCCCCAGGAGAATCCGAGCGTCCCCAGCATGCATCCAAGTATCCTGACCTTAGGACGCGCGTCCTGGGAAAGTTTAAATTGAAGAAAACGCCCTTTAAGAAAATATGAGCAGATCATCCTCAGGACGTTCGTCTCCATCTTTAGGACGCTCGTCTTGGCATCAATCCGCGCGTCCTGGGAAGACTCCCAGTCTATGAAATTACGCTGTAAGGAAATCTGCACGTCCCTAGGAGAATTCGAGCGTCCCAGAAAGAATCCGCTCGAGCTGAGGACGATCCGCGCATCCTGGCACTGGTTCGAAATTTCAGGATGTCCTGTAAGATGATCCGCGCATTCCGAGTCTGATCCGAGCGTCCCTAGCTGCTACTTAAGCATAATACGGGACTTCCCTTTCCTTATTCCTAATTCATTTCTATCATTTACAAACACAAACACATACCTTTTCTCCCACTTAAACCCTCAATCAACCCGTTCAAAAACACCAATTTCTCAACAAAATTCACCACCATTCAAACAAAACTTGCTCAAAACAAGATTAAATCACTCCTTTATCAACAAAAGACCATCTAAACATCAAATTCCTCACAAATTGAATCAGTTTTCTAGGGTTTGGCAAAAAATTCGAAAATCCTAAATTGATTGAGGAATTGATTGAAGTTTGAGGAAGCAAGGAACATTCAAGCAAAATCTTGGTTTGTTGATACCAATTTGAGAAGGAGAACATAATGGCAAGGACCAAAGGCAGAACCAAGGCACCAAAGACTCCAAATTTAGCAAAGAGACAACAAGCTCTTCTTGCATCTAAGGCTTTAGTAGTGACACAACCAAGGGTGGAAATCCAAAAAATCGCAACTCCTATTGAGGAAGCTACCACACCTACTCCGGTTATAGAACAATTGCCAAATTTTTCGGAGATAACTTTCTTAACCGATGCTCATAGGAATGCATTTTTATCCCTTACTAAAAAGACTATTCTGGCTACCAAGTTTATATGTCAAGACACTTTGGAAAAATTCGGTGTGCTTGAAAGAATTAGAGCATTTTTCGAGTCCATGAGGTTGTTAGCCCTCTTTGAAATAGAAGAATTGACCTACCCTTCATTGACCATGGAGTTCATAAGCTCCTTGAAGGTGTCTAAGATAGAGACTCGATATTATGTTGAATTCCGTCTTGAGAACAAGAGTAGAAGAATGGCTTTGACCGATTTTGGTGAAGTGTTTGGTCTTTTACAATATCATCATTATGAGAAGAAGCCTTTGAAATATGATGCCGCACCCCTTTGGAAAGCTATTACCGGTCGAAAATTTGACTCTTTCCGGGAGTGTCATGCTTTACATGTTCATCATCCGGGCATAAGAGTATGGCACAAGTTTGTGGGCAATACCTTGATTGCTACAAAAGGCACAAATCACTTCACCGAACTTTATTTTGTCTACCTTGAGTCCTTCATGAATATCAATGGAAAGTTCACCAAAAAGTACAACATTCTTCAACTATTGCTTGATCGGTGGCTAGAGATTGATAATAGGAAACATGGGGCGGCCTTCATTGTAAACGACGGCTTGGTAACGAGGCTAGCTAAGCACTTTAACCCGAATATCAACAAAGATAACACCTACAAACCGGTTAAAGGGAGCAACCTCCTTGATATGAGCACTATGATCAACAAATTCCATTGGGTCAAGAATGACAATCTTGACAACAAATATGAGTGGCTCATCAAAGAAGCTAAGTCCTTTATCTTGTCTAACAAGATTTGTCGCATCTCCGTCCGTAGCCCAAACTACCTATTGCCCGTTTCCGAGAAAGCCGAAGTGATAATTAAACAACATAGGGAACCAATTGCAAAGCCCTCCTCCTCCACCATTGTGACTCCACCATACCCTTTTGCCTACCAAGAATTCAAACCGAGTGGCTCTAATGTCATGGTAGGCAACGACTATTTGACCCAACTAATGCAACAAATGCATAAAGAAGCTCATGAAGATCGGGTGAATGCCTACCGTGCCCAATATCCACCCCTTCTACATCTAGCTAGGCAAGGACTCCTTAATCCTTCATGTCCTTTGCCTAGTTGGGCAGATAGGGAGGTATTCTTCCCAAGCGCTTCTCAAGATGCCAAAATGGATAGTCGGGTGGCTAATGGAAAGGAGGTTGTTGTTTATGAAAATGGGGAAGGTAATGATTCATTCCAAGAAAAAGAAGAGCAAGGTTCAAGTTCCAAAGTTGATGATGGAAATGGTGAATCCTCCGAGTCAATGGAGGTGGATGATGAAGAAGAAAATGAAGAAATTGATGATGCAAGTGACGATGATGATGACGGCAATGATGCCGGTGATGAGGATGTCGCAATAAGCGACAATTGAGGGTTGACAAGGCTATTTGTAGAATACCACACATGCGGGATTGATTACTTGACTTCAACCTATTCCATTGTGAGTTTCCTACACCTCATTTAGCTTTGTCTCTTTATCATGTTTTTAATCTTTATCTTGAGTATTTATTTTGAGTCCTAGCAACATTTAAAGGACTCCCAGCTCGGTTCCATTGAGGTGTCTTATTTATTGTTCCAACTTTGAAAATCCAAAATGACAATTAGGATTCATGCATTGCATCATTTCCTTGTGCATGAACTCCCCCTATTTTTACACTAGAAATAGTGTCTTACTTGGTTTGGGGAAGTTCAAACACAAGGGATGCGAGTTGATTCAAATTAGCTCTCCGAACAATAAAAAGCATGCGTCATATAGAATAGATTAGAATGCATTACTTTTGTATATATGTCATATAATTTGCATATTAATGTAGAAATCATGCATATTCATTTAGCATGCATTGCATAATTTCCTATCGTTTTGGCCATAGAGGACAATGCCCATACTAGTGTGGGGATGGAAAATTCTAACATAACTTTTAAAATCAAAAATGATAAAAATTGAAATTTTTTGAAAAACACAAAAACATGTTTTTTCATTTCACAAAAACAAAAACCATAAAAATTTGAAAAATTTAAAAATCCAAAAAACATGTCCTTTCCTTTGTAGTGTAGAATTCTATATTGTGTATATACTTGTGTTTGTTGGTCCTCTTATCACATTGGATTGACTACGCCACATCCGAGACATGAGGAATATGAAGACCGCATGGTATGATCTTTCCAATTTCCATTTTCCTCTCTATGTTAATGACTATGTGGCTTTATTTTGATTGATGCGGTACAAACCAATGTGATCTTAGGAGTTGCATGTAGTTTATATGGCATACTAGTTGATAGAAGCATATGCATTAGGTTGTATAAATGTTAGTTGCATCATGGCATGTAGTTGCATTTTAGGAAATTTTTTGTGAAAACATCTATTTGGGAAACTTGACAAGTGTATATAAGGCCCTTGTAGATACTTTTTCTTCTTGAAACTTTGCTCATTATAATACCTCTAAAACACCCCAGGATATGTCATGCTAGTATCCTTTGACCCATGGACTAAGGCCTAGTCAAGAGTACCTTATGATGTGATGACTCCCTGGCTACCGTTTATTCCAAGGTGACCCTTGAAACCATACAACCATCTTCCACTTCTATCATCATTTTTGTCAACAAAAAGGGAATGGGCCCAGAAATTATCAACTTGAGTTCAAGTACCAAAATGAAAAATAAGAAGTTTGCACAAATTTGCATCAAAGAAAAGAGGAGTACAAAAATAAGAACTCCTATGCTTCAAATAAAAGCACCCTTGTTACAAATTGAGGTGACTTTGAAAATGTTCAAAGAAAATGCAAAAGTTGAAAATTGTCAAGCATCAAATTGTCAAACATCAAAGAAATGTCAAAGAAAATTGTTCTCAAAAATGTCAAATGCCACAAGAAATTGGGGGGAATAACAAAACCAAAAGCAAACTCCCGCTATGAAACTCAAAAACTATTGATCCCTTTTTCCATTGAACCCACTTTTGTGCATGGTAGAGAGGGAACGACCATTTTTATTGTCTAGGCAAGAGGGAGAATTCCGCAATCCTACAGTGTTTCTAACATCATAGGAAGTCTACTCTTGACAAAAGCATTTAGCAATTGAGGACGAAGGTACCCTAGCTTGACACAACTTGGAGGTGATTTATTGGTATCCTTCTAGGCTTAGTAACTTGAAGAAACCATATTTATAATGGAGTGTGTACCCTTAGATTGCTTCCCTTATAGATAATTTCCACCACTTAGATGAGAAAAGTGGCTATTCTTTTGTAGATGCATTAATTACCTTCTTTTGTGTGCTTAATGATTGGATGTATCACCATTTTGGCAAGCCCCACCTTGCCTTGCAAGAAGGCTTCTTACCTCATGGATGTCTTGTTGTGAGTTGAAGGGGCGGAGTGAGACCATCTAATTGTCTCATATCGGCTATATTAGTAGGTTAGTTTAAATAAAGGTCATAGTTTTAGTCACCTCTTTACTCGGGACGAGCAAAGGTTCGGTTTGGGGATGTTTGATGTGACTCATATTTGAGCACATTTAGTCCCCGAATTAGCCTCGTTCCCATGCTTTCTAGCATATATTAGGGTCATTTCTTATCTTTAGTTTCCCATTTTGCATATTCTTTGTGGTTTTGTGTCCTTGGTAGGAGAGGATCGCTAACCTTGCATTTATGGAGCGAAATGGAGCTAAATGGATTGCATCTAATGACCAAGCATCGAAGAGGAGACCGATACTAGAGGCCTAAGCAAATAAATAGAGTGAAATAGGCAATGATGAAAAGATCCTTGCATCCCCAACACAATCCCCGCGGATTGATAAGGAGCCAAACAAGAGAAGAACCCTGTCCAACGATCCGAGCGGCCTGAGCTCAGGATGAGCAGACCAGAGCAACGATCCAAGCGTCCCTGAGCATGATCCGAGTGTACCAGAGCACAATCTGGGCGTCCCGACTACCCGCCCGAGCGGATCTTCTTACAGGACAGCCCGTGCTTCAGGTGAGGATGAGCAGATCCTGGTGGGAGTTGCAAGCATGATCCGCGCATATCTCTCGGGAGTTTCAATTCCTCAAACTTCTCTTAGGGTCTTAATAGTCATTTAAGCCCTTAGTAACCCTAATCCTTGTACTTAATTTTAGTATAAATACCCCTTTGTACTATCTAGATTATCATGTCATCTTAATCAAGCTTTAATATCATCTTAATCCTCTCTTAATCTAGTAGTAATACACATTTCAATATTAATCACATCTTAATCTTTCCTTAATTCTCTCAATTGTTCTTAGTTTTATTGGGTAATTAGAAGATTATTGGGGTTTATTGGAGGATTGACAACCTTCCATCAATCATCAAGTTCTTCTATTATTATTTGCTTTATTATTTGGATCATCTCCATAGGTATAATTCCTTTTTACCCTTGTTTAATTTTTGTTAATCACATCATTTATTCATCATGTTTTGCTTTGTTAGTATGATTGACAACCTTATTAGCATGCTAAACTTGATCATGAGTGAGTAGTTCTTTAGTTAGGGTTAATGGGGAATTAGGGGAAACAAACATGGGAATTAATCTATGCTTAATCTAATATGTTTTCATAATTAATTTACTTGCTTGTTGTAATTTCAACCTATGCACATGTTATGTTTGATGAAATGCGAGCCTATGAATCCTTGATTTTTTTACCCATCTCCTATCTTTTCAATGAGGCTTGTAAGACATAAACCAACTCGAGCCTCATTAGACCATGCATAAGAGTTTAATAGGAGGAGACTAAGTCGACTGGTAGGTGTTATACAGTCTAGACGACTCGGCTCCGGGACCCAAATTCTCCTAGGGATTGTAAGATATATACTAACTCGATCCCATCACAACAATAAGTGCTTGCATCTATTTGAGAACATGTTTGTATAGTCTATTTCCATGAATCCCCTATGAACCCATGACACCCTAGTGCTTTTAATCAATTGTTTACAACCCCTTTAACTGCTTTACTTAATTTACATTCATCTTGTTAATTAGTTTAGACCACATCACATCTCAAACCCAATTTGTGACACCCTAAGACATAGCTACTTGCAATTGAAAATTCTACATCAATACCCGTCCCTTGGGATCCGACCTTTACTTACCTCTTTAATAGTTAAATTGCTTTTTATTTGTTGTTCAATTGTGGTTTAATTCTAGTTAATTGATTTATTGATCAGAGTTCATTAATTAGTATTGCAAACTAAGATTTTCACCGACTGGGTTAAGACTAGTATAGGCTGCGACAATTGAATAGATTGACTTAATGATTGTGACCACATGTTATGAATAGATCTAAAGGGCATATTAGTATCGACTGATCATATGGCCTTAAACAACATAAATTGCTCTGTTAATTAACTAAATCACACTCTCGGATAACCACCTAGTAAACTTGATCCCAAGATACTTAAATCTTATTGAATTCATCTTTTACTTTATGGTAATTAGTTTTAGAAATCGAACATTCAAAACCCCAGAAATTGTTATCTTAAGACGGACTTAGATAATAGCAAACTAGATAGTTACCGCCTCCCTGTGGATACGATACCCTACTTACCGCTAGCTATTTGTTAGTACCGAGTTAGGTTTATTTTGATTAAGGTGATACGACTTTAGCCTTGTCAAATTTGGCGTCGTTGCCGGGGAGGCAACTATTTTCTGTTATTTTTTTTTGTTTAGTTTGTCTTTTGTCTTAGGGAACATCTGTTCCTTGAGACCGTTCTAATGATTTCTATCCATTTTACACATGGTGAAGATGAGAACTTCTACAATTACATGCTTAGATGGAATGATTGTATTCGTTCTCATAACTGCGAACACACACTCTCATGGCTTGCTGTGTGCCTTACCATCATAAGAGGTATGAACAAACAAACCCAAGCCTATATTGACTCCATAGGTAAGGGAGATTATGATGGTAAGAATATTGAAGATGTCCTTTGTTTCTTTGAATGACTTGCTCTTGAATACAATAAACCCACTTTTTCATTTCGGTCAGACATAGATGAGGGAGTGGGTGAGACTATAGAACTCATTTATAAGAATAAAAAGGATCTCGAGGGAAACATAGAGGATGAGATCATATGCTCAGTTGATAACCTCTTCTTTGAGGATAATCTAGAACCCTTGTATGAAGATTTTACAGACAATAAGCCACATGAGGAAGACTTGATGAACCTCCTAGAGTATCCCTTTTATGATGAGTCTTGGGATAAGAAAAGTGAGGATGCGCGATTCGAAGATCTTGAGGTCAAATGGGACTCATGTGACAATATGCTGACTCTTTCTTTGGATACTCCCCCTTCAATTGTTGAATTTGATTCTAATTTTGAGTCTATTGAGGTTCATTTTAATACAACTGTGCAGAATGTATATTTTGATGTTTCTGATGTTGAAGTAGATTTTGATGAATACGCTGCACAAGGGCCCTCCACTAAGGACCCTTCAGATGCTTTGATATGTTTTGAGACATGTACAGGTGAATCTCCCATTTTGAAAAATGAGCTGGATGCTTTACAGACTGCAATATATGGGGTAGAGCCTATCAAAGAGGGAAACAAGAAGGTATATGAGTCAGTGAATACTCTTAGCATGGTAGAGGTAATATATTCTTTTGCCACCGATTCTGACATTAGGAGTGGTAGACCTCCGACCAATCTGAGATAATTGTTGACGATAATTTCATGAGGATTACTAGTGTGACGGGTAGTAAACTACCTCGTATGACGTCTGCTTTGTGTTTTGATGCTCCACCCTCTCTTGGTTGGATGGAAAATTTGATGAGGTTTTATTATAACTGTCATAAAAAAATTGATATACTGAGACAGTCTCTAATAATGATTTTATATGCTCATGTCATATCTTGGTGCTACTTATTCTTTTGTGTAGCACATGCATAGATTAATGATCGATTTTTAAGAGCTCTGAGCTGTTTTGATTCTACCCAATTGCGGGTAATTGATATATAAAGACAGAAAGAGGTCATGCGGGACCTATCTGAAACCAGCGCTACCGGGAGGCAACCCGTATTTTTATTGTATTTAATTTTTAATTTTTAAATTAATTGCATTTAAATATCATCATTAGTTAGGTTAGTTAATTTGTTTTAAATATGGGTCGTGTTCATGTCTTGAGCGCTGACACGCTGTGAGGGAGTGAATTTGACGAGTTTTGTGAGGTTTATTGCAGGTACAAAGTGCTTATGTCATAAATTTACGTATTGGAGGAAGAAGAGAAGTAAATTTGGTCACTCGATCGAGTAACATCACCACCCGATCGAGTAACATCACCACTCGATAGAGTCGTCGTCAATAGTGCATCCCATCTCAAATTTTCAATTCCTCCTCAATACGACTTCAACTTCTTGTTTGGCCAGTTTTTGAAACTCGAATCCTCATCATCCCTCTCTTATTCATCCCTTCCACAATCACCCTCCCATAATCTTCCATAATATCACTCTATCACTCCAATTCACCATACTCGCCACCAATAACGACCCAGAACCGGCGCCCTTCGTAGACAACACCACCATCACATTCTCCTCCTCGCGCACCACCATGAACCGTCGGCCACCTCTTCTCTGTCAATCGATTTTTCTAATCAGAAGGGTAAAATTCGTGGCAGTATTTGATTCGAGATGCACGACAGGGGTTATTCCATCATCAATTGCAGATCACACCCTGGATTTTTAAGCTCGTTTCACTTCGTAAATCCAAAGCAAGGGACCTTCATGATCACCCATTTGATGGCTTTCTAGTGTCGGTGATAGTGATTACTGAGTAGTTGATGAGGATGCAGATGCGGATGCGCTATAGGGACACCTAGCTGGTCGCTACATCACCTACTTTGCATCTGGTAATATCCTTCTTTGTACTTTCTTTTTATTTTATTATCTCTTAGTTAGCTAGTTATTTCCCCTTTTCTTTTGTTATTAGTGTCCTATATGTTGTTGTTGTTGGATTTCTGTTATTGTTATGCTGTTAAGGTCACATCATTGTGACAATTAGGTTTGGGGGAGAGTCTTTATATTACTGTTGTGTAATTTACTTTATTGTTTTGTGCATTTAAAACCACAAAATCCATAAAAAATAAAATTTTTATAAAATCCAAAAATTTGTTATTTCCTTTGTTTTAGGTCGAGTCTTGGTGAATTGAATATCAATGATGATAATTTGCATTGTTTTTGCATTTGAATCCCAATTTAGTTATCCACGTACATTGTTTTGTCTCGTTATTCATGAAAACAAAGCTCATAACTCAAGTCTTAACCGTAATTAACATGCCTTATAATGATTAGATTTGACGAATTATGTTGCTAAATCACTTAAATTTCTGAGGTCTATAGAGCTTCCTAGGCGAAGAACATTAAACTGGTCTCATTGTCAATTAGGTCCGAGTGTGGTTTTTCCTTGTGGAATATGTAATATCAAACTCCATAAATGTGAAATTAATTTCTTGATATTTTTATGCATTCATATGACTAAGTACATGAGGAAAGGCGGTTCTTACCGTTCAAGTAAGCCTTACATTAGCTTTGTTTAGCCTATTTGAACGCTTGTAGCTGTTTCATATCCTATTTTAATAGCTACAATCCTAGAATTTGCCTACCTTATCGGGACAGTCGCAGTTGCTTGAGTATCATGTCTATTTTTACTACTTTGGGTTGGAATGAGACTTTTAATGTCAAGTTGGTAGTAGATTAAATTTTTATAGCAATTGTGTTAATTTCTTATGATGGAAAAAGAAGAAAAAAAAATATATGAAGCAAAAAAAAAAAAAAACCGAAAAAAAGGAGAAGATGAAAAAAAAGAAGAAGAAAGAATTCGAAAAAAAAGAAAAGAAAAAAGGGTTGATTCATTTGGTTTTATTAAGAGATTATAAGGTGATTTGCTAGAGTCTAATGCATTTTTAGATAGTGATTCATATTCTCTCATATGTTATCAAAGTTGAGACAATTTCTCTAGTTGGGTTTGTTTATACTTATCTTTGTAAGAGTTGGTTTTGGTTAGCAAGTGTAGCTTCAACTACTGTCTTAGCCTTACATATCCATACGTGCTTTGGCACAAAACATTTCTATACCGTTCACCTATTTGCCACCCTTATCGTCCTTGATACATGTACTTTGTCTATATTGTGAATACATATTAGTTGGAGAAATTTCTATCACATTATAATGTATGCATGTTTCATAAGTTGAGTGAGTGCTTCTATTCTTTTTATCTTTAAATATACTCACCCTTACATACTTATGAGTGCATGAGTGAATTTGCGAGAATCCGACTAATTTGTCTTGCAAGATTGAAAAGTATTTGGCTATTGCCTAAAATACGGTAGCATGTTACATCTTGAGACTTGAGCTGCGTTTTACTATTACCCGTGCCTTTGAATTTGTTTTATTGGTACAATTTGGTCATTACTTTGTTATATATATGGATAACTTGGGATTTGTATGTGCGTTAACATTAGCTCTGAGTTATTCGTTCACCATTTGTATGACTGCCTTTTGTATTGTGTTAGTGTTTTGCTTTGCTTAGGGACAAACAAAGAGATGGTTAGGGGACTTTGATGAGTCATAATTATATACACTTTTATGCCTCCTCTTAAATGCTTTTGAGACGGTTTTGTGCTATAATATGTTATTATTTGTCGTTTATGTTCAAAATGTTGATACTTCCGCCGTTTGGTGTTTTAATGCAGGATGGATATATTTGTGGATCAAATGAGTGAAATGGAGCACTGCAGAGTCGGCAAGATGGAGTACAAGAAGAATGACATGAGAATCAAGAAGAATGAGAGAAGAAAAGACACGAAGAAGCTGAAGTTGTTGAAGTCACTCAATCGAGTGTGTCAATACTCGATCAAGTATCCAACTAGTCTGACATACTTATTATGAAACTTTCCTTAAGTCGGTTTATTTTATTATTATGTTTTATTTTAAATAGGAAACTCCTACACAATAATTAGGGAATGCTTTTTACTATTCTAAAACCCCTAGTTTAGTTTAGTTTAGCTTTCCTCTCTAAAACTCTTTTATGTTATTGGTTGCAAGATCGTTCATACCTTTAATCTTCCAATTAATCATTGTTCGGTATTTCTAATCTCTATTCTTATGTTTTCTTTAATTATGTTTATCGTTCTTTCTATTGTCATGCGTAGCAAATTCTCCTTCTAGGGTGAAAGAGGATCTAGGTTGTTAGAAAGGGGTGTAAATAATGAATTAATAGTTAAATTGCTTTTTATTTGTTGTTCAATTGTGGTTTAATTCTAGTTAATTTATTTACTGATCAGAGTTATTTAATTAGTCTTGCAAACTAGGATTTTCACTGACTGGATTAAGAATAGTATAGGCTGCGACAATTGAATAGATTGACTTAATGATTGTGACCACATGTTAAGAATAGATCTAAAGGGCATATTAGAATCGACTGATCATATAACCTTAAACAACATAAATTGCTCGGTTAATTAGCTAAATCACACCCTCGGATAACCACCTACTGAACTTGATCTCTAGACTTTTAAATCTTATTGAATTCATCTTTTACTTTATGGCAATTAGTTTTAGAAATCGAACATTCAAAACCCCAGAAATTGTTACCTTAAAAAGACAGACTTAGATATTAGCAAACTAGAAAGTTACCGCCTCCCTGTGGATACGACACCCTACTTACCGCTAGGTATTTGTTAGTACTGAGTTAGGTTTATTTTGATTAAGGTGATACGACTTCCTTGTCAAATATAACGTCGTTGCTGGGGAGGCAACTATTTTTCTGTTTTTTTGTTTAGTTTGTCTTTTGTCTCAGGGAACATCGGTTCCTTGAGACTGTTCTAATGAGTTCAATCTAGTTTCCACATGGGGAAGATGAGAACTTCCACAATTACATGCTTAGATGGAATGATTGGATTCGTTCTCATAACTGCGAATGCACACTCTCACGGCTTGCTGTGTGCCTTAACATCATAAGAGGTATGAACAAACAAACCCAAGCCTATATTGACTCCATAGGTAAGGGAGATTATGGTGGTAAGAATATTGAAGATGTCCTTTGTTTCTTTGAATGACTTGCTCTTAAATGCATTGAACCCACTTTTTCATTTCAGTCAGACATGGATGAGGGAGTGGGTTAGACTATAGAACCCATTTATAAAAATACAAAGGATATCGAGGGAAACATAGAGGATGAGACCATATGCTCGGTTGATAACCTCTTCTTTGAGGATAATCTAGAACCCTTGTATGGCGATTTTACAGACAATAAGCCACATGAGGAAGACTTGACGAACCTCCTAGAGTACCCCTTTTGTGATAAGTCTCAAGTTAAGGAGAGTGAGGATGTGCGATTCGAATATCTTGAGGTCAAATGGGACTCATGTGACGATATGTTGACTCTTTCTTTGGATACTCCCCCTTCAGTTGTTGAATTTGATTCTAATTTTGAGTCTATTGAGGTTCATTTTTAATACAACTGTGCAGAATGCATATTTTGATGTTTCTGATGTTGTAGATGATATTGATGAATAATCTGCACAAGGGCCCCCCCACTAAGGACTCTTCAGATGCTTTGATATGTTTTGAGACATGTACAGGTGAATCTCCTATTTTGAAAGATGAGCTGGGTGCTTTAGAGGCTGCAATATATGGGGTAGAGCCTATCAAAGAGGGAAACAAGAAGGTATCTAAGTCAGTGAAGACTCTTAGCACGGTAGAGGTAATATAATTTTTTGCCACCGATTTTGACATTAGGAGTGGTAGACCTCCCGATCAATCTCAGGTAATTGTTGACGATAATTTCATGAGGATTGCTAGTGTGGCGCGTAGTAAACTACCTCGTATGATGTCTACTTTTTGTTTTGATGCTCCACCCTCTCTTGGTTGGACGAAAAATTTGATGAGGTTTTATTATAATTGTCATAAAAAATTTGATATACTGAGACGGTCTCTAACAATGATTTTATATGCTCGTGTCATATCTTGGTGCTACTTATTCTTTTGTGTAGCACATGCGTAGATTTATGATCGACATTTAAGAGCTCTGAGCTGTTTTGATTCTGCACAATTATGGGTAATTGATATATAAAGACAAAAAGAGGTCGTGCGGGACTTATCTGAAATTAGCGCTACCGGGAGGCAACCCGGATTTTTATTGTATTTAATTTTAAAATTTTAAATTAATTGCATTTAAATATCGTCATTAGTTAGGTTAGTTAATTTGTTTTAAATATGGGTCGTGCTCATGTCTTGAGCGCTGACACGCTGTGAGGGAGTGAATTTGACGAGTTTTGTGAGATTTATTGCAGGTACAAAGAGTTTATGTCGTAAATTTATGTATTGGAGGAAGAAGAGAAGTAAATTTGGTCACTCGATCGAATAACATCACCACTCAATCGAGGGTCCTAATCAATAAATTATAAAGTATAATGTCGAGAGTTGTGTATGCCGAAATTTGGTTTCTCGATCGAGAGATGAGCTACTCGATTGAGTCGTCATCAATAGTACATCCCATCTCAAATTTCCAATTCCTCCTCAATACGATTTCAACTTCTTGTTTGGCCAGATTTCTAAACTCGAATCCCCATCATCCCTTCCACAATCACCCTCCCATAATCTTTCATAATATCACTCTATCACTCCAATTCACCATACTCGTCACCAATAACGACCCAGAACCGGCGCCCTTCGTTGACAACATCACTATCACATTCTCCTCCTCGCGCACCACCATGAACCGTCGGCCGCCTCTTCTCCGTCAATCGACTATTCTAATCAGAAGGGTAAAATTCGTGGCAGTATTTGATTCGAGATGCGCGACAGGGGTTATTCCATCATCAATTGCAGATCACACCTTGGGATTTTAAGCTCGTCTCACTTCGTAAAGCTAAAGCAAGGGACCTTCATGATCACCCATTTGATGCCTTTCGAGTGGCGGTGATGGTGAGTACTGAGTATGTTGATGAGGATGCAGATGCGGATGCGCTATAGTGACACCTAACTGGTCGCTACAACACCTACTTTGCATCTGGTAATATCCTTCTTTGTACTTTTTTTTATTGTATTATCTCTTAGTTAGCTAGTTATTTCCCCTTTCCTTTAGTTATTAGTGTCCTATATGCTACTGTTGTTGGATTTCTGTGATTGTTATGCTATTAGGGTCACATTATTGTGACATTTAGGTTTGGGGGAGAGTCTTTATATTACTGTTGTGTGATTTACTTTATTGTTTTGTGCATTTAAAACAAAAAATCCATAAAATTTAAAATTTTTATAAAATCCAAAAATTTGTTATTTCCTTTGTTTTAGGTCGAGTCTTGGTGAATTGAATATCAATGATGATAATTTGCATTGTTTTTGCATTTGAATCCCAATTTAATTATCCACGTACATTGTTTTGACTCGTTATTCATGAAAACAAAGCTCATAACTCAAGTCTTGACCGTAATTAACATGTCTTATACTGATTAGATTTGACGAATTATGTTGGTAAATCATTTAAATTTCTGAGGTCTATTGAGCATCCTAGGCCAGGAACATTAAACTGGTCTTTTTGTCAATTAGGTCTGAGTGTGGTTTCTCCTTATGGAATGTGTAATATCAAACTGCTTAAGTGTGAAATTAATTTCTTGATATTTTTATGCATTTATATGACTAAGTACATGAGGAAAGGCGGTTCTTATCGTTCAAATAAGCCTTACCTTACTGATGTGAACATTATTTTCGCACATTTAGTCCTCTAATTGAGCCTATTTTGCATACTATTATAGCATTTCATGACCATTTTATCCGTCAATTCCTTCCTATTTCGTTTTCCTATTGCATTGTGCATGTTTTGTGGGAAAGGAGATAATAAGGCGGAAATTCCCGTCTTTCGTGCATATTTGGAAGCTTATTGATGATATTAGATGGACTAGTATGAAGAGGAGGCAAGAATGATGACCAAGGATGTAGGAATAAAGTGTATATAGAAGGATCAAAGGGTTAAAAGTAAGAATGACGAGAGGGAAGGCATTATAAGAAGAAATTGCTAGAAACCCAAACCAAGAGTTGCTCCTTTGGCTCTGAAAATATGCTAGATGGAACGGCGTCGAAAAAACAAGTGATCTAGGCTTTTGAATCACTCCAATAGGAGTCCAGATGAGAAAATGACGTCCGTTTTACAATCCGAGTGCAAACAAAGAAGCTGTCTGCCAATCCGCTCGTCCCGAGACTCAAGACGCTCGTCCCCTGAGACAATCCGCTCGTCTTGCCCCAAATCCGCTCGTCTTCCCTCCTTAAAATCCGAGCGTCTTGCTCCAAATCCGCTCGTCTTCCCCTGCTACTGGACGAGCGTCTCGAGACCAATCCGCTCGGATTGTGTTACAGCAACTTTCGTTTTCTTCTTGTTCATGAAGGATGCGCATATTTTTCAAAGACCGGCGAAAAGGAGACCGGAGTCTCTCTTGAGACCGGCGATTCCCTACTCAACAATTAGCATTGTTAAATTACTATTTTACCCTTGCTTAACCTAATGATGCTCTATTATATATATCCCATTTGTAATAATCAAACCATCAAGTTTTCATTAGATTAGAATCAAGTTTTCATTAGATTAGAATCAAGTTTTCATTAGAATCAAGTTTTCATTAGATTAGAATCAAGTTTTCATCAGGTTAATTCAATCCTTCTTTAGATTAGATTAGGAGTAGATTAGAATAGATTACTCTTTAATCTTTCCACAAATTACACATTAATCTTTCCTTAATCATTGTTCAAGTTTATTATTAAGTAATTCAAGTTTATTATTGGGTAATTAGAAGATTATTGGGTTTATTGGGAGATTGACAACCTTCCATCAATCATCAAGTTCTTCTATT
The DNA here is from genome assembly GCF_048544455.1 of Silene latifolia. Classification (NCBI taxonomy): domain Eukaryota; kingdom Viridiplantae; phylum Streptophyta; class Magnoliopsida; order Caryophyllales; family Caryophyllaceae; genus Silene; species Silene latifolia. Next base: position 136,060,571 of record NC_133526.1, read on the forward strand.
ATTCTTTGCATTATTATTTTAGAATCTCCATTGGTATAATTCTCTTAATCCTTGTTTTAATTATTGTTAATCTTTCTTACTTGTTCATCATGTTTGGCTTTGTTAGTATGATTGACAACCTTATTAACATGTTAAACTTGATCATGAGTGAGTAGTTACTTAGCTAGGATTAATGGGTAATTAGGGGAAACAAACATGGGGAATGATTCATGCTTAATCTAATATGCTTCCATGATTAATTTGCTTGCTTGTTGTGATTTCAACTTACGCACATGTTATGTTTGATGAAATGCTAAGCATATGAATCCTTGTATTTACAACCATCTCTTATCTTTTCAATGAGACTTGTAAGACATAAACCAACTCGAGTCTCATTAGACCATGCATATAGTTGGATAGGGAGGATTAAGTCGACTTGTAGGTGTTGTACAATCTAATCGATTCGGCTCCGGGACCCAAACTTTCCTAGGATTGTAAGATATAAACCAACTCGATCCATCACAACAATAATTGCTTGCTTATAATTGAGAACATGTTTGTATGATCAACTCTCATGAATCCCTTATAAACCCATGATATCCTAGCATTTTTAATCAATTGTTTACATCTTTCCTTTTGTTGCTTGTTTATTGCATTTATTAGATTAGAATCATCAACCCATTATAATTGTGACAACCCCAAGCATAACCATAATTAGATTGAACGATTTGAGTAACCACCGTCCCATGGATCGACCTCGACTTACCACTAACTAGTTGTTTGTTGAGAATTATAAATGTGTTTGATTGGATGTGACCCGACGACATCACGCCCATATCAAAATGGCGCCGTTGCCGGGGACGGTGTTGTTTATTTGAATTGTTCTTTTGTTTAGTTTTAGTTGTGCTTCTTTTTCTTGAGTTTTATTGTACTTGTTCTATTTCATATGCTTAACATGTCTACATTCACTTTTTGGCAATATGAAGATGAGTCATTTGATAAATATGTTGCAAGATTTGAAGATTATATGACTCATGCTTGACATCATGATTTTACTCTTTCAAATTATGAAGCATGTTGTGTTGTTTATAATGGCATGAACTTTGAAACCCGCAACTTGGCATTTCACTTGAGTGGTGGTAGAATTTGTGAGATGAGTTGTGAGGAATTTTGGGAATTTGTTGAGTTCATGACCATTCATTGTCTTAAGCAAATTATACATGACATATTTGAGAGTGCCAAGGAAGGTATAGAAGCGATAAAAACCACATTTCAAAATTTCATTGAGGAAAACTATGATGAAAATGAGATTTGTGAGGATGAGAAACCTTCCTATAACCTTGAGCCAACCTACTATGCCCACAAAATTACCCCACCTTGGGAAGATGGAGTGCTAGATGAGGAGAGTGATGATGAGGAGGAGTACATTCTTGATTGTGAAACTAATGCTTGGATGCCGTCATCCTACTTTTCTTGTGTTTCAATGAAATCAACCTCCATGGAATTTGATGTTAATGGGCAAAGTGAGAATGATATGGATGTGAGCTTGAGTGAAAACTCACCCTTTGAGGATGACATATTTGATGGAGACAATTGTGTTGAGCTTGGTGAGCCTTGCTATGACAACCCCTTTGATAATGGACCTTGTTGGGATGAGGAATATGATGAGGACATTTGGGAACCCCAAATAGACACCCTTAAAATCACCTTGGATGATAATGAGAGTACTTGCATTGAATGTGGTGATTTTGAATATTTGGAGGATGAGTTGAGTGAATTGCCAACCAACTACCCATTTCATGTTCCTTCCATCCATCATTTCTCTTATGATTTTTGTCATAATGTTATTGACATGCTTGTTCGGTCTCTTACTTGGGCATTATTTCATTGCATAATCTTGTGTTGTTATCCATGCCTATTTATTTCTCACTCCCAAGAATTTGACCGACTTCTACGTGCTTTGAGTTCTAGTGATAATCTTCCATGAAATTGTTTATTGATAATCCTTGGTTTGATGGAGTTCCTTAATAACCATTAATTTGTATATATGCATTTAGTGTAGTTTGCATTGTATTATATCTCACATGATTCATGTAGTTAGTTGCATATAGGCTAGAATTCATGCACAATCACTAATGACCAATCCTATTCATTTCTACACTAGAGATAGTGTTTAAATCGGTTTGGGGAGGTTTGATCATAAGTGACTTAAGCATTTAGCATGCATCATATAGTATAGTTTAGATTGCATTCATTTGTTATATATGTCATATAGAATTGCATTTAGTTAGAGCATGCATTTATTCATACCATATCATTGCATTTGTACTTCAATTTCTATAAAATCAAAAAAATCCAAAAATACACGTACTTTCTTTTTTATTCCTACTCCTACATGTACATTGAGGACAATGTCCAAAATAAAGTAGGGGATGGGAGTTTATATTCCAAAAATGCATAAAAATTGAAAAATTTCAAAAAATCACAAAAATTTGTCTTTTAATTTCATAAAAACAAAAATCCATAAAAATTTGAAAATTTCAAAAACCAAAAACATGTTCTTTAATTTAGTAGTGTAGAATTGTATATACTTGTATTTTTGTTCTCTTCTCACATAGATATAACACTACATTTGAGGCATTAGCAAGGGAAAATGAAGACCGCTTGGTATGATCGCTCTAATCTCTATTTCCCTTCCATTTCTTTTTCATTATTCATATGAGGAGGATGGGCTTACATGTCAAGGAGGATGTGGTGTATTTTGTTATTGCGGTTTGTGTATCTATGTGTTGTTAGGAGTTGCATTTAGTTTATATGACATATTAGTTGGTAGAAGCATATGCATTAGGATGTATATATGTTAGTTGCATCATGGCATGTAGTTTGCGTGTTAGAAAAATTTTGTGAAACCGTCTACTTGGGAAGCTTGACAAGTGTATATAGGCCCTAGTAGATGCTTTTTCTTCTTAAGACTTTGCTTGTTAGAATATTTGTAAAATACCCTAGGATGTGTCATGCTAGTATCCTTTGACCCATGGATTAAGACCTAGTCAAGAGTACCTTGTGGTGTGATAACTCCTTGGCTACCGTTTATTCCAAGGTGACCCTTGAAACCATGCATCCATCATCCATGTTCTACCACATTTTTGTCATCAAAGGGAATGGGCACAAAATTTGAGTTCAATGAAATGAAAAGTGAAAGAAAGTTTGCAAAATGTATCAAATGAAAAGAGGAGCAAAAATAGACTCCTAAAGCTTCAAATATAAGGCACCCTCACTACATATGGGGTGACTTTGAAAATGTTCAAAAAGAACTGCAAAGAAAAGTTGAAAATTGTCAAGTGTTGAATTGCCAAACATCAAAAGAAATGGCAAGAAAGTGTTCTCAATTGTTATATGCCACAAGAAATTGGAGGGAAAAACAACAACAAAAGCAAACTCCCAAATGAAACTCAAATACTATCGATCCCTTTATCCATCGTATCCACTTTTGTGCATGGTAGAGAGGGGACGACCCTTCTTCTTGTCTAAGCAAGAAGGGGAATTCCGCGATCCTCCAGTGTTTCTAACACCATAGGGAGTCTATTCTTGACAAAAGCATTTAACTATTGAGGACAAAGGTACCCTAGCTTGACACAACTTGGAGGTGATTTATTGGTATCCTTCTAGGCTTAGTAGTTTGAAGAAATCGCATCTATGAAGGAGTGTGTACCCTTAAATTGCTTCCCTTGTAGATAATTTCTGCCACTTAGATGAGGAAAGTGACTATTCTTTTGTAGATGCATCCATTGCTTGATTTTGTGTGCTTAATGTTTGGATGTGTCGCCATTTTGGCAAGACCCACCTTTCCTTGCAAGAAGGCATCCTGCCTCATGGTTGTCTTGTTGTGAGTTGAAGGGGCGGAGTGAGACCTGCTAATTGTCTCATATCGGTTATATTAGTAGGTTAGTTTAAATAAAGGTCTAGTTTTTGTCACCTCTTTACTCGGGACGAGTAAAGGTTCGGTTTGGGGATATTTGATGTGAACATTATTTGCGCACATTTAGTCCCCTAATTGAGCCTATTTTGCATACTATTATAGCATTTCATGATCATTTTATCCGTCAATTCCTTCCTATTTCGTTTTCCTATTGCATTGTGCGTGTTTTGTAGGAAAGGAGATAATAAGGCGGAAATTCCCGTCTTTCGTGCATATTTGGAAGCTTATTGATGATATTAGATGGACTAGTATGAAGAGGAGGAAAGAATGATGACCAAGGATGTAGGAATAAAGTGTATATAGAAGGATCAAAGGGTTAAAAGTAAGAATGACGAGAGGGAAGGCATTACAAGAAGAAATTGCTCGAAACCCAAACTAAGAGTTGCTCCTTTGGCTCTGAAAATATGCTAGATGGAACGGCGTCGAAAAAACAAGTGATCTAGGCTTTTGAATCACTCCAATAGGAGTCCGGATGAGAAAATGACGTCCGTTTTACAATCCGAGCTCAAACAAAGAAGCTGTCTGCCAATCCGCTCGTCCCGAGACTCAAGACGCTCGTCCCCTGAGACAATCCGCTCGTCTTGCCCCAAATCCGCTCGTCTTCCCTCCTTAAAATCCGAGCGTCTTGCTCCAAATCCGCTCGTCTTCCCCTGCTACTGGACGAGCGTCTCGAGACCAATCCGCTCGGATTGTGTTACAACAACTTTCGTTTTCTTCTTGTTCATGAAGGATGCGTATATTTTTCAAAGATCGGCGAAAAGGAGACCGGAGTCTCTCTTGAGACCGGCGATTCCCTACTAAACAATTAACATTGTTAAATTACTATTTTACCCTTACTTAACCTAATGATGCTCTATTATATATACCCCATTTGTAATAATCAAAACATCAAGTTTTCATTAGATTAGAATCAAGTTTTCATTAGATTAGAATCAAGTTTTCATTATATTAGAATCAAGTTTTCATTAGGTTAATTCAATCCTTTTTTAGATTAGATTAGGAGTAGATTAGAATAGATTACTCTTTAATCTTTCCACAAATTACACATTAATCTTTCCTTAATCATTGTTCAAGTTTATTATTAAGTAATTCAAGTTTATTATTGGGTAATTAGAAGATTATTGGGTTTATTGGGAGATTGACAACCTTCCATCAATCATCAAGTTCTTCTATTATTCTTTGCATTATTATTTTGGAATCTCCATAGGTATAATTCTCTTAACCCTTGTTTTAATTATTGTTAATCTTTCTTACTTGTTCATCATGTTTGGCTTTGTTAGTATGATTGACAACCTTATTAACATGTTAAACTTGATCATGAGTGAGTAGTTACTTAGCTAGGATTAATGGGTAATTAGGGGAAACAAACATGGGGAATGATTCATGCTTAATCTAATATGCTTCCATGATTAATTTGCTTGCTTGTTGTGATTTCAACTTATGCACATGTTATGTTTGATGAAATGCTAAGCCTATGAATCCTTGCATTTACAACCATCTCTTATCTTTTCAATGAGACTTGTAAGACATAAACCAACTCGAGTCTCATTAGACCATGCATATAGTTGGATAGGGAGGATTAAGTCGACTTGTAGGTGTTGTACAATCTAATTGATTCGGCTCCGGGACCCAAACTTTCCTAGGATTGTAAGATATAAACCAACTCGATCCATCACAACAATAATTTCTTGCTTATAATTGAGAACATATTTGTATGATCAACTCTCATGAATCCCTTATGAACCCATGATATCCTAGCATTTTTAATCAATTGTTTACATCTTTCCTTTTGTTGCTTGTTTATTGCTTTTATTAGATTAGAATCATCAACCCATTATAATTGTGACAACCCCAAGCATAACCATAATTAGATTGAACGATTTGAGTAACCACTGTCCCATGGATCGACCTCGACTTACCACTAACTAGTTGTTTGTTGAGAATTATAAATGTGTTTGATTGGATGTGACCCGACGACATCACCCATCACTTACCTTTGTTTAGCCCGTTTGAACCCTTGTAGCTGTTTCATATCCTATTTTAATAGCTACAATCCTAAAATTTGCCTACCTTATCGGGACAGTCACAGTTGCTTGAGTATCATGTCTATTTTTTCTACTTTGGTTGGGAATGAGACTTTTAATGTCAAGTGGGTAGTAGATTAAAATTTTATTGCAATTGTGTTAATTTCTTATGATGGAAAAAGAAGAAAAAAATATATGAAGCAAAAAAAAAAAACCCCCGAAAAAAAGGAGAAGAAGAAAAAAAAGAAAGAAAGAATTCGAAAAAAAAAGAAAAGAAAAAAGAGTTGCTTCGTTTGATTTTGTTAAGAGATTATAAGGTGATTTGATAGAGTCTAATGCATTTTTGGAGAGTGATTTATAGTCTCTCATGTGTTTTTCAAAGTTGAGATAATTTCTCTTGTTGGGTTTGTTTATGCTTATATTTGTAAGGGTTTTGGTTAGCAAGTGTAGCTTCAACTATTGTCTTAGCCTCACATATCCATACGTGCTTTGGCACAAACCATTTCTACACCATTCACTTATTTGCCACCCTTATTGTCCTTGATACATGTACTTTTGTCTATATTGTGAATACATATTAGTTGGAAAAATTTCTATCACATTAGAATGTATGCATGTTTCATAAGTTGAGTGAGTGCTTCTATTTCTTTCTATCTTTACATATACTCACCCTTACATACTTATGAGTGCATGAGTGAATCTGCGAGAATCCGAGTAATTTGTCTTGCAAGATTGAAAGGTATTTGGCTATTGTCTAAAATACGGTAGCATGTTACATCTTGAGACTTGAGCTGCGTTTTGCATTACCCGTGCCTTTGAATTTGTTTTATTGGTACAATTTGGTCAGTACTTTGTTATAGATTTGGATAACTTTCGATTTGTATGTGCGTTAACATTAGCTCTGAGTTATTCGTTCAGCATTTGTATGATTGCCTTTTGTATCGTGTTAGTGCTTTGCTTTGCTTATGGACAAGCAAAGAGATGGTTTAGGGGAGTTTGATGAGTCATAATTATATACACTTTTATGCCTCCTGTTGGTTGCTTTTGAGACGGTTTTGTGCTATAATATGTTAATTATTTGCCGTTTATGTTCGAAATATTGATACTTCCGCCATTTGGTGTTTTAATGCTGGATGGATACATTTGTGGAGCAAATGAGTGAAATGGAGCGCCGCATAGTCGGCAAGATGGAGTAGAAGAAGAATGACATGAGAATCAAGAAGAATGAGAGAAGAGAAGACACGAAGAAGCTGAAGTTGCTGAAGTCACTCGATCGAGTATCCAACTAGTCTGACATACTTGTTATGAAACTTTCCTTAAGTCGGTTTATTTTATTATTATGTTTGACTATAAATAGGAAACTCCTACACAATAATTAGGGAATGCTTTTTACTATTCTAAAATCCCTAGTTTAGTTTAGTTTAGCTTTCCTCTCTAAAACTCTTTTATGTTATTGGTTGCAAGATCGTTCATACCTTTAATCTTCCAATTAATCAGTGTTCGGTATTTCTAATCTTTATTCTTATGTTTTCTTTAATTATGTTTATCATTCTTTCTATTGTTATGCGTAGGTAATTCTCCTTCTAGGGTGAAAAGGGATCTAGGTTGTTAGAAGGGGTTTAATTAATGAATTAATAGTTAAAATGCTTTTTAGTTGCTGTTCAACTAGTTTAGACCCCGTGCAATGAATGCACAGTATTTGTAGTTTTATATTTAGAAAAAAAATTGACTATAAAACTAGTCAAAAATTGAGTAATGTCATGAAATGTATATATTTTAAAACAAAATGAAATTGTTTATAATCTTTTTATTAGCATATCATTAAGTTACGATTTAGCATACAAAGAATGAATTTTTTATCACAAAATCTTAGAGACAAATTTTAAATAAGGGATTATATCAAAATAGAAAAGTAAATAAGAGATTTTATCAAAATAGGAAATGTGGTTTTGGCGGGAAAACTTAAAACTTTTCCTATTCTTTTTGTAAATAGGGGATTGTGGTTTAATTCTAGTTAATTGATTTAATGAACAGAGTTAAATAATTAGTCTTGCAAACTAGGATTTTCACCGATTGGGTTAAAACTAGTATATGCTGCGACAATTGAGTAGATTGACTTAATGATTGTGACCACATGTTAAGGATAGATCTAAACGGCATATTAGAATAGATTGATCATATGACCTTAAACAACATAAATTACTGTGTTAATTAACTAGATCACACCCTCGGCTAACCACCTAGTGAACTTGATCCCTAGACTTTTAAATCTTATTGAATTCATCTTTTACTTTATTGCAATTAGTTTTAGAAATCAAACATTCAAAACCCCAGAAATTGTTACCTTAAGACGGACTTAGATAAAAGCAAACTGGATAATTACCGCCTCCCTGTGGGTACGATACCCTACTTACCTCTAGCTATTTGTTAGTATTGAGATAGACTTACGTTGATTAAGGTGATACGACTTTAGCCTTGTCAAGATGTGTTGCAAAGACTAATGGGCCGGAAGTTGGAGATAGTTTGGGGGTGAGAGATCTTGGGAATGAGAGAAATGGAGGTTTTATTAATGGTTTCCAGGACACATCTATTAATGAAAATGCTTTGAACAAAAGGGACGATGTCAGCGTTAACAATGTGCCAACACCTCTTGAAAAAACTTACATGGAAACCGTTAGGGCCAGGGGCTTTGTTTGAGCCGAGGGAGAAAAGGGCAAGTCTAATTTCCTCTTCTAGGGGAATGGTGAAGGAGGTGATGGGGGTGGTGAAGGCTAGGGGGAGCCGATTGACACATGCTTTTTTAGGTCTTATAGAGATTAGTGAAGAAAACAGTAACATGGGAAATGAGATCGTCATTCTTAGAAATAGTATGACCAACACTATCAACAAGGGAGAGGATACGGTTCAAGTTGCGACAAATGGTCACAGATTTTTGAAAAAAGGAGATGTTTTTTATCCCCGTCAACCAACCAATTATTGCGAGATCTATCTTTCCAGTACAAGTGTTCAAGTCAAGGACGCGATTTAGGTCGAAGAGAAGGGAATCATTGAGATTCAGTAGGAAATCGATCAGAGTGTGGGTGGATGCAAAGTTTGCGCTGGATGCCAAGAAGTCTAATATTAAGAGATTTTTTCCTCCCGACAAGGTTCTCGAATGTCTCTGAGGGCCAGTAAGAGAGGACGAACAAAGGGAGAGGAGTTTGGAAGTAAAGCAACTGTTAGAGGCACCCCACAACGAGGAGATAATGGGGCGGAAACGCAGATAAGCGGTCCAAAAGGATTCAAACTTGAAGAGCTTGGATTGGGGTTGAACAGTAAGGGATGATTTAAGAAGAATTAGGCAGTGGTCAAAGGAGAGGCAGGTTAGATGGTAGCTGTAAGAGTTCGGGTATTGGTCAAGCCAAGATTGGTTTACCCACACCCGATCAAGTCGCTCAAGAATAGGGTTAGTACGTCTCATATTCGTCCATGTAAACCGCGATCTATTAAAGCCAATGTCAATAAGGTTACAAGAGTCCATGGACGATTTAAACAGATTAGCTCTATTCCACTTAGTACTACGTGCCCCCAATTTTTCCAAAGCACAAGTGACTTCATTAAAATCACCAACACACACCCAAGGGGTATTTACATTAAGAGAGAGAGTAGTAAGTTCATTCCAAAGTTTCAGACGGTATCTCGCTTTTGGGTTGGCATAAAATTTAGAAAGTAAAGAGGTGAAGTTGTTAGAAGAAACCTGAGCCACCAAATTAATGATTTGATCGCCTTTGTTGACAAGGGTAATAACAACAATCCCCGCATTCCATAAGATTATAATACCACCTATGAACCTAACCGGGTCCAATACTTCATAGGAGTCAAATTGGAGCCTTTGCACAATGGTCAGGGAATTTGATGAAGAAACTCTGGTTTTCGAGAGGATTAAAATGTCAGGTTTGTGGGCATGGATTAAGTAGGATAAATGGGTAGTAAAGAAAGGTCTAGCGATACCCCGACAGTTCTTATAAAGTATATTCATATTTGAAGCAAGTAAGAAAGAATTAGTTAGCTCATACTAAGCTCCTGGAGTGACCGTGTCCAGCACAACGTCTAGTTCTCGTTCTAGGCGTGCGCTGAACATCTTGAGATTGGATCTGATTAGTGTCATGAATGTCTCTCTATACCTCAAAATCACATCTCTTCCCAAGTGAGGCACCTGGCCAGCTCAGGCAAATGTCTAGTTGCATCATTCTCATTGAAGTTCGAAAGACCCTCAAAGTGTTTGTGTAACTTGTCACCAACGGGTCTTTGGGGGTTAAGTTCAACAAAAATATCATTCTCAATCAAGGAAATATGGGAGTAGGATCCAGGAGAAATTCCAATGCTTCCGGGACGACCAGATTCATGGATTGTTGAGGTTTGACAATGAAGGCTTGAGGTTACAGTGATCTCTACTGTTGCATTGGACTTTGTTTATATTTGAAACCACCGAGATATGCACCGATATAAGTTCTCAACATGTGAAAAAAGAACATCAACTTCTTATATTTTGCTTTCATTTTATGAAAATCCTTGACAAATTTGATCTTAACTTTTGAGCATAGCAACAGTGGCATGCCCCGTGTCTTTCCTTTCTATTTCTCCCAACTTTTCGTTTTACTTCTTTCCTCAAGAAATTCGCCCTCAATTACTTTTATCTCTTTTCCAATAATTAAAATCACTTTGACATTCGCCATATCATCTTCCCATTTTTTTTCCACCTTTTTGTTTCTTCTTTAATTTCTCCATATTTCCAACCAACTTCTCAATCATCACTTTGATGCATATGTAGAACATGTAGTTGCTTGGTGCGTGTAACACCCCCATACTCCAAGTGCCTTACCAGGACCACTCAGGTATAAGGATACTACCATCTCGGTTACCCGAGGCAATGATAATCATAAGACAATAAAGAAACATACTTTATTAAATAACTTTAAGTGATTACATAACAAACCAACTCAAGCAAAATACAACCTGTTCTCAAACTATAAACCAACCGAATGGAACCCTTAACAAACACAAATGGAAGACTAAAGACTCGATATGTGATGACTCCATCCCAGACTAGATCCCACGCGTATCTAAGATATACCTGTCAAGCAACTGCTCACCACCCCCGAATGGATCACCACAGTTTTTAAAACATTTAAACGGGGTCAGTACTAATCACACAATCAATACAGACAACAATAATAAGATAAACAGACAAATTTGAATCACACACACACACACACACACACCACCAACCAATTTCCATCATCTCAATATCGACCGTCCACTGGACCAGACCACGCGATGGGGGACCGCAGCCGTTCCCACCTAAGCCCCGCTCATCATCATAGCGATAACCCCGTCCCATTAATGTGCACATCCCCTCCCGTGGCGGGTTCCACGAAGGGCGAAACTAGGGCGTGAAGTCACTCCCGCAAGTGACCCCACTCAGCCGAGAACGCATCTCGAGAACCATCAACAACCAATCACAATCACAATCACAATCACAATCACAATCATCATATCAAACAACTAACTACAAAGACATCACCAATATCCCATTATGGGACTAATACGAGTAGGAAATCCTACCGGAAAGCAAACACGCAGACGATCTAAACAGCTGTCTCAAAACGGCTCCTCTACGAATTCTCCTCCTATCACACATAACACATAAAGGCTACCGATTACTTACTTACTCATAAAACCCCCAAATCCCAAATTAGGGTTTCATCAATCTTAACAAAACGGTATATAAATTATATGCTAGAAGCTTACCCTCAACGCAAGGAACTCAACGATACGAACTACGATGCAATCCGACCGTCGAACTCAGGAATTGTCAAGAACGCGATTAGGAAGAAGACAAGTTGCTTTCTCTCTTAAACAGGTTTTAGGTTTTGTAAAAAGTGATTTAGAATAAAGACGAATTGATTTAAATACCTTAATCGCGTAATTAACAAAACCCGAGAAAACTCCCCGTAAAACCGGACACTCGATCGAGTACCCAAGGTACTCGATCGAGTACCCCTACTCGATCGAGTGCCCCACTACTCGATCGAGTGCCCAACAGTCGAAACTATTTATCTTCGCAACTTGCCCTTACTCGACAGAGTAAGGGCTACTCGATAGAGTACCCCCAAGACATATAAATACGGAGTATTACAGTCTTCCCTCCTTAAAAGAACTTCGTCCCCGAAGTTCAACCCATACATAAAAACAAACATGCTAACTCGATCAAGACACAACAACGTGACTAAGAACTCAAAACAAAACTCCAACCCAAACATGAACTCGTAACACCAACTCCACTAACTATTCCTACCTCCACAGCATGGCTCACGATATCGTATCAACTCCATTATATCTCTCTCAACACTAACTCCATACGCTACCAACTACCATCCTTTAACGCTGCTAGCTCCGTAATATATCATCCCCTACCAAATCCCATATCAAGACACTCATGGACATCAAACGGAATGTTACATTCTACCACCCTTAAAAGGAACTTCGTCCTCGAAGTTTACTCACACTCATAATCTCATCATCCAACTATCAACACTATCGAAGTATTCTCGCATTCCTAACATCAAACTACTACAAGCACGTCCGTGACCTTTTAACACTATCAACCACAACATATACAAATCCATATCTTATGCTACACCAACACTCTACTTTCAACCACAACATATACAAATCCATATCTTATGCTACACCAACACTCTACTTTCAAATATACTACCATATGCACACCCATCAAAATCTCTTTTATCACATCCTACTCCTCTTAAGATAAATGTTACGTCCTCGTAACCCACTAATACTAAATCCTAGATATATCTTTTCATTACCCTCTTTACCACCACATGTCAAAGATAACCGTCTATAAACCAAACACTCACCATGCATATATCCAAGGCTCTCTTACTTAAATATTTCTCATAACTCAACTCATTTGGCATACCACCTAACCTATACCACAAAACTCGTAGCAAAATCACCATACTAACTCTCCATTATTTCTGCAAAACAACATACCTCTCTATGTAAGGCACTTATCTCCCAGAAGCATAACTCACGATCCACACTCGTTATGTACACGCACACTAGATCATCAAGTTCTTTCTTCCATTACCGCAAAACTCATACACAACTTAACATGACACTAATTCCCAATACCCCTACACTCACTTTGTCTCAACAAAAGATTATGAACCACCTGCATCTTTCGGGTCATTACCACACATGTTCTACGACTCACTTGCCATTATCATGTCTACTGAAACCTTAACTAGAACAGATCATAATTATTGTAACGACCTCTCCCAACCGTATCCCATCAATAGAACATCACTATACCATGACAACAACGAAAACATATTCAACTCTATTTCCTATCATACTCTACCTCATTCTTAACTTAACCTGGTAAAGAGAACATCAATAAGCAAGACAACTGTCTACATGCAGAAACTGAAACTCGCAGGGAACAATATCAACCAAAACAACAATCTATGTATAACTGGTATGTACTTTCGAAACTCGAATCATAATCATCCCGTCTACTCTACCACAACCGCCGACGGCACCACAACACCGCCACCAACACCACACCGCAGCGTGCGAAAATACCCGCATCACAACACTAAATATCGTGTCCGGATCACCACCCGAGGCACCACAGCCACATCGATAGACATCACAACTGCATACAACTCCCATAAACACTGACTCGGGATAACTTTTCAGTCAAGAAAAACTTACTCAAATCCACTTTACTAAATCATAGCACAACATATTTTATGAATTAAACAGATACTAACCTCGTGAATATCATCCCCTTACCATATCACATATTGACATGTATCATGAATACAGACAAGCATAACTAGTCATGCCAAATCAGTCAAATTATTACCTTTTTGGATATCATTCCAACGTTCTCGTATCCAACATGTATTACGTAAAATTCAGATAACAACTTATAATTATCACACCATACCATTTCTTGTGAGGTCACAACCTCACACGAACATTTATATATATGACATAGACCCATAATCACATCCAACCAGTCAATCCTGATCACGTAAGTTACCCCTCGATAAAGGTTACCCGTCGCCCGAGTTTAACTCATATGCCCCTCATAACATATTCCCCCATTCACACAACCATCACTTCCTGCCAAATATAACCATACCTTTACTATTCAACTATTAGCATCCGCCTCATCTAACCACATCTTATACCCTCTTACAATCATACACAACAATCAGGTCCCTACCAAATCAACCTTTTTAGAATTGCTACCTTTCTAATATACCATCACTCTTAACCACTAGTGACAACACCACAAACGATAACACTACCACTGTCCGAACATCAAACCTCTTACACTTATCTCTAAACATCACGATTTCTTTCCTATCTTTGGTTGACATCCCAAATAACAGACATCGAATCCATCAACAAAATTACCTCAATATTCTTCCCAATACTATCCTTAATTGTATCATCATCTAACTCTCCGCCAAAAATCTCGTATCGTGCAAATATTCTACCAACTTCTTACTTTCCTTAATTCCTCGAAACTCATTACTAATCATGTTGTCCCAAAACTCCTCTATAACCATTAACTAACATCCTCGTGACGCTATCACACATTTCAATGATTCCTTACCTTTTTATCACATGACTCCGGTGAATGTTTTCCTCAGCTTACTTTTATCCTTCTTTTCTCTTTACACTCAATAATACCAATTAATAGTTCAACTCCTTATTCCTTCTAGGTAACTCTTTAGAAATCCAGTTACGTTCTCACTGCTCCAAAACTCACATCTAATTATTTCATATCGATATCATCTCACTCTTTCTTACCACAAATATTCTCTTATTATGTCATCAATCACCCTTGCCACTAATCCATCCATAAAATCAACGTTCTTGTTCAACAATTGCATCTCCCTTCTTACATCTCTAGAAATCAAAATTCCTTTCATACCGCTAATTGCCCAAGGAGAACCCACAATAGTTTCATCTCTTAAAAAGCCAAATCTCCACCCCGTGACATGTCTCCACAAAGTTCACTATATACCACTCTTCTCAACCCCTTTAAAACGAACTTTCTTTATGTATATTCTTAACCCACACGGCTCTTAACGACCTCCTTCCATAATTCTTTACACATCTCAGGTTGTCACTATCCATATCCTTACTCCCAATCCTTTCATTCTCACGTTCCTTAGACTCACATCATCCTTTGCCCACATTCACCTACTTTTACGTTACTCAACATACAAACATATCACTCATCTCATCTCACAAAACATGCTCTATGTCTCTATACACCATACCAATCTTCCTTTTCTTTTTCCACTATCTATCACAACACATATAACTCATGTCCTCCCATCGAACTCATACTCACCACAGGTGCCACTCACTACACCACAAGATTGGGTAACTTACGCGTCAAGACCAATATACATGTAAAACAATGCATAAAAGAGCCAAATAATAACTTTGAATTAAACATAATATGCAACGAATTCAAAAGATAAGCATATGACCCAAAACAGGGGTCACTAGATCGAGTACGGGCCACTCGATCGAGTAAGGGACTTACTCGATCGAGTAGGTCAAGATCAAAAGCACGTAAAACAAATCACCAGGGCTACTCGATCGAGTAATTGAGGTACTCGATCGAGTGCCCCCTTACTCGATCGAGTACCAAGGATACTCGATCGAGTACCCTAATTCTCAAGACTTTCCAGTTTTTTCGTAAAACAGTCATAACTCACTCATTATTTGGTCAATTTGGGCGTGTGACCTATCGTTAGAATCGTAAAAGGACAAGCTATCATCTCCAATTGGAATCACATCAAAATCATTTATGCATCTCAAGTTATAACAGTTTAAAGACAACCTCTTTATAAACGAAAAACACAACTATTGATTTTTACTTCCCAAACGACTTAAACAACAACCAAGCAAACAAAACCAGTCCAAAACTCATAAAACCAGTATTCGTAATCATACGTTACTATTTTCAAAAATCAAGCAACAACATTCATCATGCACATAGGTTATTTAACTTGTCAATCACGATTTACCCACATAAACATGCTCCACCCATGAATTTCATATTCTTATGCAATTACTTACTTAATCTCTTCCAACTAATCCATCAATTACAAATACACACTTCTTACAACATATACCCATGAACAATCGTGGACAAGTACATAAACTTATCATACAACTCTATGCAGACAAAATATACGTATACAACACAACATTTCTATTCGCATGTTATTATTATGTCACATCATGAATCATCCATCATGTTTCTCATTCCAACCACAGTTCTATATATCTCATCAACAAGTTTCCTCATATCACCATTTTCTTTCACATGCTCAACTTTCTACTTCAACATCCAACAATTAACACATTCCATCACATTCATAAACCAGTTAACCAAACACACATACGACTCGACAAACACTTTCCCACGTGACCGGTTCAAAGTTGTAGGGCGACCCCTTGCGGCTTTAGGACGTCTCCCAAGCCTTTGCACTAGCTCCTACAACTTTTACCCCGGGTTCATTTTAATTGACTCCCTATGTTCATTAAGTTCATTGGTTACAGGTTTCAGGATCGTCGCTCTGATACCATTTGTAACACCCCCATACTCCAAGTGCCTTACCAGGACCACTCAGGTATAAGGATACTACCATCTCGGTTACCCGAGGCAATGATAATCATAAGACAATAAAGAAACATACTTTATTAAATAAGTTTAAGTGATTACATTACAAACCAACTGAAGCAAAATACAACTGTTCTCAAACTATAAACCAACCGAATGGAACGCCTTAACAAACACAAATGAAGACTAAAGACTCTGATATGTGATGACTCCATCCCCAACTAGATCCCACGCGTATCCAAGATATACCTGTCAAGCAACTCGCTCACCACCCCGAATGGATCACCACGATTTTTAAAACATTTAAACGGGGTCGACTAATCACACAATCAATACGATAACAATAATAAGATAAACAGATAAATTGAATCGTCACACACACACACACACACACACCAACCAATTTCCATCATCTCAATACGATCGTCCACTGGACCCGACCCACGATGGGGGGGGGACCGCAGCCGTTCCCACCTAAGCCCCGCTCATCGTACGAGCGATAACCCCGTCCCATTAATGTGCACATCCCCTCCCGTGGCGGGTTCCACGAAGGGCGAAACTAGGGCGTGAAGTCACTCCCGCAAGTGACCCCACTCAGCCGAGAACGCATCTCGAGAACCATCAACAACCAATCACAATCACAATCACAATCACAATCACAATCACAATCATCATATCAAACAACTAACTACAAAGACATCACCAATATCCCATTATGGGACTAATACGAGTAGAAATCCTACCGGAAAGCAAACACGCAGACGATCTAAACAAATTGTCTCAAAACGGCTCCTCTACGAATTCTCCTCCTATCACACATAACACATAAAGGCTACCGATTACTTACTTACTCATAAAACCCCCAAATCCCAAATTAGGGTTTCATCAATCTTAACAAAACGGTATATAAATTATATGCTAGAAGCTTACCCTCAACGCAAGGAACTCAACGATACGAACTACGATGCAATCCGACCGTCTGAACCTCCGGAATTGTCAAGAACGCGATTAGGAAGAAGACAAGTTGCTTTCTCTCTTAAACAGGTTTTAGGTTTTGTAAAAAGTGATTTAGAATAAAGACGAATTGATTTAAATACCTTAATCGCGTAATTAACAAAACCCGAGAAAACTCCCCCGTAAAACCGGACACTCGATCGAGTACCCAAGGTACTCGATCGAGTACCCCCCTACTCGATCGAGTGCCCCAGCTACTCGATCGAGTGCCCAACAGGTCAGAAACTATTTATCTTCGCAACTTGCCCTTACTCGACAGAGTAAGGGCTACTCGATAGAGTACCCCCAAGACATATAAATACGGAGTATTACAGTGCGTTGTTCAGGTAAGTAGAAAATACACCCCAAAATTTACACATATGTGCAATTTAGCCCCAAACGTTTCACAATGTACAAATTGGCCCCATAAGTTTGTAATGTGCAACTAGTATAGATCCCGCACAATAATGCGCGGTATTTATAGAGTTTTTACTTTTTAGTTTATTACGTATTTATTCCAAATTTATACTTTTACATTTTCATATTTCAGCTCATTGAATTTGTATGAATTGTATTTTGGTTTAAGAAAAAAATTAAACTGCAAAACTAATAAAAAAAATTGAGTATGACATACATTTTTTTTATCACAAAGTTAATGATTTCATTTTATAACTTTTCTTAATGATTTTTTTTTTTCACGAAGCTAATAATATTAGTTTATTTTATTGTTTTATACAGTGTAAGTATGCATCAAGTCATTTTCTAAGGAAATTTAGCAATTTTGAATTTTATAATTTATACCCCTTTAATTTTATTTTGATTAAAACATTTTAATTATAATTTAGAGTTTAATGAAAAAATCATGCTTAAAGATAATAGTTTAATTGTAAAAAAAAAGATAATAGTTTAATGGGAAAATCTCATTTCTTTCCTTATATAAAGGAATGGAGTTTAGAGGGAAAAGTTTTGAGAATTTTTATTCAGTAGTAGGGGGATTAAGTCCAATTAACCATTTTTCGATCAATTGCTCACAGGAAAAGATGAAGGACTCGACTCTATTTATGTAATCCGTAGTGTTTTTTTTACTAGAGTCATCTATCCTCGTAGACTTGTAGTTCATGTAATTTGTTGGTTATTAATGCCTTAAAATTTGTGCCTTTTAGTTTCCATTGTCATTTTGTATCATTTATCTTTTCAAATATATGTAAAGAACATTGTCATCACGTTTCATTTCTCAAAACTATTTTCATATCATCTTTTTGAAAGATACAATCGTACATTATGAAAAAATAATGATAAATTTCTTACACCAAAATCAAATGTAACAAACAACATGAATTACGAGTCATAATCCGAAACAATTAGTCTTGTGTAAGACACTTTTACCCAAAGGTAATGTAAAGAGATCCAAACATAACTAGGAGAAATAAAAAATAGTTACTAAAAATCCGTTTTGCAATAAACTTATATTTCTCCGGTGTTTTTTCATCTTTTTCGGGAGAAAAAGCAACTGATCGGAAAATAGTTAATTGGATTTAATTGCACATTAAGTCAAACTTATGAAGCTAATTTGCACGTTGTGAAACGTTTGGGGCTAAATTGTACATAATGTATATGTTTAGGGTGTATTGTTGCTTACCCGTTTGTTTAACATAGACCTTTGCAAGACAAGTGTATTGAATGTGAAAGGGTGAGGTTTTTGGGTTTCTTTTATTTGAATTCCTTTATGGTGTAGGAATGATAAAAGGTAATTATCTTATTTGAAAATGAAGGATTTTGAGTGATTCAAATAGCAAAGGACATCCCTTTAAAGGTGGTTGAAAGGGTTGGTTTTAGGATTTATTTGAGAGGAGAGGTGTCCTCATTCAATAGGGTAGGTGCCATTAAACACAAGATAAGTTAAGTAGGTTGGTAGATTGTTAATGCACAAATATAGTTTATTATTTACGGATGTACCATGGAACGAATATAGTAGAGTAAAAGATAACATACTTACATACTTGTTTTAGTCAAATCATGAGAGACATTACTTAAATACGCATTAGAATTACAAGCAATTAATTATACCAATCTTCAACCTTAATTTTTTTGAATTGTTCTCTTGCAAGTGGTTTATTAAAAATGTTTGCAATTTTATTTTTGGTTTTACAAAAAAACAAGTTTAATATGCCCCTTTTCTACTGATCACTAGGGAAATGGTGATGAATCTTAATATGCTTAGTCCTAGAATGTTGAATCGAATCTTTTGATATATTTATTGCACTCGTATTATCACACATGATAAGAATGGAGTCATAAATTATACCAAAATCGAGGAGTTATTGCATTACCCAAAGAAGTTAATGTGCGACACTAACATATTCACTTTTAACGTTGAAAGAGCAACCATATTTTGTTTCTTTGAGCCCCATGAAATGAGACATGGACCCAAAAACGTTTGCGATCACGGATATACTCTTTCGATCAACTGTGCATCCTGCAAAGTCTGCATCGGGATAGCCCCATTCCTCTTGAATTGATTAAGCTCATTTTACATTGCAATTAACCAGTCAGCATCAGTGAGGGCGACTGTTACGTTGGCAGGTTCAATTTGAAAGAGAAAGGCATTATGTGCACAAAATTTGTGAGGGAGGCTCTTGTTCTAACTCCAGAATTTAGATAACTTGTTAAATTTGAAAGTGGATGGACGCTTTTATGTTTCCACCTTTTTGGAACAAAGGTGGTTTCTTCCCCTCATTAGCAGCAGTCTCACTGACTTTTGCTTGCTGGTCATAAGATGGTCCTCATGAGTTTGAGGACTCATTTGATTCAACGGTATCTTTGACCGTTGCTATTTGGGATGTAAAAGCAACAGTAGCAGTGGTGTTGCTAGAGTTCCTCCTGAACTTAAAGTTGATATTTGGCAACGTTTTACAAGTAGTTCTCAATCCACTGCAACAGTAGCAGTGGTGTTGCTAGAGTTCCTCCTGAACTTAAAGTTGAACTTAAACTTAAAATATATTTGGAAGTTTGAGTCTTGATGTAGAATAAAAGATTGATTCGTGCTGTGGGTGATTTTGTTAAAGGTCATGGTCGTGCTTGTAGTAGTGTGATGCTTCGGAGTGGTGTTGCTAGAGTTCCTCCTGAACTTAAAGTTGAACTTAAACTTAAAATATATTTGGAAGTTTGAGTCTTGATGTAGAATAAAAGATTGATTCGTGTTGTGGTTGATTTGTTAAAGGTCATGGTCGTGCTTATAGTAGTGTGATGCTTCGGAGTGTGAGAATATTTTCTATAGTGCTGACAGTTGGATGATGATGTATATGAGTTCTATAGTGTTGACAGTTGGAGGATGAGGTTATGAGTGTGAGTAAACTTCGAGGACGAAGTTCCTTTTAAGGGTGGTAGAATGTAACATTCCGTTTGATGTTTGTGAATGTCTTGATATTGGATTTTTTAATGGATAATATGTTACGGAGCTAGCAGCGTTTTTGGATAGTAGTTGGTGGTGTTGGGAGTTGGTGTCGAGAGAGAATATGATGTAGTTGATACGATATCATGAGACATGTTGTGGAGGTAAGTATAGTTGGTGGAGTTGGTGTTAAGAGTTCATGTGTTATAGGGCGAGGTTTTGTTTTGAGTCTTAGTTGCGTTGTTGTGTCTTAGTCAAGTTGGTAGGTTTGTTTTTATGTATGGGTTGAACTTCGGGGACGAAGTACTTTTTAAGGAGGGAAGACTGTAATACTACGGTTTTATGAACCTCTGGGTACTCTATCGAGTGGGCCTTACTCTTTCGAGTAAGGGTGTTTTGCTTTTTAAAATAGTTTCTGACCTTTAGGGTACTCGATCGAGTAGCCGCGGTACTCGATCGAGTAGGCGACACTCGATCGAGTACGTCAGTTACTCGATCGAGTAGCCCAGTTTACGGGTAATGTTTTGACGGGTTTTATTAATAATGCGGGAATGATATATAAGGCTTTCGTCACTTTTCTCAAAACACTTTTACAATCTAAAAACCTTCAAGAGAAGATTAGAAGTTACGTTGAATCATCCTCACCGCATTATTAGCAAATCCCGGAGCTAGAAGTGTCGGATCCTGTCGTTCTTTACATCTTTGTGATTCTTGCGTCGAGGGTAAGATCTACGTACCGAATTTGTTATATTTAATTAAGTTTCGTTAAACCTTAATTTTGGGAATTGGGTATTTGTGTTAGTTTTGTGTGGTTAATGATATATGTGATGTTATGTTAGGAGGAGGATTCGTAGAAGAGGCTTTTTGATAACAGCTGTTGAGATCGTCTGACTGTATTGTATTCCAGGTAGGATTTCCCTACTCAGTATTAGTCCCATAATGTGTTGGTGGTGATTTGTGATTGTTGATTGTTATCATACGAGTATTGTGACGGTTGTTGGTTTTGTTTGCTGTGTAGTAGTTGTGATTGTTTGTATCTGTTTGTGTTCTTCGGGGCGCGTCTTTGGCTGAGTGGAGTCACTTGCGGGAGTGGCTTCACGCCCATTATTCGCCTTCTGTGGAACCCGCCACAGAAGGGATGTGCACATTAATGGATTTGGGTTTATCGCTCGACGGAGATGAGCGGGGATTAGGTGGGAATGGCTGCGGTCCCCCACTGGCGGCGTGGAGTGACCTGTTGCGATGGGCACTCTGGCAGGGCTACATGTAAGAATTATCATATTAATTCTCTATTATGTGGACCTAATTACTGTAGTCACTCTAATAGATAATAGCTAAATATGATGTTTCGGGTTTTTAGTCGGAGTAATAGACTAAGTGGATTACGATTAATGTTTACAGGCCATTAACATATTAGGCCCACTTATCTAATTATGCCCCTCCTGCCACCTATATAATAAAAGCTACACCTGTTTGTGGTTTTAACCTAATTCATATTCATTAAGAGAGACACACAAGAAGAGAATTAGAAAATAAGGAAGGCAGGAGAAGGCAAAAGATTGAAGTTTATCTTCTTGTTGATTTCAAGGAATCTTCTTATCAGATCTAATGACTACTCCACGTAAGTACTCATCTGTAATTATCACTACAATCAAGATCCTCTAAATTTATGTTTACATGTGGTATCAGAGTAGGATTGTGATTGCAGTTATAGTTCTGATTAATGTTTCAATTATGCCTTTTGAATAAAATTAATGTTTAATTATGATGTTATTATTTTCATTCATGGTTGATTGTTTACTCGTTTGATTATGATTGTTTCCGCTGCCCTAATTGAATTATTTCAATTCTTATGATGCCCTAATTGAATTATTTCAATTCTTATGATGTCCTAATCGAATTATTTCAATTCGTATGATGTTTGTATTTTATTGTTTATGGTTCTTAATCGCACATCTACACTTTGTTCACCGACAAAGACTATTCACGAGCAATTCGCTCACGCAGAAAGTTCTTTGTTCATCAGTTTTGAGTGTCGTATTTTGATGTTATAATAATGTTTTTCGAGTGTAAACGGCGTTTTAAACCAGACTGCATAGCAGGGTTAGCGTTTTTAAGCCTAATTCTGACGTATTCATTGAGTTTCAGGACGTTTTTGGTTAAAAATTATGATTTTTTTTTGTTTTATTCATAATAGTTCTCGATCGAGCTAATGTTTCACTCGATCGAAGCTCTTAAGCATGAATAAGTTCCTTCTCGTATTATAGTTTACGATACCTTATGTTTGATTATGTATGCTCGTGTGATATTTATATTATTAAGTACATAAGTTAATATAATTATCATATTGTTGTTGTAAGCCTACATATTATTTGTGTAAATATATCATTTGATATCGAATGTAAGAGACTTTCGCATTATGACAAGTTGAAATTCACCACAGTGATTTCATCTCGTACGCGATCAAATCTCATAATGGAATCATATTGAACATTCACATTAGGTTGAGGTTCGCCACAGTGGACTCAAATTATGTACTGAATTTCCGACTAAGCATCTAATGGGGTAAAGTAACTTGTATTAAGGTTTTAT
The DNA here is from genome assembly GCF_048544455.1 of Silene latifolia. Classification (NCBI taxonomy): domain Eukaryota; kingdom Viridiplantae; phylum Streptophyta; class Magnoliopsida; order Caryophyllales; family Caryophyllaceae; genus Silene; species Silene latifolia. The sequence goes on from NC_133526.1 coordinate 136,084,258, forward strand.
CCACATGTAACCTGACATTAAAGTAAAACACCCATTAAGGAGAGTAAAGTAACTTGTATTAAGGTTTTACCCATAGGTAACCTGACATTAAAGTGAAACACTCATTAAGGAGAGTATACTCTATTATGTAATTAAGCATGTGTAGGTTGTCCACAGATACTATACTTGCCTGATGAATGTTTATGAGTTACTCATTTAAGTTTCAAGTCTTAGTCATAATTGCTATTGTGCATTAAACTCAAAGCCTAATGTTTTGAGCATTGTTCATAATGCAGTACCGTTGCAAAGCTCTCTCAATAACTGTGTCCAAGCTGTTCCACAACTTGATGGTACTAATTACTCAGAATGGAAAGAGCATCTCGAGTTCTATTTAGGGATCCTTGAACTCGATCAAGTGCTTATGGTCGACTCCAACAACCGACCGATGCGAGTAAAGAAGTACTTGAAGAGTATAACCGGTGGAAGAAATCTGATAGTCTTTGCCTAAAGTTTTTGCGTCTTACCACCGCACCAAACATTAAGTCCTCCATTTCGGAGACAGTCAGTAACACGGCCCGGTAAGTACATGGAAATCATTAAGAACGCTTTCGGACTACCGATAAAGCGGTAGGCGGAAGGCTTATGTCTGAACTTGCTCTTAAGTATAATGAGAGTGTAACCACCATGCGGCAAAGAAGATGTGTTACACATGACGAATCAGAAACTAAGTTGGGAAAACTGGGCATGAAAGTTGAGGATCCGTTCCTCGCCCAATTTATCATCAACTCTTTGCCTGATAAGTTTGATGCTTTCCATCTTCATTACAACATTGTTAAGGAAATTTGGAGTGTTAATGAATTGACCAATAAACTGGTTCGAGAAGCGTGAAGAATCAAACAGAAAGATGAGGCGATGCCTCAAGTAAAATCTTGGCTTATCCCGGGCATATCATGTGCATCATGTAAGCGGGAAATCTAAGGGTAAGTTTGGAAACAGAAAGGGCATGAAGTCCGGCTCTTCGATAAGCTCATGCGGATCTGGCATAAACAAGGATATTAAGAAGCGGAAAATTATTTTTTCGTAAGAAACCCGCCACTTTCGAATGATCGCATAAAGCGTAAGAATTGGTTCGAAAGAAGGGTAAGCCTTTGGCTTTAGTATGTTTCGAATCAAATTATGTTGAAGTTCCTTCTAATACATGGTGGCTAGATTCAGGCTCTAATGTACATGTTTCGAATTCCTTGCAGGGATTTCTTACGACAAGAACCATAAATCCAAATGAGGCCTCCTTATACATGGAGAATAAAGATAAAGCCTCCGTAGAAGCCATTGGAAGGTTTAGCTTGGAATTAAGCACTGGATTTAAGTTGAATTTGGAGGATACCCTTTATGTTCCCTCCTTCGTACGCAATTTAATTTCAGTTTCTAAGTTAGATAATGATGGTTTTAAATTAAGTTTTGGACAAGGTTGTTTCAAAGATGTTTTGAGACAATATTTTTGTTGGTTCTGGAATTTTGGAAAACGGATTGTATCGAATTTGTTTAGATAAATTGTTTTCAGAATCTCTTTGTGTTTCTCATAATGTTTCCCTGCATAATAATGTTAGTTCGAAACGTGGAAGGTCTAATGAAAGTTCCTCCTTCTTGTGCCATAAACGTTTGGCCCATATTTCAAGAGAAAGAATGAGCATATTGGTTAAAGACAATATACTACCTTCTCTTGATTTTACGGATTTTGGGACGTGTGTGGAATGCATTAAGGGTAAGCAAACCAAACACACCAAGAAAGGGTCCACAAGAAGCACTGCTCTTTTAGAAATTATACATATAGACATATGTGGTCCATTTGATGTTCCCTCCATGAGCAGAGAGAAATATTTCATCACCTTTATTGATGATTATTCACGTTATTGTTATCTTTACCTTTTGCATGAAAAATCTCAATCAGTAAACGCTTTAGAGGTTTACATTAAGGAGGTGGAAAGGCAATTGGGAAAGAAAGTGAAAATCGTAAGGTCGGATAGGGGTGGTGAATATTATGGCAAATATGATGAATCGGGACAACATCCTGGTCCTTTTGCAAAACTCCTTGAAAGTTTGGGTATTGTCCCTCGGACACAACTCCTGGTTCTCCATGGATGAATGGTGTTCTTTGAGAGGCGTAATCGAACCCTATTAGAGGTCATGAGGACAATGATGAGTAATACCAATCTACCCATGAAGTTGTGGATGCATGCCCTTATGATCTGCTGTGTATGTTGGAAATCGGGTTCCCGATGCAGCGTTTCAAAGACACCATTTGAACTGTGGAAAGGATGGAAGCCGAGTCTTCAACACTTACATGTATGGGGATGCCCAGCAGAGACACGCATTTATAATCCACATGAAAGGAAGCTTGATCCTAGAACCATTAGTGGTTTCTTTATCGGCTATCCAGAAAAGTCCAAAGGGTATAGGTTTTACTGTCCTACACACAAGACAAGAATTGTTGAAACCGGAAATGCCAAATTCCTTGAGAATGACAAAGTTAGTGGGAGTGATCAGGTAAGGGATGTCGTCGTCAATGAGGTTAGGGTGGCAATTCCAGTTCCTTTGCCCCCAATTTCTATTGATGAAGTTCCACATAATGATAATGTTGACTCAGTCAATATTGTGGAACCTAATGTTGATGATCCTCCACTCCCGAATGATAACATCGTCACGAGGTTGTTGATACAAAGACCGAAATAACATTAAGAAGGTCCACAAGACCTAGAAGGCCACTATTTCGGATGACTATGAAGTATATCAATGTGAATTTGACATTAGTGTGGATAATGATCCGGTTACGTTTTCACAAGCTATGAATAGTGATGATTAGATAAATGGATTAATGCCATGAAAGAAGAGATGGAGTCTATGGCTAAGAATGAGGTCTGGGAGTTGGTCAATTTACCAGGAGGTCATAAGGTCGTTTCCGGTACGCAAGTGGGTCTTTAAGACCAAGCGCGACTCTTTAGGTAATATTAAACGACATAAAGCCAGACTGGTAGCTAAAGGCTTTAATCAGAAAGAAGGCATTGATTATAATGAAACCTTCTCTCCAGTTTCTAAGAAGGATTCTTTACGGATCATTTTAGCTTTAGTAGCTCATTTTGACTTAGAGCTACATCAAATGGATGTGAAAACGGCATTCTTGAATGGGAGTTTGGAAGAAGAAGTCTATATGGCTCAGCCTGAAGGCTTCATTATTGATGACAAAGAGGACAAAGTCTATATATTAAAGAAGTCCATTTATGGGCTTAAGCAAGCTTCTCGGCAATGGTATATTAAGTTCCATAATACCATCACCTCCTTTGGGTTTCAAGAAAACACTTGTTGATCGGTGTATATACCGAAGATCGGTGGGAGTAAGTTTGCATTTTTGGTCTTATATGTCGATGATATACTCATCGCAAGCAGTGATTTGGGACTATTACATCAAACTAAAGATTTCCTATCAAGCAACTTTGAGATGAAAGATATGGGAGAGGCGTCCTATGTGATCGGGGTGGAAATATCTCGAGACAGATCACAAAGGACATTAGGGTTGTCTCAGAAAGCCTATATCATGAAGGTCTTAGAAAGATTTAACATGGTAAAATGTAATCCCAATGATGTTCCTATTCGAAAGGGGATAAGTTCAAACTTAAGTATGTGTCCTAAGACTGAACTAGAACGAAATGCCATGAAAAACTTTCCTTATGCATCTCTAGTTGGAAGCTTAATGTATGCGCAGTGTCTGTACAAGACCCGACATAAGTTTTGCGGTGGGTATGTTGGGTCGATATCAGTCCAATCCTGGAATGGGTCATTGGAGTGCGGCTAAGAAAGTTTTAAGGTAATTAAAGGGAACAAGGGACAAAATGCTCACTTATAGACATACTGATCAGCTTGAGATTATTGGATATGCTGACTCAGATTTTGGAGGATGTGTGGACTCAAGGAAAAGCACCTTTGGTTACGTGTTTGCTTTAGCTGGGGGGGCAATCTCCTGGAAGAGTGCTAAACAGACAATTATTGCCTCATCCACTATGGAAGCTGAATTTGTAGCGTGCTTTGAGGCTACTATTCAAGCTTTATGGTTGCGGAACTTTCTTTCAGGGATTAGCATTATGAATTCTGTTGCAAGGCCGCTAAAAATTTACTGTGATAATGCCGCATCTGTCTTCTTTTCGAAGAATGATAGGTATTCTAAAGGTATAAAACACATGGAAATGAAATACCTATCAGTTAAGGAGGAAGTTCGGAAAAACACTGTGTCAATTGAGCACATCACGACTAGTGCCAATATAGCAGATCCTTTAACTAAGGGGTTACCTCCAAAGACATTTTTAAAGCATGCTACTGATATGGGTCTGGAGGATAATCATTAAGGCTTTTCGTTTGTGTTTGGATCATGCTAGTGTTTTGTAATGATGACACTTATGTTTTGATTAATCAACTTATGTTTTCTTATGATGATGATTTCCGAACGATTTTCTGTATCGTATTATTGTTATTGTATACATTATTATTGCACGATTAACAAAATCAGTCCTTTTCCTCAAGGACATTATCGGGGATTATGTTTGCTCCTTGTACAGACTGATTATTCTAAATGATTGGTCCGTAGTACATGGAAGGACCACTTCTCTTGTATAGTAGTGTTTCCGCCATGACTCAACCAGTTGTTCGGAATGATCAGGGTAATTAAGATAAACCCATTATGTATTCATTTAGTTTTCTGCGCGACTTATGACTCTGTTTGCACGTGACATTATGTTTAGGTCAGTAATATGGTCCAAGTGGGAGAATGTAAGAATTATCATATTAATTCTCTATTCTGTGGACCTAATTACTGACGTCAGTCACTCTAATAGATAATAGCTAAATATGATGTTTCGGGTTTTTAGTCGGAGTAATAGACTAAGTGGATTACGGTTAATGTTTACAGGCCATTAACATATTAGGCTCACTTATCTAATTATGCCCCTCCTGCCATCTATATAATAAAAGCTACACCTGTTTGTGGTTTTAACCTAATTCATATTCATTAAGAGAAACACACAAGAAGAGAATTAGAGAATAAGGGAGGCAGGAGAAGGCAAAAGATTGGAGTTTATCTTCTTGTTGATTTCAAGGAATCTTCTTATCAGATCTAATGACTACTCCACGTAAGTACTCATCTGTAATTATCACTGCAATCAAGATCCTCTAAATTTATGTGTAGTCAGTATTGTGTAGTTGGTGATGGAGTTCGGAGTATATCTGTGATGTTTGAGCTGTGTTGATTGTTGTGTTGTTGGATTATATAAACTGTGTGATTGGTACTGACCCCGTTTATTGTTTTAAAAACTGTGGTGATCCATTCGGGGATGGTGAGCAGTTGTTGAGCAGGTATGAGTCGAGTTACATGGGATAGCTGGGATGTGCCACTTTCAGATGATAGAGTCTTCCGCTGTAGCCTGAGTAGTTTGTTAGACATTTTATTTAGTTGAGTAGACAGTTGGTTTTGAGAACATGTAACCGTATTTTGGTATTTGGTTTTGGATTGTATCTTATTCACTAAACTTATACTATTTAAATGTTGTTTCATTATTGTCTTATGATTATCATTGTCTCGGGGAACTGAGATGGTAGCATCTTTATACCTGGGTGGTCCTGGTAAGGCGCTTGGATTATGGGAGTGTTACAAAAGTCTTTGTCGTACATCTTAGACTCGGAGTCGTGTATCCCTGAGGGTTGGTTGCCCAGAGGCCGTGTGTATCGAGTCATCATCACGTCACGACTAAATGTCTTCTATGTTCCGTAAGAAATGCTGTTCATTGATATCGTAATAATCATACCGCCTACAAAAACTCCCAACAGGATGAAATGGTAGTAGTATAGGATTGGTTGGAAGGATGACAACAGATTGCTGAGTTTGCAAGAGGAAGTCAAATTTGCATAGCGGAATAAGAAATGGGTTAGCCAACGTCTTGTACAATGATAAGGGTTAGTCGAGGAGACTATGAGAAGCGTTAGAGGAGAAGTAGTTGTTTGTTGTGGAGATGAGTCTTGAAAGAGGATTATCTTCACAGCTACACTCAAGCGTTCGCTTGCATACTAAGCTATCATTAGCTATTGATAATTCGATTGACGATTATATACATTCAATCCTTGGATCCTGAAATCGTACTTCCTCATATTTTCGTGAATCGGTGAGATTCTGAAACCCACACCATTGATTTTTCCCGATTTGGGTTTTTCACGTCAGCAATTGAAAAACTGAAATTGGGTGAAAGTTTTTGTATATTGTATTATTGTGTTGATTCAATCGTAATACAAGGCTCATATTTATATACACCCAAACATGACCTAGAAAATATATACTTTCCTATTCTAAGGCCTAGAATAAGGTAACCGTATAACTTGCTATACAATTAAGAAATATACGAAATAAAGAAAATATCTTCTCAATACTCCCCCTCAAGTTGGGACACTCGGCAGCTTAACTCCCAACTTGGACTGAAGATAGGCGAAAGCTTCTCCTCCTAAGGCCTTAGTAAATAGGTCTGCAATCTGCTCTTTACTACGAACATGCGAAGCGGAAATCACGCCATTGACCAGATGATGACGAACAAAATGACAGTCTATCTCAATGTGTTTCGTTCTATCATGAAAAACCGGATTCCTCGCAATATGTAAAGCAGCTTGATTATCACAAAATATTTTCATTGGTTGAGTATGAGTAATACCAAGTGAAGCTAGGAAGGATTTTAACCAAATAAGTTCACTTGTCAGACCCGCCAAAGCTCGATATTCAGCTTCAGCCGTGGACTTGGCCACTGTGGTCTGTTTCTTGGCTCGCCACGAGATAGGTGTATTTCCGAGGGCAACAAAATACCCGGTTAAGGACCTTCTTGATAACGGGCAGCTGGCATAGTCGGAATCAGAGTATCCACGCAACGACAAGTCACACGTTTTGCTTATGACAATCCCCTTTCCTGGACTGCCTTTAATGTACCGAATGACTCGTAATGCAGCATCCAAATGCTCTTTTCTAGGAGCATGAACAAATTGTGACAAGATGTGGACCGAATAAACCAAGTCTGGCCGTGTTATTGTCAAATAAATCAAACGTCCTACTAACCGCCTATACTTCATAGGATCCCGTAATACATATCCGTCAGCTAAAGCAAGATTATGATTCGGTTGGATAGGAGTACTAACTGGTTTCGCTCCTTCCAGACCGGCCTCTGTAATTATTTCGATAGCATACTTGCGTTGGCTGAGGAAAAGTCCTGTGGATCCGTGTGCAACTTCAATACCGAGGAAATACTTCAATTTTCCTAGATCTTTTATGCCAAAACTCCGATCAAGAAAATTTCTAAGTCGCATACTAGCCTCGTCGTTATTGCTCACAATAATCATATCATCAACGTATACCAACAGCCCAAGAAATACACCGTTTTTATTGTATGTAAATAATGAGTAGTCGGCCAAAGATTGAACAAAACCATACCTCGTCAAGGAACTAGTCAATTTTGCAAACCAATTTCTAGAAGCTTGCTTTAAACCATAGAGAGACTTTAGCAATCGACAAACCTTATTCTGCCCTTTCACTTCAAAGCCTAATGGCATTTTCATGTATACTTCTTCACTCAAATCTCCATGAAGGAATGCATTATTGACATCTAATTGAGCAATTGTCCATCCCTTTGCTACTGCCACGGCCAAAAGGCATCTCACACTTGTCATCTTAGCAACCGGTGCAAAAGTCTCGTGATAATCGACTCCCTCTACTTGGCTATAGCCTTGAGCCACGAGCCTGGCTTTATAACGCTCAATTGTGCCATCTGCTTTATATTTGACTCTATATACCCATTTGCATCCAATGGGTCGTTTCCCGGGTGGTAAATTAACAACTTTCCAGGTCCCGTTGGCCTCAAGAGCACTGATTTCCGTAGCCATAGCTTCCCTCCATTCGAGCTTTTTAGAGGCTTCGAAATAATTATTTGGCTCTCGTATAACATCAATGCGAGCTAAATAATTCCTGTAAGATTTAGAAAAACAATTTGTAGTGACGTAATTGACAATTGGATAGCGAGTACCTGTCTTTGATGGTGAAGATGGATCGGGATGAGCCTTCGAAGCGGGGTTTATGACTTGAGTAGACTTGCATACGTAATCATTTTTCCAATACGGATCGAATTTTTGTCTTGCACCACGCCCTAGCTGTTCAGCACCCACTTCATTATCGACAGAAACAGCACCATCTTCTACTTCCTCATTCGAATTATTAATATTTTCATTATCTTGTTGTGTCCTGTCCAACTCCCTCTGTTCCATACTTGGATTTTGATCGACACTTACATCCAGAGGTTCAATAATTTTGTCACCATCATGTTCAATGCTATTTTCGAAAGTGTCATAAAAAATCTCTTGACCTTCGATAATTTTTGGTGGAATATCGGAATGGTTTGTCGTTGTGTCATTACTTATAACATATGGGAAAACATGTTCATAAAAAATCACGTCTCTAGACACAAACGAAATCTTTTGCTTCAAATCGTATACTTTCCATCCCTTTTTACTCTGTGGGTATCCAATAAACATACACCGTTTTCCTCTTTCATTGAATTTATCCCGGGGTTTATCTTTGTTGTGAACATAGCATAGACTACCAAACACTCGTATGTTGTCAAAGTTCGGCCTTTCCCCATACAATACCTCATAAGGAGTCTTTCCATGAAGAACTCGTGTGGGTGTTCGATTAATGATATAAGCAGCTGTTAAAACACATTCTCCCCAAAACTCAATCGGAAGATTAGCCTCAAAACGGAGAGCTCTCGCTTTTTCTAATATATGTCTATGTTTTCTTTCTACTCTCCCGTTTTGCTGTGGGGTGTCAACATTACTGGTCTGAAAAATAATGCCATGTTTACTATAATATTCTTTCATTATGCCCGACAGAAATTCAGTACCGTTGTCACTTTGTACTATTTTGACTTGCTTCCCAAATTGAGTCTTGGTCATGTTACAGAAATTAATCATTAATTGACTTACTTCTCCTCGGTCTCTCATCAAAAATACCCACACTCCTCTACTTCTATCATCCACAATGGTCAAAAAATAATGAGCTCTAGATAAACTCGCAACATGGTAAGGACCCCAAATATCACAATGAATGATTGAAAATAATTCATCACTCCGTTTATTATTTAAATTAAAACTTGAACGAGTTTGTTTGGCCCGACAACATGAATCACAAACAGTACTAGAGTTCCAAGATAAATCACATCCAACTAAAGGCGAAAAATAAGATAAAATACTGCTTGAAGGATGGCCGAGTCTCCTGTGCCAAACGCGTGTGTCACGATTAGTATTCATCTTTGCCACAATATCCACTCGATCATACTTCAAGTAATAAACCCCGTCCTTGAGCTCACCCTGTCCAATCTTCATCCTCGTAGACCGGTCCTGCACAATACAATGATCAGTAAAGAAAGTCACAATACAATTATTTTCTCTAATCAATTGTTGTACAGAAATTAAATCACAGGTCAAGGACGGAACATATAACACGTCTTTTAGCACGAAATTGCTATTGATAGTAACACGCCCATATTCATTGGCAGCAATATGTGACCCATTCGGCAGCCCCACCGTGGATGGTCTGCCATTCCTTCGTTCCTCCAATAAGTCACGACGTCCAGTCATGTGGTGTGACGCGCCACTGTCAATCATCCAACTACCAAGAGTCATACCTGGTGTTAATTTTTGATTCTGATTTGCAGTTGTTTTTGACGCCAAGAAAGCCCTTACACGACTTAGTTCATCCGCGGTCAGTTCAACCCGTTGGTTGTCTGTCTCACTTGTTGATGCAGCATTAGCATTCTGATAATCTGAACCGCGACCTCCACGTCCTTGTCCACGTCCGCCACGTCTGCCACCACGACCTCGTCCTCGAGACGGATAACCATGTTTACTGTAACATTTATCCTCTGTGTGCCAATACTTTTTACAGTATGTGCATCTTGGGGGTTTAATTTCTTCTCCTTCGATTTGCGAGTCATTAGAGACGGTCAGTGTAGCCATCGCTGTTTCAATGATTTCCTCCTTGCCTTTTGTCATCACCTTGTGTCTTTCTTCACGCAAAACGAGAGCATAGGCTCTGCTCAACGATGTTACATCGTCCTCCATAAGCAAATTCGATCGAAGATGCCCATACTTGGCTGTATCCAACCCCATCAAGAATTGGTGTACTTTTTCTTCCTCGCGCTCCTTAGTAAAGAAAGCGGCTGCACCACAAGTACAAGATGGTACACGACTATAATTTCCTAACTCGTCCCATATTGATTTGAGTCGAGTATAATATTCAACAATGGCCTCATCCTTTGCTTGTTTGCATTCAGTAAGTTCTGCCTTCAACTGATGTATTCGTGGTGCGTTAGCGGTGGCGTATCTTTCCTTCAACTCCTTCCAGATTTCAGGTACGGTACCAGAAAACGTGATACTAGGGTGAAGACGTATTTCAATTGCGTTCCTTAACCATGCTTTTACCATGGCGTTACACTGACGCCATGCCACGGCTTCAACACTTTCTGCTTCTCCCACCGGCGTTTCTGGTTTTGCAACAGTACCCTCGACAAAAGACAATTTATTTTTCGCGTCGAGGCCGTTTTTAATAGCATCGGCCCATAACTCGTAGTTCTCACCATCAAACTTAATCTGAGTCAATGATAGACTCGGGCTATCGGAAGGATGAAGGTATAACGGTGAAGACGGAGCGATTATTTCGTATGACTTGCTTCCGCTTCCATCGCCTTTTCCGTCTGTCCCTTTTCCATCTCCACTGACGATGATGGTTCCTGTCATTGAATATGTTTGTAAAAAAAAATTGAATGATTTTTCTCAGGATCGATAACTCTCTAACTCTCTGATGCCATGAAAAACTGAAATTGGGTGAAAGTTTTTGTATATTGTATTATTGTGTTGATTCAATCGTAATACAAGGCTCATATTTATATACACCCAAACATGACCTAGAAAATATATACTTTCCTATTCTAAGGCCTAGAATAAGGTAACCGTATAACTTGCTATACAATTAAGAAATATACGAAATAAAGAAAATATCTTCTCAATAGCAATGTTGTGGCTGTATTGCTTGAATTGTTACTCCTATGATTCATTTATTTTCTCGTCAATATGATTACAATCGGTTAACTAATCAGGCAGAGTATGAATCTCATTTTAACTCAGAAAACATACATTTAACATACTTGGGTACATTTTATCGAAAACAGAACTCAACGAGTCATATAGCGTGGTTGTTCACAGGGACAAATAGTGAACATATAAGAGACAGAATTGATAGATGTCCAATGGTTCAACAAACTATTTGTGACACTTGCTCTCTGGTGAAATAATGCAGTTAGAAGTATACAAATATTTGTAACTGGACATTTCTATTCATCAGCTACCAGTTTAGTATTATTAAAAAGACAAAAAATGACAGCATAAACACTAAACTTCTACATAGGTCTTTCCTCAACTGCGTCCCTTCTGATTGAGAAGGCGATGGAGCTAGACCGGTAGTAGGAACATGTGTTATGTTCTCCTTTGAGCAAGTGTAGTTGCACCGGCTAGGACGAACAACTCTGTAAACACCACTACTAGTCAGGACATAAACATCTTTATCCAGGTCTTCCCCGAATGAGAAAATATAACCGATAGAAGGGGCTGAACTTCCTGGGACCGAGCTGCACTTTATTGGGGTGTCTGTTGCACAACTTATGGGTAGAAGGGCAGTGTTGAATTTTCCACTATCTTTTGGGAATTCAGTTCCTTGCCATATAGGGCCGCCATATAAATCAGCGTAAAGGTACCTGGAAAATCAGCCATTTAGTGTTCAGGACTAATGTTAAACAACCTATGATATTAAACTCGATTATTATGATGGAATTTTCACCATCTGTGTGAGCCGGGGTAATGCTGCTGTTGCTAAACCTATGTTAATCCTATCAGACACGTGTTTTATGAGCATAATTCATGTTTTTGGTGTTGTTGTAGTGATGAGCCAGCAGGATTGTTGTCGTAAACTCACGAATCACATCACCAGTAAAGAAGTCAACAGATATCCCCCAGTCATCGAATCAGTAAGCTAGTCAGTCAATGAATGATACTCACCTTCCATACATGCAAGGATCAATTAACGACCTATAGAAGAAGCCGCCTGTGATTGACGCTGATCCTTCTTTCGAGTTTACTGCAGAATGGTTATAACCCATCACTGGGAAAATGGGATTTATGGAGTTCTTCGAAGTATTTCCTCCAGGTGATGTAGGAGGATTATAAAGGGAGGTACCCTCGTAAACGCGCCAACCAAAGTTTCCACCCTTGGTGATTATGTTCACTTCTTCATATTTGTCCTGCAAGACAATAAGGAAATGCATTTCGTCAAATTTTGTTTCAGGATTACACAACTTATTTCATAATTTTGTCAAGAACTGGCAGTGTAGCATACTGTTTCATGATCATCAAAAGCCAAGATATAGACTGTAATGGTAACAAGTCGAACTTTTCGATGCAAGGCCAATATCTCACTATATTTACGCTTTGGTATGAAAAAAAAAGAAGCAAAATAGCTCACTAAAACTGTCAGTGTTTCTTATATTATGAGATAGCAACCCTTGTACCCAACTCTCAGTTCGGTAACAATCTCTTTGATAAGCATATTATTGCAATTCTCTTTAAAGATCTTCTTTAAGGCAGTTTTCGAAAGGGGTCTAGGCTCTAGATACTAGACAGTGATTCTCGAGTCTCATATTCAATAGGGAGGAAAACTGCAGTGATATGACATAAGTAGAAGGAAGAAAGACTGAGACCTGTCCGACATCTGCACACATGAAGTACGAAGGCCTTTCAGCATCAAAACTGCATCTCCAAGGATTTCTAAGTCCCAAGGCCCATATTTCAGATTGTGACTGATTATCATTGATAAAAGGGTTGTCTTTTGGGATACTGTAGTTTCCCCATAGGTCCAGTGTACTTCTTTCTGCTGCACCTGGATGAATCAGACGTCAAACAGAGGACATTTAGGGCATTTTCACTCAAATTCAGATAAAATTGAGACCAAAACAAAAGTGATCCATCTTTTTAGAACCGTGGAAGTAATAAGAGAAACTAGATTAGTTCTCCTATGATAGTAGTATTTGAGCGCAATATAACAATAGCAGGTGAAACATGTATGAACAACATTATACGAGGCTATACTCACTTGGAACATTGTCAACATCAAGTCTCACAATTTTGCCAAGCAGCGAATTCTTGTTTTGAGAAAAGTTGTAAGGATCGCCACCACCTCCTCCATCTCCCATCATAAAGTATAAATACCCATCTGGGCCGAAAAGAATTTGTCCACCATGATGGGATGTAAAAGGCAATCCTATAGTAAGTATTCTTCTTACTTCTGTCGGGTCTGCAGATGTTGCCTGTATTCACAAAATATCATATGTGCCAGTCTCATGAGAATCTTATCATGGGAGCATCAAATGTAGTAATAAATTACCATGGTTGGCCGTGAATCCGTGCCATTGACAGTGAATTCCGCTACAACGCTTTGATACTGGCATGGCTGAGCACCATTATCAGACGGTAACTTTGAAGGATCACAGTTAACATCCGAGTTACATGCACAACGTCCTCCACATGCCGGCCAGGATGTCTTATCACAATTAAACGAAGCGAAGAAACGACCATTTTCAGTGAACCTGGGATGAACAGCTATGCTCATCAATCCAAATTGTGCATCAAAATGTACTATATCACTCAAATCCAAAAATGGACTCGATTCATCTACTTCAATCACTCCATTTGACCCTTGTTTAGGCAATGTTGCCAACCAAATCTTTCCTTCTTGGCTAGAGAAGAAAGCGCGATTGGAGCCATCGGTAAGAGGAACCATATCAAGGTAAGACCCATTGCCTATTTTTTCAAGGCATAAACCAGCTGGAGTACTTGGTATTCCGGTAGTATTTAAAGTTACAGGGTCTCCACTAAAGCATAGCGATTCAGTATTTGAAGATCTACCAAAGGCATTGCAGAAATCAGTTTTTGACTGCCACATGTCGCTGATGTTGGACAGTTTGGAATTTAGTTGGGGCCCACCTCGACCTTGTAGTGACGGAGCAAATGGGGAATTTAACACAGACACATTCTGACATGTATCCCATACTTTAGAGCAGAAGTTGGTTTCTGATTGAATGGATTGTGGTGAAGTGGATGAGACTGTAGAATTACACAGAACAGGAACTGGACTCGTTTTGCTATCCAATCCGAATAATTGTCCTGAGAATTGGTCGCATCGCTGTATTGATCAAAACCAGACATACATAAATTTTGACATCCTAATATGCTAAATGGGACACAAATTTGCATGAACAGACGCGTAATCATTTCAATAATAAGGAAGTTCAGGTCTTACAGCACATAGAATTGACTTGAGGATGGAGGCACAGGCAGAATCAGATACATTCATAGACTGAAATTGCTTTTGCAGGTGCACATCTTGTGTGGCATTGCAGCATGAACTCTGATTATAGTTGCAAAATTTCAAAGGATTCTTCAAGGTAAGAGGATAGCCTAAACAACCAACATGAAAACAGAATTCCCATCAAAAAACATCAACACCACTTGGTACAAATTTCAACATTGAAGAAGATGAATGTAAAACAAGGAACTCACTTGAGTCAATGCATAGAGGATGAGATGACAGCTTATCAGCAAAAAACAACAAGCTCAACAGACAAAAAAAACTAACAATTTTGGTAAAACCCATTTATGGAAAGGACATAAAAAAGGTCAAAATCTGAAATTTAAACAACAAACTGACATTGCCTGCTTTCTATCAACTCATGGGGATTACAAAAGACAGTGACAGACCCAAAAATATTACTTCCTGTAGTTGGTGGAAGGACTCAAAAGAACAAAGCTTTGATGCTTTATAAAGAAAATTTAATCATTGTATAACACCGTCTTAACTTGTTTAACCAATAAATTGACGGTCACACACCATAAAACAGTACTCCCTCCGTCCTTATTCGTTTGTTGTCGCTGGTTTTGCGAAAAGAGCCAAGGAAAGAGAGAGAGGCCAATAATAAATGACATGTGGAACAAATTGAGTGTGAATGATCAATTTACTCATCAAGTTCATTCTTAAAATAGAAATGACAACAAATGACTGAGATACCCAAAAATAGAAAAGGACAACAAATGACCGGGACGGAGGGAGTATTATACAATTCTATTCATGAACCATCTATGATTGTCATTATTGGTATGTTTGAAAATCAAATAATAATATGTTTCTTTTTCCCTAATAACAACTCGGCTTCTAGGAAAATAATCATATTATAATGTAGGCATTCCTTGAATAATTGAGGAGAAATATGGGCAGCCTACAGTTTGACTTTTGATTCAGTCCTTGACTATTGACTTGATAAGCAAGGTTGTTAGTTGAGGAGATGTAGGTGTATTATTATACAATCATGAATTATATCTTGAAAAGCAAGTTGGCTTGGATTCTGGTTGGTTCATTGTGTTTTGTGCACGCCATTTAATTGCTCTAACCGGAAAGAATCCGAATAACCGATAATTCTCCTTTAACACAGTCATTTTTCGTTTAAGCTAACCCACCCATTTACAATAAGACGTATGACTCTGTTTGGTAAAACTGACTAAAAAGTCTGACTAAACTCAGTAAATGTGATTTGAAATTAAAAAGGTACTAAAAAAATTAAAAAAATTGAAACTGATAAGGTAGCTGATTAATTGTAAAATGTTTGGTAAACTAACTGAAAATATAACTAATTTTTTGTAAAATGACATAAAAGAACATTAATAATTATAATAAATTAATTTAAATAAAGGGTAAATATATAAAGTAGAACATTTCAGCTACCTGAAACTTTAAAAAGCTATCTGGAGTAGCTTTTCATTTCAGGTATCTGAAAAGTCATTTCAGGTACCTGAAATGACTTTACCAAACAACACTAGGTAAAACAACTACCTGAAATATTAGTCAAATCAGGTTGCTTGGTCAAATCAGGTACCTGAAATGCCTTGCCAAACATAGCCGTAAACTATTTTTCGATAAAAGGTTATCAGAATAATTTTCTAAGTTATAACACTTTATGCTAAAATGATCACATCTAAATAGTATAAAAGTTGAATTCTTTAGAGCTCTCTTATTGACCCCTTAAATTTAGGAAAAATTAAAAAGAATTTTTAAAAAGTGGTCCTTATTGCAAGCAGTGGGAGTTAAAGTGATTTAATTTCATTCCCCACCCAATACAAACATACAAGCCATTCTATAACTCATAAATATACATTACAATATACAAAGCATATGTTAAAAAATAATTGTGAACCGAAAAAAAGACGAAAAATTTGGCCAATTGTTTATATTCTCTAATTAAAAACACAAAAACTTCAGAGAGACGGTCTCTCAATAGCGTTATTGAGAGACCACTCACATGATAGGGTGAGAGATCCACTGTATTTCATTTTTCTCTATTATGTCTTCCACTAAATTAGTGGGAGACGGTCCTGTGAAAACTAAGAAACGCCGACAATGTTGGTGAAGATTTTTCTTATTATGCAAGGAGAAGATACATCGTACATATATACTATCATACACAAGATCGTAATCTTAGACTTCCCTAAAACAAACCCTATTAACAAGGCAACTTAATATCCACATAACTAAAACACAAAGATATCAAGCATATTATACTATATTCGAATAATATCAAAGATATTATTCTTTCACCCCCCTCAAGTCGGAGCACTTGGTAAACCGAGTCCCAACCTGTATTGCAAATGATCATACGTTTCTCCCCCTAACGCCTTAGTGAACAAGTCCGCTATCTGCTCTTTGCTTCGTATATGAAACGTGATGATCACCTTAGAAACCAAATGTTGACGCACAAAGTGACAATCTATCTCGATGTGCTTCGTTCGATCATGAAATACCGGGTTCTTTGCTATATGTATTGCCGCCTGATTATCGCAATACAAATGCATTGGTTTTGTGTGAAAAACTCCCAAGGATGCAAGAAAAGCTTTAACCCATATTAACTCACTAGTAAGTAGTAACTGCTCCCATGGCACGATACTCCGCTTCAGCCGTCACTTGCTTCTTTGCCTTCCATGAAATCGGTGACTCCCCTATTGAAACAAAATATCCACTTAATGACCTTCTAGTTAATGGACAACTAGCATAATCCGAGTCACAATAACCTGTAACTTGCAAACCGGAATTCTTCTTAAAAGTTATTCCTTTACTCGGATTTCGCTTGATATAGCGAACGACCCTCAAGGCTGCCTCCCAATGTTCCTTTCTTGGCTCATTCACAAATTGCGATAGTATGTGCACTGCATAAACGAGGTCTGGTCTTGTGATAGTCAGGTATACCAACCTCCCAACTAAGCGACGGTACTTCATAATATCTTTCAAGACATATCCCTTTGCCAATGCCAAATTGTGTCTTTGTTCATTTAAGTTATTCCTTTCTTGGCTCATTCACAAATTGCGATAGTATCTCTAATCAATTTCTTGTTTTTTTTGGGAAGAACTTGGTTCTTCTTTTCAAACCTATTTTGTTCATTTAAGAACAAACTTTATTTTGCCGCAATGGGACATTTTTTTTTTTAAAAGTTCTTGTTTACAAACCCAAAGCAAAAACCTCCCATTGCAATTGCTCTTAATTGCTCTTACCGGATAACCAATAATTCTCCTTTAAGACTGTCATTTTTCGTTTACAGCTAGTAGTCTTGCTATAGACGGATATAGCTAAAGATGGGTCAAATAGCTTGAAAGTGGTGACATTTTTTTACCCCCACCACCCCACTTGTTGTTTGTTCTATTAGGAATGTGGTATTGTATTTGGCCCATCTTTAGTTATAGACGGATATCTTTTTTCTATAATGAGATTTTGTGTTTCGTTTAAGCTTAAGATGAAGTAAATCTGACCGATTTACAATAAAGATGTAAACATTTTTTTATAAAAAATTATCAGAACAATTTTTTAAGTTGCAACATTTTATTGCTAAAATGATCACATTTTATTGTTAAAATAACTATATTTAACCCGGTTTACACTATACATAAAAAGTATCCGTCTATAATGAGAATTCGCGTAGGATAACTGGACTGATCCCAAAATCTAATATTAAAGGTGCATGTGAACTGAAACACATTTGCATTTCTGTTATTGACTTTCACTACTTGGCTGTTGGCTCACATACTAAATTCAGCCTAGTCAAGAAAAAAACATTAGTATTACGAAGTACTATTTAGTTCAAAGATATAAAGCACCTAGAGTGAGCAAATGGCTGACATAATCAAGGATCTTATAGTAGTGATTAGGGCTGATCAAAAAAATTCGATTATCCAAATTGATCCGATATCCGATCCGCATTTGATCCGAATTTTTGGATATCCGATCTGAAAGTTAAGTTTGGATCGAATATTCGATCCGAAATCTTTATTTTTGTTTGGATATAGATATTGCAATTAGATATCCGATCTGATTCGAAACTCCATAGTTTTCTAGTATAATTTTGAGAAAATACAATTTTATTTGATATAACAACTTAATTAAAGTTTAAAATATTACAGAAATATGTCAGTGACACTTAAATTTCATGTCGAGTACTTTGGAGTAAGAATACTAAAGAAAATCATCATGTAAGACGATGAATATGATGGTGTTTCAAACTTAACTAAGTTTGTGACCCGTGAGATTCACGGGTTTATCGGTTTTAATTTTGTTATTTTTATCGTATTGTTTATATTTGTCTGAGCAATTAGTTGATCCATTTAAAAAATATAGTCTTGAAATACATAAAAGTTGGTTGGTTAATGCCTTATTCCTTTGACAAATTTGGTTTATTTTCAAAATTATATATTGTAGTTTAGTTGTTATTTTGATTAATATACTAAAAACATGTGGTTTTAAAGAAAGGTATCTTTCAATGAGTCCAGTAATTCATGATACCATGTAAAAAAAAAATTAAATGTTTAAGGTTGCTTTTTGATTAGATTGTACAGATTTTGTACTAAATTTTTTTACGTAAAAATTTGAACGTCGTTTTGTCTTCCGGCAAATAAAGTTAGTAAGTAAAGACGAAAGGGCAAATTAATGCATAATGTTGAATTATTTATCTTTTATCTTCTCAATATTTTAATTGTCATAAATCATATAGAATTATAAGGTTTTTTATCTTCTCAATATTTTAATTGTCATAAATCATATAGTAGCATAGTTATGAACTTTAATAAATGTTAGTCTTACTATATCATTTATACTAATTTGTCAAAAATTCTAAATTTTATATTTTTGCATAAATGATAAAATGAATTAAATAATAGCCTACTACAAATCAAAAATTCTAAATTTTATATTTTTGCATAAATGATAAAATGAATTAAATAATAGCCTACTACAAATCTCATTGCAATCTCTTATGTGTTATAAGACATATGCATTAGATAATATGACATGTACGCATAAATAATAGATAATAATTTACATTTAGCCATTATCTATGTCAATAGAATCTTTTTGTCCAACTTGTTAATAAGATTGAGATCCTCGCAACTCCAATTTCATTCTATGAGAGCTATTTTTCAAAGGAAAAATGATGAATGAAAAAGAAACACATACCCAAATAAAACATACATTTGAAAGTTTCTGAAATACTAAATTTTATTTATGAACCTAAAAACAATTAGTCATTCACATTCATGTAGTCAATTTTGTAGTTAGTTTATAACGTACTCCTTCCTATTCACAATAAACTCCCCCTTTCATTTTGACATAAAAATTAAGGAAACACACTACCCCACCATATAAATAAATTTGGACCACACAAATACACTACCTCACAGTAGAATTAAATTTGGACCACACAAACACTTACTAAAAAAAGAAATAGGGAAGTTATTGTGAATAGACGGAAAATGAAATAGGGAAGTTTATATTGAATAGGAGGGAGTAATATTGAGTGGAATGGAGGGAATATCTGTTTAAGCAATTCTAGTATTTCTCTTCTTCAAATAGTCTTCTTTCTTCAATAAACTATCCCTAAAAAAAATCCACTGAGTGATTAATAAAAAACCAAAATGGTGGAATTTGATTTTTGTAATATTAACCTTATCGTTATTAATTTAAGTTTTCCCTTAAATAGGGTATTGAATCATAAAGATGTAAGTATATTTACCTATGAATAGCACAACTCCACAAATCTTGATAGCCCCTAAATGAGAACGAAACAACATATATGTGAAGGTTAAAAATGTGAAGATTACTTCATAACCAATGGAACTTAAAAATAAATAAATAAATTATTAATTTAAAACTTTAGTACACTTACCTTGATGTTGATACAATGACAAGAAAGATTATTGACACACACACACACACACACACACACACACACACACACACACACACACACACACATATATATATATATATATATATATATATAATTCTTTTGGTGATGGGGGTAGAAAATATTCGCTTGAATTTCGGCTCACAAATGTTGCCTTCCAACAAATATTTATAGTCAAATTAACTACAAAATTGACTACATGAATGTGAATGACTAATTGTTTTTAGGTTCATAAATAAAATTTAGTATTTCAGAAGCTTTCAAATGTATGTTGATACAATGATAAAAAAGATTATTGACACACACACACACACACACACACACACACACACACACACACACACACACACACACACACACACACACACACACACACACACACACACACACACACACACACACACACATATATATATAATGTTTTGGCGATGGGGGTAAAAAATATTCGCTTGAATTTCGGCTCACAAATGTTGCCTTCCATCAAACAATTATAGCCAAATGAGGATGCGTTTTATGACTTTTTTTTTTTTTATTATTATGACCAAATTTAATATATATATATACATAAATATGTATAAATGTTTTATGACTTTTGAGCATTCATTTTCATTATTAGCAAATTTAATATATACATATCATAAATATAGAGTAATGAGAAATGAAATATAAAAGGTTTACTTTTTTTTTTTTTTTTTTTTATTTTTTACAAAATCCACATTGCATGAGAATTATTTAGGGAGTTATCTTACGAACTAAAAATGGTAGATATTTTGTCTTCCCTTTTATTTATAAATCATATTTATTGCAATAATATTTAAGAAAGAGTTGCACATATAAATAATTTATGTTCCGGGTGTAATTCCAGAGCAGTTATATGATACCACCCGTGCTTGTAGAATGACGTCTTTAGTTGAATCCTCCTTGCGGTCTCCTGAAACGATGAACAAACTGAGGGCTCGGCTTTGGACCGAGCGAACTCACTCCGACGCTCAAGTCAGTAACTTAGAGAGATAAGTTGTTGTTACTTGGTGAAGTATATATTGTAGAGAGATAAGAAAGATATTACCAGATGAATAGTGATTCTTAGGTTAAATTGTGGATCCCTTACTCAATGAGAGTAGAGGAGTATTTATAGACTTTCACCTTTTGTCACGTAGTGGCCAAGTGGCTAGCAGGTGGAAAGACTGATCTACCCCTCGGCCGAGGGACCCATGGCAGGCCGGCGGGCCCTGTTGACTCACCGCCGAGGGGTCTTGGATATGAGTTCGCGGATATGTGCCCCGGCTGGCTAGTTGCCCCGGCCGGACCCATCTGTCGGTGACGACAGCCTCGTCGGTTAGGGTTCTAAGCCGTTGACTTCTTTGTGGATATCTTTGACCTTGCTCAATATCTTGATCGTCGGTGGTGCACAATATGCCCCATCAATTTGCCCCCCGCGTAGTCTATGCCGTGGTATGGGCTCCGATGTATCTTTGAGCGTATATTCTGCGCAAGTAAAAATTTTCTTTCGCCCGCTTCTTCTACCTCGGCTTGGTTCTGCTTAGGCCGTACCCTATCCCCCCTCCACATGGATGTGTAATGGACATCCGATGTGGAAAAGAGAGAGACGTTGGCCGAGACCAGGGTTGAGAGTGGACCGTTTGGCAAGTAGATACCAAGGAGCGTGTTGAAAAAGATACGTCGATTGGCATTCTGTCAAGGAGCGTGTCCCAACCGCCGCTGTAAACATGTTAGCGTATCGGTCGTTGTGGCCCTGCTTCTTCCCGGCCTTGGCCGAGGGAATCAGGGTTACGGCGCGACGAAATGTCGTATCTATAGACCATTATTGATTGCGTCCTCGTTCACGCTCGGTCTTAATTCGCCGAGGTGTCGATTTGCGTCTCAACAAGATTTTATACATTCTTAAGCTCGGTCTTAATTAGCCGAGGGCAAGTCGTGGTTCCCTCGTCACTCTCGGTCTTAGTTAGCCGAGGTGATCGAGTTTACGTTCTGACTGCCGTTGTAAATATCTAGGCATATCGGCTCGTTCCCCCGTCGCCCTCGGTTTTAATTAGCCGAGGTGATCGAGGTTTTGGCTCGATTGCATTTACCGGCTCGTTCCCCCGTCACTCCCGGCTTTGGCCGAGGTGATCGAGGTTTTGGCTCGATTGCATCTTTCGGCTCGTTCCCCCGTCACTCCCGGCTTTGGCCGAGGTGATCGAGGTTTTGGCTCGATTGCATCTTTCGGCTCGTTCCCCGTCACTCCGGCTTTAGCCGAGGTGATCGAGGTTTTGGCTCGATTGCATTTACCGGCTCGTTCCCCGTCACTCCCGGCTTTGGCCGAGGTGATCGAGGTTTTGGCTCGATTGCATCTTTCGGCTCGTTCCCCGTCACTCCGGTTTTGGCCGAGGTGATCGAGGTTTTGGCTCGATTGCATTTGCGCTCGTTCCCCGTCACTCCGGCTTTAGCCGAGGTGATCGAGGTTTTGGCTCGATTGCATTTACCGGCTCGTTCCCCCGTCACTCCTGGCTTCGGCCGAAGTGATCGAGGTTTTGGCTCGATTGCATTTACCGGCTCGTTCCCCCGTCACTCCCGGCTTTGGCCGATGTGATCGAGGTTTTGGCTCGATTGCATTTACCGGCTCGTTCCCCCGTCACTCCTGGCTTCGGCCGAAGTGATCGAGGTTTTGGCTCGATTGCATTTACCGGCTCGTTCCCCCGTCACTCCCGGCTTTGGCCGAGGTGATCGAGGTTTTGGCTCGATTGCATCTTTCGGCTCGTTCCCCCGTCACTCCCGGTTTTGGCCGAGGTGATCAAGGTTTTGGCTCAATTGCATTTACCGGCTCGTTCCCCCGTCACTCCTGGCTTCGGCCGAAGTGATCGAGGTTTTGGCTCGATTGCATTTACCGGCTCGTTCCCCCGTCACTCCCGGCTTTGGCCGAGGTGATCGAGGTTTTGGCTCGATTGCATCTTTCGGCTCGTTCCCCCGTCACTCCCGGTTTTGGCCGAGGTGATCAAGGTTTTGGCTCGATTGTATTTACTTTGTTCCTGGACCTCCAGCTACATACTTGCTGAGGCTCCCCTTCCGGATCAGTTCTTCAATGACATTCTTCGATGCGGCGATTATCGATTAAGTGACCGGTGTGGCCGTGGTACTCGCAGTACTGGCTCGTGTCACCGTCACTCCTCGGCCTGGGAGGTCTTTCCTACTTCTGACCCTCGCTCTTGCTCAGGGCGAAGACCTCGGCAGCAGAGACTCGAAGGCCTCAGCATGGTCGCTTGGCATGTGACCATACCGACATGTGAGACTCGAAGGCCTCGGCATGGTCGCTTGGGTCACCTTCTCCTTTGTATGATATGGGCGGCAACTTTAGCTTAGTCGGCACCGGGACGTCAAGGACATAGTCATTGAGGGGCTGTCTAACCACGTGTCGAACGACACGCGGCGATCGGCTCCTTGTATCCTTAATCCTGCTCCCCTCCCCGTGGCGGGTCGGGCTTCTTCTCCGACTCTGGTGAGTCGGGCTTCTTCTCAGACTCTAACGAGTCGGACTTCTTTCACTCCTCTGAGGCAGGCCTCGTCGGTGCCGCGGCGACGCTGTCCTCCCGCGGGTGCGGGAAGGACTTAGGTCTACCACTGGCACTCTGGGCTCCTCCGGCGTCTTGACGGGGCCGCTTCTTCGGTGCTCCATTCAAGTCTCTTGGAGTCACATTCTGGGCCCTGGTCTCCTGGACGGGTTCCGCCGCTCTTGTCGGTGTGACAGTGTGAGCCGGCGTACTGGCAATTATGTCCAGGAGTAGCTTCAGCTTTGCTGCATCAACCACATGTCCCATGATGGTGACCTGGTCGGCGGGCAGCGGCACATCTTGTTCCTTTGGCGTCCCGTTCGTCGTATCAGTGATACGGCCGGTGGGGGACTGCCCGATTTCTGAGTTATGGAATGTGTCGTCTTGGTAGAATTTGTTTTCCACCAACACCTTCTCTGGTTGTTTCGACATCTTCTTAGCTTTTTGGGTGGGTTTTTGTTTTGGTTTTTGTTTTTTTTTTTTTTTTGTTTGTTTGTTTGGGAATGAATGTGACTAGCTTCTAGTGTCTATTCCCCACAGACGGCGCCAATTGTTCCGGGTGTAATTCCAGAGCAGTTATATGATACCACCCGTGCTTGTAGAATGACGTCTTTAGTTGAATCCTCCTTGCGGTCTCCTGAAACGATGAACAAACTGAGGGCTCGGCTTTGGACCGAGCGAACTCACTCCGACGCTCAAGTCAGTAACTTAGAGAGATAAGTTGTTGTTACTTGGTGAAGTATATATTGTAGAGAGATAAGGAAGATATTACCAGATGAATAGTGATTCTTAGGTTAAATTGTGGATCCCTTACTCAATGAGAGTAGAGGAATATTTATAGACTTTCACCTTTTGTCACGTAGTGGCCAAGTGGCCAAGTGGCTAGCAGGTGGAAAGACTGATCTACCCCTCGGCCGAGGGACCCATGGCAGGCCGGCGGGCCCTGTTGACTCACCGCCGAGGGGTCTTGGATATGAGTTCCCGGATATGTGCCCCGGCTGGCTAGTTGCCCCGACCGGGACCCATCTGTCAGGCTGACATGCCTCGTCGGTTAGGCTGTCTAAGCCGTTGACTTGCTGTGGATATCTTTGACCTTGCTCAATATGCTGACTGGTCAGCGGGTGCAGAATATGCCCCATCAATTTAAAATTAGAGTGATATAAATTTTTATTTTTCGTTTATCCAATCTATAAATACTATTAAAAGGCATCCTACAAAATGCCAACTAGACAAAGTCACGTAGGATGAGAAAAAGCCACATAGACATTCACATTGCCACCTTGGTTAAGATTGACACACGCCTACCCAACCATTCTCCACACACTAGACATCTATATCTATAAAATATTATTAAAATGTTAACCTAAAATGACCAATTAAGTACACGTAGACAATCCCACGTAGGGTAAAAAAAGCCACGCAGACATTTGAAGCTCACGTCAGGCGCATAACCCAAATGCCGTACACACATTCATACCCAATTACCCCGTCTCTTATCATCACTGTTCCTACCGACAACGACAATCCGACGTGACATATTTTTAATGTGACATGGTGAATTAATGTGACATGGATTATCGATTTATTATTACATGCCATTAATTTAATTCATTTATCTATAAATTAATTTAAATCACTTATTTATAATATTAAATATTATCATTGTTCTTAAATTAATTTTGTATATTCAATATATTGTTTTTCAAAATTTATGTAACCCTTACAAATTTACATCAAAATTTCATAATTTATAATTAAAATTGACATTTTAATTGAAATTTTTGTAATAAAACAACAACAACAACAACAACAACATCAGAGCTTTAATCCCAAAATGATTTGGGGTCGGCTGACATGAATCATCTTTTCGAATCGTCCATGAGTGAACGCACGCCTCAAAATGCGAATAAAATTTTTTTTGTAATAAAACATGTTAATAAATTTCATAATTTATAATTAAAATTGCATTTTAATTGAAATTTTTGTTATAAATCATGTTAATAAATTAATTAAAACTCTTCATATTACTTAACACCCACCATTTTTTTAACATTTTTTCCTATTTAATTCATTTTGTTAATTAAACATGGTAATAGATTCCAAAAAAAAAAACTCTTCATAATAATTAACGTCCACCAAATTAATTAAAATTTTTTCCTATTTAATTAATTTTTTTAATATCTAATTTAATTTGCCTATTGAGTTTCTGTCCAATTAATTAGAACTATCATTATAACTCAATGCCAAATGCACAATGTAATCTTATAGTAACATAAATGTTAAGAATTCAAAAGGTTTTTTTTTGTTAACTACTCTCATTATTGTAGATTGATTATTCATTACTCCATCACTTCCCATTTCCTTGATATGAGTATAAATTATGAATTGTATCTATAAGCTACTCAATGGCTACATAACCCTCCATGCATACACTAATCAAGGTTAGAATTTATTGTGCCATCAACCATGATCTTCCGATTCACATAATCACATATGAGTATTTTTTAAAATTTTAATATTGTTCTTACCTTTGTTTTTTTTTTCTACAATTATGTGTTTTTTATTGGTAAAATTTGATAAAGATCAATATTAAATGTTAATGGCCGAATTCTGATTTGACCATGGTATAGTGCATTTAATGTGAAGATTTGTAGTAGATTTATCCCTAACTCCATTTTCACTCCGTATCATTCTTCTCTAATGTCGTCTCATGTATTTTGTTTTGTTGCCGATCTTTATGAATTGCACTTTCACTTGGCTTAGTGTAAAACCATAAATCATTAACATACATAATATTGTGGCCTATTTGGATTCATCTTCTCCATGCTAATATTTGTCCTTTTGGCCAATGAAACTCTTTATCAATTTCAGGAAATCATTACACGCGATGGTCGTTTTCACCATGTGGACTATGATGAGGTAGAGCACCACGAAAGAAAATAGGGGAAGGACGACAAGTATAAGAAATGCAAGACTGACTAACTGAAACTTTTTAGGTAGAAGCCGATAACTTTTTGAAGCATTGTTCTATTATTCAGAAATGAATACATATTCTACTATTATTCCGTAGCGTAAAACACTTATATCCATAAAAGAAGACATTGATCATATTTGTAACTATTTAGTGATAAAAAGTCAAAACTAACATTGTCAGTTTTTAAAAATAAAATGGTAATAACTTTATTTTTAATCAAAAAATGTACGTATTTTATCGTAAAATGGTCACATTTAATCTGTCTTAATTTCAAAGGGATATCACCCCTCTAAAATGAGGATTTGGAAAAGTTGAGTTCTTCTCATGCTTAACTAAAAAAGTATACCATATTTCTACGTTCATACTTAATTTAAATGCAGTAAGACGCCCAAGTCCCAACCCACCCCTGTTATCATGCATTCACAAACCTTTCTTTGTTATAAACGTGCTATAATTTTTTTTCGCATCATGTTTTATACTCATGGTTATATTTATATATAGAGCTGCATGAGAAGACACATACACAAAAACAATAACCTCTTTTCCCCACTTTTACGTAGTTGCGGACTTGGGGCCATATACAAAGTTAAGTTCTAAATCACAACATCTCAACAAGAAAAATGAAATTGTTGCTATCAAAGTAACAAATATTCCGCAAGGTATAAAAGTCGTAGACCAAAAATGGCCCAGTGATTTTCACGGGTACCAATGAAAACATTTTATTTCAACCACTATTTAAGATCAATAATAATAATAGTAATTTTCATTAACATTTTTTCCTATTTGTTTTACCTCTTGAGCTCCTCACCAATGAATTAAAAGATGGGAATCAATAGTTTATAATGGTTATTAAACCTACAATAGTTTCCATTAACTTATCCTCCATTTAATAACTATTACTCATGAACTTCCAAATCACAAACTAAATTTCATGGATAAATTAAAAAAGGGTAAATTGATAACTTATACCGAGTATAACATAGTTTTTCAAATCTTATACCTAAGATAATTTTCTTTCAAAACTTATACCAAAAATCCTATTTTTTCACAAATTCGATACCAAGTCTAAAAAAAAGGCAATAATTGACGGTTTTGCCCTTATTATTCAACCCATCACCACCCGTTTTCCACACCATTAATCCTTAATCTCTCTCATCCACCACATACGCCTCACCACCACCACGACCCACCTCCTCCCCCTACCGAAACCACCGCCGCAACCCTCTGCCATAAACCCCTGCCTGCGAACCCTCCTATTGTCTCCCAATTAAACACCTATAACTCAAGCCCACAATCTCCCCAAACTCAAACCCATATACCCAAACTCACAAACCCCATAACCCACCTACCGTACTCCACCACTGTCACAACCCCCACGTACACTACCCAACAATTGATGTATCTCAAAGGGGATGACATTTATAGGGAGAACAATCACAAATATGAGGCCGTGAGTTCCAAGTTGCCAACCAACTTCAACATGACGGATATCCCTAAATTCAAGGGGCATGAAAACCCTTTGAACCATATCCGTGTTTTCAAGGATTATATGTCTACCAAAGGCATTAAACCCGAGATGTTCTTAAGGATCTTTCCTTCATCTCTTGACACCATCCCAAAACAATGGTTCTATTCGCTAGAGCACAAGAAAATCGCTACCTGGGATAGTGCCGCGATCGAGTTTGCTAAACAATATGCAGATAATGCTGAAATCCAAGTCAACATGCGCACTTTAGAGGTTCTTACCCAAAATGACAAAGAAGGTTTCACCGACTTCCTAAGTCGGTGGAGGAAGACTAGTACTCAACTTGTTGAACGTCCGGATGAAGCCACCCTCGTGGAGAAATTCGTGGACAACCTAAAGCCCATCTATGCAAATCATTTGAGGTATCAAAACATCAAGACCTTCAAAGATTTAACCGTACTAGGGACGAGGATCGAATATGACATCCTTAAAGGGCTCTTGTCCAAAACGATAGGTCGTGGATATCAAGGCTCAACAAGTCGTTCTTACGGCTTTACTAGCAAAACTGATGAAGTTAACCTCCTCGAGCCATCTAAGAAGAGTACCCCTCTAAGGAAATTCACAAATCTAGGGGACACATATTCCAACGCTCTGAAAAGGTTGGTGAAGCTGGGTAAACTTCAACCCATAGGCCCTACACCCGAACCAGAAAAGAAATCCAAGTTCTGGGATGAGATTCGTACTGCGAATACCATAGAGGTAAGGGACATGATACATAAAAATGCTACAAACTAAAAAATGTACTTCAAGATATGATTGAAGACGGTCGCCTACCAATACCACCTGGAAGTAAGCCTAACAACACTCAGAATCCTCTTAGAATTCTAGTGATTACAAGTGAAGAATCTTCCATAAATTGTTCACACCTCATTTCTCCAGTCGAAAATGAAGTTCATGTAATAGAAAATGAAGGGAACTACTCCACCATTTCTCCAATCATCACTGATTTCATTGTATGGGCAAAAAGTGTGGATAGGCAAGTCATGGAACTAGAGAGTGCAGTGGAAACCCTACGTGATCCTAACGCCACACCTAAAGAACGTGCACCAATAGTCTTCTCTCAAAACACCACAATGCAAGAAGTAGTAGCCATGGTTGATGAACTAGTCGACCAAATTATCCAATTAGAGGCTGAAATCATTAGAATGAGGGAACTTGTTACTGTCAACGGAATATGGGCCGATGATGATGAAGACGAGTATCTCACTGAACACTACTTAGTCAAATTCAGTTTGGAAATAGTCCAAAATTGTGAAGATCAAGATGTAGACCACCTCTCTCGTTCGGGACGCCCATACCAAAACACTTCTCAAAGTGGCCCCATAGCAATCGGTCAAACCAATGTGGTCATACCAAATGATAATGAAGAAGGCTCTACCGACCATTTGCTAAAGCAACTATAGAAGACAAAGGCTGATCTTTCAGTCTGGCAACTAGTGGCAAGCTCATTCCCACATCGCCAAGCTTTAATGCAAGCCTTGGCCAAACTAAATGTGGCACATAACTCTACACCCGACGATGTTGTCAACTTGGTCTTCCAAGAATCACCAAAGCTAAGTAATCCTATTAATTTCTCGGATGAAGATTTGCCACCCTTTGGTGCTAGTCACAACTTAGCTCTTTATATCACTGTCATTTGCTTAAAGAAGAATGTGCCAATGACTTTGGTAGATGATGGCTCCGCAGTCAACGTCATACCCTTGAAAACGGCATACAAATTGGGCATGAAAGAGTCGGGTTGGACCCCTACCAACCAAGGTGTTCGCGCATATGATGGTACACGACGAAAGGTAGTAGGACTTGTTGACCTAACCACAGCCACATAGCCGATTGAGCGAAAGGTCAACTTCCAAATAGTGGACATTGAGGCATCCTTTAACATACTTTTGGGAAGACCCTGGATTCACGCTTCCAAAGCGGTAACATCCACACTCCACCAGAAAATCAAAATCCTACTAAATGGTAAGGTGGTGACGATCACTTCGTCGCCCATCAAGGCAATAATCGAAAAGAAGTCAAGCAATCAAGTCCTTACAGATCCAGTATATGAACTTGGGGGCTTCCATATCATAAATGTCATAGAAAGTGAGTTGGCACTCTTATACTTCAATCCCTACTCTAACTTAGTGGTCAACCACATACTCAAAACCAAGGGATACTTCCCGGGAATGCCTTTGAATCCTATCCGAAGAAACACCTTTGCACCCTACAAAGAGGGTAACTCACAAAGAATACCCCTTGGACTAGGATACAAACCCACTAAAGAGGAAGTTCTCGAGATGCTCGCTCAAGTTCAAAACCGTAAGAACGTGGGAATCCAAATGCGACCCTACCTCCCTGCCCTAAATGGATACTTCGCTAGGGAAGGAAGTCAAGATATCTTCCACGGATTTCCCGAGCTTGGGACTATCTCGAAAAGAAGCTAGCCGGAATCGAGATCTTTCACGATTGCTACTTCATTCCTCCAGAAACGGTTCCTACCGTCCAGACTCGTCAAGCACCTTGCCTAGACGAACAAGCCGTGAGTCTAATATTTGGAGAAGATCGATTTGTTAGAGCCGCACAGGATGAGATCATTACCATGATACTTCAAGACGACCACTTCAACCCTACCGCGTTAATCACAGAAACCAACACCAATCAGTAGAAAGGATGGAGAAAATCGATCAAGTGGACAAACAATCAAGGAAGACTCTTCAAGCTCACTACTGGAGAAGGAGAGATGTTCAAAGGAGAACCATAAGACTATGAATTCGAGTCAGAGTTAGAGTCAGAATCAGAGTCGGAGTCTAGAGAAGTTCCTAGAGAGTCTCCTCTTGTCGTCATTCCCACTCCCCTCGTTTTTGCTAGCTTAGTGTCAAATAGCAACAGTAGTTCGGGAAATGTCCCAACCGTTATCCTTTTACCGCCACTGACTACAGATCAGATGGCTTCTTTGTTTCAACTTTTCTCAAATCTTAATATGAATAAATCAGGTTCTGCTTACTCTTCGTGTTATCTTGAATGCAATTCTGTTTACGATGATAATGAGAATGACCCAGACCCAGACTCAATTGAAATACCTCCTTACATAGCCAAAGAAATACTACAAGAGGGGGAAGGGGGACCAGTGATAGAAAATACTGAACCCATCAACGTAGGAACTGAACTAGAACCCCAAGATCTTAGGATAGGGACAACCTTGAGCCCCACCAAAAGGGCTAATTTCATAGACCTCCTACACGAGTACAAAGACGTTTTCGCTTGGTCCTACAAAGACATGCCAGGGATCGACAGGGACATCGCAGAGCATAGAATCCCAATCAAACCTGGTTTCAAACCCTTGAAACAGAAGCTTCGTCGAATGAGGATAGAATGGGTTCTCAAGATCAAAGAAGAAGTCGATAAACAATTCAAAGCCGGGTTCATCAAAGTTTCCGAGTATTCAGACTGGGTAGCTAACATAGTACCCGTACCCAAAAAGGATGGGAGAATCCGTGTTTGTGTTGATTTTAGAGACTTAAACAAAGCGAGTCCTAAGGATAACTTTCCTTTACAACATATCGACATATTAGTAGATAATACGGCGGATCACGCGTTGCTATCCTTCATGGACGGATACGCAGGATATAACCAGATCAAAATGGCCATAGAAGACATGCATAAGACCGTATTCGTCACCCAATGGGGAACATATTGCTAGACGGTTAAGCCGTTTGGGTTAATCAACGC
The DNA here is from genome assembly GCF_048544455.1 of Silene latifolia. Taxonomy (NCBI): domain Eukaryota; kingdom Viridiplantae; phylum Streptophyta; class Magnoliopsida; order Caryophyllales; family Caryophyllaceae; genus Silene; species Silene latifolia. The sequence goes on from NC_133526.1 coordinate 136,116,437, forward strand.
CGGAGCTACATACCAACGCACCGCAACTACGCTCTTACATGATATGATGCATAAAGAAGTTGGGGTATACGTAGATGACATGATTGTCAAGTCCAAGGAAAGAGAGGGACAAATTGCGAACCTTCGCAAATTCTTCTCAAGGCTACGGAAGTACAACATGAGGCTCAACCCTCAGAAATGCGCATTCGGAGTGACATCTGACAAACTCCTGGGATACGTTGTTATCCAACGCGGTATAGAAATAGACCCTTTCAAGATCAAAGCTCTAATGGAAATGCCGCAACCTCAAACAGAGAAAGAAGTTAGAGGATTCCTAGGCAAGGTGCTATACATAAGTCGATTCATATCGAAACTCACCATGATCTGCGAACCTATCTTCAAGAAGTTAAAGAAAACAGATCACACCATGTGGGATGATGACTGTCAGAAGGCTTTTGACCGAATCAAGGAAATACTAGCCAAACCACCAGTGCTCATGCCACCTCAACGAGATCAACCTCTTGGTTTATATCTCACGGTAACTGAAACGGCCATGGGCGCCATGCTAGCTCAAACTGTAGGAAAAGAAGAAAGAGCCATCTACTACCTTAGTAAGAAGTTCTTGGAGTACGAGTGCAAATACACACCACTCGAGAAGACATGCCTCACTCTTGTGTGGGCAATGAAGAAGCTACACCATTACATGCTTAGCTACTCTGTCAAAATATTCTCCAAAATGGATCCGGTCAAATACCTCTTCGAGAAACCCGTTCTCAATGGACGTTTAGCAAGATGGACTTTGATGCTCTCAAAGTTCGATCTCAAGTATGTACCTTTGAAAGTTATAAAGGGGCGCGCCGTCGCCGAATTATTCGCAGAAAATCCCATCAATGATATACAAACGATAGACACCTGGTCGATTCCGGATGAGGTTATACTCCAAACGGATGGAGACTCCTGGGACCTCTATTTTGATGGGGCATCGAACTTAAGAGGATTTGGAATATGAGTGTTGCTCATTTCTCCTGAAGGCGAGCATACACCAATCTCTGTCAAACTCGACTTCGAGGTGACAAATAACGCTATGAGAATCGAAGCTTTGTCTCATTGGATTGCAAGCGGCAGTAAGTTTAGGCATCAAGAATCTTCGAGTACATGGGGATTCATCTTTGATCATCAATCAAATTACGGGATCTTGAAAAATCCGAAGCGAAAGCTTGGCACCTTATTAAGCCAGAATAGACCAAGTAGCCCAATTCTTCGATCAAGTGACCTACCTACATCTACCTCGAGAAGAAAATCAATTTGCAGATGCTCTTGCAAAACCTGCATCTTTGATTAATATGCCGGATAGCATGGTAGAAATGCCTTTATGCATCGAACGACGATCAAAGCCAGCTTATGTGCACCAAATCACCGATGAAGAGGAAATCACAGAGGAACCTTGGTTCCAAGCTATCCTAAACTTCAAGCTTAATGACACCTATCCACCAGATATGGACAAAAAGGGACAACGCGCTATCCGCTTTCTAGCTTCCCTATACGTTCTCATGCAAGGAGAATTATACAAAAGAACACCTCTTGGTATAATCCTACGTTGTCTTGATCATTCACAGACACGTTAAGTGATGGAAGAAGTCCATGATGGAGAATGTGGCCCTCACATGAGTGGACCCATGATGGTAAAGAAAATCACACGTTTAGGGTATTATTGGACCACGATGGAATCTAATTGCATCAAATATGTGAGACATTGCCATAATTGCCAAATCTTCGGCAATGTGCAACATGTTCCTCCTTCATTGCTTTACACCATGACATCTCCTTGGCCATTTTCTGCTTGGGGAATTGACATCATCGGTAAGATCACTCCAGCCGGAACAGGAGGTCACTGTTTCATCCTAGTAGCAATCGATTATTTCACTAAATGGGTAGAAGCGGCTTCCTACATCAGTCTTACAGCAAAGAACGTGGCAAAGTTCATTGATGCGTGTCTTTTATATGATGTTTTACATCCCATTTTACACGCATTTCAGAGCTCATTCATGTAGTTTATGCTACATTTCTCCCTATTTCCGTCTACTTCCGTATTTTTGTACATTATTGCAGAAATGTGAAGAATCCAGCGGAAATCGAGCTAAATCCGTCCCCGAGTATCCTGCATTGCAATTGACGTGAAGTATTCACCCGAGGAACGAGCTTGGTGCGCATTTCAAGGCCCAAAAGATAAATCCACGAGATTTTAGAAGCTAATAGCAGCTCGAGCAGTCGATCGACCACCACCCTCAGTCGATCGACCAATATGCGGGTTCCAGAAGCTACTGTACACTGAGGATCAGTCGATCGACCACTACCATCAGTCGATCGACCAATCTGCTATCCCAGACGAGAATTAAAAGACCGAGGAAGCGCAAGCCCATGATGTTTAGGTTTTAGAAATAAAAGTTACGTATACTTTCTATATAACGTAACCTAGAAACATCAGTTTGGATATCAAGTTTTTACATTAAGTTTTACATACAATTCTTTAGAAATAATTAGGGTTTGGGAAACTATTTCGCATTGGATTTTCGTTGTGATTTCAATCATTCCGTTACGATCCTTCTGCAATTTCGGTATTCACTTGCTCTATTTTCAGTTCATCTTTATTGCATTGTTAGTATAGGAATTGTTAGTTAGTCTCCCGAAACCGTATTATCTTTATTGTTAATTGTTTGTTCATTCGTTTTAAGCATGAAACTTTCTGCCTATTTCGTTAATTTCATTATTGTTATCAACGTTAGTATGAGTAGCTAAATCAATTGTGCTAGGATGTAGGTGAATTATAGCGTAGGCGGCGTAGTATTGTTTTGGACTGAATTCGCGTATCAGTCGATCGACCGCCATACCTGGTCGATCGACTGACCACGTGAGGTTACCTTTCGTTTTAATTGATTTTAATATTGTATTTAACGAATCGAATGCATGCGACCAGTTAGATGCTTAATTTATAACTGACCCATTAGATCGAAAGATAGGGACAGTTGTTAGACCACCAATTAAGATGACTAAACTGTGCCGAGATCGAAAGATAGGTATAGTTTAGACCGTTAGTCACTTTTCAGGACGAGAGTCAGTATTGGTGATATTAGGGACTTATAGCGAGATCGAAAGATGCTATCTGTTAAGAGTGGACCGAGAGGACCTCTTGTTTTCCCGCCTCACTTGTGTTTGATTCAGACCGACTTAGTATGCTGCCGCCGAAGCTGTAATGAACCGACCATCCTAGTACCCCTTCTTTATCTGTTTAATCCGTCTTTTTAGTTTATTGTCTTTATCTATTCTTAGCTATAGACCAATTCAACTCAACCCATACACTCGTTACCTTAGACTAGAATTAGACAGCTAGAAATTACGTCTGCCTCCTTGTGGTTCGACCCTGTTACCACTAGCCTAGGTTAGTCTTAATAGGAAATTATAAATCTTATTTTTGGTACTCACAACGACGGGTATCAAATTTTGGCGCCGTTGCCGAGGAGGCAATAGTTCTAATTTTTAGTTATTTTAATTTAGTCTTTCTTAGTTTAAGGAACACCCGTTCCTTAAACTTTTCTTATATTCTTTTTGTAGTTTCCTCTTATGCGCAGATCACATGGTGGTGAACTAGTACCATTCAATCCTGAGATTGAGAAATCTTTGCGCGAGTTGTGACGATCACAAAGGGTATTACCGACAGAGGAAGAGCTGAGTACTCTGTCAAGCTATTACGAGAACGAGCTGTTCGAGGAAGATCCACATTCTTCACCCGTTTCCACCTCTTTAGCCAAGACAATCACTTCTCCAGAAATTCCAGTCATGGTTGAGGAAGCGAGTATAGCTAGTCATTCTGAGCCGACAGCTGCAAATTTATATAAGGGGTGATACCCGTCGTTGTGAGTATCAAAGATAAAATTTATAATTCCTATTAGGACTAACCTAGGCTAGTGGTAACAGGGTCGAACCACAAGGAGGCAGTTGTAAATTTTAGTTGATTTATGTTCAGTCTGAGGTAACTATTTGTAGACACCTCGTTTCTGCACCTCCCGCAAACCATCCGGTGATGATTGGGCCGCATGTTGGATTCGCGGAACGATCTGTGACAGTTCGTAAGATTATCGTCAAGTGTTTGCTCAAATATTAATGTCGACCTCTTAGTTGTCATCTACGTCCTGATACGGTCGTTTTGGCAGAAATTAGAGTACATTCGGAGTCCGGGTCAAAAACCGTCTCCATTTTCTGATAACTGTTAAATCCCGAGTCAGAATGTTCTGGAATGTTCCGGATATTTCAATTCCATATTTCATAAATTTTATCTTTTGGCAAATAATATCCCGTAATATTCATAAGATAATCGAATTATTTCCGTCCTACCATAACTCAAACACGGAAATCTTTCTTCAGAGAGAGGAAACCTCCACGGGAACAGACGCACGACGAGCGCTGCGCCTCTTCCAAGGGACGCAGATGGCTGCGCGCTCTTCCCAGGCCCTTCTTTGCATGATTTACGTATCTTTTTTATATCTTTCCGAGATTCACTTCCAAAGAGTCTCCGAAACCCTATTCCTTCACGTGATTAGTATAAATAGGAGCCTTCGTTCCTCATATTTCTCACGCGAGTGTCCGCCCTTCTCTTCTCCCTTTGCATTCTAGAATTCGTTCTTACTAATTGGCGCCTACGTGCTTGGACTTCCGACCACGTAAGCTCGGATCTTTCCGGGTACCAGCCTCTCCGTTGCATGACCGACCAATTTGACCAACTACACTCAATCAACCTTAAATTAATCAATCGTTTTCCTCTTACGAGGGCACTCTCTTTGCATTCGCGTCGAGCATTCACTAGTCGATTTTCTTAGTTCATCTCGTTCCGTCAACATGTAAGTCTGAGGGTGTATAATCCTCTTTTGTTTATTGTATTTTAATTATCGTATCACCATTGTAAGGTTTATGTCGAAAATACCGATTAAAATCGATTTCTAAAACCGTGCTTTAAAACTCTGCTTTTGCGGATTTCCAGTAGACAGACGTCGAGAAAAGACGCAGCAACTGCTGCGCCTCTTCGAAGGAGCGCAGTTCCTGCTGCGCCTCTTCGTGAGGCTGCCGCAGTTCCTGCTTCTTTTCTTCTTCCTCGTCCTCTGTAATTCCGTCTTTCTTGCTGTTTTTCCATTTGTTCTTTAATTCGTTCGTGTAATCATCATCAATAATTCACATGTATATTATTCCTTCATCATTAACATGTTTAGTTCATCATAAATCCGACTTAAATCCCAAGTAATCCATATTTGCGGGTTTTCGTCATTAAATTCAATTCCGGGTTTTAGAGATTCAATTTGTTCATGTTGGGTTTCTGGAATTCGACCTTTGATATATTTTCATCTGTCTTTTGTCATATTAATCATTAATTCATCTTGTTCAACCTAATTAATTTGTTTAGTTGTTTATTAATCTCATTCATTAACATCGCTCCTTCATGTAATTAATCCGTCTTAATTCCGTCTCATCCATGTTTTATCGCTTTTATGACCCATTCATATGTAAATAACCTATTAATCACTTTCATCCGAGTCGAATAATCTAATCGATCCCTAAAATTAACAATTAAAATTAACGATTTGCAGTTCCGGCTTCACAGCCAGAACTCACCCTTGGAACAGACGCAGCAACTGCTACGCCTCTTCCAGAGGGCGCAGTGTCTGCTGCGCCTGTTCCAGGATGAATTCTGCCTCTGAACTCCTTTTCTGCCTTGACGTAGTTCAATTAGCATACGTATTATTTGACTAATATCCGTAATATCACTAATTCCTGTTCGTTAATTTATTTATTTACTTCTTTTATTCTTTTATTCCTTTTTCTCAAATTATCCGTTTTAAAGGTATTTTCGACGTAAATCGCCTATTCCAATGTAATTAATGTATTTTCTTTTATTGTATTTATTGTATTTCTTTCATTGCTTGTTTGTTTTCACATGTAAATGAACATTAAATCCTCCTTCGACCCAATTGTATGCTAATTACGTGTCAACCGACTTAGTTAAATTCTCACATGTTAGGATTAATCTATGGATGTTGCATTGCATGCATATAGCCGACGATATATCGAGTATAGATAACTTCCCTAATCATTAGTAGAGGCCGCTATCGAGGCAGGCGGGATTAGGTGTTCGATCAAAAGAGCTTCCTAATACGTACCCTCACCCCTTACTCCAGATCTCCGTGAGCACCCGTGTTCATTGGCATCCACGAGAGTCATTCTAGACATAGAATGCTAAGGGTAACGATTGCTTAGTGTTCATGTCACTACTTTGTGTCTTGACATGACACGAGGTATTCGAACGGTTCCAATTTCCCATAAAAATTGGTGGCGACTCCATACAAAATGCAAACGCTTGTTCCCCGTTTCTCACCAAGCGCCCCCGTGGGCGGCCCACTGTCCACAGTTTGGCGACTCTGCTGGGGATAATACACTTACGTGTAGCAAGGGTGAAACTCGAACAAGGTTAGGGAATAGTTTGTACAAGACAATTGTCGGTTTTCATAACTCGGTCTTCCTAGACCGTTTAATTCGGCCTTCCTAGGCCCAACCCAACCCATTCGACCAATCGTCCCGTCTAAACGGTCCTAATTCTTATTTGGGCCTAAGGATGGATAGCGATTGACGTCATCCATACCATGATGCTTACTCTTGTTTGTATCAAGGGCCTTCACTACTTGAGGAAATGGACTAGGAATCGGCCTTACTCTTGTTTGGCACGAGCCTCTCCACAGACTTCGGGTTTGATGGTTCGGTATGGCAACCCACCCTTTAAACCAAAACCCTTTTAAATGCACTCAGCATCCCGTTATAATGCTTGTATAAATATGTAAACCTTACGTGATCACCACTTCTAAACAAAACCATGACGAATTTTCAAAAATTCAAAATCCTCATTTTCAAACAAGAATTTCGAAAAAAATAGGCTTTTAATTAGCGCAAAATCCGGTCAAGACTCTGTCCGTTTGTGGCGTCAAAATTCGGGCCACAAGCCCATTTCAAAACCTCACTTCGAGTCCACTCCTACAACTACACTACAGTTGGCTAGGACACACATTTTCAAAGACCTTGTCTTTCTTCAAAACTCACTCAACACAAGTGGCACACACCCACTTCACGAGTCAAAGCTTTTCCTCTTTTAGCAAGTGTGATAGAATGGTCGATCGTGTTTTGATTCGTCGCCGATCTCTTATCCAGTTTCCAAGATGCCCGGATCAAGTGGTGAAACGAACCTCCAGCAAATTCAAGAAAGTAATGATCGAATCCTAGCCGCAATAACCCAAATGCAAATCACTCAAGAACAAACCTATGACCGCCTTGAACTTATCGAAGGCCGTATCTTTGATGTAGAGGGAAAGCTGCCTCCCCCTAAAGGTGGAGTACTACAATTTTCCGATGACGAATCTAAAGATGAGAATCCTGTCCTAGGAACAACCGCAGCTGAGAAAAGACTCTAATACCTAGAGGAGCAATTGATGTACCTTAAGGGGGATGACATTTATAGGGAAAACAATCGCAAATATGAAGCCGTCAATTCCAAATTGCCCACTAACTTTAGCATGACGGATATCCCTAAGTTTAAAGGACATGAGAACCCTTTGAACCACATCCGCGCCTTCAAAGACTACATGTCTATCAAAGGCATCAAACCCGAGATGTTCTTAAGGATCTTTCCTTCATCTCTTGACACCATTCCAAAGCAATGGTTCTACACTTTAGATCACAAAAAAGTCGCTACTTGGGAAGACGCCGCGATCGAGTTCTCGAAACAATACGCGGATAATGCCGAGATCCAAGTCAACATGCGTACTCTAGAGGTTCTTACCCAAAATGACAAAGAAGGATTCACCGACTTCCTAAGTAGGTGGAGGAAGACTAGTACTCAACTAGTTGAACGCCCGGATGAGGCCACCCTCGTGGAAAAGTTTGTAGATAATCTCAAGCCCATATATGCCAACCATTTGAGATATCAAAACATCAAGACCTTCAAGGACTTAACTGTACTAGGGACACGAATTGAAGATGACATCCGTAAAGGACTCTTGTCCAAAACGGTAGGTCGAGGATATCAAGGGTCCACGAGTCGTTCATACGGCTCTACTAGCAAGACCGACGAAGTTAACCTTCTCGAGCCATCCAAGAAAACTAGCCCACCAAGGAAGTTCACAAACCTTGGGGATACGTACTCCAACGCTCTAAAAAGGCTAATGAAGCAAGGTAAAGTCCAACCCATTGGGCCTACTCCCGAACCTGAAAAGAAGTCCAAATTCTGGGATGAAAACTCTTACTGTGAATACCATAGGGGCAAAGGGCACGACACAGAAAAATGCTACAAGTTGAAACACGTGCTTCAAGATATGATCGAAGATGGTCGACTTCCAATTCCACCAGGAGGTAAGCCCAACAACACTCAGAATCCTCTTGGAGTTCTAGTGATTACAAGTGACGAATCTACCTTAGATTGCTCACATCTCATTTCTCCCACCGAAAATGAAATTCATGCAATTGAGAAAGAAAGACTCTACTCTACCATCTCCCCTACCATTTCCGACTTCATCGCATGGGCAAGGAGTGTAGATAGACAAGTGTGGGAACTAGAAAACATGGTAACGGCCTTACGCAACCCCAACGCAATGCCTAAAGAACGCGTACCATTGATCTTCTCTCAAAATGCCACTATGCAAGAAGTAGTCGCCGTGGTTGATAAACTAGTCGACCAAATCATACAACTAGAAAGTGATATCATGAGAATGAAGGAACTAGCTGCAATCAATGGAGTTTGGGCCGATGACGATGAAGACGAATACCTCATTGAAAACTCCTTAGTCAAGGAAATAGTCCAAAATGGTGAAGACCAAGATGTGGATCACCTAACTCGTTCGGGTCGCCCATATCAAAGCACTACTCAAAACGGTCCAACCAACGTCATCACACCAAATGACAACGAAGACGACCCCACCGATCATTTGCTCAAGCAATTACAGAAAACCAAGGCTGATCTTTCAGTCTGGCAACTAGTGGCAAGCTCATTTCCGCATCGCCAAGCTTTACTGCAAGCTTTGGCCAAATTGAATGTAGCGCATAACTCTACTCCCGAAGATGTAGTCAACTTGGTCTTCCAAGAATCACCGAGGCTAAGTAATCCTATTACTTTCTCAGATGAAGACTTGCCACCTTTTGGCGCTAGTCACAACCTTGCTCTATACATCACTGTCATTTGTCTAAAAATGAACGTGCCAATGACTTTGGTAGATGATGGCTCCGCAGTCAACGTCATACCTCTCAAAACGGCATACAAACTAGGCATGAAGGAGTCGGATTGGACTCCCACCAATCAAGGTGTACGTGCATATGACGGTACACGACGAAAAGTAGTTGGACTTGCTAGCCTAACCATAGCCACGGGACCAATCGAACGAAAAGTTAACTTCCAAATAGTGGACATCGAAGCTTCATTCAACATACTTCTGGGAAGGCCTTGGATTCACGCTTCCAAAGCGGTAACATCCACCCTTCATCAAAAGATCAAGATCCCACTAAATGGCAAAGTTGTGACGATCACCTCGTCACCCATCAAAGCAATAATCGAGAAGTAATCAAACAATCAAGTCCTTGCGGATCCCATATACGAACTTGGAGGCTTCCAAAGTGTGAATGTCATAGAAAGTGAGTTGGCACCCTTATACTATAATCCCTACTCCAACTTGGTGGTCAACCACATACTCAAGTCTCAGGGATACTTCCCTGGAATGCCTTTGAACCCAATTCGGAAGAACACCTTCGCACCATACAAGAAAGGCAACTCGACAAGGATACCACTTGGACTAGCGTACAAACCCACAACAGAAGAAGTTCTCGAAATGCTCGCTCAAGTCCAAAATCGCAAGTACGTGGGAGTCCAAATGAGGCCATATCTCCCCACTTTAAATGGATACTTCGTTCAAGAAGGAAGTTCAGAACTCTTTCATGGATTTCCCGAACCTTGGCATTATCTTGAGAGGAAGTTAGCCAGAATCGAGATCTTTCATGATTGCTACTTCATTCCTCCCGAAACGGTTCCTACCGTCAAAACCCGTCAAGCACCTTGCTTCGACGAACAAGCTGTTAGCCTATTATTTGGAGAAGACCGATTCATTAGGGCCGAAGGCTCTTCAAGCTCACTACTGGAGAAGGAGAGATGTTCAAAGGAGAACCAGAAGACGACGAGTTCGAGTCGGAGTCGGAGTCGGAGTCAGAGTCGGAGTCTAGAGAAGTCTTTAGAGAGTCTACTCCTGTTGTCATCCCCACTCCCTTCGTTTCTCCTAGCTTAGCCTCAAGTAGTCACGGTAGTTCGGGGAATGCCCCAATTACTGTTCCTTTGCCGCCACTGACCATGGATCAGTTGGCTTCTTTGTTTCAACTTTACTCAAATCTTAATATGAATAAATCAGGTTCTGCTTACTCTCTGTGTTCTTTCGAGTGCAATTCTGTTTACGATGATACTGAGGATGACCAAGAACCAGACTTGACCGAAATACCTCCCTACGCAGCCAAAGAAATATTACAGGAAGGGGAAGGGGTACCAGTAATGGAGGATACCGAACCCATCAACGTAGGAACCGAATTAGAACCCAAAGAACTTAGGATAGGGACTACCTTGAGCTCTACCGAAAGGGCCAATTTCATAGACCTCCTAAATGAATTCAAAGACGTTTTCGCTTGGTCCTAAAAAAGACATGCCAGGGATCGATAGGGATATCGCCGAACATAGGATTCCGATTAAGCCGGGTTTCAAACCTGTGAAACAGAAGCTTCGACGAATGAGAACAGAATGGGCTCTAAAGATTAAGGAAGAAGTTGATAAGCAATTCAAAGCCGGGTTCATCAAAGTTTCCGAGTACTCTGACTGGGTAGCCAACATAGTACCTGTGCCCAAAAAGGATGGGAGAATCCGTGTTTGTGTTGACTTTAGGGACTTAAACAAAGCAAGTCCGAAAGATGACTTCCCTCTACCTCACATTGACATATTGGTGGACAATACTGCAGACCACACGTTACTATCCTTCATGGATGGATATGCGGGTTATAACCAAATCAAGACGGCCATGGAAGATATGCACAAGACCGCATTCGTCACCCAATGGGGAACATATTGCTATACAGTAATGCCATTCGGATTGATCAACGCCGGAGCTACATACCAACGCACCGCAACTACACTCCTACATGACATGATGCACAAAGAAGTTGAGGTATATGTAGATGACATGATCGTCAAATCCAAGGAAAGAGAGGGACATATTGCGAACCTTCGCAAGTTCTTCGCGAGGCTACGAAAGTACAACATGAGACTCAATCCTCAGAAATGCACATTTGGGGTAACATCCGGAAAACTCCTGGGATATGTCGTCAGCCAACGCGGTATAGAAATAGATCCCTCAAAAATCAAAGCTCTGATCGAAATGCCACAACCTCAAACAGAAAAAGAAGTCCGAGGATTCCTGGGAAAGGTACAATATATAAGTCGATTCATATCGAAACTTACCATGATTTGCGAGCCTATCTTCAAGAAACTCAAGAAAACAGACCACACCATGTGGGATGATGATTGTCAAAAGGCGTTTGACCGAATCAAGGAGATATTGGCTAAACCACCGGTGCTCATGCCACCTCAATGAGATCAACCTCTTGGTTTATATCTCACAGTAACTGAAACTGCCATGGGTGCTATGCTGGCTCAAACTGTAGGAAGTGAAGAAAGAGCTATTTACTATCTAAGTAAGAAATTCTTGGAATATGAGTGCAAATACTCGCAACTCGAAAAGACATGCCTCGCTCTTGTGTGGGCAACGAAGAAGCTACGTCACTACATGCTTTGCTACTCCGTCAAGATATATTCCAAAATGGATCCAGTCAAATACCTCTTCGAGAAACCCGTCCTCAACGGACGTCTTGCAAGATGGACCCTGATGCTCTCAGAATTCGACCTCAAATATGTGCCACTAAAAGTCATAAAAGGTCGCGCCGTCGCCGAATTCTTCGCAGAAAATCCTATCAACGACGCACAAACCATAGACACTTGGTCATTTCCCGACGAGGATATACTTCAAACAGACGTAGACTCTTGGGACCTATACTTTGATGGAGCATCAAATTTAAGAGGATTCGGAATAGGAGTGTTGGTCATTTCTCCTGAAGGTGAGCATACACCAATCGCTGTCAAACTCGACTTCGAGGTGGCAAACAACGCTGCAGAGTATGAAGCTTGCCTCATTGGACTACAAGCGGCAGTAAGCTTAGGCATCAAAAACCTCCGAGTACATGGGGATTCATCACTGATCATCAATCAAGTTACAGGATCCTGGAAAATCCGAAGCGAAAGCCTCGCACCCTATCAAGCTAGGATAGACCAAGTGGCTCAATTCTTTGACCACGTAACCTACCTACACCTACCTCGGGAGGAAAATCAATTTGCAGACGCTCTTGCGAAACTTGCATCGTTGATAAATATGCCAGACCACATGGTAGAAATGCCTTTGTGTATCGAACGACGGTCAGAGCCGGCTTATGTCTATCAAATCACCAATGAAGAAGAAATCGCACAGGAACCCTGGTTCCAAGCGATCCTGAATTTCAAGCTCAATGGTACCTATCCACCGGATATGGACAAAAGGGGACAACGTGCTATACGCCTATTAGCTTCCCAATACATCCTGATGCAAGGAGAATTATACAAAAGAACACCTCTTGGTGTAGTCCTACGTTGCCTTGATCATTCACAGGCACGAAAGGTGATGGAAGAAGTCCACGACGGAGAATGCGGTCCTCACATGAGCGGGCCCATGATGGCAAAGAAAATCACACGCTTAGGGTATTATTGGACTACCATGGAATCCGATTGCATCAAATACGTGAGACATTGCCACAACTGCCAAATCTTCGGGAATGTACAACACGTCCCTCCTTCGTTGCTATACACGATGACATCTCCTTGGCCATTCTCTGCATGGGGAATTGACATAATCGGGAAGATAACCCCAGCCGGAACAGGAGGTCACTGTTTCATTCTAGTAGCAATTGACTACTTCACCAAGTGGGTAGAAGCGGCTTCCTACACTGCTCTTACGGCTAAAAATGTGGCAAAATTCATACAAAACAACATCATCTGTCGATATGGTTGCCCACATGAGATCATCAGCGATAATGGGTCACACTTCCAAGCTGAAACCGAGCAATTTCTAGCCAAATACAAGATTAAGCATCACCACTCTTCGCCCTATAGACCACAGACTAACGGCGCGGTAGAGGCGGCAAACAAGAACGTTGTTACAATTCTCAAGAAAATGACTGACAACTATAGAGATTGGCCAAGCAAGATACCCTTTGCTTTATGGGGATATCGTACATCAGTTAGTACGCCCACTGGGGCTACTCCTTTCTATTTGACCTACGGCATGGAGGCCGTACAACCAGTCGAGCTAGAAATACCATCCTTGCGTATTCTACTCGAAAGCCAGATCCCTGAAGCCGATTGGAAGAGAGATAGATATGAAGAACTCATCCTCCTGGATGAACGTAGGCTACACGCCTTACATAATGTCCAAACATATCAAGCACGTATCAAACGAGCTTTCAACAAAAGAGTTAGGCCAAGAAACATCAAAGAAGGAGACTTAGTACTCAAATCGGTTAGAGCTCTTTTACCTGTCGACCCAAGGGGAAAATTCAAACCTAATTGGGCCGGACCATACCTAGTCAAATCCATACTTCCAGGGGGTGCGGTTAGAATCACAGACCTAGATGGGAATGAGTTTTCGAACCCCACAAACCTTGACCAACTGAAACGATACTATGCCTAGATTAGGACAAAAAACGCGCCTCGCGTAAACCCATGTGTCGCTCTTGTGGCACTAAATAAACGGCCCCTGGCCAAGCTGAAATAAGCTAAGTGTCACTATGCTCTTGCATCTTGACAAGACTGTCATCCTCATATCATCAAATAAACTAAATTCGCACCTTGAGAACAAACAAAAGCTCATGCTTATTTTCTATGTTCATTACAAGCTCTTGCTTCGAACAATTATTCTTTTACATTTACTCGAACTACGCGCAAGGGTTTGATTTCGCTTTTTAAGTGAATACGTAGGCAATCCTTCACAGGATTCAACCCGCTATACCTAAAATGTAAATAGAAGGACATTTGCATTGCATTTGAAATTCGACAAGAATAATAAAAGAAAAATCACGGCGGTTTCTTAACCATTCAACCTTTTTTATTCCTTTCATTTTCTAATAATAATAATACGCTACATAATAAAAATAGAATAGGCTAGGATTCTAAAAATCACTCCTTTTTATTACAACAATAATAATAATAATCAAATAATAATAAAGGACTCGGGCTATTCCTCCATCTTCCCCTTGCCCTTGTCACTCTTGTCATACTTCTTGTCACGACCTCGAGCCGGGCGCTCTTGCACCACTTCAGACCTAATCACCAACGGTCTTTCTAGAGGCCTGACTCTTCCATTTTTGCCAACCACCATTTCCGCAACAGGAGTAGTCTTTGATTTCTTCGAAGGATGAATGACCTGAAATCCAGGCTTCTTCTTCTCCTTCTGTCAGATGCTTCTCCTTCTCTTTCTCTCCCTCGCGCACCTTGTAGTCGACAGGCTTGCGTTTCCTCAGTCTCTCGCGTTCTTCCAAAGTCGCAGCCTTTCTCCACCTCAGATAGGAATCCGACACCCACAAAGCATTGGCGGAGAAGCTCAAGAACCACATGTTCCTTTGGGCCCATTTGATAGCCCACTCCCTTCGGCTCTCGGTGGTAAGCGCTACAGCAGTCTGCGGAACGGTATCAAGCCTCGGGATAGTCTGCTTCAGCCCGACTTGCCTCATCAACCTTTCCGGAAAGATGCATACCATGAACTCCAATCCCGGAATGCGCACGGACCTAGTGGGATCCAAAGAAGACACTCCAGTGACAGACTTGAGATGCCACCACGGTACAACCCACCTAATCAACGGGCCATCATCATTCTTCAGCTTGTTCTTCCAATAGTCACAGACCCGGGTGAAGTCCACCATGTACAACCGCGTCCTCATCGCAATCATACGGGAATGATAGGAAAGTGCATGAACTGGGGGCTCGAGCAGTCGGAGCCGTTCCATAAGCCAAACCTACCAAAAGCAGGTATTAGACACCCGAACAAAAAAAAAAAAAAAACGAACAAAAAAAACGAAAAACAAAAAAAAAACGAAAAAAAAAGGGTGTCTTTTACCTGTAAGATGACGAGACTCCCCAAAAGCGGCAGATCGCGGTTGGATTTCCTATTATCCAAACCCAAGATAATCTCCCCTAAGCACAAGCAAGCTGGGCTCCTGCGCAGCTCCATTTGCTCGATAAGACCCAAAAGACGGGGATCACCTCGCAAATCTTCATCAACGTGTCCATGGAAGACATACACATGCAGCAAACAAAAGCCAAAGGCTCTCCTCCTGGCAACATGAGAGACAGTGGGGTCCGCCCTGTTGATGAATCAGTCTACAAAGTCCAGCATTCTCACGCCTTTTGGGGTAACCAAGCGATCCACCTCGAGTCTAGTCAATCCAAGCAAGTCTCTGAATTTGGTCTTATACCCTTGTGAGGTGGAAGGAATGGCAGGTAAATGCTCAGGGTCCCACTCACCAATAGCAGCAATTTCTTCCGGAAAAGGACAAATATCACCACCTGGGAACGCGAAAACATGACAATTTGGGTCCCAATAATCAAGGCAGGCATTCAAGAATGCTTTTACCACCTTAATGAGTTTCAAACTCAGTAGAGACCCAAGGTTATGAGCACCCATGTCGTGCTTCTCAATATTCAAGAATTCATTAGTCCATTCCTTCAAGCGGATCTCCAAAGTATTCATGATGACAAATTTTCTCTTGAAAATTTATTTTGGGAGTTTTTATGAGATTAACGGAGAAAAGACGGAAGAATTATATGATTTAAAGCTTCGTCGACGCTTCTATTTATACTAATTGCTGTTTCCAAAATCCGCCAGGAGAGACAAACTTGGGAACAGGCGCAGCTCCTGCTGCGCCTATTCAAAGCAACGCAGCTCATGCCGCGCCTCTTCCCCAGGCTCACTCTCTGTGATTTCCGCGTTGGGATCTTTCCTAATTCTATAACGAATAATTTCCTATTCCTACGGGATTTTATTTTGGTAAATACGAGCAGTTTACCATGTTTCAAACTTTCTAAATTCGCGGGCACGCATTTCGAGGCGACGTCGACACCTTCGCCATTTTCATCGCACTTATTTCTTTTTTTATTATTTTAATTCATTTAGGAAATAAAATTTCATTTTAATTAAATTTCATAAATTTCATTTTAATTTCATTTTTAGGAAATAATTCTCTTTTGTTTTCATTTCAACATTTTCATTTCTACACTTACAGATTTCTATTTTTTCTTTTTTTAGGGGGTAACCCTCCCTACCGTCCGGTCATTTCCGACAAAATTTTTGCATTTTTTTGTATCCTTTTGAGTCTCATTTTTTGCGCTAATTAAGACCATATGTGTATAAAATGTATGTTTTGCGTGATTTCCATGTGAATTTCGGCAGCATGACGGCGTAAACCGTTGTCTACCAAACCTGTTCAAGAACTAACCTGCAGGTACAAGCAACACAACCCAAAGAAAAAAGGCACTCAGGCCATCATATATACAAATGTACAAGCAAACTGGGGGCTTGCGCCCCGAACCAAGTCCAAAGTCCAAGCAAACTGGGGGCTTGCGCCCCAAACAAGTCCAAAAATGTTCAAAATCAGATGCACAAGTCTACAAAACTACGCCAAACTACTGATGGACACCCTCCAACTCAGCAACCCTCGCCGTAAGAGCAGCAATCTCGGCATCCCGAAACTCGAGCTCCCTCGACAAGCGAGCCGTCTCCTCCCGAGACTGGGCCAACTCTCGCTCCAGCTCGCGGTCACCCTATAAACAACAAATTGGCTCATGTCAATCAACTCAAACAAAACTGAAAATCAAAAATCAAAAGAAATCAAACGAGGTTCATACCTGACGACCTCAACCACCGACGAGTGCCTCGATGGCGGTAGCTCGTAGCCGGTTGGCCACCCTCCATAGTGCCACGAACCGAGATGGCGCGACCTGCATTTCAAAAGAATTCTCAGTAAAGTGAACAAGTTCAATCAAGTGTGTTCTTACACGAAAGGTATATAAGCTGGAGGCTCACCCTCCGAATCAGATGCTGCCAGTCGTCTAGGCCAGCATCCGTCACAGCTACGTCGAAGTCACGCAACTCGGAGATCGTCGTCCTCCCAGTCGCGTCAGTGTACTCAAGAGTCTCGGGGTACACTGGGGGCTCGATGCCCGCCGCCTCAACCTCCTACAAGGACAAATAGCTCCCATTAATCGATGATCTTTCGTCGTAATTCTCAAAATCAAATCAAACAAAAATAAAAGATACTCACCACTACTGGCCAGTACGCCAACCTCCCGTAAAGGAACGCCGAGTAGTCCTCGCCAGGCAGAAGAAGGTCGTCGCCACTGGCACCAGCCAGGTCCGCCTCCCTCTCAGCCTCAGTGGCTCCCCGAACATCGTCCTCGGAGGGTCAATGGGAACCGTCAACGCGCCCCGAGAGCACTGACGAGCCAAACGATCGCCCAGATACCACACAGGACCCATCGACGTCCACAACAGCAGCCGACTCGGACTCCTAGGTCGAAGGACCTCAGCGACAAAAGGAGGCGCTCCAGCGTACTCCACCCAAGGTCTGGGCACCCACTGCGACAAGTTAAGGCAAAGATCATTCCTATGATCAAGTGAAAGCAAAGTACAAGAGATGTAAATACGAGTGAGATACTCACGCTGCTCAGCTGAAGGGCGTTCACATCCCGCCGGTAGATATTGTGAGAAGAGCGCTTGCTCTTCGTCCGGCACATCACCCAATCCCTCACCACGGGATAGGCCTTCTCCAGCGGCTCTGTCCTCTTAAGCGCGAGACTCGGGAAGTAAGAGTACACCCATGCCTGTAAAACAAAATAATCAATGACGATCTTTCGTGTTTCAATAAAGAAAGGAATTTACTTTGGAAGGTTCATACCTCCAACAAAGAGTCCGAGTCCGACGCGCCGGGAGAAGTCCCCGTCTCCATCAACTCCGGACGAACCATGGCCCTCATGAAGCGGATGAGGACCGCAAAACCAGCGACCTGACCCGGTCCCGGCGTCTAGGGAACTCGGTCGAAAGAAAGGGAAGGAGCTTCGTCGATAGCCTCTCGCCCTTGTCTCCGAGGTAAATCGAAGACAAGAACCACCAAAGCCACAGACGAGCTCTCTGCTCAGCTGTACAAGGAGGAGGAGCAGTCTCCCTCCCATCGATCGTCACCAGCGCCGGGGTCTTCCCCGCGAAGTAGTCTCGGACATAGGTACTGGGTACCAAACCCGACACTACAACAGCCTTCGGCGATAAGTTCCAGCCGATCAAGCTCCTCGCCTCGGCCGAATCCGCCCTCATAGCAGTCTCCGGCCACACCATCTCCTCGGTCCCACACGGCAGGCCAGAAATCATGCCGTAATCCTCCAGAGTAACTCCCACCTCACCAAAAGGCAGGTGAAACGTGGAAGTCGTATCCCAGAATCGATCCAAGAAAGCGCGGACCAGGCTAAGGTTAGCCCACAACTTCCTCTTCACGATATCCCTCCAGACCTGAACCAGAGGACCGAACGCTCCACGCTCGATCATGGCCCTCTCCTCCGCCGACAGCTGCTCGTAGTGCTCCATCGCTGTCGTGTAACCCGAGAACGACCTGATGTTCCCGGCCTCCTATTATGATTTGAAACAAAGCTATCTTTAGTTTTGAACGAAATTTGCAAGAAGTTTGGACAAAAAAAAAAGAATGAAAGAGAATGGGTAATGAGTAGTGAATTCTTATTTACCAAGCTCTTCACCGTCCTATAGGACAGATGACCCTCTGCAGCCCACACGAGGTGCCTACTCTCCCAAGTCTCAGCCCACGCGGGAGCTCCCCTCAGCTGACGACCTCCTCGCCTGACGTTGGCCCGTCTCGGGGCCTCCTCCTCCTCCTCCTCCTCCTCGTGAGCCTCGTCTCCAGTAACCATCACCGCAGCGATGAGAGCCTGCTCCGAAGCCTCCTCAACCGTAACAACGTCTATCTCCATGGGAGTCCTCCCAGAAGTAGAAGCCTCATCACCTGCAACATTTAAAGTAAATTCCGGCCGCGTCACATGACGACAAGCCTTTGTTAAGAAGTTTTCGAGCCTCCACAGCCCTGAAAACTGTCCTTTCTGGCCATCTTTGGCCATATTCCCGCCAACCCAATCACTCATGTGATAAATTGGGTCAAGTCAAGTCCAAGTCAAGGCCTAGTTCCGGGTTCAAATCGAAAATTCGGTAGCACTTCGTTATAACGGCGATTATGCCCTAGAAAGGTGCCCTGAAAAAGTTGTCACAAACCAAAACTTCGAGATGGCAGGAAGTTTACCCATCATCCAAGGATCCCAAATATCAAATTTCATCGCCAATGGACAATCCTAAGGCTATTTTCGAAGCAATTTACGGTTCAGCTGTAAAACCGTCTCAAAATTCGCTCAAGGGCTCAAAACTCGATGAAAATTCAAAGCAAATACATGGTTATGTTCCTAACATTGCCTACTATCCATTTCTAGCATCAATTTGGCAAAGCAAATCCATTTGGGGGAAAAGCCCCAAATTTTCGATCAAAAGGGTCGAAAACCCTAATTCTCGCGGCTCAAAATTCGACAAATGTAGATGATTAATGCAAGATTAATACACATACCTCGATTAGTCATGTTTAAAGCAAGCTTTTGGATCAAACCTCGACGGAAATGGTGAAGATTTGAGAGAGAAATTGAAGGAAATGTATTTCGAAATAATGAATTTTAATCCTTCTGATTTCGCGTTTTTACGCGGAAATAGCCAATTTGGGGAAAAGACGCAGCAGGCGCTGCGCCTCTTCCAAGAGACGCAGCTCTTGCTGCGCCTCTTCCTTGTGTTCCCTCCATACGAATTTTCAAAAATTCGTTATGAGTTCGTTATTAGTGGGCCCATCTTTGGTGCGCCTCTTCTTCAACGCTATTGTATTCTTTTGGTCCGTTTCGATAGTTTTCTTTCGTTCCGGCCCACATTTTATCCAAATAGCATAATATTTTGCGGTATTGCTCAATTCATTTTATCCAAATAAGCAGTAGTATTTTGCGATCTTTGCTCACTCAAGACTTCTTCCACGACGATCAAGATGTTCCTAGTCGTCAATGTTTCCCCAGCAAGAGTTTGATTGAGACCGACGCAAGCAGATTCAACCTCAAGTTTTTGCCAGAGTTCGCTTGAGACCGACGCAAGCGGATTCCCCCAGCAGTTTCTACCGACGTCCTGCTGCTTTCAATATTTCTTGTTTCCCCGCGGAGTCCGACAAGGTGTCGTTCTCCAGAAGTTCCTATACCCAAAACTTAGCCACCTCTAAGTTGAACTTATATTTGACCTCCTTCCCGTCAATGCTTTCCCTTAGGGCCCCATACCCTAGCACCAATCCTTATAACTTTTAGGTCTTACCCTTAGCTCCCATGCTCAAACCTTAGCTCCTACGCAACTCCGAAAGCATCTCGAGAAGAAGTCTCAGGTATGGTCTCTTCTTATGGCTGGCGAGCCTCCTTATGTAGTCTAATGGACTTTAAACGACCCTCCTCGATAGTCGACAGACTCTAAAATGTTCCCGACGATAGGTCCTTGGTTCAGACCCCTTGAGCCGCCTCGCATCGCCATAGTCGTCAGGTTGTAATCTTCGATTGACCTGATGGCTATACTTTGACTTTCGCCTTGTCCAAGCCTCAGTCAAAGTGGGGGCTCTGTAGACACCTCGTTTCTGCACCTCCCGCAAACCACCCGGTGATGATTGGGCCGCATGTTGGATTCGCGGAACGATCTGTGATAGTTCGTAAGATTATCGTCAAGTGTTTGCTCAAATATTAATGTCGACCTCTTAGTTGTCATCTACGTCCTGATACGGTCGTTTTGGCGAAATTAGAGTACATTCGAGTCCGGTCAAAAACCGTCTCCATTTTCTCGATAAATCGTTAAATCCCGAGTCGAATGTTCTGGAATGTTCCGGATATTTCAATTCCATATTTCATAAATTTTATCTTTTGGCAAATAATATCCCGTAATATTCATAAGATAATCGAATTATTTCCGTCCTACCATAACTCAAACACGGAAATCTTTCTTCAGCAGGAGGAAACCTCCTGGGAACAGACGCAAGCAGCGCCGCCTCTTCCAAGGGACGCAGTGGCTGCTGCGCCTCTTCCCAGGCCCTTCTTTGCATGATTTACGTATCTTTTTTATATCTTTCCGAGATTCACTTCCAAAGAGTCTCCGAAACCCTATTCCTTCACGTGATTAGTATAAATAGGAGCCTTCGTTCCTCATATTTCTCACGCGAGTGTCCCGCTTTCTTTCTCCCTTTGCATTCTAGACTTCGTTCTTACTAATTGGCGCCTACGTGCTTGGACTTCCGACCACGTAAGCTCGGATCTTTCCGAGTACCAGCCTCTCCGTTGCATGACCGACCAATTTGACCAACTACACTCAATCAACCTTAAATTAATCAATCGTTTTCCTCTTACGAGGGCACTCTCTTTGCATTCGCGTCGAGCATTCACTAGTCGATTTTCTTAGTTCATCTCGTTCCGTCAACATGTAAGTCTGAGGGTGTATAATCCTCTTTTGTTTATTGTATTTTAATTATCGTATCACCATTGTAAGGTTTATGTCGAAAATACCGATTAAAATCGATTTCTAAAACCGTGCTTTAAAACTCTGCTTTTGCGGATTTCCAGTAGACAGACGTCGAGAAAAGACGCAAGAATCGCTGCGCCTCTTCTTGAAGGAGCGCGCTTCTCGCTGCGCCTCTTCGTGAGGCCGCCGCAGCTCTCGCTTCTTTTCTTCTTCCTCGTCCTCTGTAATTCCGTCTTTCTTGCTGTTTTTCCATTTGTTCTTTAATTCGTTCGTGTAATCATCATCAATAATTCACATGTATATTATTCCTTCATCATTAACATGTTTAGTTCATCATAAATCCGACTTAAATCCCAAGTAATCCATATTTGCGGGTTTTCGTCATTAAATTCAATTCCGGGTTTTAGAGATTCAATTTGTTCATGTTGGGTTTCTGGAATTCGACCTTTGATATATTTTCATCTGTCTTTTGTCATATTTATCATTAATTCATCTTGTTCAACCTAATTAATTTGTTTAGTTGTTTATTAATCTCATTCATTAACATCGCTCCTTCATGTAATTAATCCGTCTTAATTCCGTCTCATCCATGTTTTATCGCTTTTATGACCCATTCATATGTAAATAACCTATTAATCACTTTCATCCGAGTCGAATAATCTAATCGATCCCTAAAATTAACAATTAAAATTAACGATTTGCAGTTCCGGCTTCACGGCGAAACTCACCCTTGGAATG
The DNA here is from genome assembly GCF_048544455.1 of Silene latifolia. Taxonomy (NCBI): domain Eukaryota; kingdom Viridiplantae; phylum Streptophyta; class Magnoliopsida; order Caryophyllales; family Caryophyllaceae; genus Silene; species Silene latifolia. The sequence continues at coordinate 136,138,966 of NC_133526.1, forward strand.
ACAGAAAGAATCGCTGCGCGCTCTTTCCAGAGGGCGCGATGTCTCTTGCGCTGTTCCAGATGAATTCACCTCGAACTCCTTTTACGCCTTGACGTAGTTCAATTAGCATACGTATTATTTGACTAATATCCGTAATATCACTAATTCCTGTTCGTTAATTTATTTATTTACTTCTTTTATTCTTTTATTCCTTTTTCTCAAATTATCCGTTTTAAAGGTATTTTCGACGTAAATCGCCTATTCCAATGTAATTAATGTATTTTCTTTTATTGTATTTATTGTATTTCTTTCATTGCTTGTTTGTTTTCACATGTAAATGAACATTAAATCCTCCTTCGACCCAATTGTATGCTAATTACGTGTCAACCGACTTAGTTAAATTCTCACATGTTAGGATTAATCTATGGATGTTGCATTGCATGCATATAGCCGACGATATATCGAGTATAGATAACTTCCCTAATCATTAGTAGAGGCCGCTATCGAGGCAGGCGGGATTAGGTGTTCGATCAAAAGAGCTTCCTAATACGTACCCTCACCCCTTACTCCAGATCTCCGTGAGCACCCGTGTTCATTGGCATCCACGAGAGTCATTCTAGACATAGAATGCTAAGGGTAACGATTGCTTAGTGTTCATGTCACTACTTTGTGTCTTGACATGACACGAGGTATTCGAACGGTTCCAATTTCCCATAAAAATTGGTGGCGACTCCATACAAAATGCAAACGCTTGTTCCCCGTTTCTCACCAAGCGCCCCCGTGGGCGGCCCGCTGTCCACACTATTGTGGGGGTTGAATTGAATTGGTCTACAGCTAAAAGCGAATAAAGGTAGTAAACTAAATAAACGATTTAAACAGATAAAAGAAGGGTACTAGGATGGTCGGTTCATTATAGCTTCGGCGGCAGCAAACTAAGTCGGTCTGAATCAAACACAAGTAAGGCGGGAAATAAAGAGGTCCTCTCGGTCCACTCTTAACAAATAGCATCTTTCGATCTCGCTATATGTCCCTAATGTCACTAATACTGACTCTCGTCCTGAAAAGTGACTAACGGTCTAAACTATACCTATCTTTCGATCTTAGCACAGTCTAGTCAATTTAATTGATGGTCTATAACTTCCCCTATCTTTCGATCTAATGGGTCGGTCACAAAATAGGTATCTAACTGGTCGCATGCATTCGATTCGTTAAATACAAGATTAAATTCAATTAAAACGAAGGAAACCCTACGAGGTCAGTCGATCGACCGACAATGTCAGTCGATCGACCAACACGCGAGACAGTCCGTGTCTAATCTATTGCCGCCTACGCCATAAATCGCCTACATCCTAGCACTATAGAATTAGCTACTCATGCTAAGGGTAAAAACAACAATTAAACTAATAATGATTACTGAATTCATGCTTAAAGTAGATAGCAAATAGAGATAATGCGATAATTGGCTTTGGGATACTAACTAGCAAAACAATACTAATGATGAAAGTAAAGCAATAAATTGGAATTAGGGCAGAAAGAATACCGAGATTTCAGAGGAAAGATTAAGAACAAGAGCAGAAATCCAATGCTAAAACGATGTTCCGAACCCTAATTACTCGAATGAACAAAACTGAAAATTACTGTATGAAACTTAGATAAAAACTTGGATCTAAAACTGAGATAAAAACTTGATTCTAAACTCAATGTTTCATGTTACGTTATATAGCAAATAACGTAACATCTTATTTCCTAAACCTAGCATCACGGGCTTGCGCTTTCTCGGTCTTCTAATTCTCGTCTGGAATAGAAATCTGGTCGATCGATCGATAAGGCTGGTCGATCGATCGCTTCCCTCAAAAAACAAGAGCTTCGAACGCGAACATTGGTCGATCGACTGAGGATTATGGTCGATCGACTGATGGAGCTGCTACTTGACTTCTTTTAACTCGTGGACTTGTCTTTTGGGCCTTGGATTGCGCACCAAGCTCGTTCCTTAAGCAATTCCTTTACGTCATTTGCAATGCAGATTACTCGGGGACGGATTTAGCTTGATTTCCCGTTGAATTCTCCACATTTCTGCAATAATGTACAAAATACGGAAGTAGACGGAAATAGGGAGAAATGTAGCATAAACTACAAGAATGAGCTCTGAAATGCGTGTAAAATGGGATGTAAAACATCATATAAAAGACACGCATCAAGGGGTTCGAATTACCAGGAGATGACAGGAAGTTCGAACCAAAGCCTTCTTACATTAATATGGTTGAGAGAAACCAGTTCGGGGGAGCTGCAAATGAAGATGCAGCTAACCATATGGAGACATTTATTGACTACTGCTGTTCCATACCCCCACCAGCCGGCGTGACCCAAGACCAGATCAAGGAGACCATGTTCATCTTCTCCCTTCGTGATGCTGCAAGGGAGTGGTATAGAGATTTGGACCGAGCCGTTCATGGGATCACCGATTGGAATTCATTGGCTTTGGCATTTTACAAGAAATATTTTTCTGCCTCGAAGACCAATGCAATTAGAGCTCAAATCACGAGCTTTAAACAAGGGCCGGACGAGAACTTCCACGAAGCATGGGTCCGTTTTAAGAAGTTGGTGCGAACCATACCGCACCATGGGTTCGAAAAATGGAGCTTGTGCAATCAGTTCTATAATGGGTCGTATGACGATCGAGGGCTATTTTGGATGCTTTGCGACCAAAGGGCCGATTTGTTGAGAATTTGGGAGAAACCAAGGGGTGGAAGATCATTGATGATCTAGCCACCCACAAGGTCGAGTATGGGAATTCCGGAGGGAATCAAAGGAGGAGCGCTGAATCTCCTTCTGTAGCTGCACTTGAAGCTCTCACTGCGAGATTTGACAAGTATGAACTAGGAGGAGCTTCAAAGGGGGGTATTTACCAAGTAAATGCTATGTCAGGCGGTCCTTTCGTCTGTGAAAGGTGCGGAGCTGAGGGACACGTTTCGAAGAATTGTCCTAGTCCCTTTGAGTCTTGTGCTACCTTTCAAAATTATAGGCAGACAAACACCTACTATGAGCCTAATGTTCATCCCAACCTGAGGTGGAGTAGCCAGAATGTCCTAAATCCAACTCCACCTCCGCAGCAACAACCCTATGTGCCCCCTCATCAAAAGCAATAACAATATCAAAAACCTCCTTATGTGTCGCAGCAGCAATAACAATCCCATGGTTCTGATTTTGCTGAGTTCAAGAACTTGTTGCTGAAGGAGTCCCAAGAAAGAGTGGCCGGGATGAAGCTACTAGAGAGCCAAATTGCTCAATTGGCTAGTAAGAGTACCACTCGAGCTCCGGGACACTTACCGACTCAAACCGACCAAAAGGAGACCCTAAACGCTATCACGTTGAGGAGTGGGTCCACCCTGGAGGGGCCTGCCATGGTCAAGGACGCTGTTGAAAAGAATGAGGCGATCCGAGTCAAAAGAAAGTCAGAATTTAATAATTCAAAGAAAAAGGCGTCTACTGGGTATATCGATCGATCGATCGATACACCCGGCCGATCGATCGATACGCGGTTACAACGGCTTTTCGAATCTGTACACCTCGGTCGATCGACTGCGGATATAGGTCGATCGACCAAGATCACTGCTAATAGCGAGATTTTTCGTCCTCCGATGCCCGATAATTTGAGAGACCATTTGTTCCGGGGTTCGACAACTCCGAAAGTGTTGGGGAAAGACCCGAGTGCTGATGGGTCCATCCCGGTTCCGAAGTTTGACCCAATGTCGGTCAATGGCTCACATTTGAGACGGTCTGAGGAGGGTTCAAGCTTCAACAAGGAGAAAGCAGTGGACTTCCAGCCTAAGTCCACGGATACCGGCATGCGCAACTTAGAGGAGAGGGCTAAGGTAGTTCTTACAGCCCCATATCCGGAGAGACTAGTGCCGACAAAGGAACAAGTATCTTTCAGTAAATTTGAGAAAGTTATTCGTAGCTTGAATGTACAAGTACCCTTCCTTGAGTTGGTCAATCAAGTGCCTGCCTACACTAAATTCATGAAACAACTCTTGTCTAAGAAAAAGTCACTTGAACATGTTCATACTGTCGCATTAACTAAAGAGTCATGCTCTTACTTGTCTCACACTGCACCTCACAAGCTAGAGGACCCGGGTAGCTTTTCTGTTCCTTGCAATATAGGTACCTTCTCTATTGAGAAGGCATTATGTGACTTAGGAGCTAGTATAAGCGTCATGCCTTTGAGTCTAGCTAGGAAGCTCAAATTGACTAGGTTTGCGATGAGATATGACAAGATGCTGGATGGCCGACCGATCTGCGGTCCAGCCAATAGGAGTCTTAGAAGACATTCCTGTCCAAATAGGGAAGTTTTTCTTCCCTGTTGACTTTGTTGTACTTGACATGCCTGAGGATCCTCATATACCCATTATTTTGGGTAGGCCATTTCTGCACACTGCTGGTGCAGTCATAGATGTCGGTCTGGGTACCGTGATATTCAAAGTAGGCAAGAATTCTATTGTTTTTGCCCAACCGGCTACGAAAAAGGACCCCATGTGGCCTGTGACTTGTAACACGGTTTCTGACAAGAAATCGTACTTTGTGCTCCCTGATTTACCTATATCTATTCCTGTTGTAACCCCTCCGCCCCAGACTGGGAGCAAATTGGAGGAAGATTTGTCTATTTCTGATATCGCAGGAGCTGGTTTGGGGAAGGAAGAGCTGCAAGTCACTCTAGCTGCAAAGAAGCCAATCATTTCACGAGGAGGTCTTGGTTGCCTTAGCTATGCCACCGATGAGGAAGTTGATGATGAGCCGGTCAAGGCAAGGGAGTCCGACTTGGATTCCGATGAGCAAGAAGAGGTCATTGACTGGGGAGATGATGGAATTGCTGATCCATTGAGCCATACGGACATGGAAGCTAGGAAGGGTGCAGCTGAGAAGATAAGCACCGTTGAGGCTACCTCTAGTAGCCAGAAGCCGACAAAGTGGGCCATCCCGTGGCCGTTCTTGATCAACTACTAGTTGATCGCATGTTTCCAAACGTTTTATTGCTTTTGAACCACTTTTTATTGCTTTTGTGTGCGCGAAACTTTGCATTTTATTTTGCTTGCTTAGGATTTTTGAGCGCTTTAGACTTTATTTTGGGTTTTGCGCAATTTTGGGCGCGTATTATTGTGCATTTACAGGTTTTTAGACCTCATTAGCTCAAGTTATTGAGCAAATACGAAGAAATAAGAAGCTACAGCAGTATCTTCAGTCGATCGACTGGGCTATATAGTCGATCGACCGATCTGCAGGTTCCAGGAGCTACTGTTCCTTTCACCCTGGTCGATCGACTGGCCTGAGTGGTCGATCGACCGACCTGCACTACTGTACCTGTTTACGACCTCTCTCCTGCTATGTTTGGTCGATTCGCGGAATTAAGGGAGTTTTCTACTCCACTTTATCTTCCGCCATTTATTTATCTCTTCTATTTTTCTCATTTATGCATATAATACCGCTCCATTAATGTCTTTCTCGATTTTATGCGTGGTAGTTTATTTGTCTTTCAGGTACTTATTGGTAGCACTGCTGGCTACTGAAACCTCCTAGCTCACGCTGGTTTGGGGAGGTTTCCTTTGCTGCGCTTAAAGTCTTGTGAGTTCCCGATTTTCACTTCATGTCTTATTTACTTCATTTTCTCGCAACTTCCCGTTTCTCTTTTATTTCACTATATGATTTTGCACAATGGGGACGTTGTGCGATTTGGTTTGGGGAAGGGTTTTGCGTCGCATATCATTTGCTTGCATTCATGTTTACATTTTATTTTGCATTGTTTATTTCATTCTTGTATTCAAAAATTCAAAAATCCAAAAAAATTGAAAAAATCTCAAAAATTTCAAATAAAATTGCACGTTTATTTTAGCATATAGGTCGAGTCGGAACGGTAGTATTTCAATGATGACATTGCAATTGCATCTGTTTTGCCTAAGCCTTGCTAATTGACATGTTATTAGTAGAATCGTATAAGTGCATATCTACGAGTTTTCGTTACATTCTTGCTGGACTTGAGACTTGACTTAGGAAATTGGCAAACTACTTATATATTCTGAGATTTAGAGCTTATAACTGGTGATATCTATGACCAGTTTATTTAGGAATGTGAGTAGTACTCCTTATAAGACATGTCATATCAATGTGCATAAATATGAACTTTTTTTTTTTGGTGAAATGTAAGAATTTCATTAAAGCGCAAACGAGCTATTACAAGCTATACCGTTTTACATACTTAGACAATTACATAACTACTCCATACAAAGCAGCTACAGACGCATTCTAACTAAATTCAACCAACTTAAATCAGACATACAAAGACCTGGTTTAAATTTAGTAGACAATCTACTCTTCACTTCCTTCCGTATCTGGCTGCAAAGAATTTCTGGCCTTAGGACAGCAGCATCAAGTCTAGCATTGTTACGTTGCATCCAAATATGGTAGAAGGTTGCTAAAACCACACTCATGAGAACCTTTTTCTGCAGAGGAGAAGCATGAAGACCATTGAGCCAAAGGAAAAGGTTAGTATCAGGAATACCAACCTGACAAAGCCCTGCCATAATGTTAATAGTTCTCCTGCTATATTCACACTTTAAGAAAAGATGAGTATGAGTCTCATCCTCCTGACCACACAGTAGGCAACATAAATATGAACTTAATCTGCTTAATACCTGTATGCATTCGGTTTGTGGTTTGTTGACACATGTGGTAGAGGTTTACCTTTTCTCGTTTCACCCATAAGCTCCACACGGCCAAAAATATCCCTTTTTGTCCCATTTACTACATCCTACATTTAGCCTGTCCTTTGTCAAGCTAGTAGTCTGTGTTCTTGGGATTGTTACTACGTTTTTGGTGGCATATGCTCATGTTTGAGATATTGTTGGGAAGATGAAAAGGAGGAAAGAAAGAAATAGAAAAGAAAAGAAAAAAAAGAGATGAAAAATGATTCAAAAAAAAGGAAAAAAAAAGGAAAAAAAAAGAGTTCTGTACTGTTCAAAACGGTCGATCGACTGATCCTTTTAGTCGATCGACCGGAGTCCGAGAAAGAAATCAATTCGCATAATTTAAAGTCCTTTTTATATGGCGATTTTTGCTCCCATGTATTATTCATATTTTGTGGGGAGTTAGTTGATTACTTTTATACCTGGAGATTGTGAGATTTGTGCTTGCTATAGCACCGTTCCATTTGTTTTTGAGCAAGAAGTTGGATGTTGCCATATGGTTCCGTTTCGGTACTAGCTTGATCACCTGTACCTCCACTTTTCCATAAATGTTTTGCCTCTTCTTAACCATACCTCACATATCCACATATATACCTCGGCATGTGTCATGGTCTCTTGTTGGTTGGAATGCGTATGTACGGTTGTAGAGATTGCTTTCATATTAGACTGCAGGCATGTTCTTATAGGTCGTAGTTAGGTGAGAGTCTTTACAAAACCAATTCTTTCTATCTTTACGTTATTCACCTGTGCTTGTTTGAGTGATATGAGCGACCCGTGAGAGTCCAATTTGATGAGTCTCTACAGTTGACGGTTCAGTAGTTTTAACGGCTCCATAACTCGTTTGCATGATTCATTTGCTAATTGATTGTTAGTTGTGCATTAAAGTGGTTTAGGCTTTACATGTTGCATTTCGCTCTGAGATTAAACTCGTTCCATTAGGTAATTAGATCGAGTCTAGTTCTTGCTTGGGGACAAGCAAGGGTTCGGTTTGGGGAAGTTTGATGCGTGTCTTTTATATGATGTTTTACATCCCATTTTACACGCATTTCAGAGCTCATTCATGTAGTTTATGCTACATTTCTCCCTATTTCCGTCTACTTAGTATTTTTGTACATTATTGCGAAATGTGAAGAATCCAAATGAAATCGAGCTAAATCCATCCCCGAGTATCCTGCATTGCAATTGACGTGAAGTATTCACCCGAGGAACGAGCTTGGTGCGCATTTCAAGGCCCAAAAGATAAATCCACGAGATTTTAGAAGCTAATAGCGGCTCGAGCGATCGATCGACCACCACCCTCGGTCGATCGACCAATATGCGGGTTCCGAAGCTATCAGACACCGAGGATCGGTCGATCGACCACCACCATCGGTCGATCGACCAAGCTCGCTATCCCGCATTTAGAATTAAAAGACCGAGGAAGCGCAAGCCCATGATGTTTAGGTTTTAGAAATAAAAGTTACGTATACTTTCTATATAACGTAACCTAGAAACATCAGTTTGGATATCAAGTTTTTACATTAAGTTTTACATACAATTCTTTAGAAATAATTAGGGTTTGGGAAACTATTTCGCATTGGATTTTCGTTGTGATTTCAATCATTCCGTTACGATCCTTCTGCAATTTCGGTATTCACTTGCTCTATTTTCAGTTCATCTTTATTGCATTGTTAGTATAGGAATTGTTAGTTAGTCTCCCGAAACTGTATTATCTTTATTGTTAATTGTTTGTTCATTCGTTTTAAGCATGAAACTTTATGCCTATTTCGTTAATTTCATTATTGTTATCAACGTTAGTATGAGTAGCTAAATCAATTGTGCTAGGATGTAGGCGAATTATAGCGTAGGCGGCGTAGTATTGTTTTGGACTGAATTCGCGTGTCAGTCGATCGACCGCCATAGCTGGTCGATCGACTGACCACGTGAGGTTACCTTTCATTTTAATTGATTTTAATATTGTATTTAACGAATCGAATGCATGCGACCAGTTAGATGCTTAATTTATAACTGACCCATTAGATCGAAAGATAGGGACAGTTGTTAGACCACCACGTAAGATGACTAAACTGTGCCGAGATCGAAAGATAGGTATAGTTTAGACCGTTAGTCACTTTTCAGGACGAGAGTCAGTATTGGTGATATTAGGGACTTATAGCGAGATCGAAAGATGATATCTGTTAAGAGTGGACCGAGAGGACCTCTTGTTTTCCCGCCTCACTTGTGTTTGATTCAGACCGACTTAGTATGCTGCCGCCGAAGCTGTAATGAACCGACCATCCTAGTACCCCTTCTTTATCTGTTTAATCCGTCTTTTTAGTTTATTGTCTTTATCTATTCCTAGCTATAGACCAATTCAACTACACCCATACACTCGTTACCTTAGACTAGAATTAGACAGCTAGAAATTACGTCTGCCTCCTTGTGGTTCGACCCTGTTACCACTAGCCTAGGTTAGTCTTAATAGGAAATTATAAATCTTATTTTTGGTACTCACAACGACGGGTATCATTCATACAAACCAACATTATCTGTCGATATGGTTGCCCACATGAGATCATCAGTGACAATGGATCACATTTCCAAGCCGAGACTGAACAATTGCTAGCCAAGTACAAAATTAAGCATCACCACTCCTCGCCATATAGACAACAAACCAATGGCGCAGTAGAGGCAGCAAACAAAAACGTTGTCACGATTCTCAAGAAAATATTGAAAACTATAGAGATTGGCCAAGCAAGATACCCTTTACTTTATGGGGATACCGTACGTCTGTTAGGATGCCCACGGGGGCCACCCTTTTCTATTTGACCTACGGCATGGAAACCGTATAACCAGTCGAGCTAGAAATACCATCCTTGTGTATTTTACTCGAAAGTCAAATCCCAGAAGCCGAGTGGAAGAGGGATAGATATGAAGAACTCATCCTCCTCGATAAACGAAGGTTACGTGCATTACATAATGTGCAAACATACCAGGCGCGTATCAAACGAGCCTTCAACAAAAGGGTTAAGCCTAGGAACATTAAGGAAGGAGACCTGGTCCTTAAGTCAATTAGGGCTCTTTTACCTGTCGATCCACGAGGAAATTTCAAACCCAATTGGGCCGGGCCATTCCTAGTCAACTCCATACTTCCAGGGGGTGCGGTTAGGATCACAGACCTAGATGGAACCGAATTTGCCAACCCAACAAACCTTGACCAACTGAAACGTTACTATGCCTAGAATTGGATAAAAAAACGCGCCTCGCGTAACTTCACATGTCGCTCTTGTGGCACGAAATAAACGGCCCCTGGCCAAGCTGAATCAAGCTAATGTCATCTTACTCTTGCACTTTGACAATTTGTCATTATCATATCATCAAATAAACTAAATTGCATTTTCGGAGTAAGTAAGGCTCATGCTTATTTTTCTAAGTTCATTACAAGCTCTTGCTTAGAAAAATTATTCTTTTACATTTACTCGAACTACGCGCAAGGGTTTGATTTCATTTTCTAAATGAATACGTAGGCAATCCTTCACGGGATACAACCCATTTAATTGTCTTAAATGTAAATAGAAGGACATTTGCGAATGCATTTGAAATTCGACAAGAATAATGAAAAGAAAATCAGAACGGTTTCATAACCAATTAACCTTTTTTATTTCATGTCTAATAATAGTACGTTACATAATAAAATCATGCTAAAAATAAATAGGCTAGGATTCTAAAAACCCCAACTTCTTATTATAAAAATAAATAATAATAGATAATAATAAAGACTTAGGTTACTCTTCCATTTTCCCCTTGCCTTTGTCATTTCTATCATACTTCTTGTCTCGACCTCGAGCCGGACGCTCTTGCGCCACTTCCAACCTAATCAACAATGGTCTCTCTCGTGGTCTTGCTTTGCCATTTTTGTCAACCACCATCTCGACGGTAGGAGAGGTCTTCGGTTTCTTCGAAGGATGAACAACTCGAAACCCGACTTCTTCCTCTCCCTCAGTCACATGCTTCTCCTTTTCCTTTTCCACCTCGCGAACCTTGTAGTCAACAGGCTCGCGCTTCCTCAATCTCTCACGCTCCTCCGGAGTAGCAACTTTCCTCCACCGCAGATAGGAATCTGACACCTATAGAGCACTGATAGAAGAATTCAAGAACCAAATGTTCCTCTGAGCCCATTTGATGGCCCATTCTCTTCGACCCTCAGTAGTAAGCGTCACGGCAGTCTGCGGGACAGTGTCAAGTTTCGGGATCATCTGCTTCAATCCAACCTGCCTCATCATCCTCTCCGGGAAGATGCATATCATAAACTCCAAGCCGGGAATGCGAACAGATCGGGTAGGATCCAAAGATGATACTCCAGTGACAGATTTGAGATGCCACCATGGTACGACCCATCTAATTAAGAGGCCATCTTCACTTTTCAATTTGTTTTCCCAGTAATTGCAAACTCGAGTGAAGTTCACCATGTAGAGCCTGGTCCTCATTGCAATTGAGCGAGCATGATAAGCAGGAACATTAACTAGGGACTCGATCAATCGAAGACGCTCCATAAGCCAGACCTGCCAAAAGCGGGTATTAAAAAAACAAAAAAAAAAAAAACGAAAATCGAAAAAAACGAAAAAAAAAAAAAACCGAAAATCGAAAAAAGAAAAGAAGAAAAAAAGAAAAAGAGTTCTTTTACCTGAAATATAATGGGACTTCCCAAGTAAGGAAGGTCGCGATTGGCTTTCCTGTTATCTAAACCCAATAGGATCTCTCCTAAACACAGGCAAGCTGGGCTCCTGCGCAGCTCCATTTGCTCAATCAAGCTCAAGAGACAAGGGTCGCCTCTCAAATCCTTATCAACATGCCCTTGAAGGACATATACATGCTATAGGCAAAATCCTAATGACCTTCGCCTTGCAACATAAGAAACAGTGGGATCAGCCCTATTGATGAATCGATCGATGAAATCCAACATTCGCACTCCTTTAGAGGTCACAAGACGGTCAACATCAACTCTGGCCAACCCAAGCAAGTCCCTAAACTTGTTCTTATACCCTTGAGAAGTGGAGGGAATAGCAGGCAAATGTTCCGGGTCCCAACCACCAATCACAGCAATTTCCTCGGGAAATGGGCAAATGTCGCCTCCAGGGAAGGCAAATACGTGATAATTCGGGTCCCAATATTCAAGACAAGCATCTAGAAATGGTTTGACTACCTTGATCAACTTCAAGCTCAAAAGCGATCCAAAATTACAAGCACCCATGTCGTGTTTCTCCACATTAGAGAACTCATTTGTCCATTCTTTTAGACGAATTTCGAGAGTATTCATGATATATGCTTATTTTGGGAGCTTTGTGTAATAATACGAAGAAAGACGGAAGAATTATGTGAATAAAACCTCCCTCGACGTCTCTATTTATACTAAAAGTTGTTTCCTAAAATCCGTCAGGACGGATGCATTTGGGGAACAGCGCGGCGCAGTCTTTGCGCCTCTTCGAAGGGACGCAGCTCCTGATACGCCTCTTCCTCAGCCTTCTTTCTGTGATTTTCCGCGTTGGGTCTTTCCTAAATTTCTCAACTAATAATTTCCTATTCTGATGTGACTAATATTTGCGCACATTTAGTCCCCTAATTGAGCCTATTTTGCATACTATTATAACATTCCATAGCCATTTTATCCGTCAAATGCTTCCTATTTTGCTTTTCTAGTGTATTTCGTATATTTTGTAGGAAAGAAGATAATTAGGCGGAAATTCCCGTCTTTCGTGCATATTTGAAAGCTTATTGATGATATTAGATGGACTAGTATGAAGAGGAGGCGAGAACTAAAGACTAATCCTACAAGAATAAGAAGAAAGTAAAGAGAAGGATTCTGACGCAGAACCCGAGCGTCCAAAGGGACAAGACGGCCGTCCAAAATGATAATCCGAGCGTCTAAGCCTCGAAGACGCTCGGCTTCCTTTGCTACAATCTGAGCGGATTTGACACAAGACGCTCGTCCACCCCTGCAAGAATCCGAGCGGATTCCCCTCCTGGACGAACGGATTGCGGCGTCTTCAGCTAAGATGCTCATCTCTCCGAAAAGACTAGCAATTCCCTGCTTAGAACTCAAAAATGTAATTACTAAATTAGCCTTAGTTAACCTAATGAAGCTCTACTATATATACCTCACTTGTAAATAATCAAGGCATGGAATCTTAGATGAGATTAAGCCTCCAGATTAGAAATTCCTCTTAGATTTTTAATTAGGAGTAGATTAGAATAGATTACTCTTTAATCTTTCCACAATTCACACATTAATCTCTCCTTAATTGTTGTTCAAGTTTGTTACTTTTGGGTAATTGAAGATTATTGGGTTATTATTGGAGGATTGACAACCCTTCATCAATCAATCAAGTTTCTTCTATTATTCTTTGCATTATTATTTTGGAATCTCCATAGGTATAATTCTCTTAATCCTTGTTTTAATTATTGTTAATCTTTCTTACTTGTTCATCATGTTTTACCTTGTTAATATGATTGACATCCTTGTTAGCATGTTAAACTTGATAATGAGTGAGTAGTTTCTTAGCTAGGATTAGTGGGTAATTAGGAAAACTAACATGGGGATTGATCCATGCTTAATCTAATATGTTTTCATAATTAAAATTGCTTGCTTGTTGTGATGTCAACTTTATGCACATGTTATGTTTGAGGAAATGCTAAGCCTATAAATCCTTGCATTTTTACCATCTCTTATCTACTTAACTTGACTTGTAAGATATAAATCAACTCGAGTCTTGTTAGACCATGCATAGAAGTTGAATAGGAGGAAAGTAAGTCGACTTGTAGGTGTTGTACAATCTAATCGATTCGGCTCCGGGACCCAACTCTTCCTATGAACCGTAAGACATAAACCAACTCGGTTCCTCCACAACATTAATTGCTTGCAACTTTGTAAACATGTTTGTATGATTAACACCATGAATCCCCTATGACCCCATGATATCCTTGTACTTTTAATCATTTGTTTACATCCTTCCTTTTGTTGCTTATTTCACTTTATTGCTTGTATTCGTCTAGAACACAACTACAAACCCAAATCAATCGTGACACTAGCATAAATTGAGATAGATAGACTTAGAACCCAAAGCACACCGTCCCATGGATCGACCTCGACTTAACACTAACTAGTTGTTTGTTGAGTATTATAAATGTGTTTGATTGGATGCGACCCGACGACATCACCCACGTCAAAATGGCGCCGTTGCCGGGGATGGTGCTATGTGATTAAGTTCTTACTTGTTTGTCTATTTTGATTTTGCTTTCACCTTGAGGAACTTGTTCCTCAAGGGTTGTTCTTACCGTTTTTGTGTAGTTTCCATGTTGTAGTTGTTTCCTTGTCTTAGCTATGATGGCTCAAGACTTGACATATGGAGTATGTGGTGGATCTTTTGAGTATGACTATGGGTATGGGGAGTTTGAGAAGCAAGTCAACACAAACCTACCTTACTATTTGTACAATGAAAATCCTAACCACTACCCCAATTTTTCCCACCAAAATCACCACATCCAATATCCACAACAACCACCCACCCAATACCCACCCCATAATGAATTTCAATTACCACAATGCAACCACTTTCACACTTACCCACAACAAGAAGATGAACCCATTCAAAACGTGATTCTCTAAATGATGGAAGATCAACAAAACTTCTTCAAACAAATGCTAGAGTAGAGCAAAAAGAGGGACAATGTTCTTCAAGGCATTGTCACCAAAGGTGAAGAGTTGGAAATTCAAATTGCCCAAATGAAAGAATCCCAAGAGAATACCCCCCCCCCCTCATTCTTTGGACATTGATCATGAATGTGAATTTGAAGTAGTAACTTTTGACATGAAAAATGAAGAATGGGAAGAGCCAATCTCCTTGAGCTCTTGTGAGTATGAAAGTGTTGTGTTCGATGAGGAAGACATGAGGTTGAGCAAGCCAAGTATGAGGGTGTGTCATTTGATGCGAACATTGAGATGTTGGAGGAAGAATTAATGAAGAAGAGTGAAGCCCCAATTCATGATTCGTATGAAGATAACAATCATGATGATGAGCCTAAGGGATGGACTTGTAATATCACCTTGCTTGAGGAGCCTATCCTTGAGACATTTGAGATACCCTATCATGAAGAAGAACGTCCTTTCCCTATTTCTCATGAAGATTACTTGACGCCTACCATGGAGCCAATGATCGTTGAAGAGGATATGGTGGACCTTCTCCAAAAGGTCAAAGCATCATACAAAAGCTACTTGGTGGAAAAGCTCAAAGAGAAACTTGCACGTGAAGCTACTTATGGAAATTTGGCGCCCACAATGACAACTTCTAAGGAACTCGGTCATCAATGCCATGAGAATTCTCCTTCCACTCTTGAAGGATTGACAAATTCAAATGCTATCATCATCACCAAAATTGAAGAAGAAGTTGGTGAGTGGAAGTCTACGGATGCAAATGAACCATACTTCATGCCTAGTGTTGACAAGAATCATGGGCTTATTGTAACACCCCGCGCTTTCCTTATATTTTAAATAAATTTTTAAGTAATTTTTATTAAATAATTATTATTTAAAGCTTATTTTCATAAAATATCGTCTTAGCCGTGTAACGGTAATAATAGTGTAGATTTTAATAATATTATTCTCCGTCTCGAGTTATAGTAGACTTGGGATGAAAATTCTAGTGGATACCGACTCATTTTGGGTTATTGGGCTTAACTTGACTCATGGGCCTTTTCTCTCCTCTTTTCTCTACACAAAACCTCAACTAAACCCTCACAACTTCATCTCCCTCACTTCAAATTTCTGAAATTTCCCAACAACCACATCACCATTGTTAAACCCTTGCTCTCAACCCTAAAATCACCATAATTCACTCAATTCTTCGCTAATCTCGTTCCTTTTCGCGCCATTCTCTTCCTTTTCTCATTTCCCTTCTTTCTAAGTAAGAAAGTTGTCATCTTTTCCTCTTTTTCGAAATTCTCATCTTTCAAGGATGTGGATTCTTGACTTAATATCTTTATTTTTGTGTTTAGGGGAGAACTTGGACAACCCGGAGGAGGATAGCTACATCATTGACGAGTCTTTAGAAGATTGAAGTGCAAAAAGGTAACGGTGATGGGTTACTCGACTTTTATGTTAAAATTATGTGGTTTTATGTAGTTATAATCTCATATGAATATTAAAAGTTGTATCTTTCATGATTGGTGCTAATTTGGTTGTTGAATATCATGCTTGTTTGCAATTCTCACATGTTTGGATGAAAATCTCATGCTACATCTCTTGAATCCGAAATTACCCATTCACATGCTCAAATATGTTGTTTTTCCGAGTTAGAATCATGCTAGGATACGTAAACAATTGATGGGAAACAATTGTTGTTGGTTTCAAATGGTTTGGAAGTGTTTTGCATTGAACCCGTGTGTTTGTAGTCCCAGCCGGGTGACCGGCGGCCGGTCTACTGACCGGCTGGGAGATTCCTGTAAGTTTTGGACATATTTTAGTAAGCCTGTAGTCCCAGTAGGGTGATGGCCGTGCGGCCGTCTCTTGACCGGTGGGAGTACACCGAGGGTTTTAGGTGATTTTGAGTTTGGGCGTATTCCCAGTAGGGTGATCGTGGCCGGTCTTGACCACCGGCCGGGAGTGCACTGTAAGTTTTATTAAATTTCGATTTTGGCATGTTGTCCCGGCCGGTGGCTTGGGCCGGTACACCACCCTGCTGGGAGTCCCCTGTTTGCTCTATTTAACTTGTGACTTCTGATAACGATTGAGTTATGCATGTATCTTCTTTCCTATCGATAATTAGTTACTTTAAGACTCATTAATGTTATGAACATGCAAAATGGTTATGGTTCTTGTTCGGACCCGAGTGTGACATTTTACATTGTGAGACTACTCGACATTCCCTATTTATTTGCCCTCGGACATTGGGTCACGGTTAGGTGCCATTGCCTCCGAGTTGGGCTATTTTTCCTTCCGCCTCTTCGGACCGGGGGTCACGGTTAGGTGACAAGGTTCCGCTTGAGGTTACTCGACTTTCGGGCACGGTTAGGTGTACCATATTTCGAGTCTTGGATACGATTTGGTATCGTTTGTCGAATCGGGTGTCGTCCATCCCGAGAGTCTGGCCAGGTTTAGACTAGGACCGTATTATGATCGTCGTCCTACCAAGAGGTTGGAGTCTAGAGGGTTGTCTTATTTGAGTCTATACTTTGTAATTGTCTTACATTTGAGTCGAGTTGATGTGTGACAGTTTGACCTAATAATTCCTCTCTCATTTGTGCTTTACCATTCCTATTTTCTTATGCCCACTAATCATGATTTTCGTAATGCCGTAAGTATTTACTCTCATGCTTGTTTATTTAATTAAATTCCTAATTACTTGTATTTTGACATATTGTGGCTGGGAGAACCCTGAGTTACTCCCCACTGACTGTGGCTTTCATATTTATTATGAATGACAGGTTTGTGATGAAGCTTAAGTGGGGAAGACCGTGTGAGCTAGCGAGTTCTTACCTCGGAACTTATTTAGTTATCACTTGATAGACTCACATACTTTTGAACTTATGTTAATTCGTGGGATATCTTTTCCCCAATAATTAGACTTGTGTTGTAAACTTAAATTTAACTAACTAAACTTATTTATCGTGTTGGTGATGCCTCGCGTTGGACTTTATTAGAAGCCTTAAAAGTTTTAAAAATCTCGTGTTTCCGCCACGATTTACTAGTTACTTTTAGTTACCTCATCGAGGGGTGTCACAGTTGGTATCAGAGCATATATTGCTCCCGACGCACACACGTGTACCCCAACTTAAATTTTTACTTGACCCCGAATAATGAATGAGAGATGGGTAGAATTAAGGACCTAAGTTGGTAGCCTTTTTGTGTATGCTTTGTGATAGGTTCTAACTTGTTTACTCTTGTGCAAAGAAGATGGCACGACCAACCGTTGTGGAAAATGCGATCATGCATGCCCTCACTCAAGTACTTGCTAATCAATAAAATGCTCAACCCGCTCCCCCTGCACCCGAAGCTAACCGTCAAGGAAGTTATGCTTGGATTGCAAGTCAACTAGCAAGGAACAAGGCTAGGACCTATGGTGGTGAAGTGGATCCCGTTGCTCTCTCGGAGTGGTTCCGTGATATGGAGAAGAACTTCTCTCTCTTTGATGCCCGAGAGGAGGACAAGGTGAGGTTAGCATCTCACTTTCTTGTGAAGGAAGCCGATAGGTGGTGGACTTTGACTGGTCCTATCGCTACTCAAGACCCCAACTTTGATTGGAGCCGCTTCAAGTCACTTGTGGAAACCCGCTTCTATCCTAAGGAGCTCAAGCAACAAAGATTGAAGGAATTCATGGAATTCAAGCAACGGAAGCTATCAATTCAAGCCTACACCGACAAGTTTAATGAACTTGCTCATTATGCCTCCAAGTTCGTGAAAGATGAAGAGGATCGTGTCTACTTCTACAAGAACAAGTTGAATCCTAAGGTGGAAAGTATGGTGAGAAGAAGCTCAACTACCTTTGTGGAAGTCTATGATGATGCTATTTGGGCCGAAATCTCTTTGAAGGCCATTGAAGAAGATTCCAAAACCCACTCCTCTTCTCATTCTTATCGTTCTAACTTTCATGGCAAGAGACCATTTGTGCCTTCTACTTCCAACTATGCCAACAAGAGAAGGTTTGTGCCAAGGATGCAAGACCATGGAGGACAAGGACCAAGAGTTCAAGAATCTAGAGGACAAGTTCCCACACCAACTAATGAACTTGAGAAGGACCGTAAGTGCTACCATTGTAGATAAGCTCTACACCCCGGAGTTGGATGCTATGGCAAGCCCTTGACTTGCTTTCATTGTAAGAAGCCCGGACATCGTGTTGCCGATTGCCCCGAGAAGAAGAATGCTCCTACTCCAAATGCTAGGCCAAGAGGGACTATCTTTGTCATGAGTCGAGCCGAAGCCGCCACTCATCCCGATATCATTACGGGTATGTTCTCAATTTTTGATCAACCTTGCCTTATTCTATTCGATACCGGCGCATCTTTATCCTTTATATCTTCCAAGTTTTCGGAAAAATTAGCCCTTGAACCTATTCCTAGTGAGGAAACCTCTATATCTTTACCTTCCGGAGAAATGTTCTCTTGTTCCCTTTCTTTCTCCGACATTCCTATCTCTATTTCGCGAACCTTGTTCCCCGCTAACCTACTTCGTTTTCCCCTTGAGGAATTCGATGTAATTTTGGGTATGGATTGGTTGTCAAAGTATGATGCAAGATTCGAGTGTAGAGACCAAAAGATTCGCCTCAAGAGTCCGCTAGGCACTCGTGTGTCCTATAGAGGAGTCCGTTCCCAAGAAGGTGTGAAGTTAATTTCCGCTTTGAAGTTGATGAGTATGAGGAGGAAAGGTTACCAAATCTTTCTTTGTGTGGTGACTTCTACCTCCCCTCCCTTACCAAATATCGATGAAGTGCCCGTGGTTTGTGAGTTCGCCGATGTCTTTCCCGAAGAATTGCCCGGAATTCTTCCCGAGCGTGATGTTGAGTTCTCTATCGACCTTGTACCCGGAACCGGACCGATTGCTAAAGCCCCGTACCGTATGGCGCCAACCGAGTTGAAGGAGTTGAGAAAGCAACTTGATGAGATGATTGAGAAGGGATTCATTAGACCTAGTGCCTCACCTTGGGGTGCTCCCGTTCTCTTTGTGAAGAAGAAAGATGGATCCATGAGACTTTGCATTGACTACCGTGAGCTTAACCGTGTTACCATCAAGAACAAGTATCCTCTACCAAGGATCGAAGATTTGTTTGATCAACTCAAGGGTGCTTCTACTTTCTCCAAGATTGATTTGAGATCCGGTTACCATCAAATTCCCGTTCGTGAGTCCGATATCCCTAAGACCGCCTTTAGCACGAGATATGGACATTTCGAGTTTAAGGTGATGCCCTTTGGTTTAACCAATGCCCCTTCTATCTTCATGGACCAAATGAACCGGACCTTTAGTGAGTTCTTAGACAAGTGTGTTGTGGTTTTCATTGACGATATCCTCATCTTTTCCAAGTCCGAAGAAGAGCATGCCGATCACCTTCGTATCATTTTGGAAATCCTCCGTCGTCAAAAGTGGTTTGCCAAATTCTCCAAATGCGAATTTTGGTTGTCTAACGTGTCTTTCCTAGGCCATGTGATATCTAAGGATGGTGTCATGGTAGACCCTTCGAAGATTGAAGCCGTGATCGAGTGGAAGAGTCCAACCGATGTTGGTGAGATCCGTAGTTTCTTGGGTTTGGCGGGTTACTACCGTCGCTTTGTGAAAGATTTTTCCAAGCTTGCTAGACCGATGACTCAACTTTTGAAGAAAGAGACCAAGTTTGTGTGGACCGAAGCTTGTGAAAGTGCATTCCAAGAGTTGAAGAAGAGGTTGACTACCGCTCCCGTGTTGACCTTGCCCGAGGATGGCGTTGACTTTGATGTGTTTTGTGATGCTTCTAAGATGGGTTTGGGTTGTGTTCTCATACAAAATAGAAGAGTTGTTGCCTATGCTTCGCGATAATT
Organism: Silene latifolia; assembly: GCF_048544455.1. Taxonomy (NCBI): domain Eukaryota; kingdom Viridiplantae; phylum Streptophyta; class Magnoliopsida; order Caryophyllales; family Caryophyllaceae; genus Silene; species Silene latifolia. The sequence goes on from NC_133526.1 coordinate 136,159,215, forward strand.
GAGAGTTCATGAGGTGAACTATCCCACTCATGATTTGGAATTAGCCGCCATCGTTCATGCTTTGAAGATGTGGAGACACTACCTCATTGGAGTCCATTGCCGTATCTATACTGACCATAAGAGTTTGAGGTACATCTTCACCCAAAAGGATTTGAATATGAGACAACGACGGTGGTTGGAATTGGTGAATGATTACGACATGGAGTTGTTGTATCATGAAGGAAAGGCAAATGTGGTTGCCGATGCCCTTAGTAGGAAGTCTACTCATTCCTTGAGTGCTATTCGTGTGCTCCCCGATGACCTTTGTGCCGAGTTTCGTAAGTTGAGTTTGCAACTTGTGGAGAGTGGTTTTGATTATCTTGGTGCTATGGTTGCTGAGCCCGTCCTTCACCGTGAGATTCTAGATAGCCTTGTGGACGATGCTACCTTTAAAAGTTTTCAAGCCAAGCTTCTTGAAGGGAAAGCAAAGGATTGTGAGATTGATGCTAGAGGTTACCTCCGTTACCGAGGACGCATGTATGTGCCCGATGCCGTTGACTTGAGGAAGAGAGTTCTAGATGAAGCTCATCTATCCCCTTATTCGATTCACCCCGGAGGAGACAAGATGTATAAGGATTTGAAGCTTCAATTTTGGTGGCCTAACATGAAGAATGACATCGTGTCATACGTTGGAAGATGTCTTACTTGTCAACAAGTGAAGATTGAGCATAAGAGACCCGGTGGTTTGCTACAACCTTTGGATGTCCCTTTATGGAAGTGGGAGTCCATTTCCATGGATTTTGTGATGGCTTTGCCCAAGACCGTTGGTTGAAAGGATGCCGTATGGGTTGTTGTGGATAGGTTGACCAAGTGTGCTAGGTTCATCCCTATCAAAGAAACTTGGAGTTTAGACCGTCTTGCTAGTGCTTATGTTGATGAGATCGTTCGCTACCATGGTGTTCCTAAGGAAATCGTTTCGGATCGCGACCCGCGTTTTTGTTCAAGATTTTGGAAAGCTTTGCAAGATGCTATGGGTAGTAAGTTGTTGATGAGTACCGCTTTTCATGCCGCTACCGATGGACAATCCGAGAGGACGATTCAAACTTTAGAAGACTTGTTGCGTGCTTGTGCCCTTGATTTTCATTCTAGTTGGGAGAAGAGCTTACCTTTGGTGGAATTTTCTTACAACAATAGTTATCATGCTTCTATCAAGATGGCCCCTTATGAAGCCCTTTATTGAAGGAAATGCCGCAGTCCGATTTGTTGGGATCAAGCAAGTGACGTTCGTGACCTAGGACCCGACAAGTTAGCCGAGACAATTGATCAAGTGAAGCTCATCCGTGAAAGAATGAAAGCCGCCCAAGATCGTCAAAAATCCTATGCCGATGTTCGCCGTCGACCCTTGGAATTTGAAGTTGGAGATAAAGTGTTCTTGAAAGTGTCCCCGATGAAAGGAGTAAAGAGATTTGGAGTCAAAGGGAAGTTGAGTCCAAAGTACATTGGACCTTATGAAGTGATAAAGAGGATTGGTGCCGTGGCTTATAAGTTGGATTTGCCCCCGAGTTTGGGTAAAGTTCATGATGTCTTTCATGTTTCTCAGCTTAGGAAATACATTAGCGACCCTAGTCATGTGTTGCAAAATGAGATTCCCGAGCTTGAGCCTAGTCTTTCCTTCGAGGAGAGACCGATTAAGATTTTGGATAAGAAGGAGAAGAAGCTAAGGAGCAAAGTGGTGCCCTTGGTGAAGGTTTTGTGGAAGTGTGGTGATGTAGAAGAAGAGACTTGGGAGCCGGAGGCTTCAATGCGTGCCAACTACCCTAGTTTGTTTTCTTAAGGTAATACCTTTTCGTTTCAAGTTTCGAGGGCGAAACTTTTTAAAAGGTGGGATGATTGTAACACCCCGCGCTTTCCTTATATTTTAAATAAATTTTTAAGTAATTTTTATTAAATAATTATTATTTAAAGCTTATTTTCATAAAATATCGTCTTAGCCGTGTAACGGTAATAATAGTGTAGATTTTAATAATATTATTCTCCGTCTCGAGTTATAGTAGACTTGGGACGAAAATTCTAGTGGATACCGACTCATTTTGGGTTATTGGGCTTAACTTGACTCATGGGCCTTTTCTCTCCTCTTTTCTCTACACAAAACCTCAACTAAACCCTCACAACTTCATCTCCCTCACTTCTAATTTCTGAAATTTCCCAACAACCACATCACCATTGTTAAACCCTTGCTCTCAACCCTAAAATCACCATAATTCACTCAATTCTTCGCTAATCTCGTTCCTTTTCGCGCCATTCTCTTCCTTTTCTCATTTCCCTTATTTCTAAGTAAGAAAGTTGTCATCTTTTCCTCTTTTTCGAAATTCTCATCTTTCAAGGATGTGGATTCTTGACTTAATATCTTTATTTTTGTGTTTAGGGGAGAACTTGGACAACCCGGAGGAGGATAGCTACATCATTGACGAGTCTTTAGAAGATTGAAGTGCAAAAAGGTAACGGTGATGGGTTACTCGACTTTTATGTTAAAATTATGTGGTTTTATGTAGTTATAATCTCATATGAATATTAAAAGTTGTATCTTTCATGATTGGTGCTAATTTGGTTGTTGAATATCATGCTTGTTTGCAATTCTCACATGTTTGGATGAAAATCTCATGCTACATCTCTTGAATCCGAAATTACCCATTCACATGCTCAAATATGTTGTTTTTCCGAGTTAGAATCATGCTAGGATACGTAAACAATTGATGGGAAACAATTGTTGTTGGTTTCAAATGGTTTGGAAGTGTTTTGCATTGAACCCGTGTGTTTGTAGTCCCAGTAGGGTGACCGATGGCGCCTCTTGACCGGTGGGAGATTCTGTAAGTTTTGGACATATTTTAGTAAGCTCGTAGTCCCAGTAGGGTGATCGGCGGCAGGTCTCTTGACCGGGCTGGGGAGTACACTGAGGGTTTTAGGTGATTTTGAGTTTGGGCGTATTCCCAGCCGGGTGACCGGCGGCCGGTCTACTGACCGGCTGGGAGTGCACTGTAAGTTTTATTAAATTTCTGATTTTGGCATGTTGTCCCAGCCGGTGGCCCGGCGGCCGGTACACCACCCGGCTGGGAGTCCCCTGTTTGCTCTATTTCACTTGTGACTTCTGATAACGATTGAGTTATGCATGTATCTTCTTTCCTATCGATAATTAGTTACTTTAAGACTCATTAATGTTATGAACATGCAAAATGGTTATGGTTCTTGTTCGGACCCGAGTGTGACATTTTACATTGTGAGACTACTCGACATTCCCTATTTATTTGCCCTCGGACATTGGGTCACGGTTAGGTGCCATTGCCTCCGAGTTGGGCTATTTTTCCTTCCGCCTCTTCGGACCGGGGGTCACGGTTAGGTGACAAGGTTCCGCTTGAGGTTACTCGACTTTCGGGCATGGTTAGGTGTACCATATTTCGAGTCTTGGATACGATTTGGTATCGTTTGTCGAATCGGGTGTCGTCCATCCCGAGAGTCCGCCAGGTTTAGACTAGGACCGTATTATGATCGTCGTCCTACCAAGAGGTTGGAGTCTAGAGGGTTGTCTTGTTTGAGTCTATACTTTGTAATTGTCTTACATTTGAGTCGAGTTGATGTGTGACAGTTTGACCTAATAATTCCTCTCTCATTTGTGCTTTACCATTCCTATTTTCTTATGCCCACTAATCATGATTTTCGTAATGCCGTAAGTATTTACTCTCATGCTTGTTTATTTAATTAAATTCCTAATTACTTGTATTTTGACATATTGTGGCTGGGAGAACCCTGAGTTACTCCCCACTGACTGTGGCTTTCATATTTATTATGAATGACAGGTTTGTGATGAAGCTTAAGTGGGGAAGACCGTGTGAGCTAGCGAGTTCTTACCTCGGACCTTATTTAGTTATCACTTGATAGACTCACCTACTTTTGAACTTATGTTAATTCGTGGGATATCTTTTCCCCAATAATTAGACTTGTGTTGTAAACTTAAATTTAACTAACTAAACTTATTTATCGTGTTGGTGATGCCTCGCGTTGGACTTCATTAGAAGCCTTAAAAGTTTTAAAAATCTCGTGTTTCCGCCACGATTTACTAGTTACTTTTAGTTACCTCATCGAGGGGTGTCACACTTATTGGTTTAAAGCATTGGGAAAGCACTAGTGCCGAGGACAAGGCAAAAGAAAGAACATATGACAAGCTTCCATGGCCAAATTTCATGTCAAATGGAGCAACCCATACTTGTGTTTATTTGGAGCTTGTTCACAAGCTTTCGATCTTCTATTAAGAGCCTTGAGCTCTATGGACAAGAATTTCTACAATTAGAACTAGTTTGGTGGAGTCCTATCTCACACCACCATTTGTAAGATATTTCTTGGAATTCTTACTTTGTATAACATTGTACATTTTTGCATTGTCAATCAATTTCTTGCATGAGAGTAGTGAGAGAGAGTTTTCTTACATTTTTTATTGAGCAAAATTTCAGAAAAAAAGATAAAGAGGAACAACAAATTGGTGAAAGGGTATGATTATGCAAAGGAAAGAAAGAAAAGAAAGAAAAACAGCGAAAGACGCTCGTCCCGAGGGCTGGACGCTCGTCCAAGGCCCTCATCAGATTACTGTTCAGCACTGTCTCAGAATCCGATCGGATTTGGCACAAGACGCTCGTCCTAAAGGAAGACGCTCGGATTCTCCACGGGACGCTCGTCCTGAAAGGCAACTGAAGAAAAGTTTTGGAACTGTATCAAAATCCGAGCGGATTTTCAAGAAACCGCTCGTCCAAAGTAAGACGCTCGTCTAAAACAGAAGACGCTCGTCTTCTGCCTACTCCAGAAATTGCTAAGCTCCTGTCACAAAATCCGAGCGGATTTTAAGGAAGACGCTCGGATTCTGCAGAGGCAAGACGCTCGTCCCGCATGAAAGATGCTCGGATTCGGGTGTTTTTCTCGAATCATCCGCCCAGGCCCCACCCTTATCCACTCGGCTTCCCCTTTTCTTATATTAAAACACCCCCTTTCTCCCTCATTTCTTCACCTTATCTAACCCTAAATCACTCATCTTCATCCCCAAAAACACTCCCCTCACATCAAAAGCCAACAAAAACCCCCATTTCCTCAACTTCAAGATGATGAATCTCAAAGGCAAGGCTAAGACATTTGTTGAATCCGTCGGAAGGAAACGCAAGGGTTCATCCTATTCAACCCCACAAGAGATAATGCCGCCAAGGAACTTCCGCCCCATCATAAGAGGAGGAATAGAGCAACTTGAGTACTTCCAAGAGGTACTCTTCACCTCCGATGCCCACCGCAAGAAGTTTGTCGAATTGCTAGGTAAGAACTATGAACCCACTCAATTCATAGATACTAAGGTGTTAGAAGTCCTTGGGATAAGGTACCACACCGAGATGTTCTTTGATGGCTTAGGGATTGGAAAGCTCTTCCATGCCCATGAGAAGACGTACCTTAGTCTCACCTTGGAATTTTCGAGTAGCCTTCGTATTGTCACGAATACTCGAACCAATGTGAGCATGGAGTTTAGGTTGTGCAACCTAGACCATAGCCTTACACTTGATCAATTTGCTCACATTTTCGGTCTTGTTGTGCCGACCAACTATACCGGTAAGCCCGCTGATTTCGATGTGGACCTACTTTGGAAGGCTATTTCCGGGAGGGATTTTACCCATCTAAAGCAATGCTATACCTTTGCCATCCAACATCCGGTGATTCGGATCACCGAACGCTTTGTGGCCGGTACAATCAATGGGAGGTATGAACAATATAGGTGTACTCTCATTGATTTAACATTTCTTGAGTCCTATTTAAATGTACGGGGGACGAGGCGCTATAACTTCAACACCCCCCTTGAGATACTTACAAGTTTTCATGATTTTGCTCAAGGGACCACCCAACTCAAGACCTTCGTAATGGGAGGTCTAGTTACTATTTTGGCCAACTTCCTTTGCCCCGGGTTCAACTCCCGTGGGATTTATGCTCCTCTTGAGGGGAGTACTTTGATTGATAAACACGCCGTCTTCATCCACCACCGGTGGTGTAACTACACTCAAGAAGGGAGTGTAGAATGGCTCACAAAAGGGTGCACCTCCATCATTCTTTCGGGTTGGAATATACTGGGCACCGACCCAAGATTGAGCCCGTATTCGCCTACGCCAAGCTACCTCCTTGATATCCAAATCATCGGCAATCCCCCTCAAAGGGAAGAGGAACCCCGCCAACAACAAGTACCTCGTGGGATACCGGCAAGGCCTACTCACCCACCTTCATATGTGCCTATCCCACCTTACCCTACTCCTTATTCGGAATTCCAGCCGGAAATCCCTAATACCCTGGGTATTAATGACTTGATGAACCTTATGAATAGGGTTGACCTCGGGGTACATGAAGGGAGGGTCGACAACTACTTGGCCCTTTATCCCCAATACTATCAAATGGCGCAACAAGGGTATATTGACCCTAATGGCCCTAAGCCCTCTTGGGCCCAACCACACCTTTTGTTCCCTAATCAAGGGGACCAAGCTTGGAATCTTGGTGGAGGAGGGCATTCTAGCCAAGGTGGAGGATACTCGGGTCAAGGAGGAGGGTATGACCAAGGAGGGAGTTCTCACCGGTATGGCTACCCCCAACACGACGAGGATGATGACGAGTAAAGAGGCCTACCACATCACCTCCATTTGTATGATATTCCTCTCTCCCTCTCTCTTTTGTATTAATTACATTGCATTTAGTTTAGCTTTCAATTGCATTTGTATTATATTTCATATTGCATTTACATTAGTTAGTTCATATAGTATAGTTGCATTGTGATATATCTCACATGATTCATGTAGTTAGTTGCATATAGACTAGAATTCATGCATAGTTACTAATGACCAATCCTATTCTTTTCTACACTAGAGATAGTGTTTAAATCGGTTTGGGGAGGTTTGATCATAAGTGTCCATAGTTTAAAACATGCAACATATAATATAGTTTAGATTGCATTCATTTGTTATATATGTCATATAGAATTGCATTTAGTTAGAGCATGCATTTATTCACTCCATATCATTGCATTTGTACTTTATTTCAAAAAAAAAAAAAATCCAAAAACATGTTTTTTTTTTTCATTCCTACTCCTACATGTACATTGAGGACAATGTCCAAAATAAAGTGGGGGATGGGAATTTATATTCCAAAAATGCATAAAAATTGAAAAATTTCAAAAAATCACAAAAATATGTCTTTTAATTTCATAATTTCGAAAAATCCAAAAAAATTGAAAAATTGAAAAAATCAAAAACACGTTCATTTCCTTTGTAGTGTAGTCTTGTATATATTGTTTTATATATATTGTGTTTGTTCATCCTTGTTCACATTGATTGACTACGCCACATCCGAGACATGAGGATATTGAAGACCGCATGGTATGATCTTTCCAATCTTCTTTTTCCTCTTTATGTTAATGACTATGTGGCTTTATTTTGATTGATGCGGTATAAACAATGTGAATTTAGGATTGCATTTAGATTATTTGGCATATTAGTTGGTAGAATCATATGCATTAGGATGTATATATATATTAGTTGCATCATGGCATGTAGTTGCATGTTAGAAGAATTTGCGAAACCGTCTACTTGGGAAGCTTGACAAGTGTATATAAGGCCCTAGTAGATGCTTTTTCTTCTTAAGACTTTGCCTGTTAGAATACTTGTAAAACACCATAGGATGTGTCATGCTAATATCCTTTGACCTATGGATTAAGGCCTAGTCAAGAGTACCTTGTGGTGTGATAACTCCTTGGCTACCGTTTATTCCAAGGTGACCCTTGAAACCATGCAACCATCATTCATCCATGTTCTACCACATTTTTGTCATAAAAAAGGGAATGGGCACAAAAAGAAATTGATTTGAGTTCAATGAAATAAAAAGTGAAAGAAAGTTTGCAAAATGCATCAAATGAAAAGAGGAGCAACAAAAATAGACTCCTAAAGCTTCAAATATAAGGCACCCTCACTACATATGGGGTTACTTTGAAAATGTGCAAAAGAAAATACAAATAAAAGTTGAAAAGTTGTCAAGTGTTGAAATGCCAAAAATCAAAAGAAATGGCAAAAAGAAAGTGTTCTCAAATGTCAAATGCCACAAGAAATTGGGGGGAAAAACAAACAACAAAAGCAAACTCCCACATTAAACTCAAATACTATTGATCCCTTTATCCATCGAATCCACTTTTGTGCATGGTAGAGAGGGGACGACCCTTCTTCTTGTCTAGGCAAGAGGGGGAATTCCGCGATCCTCCAGTGTTTCTAACGCCATAGGGAGTCTATTCTTGACAAAAGCATTTAACGATTGAGGACAAAGGTACCCTAGCTTGACACAACTTGGAGGTGATTTATTGGTATCCTTCTAGGCTTAGTAGTTTGAAGAAATCGCATCTATGAAGGAGTGTGTACCCTTGAATTGCTTCCCTTGTCGATAATTTCCGCCACTTAGATGAGGAAAGTGGCTATTCTTTTGTAGATGCATCCATTGCTTGATTTTGTGTGCTTAATGTTTGGATGTGTCGCCATTTTGGCAAGACTCACCTTGCCTTGTAAGAAGGCATCCTACCTCATGGTTGCCTTGTTGTGAGTTGAAGGGGCGGAGTGAGACCCATCTCATATCGACTATGCTATTAGGTTAGTTTAAATAACGGTCTAGTTTTTGTCACCTCTTTACTCGGGACGAGTAAAGGTTTGGTGTAATACTCCGTATTTATGAGTCTTTGGGTACTCTATCGAGTAGGCCTTACTCTGTCGAGTAAGGGTGAGTTGCGTTTTAAAATAGTTTCTGCCCTGTTGGGTACTCGATCGAGTAACTAGGATACTCGATCGAGTAAGGGGGCACTCGATCGAGTACCTTAGCTACTCGATCGAGTAGCCGGTTTACGGGGAGTTTTTCTCGGGTTTTGTTAATTATGCGATTAAGGTATATAATCTTTTCCGTCATCATTCTAAACACTTTTTCAAAACCTAATTTACTGTCAAAGAGAGAAAGCAAGTACGTTCATCATCTTAATCGCATTGTTAGCAAATCCCGGAGTTTGGAAGGTCGGTTTTCATCGTTTGTTATACCGTTGAGATCCTTGCGTCGAGGGTAAGATCTATGTACCCTTTTTATTGTTTTTCCTTTAAGTTGGTTAAACCCTAATATGGGGATTTGGGGGTTTTGTGTAGATTGTGATTTGGTAGTGTTTATGTGTTTGTATGATAGGAGAAGGTTTTGTAGAAGAGGCTTTTGATACAAATTGTTGATACCGTCTGGCGGTTGTGCTTTCCAGGTAGGATTTCCTACTCAGTATTAGTCCCATAATGGGATGATTGTTGATGTGTTGAGATTGATTGTTTGATATAGTAATTGTATTGTGACGGCTGTGATTGTGATTGTGATTGTGATTGATTGTTCTCTGGTTCTCGAGATGCGTTCTCGGCTGAGTGGAGTCACTTGCGGGAGTGGCTTCACGCCCTAGTTTCGCCCTTCGTGGAACCCGCCACGGAAGGGGATGTGCACATTAATGGACAGGGTTATCGCTCGGTATGATGAGAGGGGCTTAGGTGGGAACGGCCGCGGTCCCCATGCGAGGATCGTCCAAAGGGACGATCGTGATTGAGATTGCTGGGATTGGTGTGATGGTGTGTGTGACGGTTAAGCTGTCTGTTTATCTTATTGTTGATATATTAAATTGTGTGATTAGTACTGACCGCGTTTAAATGTTTTAAAAACTGTGGTGATCCATTCGGGGGTGGTGAGCAGTTATTGAGCAGGTATGATATGACGCGTATGGGATAGCTGGGATGAGTCATCGTGTGGCAGTTAGAAGTCTTCCGTCGTGTCAGATGATGTTTTATAGCTTTGATAGTTTTAGCAGTAGACCGGCTGAGAATCTTGTTTTTCTTTTTATCAGTTTGGAATTGCTATGTAATCACTTTAAACTTTATTTACTTTTAAAGTTGTTTCGTTATTGTCTTATGAATATCATGCCTCGGGTAACCGAGATGGTGGCATCCTTATACCTGAGTGGTCCTGGTAAGGCACTTGGAGTGTGGGGGTGTTACAAATGGTATCAGAGCGACGATCCTGAAACTCAGTAACCAATGAATCTAATGAATATAGGGAGTCAATTAAAATGAACCCGGGGTAAAGGTTGTAGGAGCTAATGCAAAGGCTTGGGAGACGTCCTAAAGTCGCGAACTCGCCCTACAATTTTGAACCGGTCACCATGGGATATGAGTCGGGATCGCTATGTGTTTATATTGTGAATTGTGTACCTATATGGTGATGTGTGGCATGAATCGGTGGGTGTATGTATGTGGAGAATGGGGAATGTGTAGAAAAGATGGTGATGATGTGATTTCGTAAGCTATTGATTGAAAGCATGATAGTTGGTTTACAATGTTGTTTTGAATTGTAGGAAAAGTATATGAGAATGATGAATGATGTGGTAGAAAAAGGAAGTAGTTCATATGTGATAATATGTGATGAATGATGATGTTGCAGGATGGATGATTCATAATGTGGCATAATAATAACATTTGCATATGAATGTTGTGTCGTATACGTATATTTGGTTTGCATAAGGTTGCATGATAAGTTTATGTACTTGTCCACTATTGTTCATGTCTATATGTGGTAAGAAGTGTGTAGCTGTAATGAATGAATTGGTTGGAAGAGATTAAGTAAGTAATTACATAAAACTATGAGATTCAGGTGTGGAACATGTTTATGTGGGTAATGGATTTTAATAATATGTCAATGTTTGTAACATGTGAATAGGGGATTTTATGTTGTATATTATGTTATTGTGTACGTAAAGTTATAAAATAAAAGCATGTGGTAAATCGTGATTGACAAGTTAAATAATCGATGTGCATGATTAATGTTGTTGCCTGGCTTTCGAAAATAGTAACATATGATTATGAATACTGGTTTTATGAGTTTTGGACTGGTTTTGTTTGCTTGGTTATTGTTTAAGTTGTTTGGAAGTAAAATCAAGTAGTTGTGTTTTTTGATTATAAAGAGGTTGTCTTTAAACTTTTATAACTTGAGATGCATAAATGATTTTGATGTGATTCTAATTGGAGGTGATAGCTTGTCCTTTTACAATTCTAACGATAGGTCACACGCCCAAAACGACCAAGTAATGAGTGAGTTATGACCGTTTTACGAAAACTGGATAGTGCTGAGAATTGGGGTACTCGATCGAGTAGCCTTGGTACTCGATCGAGTAAGGGGGAACTCGATCGAGTACGTTAGTTACTCGATCGAGTAGCCCTGGTGATTTGTTTTACGTGCTTCTGATCTTCACCTACTAGATCGAGTAAGTCCCTTACTCGATCGAGTGGCCGGTACTCGATCTAGTGACCCCTGTTTTGGGTCATATGCTTATCTTTTGACATTCGTTGCATATTATGTTTAATTCAGAGTTGTTATTTTACTTCTTTATGCATTGTTTTACATGTAAGTTGGTCTTGATACGTAAGTTACCCAATCTTATGGGGTGGTGAGTGGCACCTTATGGTGAGTATGAGTTTGGTGGGAGGAGATGAGCTATATGTGGTTGTGCTGAGAAGTGGAAAAAGAAAAAAAATATTGATGAGCTGATTGAGGCATGGTGCAAGTTTTGGTGAGACGTGGTGAGTGATTTATTCGCGAAATTGAGTTATGTAAAAGTAAGTGAAAGTGGGTAAGGGATGATGTGGGTCTAAGGAACGTGAGAATGAAAAGATTGAAAGGAAGGTTTGGATAGTGGCAACTTGAGATGTGTAAAGAATTATGGAGTGAGATGGTTAGGAGTCGTGTGGGTCAAGAATATATGTAGTGAAAGTTCGTTTTAAAGGGGTTGAGAAGAGTGGTATATAGTGAACTTTATGGAGACATGTTGCGAGGTGGACTTGGAGACAGTGAGTGAGTTTAGGAGATTTGGTTTATTAAGAGGTGAAACTACGTGTGATTTCTTTGGGCATTTAACGGCATGAAATGAAGTTGTTTAAACAGTGAACGTTGATTTTATGGATAGGTTCGTGACCAGTGTGAGCGATAGCATAATAAGAGAAGATCCATGGTAAGAAAGAGTGAGATGATATCGACATGAAATAATGGGTTTTGAGCTTTGGCGGAATGAGAAGGTAACCGGAGTACTAAAGAATTAGATAGAAGTAATAAGGAGTTGAGCTATTAAATGGTATTGTTGAATGTGAAGAGAAAAGAAGAGTAAAAAGTAAGCTAAGGAAAATTTTCACCGGAGTTATGTGATATAAAGGTAAGGAATCATCGAAATGTGTGATATTATCATAAGGATGTTAGTTAATGGTTATATGGGAGCTTCAGGACAACATGATTAATAATGAGTTTCGAGGAATTAAGGGAGTAAGAATTGGTGGAGTATTTACACGATAGGAGATTTTTGGTGGAAAGTTAGATGACGATACAATTAAGATAGTATTGGGAATAATGTTGAGGTAATTTTGTTGATGGGTTTAATGTTCTTTATTTGGGGATGTTAACCAAAGATAGGAGAAAAACCGTGTTATTTTGATATGAGTGTAAGAGGATTGATATACGAGCAGTGGTGGTATTGTGGTGTTCTCACTAGTGGTTAAGGGTGATGATAGATAAGAAAGACAGCAGTCCTAGAGAGGTTGATTTTACAAAGGCCGGATTGATATGTATGGTTGTAAGGGAGTATAAGATGTGGTTATATGGGGCGAGCGCTAGTGGTTGAATATTAATGGTAAGGCATGAGGTGATGGTTATGCGAATGGGAAAATATGTTATGAGGGGCATATGAGTTAAGCTCGGGCGACAGGTAACCTTTATCGAGTGGCAACTTCCGTGATCAGGATTGACTAGTTGGATGTGATTATGAGTCTATGATGTGTATAAATGTTTGTGTGAGGTTCTGACCTCACGAGAAGCGGTATGTTGTGATAGTTATAAAGATGTTATATGAATGTTTGTGATATATGTAGAGTACGACAATCTGATGGAATGAGGCTAAAAAGGTAATGATTTGATTGATTTGGCATGGCTAGTTATAATTTTATGTGTATTGATAACACATGCGTATTTCGTGAAATGGTAGAGATGATGTTCATGAGGTGCTTATCTGTTTATCCATATAATATGTTGCGTTGTGATTTAATAAAGTGGATTTGAGTAAGTTTTTCTTGTCTGAGAAGTTATGCTGAGTCAGTGTTTATGGGTCTGAGTAAGTTGTGATGTCTATCGGTGCGGTTGTGGTGCCACGGGTGGTGATCCGGGCACGGTACATCGTGTTGTGATGGGGGTATTTTCGCACTGCGGTGCGGTTGTTGGTGACGGTGTTGTGATGCCGTCACCGGTTGTGGTGGAGTAGGCGGGATGATTATGATACGAGTTTTCGAAAGTGCATACCAGCGAAAGTGCATACCAGTTATACATAGATTGTTGTTTTGTTTGCTGTTATTCTTTCTGAGTTTTGGTTGAACATGTAGACTGTTGTTTTGTTTGTTGATGTTTCTTACCAGTTTCAGCTTGGGTGTGAGGGTGGAGTATGATATGGGAGAAAGTTGTGTATGTTTTGTTGTTGTAATAGTATAGTGATTTTCTGTTGATAGGGCACAGTTGTAAGAGGTTGTACAGAACATTTGACCTTGTTGTAGATGAGACATCGGTGCACATAGTCATGGCAAGTGATTCGTAGAACATGTGTGGTAATGATCTGAAAGCTGCAGGTGGTTTTAATCTTTCGTTGGGCCAGTGAGGGAAGGGTGTTTGGATTTAGTGTCTTGTTAAGTCATGTATGAGTTTTGCAATGATGAAAGAAAAGAACTTGAGGATCTTGTGTGAGTGTACGTAACACGTGTGGATCATGAGTTATGCGTTTGGCGATAGAAGTTTTATATAGCCTATATAGAGAGGTATGTTATGTTGCGGTAATATGGAAGAGTTGGAGTATTGGTTATGCTAAGGGTTTTGCGGTATTAGTTAGATAGGAGTGCAGAGTGAATTGAAGTATGAGAACTGTTTAAGTAAGAAAGCCTTGGAAATAGGAACGGTTATAGAAATGAGGTTATAGGCGGTTATCTTTGACATGTGGTGGTGATGAGGATGATGAGATGTTTTAACTAAGGATTTAGTATTAGTGAGTTACGAGGACGTAACATTTGTCTTAAGAGGAGTAGGATGCGATAAAAGTGAGTTTCATGGTTTTGCATGTTGTAAAATAATTGGAAGTAGAGTGTTAGCATAGCGTAAAGGAGGGATTTGTTTTGTGGTTGATGTTGTTAAAAGGCCATGGCCGTGCTTGTAGTAGTGTGATGTTTAGGAGTTCGAGAGTGTTGATAGTGGCTTGATGATGTTTATGAGTGTAAGTAAACTTCGAGGACGAAGTTCCTGTTAAGGGTGGTAGAATGTAACATTCCGTTTGATGTTAGGGGTATTTTGATATTGGATTGGCTCTGGATGATGTATTACGGAGCTAGTTGGTAGTGTATGGAGTTAGTGTTGAGAAAGATATAATGGAGTCGATACGATATCGTGAGCCATGTTGTGGAGGTAGGAATAGTTAGTGGAGTTGGTGTTACGAGTTCATGTTTGGGTTGGAGTTTTGTTTTGAGTTCTTAGTCACGTTGTTGTGTCTTGATCGAGTTAGTATGTTTGTTTTTTAGTATGGGTTGAACTTCGGGGACGAAGTTCTTTTTAAGGAGGGAAGACTGTAATACTCCGTATTTATGAGTCTTTGGGTACTCTATCGAGTAGGCCTTACTCTGTCGAGTAAGGGTGAGTTGCGTTTTAAAATAGTTTCTGACCTGTTGGGTACTCGATCGAGTAACTAGGATACTCGATCGAGTAAGGGGGCACTCGATCGAGTACCTTAGCTACTCGATCGAGTAGCCGGTTTACGGGGAGTTTTTCTCGGGTTTTGTTAATTATGCGATTAAGGTATATAATCTTTTCCGTCATCATTCTAAACACTTTTTCAAAACCTAATTTACTGTCAAAGAGAGAAAGCAAGTACGTTCATCATCTTAATCGCATTGTTAGCAAATTCCGGAGTTTGGAAGGTCGGTTTTCATCGTTTGTTATACCGTTGAGATCCTTGCGTCGAGGGTAAGATCTATGTACCCTTTTTATTGTTTTTCCTTTAAGTTGGTTAAGCCCTAATATGGGGATTTGGGGGTTTTGTGTAGATTGTGATTTGGTAGTGTTTATGTGTTTGTATGATAGGAGAAGGTTTTGTAGAAGAGGCTTTTGATACAGCTGTTGATACCGTCTGGCGGTTGTGCTTTCCAGGTAGGATTTCCTACTCAGTATTAGTCCCATAATGGGATGATTGTTGATGTGTTGAGATTGATTGTTTGATATAGTAATTGTATTGTGACGGCTGTGATTGTGATTGTGATTGTGATTGTGATTGTGATTGTGATTGTGATTGTGATTGATTGTTCTCTGGTTCTCGAGATGCGTTCTCGGCTGAGTGGAGTCACTTGCGGGAGTGGCTTCACGCCCTAGTTTCGACCTTCGTGGAACCCGCCACAAAAGGGGTTGTGCACATTAATGGACAAGGTTATCGCTCGGTATGATGAGCGGGGCTTAGGTGGGAACGGCTGCGGTCCCCCACTGGCAGGACTGGTCCAGTGGACAGTCAGTGATTGAGATTATTGGGATTGGTGTGATGGTGTGTGTGTGTGATGGTTAAGCTGTCTGTTTATCTTATTGTTGATATATTAAATTGTGTGATTAGTACTGACCCCGTTTAAATGTTTTAAAAACTGTGGTGATCCATTCGGGGGTGGTGAGCAGTTATTGAGTAGGTATGATATGACGCGTATGGGATAGCTGGGATGAGTCATCACGTGGCAGTTAGAAGTCTTCCGCTGTGTCAGACGATGTTTTATAGCTTTGATAGTTTTAGCAGTAGACCGTCTGAGAATCTTGTATTTCTTTTCATCAGTTTGGAATTGCTATGTAATCACTTTAAACTTTATTTACTTTTAAAGTTGTTTCGTTATTGTCTTATGAATATCATGCCTCGGGTAACCGAGATGGTGGCATCCTAATACCTGAGTGGTCCTGGTAAGGCACTTGGAGTGTGGGGGTGTTACATTTGGTTTGGGGATATTTGATGTGACTCATATTTGCGCACATTTAGTCCCCTAATTGAGCCTATTTTGGATACTATTATAACATTCCATAGCCATTTTATCCGTCAAATGCTTCCTATTTTGTTTTCCTAGTGCATTTCGTATGTTTTGTAGGAAAGAAGATAATTAGGCGGAAATTCCCGTCTTTCGTGCATATTTGAAAGCTTATTGATGATATTAGATGGACTAGTATGAAGAGGAGGCGAGAACTAAAGACTAATCCTACAAGAATAAGAAGAAAGTAAAGAGAAGGACTCTGACGCAGAACCCGAGCGTCCAAAGGGACAAGACGGCCGTCCAAGATGATAATCCGAGCGTCCAAGCCTCGAAGACGCTCAGCTTCCTTTGCTACAATCCGAGCGGATTTGACACAAGACGCTCATCCACCCCTGCAAGAATCCGAGCGAATTCCCCTCCTGGACGAACGGATTGCGGCGTCTTCAGCTAAGATGCTCATCTCTCCGAAAAGACTAGCAATTCCCTGCTTAGAACTCAAAAATGTAATTACTAAATTAGCCTTAGTTAACCTAATGAAGCTCTACTATATATACCCCACTTGTAAATAATCAAGGCATGGAATCTTAGATGAGATTAAGCCTCCACATTAGAAATTCCTCTTAGATTTTTAATTAGGAGTAGATTAGAATATATTACTCTTTAATCTTTCCACAATTCACACATTAATCTCTCCTTAATTGTTGTTCAAGTTTGTTACTTTTGGGTAATTGAAGATTATTGGGTTATTATTGGAGGATTGACAACCCTTCATCAATCAATCAAGTTTCTTCTATTATTCTTTGCATTATTATTTTGGAATCTCCATAGGTATAATTCTCTTAATCCTTGTTTTAATCCTTGTTAATCTTTCTTACTTGTTTATCATGTTTTACCTTGTTAATATGATTGACAACCTTATTAGCATGTTAAACTTGATAATGAGTGAGTAGTTTCTTAGCTAGGATTAGTGGATAATTAGGGAAACTAACATGGGGATTGATCCATGCTTAATCTAATATGTTTTCATAATTAAAATTGCTTGCTTGTTGTGATGTCAACTTTATGCACATGTTATGTTTGATGAAATGCTAAGCCTATGAATCCTTGTATTTTTACCATCTCTTATCTACTTAACTTGACTTGTAAGATATAACCAACTTGAGTCTTGTTAGACCATGAATAGAAGTTGAATAGGAGGAAAGTAAGTCGACTTGTAGGTGTTGTACAATCTAATCGATTCGGCTCCGGGACCCAACTCTTCCTATGAAGCGTAAGACATAAACCAACTCGGTTCCTCCACAACATTAATTGCTTGCAACTTTATAAACATGTTTGTATGATTAACACCATGAATCCCCTATGACCCCATGACATCCTAGTACTTTTAATCATTTGTTTACATCTTTCCTTTTGTTGCTTGTTTCACTTTATTGCTTGTATTAGTCTAGAACACAACTACAAACCCAAATCAATCGTGGCACTAGCATAAATTGAGATAGATAGACTTAGAACCCAAAGCACACCGTCCCATGGATCGACCTCGACTTACCATTAACCAGTTGTTTGTTGAGTATTATAAATGTGTTTGATTGGATGTGACCCGACAACATCACCCACGTCATATTCATACGGGTTATTATTTTGGTAAATACGTCAGGTTGCCATATTTCGTGTTTCCTAATTTTACGGACACGTATTTCGAGACGATATCGACATTTTCGTCATTTTAGCACACTTATACATTTCTTTTTAATTTTCTTTTTTGGGGAATCATTTCACCAATTTAATTTAATTTATTCATTTTTCAAATCTATACATTTTTTTTATTTAATTTAATTTATTCATTTTAAAACTCATACATTTCTTTTTAATTTTCTTTTTGGGGAATCATTTCACTCTCCTTCCACATTACATTTCAAACTTATATGTTTTTCTTTTTTTTTCTTTTTTTAGGGGGTAACCCTCCCTACCGTCCGGTCATTTTCGGCCAAATTTTTGCATTTTTGAGTCATTGTTTTGCGCTAATTTAGGCCATATGTACAAATATATGTTCTACGTGATTTCTGTGTAAATTTCGGCAGCATGACGGCGCAAACCATCATCGACCAAACCTTGTCAAAGCTAACCTGCAGGTACAAACAAAACAACACAGCAGCAAAGGCACTCAGACCATCATATATACAACCAAGAAAGTACATGTACACCAAACTGGGGGCTCGAGCCCCAAAACAAGATCCAAATGTCCAAAATGTGGGTCCTAAAATGTACAAATGTATAAAAATACAGCCAAAAAACAAGAAACAACACAAAAGCTACTGCTGGTCGCCGTCTAGCTCAGCAACTCTCGCCTCGAGAGCAGCAACCTCTGTGTCGCGGACCTCGAGCTCCTTCAGCAGGCGAGCTGTCTCCTCTCGGGACTAGGCAAGCTCTCGCTCCAGCTCACGCTCCCTCTGTAAACAACAAGAACGGGCTCATGTCAATCATTTCAAACATAAAGAAAGATTAAAAAATATGAAAATGAAGTAAACGGAAGGTTCATACCTGACGTCCTCGGCCGCCAGCAAGTGCCTCGATGGCAGTAGCCCGCACCCGGTTGGCTACCCTCCACAAAGCCACGAACCGGGATGGCGCAACCTGCATTTCAAAAGGAAAATTCTTAACGATTGGACAAACTCGAGCAAATGTGTTCTTACACAAAATTATACAAGTTAGAAGACTCACCCTCCGAATCAGATGCTGCCACTCGTCCAAACCAGCATCTCTCACCGCCACGTCAAATTCACATAGCTCGAAGATCGTCGTCATCCCCGTTGTGTCGGTGTGCTCAAGGGTCTCGGGGTACTCTAAGGGCTCGATGCCCGCCGCCTCGACCTCCTGCAAGATCAGGTGATTTCCATTAACCGATGATCATTCATCATATCTTCAAATAATCAAAAATGAAAGAGGATAAAGCACTTACCACAACCGGCCAGTACGCCAACCTCCCGTAGAGGAACGCCGAGTAGTCCTCACCAGGAAGAAGGAGGGCGTCGCCACCGACGCCAGCCAGGTCAGCCTCCCTCTCAGCCTAAGAAGGCTCTCTAAACATCATCCGAGGAGGATCGATGGGAACCGTCAAGACGTCCCGAGAGCACTGACGAGCCAAGTGCTCACCCAAGTACCACACATGACCCATCGACGTCCTCAGCAGCAGCCGGCTCGAGCTCCTAGGTCAAAGGACCTCAGCCACAAAAGGAGGAGCGCCAGCGTACTCCTCCCAAGGCCTGGGCACCCACTAGAAAAGCAAACGAAGGGTCATTCTTATGATCAGTTCTAAAGTAAAAGAAGAGAGACAGACAATGCATGGTAAGGTACTCACGCCGTCCAGCTGAAGAGTGTTCACCTCCCGCCGACAGACGTCGTAGAAGGAACGCCGACTCCTCGTACGACACATCACCCAATCCCTCACAACGGGATATGCCTTCTCCACCAGCTCCGTCCTCTTGGGCGCGAGGCTCGGAAAGTAGGAGTACACCCACACCTGTAAAACAAGATAATCAACAACGATCTTTCGTGATTCAATAAAAAAAGGAAATGATCTTTCATGAAATGAAGTGAAGGTTCATACCTCCAACAGCAGTCCAGGGCCGACAGCAGCAGGAGAAATCCCCTTCTCCATCAACTCCGGACGAACCATGGCCCTCATGAAGTGGAGGAGGACCGCAAAACCAGCAGTGACCTAGTCCCAACGGCCTAGGGAGCTCAAGTCAGAAAGAAAGGGAAGAAGCTTCATCAAAAGCCTCTCTCCCTTGTCTCCGAGGTAGATCGAAGACTAACCACCAGAGCCACAAACGGACCCTCTGCTCTGCAGTGCAGGGAGGAGGAGCCGTCTCCCTCCCCTCGATCACCACTGGCGCTGGGGTCTTCCCTGCAAAGTAGTCCCGAACGTAAGAACTAGGCAATAAACCAGGTACCGCAACTGCCTTCGGCGCCAAGTTCCAGCCGATCAACCTCCTAGCCTCAGTCGAGTCAACCCTCATGGCTGTCTCCGGCCAGTCCACCACCTCAGTTCCACACGGCAGACCAGAAATCAAGCCGTAGTCCTCTAACGTGACCCCCACCTCGCCAAAAGGCATGTGAAACGTGGAGGTCGTGTCCCAAAAATGGTCCAAGAAAGCTCGGACGAGACCGAGGTTAGCCCGAAGCTTCCTCCTCGCGATATCCCTCCAAGCCTGCACCAGGGCGCCGAACGCTCCCCGCTTGATCATGGCTCGCTCCTCAGCCGACAGCCTTTCGTAGCACCCCATCGCCGTCGTATAGCCCGAGAACGATCTGATGTTCCCGACCTCCTATGTTGATTTGAAACAAAAGCTATCTTTAGCTCAGATGAAGAAGAAAAGGAATGACAAACAGAAATGAAAGAAGATGAATGAAGAGTGATGAATTCGATTTACCAAGCTCTTCACCGTCCTATAGGACAGGTGACCCTCCGCAGCCCACAGCAGGTGCCTACTGTCCTAAGTGTCAGCCCACGCAGGTGCTCCCCTCAGCTGGCGACTACCCCGTCAAACGTTGGCCCGTTTCGGGGCCTTCTCCTCTAGAACCTCCTCCTCAAGGACCTCGTCCTCAGCAGCCGTCACCGCAGCGGTAAAAGCCTCCTCCAATGCCTTCTCAAGCATCTGAGAAGGGTCAACAGTAGTGTCCACATCCATGGGATCCCTCTCGGATGTAGAAGCCTCGTCACCTGCAAAATTAAAGTGAATTTAGGCCGCGTCAAGTGACGACAAGCCTTGATTAGGGGATTTTCGAGTTTTCGGAGATCCGAAATCGCTCTTTTCTCGCCATCTTTGGCAATTTTTCCCACAAACCCGACCGCTCATGTGGTAATTTGGGTCAAGTCAAGCCTAAGTTGAAGCCTAGTCATGGGTTCGAGTCGGAATTTCGACAGCATTTCGTTATAACGGCGATTATGCCCTAGAAAGTGTCATGAAAAAGCCATCACAAATCAAAATTCCGAGATGGTAGGAAGTTTACCCATCATACAAGGAGTCCAAATATCAAGTTTCATCACAAATGGGCAATCCTAAGGCTATTTTTGAAGCGATTTACGGTTTAGTTGTGAAACCGTCTCAATTTCACTCAAATGCTCAAAACTCAACGAAAATTCGAAACAAATACATGGTTATGATCCTTATATTACCAATTAGCCATTTACAAAGTCAATTTTGCAAGGGAAAATAGTTTGGGGGAAAAGCCCGAAATTATCGACTACTTAGGGTCGAAAACCCTAATTTTGTCGATCGATGGAAGATCAAATACGGAAGATAAATGCAATATTAATACACATACCTCGATTAGTCATGGCAAATGCAAGCTTTTGGATCAAATTTTGACGGAAATGGTTGGAATTTGAGAGAGAAATTGAGAATTTGTATTTCGAATAAATGAAATAAACCCTCTGTTTCATCGGGTTTTTACGCAGGAAAAACACGCTTAGGAAAAGACGCAGCAAGTGCTGCGCCTCTTCCAAGGGACGCAGCTCTTGCTGCGCCTCTTCCTCAGCTTCCCTTTATACGAATTTTCAAAAATTCGTTATGAGTTCGTTATTTTGTGGGCCCATCTTTGGTGCGCCTCTTCCTTGATGCCATATCACATATTTGATTCGTTTGACGTATATTCTTCTCCCGGACCCGCATTTTCAAGCCAACTGCAAACTGTCATATATTATTTTTGCCAAGACCTAGCTTGTCACAACGAGCGGTTCTTCTTTGACAGGTGTATCGACACGCCTTTATTATGTTCCCCCAGCGAGAGTACACGGATAAACATTCCCTCTCGAGACGTGGAGATCATTCTCGATTATGTTCCCCCAGTTAGAGTTCACGACCGACAGTCATTCTCTCTCGAGACATGAACACCAACATCGACCCCAAGCTCTTCTGAAGTTTGTTTGAAGCCGACCACAAGCAGATTTCTCCCGGCCAGCCTCAGGACTATGTCCCCGCTTGTCTTCTCCCAATATCGCGTTTTGTTTCCCCTGGAGTTTCAAGGAATTTCAGGTATGATCTTTTCTTATGGCTGGCGAGCCTCCTTACGTAGTCTAATGGAATTTAAACGACCCTCCCCGATAGTCGACAGACTCTAAAATGTTCCCGACGACAGGTCGTTGGCTCAGACCCCTTAAGCTGCCTCGCGTCGCCATAGTCGTCAGGTTGTAATCTTCGATTGACCTGATGGCTATACTTTGAATTTCGCCTTGTCCAAGCCTCAGTCAAAGTGGGGGCTTTGTAGATACCTCATTTCTGCACCTCCCGCAAACCACCCGGTGATGATTGGGCCGCATGTTTGGTACGCGGAACGATTTGTGACAGTTCGTAAGTTTATCATCAAGTGATCGCTCAAACACTTATGTCTACCTCTTAATTGTCATCTACGTGCCGATACGGTTGTTTTGGCAATAATTAGAGTACATTTGGAGTCCGGATCAAAAACCGTCTTCATTTTCTAAAACCGAGTCAGAATGTTCTGGAATGTTCCGGATATTTCTATTCCATATTTTTGCAATCTTTTAATCTTTGGCAAATAATTTTCCGTAATATTCACACAAAATATTAAGGAAAACAAGATTAATCCGTTATTCCATAACCAAAACATGGAAATCTTTCTTCCGCAGGAGGAAACCACTTGGGAAAGGACGCAGCAGGTGCTGTGCGTCTTCCAAGAGACGCAGTGCCTGCTGCGCCTCTTCCCAAGTCCTTTTCTGCGTATTTTTCATATCTTTTCATATCTTTTTCGAGATTCACTTCCAAAGTTTCTCCGAAAATCCTACTTCCTCCACGTAATTAGTATAAATAGAGACCTTCGGTCTCACATATTTCTCACGCGAGTATCCGCCCTTCTCTTCTCCCTTTGCATTCTAGACCACGTTCTTACTTTTTGGCGTCTACGTGCTTGAACTTTCGACCACGTAAGCTCGGATCTTTCTGAGTAACAGCCTCGTTTTGCATGACCGACCAATTTGACCAACTCCACAATAATCAACTTAATCAATCTTGTTCGTTTTCCTCTTACGAGGGCACTTTCGTCTACATTCGAGTCGACCATCACTAAACGTATACTTAGTTTATCTCGTTTCGTGAAACATGTAAGTCTGAGGGTGTAAATGTAACACCCAGGATCTGTAGGAACGCGGTTGACCGATCTTGTTGACCAATTAGACCTTAGGGATGAATGAGTGAGGGATCAGACTTGTAACAGGAGATTTATAGGTTTAGTTACTCGACCTAGCTGAGACCACTCGGCCGAGTATCACCAGTACTCGACCGAGTGGAGTCTACTCGGCCGAGTATTCCTATACTCGACCGAGTATGGATGCTGTCGACACGTTATTATAAACGCAAGTTCGCGAGATTCATTTCAGTATCTCAATTCCTCGACAGTTTCTTTTTCTCTAACCCTAGACTATCTCCCTCCTCTATCACTCCATAGCTTCATACCTTAATGAGATTAGCCTAAACCTCTACCACGGGAATGTCGGAATTCGCTGAGCAAGGATGATGTGGGTGGTGGTTGTCTATGTCGTCACCAACGTGTAAGGTTAGGTAAGTTTCTGCCCTGTGTCCTTTTGAATGATTCTCTGAGTATAGTCGTGTAATAGGATATGGTTATCATTGTTAGGGTGCTTATTGGAGTCGTGCGTGGCTGTTAATGGAAATTCTTCATGCTTTGCGATGAGGTAGGGTTTCCCTACTCAGTCTACTGGTAATTGATTTGAGATTATGATTGTATTGTAATTTGTGATTATCCGCTGATCATCAGAGTATAGTTGTTGTGGTGATGATGGCGTTGTAGTGTGACAGCTGTGATGCTGTGGGTGTGATTGTGGTGGAGTCACTTGCGGGAGTGGCTTCACACCCTAGTTCGCCCTCCGTGGAACCCGTCATGGGAGGTGATGTGCACATTAAGGGACAGGGAATGTTAGTCGCTCGATGATGAGCTGGACTAGGTGGGAATGGGCTGCGGTCACCCACTGGCGGCGAGGGTTACCTGTTGCGATGGGTAACCTGGCAGGGCTACACACTTCGCGGTGTAGTCGGTTATGGTGCGATGTGGTGAGGTTGGGATAATGGATGATCAGTTGTTTACTTTATTGTCTTATCTTATATTTGATTAGTCAGTACTGACCCGTGTTGTTTTGTGGTATCTGCGGTGATCCATTCGGGGATGGTGAGCAGTTGGCTTAGCAGGTATTGTTGATTACTGCTGCTAGGATTGGAGGGATCGAGTCATCACGCCACTGGTCTAGAGATGTAGAATCACAAGTGTTGTAATTGTACTTTATTTTAGAGACTTTGAATAGAATGACTTTGTGACAGATATTTTAATAATATAATATTGTTCTTGTATGGTCTAATTTGATCTACTTCCTCGGGAAACCGAGATGGTGACACCGTCATACATTGGAATGGTCCTTGGTAAGGCGTTCTGGTGTGTACGTGATAATTGTATGACAAAGCTTGTTAGCTCCTTGTTTTACTATGTCATACTAGATGACGTCCCACAGATGGATCATGATTGTATCATGGATTTGTGATTGTTGGTATAAGCTATGAATTTATGAATGTTTTGTTGTATAACACAGGTTAGTTACCAGGATCTTAGATTGTTTAGGTATGGAACATCCTAGACATTAAATTATATGAAGGTAGTACGTTTACTCATATCACGTGGTCACTGTAAGAAGTGTTATACGTATGTATATGTTTGGTTACAATGATAATTGTTTCAATGAGGTTACGCATAGACCTGTTCTTTCTCATTTAGTCTATATATTAATTGTCGCTACAAGAGTATATATGTTGGTTGCCGAAATATTTGGTCTTTATAAGTCACAAGAGTGTAATGTCGTAAAGCAAGTTGGGCTACAAGAGTTTATGAGTAATGTCACCGTCATGTAGTACGTTTTAGCGTCGGGTTTGGGGAAGTGATTAGTAGTGAACTTCGGGGATGAAGTTCCTTTAAGAGGGGAAGAGTAATGTCGCGGAATGTCGCGAAACTAAGTATTTGATTTTAGGAAATATGTATTTCATTATGTGTAAGTATGGTATGTTATGAAATATTGGGAATCACGGAATTACTGAACTACAAGTATGTCTTCTTTAAGCGGTATCTATGTTGTATTCAATTAATGTGAAGATTATATTATATGGTGCACGGGTGTCAAGTAATATGAAGATTCAATTCAATTTTTGATAATTGGTATGTGGTGTACGGAATGTGGTGGTTGTGTACTTGTGTACTGTTTACAATTTGAGTATTGCTTTACAATGGCGTGTTGTTTTGCATTTGTATACTTAATATAAGCGTACGGAATGTGGTAGTTTGTATTCGTGTATGGTTTTACAATTGTATACTTGCATAAGTGTATGGTTGAGTACTGTTTTGAGTATGGTTTCGAATACGTTTTGTTATGGTCGATAGTAGTTGTGCCGCGTTTGGCAAAAGTGGCGTAGGAATTTCGCTAATCTCCGTATGTATATGTGTAAGTTAGTGAGTAGCTTTGTTTGGAGAGGTAGCTGTGATAAGTGCTTATAGTTGAGTAAAGTGGCTGATGGTAATGTCTGAATAGCGTGAAATTATACATCTTGGTGAAGGCGGTTGATGTCATGGTACATAAACTTGCGGGGAGTGTCGTGCGGGCTGAACTTCGGGGACGAAGTTCTTTTTAAGGGGGGAAGATTGTAACACACAGGATCTGTAGGAACGCGGTTGACCGATCTTGTTGACCAATTAGACCTTAGGGATGAATGAGTGAGGGATCAGACTTGTAACAGGAGATTTATAGGTTTAGTTACTCGACCTAGCTGAGACCACTCGGCCGAGTATCACCAGTACTCGACCGAGTGGAGTCTACTCGGCCGAGTATTCCTATACTCGACCGAGTATGGACGCTGTCGACACGTTATTATAAACGCAAGTTCGCGAGATTCATTTCAGTATCTCATTTCCTCGACAGTTTTTCTTTCTCTAACCCTAGACTATCTCCCTCCTCTATCACTCCATAGCTTCATACCTTAATGAGATTAGCCTAAACCTCTACCACGGGAATGTCGGGATTCGCGGAGCAAAGATGATGTGGGTGGTGGTTGTCTATGTCGTCACCAACGTGTAAGGTTAGGTAAGTTTCTGCCCTGTGTCCTTTTGAATGATTCTCTGAGTATAGTCGTGTAATAGGATATGGTTATCATTGTTAGGGTGCTTATTGGAGTCGTGCGTGGCTGTTAATGGAAATTCTTCATGCTTTGCGATGAGGTAGGGTTTCCCTACTCAGTCTACTGTTAATTGATTTGAGATTATGATTGTATTGTAATTTATGATTATCCGCTGATCATCGGAGTATAGTTGTTGTGGTGATGATGGCGTTGTAGTGTGACAGCTGTGATGCTGTGGGTGTGATTGTGGTGGAGTCACTTGCGGGAGTGGCTTCACACCCTAGTTCGCCCTCCGTGGAACCCGTCACGGGAGGGGATGTGCACATTAAGGGACAGGGAATGTTAGTCGCTCGATGATGAGCTGGACTAGGTGGGAATGGGTTGCGGTCACCCACTGGCGGCGAGGGTTACCTGTTGCGATGGGTAACCTGGCAGGGCTACACACTTCGCGGTGTAGTCGGTTATGGTGCGATGTGGTGAGGTTGGGATAATGGATGATCAGTTGTTTACTTTATTGTCTTGTCTTATATTTGATTAGTCAGTACTGACCCGTGTTGTTTTGTGGTATCTGCGGTGATCCATTCGGGGATGGTGAGCAGTTGGCTTAGCAGGTATTGTTGATTACTACTGCTAGGATTGGAGGGATCGAGTCATCACGCCACTGGTCTAGAGATGTAGAATCACAAGTGTTGTAATTGTACTTTATTTTAGAGACTTTGAATAGAATGACTTTGTGACAGATATTTTAATAATATAATATTGTTCTTGTATGGTCTAATTTGATCTACTTCCTCGGGAAACCGAGATGGTGACACCGTCATACATTGGAATGGTCCTTGGTAAGGCGTTCTGGTGTGCGGGGGTGTTACAGTAAATCCTTCTTTTATTTATTGTTCTTTATTTTTTGTAATCATAATGTAAGGTTTATGTCGAAAGTATTTCTAAAACCGATTTATAAAACCATGCTTTAAATCCTTTTTTACGAATTACCAGAGGATGACCATCGAGAAAGGACACAGCACCTGCGGCGCCTCTTCGTGAGGCTGCCGCAGTTCCTACTTCCTTTCTTCTTCCTTCGTCTTTTGTCAATTCGTCTCTTTTATTTCGTTTGTTCTTTGATTCTTTAACATAATGATCTGAACATAATAATTTAACATATTGTTTATCATCATTAGTATTAAAATTCGTCAATAAATCCTAACTTAAATCCCTTATAATTCATATTTGCGGGTTTTCGTCATCAAAGTCAAATTCGGGTTTTAAAGATTTGATCCATTAATATTGGGTCTCTGGAATTCGTCGTTGATATATTTTTCACCTTTTGTTCATCGCCACCAACATTAATCCATCATTAATAACCTGTTTAACCTAATTAATTTGTTTAGTTTGTTAATTTGTAATTAATTAAATTTATTAATCTTGTAAATATTCGTTCTAATTAGTTTTCATCCATATTTATTGTTTTTATGACCCTCAATCACATGTAATAACCTGCTAATCACTTTCATCCGAGTCAATTATTATTAATCAAGCTTTAAAATCACCAATGAATATTAACGATTTGCAATTCCGGTTTCATAGCCAGAACTGAGCCAAGGAACGGACGCAGCAAGTGCTGCGCCTCTTCCAAGGGACGCAGCTCTGCTGCGCCTGTTCCTAGTTGATTTCTGTCCCTGAACTCCCATGTTGCTTTGACCTAGCTATTAATTACGTATTAATTTACTACTACTCGTATTATCACCCTAATTTCTGTTCGTTATTTGTTTATTCTTTCTCAAATTATCCGTTTTAAAAGTATTTTCGACATAAATCACTTAATCCAATGTAATTTTCTATTATTGTATTTATTATTGTATTTCTTTATTATCACTTGTATGCCTTCACATGTAATCAACCTAAATCCCTAATTCGGCCGAATTGTATACTTAAATTACGTGTTCACCGACTTAGTCTAATTCTTCACATGTTAGGATTAAAACGTTGGATGTTGCATTGCATGCATATAATCGATAATATATTGAGTATAGACGATTTTCCCTAATCATTAGTAGAGGCCGCTAACGAGGCGGGCGAGATTAGGTGTTCGATCAAAAGAACTTCCTAATACGTACCCTCACCCCTTACTCCAGATCTCTGTGAACATCCGTGTTCATTGGCATCCACGAGAGTCATTCTAGGCATAGAATGCTAAGGGTAACGAGTTCTTGGTGTTCATGTCACTACTTTGTGTCTTTACATGGCACGAGGTATTCGAACGGTTTCCAATTTTCCACAATAAATTGGTGGCGACTCCACAAATGAAAACGCTTGTTTCCCAAGCGCCCCCGTAGGCCCACGTCCACATATTCAACTAAGCTAAGTAACCCAGTTACTTTCTCAGATGAGGATTTGCCTCCCTTCGGCGCCAGTCACAACATAGCTCTATACATCACCGTCATATGCTTAAATAAAAATGTGCCAATGACTTTGGTAGATGATGGCTTTGCAGTCAATGTCATACCATTGAAAACAACCTATAAATTGGCATGAAAGAATCGGGTTGGATTTTTACCAACCAAGGTGTTCGCGCGTACGATGGAACACGACGTAAAGTGGTAGGGCTAGTCAATCTCACCATAGCTACAAGACCAATTGAGCGAAAGGTTAACTTTCAAATAGTGGATATCGAAGCATCATTCAACATACTTCTGGGAAGGCCTTGGATTCACGCTTCCAAAGCAGTAGCATCCACCTTGCACCAGAAAATCAAGATCCCACTAGATGGCAAAGTAGTATCAATCACTTCGTCACCTATCAAGGCAGTGATTGAGAAGATGTCAAGCAACCGAGTAGTTACAGATCCAGTATATGAGCTTGGGGGCTTCCATAGCATAAACCTTATAGAAAGTGAACTGGCACCTCTATACTTCGATCTATACTCCAATTTAGTGGTCAACCACATACTCAAGTCTCACGAATACTTCCCGGGAATGCCACTGAATCCTGCCCAGAAGATTACCTTTGCACCTTACAAAGAAGGAAACTCTCAAAGGATACCATTAGTGTTGGGATACAAGCCCGCGAAAGAAGAAGCTCTAGAAATGCTCACTCAGTTTCAAAACCGTAAGAACGTGGGAATCCAAATGCGACCCTATCTCCCCACCCTAAACGGATACTTCGTTAGAGAAGGGAGTCAGGAATACTTTCATGGGTTTCACGAACCATGGCACTATAAAGGAACACAACTAGCTGGAATCGAGATCTTTAACGATTGCTACTTCATTCCTTCAGAAACGGTTCCTACCGTCAAGACTCGTCAAACACCTTGTTTAGATGAACAAGCTGGCAGTCTTTTGTTTGGAGAGGACCGATTTGTTAGAGCTGCACAGGACGAGATCATTACCATGATACTTCAGGATGACCACTTCAATCCTACAACGTTAATCACCGAAACCAGTTCAAATCAGCAAAATGGATGGAGAAAGTCGATCAAGTGGACAAACAACCAAGGAAAGCTCTTTAAGGTCACCACCGGAGAAGGAGAGATGTTCAAAGGAGAACCCGAAGACAACGAATTCGAGTCAGAGTCGGAGTCGGAGTCGGAGTCAGAATCAGAGTCTGAGTCTAGAGAAGTCCCAGAGAGTCTCCTCCTGTCGTCACTCCCAACCCACTTGTTTCTCATAGCATAGCGTCAAGTAATAACAGTAGCTTGGGAAATGTCCCAGCAGCTATTCCTTTACCGCCACTGACTACAGAATAGATTGCTTCTTTGTTTCAACTTTTCAAAATTTAATATGAATAAATCAGATTCTGCTTACTCTTTGTGTTATTCTAAATCCAATTCTATTTACGATGATAATGAGGATGATCCTGACCAAGACTCAATCGAATTACCCCGCTACATAGCTAAAGAAATATTAAAAGAGGGGTAAGGGGCACCAGTTATAGAGAACACTGAATCCATCAATGTATGAACTAAACTAGAACCCCAAGAACTTAGGATATGGACGACCTTAAGCCCAACCGAAAGGGCCAATTTCATAGACCTACTACATGAGTTCAAAGACGTTTTCGCTTGGTCCTACAAAGACATGCCGGGGATAGACATGGATATTGCAGAACACGGAATTCTAATTAAACTAGGTTTCAAACCTGTAAAGCAGAAACTCCGTCGAATGAGGACAGAATGGGCTCTTAAAATCAAAGAAAAAGTCGATAAACAACTCAAAGCCGGGTTCATCAAAGTTTCCAAGTATTCAGACTGGGTGGCTAACATAGTACCCGTGCCCAAAAAGGATGGGCGAATCCGAGTTTGTGTTGATTTCCGAGACTTAAACAAATCAAGTTCCAAAGACGATTTCCCTTTACCACACATCGACATATTGGTAGAAAATACAGCAGACCACGCGTTGTTGTCCTTCATGGACGGATATGCAGGATATAATCAGATCAAGATGGCCATATAAGACATGCATAAGACTACCTTTGTCACTCAATGGGGCACCTATTGCTATACTGTTATGCCATTCAGGCTAATCAATGCTGGGGCTATCACATTGCTACATGACATGATGCATAAAGAGGTAGAAGTGTACGTCGACGATATGATTGTCAAGTCCAAGGATAGGAAGGGGCACATTGACAACCTTCGTAAGTTCTTCCTGAGATTGCGAAAATACAACATGAGGCTCAATCGTCAGAAGTGCGCATTCGGGGTAACATCAGGCAAACTTCTGGGATATGTCGTCAGTCAAAGAGGAATAGAAATCGATCCATCCAAAATCAAAGCTCTAATTGAAATGCCACAACCTTAGACAGAGAAGGAGGTTAGGGGATTCCTAGGCAGGGTGCAATATATAAGTCGATTTATATCGAAACTTACTGTGATCTGCGAACCCATTTTCAAAAAGCTCAAGAAAACAGATCACACAATATGGGACAATGACTGTGATCGGAGCCATTTGGTGTTCACAATTAAGCATATGTGGTCGTTGGTCAATGGTCGATACAAAACACAATTTATACTTCACAAACAACTCTACAATTAGTAAAGAGGCAAGTAAAGGTCGGATCCCAAGGGACGGGTATTGAAATGAAGATTCTATTGTAACTAGTGGTGTCTAGGGGTGTCACAAATTGGGTTGATGTAGAAGGTTACTAAACTAAAATAGCAATGAAAATAAACTAACAAGATAAATAAAATAAGGGGTGTAAACAATAGATTAAAAGCACTAGGGTGTCATGGGTTCATAGGGGAATCATGGGATATGATCATACAAACATGTTCTCAAATTATAAGCAAGCAATTATTGTTGTGATGGATTGAGTTGGGTTATATCTTACAATCCTAGGAAAGTTTGGGTCCCGGAGCCGAATCTCTTGGATTGTACAACACCTACAAGTCGACTTAATCTTCCCTACTTAACACATGCATGGTCTAACAAGACTCGAGTTGGGTTATGTCTTACAAGTCAAGTTGAAAGGATAGAAGATGATAGTAAATGCAAGGATTCATAGGCTTAGCATTTCATCAAATATAACATGTGCATGTATTAAGATCAAAACAAGCAAGCAAATAAGATATGAAAGCATATTAATTTAAGCATGAATCATTCCCCATGTTGGTTTCCCTAATCACCCATTAAACCCTAGCTAAGAGACTACTCACTCATTATCATATTGATCATGCTAGAAAGGTTGTCAATCATACTAACATAATGAAACATGATGAATAAATAAAAGTAATTAGCAATAATTAAAAAGGGATTAAGAGATTATACCTACTAATGATTCCAATAATAAAGCAAGAATAATAGAAGTACTTGAATCTTAGATTGAGAGGTTGTCAATCTCCCAATAATAACCCAAATAATCTTCAATTACCCAAAATAAAGTAAGAACAAGAGAGAGATTAAAGAACTAAAACTTGGATTAAAACTTGATTAATATTTGATTACAATATTGAAGAGAGATTTGATTGATATTAACTACTCTAATTATTGATAAGAAGAACATGCCCCTCTAATTAGACTAATGGGGTATTTATAGTGAAAATTAGGGAGGATGCATTAGGGTTAACTAAGGGCTAAACTAGTAATTACACTTTTAAGTTGAGCAAGGAGCCTCCGGGATTATTCGAGAGAAGGGCTTCTCCATTTCGTAGCTTGAAGGACGAAATCGTGTCTTTGTCTTTGTGATCCGTGCGGGCCGGGAGTCGGGACGGCCGGATCTGGGATGGACGATCCGAGCGGATCAAGGAACAAGACGCTCGGATCGGGCATGGGAATCCGAGCGGATTCCTGGTGAGGACGCTCGGACGGGCGAGGACGGACGGATTCTCTACAATCCGTTCGGATTGTAGTTCAAAGAACTTTCCTTCTTCTTTTTCTTCCCTTTTCTTCATGAATTCCTTGGGGATTTCCTTGGGGACTCAAGGATCCTTTTCTCAACAATGCTCTTCTACTATGCTATGTACAAAGGCCTTCTAGTCTTGTCTCTCCTTGATGCTTGGTCATTGAATATGATCAATTTAGCCTTGTTTTGCCATGAAAATGCAAGATTCTTACTCCTTTCTACCAAGGGATCAAAATCTCAAAGAATATGCAAAACAAAGAACTAAAGATAAGAAATGACCCAAATAGGCACTAAAAAGCATGGAAACAATGGTAATTCGGGGCTAAATATGCGCCAATTATGGTCGCATCAAATATCCCCAAACCGAACCTTTGCTCGTCCCGAGTAAAGAGGTGACAAAGACTAGGACCAAAACTAACCTAACCTAATAATAATAGCCGATATGAGACAATTAGCGGGTCTCACTCCGCCCCTTCAACTCACAACAAGACAACCATGAGGTAGGATGCCTTCTTGCAAGGCAAGGTGGGTCTTGCCAAAATGGCGACACATCCAAACATTAAAGCACACAAAAACACATAATGGATGCATCTACAAAAAGAATAGCCACTTTCCTCATCTAAGTGGCGGAAATTATCTACAAGGGAAGCAATTCAAGGGTACACACTCCTTCATAGATGCAATTTCTTCAAACTACTAAGCCTAGAAGGATACCAATAAATCACCTCCAAAAGGTGTCAAGCTAGGGTACCTTTGTCCTCAATCGTTAAATGCTTTTGTCAAGAGTAGACTCCCTATGGTGTTAGAAACACTGGAGGATCGCGGAATTCCCCCTCTTGCCTAGACAAGAAGAAGGGTCGTCCCCTCTCTACCATGCACAAAAATGGATATGATGGATAAAGGGATCAATAGATATTGAGTTTCATTTTGGGAGTTTGCTTTTGTTTTGTTGTTTTTCCCCCCAATTTCTTGTGGCATATAACTTTTTGAGAACACTTTCTTTTTGCCATTTCTTTTTGATTTTTGGCTTTTCAATACTTGACAACTTTTTGCATTTCTTTTTGAACATTTTCAAAGTCACCCCAATTAGTAACGAGGGTGCCTTGTATTTGAAGCTTTTAGGAGTCTATTTTTGCTCCTCTTTTCATTTGATGCATTTTTTTTGCAAACTTTCTTTCACTTTTCATTTCGTTGAACTCAAATTGATTTCTTTTTGTTTTGTGCCCATTCCCTTTGATGACAAAAATGTGGTAGAACATGGATGAATGATGGAAGTATGCACGGTTTCAAGGGTCACCTTGGAATAAACGGTAGCCAAGGAGTTATCACACCACAAGGTACTCTTGACTCGGCCTTAATCCATGGGTCAAAGGATACTAGCATGACACATCCTAGGGTGTTTTACAAGCATTCTAACAAGCAAAGTCTTAAGAAGAAAAAGCATCTACTAGGGCCTATTTACACTTGTCAAGCTTCCCAAATAGACGGTTTCGCAAAATTTTTCTAACATGCAACTACATGCCATGATGCAACTAACATATATACATCCTAATGCATATGATTCTACCAACTAATATGCCAAATAAACTAGATGCAATCCTAAGTTCACATTGTTTTTACCGCATCAATCAAAATAAAGCCACATAGTCATTAACATAAAGAGGAAAAAGGAGATTGGAAAGATCATACCATGCGGTCTTCAATATCCTCATGTCTCGGATGTGGCGTAGTCAATCAAAGTGAACAAGGATGAACAAACACAATCTATACAAGG
This sequence comes from Silene latifolia, assembly GCF_048544455.1. NCBI lineage: Eukaryota > Viridiplantae > Streptophyta > Magnoliopsida > Caryophyllales > Caryophyllaceae > Silene > Silene latifolia. Next base: position 136,193,663 of record NC_133526.1, read on the forward strand.
GAAATGAACTTGTTTTTGGTTTTTTCAATTTTTAAATTTTTATGATTTTTGAAATTTTTTCAATTTTTATGGTTTTTGAATAAGAGTTAAGTGTTAGAATTCCCATCCCCACACTAATATGGGCATTGTCCTCAATGGCCAAAATGATGGAAATTATGCAAAGATGATGCATGATTTTCTATACTAAATGCAATTCTACACTAAGCTATACTACATGATGCATGGTTTTTGTTATGACGGAGAGGATAATTTAAATTACCTCCCGTTGCGTATGCATTAACTTCCCCAAACCAAGTAAGACACTATTGCTAATGTCAAAGCATGGGGGAGTTCATGCACATGCTATGCTATGCATGAGACTAGATTGTCATTTTGGATTTTTCAAAAGTGGGAACAATAAAAGAACACCTCAAAGGAACCGAGGTGTGAGTCCTTTGATGTTGCTAGGACTAAACCAACAATGATCAAAATGAAATAAAATACAAAGAGATATAGACAAACGGTGGGAGAGTAGGAATCTCCAAGGCTAGTCTTCCATCATGCTACTATCACCATCACTTCCCTCATGAGAAGTGGTCACATTGCCACTTTCCTTGGCACTTTCTTCTTTGCTTTCCTCATCACTATCTTCCTCATCATTATCTTCACCATCTCTTTCTTCATCTCCACTTGCTTCTTCCTCAATGTTATCATCAAATTCCTCATCATTTCCAACAACCTCATTGTCTTCCACCAAGTCCCTAGATGCACCCGGAAATAAGGCTTCTCTATCCGCCCAACTAGGCAAAGGACAAGATGGATCAAGGAGTCCTTGCCTAGCTAGATGTAGGAGGGGAAGATATTGAGCCAAGTATGCATTCTTCCGATCTTCATAAGCTTGCTTGTGCATGGCTTGCATTAGAAGAGTGACATAATCTTTTCCAATTTCAACTCCTTGCGGTTTGAACTCTTCATAATCATAGGGGTAAGGTGGTATAACAATGGAAGAGGAGGGAGTTTCATGATCACCCTTTTGTTGTTGAATGATGTACTCGGCTTCCTTGGATAGGGGAAGTAAATAGTTGGTCCGGTGGACACTAAGACGGCAAATCTTTGCGGGTAGGGTGAATGATCGAGCCTCACTTGTAAGCCACCCATACTTGGTATCAAGGGGATTGTGAGCAACCCACTTAAACTTGTTAATCAAGGTGGACATATCAATAAGATGGCCACCATCCTTAGCCTTGTACTTGCTATCCTTATTGAAATTAGGATCAAAGTGCTTGGCTAGGACCGTGACAAGGCCGCCATTAACAATTACGGTTTGACCCTTCTTCCCACTATCTACATGGAGCCATCTATCAACCAATAGCCTCAAAGAATTGTAAGGCTTGGTGTGAATTCTTCCAATATTCAAAGTTGATTCAAGGAGAATAAAATCGAGTCCCGTGAAATGATTGGTGTCTTTCCTAGCAATTATGGTATTTCCCACAATTTTGTGCCATATTCTTATGCCCGGATGATGGACCAAAAGAGCACGACAAGCTTTAAAATCTACAAATTGCTTCCCGGAGATTGCCTCCCAAAGAGGCTCGGGATCATACTTCCCATATTGCTTATAAAATTTATGTTCATCGCTAAGACCCAAAATTTCACCCAATTCCGGAAAGGTAATGCGTCTACTAGTGTTAGCTAGACGAAACTCAATATTTTCCCTATTCTCAACTTTTGTCACTTTTAAAGAACTTAAGAATTCCAAGACAAGGGAGGGGTATGTTACTTCCTTCATTTCAAACAATTTCTTTAAACCCATGGCATTGAAAAAGACTCTTGTTTGTTCAAGAACACCCAACTTCTCTAAAGCATCTTGGCATATGAATTTGGTGGATTGAATTTGTTTCATAGCAAACTTGACAAATGTATTTCTATGGGAATCGGAAATGAATGTTACCTCCGGGTAATGCAAGAGTTGATTAATTACCGGAGTAGAGGGTGATGCTTCCATAGAAATTTGTTGAGGTGGTTGCACTTCCAAGCTTGGTGTTGATACCACCATTGCCAAAGCTTTCTTCATTTGTAGAGCTTTTTGCCTTTGAGAGAGAGTTGTAGTCTTTGGTGCCTTTGCTTTTGCTTTTGTTGCTCCCTTCGTTCTTGCCATTTGATGAGCTAACCAAGAAAAAGATCAAAAATCTTCAATTTGTAGAATGCCCAAATCGATTTTGAAAGTGAAAGGCTTTGCCTTTATGAGAACAAAAATCAATTCGAAGGTGAAGATTTTGTGCTTGGTTTTGATTGTTAATGAAGATGGAGTGATTGATTTGTTATTTGAAAGATGGTTTGATTTGATTTTGGTGAGTTTTGTTGAGGGTTTTTGTTTTTGAGATGGAGAGGATGAGGGTTTTGATGTTATGGGTAGTGTTTATGAGTGAATGAATGAATGAATGAAGGTGGGGTGGGTATTTAAAGAACTCGACAATATTAGGACGCAGGGACAATCCGTGCGGATTAGGCGCAATCCGCTCGGATTCTTCAGCTTCAAATTTTCAAAAATCCCGCCTAGAGACGGGCGGATTCTGGGGAATCTGCTCGGATTCTTCTGAGATGAGACGGGCGGATTTCTTGCAGGACGGACGGATTCTTGTCCAGAGATTTTTCTTTGTTTTTCTTCAGCTGCAAGACGGGCGGATTGTCCACAAGACGGACAGATTCTCGGGAGACGGCGTCTTTCCGTAAATCCGCTCGATTCTTCAACATCAAGAATTTGCGTTTTCAGCTCAGCCCAAGACGGGCGTCTTCTCGGCGGGACGCTCGGATCCTCTGCAGACGGACGGATTCTTAGTAATCCGCTCGGATTGGTCCTTGTGTACACGGACTCGCCCATCCGTGCACCAACGCATTCCCTTATCATTCTTTCTTTCTTTCTTTCAAATCTTGTGTTCTTCATTGCGGGGGCACTACTAAGGCATGAATAGCCTAGGCAATTGCCATCCCCACACTAAGGTAAAGCACTACACATCAATTAAAAGCATTAGTCCCTCCCTCACTTCTCTCTTTTCATGACAATTATTTTGATCAAAGTAAATAAAATCCAAAAATGACAAAAATGCAATACAAAAATTAAATGTAAGTTAGGGAGTTAGAAATATTTACAAGTGGTGGTTTAGGGAGGACTCCACCAAACTCTCATTCTTGATGAGATGTCAAGGGGGCATGTTCAAGGTGTTGTTGATGTTGCTCAACACCTCGAAGAAGTAATTAAACGCTTGTTCATTGTTGTGGTAGAGGTCCTCAATAGACCGTGGCCCTTGTTGTTGATCATGATCGATGGCATGCCCAATGTAGGGATTAAAGATCCCTTCAAATTCGTCGTCCCAAAGACCACAAACTTCATTGAGTTGATCATTGAAAATCTCTTGCTTGGATGGAGACAACTCTCCCAATTTCTTCTCTTGGCCAATGAGGCCATCATCTTCTTCCTTGGTTGATTTTGATGAGCTTTGCAAGCTCTCCTTTTCACAATTCACTTGCTCTTTGAATGGAGCATCTTCGACTTTCTTCCTCCATTGGAGTTCCGATTTCTTCTTCTCATCTTTCCGGCTATAATGATCAATCATGAAACATGGCTCATGCAAACGAGGAGCTCTCATGGTCTTGTCAAGATTAAAAGTTATGCTTTCATCTCCCACTTCTAGAGTGAGCTCTCCATGTTTCACATCAATCACCGCACCCGCGGTGTGTAGGAAAGGTCTTCCTAAGATGATTGGAATGTTGGAATCTTCCTCCATATCAACAATGACAAAGTCCACCGGGATGAAAAACTTCCCAATTCGCACGGGGACATCTTCCCATATCCCTAATGGTGTCTTCGTCGATCTATCGGCCATTTGAAGAGTGATATTGGTACATTTAAGCTCTCCCATTCCCAACCTTTTACTTACCGAGTACGGCATGACACTCACACTAGCCCCTAGATCACATAAGGCTTTGTTGATCGTTGTGTCGCCAATGGTACACGGTATTGAGAAGCTTCCCGGATCCTTTAACTTTGGAGGTGAACTCCCTTGAAGAATTGCACTACTCACCTTGGTGAAGGCGATAGTCTCAAGTTTCCGGATTGACTTCTTCTTTGTGAGGATATCTTTCATGTACTTTGCATAGGCCGGAACGTGATTGATTAATTCCGTGAAAGGAATTGAGACTTCTAAGTTCTTCACAATTTCCATGAACTTTCCAAGTTGATCATCAAATTTGGGCTTGGCTTGACGACTTGGAAAAGGAAGTCTAATCACAATGGGCTCCTTTTCTTTGGCTTTGTCTTCATTTTTCTTTGAACTTTCTTCTTTTGATGATTCCCCTTCTTTGGGACCTTGCACCACAACTTCATTCTCACTAGCTCTCACAACTTCATCCTCAACTTGCTTCTTCGGTGCCTCATATCTTGTACCACTTCTCAAGTGAATGGCACTAACCGTTTCATGCCTAGGGGGATTACCTTGAGGTGGTAGTTGCCCCTTTTGTCTTTGCGAGTTTGAAGATGCTAGTTGGGTCAATTGTGTTTCCAACATCTTGGTGTGAGCTAGAATGTTGTTGATGGTGGTGTCCTTTGCTTGGCTATCCTTTTGCATTTGGGTGAAAAATTCTTGTTGATTTTTTTGCATTTGAATGACCGCTTTTTGGACATCAAAACTTTGGTCATTGTGGTGATTGTATGGATTTTGATTTTGGTAGCCTTGGTTTTGATTGAAAAAGGGTCTTTGATTTTGATTTCTCATGGGTGGTGGAGTGTATGTAGTTTGAGGGTTTTGGACATTTTGGCTCTTGTATGAGAGATTTGGATGGAACTTGGTGTTTTCATTGTAAAAATTTGAATAAGGGGTGCCACTTTTGTAAGCTTGGAAAGCATTGACTTGCTCGGTTGTTCCCCTACATTCACTTGAGTCATGACCCAAGGTTCCACAATTCTCACATATCCCGCTTGGGATTGATGAGGATGCCGTCATGGCATTGACATGATGCTTTGATGATTTTGAGCTTTCCTCAAGTCTAGCCATAGCTTGTTCAAACTTCAAGTTGATTGTGTCAATGTGAGCACTAAGTTGAGCACCCAATTGAGTAACGTTGTCCACTTCATACTTTCCTCCTCTAGTAGCCTTGCGAGGCCTACTATATTGCGAATTATGGACCGCCATTTCCTCAATCTTGTTCCATGTTTGATTGTCATCAACTTCGGTGAACATTCCATTTGATCCCATATTGAGAATGTTCCTTGAATCTTCATATAAACCATTCCAAAATTGTTGCACTTAAAACCATTCGCTAAGTCCATGGTGAGGACATGAGCGACAAATACCTTTGAACCGCTCCCAAGCTTCATACAAAGACTCTTCATCCCTTTGCTTAAAACCCGTAATTTGAGCTCTTAGCATATTAGTCTTTTCCGGTGGGTAGAAATTTTTGTAGAAAGCTAGAGCTAGCTTCTTCCAAGAATCTATTCCAAGGGTGGCCTTATCAAGGCCCTTCAACCATTGCTTTGCGGTGCCGATTAACGAAAAAGGAAATAAGACCCATCTTATTTGGTCTTGAGTCACGCCCGTTTGAGAGATAGCTTCACAATAATCACAAAATGTTTCCATATGAGAATGAGGGTCCTCACTAGGCATTCCCCCGAATTGGCTCCTCTCAACTAGTTGGATGAAGGCGGACTTGGCAATAAAGTTTCCGGTAAGATGTTGTGGGGTAGGAGTACCATTTGGTAAATCCTCCTCGGTGGGTATAGAGTTTGACGAGAATTTAGGCATTGTAGGTGGATTTTGTGTGGTATTGTTTAATGGGTTCTCTTCTCCTTCTATTGCGAAAGGATTGACAAACTCACTAGTGGGTTGAACAACTTCACCAACACCTCCCAAATTCCTCCTAACAAGTCTCCTATTATTCGTCAAGGTTCTTTCGATTTCACGGTCAAAAGGTAACAAATCTCTTTGTAACCTTCTAGACATGCAAAATATCAAACAACTAGAAAACAATTAGAGCAAACCTTGAGGAGTTTTACTTCCCCAAGGTGAAAAAGACACAACTAAAAACAATAAAAGAAATCTTAAATCAATTAAACACCGTCCCCGGCAACGGCGCCATTTTTGATCGGAGCCATTTGGTGTTCACAATTAAGCATATGTGGTCGTTGGTCAATGGTCGATACAAAACACAATTTATACTTCACAAACAACTCTACAATTAGTAAAGAGGCAAGTAAAGGTCGGATCCCAAGGGACGGGTATTGAAATGAAGATTCTATTGTAACTAGTGGTGTCTAGGGGTGTCACAAATTGGGTTGATGTAGAAGGTTACTAAACTAAAATAGCAATGAAAATAAACTAACAAGATAAATAAAATAAGGGGTGTAAACAATAGATTAAAAGCACTAGGGTGTCATGGGTTCATAGGGGAATCATGGGATATGATCATACAAACATGTTCTCAAATTATAAGCAAGCAATTATTGTTGTGATGGATTGAGTTGGGTTATATCTTACAATCCTAGGAAAGTTTGGGTCCTGGAGCCGAATCTCTTGGATTGTACAACACCTACAAGTCGACTTAATCTTCCCTACTTAACACATGCATGGTCTAACAAGACTCGAGTTGGGTTATGTCTTACAAGTCAAGTTGAAAGGATAGAAGATGATAGTAAATGCAAGGATTCATAGGCTTAGCATTTCATCAAATATAACATGTGCATGTATTAAGATCAAAACAAGCAAGCAAATAAGATATGAAAGCATATTAATTTAAGCATGAATCATTCCCCATGTTGGTTTCCCCTAATCACCCATTAAACCCTAGCTAAGAGACTACTCACTCATTATCATATTGATCATGCTAGAAAGGTTGTCAATCATACTAACATAATGAAACATGATGAATAAATGAAAGTAATTAGCAATAATTAAAAAGGGATTAAGAGATTATACCTACTAATGATTCCAATAATAAAGCAAGAATAATAGAAGTACTTGAATCTTAGATTGAGAGGTTGTCAATCTCCCAATAATAACCCAAATAATCTTCAATTACCCAAAATAAAGTAAGAACAAGAGAGAGATTAAAGAACTAAAACTTGGATTAAAACTTGATTAATATTTGATTACAATATTGAAGAGAGATTTGATTGATATTAACTACTCTAATTATTGATAAGAAGAACATGCCCCTCTAATTAGACTAATGGGGTATTTATAGTGAAAATTAGGGAGGATGCATTAGGGTTAACTAAGGGCTAAACTAGTAATTACACTTTTTAAGTTGAGCAAGGAGCCTCCGGGATTATTCGAGAGAAGGGCTTCTCCATTTCGTAGCTTGAAGGACGAAACTGTGCTGTGCTGTGATCCGTGCGGCTGGGAGTCGGGACGGCCGGATCTGGGATGGACGATCCGAGCGGATCAAGGAACAAGACGCTCGGACTGGGCATGGGGAATCCGAGCGGATTCCTGGTGAGGACGCTTGGACTGGCGAGGACGGACGGATTCTCTACAATCCGTTCGGATTGTAGTTCAGCAACTTTCCTTCTTCTTTTTCTTCCCTTTTCTTCATGAATTCCTTGGGGATTTCCTTGGGGACTCAAGGATCCTTTTCTCAACAATGCTCTTCTACTATGCTATGTACAAAGGCCTTCTAGTCTTGTCTCTCCTTGATGCTTGGTCATTGAATATGATCAATTTAGCCTTGTTTTGCCATGAAAATGCAAGATTCTTACTCCTTTCCTACCAAGGGATCAAAATCTCAAAGAATATGCAAAACAAAGAACTAAAGATAAGAAATGACCCAAATAGGCACTAAAAAGCATAGAAACAATGGTAATTCGGGGGCTAAATATGCGCCAATTATGGTCGCATCAGACTGTCAAAAGGCGTTTGACAGAATCAAGGAGATACTAGCCAAGCCACCAGTGCTCATGCCTCCTCAACGAGATAAACCTCTTGGTTTATATCTCATATTAATTGAAATAGCCATGGGAGCTATACTAGCACAAACTGTAGGAAAAGAAGAAAAAGCTATCTACTACCTAAGTAAGAAGTTCTTGGAGTATGAATGCAAGTACACACCTCTCGAAAAGACATGCCTTGCTCTTGTGTGGGCAACGAAGAAACTACGCCACTACATGCTTAGTTACTCTGTCAAGGTGTATTCCAAAATGGATTTTGTCAAATACCTCTTCGAAAAACCCGTCCTCAACAAACGCTTGGCAAGATGGACCTTAATGCTCTCAGAGTTCGATCTCAAATACGTACCTCTGAAGATTATAAAGGGGCGTGCCGTTGCCGAGTTCTTCGCAGATAATCCCATCAATGACACCCAAGCAGTAGACACGTGGTCATTTCCAGATGAGGATATACTACAAACCAACGTAGATTCTTAGGACCTTTATTTTGATGGAGCATCGAATATAAGAGGATTTGGAATAGGAGTATTGCTCATTTCTCCTGAAGGTGAGCATACGCCACTCGATGTCAAACTCGACTTGGAGGTGACAAATAACGCAGCAGAATATGAAGCTTGCCTCATAGGGCTACAAGCAGTAGTAAGTTTAGGCATCAAAAATCTTCGAGTTCACGGAGACTCATCCTTGATCATCAACCAAATTACTGGATCTTGGAAAATTTGAAGTGAAAGTCTAGCACCCTATCAGGCTAGGATAGATCAAGTTGCTCAATTCTTTGATCAGGTCAGTTATCTACACCTACCTCGTGAAGAAAATCAGTTTGCAGACGCTCTAGCAAAACTTGCATCTCTGATTAACATGCCAGACGACATGGTAGAAATGCCTTTATGCATCGAATGACGATCAGAACCAGCCTATGTACACCAAATTACAGATGGTACATATCCGCCAGATATGGATAAGAGAGGACAACGTGCCATACGCCTACTAGCCTCTCAATATCTCCTTATGCAAGGATAATTATACAAAAGAACACCTCTTACTGTAGTCTTACGTTGCCTTGATCATTCACAGGCACGAAACGTGATGGAAGAAGTTCATGATGGAGAGTGTGGCCCTCACATGAGTGGGCCAATGATGGCAAAGAAAATCACGCGTCTGGGATATTATTGGACCACGATGGAATCTGATTGTATCAAGTATGTCAAACATTGCCATAACTGCCAAATCTTTGGGAATGTGCAACATGTCCCTCCTTCACTACTCTACACCATGACATCTTCTTGGCCATTTTCTGCTTAGGGAATCGACATCATCGGAAAGTTTACTCCAGCTGGAACATGAGGCCACTGTTTCATCTTGGTAGCCATCGACTATTTTACTAAATGGGTCAAAGCGGCATCTTTCACTAGTCTCACAGCCAAAAACGTGGCAAAGTTTATACAAACTAATATCATCTGTCGATATGGTTGCCCACATGAGATCATCAGTGACAATGGATCATATTTCCAGGCTGAGACTGAACAATTGCTAGCCAAATACAAGATCAAACACCACCATTCCTCGCCATACAGACCACAAACTAATGGCGCGATAGAGGCAGCTAACAAGAATGTCATCAGAATCCTCAAGAAAATGATCGACAATTATCGCGATTGGCCCAGTAAGATACCATTCACATTATGGGGTTATCACACATCAGTTAGAATGCCCACTGGGGCTACTCCTTTCTATTTAATTTACGGCATAGAAGCTGTACAACCAGTTGAGCTAGAAATCCCGTCCTTACGCATTCTGCTCGAAAGCAAAATTTCAGAAGCTGATTGGAAGAGAGATAGATATGAAGAACTCATCCTCTTGGATGAACGAAGATTGCGCGCATTGCATAATGTGCAAACATATCAGGCACGTATCAAACGAGCCTTCAACAAAAGGGTTAAGCCTTGAAACATCAAAGAAGGAGACTTAGTCCTCAAATCAGTTAGAGCTCTTCTACCTGTCGATCCACGAGTAAAGTTCAAAACCAACTGGGCCGGACCATTCTTAGTCAAGTCCATACTCTCAGGGGGTGCGGTTAGGATCACAGACCTAGATGGGAATAAATTTGCTAATCCAACTAACCGCGACCAACTGAAACGATATTATGCTTAGGGTAGGACAAGACACGCACCTCGCGTAACACCCACGTGCCGCTCATGCGACACGAAATAAAAACGGCCCTTAGCCCTCTGAAATAAAGCTTATGTCACCTTGCTCTTGAATTTTGACAATTCGTCATCCTCATATCATCAAATAAATTGAGTTGTATTTTAGGAGTAAGTAAATCTCATGCTTATTTTCTAGTTCGTTACAAGCTCTTGCTTAGAACATTTATTCTTTTACATTTACTCGAACTACGCACAAGGGTTTGATTTCATTTTTTTAATGAATACGTAGGCAATCCTTCACAGGATACAACCCATTATTTTAAAATGTAAATAGAAGGACATTTACATTTGCATTTGAGATACGACAAGAATAATGAAAAGAAAATACAATAGTTTCATAACTAATTAATCTTTTATTAATTTGCCTCATAAGTAATAATAATACGCCACATAATATAAAATGCTAAAAACAAATGCTAGGCTAAGATTCTAAAAACCCCGCCATTTATTACAAAATAATAATAATAATAAATAATGCTACGACTTAGGCTACTCTTCCATCTTCCCTTTGCCTTTGTAATTTTTATCATACTTCTTGTCTCGACCACGAGTCGGGCGCTCCTGCGCTATCTCTGACCTAATCACCATAGGTCTCTCCCGCGGTCTAGGCTTACCATTTCGATCCACCACCATCTCTACGGCAGGAGCAGTCCTCGGTTTCTTCGACAGATGAACGACTCGGTCAGATACTTCTGGTTCTATTTCGCTACCTCACGAATCTTGTAGTCAACAGGCTCGCGCTTCCTCAATTTCTCGCGCTCCTCGGGAGTAGTAGCCTTCCTCCATTGCAAGTATGAATCCGATACCCATAAAGAACCAACCGGAGACAGTATGAACCACATGTTCCTCTGAGCCCACTTGAGGGCCCACTCTCGACGAATCTCGGTAGTATGTGCCAATGCAGTCTGAGGAACGGTGTCAAGCTTAGGAATCTTCTGCTTAAGGCCCACTTGCCTCATCAATCTCTCCGGGAAGATGCATATCATGAATTCCAAGCCAGGAATGCGAATTACCGAGTAAGATCTAAAGATGAAACTCCAGTGACTGACCTGAGATGCCACCATGGCACAATCCATCGGATCAAACGACCACCTTCATTCTTCAACTTGTTCTCCCAATAATTGAAAACTTGAGTGAAGTCCACCATATAGAGCCTGGTTCTCATCGCAATTGACCGAGCATGATATCCTGGCACGTTAACTGGGGGCTCGATCAACCGCAAACACTCCATGAGCCAAACCTACAAGGAAGACGGGAATTAATGACCAACCAAAAAAAAAACGAAAAAAAAAAGAATAAAAAAAGAAGAAAGAAAACGGTTGGCATTGTACAAAAAGAGATAAAGGAGGTTCTTACCTGCAAAATGATAGGAATTCCCAAATAAGGAAGCTCGCGGTTGGCTTTTCTATTATCCAGCCCCAAAATGATCACTCCTAAGCACAGACACGCTGGGCTCTTGCGCAGTTCCAACCGTTCAACCAATCTCAAGTAACGAGGATCCCCTCTAATTTCCTTATCAACATGCCCTTGAAGGAGATAACCATGCAGTAGACAGAACCCGAATGCCCTACGCCTCGCCACATAAGAGATAGAAGGGTCTTCCCTGCTTATGAATCGGTCAATGACGTCAAACATACGGACTCCTTTTGAGGTCACAAGGCGATCAACCTCCGCTTTAGTCGTCCAAGCAAATCTCTAAATTTACTTTTGTACCCTTGAGAGCTAGAGGGTATGGCAGGCGCATTTTCTGGATCCCACCCTCCAATTGCAGCAATTTCCTCAGGGAAAGGACAGATATCGCCTCCAGGAAAGGAAAAAACATGAAAATTAGGGTCCCAATATTCAAGACAAGCATCCAAGAAAGGTTTCACAACCTTCACCAATGTGATACTCAAGATTGATCCCAAATTAAAAGCACCCATGCCATGCTTCTCAACGTTTGTAAACTCATTTGTCCACTCTTTGAGACGGTTTTCAAAGGCATACATAATTTTTGAATTTTTCTCTGAAAATAGGAGAGCTTTTGTGAAATAGACGGAAGAGAGATGGAGGAATTATGTGAATAAAAGCTTCCTCGACGTCTCTATTTATACTAAAAGCTATTTCCTAATTTCCGTCAGAACTGACCAACTGAGGAAATGGCGCAGCACCTGCTGCGCCTTATCGAAGAGTCGCAGCTCTTACTGCGCCTCTTCCCCAGAGGGATTTCTGTGATTTTCCGCTTTGGATCATTCCTAATTTATTTTGGCTATAATTTCCTATTCCTATAGGTTATTATTTTGGTAATTCCGTCAAATTACCAACTTTTATGTTTCCAAATCCTTGTCGGGTTCGCTTCTCGAGACAAGATCGACATTTTTCGCCACACAAGCACATTTACCCATTTTATTTTATTTTGTTTTTTTGGGGGGATCATTTCACTCCCCGTTTCACATTACATTTCAAACATACACGTTTCTTTTTAAGTTTTTTTAGGGGGTAGCCCTCCCTACCGTCCGGTCATTTTTGGGCAATTTTTTCGCACTCGCTCATTTCTGGGCAATTTTTCGATTTTTTTAGGTCTATTTCTCATTTCGCGCTAATTTAAGCCATGTATAGTACGTGTTTTACGTGCAATTCTATGTTATTTTCGGCAGCATGACGACGTAAACCGTCATCTACCAAAATTGTTTCTAAGCTAACCTGCAGGAACAAACAGATAACCCAGCAGCAAAGGCACTCAGGCCATCATATATACAACCAAAATGCTATATGTACATCAGACTGGGGTCTTTCGCCCAAAACAAGTCCGAAAAATCCAAAATTGAGGTCCAAATGTGCAAGTATATACAATACAGTCAACAACAAAAGAGACGAAAACAAAGACAGCTACTCCTGCTCGCCACCTCGCTCGGCGAACCTCGCCTCGAGAGCAGCAATCTCGGCGTCCCTGACCTCCGGCTCCCTCAACAAGCGAGTTGTCTCCTTCTGGGACTGCGCCAGCTCACGCTCCCTCTACAAATGATAAAGAAATGCCTCATTTCAATCATTTCAAACAAAATGCGAGAAATTACAACAAAATTCAAAATAAAGAAAATGAGAGGTTCATACCTGTCGTCCTCGACCACCTGCGAGTGCCTCGATGGCTGTAGCCTGCAGCCGATTGGCCACCCTCCACAGCACTACATGCCGAGACGGCGCCACCTGTAAACAAAAGATTTTCAATGAAATGAACAAATGCATTCTTATGCAACAAAGACAGCAAAAGACAACTGAAGCTGGGGGCTTACCCTCCTAACCAAGTGCTGCCACTCCTCCAAGCCAGCGTCTGTCACCTCTTCGCCGAAGTCGTGGAGCTCGGAGATCGTCGTTATTCCCGTCGCATCAGTGTACTCAAGGGTCTCAGGGTACGCTGGGGGCTCGACGCCCGTCACCTCGATCTCCTGCAAAATTCAAATGAATTATTTATTCGATGATCATTCGTTAGTTTATCAAGACAATTTAAAAGAGGGAAAGTGGAATACTTACCACGATCGGTCAGTACGCCAGCCTCTGGCGAACAAACAAGGAGTACTCCTCGCCAGGAAGGAGAAGAACATCACCACCAACACCCGCCAAGTCAGCCTCCCTCTCAGCATCAGAAGGCTCCCTAAACATCATCCGAGGAGGGTCGATGGGAACTGTGAAAGTGTCTCGAGAGCACTGACGAGTAAAACGTTCGCCCAGGTACCACACTGGTCCCATGGACGTCCTCAGCAGCAACCGACTAGAGCTCCTAGGTCGAAGGACCTCGGCCACGAAAGGCGGAGCGTCGTGGTTGTCCACCCAAGGTCTAGGCACCCACTGAAGCAAGTAAACAAGGGGTCATTCTTATGATAACTTCTGAGGAGCAATGAACAATGATAAAGGAAGAATGATTGAAAATACTTACGTCACTCAGTTTTAGGATGTTCACACCCTGTCGACAAACATCATAAGAAGAGCGTTGGCTCTTCCTACGACACACCACCCAGTCCCTCACAACTGGGTAAGCCCTCGGCTCAGGCTCCGTCCTCTTGGGCGCGAAACCCGGAAAGTAGGAGTACACCCACGCCTGCAAAATAAGACAATCGATAAAGATCTTTCACAATTCAATAGCAAAGAAGAAGTAATGATCTTTCATGATATGAAATGAAGGTTCATACCTCCAACAGAAGTCCCAGACCGACAGTAGCAGGAGAAGTCCCCTTCTCCAGCAGCTCAGGATGGACCATGGCCCTCATGTAGCAAGTGAGGACCGCAAAGCCAGGAGTAACCCAGTCCCAACGGCCTAGGTCACTCAGGTAAGAAAGGAACGGGAGAAGCTTCATCGACAACCTTCCCCCTTGTCTCCGAGATAGAGCGAAGACAAGAACCACCAGAGCCACAGACGAGCCCTCTGCTCCGCAGTACAAGCAGGAGGAGCCACCTTCCTCTCATCCATAGTCACCAATGTCGGGGTCCTACCCGCACAGTAGTCCCTAACGTAGGTACTCGACACTAACCCGGGAACCGCGGTAGCACCCTCTGCCAGGTTCCAGCCGATCAGCCTCCTGGCCTCAGCCGAGTCCACCCTCATGGCCGTCAACGGCCACACCACATCCTCCTTTCCACACGGCAGACTAGAGATCATGCCGTAGTCCTCCAACATAACCCCAACCTCCCCAAAACGCATGTGAAAGGTCGAGGTCGTATCCCAGTACCGATCAAGGAAGGCTCGAAATAGGCAAAGGTTAGCCCGAAGCTTCCTTTCCTTGATCGCCCTCCACGCTCCCACCAAGGCGCCGAAGGCTCCTACCTCGATGATGGCCCTCTCCTCCTCCGTCAAGGCTCCGTAGGCCTCCATCATCGTCGTGTAACCAGAGAAGGACCTCAGGTTCCCAGCCTTATGTATCGATTCAAGAAAATGATATCTTTAGCACAAAGCGGATGAGAAATGAAATTATCGGTGTATAAAGGAGGAAATTAGCAACGAAATGACAGGTCTGAAGCCTAGCAAACTCCTCATCGTCCTGTAAGACATGTGACTCTCCGCTGCCCAAATGAGATGTCGACCATCCCATTTCTCAGCTCACTCAGGTGCCCCCACTAGCTGACGACCACCTCGTCCGACATTGGCCCGCTTCGGGACCTCCTCAGCGACCTCCTCGAAAACCTCCTCGAACACCTCCTCAAAAGCAAGAGAAGGGTCGAAGTCGGTGTCCACGTCCATAGGAACCCTCCCCGACATAGAAGCCATGTCACCTGCAAAATTGGAGTATATTAGGCCGCGTCAAATGACGTCGAGCCTCGGTAAGAGTGATTTCAAGCCTCGAAAATGGCCTTTTCTCGCTATCTTTGGCCGTTTCTTTCAAAACCCGACCGCTCATGTGGTAAATTGGGTCTAGACAAGTCTAAACTCGAGCCTAGTTATGGGTTTGATTCGAAATTTTGGCAGCATTTCGCTATAATGACGATTATGCCCTGGAAAGTGTCAAGAAAAAGTCGTCACAAATCAAAAATCCGAAATGGTAGGAAGTTTATCCATCACACAAGGATTCCAAAAACCAAATTTCATCAAAAATGGCAATCCTAAGGCCATTTTCGAAGCGATTTTCGAAACAGATGAGAAACCGTCTCAATTTCACTCAAATGCTCAATACTCAATGAAAATTAAAAAAGAATACATGGTTATGTTCCTAACATTACCAATTATCCATTTATAATGTCAATCTCATAGGGCAAATCCATTTGGGGGAAAAGCCCCTAATTTTCAAAGTAATTGGGTCGAAAACCCTAATTGTTTCGATTCAATTCAAGCAAAATACGGATATTAAAGCTAGAATGAGACACATACCTCTATTAGTCATGATTAATGGAATGATTTAATCAAATTTTGGCGGAATATTGTTGAAATTTGAGAGAGTTTAGAGAGATTTTGTGTTTTGTTATAATGAATAAAACACGGGTTCTGTCGAGTTTTTACTCAGACAAGGACGAACCCAGGAAAGGATGCAGCAGGTGCTGCGCCTCTTCCAAGAGTCACAGCTCTTGCTGCGCCTCTTCCCCAGCTTCCCTCCAGCTCAATTTTCAAAAGTTTGTTATAAGTTCGTTATTTGTGGGCCCATCTTTGGTGCGCTCTTCTTCAACACCATATATCATACATTTGGTCCATTTGATATTTATTCTTTGTCCGGACCCATATTTCGAAAGATCGAACTGTCGCAGATTTTTATCTTTCGAGCATCGCGAATCGTCGCAGATACTTTATCTTCGAAAGCATCAGTGAATCGTCGCAGTACTTCATCAAGCCCAGCAAGGATATTTCATCAGGACTTCGCTTGCAGCAACGAGCGAATTTTCGACGGTGTTTTGACATGCCTTTATCGATACCCTATTATTTTTTCCAGCGAGAGTTCATGACAACCGATTGTACATCTCGATAGATGGAGTTCGCTTGAGACCGACGCAAGCAGATTCCCTCCAGCAGTTTCTACCAACGTCCTGTTGTCCTCAATATTATTCGTCTCGAGAAAGAAGTCTCAGGTATGGTTTCTTCTTATGGCTGGCGAGCTTCCTTACGTAGTCTAATGGACTTTAAACGACCCTCCCCAATAGTCGACAGACTCTAAAATGTTCCCGACGACAGGTCCTTCGCTCAGACCCCTTGAACCACCTCGCGTCGCCATAGTCGTCAGGTTGTAATCTTCGATTGACTTGATGGCTATACTTTGACTTTCACCTTGTCCAAGCCTCAGTCAAAGTGGGGGCTCTGTAGATACCTCATTTCTGCACCTCTCGCGAACTACTCGGTGATGATTGGGCCGCATGTTTGGTATACGGAACGATTTATGACAGTTCGTAAGTTTATCGTCAAGTGATAGCTCAAATACTTGTGTCTACCCCTTGATCATCATCTACGCGCCATTATGGTCGTTTTGACAGTAATTAGAGTTCATTTGGAGTCCGGATATTTCTATTCCATAATTTTAATCCTTTTAATCTTTTGGTATAATATTTCCCGAAAATCATATGTTAAGGAATAAGGAAGTCGAGATCTACCGCAATTCCATAAAAGAAACGCGAAAATCATTCTTCCGCAGGAGGAAACCTCTGGGGAAAGGACGCAGCACCTGCTGCGCCTCTTCCAAGAGTCGCAGTGGCTGCTGCGCCTCTTCCCCAGCTCTTTTCTGCGTATTTTCAGATCTTTTCGAGATTTGTTTCCAAAGTTTCACTAATACCATAATTCCTCCGTGTGATTAGTATAAATAGGGACCTTCGTTCCTCATATTTCTCACGCGAGTGTCCGCCCTTCTTTTCTCCCTTTGCATTCTACGACTGTGCTCTAAGCTTATTGACGTCTACGTGCTTGATCAATCGACCACGTAAGCTCAGATCCTTCTGAGTACTAGTCACGTTGCATGACCGGCCAATTTGACCAACTCCACCTCAATTAATCAATCAATTTAAGCTAAATCCTCTAACGAGGGCACTTTCATCATACATCCGAGTCGAGCAATCAATAATCGTTAACTTAGTTAATCTCATTTCGTCAAACATGTAAGTCTGATGGTGTAAATCCCATATTTTATTATTGTATTTTATTATTGTATCAATTGATGTAAGGTTTACGTCAAAAATATACTTAAAACCGATTTATAAAACCTTTTATCAAACCTATTTTTACGGATTAACAGAAGGCATATGTCGAGAAGAAACGCAGCATCTGCTGCGCCTCTTCCTGAGGCTGCCGCAGTTCCTGCTTTTCTTCTTCTTCTTCTTCCGTCCTCTGTTAATTCGTCCTTTGTTTTCTTTATTTTATTTTCTTCTTTCTTTCATTCGTATGTAATAATTATAATCCATTGTTCTTAATAATTTATCACCTTTAAATTTTGACTTAAATCCTTAATAATCAATATTTGCGGGTTTTCGTCATTAAAATCAAACCCGGTTTTTGGAGATTCGATTTGTTCATATTAAACCTCTAGAAATTCGACTTTTGTATATATATCATCTGTTTATCACAACCTTCTTAATAGTTTGACCTAAATAAAACTAATTAATTTGTAATAATTTCGCTCATAATTCGTTTTAATCCGTCCTAATTCATTCTAGTTAGTTTTAAGTTGTTCGTTATCGCTTTTACGACCCATTCACATGTAAATAACCTGCTAAATCACTTTCATCCAAGTCAAATATCAATAATCAATCATTAAATCCACCAACGAACATTAACAATCGCACTTCTGACTTCACAGCCAGAACTCACCTCAGGAACAGACGCAGTGACCACTGCGCCACTTCCAAGAGACGCAGCATTGCTGCGCCTGTTCCGGGTTGAGCTATGTCTCTGAACTTCCGTTCTTGCTTTGACCTAATTTGTTAATTATGTATTAATCGGCTATTAATCCTATTATCACCTCTAGTCTGTTCGTTTTAACCTAGTTTATTTTCTTTTGTTTTTTTTTTCAAATATCCGTCCTAAATATATTTTTGACGTAAATCAATTAAATCGTTGTATTTATTGTAATTTTAATTACCACGATTTATTTATTATTTTGTATGATATATTTATTTGCTTGTTTTCACATGTAATCAATCTAAACCCTACTTCGACATTAATGAGTGCTAAATTATTTGTCCACCGACTTAGTTAATTCACATGCTAGGATTAATCGATTGTTTTCTGCATTGCATGCATATAATCGACAACATATCGAGTATGAATAACTTCCCTAATCATTAGTAGAGGCCACTATCGAGGCGAGCGGGATTAGGTGTTCAGTAAAAGGACTTCCTAATACGTAGCCTCACCCCTTACTCCAGATCTCTGTGAACATCCGTGTTCATTGGCATCCACGAGAGTCATTCTAGACATAGAATGCTAAGGGTAACGAGTTCTTAGTGTTCATGTCACTACTTTGTGTCTTGACATGACGCGAGTTATTCGAACGGTTCCAATTTCTCATAAAAATTGGTGGCGATTCCACAAATGCAAACGCTTGTTTCCCAAGCATCCCCGTCGGCCCCCCGTGTATACATGCATCACACTTAATAGAAGCATCTAATGGGCAGGTGACAGGCTTACAATTTGTGTAACCAAATTCGTCTAATAGCTGTCAGTTGGGGATACTCCTAATCAATACAAAAAAACATTAATTTAAGTAGAAGTAGGTTAGAGAAGATCGGAAGGTAAAGTTACTACTCCTTGTTAAAATTTGAGGATTATCTAGCAAATTGCTTGATTCTGCATCCAACTTAATAAAAGCATCTAATGGGCAGTTGACAGGTTTGCAATTTGTGTAACCAAATTCGTCCAATAACTCTGTTGCATACTTCTTCTGTGTGATGCATGGCTACACCATTTGAAATATGTTGAAACTCTAAACCTAGGAAATAACTGAGTCTTCCCAGGTCTTTAATCTTGAAGGTATCATCCAAGAAGGCTTTTAAAATGGTGATTTCTTTGTCATTGTCTCCTACAACCAATATGTCATATACATAAATGGCTAGGTAAACCACTTTCCCATCTGTCTTCTTATAAAACAAATTGTAATCATTAAGGGATTGTTGATGTCCTTTGGACTTTAGAGCTTGACAAAGCTTTGCATTCCATTGCCTTGAAGCTTGTTTAAGACCATAAAGAGACTTTTGCAATTTGCACACCATATTCTTCCCTTTGACTTTCAAACCAGGAGGAACTTTCATATATACCACTTCATGTAAATCACCATGTAAGAAGACATTGTTGACATCTAATTGAGTCATGGGCCATCCTTTCTTGACAGCAACTGCAACTAGACTCCTGATGGTTGTCATCTTTACCATAGAGGAGAAGGTTTCTGTGTAATCTATACCTTCCCTTTGTGTGTATCTGTTGAATACCAATCTAGACTTTTAACGTTCTATGCTGCCATATGACTTGTGTTTCACTCTGAACACCCATTTGCAGGAAATGGAATTCTTCCCAGCAGGCAAAGTAACCACACACCATGTGTTATTTCTCTCAAGGGCTTTGAATTATTCATCAATAACGTGCTGCCACTCAGGATATGCAGATTCCTCTGGATATGTCTTTAGATCTTGTACACAGGGGCGACCCATAAATAAAGCATTTCAGCTCTTCGCACCGGGGCCCAAGTGTACAAGGGGCCCAAAATTTCTTAATCCACTTCCTGGCTAAAAAGAAAAACTACTACTAATCCTAACCCAATACACAACGACCCAATAAAACAAATGACAAACTCCTAAGGCCCAAAATTTACTCTTCCCCTAAAACAAATGACAAACCCTCATTTGTTCTGAGCTTCACCAGTAAACCATTTGTTCAGACTTACCAGTAAACCTCGGCATTTTTTTTCCATTTTGAAGATCTTGTACAAACCCCTAAGGACCAAACTTTAATTCTTCATTATCTACCCATTTTCATAGGCTTTAATCCTAATTTTTTCTATTAGGCCGTCTTATGCTATAGAACGGTCCTATAAGAGAGTTGTTGTTTATTTAATTTTTTTTATTTTTTCATTGGTTCTTTAATTTCAATTTTTGTTGTTAACACTAAGTTTTTCTTTAGTTAATTGTATATATTTACTGGAATTCAGTCAATAATGAAGTGTGTGGTTGTGCCTCAATAACCTAGGTGACTTCTCAGTATTTTTTTTCTTTCTCAGTTGCCCATTTGCTTATATGTTTCGGTCTTCTGATAGTTGTTAAATTTTCCGTCGTGGTGCTAGAGATTGCTTCTCAAAATGCAACGAAGTAGAAAATATTCAAAGAAACTCAGTAATGTCGTTGGATATTTTTTATTGTCTACTTTTTTATGAACAATATATTGCTTTCTATGATGTATTTTTCCTTAAACGACAAATTTAGATTGGTTTTATTTGAAAATAAAACTTATGAGGCCTCACTTTTACATGTTGAACATGGCCACCAGAACTCATTGGCCGCCCCTGCTTATACAGGCAACACTATACTGTCTCATGCACTAGTTATTGAAGCAGCAGGCAAGCAGACAGAAGTAGGCAAAGAATGGTTCTCACATAAAGAGGTTAATGTATGATTACAGTAATCATTGTATTCATTGTTGCAGCTTTTGCTTGGCATTTTACAAACATAACCTTGTAAATAAGCAGGTGGCTTAGAAATTCTGGTTGACTATCTAACATTAGGTATATTATTGTTGTTATTAGTGACAACAATATTGTTATTATCATTGTTATTTATACCAGCATCAGAAGAATCATGATTATGCAGATCATTGGTGTTTGTTGTAAGGATAGTTCTATTAGAGTTATTAGGACTTATAATGTTTATATCATAAAAATTAGGATTATCATTCATAGAAAGAGGTACAAAATTTGTTACATTGTTTTGAACATAAGGAAATATCTCCTCATGGAACACAAGATCTCTAGAAATCATTGTAGCATGAGTATCCAATCTGAGTAATTTGTAAGCTTTCTTGTCAAAGGGGTACCTAAGAAAGACGCAAGGAATAGCTCTAGGAGACAATTTGTCACGACCAGGCTTGACAGTAGATGCATAAACCAGACACCCAAAAGATCTCATATGAGTCAAATCAGGAATTTTACCAAAAAACAACTGATAGGGTGACATATTATGTAAAAGTTTGGTTGGCAATCTATTGACAATATAAGTAGCAGTTAAAATACAATCTCCCCAGTATTTTCTAGGTAAATTTGATTAAAATTTCAATGCTCTAGCAGTTTCCAAAAGGTATTAGTGTTTTCTCTCAACTATACCATTCTGTTGTGCAGTATGAAAACATGAGGTTTGATGCAATATACCTTGTTCAAACAGAAATTGAGATGTAGCTGTGCTGGTACCCAGCTCAAATGCATTATTAGAACGTATAATTTTGACTTTCTTATTGAACTGAGTACTAACCATGCTGATAAAGGTTTTAAGAAGGGTGAAAGCATTGCTCTTGCAGGTCAACAAATGTGTCCAAGTACAACGTGTAAAATCATCTACTATTGTGAGAAAGTACTTGTAACCATTGTAAGTGGGAGTATGATATGGTCCCCATAAATCTATATGGATCAATTCAAAAGATAAAAAAGAGACATAAGAACTTAATTGAAAAGATAACCTATGTCGGCATGCTTGAGCACAAACTGAACAAGAAAGCAAATCATTCTCAACAGATTTAGAATCACACAAATTCAACTGTTTGAGTTTGTACACCGGTAAGTGACCTAATATTTTGTGCCAAATATGGCTAGAAGAACTAGAAACAACATAATGTACAGAGTGCTTATTAGAATTAAAAGAAACTGAAGTTTGTGGGACATTATTATGCTTCTTTATTATCTGAGTTTGCATCAAGTACAGATCATTGTAATTTTTACCAAGGATCAAGTGCTTCGTGAAATAGTCCTGCAAATAACAAACAGTAGGAGTAAAGCTCACTACTGAGTTTAATTGTTCATTTAATTTGCTTATAGACAACAGATTAAATTTAAAACATGGAACATATAAAACATCGTGTAAGGACAATTCAGGAATCAGATTAACTGTCCCAATGATATCTATTTTGACAATATGACCATAAGGTAGAGAAATGCTATAAGGTCTAGCAATTTTCCTATGTTCAGCAAACAAATTCATATTGGAACACATGTGATCACTAGCACCAGAATCTAAAATCCAGATAGTTGAATAAGCATTTAGATTTATGGAAACAGTATTAGAAAGACTGTTACCTGCAAAGTTAGCTGATGAACATGGGCATTCAGAAGAAGTATTGTTTCCATAAGTAGAAGCTTGGTGCTGCTGCTCAGAATTTCCTTCCCCATTATTCAACTGACCAGTACCATTACCCGTGTGAGTAGGTGTAACACCCGCGAATTTCTCATTTTGACATTTATAATTTATTTAACCGTTCAATTACTTTGTTTTATATTTTTAAATTATTTAATTTAATTAATTCATTTTAAACATGATTTTTATAAAGGTAATATTTTAAAACTTAATTTATATAAAAATACGTATTTTAGTCGGATAGTAATAACGGTGACAACAATAATAATAATAACAATTTCCGTCTTAAGTTAATATAGACTTAAGATATTTTCCTGTCTAGCATAAGACCGACACAATTTACTTGTAAGGCTAAGTTTAATCGCGGACCAATCAAAAGTTGACAACACTCATACCACTCTCTCACACTCTACATTTATATAATCCCTTTATTATTATTATTATTATTATTATTATTATTATTATTATTATTATTATTATTATTATTATTATTATTATTATTATTATTATTATTATTATTATTATTATTATTATTATTATTATTATTATTATTATTATTATTATTATTATTATTATTATTATTATTATTATTATTATTATGATTATGATTATGATTATGATTATGATTATGATTATGATTATGATTATGATTATGATTATGATTATGATTATGATTATTATTTACTCCCCGTCCCCACCCCTCCCTTCTTCTTTTCCTATTTGCAACAACAATAGCAGTAGCTCGCAGCAACCACATACAGAGCTCCAAACACCATTTTCATTTCGACCTTAAAACCGAGATCCCTCCTCCGTTTCTAAACCAAATTCTATAATTTTTGTACCATTCTCTTCCCCTCCCCTTCCTCCTTCATTCTAGGTAAGAAAGTTGCGGTCTTGTAAGATTTTCGTTTTTGACCCGTCTTATAAATGTCACGGTTCAGCTGAAAATCGAGTCCTTTCGTGTGCTAGTTGAAGAACTTGAAGACCCGGAGGGAGGCTCATACTTTTTAGGCGATTCACTTGGAGATTGAAGGGCTAAAAGGTAATTGTGATAGGTTACTCGACAAATATTGAAATTTCCATCTTATGTGTCGTTTTATATGCTCTTGTTTGATAAAGTTTGACCCTTTATGTTTTTCTCATTTGTGTGATGATTTCTATCTCAAATGGTGTTTGAAATGGGCTGGTTTTATACTGCTTCAGTGACCCGTTTTATATGATAGTTCTCGAGTATGGTTAGGATGAATTAAATGTTTATTATTCACGTTTTATTCGTGCTCATTTCCGTCTCAACTGTGCTGTTGATTCCGTCTTAAATTAGAGTCGTTTGGGTTGTCTTGTGTCCTGTTTTTCAGTCGAGAAAAGGTGTTGGGTGGACTGTTTTAGGAATGTCGTAGGTGGCTATTGTGGTGTGTATAAGCGGTTGAATTGGGTCGTAATGTCAATAACAAATTCCGTCTAAATTTCGGTTCCACATGAGTGTTTGAGTCGGGTTTAAATGAACCCAAATGGGGATTGTTTTGCTCGGTTTACACCCTGGGTGCCCGTTTACAGTTGTTTTGAGCAGTCGTGGAGGAGCTGTTTGGACGGAATTTGGTCGTTTGTATATATATATGGAATTATCTTGTTAATTTACGTCTCGTTCATGCATATAAAACTAGTCTCAAACATGTCTTCTATTTGTTGTTTTGCACGGTTGTAGTGGCCAAGATGGGTGGTTGTTTGGGGCGGCCACGGACAATTCTAGGATTTGATAGATGGGGGTGCGTAAAAAATTTTTACAACGAAAAATCGAGTTATAAATATTAAAAAATCATATATAATTGGGCAAAATGTATGGTGAAAGAACATTAAAAAAATTTGCTCAATTAAAGGATTGAACATGACCTTTTGAGGTAAGAAAATATATCACAAACCACTAGACCAACATAATTAATATGCTCTTTTACCAATCAAATTTGTATTTATTTTTGACAAAGGGGGTGCGGATGAATCCCCTGCACCCCCGTCATAACCGCCTCTGGGGCGGCAGCCGTGGTCGTTTTGGGGCCTGGCAGTGGCCTAGCTGGTCACGGGATTGAGGCCATGTATGGTTGGTTGTGAGGTCGTGTTTGTGGCTGCCAAATAGCCCCTTGAGTCGTGCTTGGTAACTTGTTTGGAATCAAATGTGTTTGTTTTAATTATTAATTTCCGTCTCGTGTCTTATATAATATAACTCGTTAAATATCGTCCTTTACATATTATTTTGTTGGACTTGCCATGTTTAAATTGTTGGGCTCAGCCTTGTTAAATTGTTGGGCTCATTACTCCTTAGATTTTGGGCTCACCTTGTTGCATTAAATGAATCCTTCATACTTTAAATGTTGGGCTTGTGGTGTTCATTTAATTGGATTCGTTATATTAAATTAGTCGGGCTAGTTATGTTAAATTAGTTGGATTGTGTAGTTTACTTGATTGGACTTGGTATGCTTCACTTGTTGGATTTCACATTTTATTCCGTAAATTTTACATAACGTAAATTATTCATTATCGTTTGTAACATTTTATTTAACCGGCATGTTAAGTGATGAAGTGAAATATTTATTAATATAATACAAGTATGAAATATATATTATAAATAGTTACTTGTGAGGGGTCGTATTATAGATAATGTCTTGTATTGTTCGGTTGTGAGAGTCTTGGTCCTATCGGATACTAGAGGTGAGCTATAAGCCCTCTAGTTGCAATATGATCGTCGGGATTGATGTTCCCATCCGTACTTATGGTGAGATGCGAGCCATAAGTATGAATGTGACAGTAGTAATCCCGTCCTAGATACTTGTTTGTTGTGTCTTGGACATGCTTTAAAGGTAGCCTCTGAGCCAAATACTTGTGTGCTGTGTCTTGGACATGCTTTAAAGGTAGCCTCTGAGCCATATACTTTATATGTTGTGCCTCAGACATGTTTTAAAGGTAACCTCTGAGTCGGGTACTTGTTTATAGTATTGGACATGTTTTAAAGGTAACCGCCGAACCAGATACTTTATATGTTGTGCCTCGGACATGTTTTAAAGGTAACCTCTGAGTCGGGTACTTGTTTGTGGTAGTTGGACATGTTTTAAAGGTAACCGCTGAGCCAGATACTTTAGAGGTCGTACCTTGGACATGTTTTAAAGGTAACCGCTGAGCCAAGGTACTTAAGGATTTGTGTCTCGGACATGCTTTAAAGGTAGCCTCTGAGCCGGATGCTTTGCTTTATGTGTGATGTTAGTAGTCCCATTTCGTGTATTGTATGTTACTTGGCTTTCAAGTTCATGGCTAAGGTTTCCATTCACATGTATTATGATGTTAATCTTGTTTATCCGTGACATATGATACTCTATCGTGTTTACTTGTCTAACATCTTATTTGCGCTTTTTCAAGTTATTCACATGCTTAACATGCTTACTTGCATGAGTTATTTCTTATGTTTATTTCGACATTTTGTGGTTGAAAGAATCTTGAGTTACTCCCCACTGACTGTGGCTTTCATATTTACAGGAATGACAGGTTTGTGAAGATGCATTCGTGGGGTTAGACGTGTGAGCTAGCGAGCACCTTGGACTAGTAGTCGGTTTATTAGGATTGCTTAGACTCACCATTTATCATTTTGTCATTCGAGGGATATATTTTCCCTCACCCTTGACTATCACGTTTGTATAAACTTAACTTTACTTCCGTATTCTTTATTTATGTTTTAGATTTTAATGAACCCGTGCTCAAAACTTTAAAAGTTTCAAAAATTTCCTATTTTTCGCTTGAATTTTATAAGTTATATTTTTCGTGTTATTGCGGGGGTTCACAGTAGGTCCATTATTCATCAGCATTTATGTTTACCACCAAAGTGACTAAGAAAGTTGTGTTGATCTTGATGTGCATTATCAGCAAAGCGCCTGTTTCTGTTCTCAAGATGATAACAGTTGTCGACTGTATGAGCCCATTTCTTCTGAATTATTAGCTTTGCCTTTGAAACCATTAGGCTGAAAATTTGGCTTCTTGAAATTATTTGATGGAGTGAATTTCTCATTGAAATTTTCATTCTTGTTTGGACCCTAAAAAGTATTCTTTGAACCATTGCCATTATACCCAGAATTATTAGAAAACCCAGAATTACTTGAGCTTCCTTTCTAAAACCCAGAATTATTCAGACCACCTTTGTTGAAATTACATTTCTTGCATATAACGCAGTTGAATCAGCTTGAACCGAAACAATATTGTGGATTTCCCTTTGCCTTTCTTCTTGTAGTAAATTATTGTAGACAACACTGATTTTGGGCAAAGGATTCTGAAGTAAAATCGTACCCGTGATAACAGCAAAAGAGTCATTCAAACCCATTAGAAATTAAACAACTTTGTTATCTTCTTGGAACCTTGATTCCTTCTGCTTGGCACCGCAAGTATATCCACAAATGCAATTTGGGTTCATATCCATACCATCAATCTCATCCCAGATGGATTTAAGTTTGGTGAAGTGGGTGACAATAGAATCATTGCTCTGAGTGAAATCATTGAGTTTCTTGTGAACTCCATATAACTGTGCACCGTTCGACTGACCAAAACGTTCTTCCAACTCAATCCAAGCGTCCTTTGCAGAATTACAATAAAGAATAGAATCTGCAATTTCAGAGGACACAGACCTTAGAATCCAGGAGAAAATGATGTCGCTGTAATACCCGTCCTATTTAAGTAGCCCTTGACCGACCGTTTGATCATGGAAGACCGTAGGAGGGGATATGAGAGAAGATAAAGGACCTATGTATCTGTTTACTCGACTTAGTAGGGGTTACTAGGCCGAGTAGTGGTAACACTCGACCGAGTAGGGCTTACTCGGCCGAGTATCGCCGCTGGTGACGCGTTATTATAAAACGCAAGTTGGTAAACCTTATTTAATTTTCAACGGTTCCCTATCTTGCTAACCTTAATATATACCTCTCTCTTACCTATGACCCACCTCTCTATACACTCTCATCTAGCCTAGACACTAACCCAAGAAGGGGGATTGGTTTATGCTTGGAGTATTTAAGTAAGGATGTCATCGTTGTCGACTTCGGTCCGCGTCTCAAGGTAAGACGATGTTTCGTTGTTGTCTTTCAGAAGGTTTTTGGGGTAGTCTTGTAATAGGACGTGGTTACTATTTGTAGAATTCATCTCGAAGTCTTGCCTGACTAGTTGTTGGATGCATTTTCATGGATTAGCAATAAGGTAGAGTTTTCCTACTCGGTTTACTGTTTAATTGATTTAAAATTGTGTGGTAATTGTTTGTACGATTGATATTGTGATTATCTGCTTTTGTTAGAATGGAGTTTGGTGTTGGTGTTGTGATAGTTGTTGGTGATGCTTGCGAGGCGTGTCCTCGGCTGAGTGGAGTCACTTGCGAGAGTGGCTTCACGCCCTAGATTCTGTAAGAAATCATTAATCTCATTATTTCGACATATTCATATATGTGACATTTAATTTAGTCATAAAATTAAATTTAGATCTTATGCATGCAAACATGAATAAGAATAGGGAAGAAATCGTTTTCCTTACTATAAAATTTTGGATCAAAGGGCACAAGTAAGATCTCCTTCTTACTTGTTCTTGAGCTTTCCTTATATGGATGAACAAAGATTCAAGCTTAGAATCCCTCCCAAAGATGAATACCCAAGATAACCTCTTAAAAGACTAATATTATTTGATCTAGAACAATATTAATCTTACTAAAAATTGACCCAAAATATTGTTTTTGCCCTCTTGTTTTTCGGCCAAGAGGAGGGAAAAATGATGGAGTATTTTCTATCTCTAAGTTCTAGTAATATCTTAGAGAATGGAATTGATGTGTCTTTTATATGATGTTTTACATCCCATTTTACACGCATTTCAGAGCTCATTCATGTAGTTTATGCTACATTTCTCCCTATTTCCGTCTACTTCCGTATTTTTGTACATTATTGCAGAAATGTGAAGAATCCAGCGGAAATCGAGCTAAATCCGTCCCCGAGTATCCTGCATTGCATATGATGTGAAGTATTCACCCGAGGAACGAGCTTGGTGCGCAATTCAAGGCCCAAAAGACAAATCCACGAGTTTATAGAAGTCAATAGCAGCTCAGGCAGTCGATCGACCACTGCCATCAGTCGATCGACCAACCTGCGGGTTCCAGAAGCTACTGTTTACTGAAGACCAGTCGATCGACCAGTCCTAGCAGTCGATCGACCAATCTGCTATCCCAGACAAGAATTAAAAGACCGTGAATCTTGAAGCCCAAAGTTAGGTTAGGTTTAGGAAATAAGGTTACGTTAGTTGCTATATAACGCAACCTAGAAACATCAGGTAATGATCCAGTTTTTATCTAAGTTTCAGATCCGATTTTCATCAAGTTTTTACATTAAGTTTTACATACAGTTCTTAGAATTAGGGTTTGGAATATTGTTAGCATTGGAATTTTCGTTCTTGTTCTTAATCTTTCCTCTGCAATCTCGGTATTTCTTCTGCCCTATTTCAGTTTACTTCTATTTTCGTTATTAGTATAGAATTGCTAGTTAGATTCCCGAAACCATCTTATTGTTGCATGTTAATTGTTTGTCCTACCGCTTTAATTATGAATTCAATACTTTTATACCCTAGTATTATTGTTGTTATCACTTTCAGCATGAGTAGCTAAATAGTTTGTGCTAGGATGTAGGGGAATTATGGCGTAGGCGGCGTAGTATTAAATTGGACTGAATCGCGTGTCAGTCGATCGACTGCCTTATCCGGTCGATCGACTGACCACGTGAGGTTACCTTTCGTTTTAATTGATTTTAATGATGTATTTAACGAATCGAATGCATGCGACCAGTTAGATGCTTAATTTATGACTGACCCATTAGATCGAAAGATAGGGAAAGTTATTTGATCACCAATTAAGATGACTAAACTGTGCTGAGATCGAAAGATAGGTATAGTTTAGACCGTCAGTCACTTTTCAGGACGAGAGTCAGTATTAGTGATATTAGGGACCTAAAGCTAGATCAAAAGATGCTATTTGTTAAGAGTGGACCGAGAGGACCTCTTGTTTCCCGCCTCACTTGTGTTCGATTTAGACCTGCTTAGTATGCTGCCGCTGAAGCTGTAATGAACCGACCATCCTAGTACCCCTTCTTTATATGTTTAATCCGTCTTTTTAGTTTATTGTTTTTATTTACTCTTAGTTATAGACCAAATTCAATCAAACCCCCACCTTTTTGTTACCTTAGACTGAATTTAAACAACTAGAATTTACATCTGCCTCTCTGTGGTTCGACCTGACTGCCGCTAGCTATAGTTGTAGTTGGAAATTATAAATCTTATTTTTGACACCTCACGACGGGTATCAGGAATCATATTACACTAGCAAAATATGTAGTCTAAAGTAGAATAATTATGGAAGAAAAACTCTTGTTTTTCTAGGTGGAAACCGAGTGGAGGAAGAAAAAGAAGCCAATGCATGGCCAAGATGCTCTTCACAAAAGCAAATAGGCATGCATAGCTAGAAGTAGTGTAATCATTTTGCATTCCACTTAATTATTTAACACAATTTAAACATATACTCCCTCCATTTTTCGGCACTTATAAAATGTGAGGTCCATTTTATATTTTGTCATTTGTCAATTGTCACATGTCACTAGTCATGTGTAATTGTAATGTATTTTTAACATATTAAAAATCAACGTATTAATAAAAATACGTCATGTACAAAATCGACTTAGTAATTCATAATTACTTGTACCAAAACGGTTTACCAATTATAAATCATAACATCTTGTATTTATAATAAATTATTCATCCAGTTTTAATTGTTTCGTAAACAATAATTCTATCTAAGTAATAAAACAATTTGATCACTTAGACCGTATCTTATTTAATCGAATTACAATAAGATACGTCAATAATACTCACAAAATCGTCCGTCAATTTTAAGCAATTTAATTAACCCGTATCAGCATACCATCAATTAAATAATCAATTAAGAGTGTTACCCTTTAGGTATGACCTAAGGGGATCAACTGATCACCACCGTCGCACGACAGTATCGTCAAACTCTAGTCAGCCAATCATTACCGATATGTGTGGACCAGTTGAGTGTAAAATATTACGTCCCACATGTATTCTTAAAATGAGATTTAAACATGTGATCATCATGATCGATAGTTGTGATCGCATTATTGTCGGAGGACACATGTTCCAACAATCTCCCACTTGTCCTCGACAAGTGTGCCTCACCAATTCTCTTGTCCTATTACTATCTCCCACTCAATTCAAGGTGTCTTTCGGGTTGTACTTGCAAGTTATCATATCAAGAGTGGTTTCCTGGATCTGGAGAATAACTGATTGACCAGAATTTTCTACCATAGAAACCTTCCGAGCGTGGCCACGCATTTCCAGTTCATTACTCCTCGAGTGGCCCTGAGATATTGTTTTAACCCTGACAAGGGGGTGGACAATTCCTATCGCACTATTCCCTTCGACTAGCCACAGCCATCATAACCCAAAATATGCCCATTTGACCCCATTTACGAAGGTCGTAGTAACACAAATCAAAGTTAATCTAAAACTGTGCCACCTTAGGCGAACAGTGTTTAATCAAAAGAATCGACTCATTAGAATACTATAGTAGCTCTCGCCACGACCAGGCTATATAAATTTGCCAGAACTCTATAAGCCGTCATAAGGCCCGACAAAGTGTTCCAAACAGTCTGCCTATGTGATCGACTAGTCATCTCACATGACTGTATGGTACTTGAACTTGCCATCAATCGCATCACACTTTAGTCACTTCGAGACGTCACCTCATACAAGTGACTATGGGCGAATACTATGTTAATCCGAGTTCACTTTAACGGGGTTCAATTGTCTCTACAACCCGTTTGGATGTAACAAAGTATGAAAGGAGTTTTTTTTAGATTTAAAAAACTCGAACGACAAATGTGATTATCACATTTGAAGAGTCAATACCTGATTACTACTTCATATTTTTATAATCCATTTTCATCTTATATGTAGTTGTTCATCTCAATGCAATTGAAATGACATATGACATGACTTATCATGTTAAGCCTATGAGAAGGCTGTGGTTAGTAGGTTTTGACAACTTCTTGTACCTAACTCAACCTTACTACAAACTCGTTTTCCTTTGTAACGTATACATTTGCATTACAAAACTTTCTGAGTACGTGTTTAGATCCAATCTAAACATAGGCCATCAAGCCTTAGAATGCTCCCCACTGTTTTCACAAAAAGGACTCATCCTTCTTGCACATCTCATGACTGCAAGTGTACTCAATTTCCGTTGTAAATATCTCTCATTGTTCTTTATTGCCTAGAACGATTCTAGAAAATATATTTCTTAAATAACACAGCCACAATGGTATCTTAACCATCTTAATGTGTTTTGATTATGGTTTTGTCGGAAACCATGCGCAATCTCAATTGTCAATTGTCATTTGTGTAACACCCTTACACAAAATTGCATAAAAAACACTTTGCTTTACATCCTTAATGCTTCTGCAAGCACTTAAGGGTAATTTTTATGGCTTACTTGGTTACTATTACTTAAATTCGATTTGAAACAATTCATCATACTCAAAGTATATGAAGTGTTATACATCATTTCCTATTTAATTGATTCGGCAGCGGAAGTAAATGGAATCAATCAAATATGTTCAACTTGATTGAACTAGTCATGAATCTTATCAACATAAGACTCCTTATTTGACATTAATATCATGTAGATTTATCTCCATAAATCCGGATATTAAAGATGTACTATAATACTCCAAAAGTCTTAAATCATTCGCAATGATCAATATGTCATCCACATATAAGACTACTAAAATTTCCGTAACTCCCACTAAACTTCATGTATAAACACAACTTCTCGACTTATCGAGAAAAGTTTTATAACATGATCAAAACATTGATTCTAACTCATTGATGTCCTACTTAAGACCCTCTATTAAGTTTCACATTATCTTAGGATTGCAAGAATCTACAAAACTCATGACATGTATTGAATACATTCCTTCTAATTGAAGAAGTGGGTCTTAGATTCACTTGCTATATGTATATCATTATAATGAAACACAATCCCTAAGAAGATCCAAATAGACTTAAGCATTTCAACTAGTGCAAAACCCTTTGCCACCAATCAAGCTTTGACATCTCTCAATTTACTTGGAATTTATTTCAGATTTTCATGGCTCTAAGCCTTGTATTGAGTTGTGACTTAAACACTCTCATGTAAGTCATATATTCATTACTTTCTAAAAGTAATCAACTTGAATCATACAATTTCTTTGTAAGTTGTAAGCTCTTTACTTTCTTAAAAGTAACATGAATTCATCATCTTCAACAAGTGATGACTTTAACCTCCTAGGTTTTGAAGAAACAACGTCTTACACAAAACGTCTCATGTAGCCAAGAAAGACCAGTTTCTTGCGACATAACATTCTTTGTGGCTCTTGAATAATTTCTCCCACTCAGTCTTCTAGAAATAAACTTTTATTTTAGAAAGACAGCTTCACGAGCCACAAATCTGTTGTACTCGTGATTATAATAAGGAAAAATGAGCATTTGTTTCTTTTGAAAACTTACAAACATGGTACCCTACCATTTCATATCTCATATAACTCGTTTTAGATTTAGTGGAAAAAAAATTTAGACAAAATTATAAAATCCCCAAAAGGATCAAGTAACTCAAAGTAACTTGATTGAAGTCCAAACCATATCGAATAGCATTTGATTTCTTTATCCTACCACACATTATTCTATAATGCGTGCTAAGAGAGATTAATTTGTGATATTATATCACATTTCCTTTGGTTTATATCAAAGTCTTCACTTTGATAATCCCATCACGACTTGATCGTGATTCATGGAACTCTTTGAACTCTTTCAAAGATTTCTCTATTTACCTTATTAAGTGAACACATTAGCGTCAACTTAAATCGTTGGTAAAAGAAAATGATCAACCTATTTTGGATCAATGATTTACAACCTCGATCTCCTTTTCAACCAAAAGTCACGAGACATCTTGCTTTGAATACAAGATACGCATATACCATAAGATCTAATGGTTTCAAGAGTACTCGATAACTCTTTGCGTTCATCATTCCAGAATCTAAGGTTCAATCTTGGGTTACCAATTTGAGTCTTGTATCATCTACATGATATATCATTGTAGTTTGGTTTAGAATATAATCACCTTGATAATGGGCTAGCCATACACCAAATCATGGTGTATAGGGTCACAAAAGTGAAACCTCTTTTGTATCTTAACAAAATTATATTCTTATCTAGAGTTTATTCACTTAATAGTCATAATTAAGGTCAACAATAAACTCAAAACTAGATTGAGTACACAATGACTCTATCTCTCGACATTATTTGATGCTAGTCTTCATATTATAATCATCTTATGTATCGAATACAATGATGAACACCTCCACTGGTTTCTAATATTGACGAAGTAGTACTAGCAAAATTTATGTTAATCAAATAAACATTTAAAGAAGAAGGTCCCATTAGATGTCCCACAACTAACTTGTTGATTCTTCAATAATTTGGGGTAGTTTCTTTTCTAGCGTCCAACAATTAAGACAATGGAAACTTTATCGGTCGGGATTGATAGGTTTAATATTGCTATTCTCAATAACGTTACTTTTAACATTACCTTGTATCAATTCCATTCTAATTTTACTTCTTAGAACCTTATCCTTTTCTTAACGGTTTAAGAGAATGCTCCCACTCATTTCAATGAGTCTTTGCTTAGAGAAGCGAAATTTAATTTCATGAAGACTACTCTTCATTCGTTCGTTTAGTCTTAAAACTTTCATTGAAGTGGTTGCGGTATTTTGGTCAATTTTGATTTCCAACAAATCTAGTTACCAAAATGATTTAACGTTTCAAAGTACTTAACTTAATTAAGCATATGAGAAACAATTGTAAGTAGATATGTTAGTCAAAACTCAAAAACCCTTTTGATCACAAATAACTTCCATCTATACTCTTCACAAGAGATCTTACAATGGATAATTCGAGGTTTTAGAAGAAAAATTCATATTTGTCTTTAGTTACAATGTTTTAATGGAGATTTGAATCAAAAATCGAAATGATATCGTATATGAATTGCGGTAAAGAAATAGAACAATATCATAACGGAATAGTGGAAAACTTAACATTTATCGTTTTATTAATACTTGTAAATAACAAGTAAAACATTTACATAGTGACCTCTACCCAACTATGATAAATGATTCCAAGATCCAAATTCATATTAACTTGGGCACGGTGTGGCCGATGAATCCCTTATCAATATAACTCAGTGGATTAACTCTTTAATCGATTCTACTTTTAGAACTCTTGGTCGATAAAATTACATTAATATTTATCTTTAGCCCGGAACACATGCGACTACGGTCACGAATACTTCCGTTGAGCTCAATCCAAATTTCGAATAAATGTGTCCATGATCCAAACCCACATTAACTTGAGCACGGTGTGGCCGATGAATCCCTCATCAACATGAATTCGGTGGATAGACATTTATCACCCACTTCCCCTATGTAACAAGGTTTGTACCCCAGTGTGGCCGAGTGCACTCCCTCACGAAATAGGTTTTCATGGTTTCTACTTTTTGGTAAGGCTAAGTCTCAATTGTTTATTTTTTAGCGAGAGGTCATGTCAATTTATTATCTATCACATTTTAAGTGAACTAAAGCGGTGAACTACGATAATTGTAATTGACACGGTCGATAAACTCGATAAAATGATAATGCATGTTTTAGTTATGGCGATTTAGCGCTGCATGCAACATATAAATAAAATGCAAAGCATAAAAATAAAATACTAGTATGGCCTTTCTAGAAAAGTAAATCTAATAAACTATTACAAATTCGGAAACCAACTCATTTGGTCCCTTGAACTTCGGTCTTGGCACGCATTTCAAGGCAATACTTTCTTTAATGGATCGCCTTCTTGAGTGGCACCGTCTTCAAGTTACTCCGGAATAAATAAATTACATAATAAATTACATAATTTCCTATTATACATTTGTAATTAAAAATAAAATAAATCTATTAAATTATAAAACGGTGATACGAGATCATAATAAATTACAACCGAATCGATATTCCCATATATTTCTTGCAATACCAATTAAAACTAAGGCCATACTAAGTAAAATTACATAATTCAAAAATTACATAAAATTAAAATATGACAATCATAAATAAAATGCAGCATTATAATATGTATAAACATGCCCAATTTAATGCTAAATCGCCTTTAAGGAGCCAATATCGTATATTAATCGGTTTTTACGGATTTGCGTGATTTAACCTTTTAAAATCACAATAATTACATAAAATCATATTTATGTACAAGTTAACTACCCTAACCATCTTAGGACTCAAAATTAGTCTCCACTAACATATTGACAATAATTAACTTATATTTCTTAATATTGTTCATAAATGGACTCAAAAATACAATATTATGTCATAAACTTCAAATTAAATCATAAAAATTTCAAATAATTTCAAAATTTGAAATTTAAACTCATGAACATTCTGGAAAATTACCATGACACTCATAATGTTCAAAAATATAGGTTAAAAATTTCGAAAATTTATCGAGA
This sequence comes from Silene latifolia, assembly GCF_048544455.1. Lineage (NCBI taxonomy): Eukaryota > Viridiplantae > Streptophyta > Magnoliopsida > Caryophyllales > Caryophyllaceae > Silene > Silene latifolia. The sequence goes on from NC_133526.1 coordinate 136,230,201, forward strand.
AAAACAATGTTACGGTTTATCGGATTTATCAATTATTACCATAAAAAATATGAGAAAAATTATATTTATTAACTTTTCACTTTTAGATCTGAAATATATGATAAAATGCAACATGTGACATTTTTCCTTAGTCATGAAGTATGTTTTAGCATTTTTTACTAATTAAAGTCACTATTTATGTGATTTTTCATCAAAAATTCGTAAATCATGCATAAAGATTTCATTATAGCCAAATATTTTACACACATCTTGTAAAATTGCATGTGACAACATACTAAATTTCCATGACCAGATTCGAAATATAACTCATATTAACCTATTTTCCCATTTAGATACGGTTTTAACTTGAAAAATCCATATTTCGAGCATAACAACTCATTTTATTATGACAATTTACAGGCCATCAGTAGATAATATATGTGAAAACATATCCAAAAACCACTGGAAAAATCGAAGTTTAGCTATTTTTAGTCCAAAAATGACATTTTTATCATAAAAATCACATTTTAATGCCATTATTATATAAAATGAACAATAAAAATCCATAAATTAACAAAAAAATCCTAAACACATTTTAGGACCAGAAACTTTAACATGCAAATAAGTTTCGTGATATTTCATAATAAACACAAATTTATAAGTTTTGTTTGTTAATCTTATAACTCGGAAAAACAATAACCGATTTGCATGCAAACAACCTAAGGCCCTTGATACCGCTTGTAAGAAATCATTAATCTCATTATTTCGACATATTCATATATGTGACATTTAATTTAGTCATAAATTTAAATTTAGATCTTATGCATGCAAACATGAATAAGAATAGAGAAGAAATCTTTTTCCTTACTATAAAATTTCGGATCAAAGGGCACAAGTAAGATCTCCTTCTTACTTGTTCTTGAGCATTCCTTATATGGATGAACAAAGATTCAAGCTTAGAATTCCTCCCAAAGATGAATACCCAAGATAACCTCTTAAAAGACTAATATTATTTAATCTAGAACAATATTAATCTTACTAAAAATTGACCTAAAATATTGTTTTTGCCCTCTTGTTTTTCGGCCAAGAGGAGGGAAAAATTATGGAGTATTTTCTATCTCTAAGTTCTAGTAATATCTTAGAGAATGTAATCATATTACACTAGCAAAATATGTAGTGTAAAGAGAATAATTATAGAAGAAATACTCTTGTTTTTCTAGGTGGAAACCGAGTGGAGGAAGAATAAAAAGCCAATGCATGACCAAGATGCTCTTCACAAAAGCAAATAGGCATGCATAGCTAGAAGTAGTGTAATCATTTTGCATTCCAGTTAATTATTTAACACAATTTAGACATATACTCCCTCCATTTTTCGGCACTTATAAAATATGAGGTCCATTTTATATTTTGTCATTTGTCAATTGTCACATGTCACTAGTCATGTGTAATTGTAATGTATTTTTAACATATTAAAAATCAACGTATTAATAAAAATACGTCATGTACAAAATCGACTTAGTAATTCATAATTACTTGTACCAAAACGGTTTACCAATTATAAATCATAACATCTTGTATTTATAATAAATTATTCATCCAGTTTTAATTGTTTCGTAAACAATAATTCTATCTAAGTAATAAAACAATTTGATCACTTAGACCGTATCTTAATTAATCGAATTACAATAAGATACGTCAATAATACTCACAAAATCGTCCGTCAATTTTAAGCAATTTAATTAACCCGTATCAGCATACCATCAATTAAATAATCAATTAAGAGTGTTACCCTTTAGGTATGACCTAAGGGGATCAACTGATCACCACCGTCGCACGACAGTAACGTCAAACTCTTGTCAGCCAATCATTACCGATAGGTGTGGACCAGTTGAGTGTAAAATATTACGTCCCACATGTATTCTTAAAATGAGATTTAAACATGTGATCATCATGATCGATAGTTGTGGTCGCATTATTGTCGGAGGACACATGTTCCAACAGATTCACCCTATATGGAACCCGCCACAGCAGGGGATGTACACATTAATGAACAGAGTTATCGCTCATTGATGAGCGGGGATTTAGTGGGCAAGGCTACGGTCCCCCACTAGCAGGGCTACACACTTTAGTGTGTAGTCAGTTACATGATGTGAATGTGAGTTATGGGTGGATGGTGAACAGCTGTTTACTCTTATCGTACTTGTCTTATTTTGTTATGCTGTGAAGTTACCCCGTGTTATGTTTTCAAAACTGTGGTGATCCATTCGGGGATGGTGAGCAGTTGGTTTAGCAGGTGTAGCTGGTCTTGATGCTTGCGGGGCTTGGTTGGAAATCGAGTCATCACTCTACCGAAGAAGATGTCACCGCCACTCATGCTTAGTAGCCTTTATAGATATTCATGTTGTATATTGCCACACGCTGTTCTACGATGTAAAGTCTTAAACTATTTAATAAATGTTCTTTTATTGTTTATTTGATCTACTACCTCGGGCAACCGAGATGGTAGCACCTTCTTACACTGGGTGGTCCTTGGTAAGTGTAGATACCTCATTTCTGCACCTCCCGCGAACCACCCGGTGATGATTGGGCCGCATGTTTGGTACGCGGAACAATTTGTGACAGTTCATAAGTTTATCGTCAAGTGATTGCTCAAACACTGATGTCTACCTCTTAATTGTCATCTACGCGCCGATACGGTCATTTTGACAGTAATTAGAGTACATTTGGAGTCCGGGCCTAAAACCGTCTTCATTTTCTGATAACCGCTAAATCCCGAGTCGGAATGTTCTGTAATGTTCCGGATATTTCTATTCCATATTTTATAAATATTTTATAAATCTTTTAGTCTTTGGTAAAGGATTTCCCGTAATATTCATACAAAATATTAAAGAAAATAAGATTATCCCGTTATTCCATAAATTAAACGCGGAAATCTTTCTTCCGCAGGAGGAAACCACACAGGGAACAGACGCAGCAGTCTGCGCCTCTTCCAAGGGACGCAGTGACTGCTGCGCCTCTTCCCAGGTCCTTTTCTGCGTATTTTTCGTATCTTTTTCATATCTTTTCGAGATTCACTTCCAAAGTTTCTCCGGAAACCCTAATTCCTTCCGTGATTAGTATAAATAGGAGACTTCGCTCCTCATATTTCTCACGCGAGTGTCCGCCCTTCTCTTCTCCCTTTGTATTCTAGACCATATTCTTACTTTTGGCGTCTACGTGCTTGAACATTCGACCACGTAAGCTCGGATCCTTCTGAGTACCAGCCTCGTTTGCATGACCGACCAATTTGACCAACTCCACAATAATCAACTTTAATTAATCCTAATCGTTTTCCTCTTACGAGGGCACTTTCTTACATTCGAGTCGAGGATCACTAAAACATAAACTTAGTTCATCTCGTTTCATCAAACATGTAAGTCTGACGGTGTAAATCCTTCTTTATTTATCGTTATTTACTTTTTGTATCATTAATGTAAGATTTATGTCGAAAGTACTTCTAAAACCGATTTATAAAACATGTTTAAAACCCCTTTTTACGGATTATCAGAGGACAGATGTCGAGAAAGGACGCAGCAACCGCTGCGCCTCTTCGAAGGGACGCAGCACCTGCTGCGCCTCTTCGCGAAGCTGCCGCTGTTCCTGCTTCCTTTCTTCTTCCTTCGTCTTTTGATAATTTGATTGTTTTGTTTCGTTTTCAATTTTTCATGTTTCTTTTAACACGATAATTTTAAGTATAATAGTTTTAACATGTAAATAATTCATTATCATTTAATTCGTCGTTAAATCCCGACTTAAATCCCGTATAACCAATATTTGCGGGTTTTCGTCATTAAAATCAATCCGAGTTGTAGAGATTCGATTCTTTCATATTGAGTTTCTGGAATTCGATCTTTGATATATTTCCACCTGTCTTTTGTCATATTCATCACTAGTTCTTCATTAATTCGTCATATTTAACCTATTTAGTTCACCCATGTCAATAATCAATCTTTCTTTCATGTAATTAATTCGTTCGCATTCATTTCATCCGTGTTTTATCGCCTTTATGACTCATTCACATGTAAATAATGTATTAAATCACTTTCATCCGAGTTAAATATCATAATCAATCCTTTAAATCACCAATTAATATTAACGATTTGCAGTTCCGGTTTCAAAACCAGAACTCACCCTTGGAACAGACGCAGCAACTGCTGCGCCTCTTCCAGAGGGCGCAGTCCTGCTGCGCCTGTTCCAGGTTGACTTCTGTCTCTGAACTCCCGTTCTGCTTTGACATAGTTTAATTAGTTTACGTATGTAATTAACTATTATTCGTATTATCGCCTAATTCCTGTTCGTTAATTCATTTATTCATTCTTTCTCAAATTATCCGTTTTAAATATATCTTTGACATAAATCCATGAATCCGATGTAATTATTGTAATTTTCGTTATTGTTGATACCCGTCGTTGTGAGTACCAAAGATAAAATTTCTCCTATTAAGACTAACCTAGGCTAGTGGTAACATGGTCGAACCACAAGAAGGCAGTTGTAAACTTTAGTTGATTTATGTTCAGTCTGAGGTAACTATTATGGGGGTTGATTTGAATTGGTCTATAGCTAATAACAATAAAAAGAAAATAAACTAAAAATACGATTTAAACAGATAAGAGAAGGGTACTAGGATGGTCGGGTCATTATAGCTTCGGCGGCAGCAAACTAAGTCGGTCTGAATCAAACACAGGTAAGGCGGGAAATAAGAGGTCCTCTCGGTCCACTCCTAACAAATAGCATCTCTCGATCTCGCTATAGGTCCCTAATGTCACTAATACTAACTTTCGTCCTGAAAAGTGACTAATGGTCTAAACTATACCTATCTTTCGATCTTAGCACAGTTTAGTCGATTTAATTGATGGTCAAATAACCTTCCCTATCTTTCGATCTAATGGGCCGGTCACAAAATAGGTATCTAACTGGTCGCATGCATTCGATTTGTTAAATACGAGATTAAAACCAATTAAAACGAAGGATAACCTTACAAGGTCAGTCGATCGACCAACATTGTCAGTCGATCGACTGACACGCGGGTTCAGTCCGTGTTCAATCTAGTGCCGCCTATGCCATAAATCGCCTACATCCTAGCACTAATGATTTAGCTACTCATGCTAAGGGTAACAACAATAACATCAATGATAAATCTAACTATTGAATTCATGTTTTAAACGGCGGAAGAAACAATTAACATAAAACAACAGTTCGGCTTTGGGGAAACTGATCTAGCAATTCTAACACTATAAGCAAAATACTGAAATAGAAACAGTAGAATACCGTGTAGAATTGTGAAGGAAAAGAACAAGGCCGAATTATCCAAGCAAATTGTATTCAAAACCGAAGCAAACCTTGAACCCTAATTATTCTAAACTGAATGTAAAACTGAAATAAAACTTGATATGTAATTCGATAAAAGCTAGATGCCTATTCTGATGTTTTTAGGTTACGTTATCTAGCAAACTAACGTAACAATTATTTCCTAAACCTAAACTTCACGGGCTTCAAGTTTCTCAATCTTTTAATTCTCGTCTGAAGCAGCGATGTGGTCGATCGACTAAGCAGGGAGGTCGACCGACTGGATCTCAGCAACAGTAGCTTCTGGATCCCGATAGTTGGTCGATCGACTGATGGGACTAGTCGATCGACTGCTTGAGCTGCTAATTGACTTCTTTAAACTCGTGGACTCGTTCTTTGGGCCTTGGATCGCGCACCAAGCTCGTTCCTTAAGCAGTTCCTTTACGTCATTTGCAATGCAGATTACTCGGGCGCGGATTTGGCTTGATTTCCCGCTGAATTCTTCACATTTCTGCAATAAAGTACAAAATACGGAAGTAGACGGAAATAGGGAGAAATGTAGCATAAACTAAACAAATGAGCTCTGAAATGCGTGTAAAAAGAGATGTAAAACATCATATAAATGACACGCATCAAATCTCCCCAAACCAAACCTTGCTTGTCCCCAAGCAAGAACTAGACTCGATCTAATGACCTAATGGAACGAGTTCAATCTCAGAGCGAATTGCAAACTGTAGGGCCTAAACCAATTTAATGCACAACCAACAATCGATTAGTAATGTGAATCATGCAAACGAATTATAAAGTCGTTAAAAGGCTGCTGAACCGTTGACTATAGAGACTTATCAAACTGGACTCTCACGGGTCACTCAAATCACTCAATAAGCGCAGGTGATATTAATGTAAGATAGAAAGAAGTAAATTTTGTACAGACTCTCACCTAACTGCGACCTATGAAAACATGCCAGCAATAAATTATGAAGATGACCTCTACGACCGTACATATGCATTCCAACCAAACAGATGACCATTGACACATGCCGAGGTATAATTATGGAAATGTGAGGTATGGGTAAGAAGAGGCAAAACATTTATTGGTGAAGTGGAGGTACAGGTGATCAAGCTAGTACCAAAACGGAACCAAAGGACAACATCCAACTTCTTGCTCATAATCAAACTAAACGGTGCTATAGCAAGCACAAATCTCACAAACTCCGAACTAACAAATCAATAAACTCCCCAAAGGATATAAATGAATCATGGGAGCAAAAATCGCCAAAAGATAAGGTATAAGGTATGCGAATTGAATTTCTCTTCTTGCACGAACTTCAGTCGATCGACCTAAAGGAGCAGTCGATCGACTGCTCTGAACAGTACAGAAACTTTTCTTTTCTTCTTTTTCTTTCTTTTTTCGAATTTCAACTTTTTTCTTTCTATTCCTTTTTTTTATTCTTTCTTTCTTTCCATTTCATTTCATTTTATTTTCCCAACTTCATCTCAAAAGAGCAAATACCACCAAAAATGAGTAACAACCCCAAGAACGCAGACTACTAGCTTGACAAAGGACAGGCTAAATATAGGATGTAGTAATTGGGACAAAAAGGATATTTTTGGCAATGTGAAGCTTATGGGTAAAATGAGAAAAAGGAAACCTCTACCACATGTGTCAACTAACCACAAACCGAATGCATACAGGTATTAAGTAGATCAAATTCATAATTATGCAAATTAAGGAAACATGTCTCATAAGGAGTACTACTCACATTCTTAGATGAACTGGTCATGAATGTCACCAGTTATAGGCTCTAAATCTCAGAAATATGATGTAGGTTGCCAATTATTAAAGTCAAGTCTCAAGTTCAGCAAAATATTAACGAAAACTCGTAGATATGCATATACGATTCTACTAATAACATGTTAATCAAGCAAGGCTTAGGCAAAACAGGTGCAAATGCAAAATCATCCTTGAAATACTACCGTTCCGACTCGACTTATATGCTAAAATAAACGTGCATTTTTTGAAATTTTTGAAATTTTTCAAATTTTTTGGATTTTTGTATATATAAGAGAAATGAAATAAAACAATGCAAAACAAAATTAAACGTGAATGCAAGCAAGTGATGTGCGACGCAAAACCCTTCCCCAAACCAAATCGCACAATGTCCCCATTGTGCAAAATCATGTAATGAAGAAAAATGGAAAACGGGAATTTGCGAGAATATAAAATAAAACATAATGACATAAAGTAAAGACTTGGGAACTCACAAGACTTTAAGCGCAGCAAAAAGGAAACCTCCCCAAACCAGCGTGAGCTAGGAGGTTTCAGTAGCCAGCAGTGCTACCAATAAGGGTGCCTGAAAGACAGAAAGTACCACGCATAAGACCGAAGAAAGCAATTTTGAAACATAAAAATTGTGCATAAATGAGACAATAGAAGAAATATATAATTCGACGGAAAATAGATTGGAGTAGAAGACTCCCTTAGGTCCGCATATCGACCAAACACAGCAGGGGAGAGGTCGAGAACAAATACAGCAGCAGCAGTGGTCGATCGACCACTAGTGGACGCGAACAGTAGCTCCTGTAAACCTGCAATTCAGTCGATCGACCAATGGAGCCAGTCGATCGACTGGAAACACTGCTGCAGTGTCTTATTTCTTCGTAATTGCTCAATGATTTGAGCAAATAAGCTCTAAATACCTGCAAAAGCACAATAGTACGCGCCAAAAATTGCGCAAAACCCAGAACGAAGTCTAAAGTGCATAAAAATCCTAAGCAAAAAGAATAAAAGCGAAGTTCTCGCGCACACAAAAGCAATAAAGAATTGTCTCAACAAAACAAATAAAGAGAAGTTCGCAACGAGTTTAATCAACTAATAGTTGATCAAGAAGGACCACGGTATGGCCCACTTCGTCGGCTTCTGGCTACTAGAGGTAGCCTCATAAGTGCTCATGTTATCAGTTGCACTCTTCTCAGCTTCGACAGTCGGAGAATTCAGCTGATCAGCGTCATCATCTCCCCAATCAAGGACTTCCTTGGAATCGTCGGAATCCAAATCAGACCATCTCACCTTGACCGGCTCATCTTCCACTTCCTCATCAGTCCCATAACTTAGGCATCCGAGACGTCCTCTTTGAATGATAGGCTTTGTCGCAGCTGGAGCATCCAACGACTTTTCCTTCCCCAAACCAGCTCCTGCATTGTTTAAAACAACAAGTTTTTCCTCTTTTTCGCTCCCAGTCTGGGGCGGAGGGGTTAATACATGAGTAGTAATAGAGATAGGCGATTCAGAAAGCACAAAGTACGATTTCTTTTCAAAAACCGTGTTACAAGTAACAGGCCACATGGCGTCCTTCTTTTTAGCCGGCTGGGCAAAAACAATAGAGTGCTTTCCCACTTTGAAAGTCAAGGTACCTAGACCGACATCGATGATCGCACCAAAGCGTGTGTGCGAAATGGCCTACCCAAAATGATGGGAATATGGTCATCCTCAGGCATATCAAGGACAACAAAGTCGACAGGGAAGAAAAACTTCCCTATCTGAACGGGTATGTCCTCTAGGACTCCTATGGGCTCGACCGCAGAACGGTCAGCCATCTGGACTGTCATTTCGGTAATAGAAAACCTGGTCAGTTTAAGCTTCCTTGCTAGACTCAAGGGCATGACACTTATGCTAGCTCCTAAGTCACATAAAGCCTTTTCGATAGAAAAGGTACCTATGCTACAAGGAACTGAAAAACTGCCCGGGTCTTCTAAATTATGGGGCGCAGTGTGAGACAAGTAGGAGCAAGACTCTTTAGTTAACGCAACAGTATGAACATGTTCAAGCGATTTTTTCTTTGACAATAACTGTTTCATGAACTTAGTGTATGCTGGCACTTGGTTAACTAACTCAAGGAAAGGGACTTCTACATTTAGACTACGGATAACTTTCTCAAACTTACTGAAAGATACCTGTTCCTTGGTTGGCACGAGTCTCTCCGGATATGGGGATGTAAGGAGTACCTTAGCCCTATCCTCTAATCAGCGCGCGCCGGCGTCCTTGGACTTTGGCTGGAAGTCCGTCACCTTTTCTTTGTTGAAGCTAGACCCTTCCTCAGACCGTCTCAAATGAGACCCATTAACCGTCATCGGATCGAACTTGAGCCGGATCGACCCATCGCACTCGTTCCGCTTTCAAAATTTTCGGGACCGTGGTTCCCCGAAACAAGTGGTCTCGTAGATTATTTGGCATTAAAGGACGAAATTCTTCAACATCAGCAGTGATATTGGTCGATCGACCACCCTCCTCAGTCGATCGACTGGGTTGCACAGTTCCAGAAGCTCCTGTAACCCGCAATTCAGTCGATCGACTAGGTACTTCAGTCGATCGACTGAAATACCTAGCAGACGGCTGTTTTTTTGATTTATTCGTTACAGCTTTGTTTGGACTCGGATCTGCCTCATTCTTCTCAACAACTTTCTCGACCATGGCAGGACCCTCAAGTGTGGACCCGCTTCTCAAGGTGATGGCATGTAGGGTCTCCTTTTGTTCGGGTTGAGTGGGTAAGTGTCCGGGAGCTCGAGTGTTACTTTTGCTAGCCAACTGAGCTATTTGGCTCTCTAATAACTTCATCCCGGCCTCTCTTGCTTGGGACTCCTTCAAAGAACAGATTCTTCACTCGGAAAATTCAGAATTTTGTGTTTGTTGCTTTCTTTGCTGCGCACATAAGGAGGCTTTTGGTATTCTTTGTTGCTTTTGATGCGGAGGCACATATGGCTGCTTCTTTGTGGCGGAGGTTGAGTTGGATTCAAAACATTCTCGGCTTCTCCAACTCAAGTTTGGATCTTTGTGGCTCGTAGTAGGTGTTGTTCTGCCTGTAGTGTTGAAAGGCAGCACAAGATTCAAAGGGACTAGGGCAGTTCTTCGAGACATGGCCCTCAACTCCACACCTTTCACAAAGGAAGGGACCGTCTGACACAGCGTTGACTTGGTATATCCCACCCTTAGAGGCTCCTCCTAGCTCATACTTGTCAAATCTCGCGGTGAGAGCCTCAAGTGCAGCAACAGAGGAAGATTCAGCAGCTCTCCTCTGGTTCCCTCTCCAATTCCCATACTCGGCCTTGTGGGTAGCTAGATCGTCAATGATCTTCCACCCCTTGGTTGCTCTCAAATTCTCAGCGAATCTTCCATTGGCTGCAGCATCCAAAATGGCCCTCTAATCGTCGTACAACCCATTGTAGAAATGATTGCACAAACTCCACTTTTCGAATCCATGGTGCGGTATGGTTCGCACTAACTTCTTGAATCGGACCCATGCCTCGTGGAAATTCTCATCTGGCCCTTGTTTAAAGCCCGTGATATGAGCTCTAATAGTGATCGTCCTCGAAGCAGAAAAGTACTTCTTGTAGAACGCCAAGGCCAATGTATTCCAATCAGTGATCTCCTGAGCGGTCCGGTCCAAATCTCTATACCACTCCCTTGCAGCATCACGAAGGGAGAAGATGAACATGGTCTCTTTGATTTGATCCTGGGTCACGCCACCGGTGGGGGGAATGGAGCAAAGCGGCAGAGTCAATAAAGGTCTCCATATGTCTAGCTGCATCTTCATTTGCAGCTCCCCCAAACTGATTTCTCTCGACCATAGTGATGTAAGCAGGCTTTGGTTCGAATTTCCTGGCATCTCCCGGTAACTCGAACCCCTTGTATAAATTGTCGGCTGTCGGCTCAGAAAAACTAGCTATACTTGCTTCCTCGGCCATGACAGAAATTTCTGGAGAAGTAACTGTCTCGGCTGAAGATGTAGACACGGGTGAAGATGGTGGATTTCCCTCGAACAACTCGTTCTCGTAAAAGCTAGAATGAGAACTAGGCTCTTCCAGCTATTGTTCTTGAAATAATCTCCTCTTAACGTGCAAAGATCTTTCAATCTCTGGATCAAATGGCAGTAATGGACCACCCTGTGACCTGCGCATAAGAGGAAACTACAACAAAATATAAGAACAGTTTAAGGAACGGATGTTCCTTAAACTAAGAAAGACTAAAAATTAAAACAACTAAAATTAGGACTATTGCCTCCCCGGCAACGGCGCAAAAATTTGATACCCGTCGTTGTGAGTACCAAAGATAAAATTTATAATCTCCTATTAAGACTAACCTAGGCTAGTGGTAACAGGGTCGAACCACAAGGAGGCAGTTGTAAACTTTAGTTGATTTATGTTCAGTCTGAGGTAACTATTATGGGGGTTGATTTGAATTGGTCTATAGCTAATAACAATAAAAAGAAAATAAACTAAAAATACGATTTAAACAGATAAGAGAAGGGTACTAGGATGGTCGGGTCATTATAGCTTCGGCGGCAGCAAACTAAGTCGGTCTGAATCAAACACAGGTAAGGCGGGAAATAAGAGGTCCTCTCGGTCCACTCCTAACAAATAGCATCTCTCGATCTCGCTATAGGTCCCTAATGTCACTAATACTAACTTTCGTCCTGAAAAGTGACTAATGGTCTAAACTATACCTATCTTTCGATCTTAGCACAGTTTAGTCGATTTAATTGATGGTCAAATAACCTTCCCTATCTTTCGATCTAATGGGTCGGTCACAAAATAGGTATCTAACTGGTCGCATGCATTCGATTTGTTAAATACGAGATTAAAACCAATTAAAACGAAGGATAACCTTACAAGGTCAGTCGATCGACCAACATTGTCCGTCGATCGACTGACACGCGGGTTCAGTCCGTGTTCAATCTAGTGCCGCCTATGCCATAAATCGCCTACATCCTAGCACTAATGATTTAGCTACTCATGCTAAGGGTAACAACAATAACATCAATGATAAATCTAACTATTGAATTCATGTTTTAAACGGCGGAAGAAACAATTAACATAAAACAACAGTTCGGCTTTGGGGAAACTGATCTAGCAATTCTAACACTATAAGCAAAATACTGAAATAGAAACAGTAGAATACCGTGTAGAATTGTGAAGGAAAAGAACAAGGCCGAATTATCCAAGCAAATTGTATTCAAAACCGAAGCAAACCTTGAACCCTAATTATTCTAAACTGAATGTAAAACTGAAATAAAACTTGATATGTAATTCGATAAAAGCTAGATGCCTATTCTGATGTTTTTAGGTTACGTTATATAGCAAACTAACGTAACAATTATTTCCTAAACCTAAACTTCACGGGCTTCAAGTTTCTCAATCTTTTAATTCTCGTCTGAAGCAGCGATGTGGTCGATCGACTAAGCAGGGAGGTCGACCGACTGGATCTCAGCAACAGTAGCTTCTGGATCCCGATAGTTGGTCGATCGACTGATGGGACTAGTCGATCGACTGCTTGAGCTGCTAATTGACTTCTTTAAACTCGTGGACTCGTTCTTTGGGCCTTGGATCGCGCACCAAGCTCGTTCCTTAAGCAGTTCCTTTACGTCATTTGCAATGCAGATTACTCGGGGGCGGATTTGGCTTGATTTCCCGCTGAATTCTTCACATTTCTGCAATAAAGTACAAAATACGGAAGTAGACGGAAATAGGGAGAAATGTAGCATAAACTAAACAAATGAGCTCTGAAATGCGTGTAAAAAGAGATGTAAAACATCATATAAATGACACGCATCAATTGTAATCTTCATTATTGTATTTCTTTTACCACATTGTTTGTATGCCTTCACATGTAATTGAACTTAAATTCCTACCTCGACATTAATGCATGTTAAACTAATTGTTCACCGACTTAGCTAATTCTCACATGTTAGGATTAATCTAATGCATGTTACATTGCATGCATATAATCGACAATATATCGAGTATAGATAATTTCCCTAATCATTAGTAGAGGCCGCTATCGAGGCGACTCCATAAATGCAAACGCTTGTTCTCTCTCCCAAGCGCCCCCGTGGGCCCGCGTCCACAGTTTGGCGACTCCGCTGGGGATAATACACTTACGTGTATCCAAGGGTGAAACTTGAACAAGGTTAGGGAATAGTTTGTATAAGACAATTTTCGGTTTTCATAACTCGATATTCCTAGATCGTTTATTCGGCCTTCCTAGGCCCAACCCAACCCATTCGACCAATCGTCCCGTCTAAACGGTCCTAATTCTTATTTGGGCCTAAGGATGGATAGCGATTGACGTCATCCATACCACGGTACTTACTCTTGTTTGTATCAAGGACCTTCACTACTTGAAGAAATGGATTAGGAATCGGCCTTACTCTTGTTTGGTACGAGCCTCTCCACAGACTTCGGGTTTGATTGTTCGGTATGGCAACCCACCCTTTAAACCAAAAACCCTTTAAATGCACTCAGCATCCCGTTATAATGCTTGTATAAATGTTTATACCTTACGTGATCACCATTTCTAAACGAAACCCTGACGATTTTTGTAAAATCAAAATCCCTTTAAGTTGTAAATTTCGAAAAGGCCAATAATTAGCGTAAAACCGAGTCAAAACTCTGTCCATTTGCCGAGTTAAATTTCGGGCCCAAGCCCATTTCAAAACCTCACTTCGAGTCCACTCCTACAACTACACTGAAGTTGACTAGGACCAACATTCTCAAACTTCGTCATTTTCTTCAAAACTCACTCAACACAAGTGGCACACACCCACTTCACGAGTCAAAAAATTTCTTATCAAGTAAGTGTGTTAGAATGGTCGATCGTGTTTTGATTCGTCATCGATCTCTTATCCAGTCTCCAAGATGCCTAAAACAAGCGACGTGAACTTCAATCAACTCAAGGATGGTAATGATCGAATCCTAACCGCGCTAGCTCAACTCCAAGTTACTCAAGACCAAGTGTATGATCGCCTTGACACCATCGAGGGCCGGATCTATGTTAGGTTCATATACCTATTATTAGACTCCTCTAATAATGAACTAATTAACTTGTTAATTATATGTTCTTTAGATCTAGTGCATGCATAACAAAATGAAAGATTTATAAGAAAAAAACAATGTTCCTTACATTGCTAGTTGGTTCGAAAATATGGGCACAAGTAAGGTCACCTTCCTTCACTTGTTCTTGAGCTTAATATGATGGATGATCTTCCAAGATCCCAAGTATAGAAATCCTCCTTAGATTGCACCCAAGACTTACCCTTAAACTAGTATACTAATTAACTAGATTATTATACTAGTATCCTTAAAATGTATTCTAATATTGTTATTATTACTACACTAGTAACCTTGTTTTAATATTAGAATTGATGAACAATTTATTGTAAATCTCTAAAAACTTGTTAGAGAAAACTAGAGAGAAGGATGAGCAAACTCTTGCATGTAGATGAATGAATGAGTAAGTAGTAAAATGAGAACAAAAATTCTCATAAAGAGAAGGAGGGAGCACGGTTGGAACAAGGGAGTAATGCCAAGAATTGGAATCTCCTTTTCCTTTTACTCTTACCAACATATTAGGTGTGTAAGGCTAGTGTGTGTAGGAATGATTACACATTGCTTTATCTCATAAAATAATCAACTACAAACCACCATGACACCCTTCATTTCGGTCCATGTCTTAAAATGGACTACCATTTTATTTTGTTAATTTGTCATTTTTCACATAATATGTCTCATGTAATATATTACATGTTATTAATTAATTTAATGCATATTTATCCCATAAATATCATTTCACAAATTAATTAAATTATATACAACAAATTGACTAGTGATACTTAATCACATAAATAAAATGGGTCATAAAATTATAATTCACAACATCTTGTAATTATAATTAATCATTCATTCTAATTTCTATTGTTTCTCAAACAATAAACAATTTTAGTAACAAAGCATTTTTATTACTAAAATAAATCTTATTTAATCCCATTATAATAAGATATCAATATTCTCTCTCATAAGTAAATTGTTCACTTTTAAGGAATTGATTACCTCGTATCCTCATACAATTAACCAATTTATCCATTAAGGGAATTGTCCTTTAGGTGTGACCTTAAGGGATCAACTGACCACCATCGTCAACTCTAGTCTGCCAATCATTACCGATTAATGACGATCAGTTGATTATATAATAAAACATCCCTCACGTATTCTTTATATGGGATTTAATAATAATATTAAATCATGTGATCGCCCTATTGTTGAGGACACATTTCCCAACAATCTCCCACTTGTCCTCGACAAGTGTGCGTCACCAATTCTCTTGTCCTATACAATCTCCCACTCAATGCAAGGTGTCTTGCAGGTCGTACTTACATTTGTTCATATCTTAAGTGGTTTTCTCGATCTGGAGATTAACTGTCTGACCGGAATTATCTATCATAGATGTCTTCCGAGCGTGGCCACGCATTTCCAGTTAACTACTCCTCGAGTGGCCTTGAGATTTCAAACAACCCTGACAAGGGGTGGACAATTCCTATCGCCCTATTCCCTTTGTTCAGCCACAGTCCATCATAACCCAAAATATACCCAGTTTGACCTCATTTACGAAATCGTAGAGTATAAATCAAAGCTAGTCAGAAATTGTGCCAACTTGGGCGAATAGTCTCTAGTTAAAAGAATTGACTCATAAGAATACTATAGTAGCTCTTGCCACGACCAGGCTTTATGAATTACCAGAACTCTATAAGCGGTCACTGCCCGACAGATTATCCCATACAGTCTGCCTATGTGATCGACTAGTCATCCCATATGACTCTATGGCACTTTAACTTGCCATCAATCGCATCACACTCTAGTCACTTCGAGACGTCACCTCATATAAGTAACTAGGGACGAATACCATCTCAATCCAGTTCACTTTAATGGGGTTCAATTTGTCTCTACAACCCATTCGGATACGACAAGGTAGCGGGTGAGTTTAATGAAACTCAAACGATAAATGCGATTATCACAAATGAATAGTCAATACACTATTACTACTACATATTCTATAATCTTTAGTGTATTATTAACACTAGTTAAAATGCAATACATGTTGGAATATGTGTCCTCCGACAATAATGCGATCACAACTGTTGATCATGATGATCACATGTTTAAGTCTCATTTTGAAGAATACAATTGGGAAGTAATATTTTACTGTCAACTGGTCCACACATATCGGTAATGATTGGCTGACTGGAGTTTGACATTACTGTCATGAGACGGTGGTGACCAGTTGATCCCCTTAGGTCATACCTAAAGGATAACATTTTTAATTGATCATTTAATTGATCGTATGACGATACAGGTCAATTAAATTACTTAAAATTTACAGACGATTTTGGAAGTAATATTTACGTGTCTCATTGTAATTTGATTAAATAAGATACGGTCTAAGTAATCGATTTGTTTTATTACTTAGATGAAATTATTGTTTAAAGAAACAATTGCATTTGAATGAATAAATTATTATAAATACAAGATGTTGTGATTTATATTTGGTAAAATATTTTGGTACAAGTAATTATGAATTACTAAGTCGATTTTGTATATGACGTATTTTTATTAATGCGTTGATTTTTAATATGTTAAAAATACATAACAATTTTATGTGACATGTGACAAATTGACAAAAATAAAATGGAGTCCATTTTATCTATATGTACCGAAATTAAGGGGAGGATTAGGAATATATTGTGTTGATTATGTTAGTGGTAAACATAATCATTTCCATCTAAACCTAGCCATGCAACCCTACATAATCTTGTGAAGACCACCTTGTGCATGCATAGGTCCCTTCCTCCCCATGCCACCCGGTTTTTCAAAGAGGAGAACACAATGGTTTTTCTCCTTATTTCTACCTATTATACACTACCAAAAGAGTTTAGTGTATCATTCATTCATTCATCTAAAATTAGAATTTTAGAGAGATAAAATCTTCCTTCTCTTCCCTCTCTCTTAACCGAAATAATTGAGAGATCAAATAATATTTTTGGGTCATTTTTATACAAAATTAATATTGTTCTAGTAATAATAATATTAATTTTATTAACTTGTTATCTTGGGTATAAAACCTTGGGAGGGATTCTACACTTGAATCCTTGTTCATCCAATTAAGGAAAGCTCAAGAACCAGAGAGTCGGAGAACTCTCTTGTGCCCTTTGATCCGAAATATCAATGTAAGAATAAAGATTTCTTTCTTATTTTACTTATAGTTTGCATGCATAAGATCATCTTTTAATTTATGACTAAATTAAAATTATAACATATATGAATATGTTGAGTAAAGAGATATAGATTTCAAACAAGCGGTATCAAGAGCCATGGTTGTTTGCATGCAAATTGGTTATAGTTTTTCCGAGTTATACGATTAACATATAAAACTTGTAAATTTGTGTTATTATGATATATCACGAAATAACTTTATGCATGTTAAAGTTTCTGGTCCTAAAATATTTTTAGGATATTTTGGTTAATTTATGGATATTTATTGTTCATCTTATATAATAATGGCATTAAAAATGTGATTTTATGATTAAAATGTCATTTTCGGACTAAAATTAGCTAAACTTCGAATTTTATAGTGGTTTTTGGATATGTTTTCACATATATTCTTTTTAGATTACCTATAAAGTTTCATAATTTTTGGAGTTTTTATGCTCGAAATATGGATTTTTCATGATAAAAATCGGATTTAGATGAAAAATAGGTTAATATGATATAAATTTCGAATCTAGTCATAGAAATTTAGTATGTTGTCACATGTAATTTTACAAGATGTGTGTAAAATAATTGGCTATATTGAAGTCTTTATGCATGATTTATGAATTTTTGATGAAAAATAGCATAAATTGTGACTTAATTAGTGAATAATTGCTAAAACATACTGCATGACTAAGGAAAAATGTTACATGTTGCATTTTATTATGTTTTTCAGATCTAAAATTGAAAAGTTGATGAATATAATTTTTCTCATGTTTTTATGATTATTATTGATAAATCTGATAAACCGCAACATAGTTTTTCCGATAATTTTACGAAATTTTAACCTAAGTTTTTGAACATTATAAGTGTCATGGTATTTTTCCAGAATGTTCACAAGTTTAAATTTCAAATTTTTGAATTTATTTGAATTTTTGGTGATTTATTTGAAGTTTATAGCATTTTATTGTAATTTTGGGTCCATTAATGAACAATTTTAAGAAATATGAGTTAATTAAAGTCAGATAGTTAGTGGAGACTAATTTTGAGTCCTAAGAGGTTAGGGTAATTAAATTGTGCATAAATATGAATTTATGTAATTTATTGTGATTTTAGAAGGTTGAATCACGCAAATCCGTAAAAACCGTTAAATATACGATATTGGCTCTTTAAAGGCGATTTAGCATAAAATTGGGCATGTTCATACATATTATAATGCTGCATTTTATTTATGATTGTCATAATTTTATTTTATGTAATTTTTTGAATTATGTAATTTACTTAGTATGGCCTTAGTTTTAATTGGTATTACCCGAAATGTATGGGAATATCGATTCGGTTGTAATTTATTGTGATCTCGTATCACCGTTTTGTAATTTACTAGTTTTATTTTATTTTAATTACAAATGTATAATAGGAAGTTATGTAATTTGTTATGTAATTTAATTATTCCGGAGTTCCTTGAAGACGGTGTCCACAAGAAGGCGATACATAAAGACGGTGTTGCCTCGAGATGCGTGCTAAAACCGAAGTTCAAGGGACCAATGAAGTTGGTTTCCTAATATGTAATAGTTAATTAGATTTTCTATTTTAGGAAGGCCATACTAGGATTTAATTTATGCTTTGCTTTTTATATATATGTCACATGTATCGCTAAATCGCCATAACTAAAACATGCATCATCATTTAATCGAGTTTATCGACCGTTTCAAATACAATTATCGTAGTTCACCGCTTTAGTTCACTTAAAACGTGATAGATAATAAATTGACATGACCTCTCGCTAAAATAAGCAATTGAGACTTAGCCTTACCAAATAGTAGAAACCATGAAAACCTATTTCGCGAGGGAGTGCACTCGGCCACCCCGGGGTACAAACCTTGTTACGTAGGGGAAGTGGGTGGTAAATGTCTATCCACCGAATTCATGTTGATGAGGGTTTCATCGGCTACCCCGTGCCCAAGTTAATATGGGTTTGGATCATGGACACATTTATTCGAAATTTGGATTGAACTCAACAAAAGTTTTTGATAAGGGTTTCATCGGCTACCCCGTGCCCTTGTCGGATGTGTTTTGGGCTATAGATAAATATTAGAGTAATTTTATCGACCGAGAGTTCTAAAAGTAGAATCGATTAAAAAGTTAGTCCACCGAGTTATATTGATAAGGGTTTCATCGGCTACCCTGTGCCCAAGTTAATATGAATTTGGATCTCGGAATCATTTATCTAGTTGGGTAGAGGTCACTAGAAAAATGCAATAAAACTTGTTTAAATTAAATTTTTACGAGTATTATTATTATTAAAACGACATTTGTTTTACTCCTATTTTGTTTTGTAGACCGCTTCTATTTCTCATAACCAATGGCTACTCCAAACCAAAACGCCACACCTCTCGCTAATACTTCATGGCTCCGATCCTTCATCGATCGTTGTAAACTTGAAAAGAATGGGTCAAATTTCTCCGATTGGGATGCCCAACTCAAACTAGCCGCCCAAGGTGACGACAAGCTTCGTTACCTTACCGAGGCCTCTCCACCCGAACCTAACGCTAGGTCAACCGCCGCCACTAGGGAAGCATATGAGGCTTACCATAAGGAGTCCGCCGCAATGAAAAATGTGTTGATCTTTCCGATGGAGGCGGATCTCCAAAGGAGAGCCTTTAAAATGGGCACCGCTAATGAAATCTATTCCAAGCTTGTGACAATGTTTTCACAAACTCCGCGGATTGTCCAATATGAGGCGGCCGCGGCATTCTTTGATCTCGACTTCAAAGAGGGCCAAAAGGTTAGCCCTCATGTGCTCAAATTAATGGAGCTAGTCGAGACCTTGAAGATTCAAAAGGTTGAAATCCCCAAAGAACTCATTGTAGATAGGATTCTACACTCCTTATCCAAGGTCAAAGCGTATGTTCAATTCTGGGTGAATTTTAACATGCAAGACAAGGACGTGTCTCTTGAAGAGTTGCACAAGTTACTTGTGCAAGCCGAAAGAGACATGAGGTTAAATGTCAACCCACCTAAGGATGTGCTTAACATTAGCACCAAAAGCAAGGGGAAATTCAAGAAGAATGGGAAGAAGGGTAAGAAGCAAGCTCCCACTTTCACCAAAGCTAAGACTTATGAAGCTAGCACCTCCAAGATCAAGAAGGGTCCTCTTGATAAATGCCATTATTGTAATGGTGTTGGACATTGGAAAAGAAATTGGTCCAAATACCTTGGTGATATTAAGGCCGGAAAGATCACTCCAGTAGGTAAATGACTATCCTTTCTTTTATGTTTCTATTTCAACTATGGTATTGTGATACAAATTTGTGGTAATGTATCCCTTTTTATTGTAAATAGGGCCTCCACCAAGCAAGGACAAGGGAAAAGAAAAGCAAGCTTGAGAAACCATCGAGAAGCTAGGAGTAGCTTCCATGAAGCTTGTCTTTTATTGTCTTATTTTAATTTATGTTTCGGATTTTAGAACCTTTTGATTTCCGTGTTCGACATGGAAATGTATTTTGGATATTGGTTGTATTTTGGATAATGGTGGCTTGGTTTGCAACCCAAGTCACCCGTTTTATCGTTTTTATCCTTGTTCTAAAATTCGTCTTTATCCGCTTGCTCATAGAAACATATGATAATTCACTTAAGTGTTCTAATAGACAACTATAATGATGGGATTCATTATATGACCACAAGCAAAAGACTTGTGTATGATCATTTACAAAGTGATATTGAGTTAATGAACTCTCTTAAAGGAAAGTTAATCACCAAGTACACTTACAAAATCTAAAACAATTAGTCAAACTATGAGATAGTTCTCCTTATACTTCAAAAATCATTATTTGTGTCTCATATGCTATCTTTGAATCTCTAGTGTATTTATTCTAAAGATAGAGTGGGAGAAAAATGAGGACACAACACAGAGAAGAATTTGTGTACTTGTGTAAATGAGATTGTGTAAATGAGATCTACGCAAGGGAGAATGATTTGAATAAAGGTATATCTATTTATATAGTATGCCCAATAGATGAGATCTATGGTCTCGAATAGATCTACATGACAAAAGAGACCAAGTGAAGTAATCAAAAGAAAATTTTCTCAAGATAACTACACGAGGAGACCAAAAGAAAGTTTTGGAAGAAAAATGACTAATGTAAAGTCTTAACAAGAGTTTTGACTAGTTTATGATAAATTTTGACCAATAGTTTCAACATTGATATTTACTTAAGAGCCTAAATGAATCAAAGTTACATCCTAGAAAATAAATGAGATTTATGACTAGAAGTTGCAAGGATTGATATACCGATATCCTCAATAGCTAAGTTAAGTATTAACCACGCTAATGTCATTACTTAACCTCATTATGAAAATGAATTGGTTAAACCTCCTTCCGAAAAGGGTATTTTGAAGGACGTGTATTAGATATTATTCATATTTAAATAATGACATTGCTACTCATCATTATGATATGAATGAGTTAGAGATTAAAATCTCTTTCCATAAGGATAAGGATATGATGGGAACATATATGGTTTTATCTCAATAACTTAGCAAAGCAACAAATCTCAATTCTTGAAATGTTTCAATTGAGTAGTCAATTACGAAACATCTGGAATTAAGTGGGAGTTTGGAAATTATCATGTGAAGACATGGAATTTAGTGGGAGCAATCATCCTGTAAAGGTTTATAACTCATTACTCATTGAGAATGACGAGCTAATACTATTCTTTCACAAAGAAGTATTTGAGTTTTCAATTCTGGATGAAAAATGTACTATGATGAATCCAATCACATCATGAGATGTTGGATAAGTATTGATATATACGCATCAAATCAACAAGAAACGTAGGTTATTCATATCGATGAAAATGGAATTACCATAAACAGTCATGGTCATTCATTGAACTGAAGTATAGTTGATGACATGATTATAAGTTACTAATGTTTCCGCCATTAGAATAATCATGCACATGTCCAATAATAAATCATATGTATAAGAGCATGATGATTCATTGGCAAGCCATAAAAGAATCGTCATGTATTCTCGAGGAGAATCCGATGAGCGATTTCAGTGTTGGACAGAACACTCTGTTATGTGTCAAGAGGTTGTACATATTAAAGAAAATCCGAACACGCGTAAGGATTTATGATAATCCTAAGCTTTTCAGCTAAAAGGAGAAATTAGAATTTTGGAAAAGTACTTAGTTGAAGTAAGAAGTTACTCAAAACTAGTATTTCCTAATTTGCTAGGACTTGTGAGAAGTGCTAGGCTAATCTTCTTGACAAATTGTTGCAAGACTCTGCAAAACATTTACCTAGTGCATTATGAGTGGATGGAGTACTTGATCAGTGCAAGTTGAATCATTCACCGCATATTTATTGGTTATGTGATAATCAACAGGAAAGTTCTTTCAAGATAAAGAACCCAATCCGAGGTTGGGAACCCATATGTGTACTTGGTAAGGTTCATGCTATGAGAGATAACATGAACGTAAAGGAAAATGCGATAATAAGAAGTTTGAACACATGGACACGTGGTATGTTAAACTTCTATTGCAATCAACAAGTGTTTACACACTTACGATATGCATCACAAGGTTGTAATATGGTATTGACTACCCGAATGTGATGTTGACATTTGTCGTTTGAGTTATTGTTCACTCACCTTATACTTTGTTACGTCCAACGGGTTGTAGAGACAATTGAACCCTGTTTAAGTGAACATGGATTAGCATTGTATTCGCCCATAGTTACTTACATGAGGTGACATCTCGAAGTGACTAGAATGTGATGCGATTGATGGCAAGTTCAAGTGCCATGGAGTCATATGAGAATGACTAGTCGATCATATAGGCAGACTGTTGGGAACATTTTGTCGGGCCTTATGACCACTTATAGAGTTTTGGCAAATTTATATAGCCTGGTCGTGGCTAGAGCTACTATAGTATTCTAATGAGTCGATTCTTTTGACTAAAGACTATTCGCCTAAGATGGCACAGTTTCAGATTAACTTTGATTTGTGTTACTACGACCTTCGTAAATGGGGTCAAATGGGTATATTTTGGGTTATGATGGCTGTGGCTGGTCGAAGGGAATGAGTGCGATAGGAATTGTCCACCCCTTGTCAGGGTTATAACAATATCTCAGGGCCACTCGAGGAGTAATGAACTGGAAATGCGTGGCCACGCTCGGAAGATATCTATGATAGATAAATCCGGTCAATCAGTTATTCTCCAGATCGAGGAAACCACTCTCGATATGATCACTTGCAAGTACGACCTGAAAGACACCTTGCATTGAGTGGGAGATTGTAATAGGACAAGAGAATTGGTGACGCACACTTATCGAGGACAAGTGGGAGATTGTTGGAATATGTGTCCTCCGACAATAATGCGATCACAACTGTTGATCATGATGATCACATGTTTAAGTCTCATTTTAAAAATACAATTGGGATGTAATATTTCTATCACAACGGTCCACACATATCGGTAATGATTGGCTGACTAGAGTTTGACATTACTGTCGTGAGACGGTGGTGACCAGTTGATCCCCTTAGGTCATACCTAAAGGATAACATTCTTAATTGATCATTTAATTGATCGTATGACGATACGGGTCAATTAAATTACTTAAAATTGACGGACGATTTTAGAAGTAATATTTACGTGTCTCATTGTAATTTGATTAAATAAGATACAGTCTAAGTAATCGAATTGTTTTATTACTTAGATGAAATTATTGTTTAAAGAAACAATTGCATTTGAATGAATAAATTATTATAAATACAAGATGTTGTAATTTATATTTGGTAAAATATTTTGGTACAAGTAATTATGAATTACTAAGTCGATTTTGTATATGACGTATTTTTATTAATGCGTTGATTTTTAATATGTTAAAAATACATAACAATTTTATGTGACATGTGACATGTGACAAATTGACAAATTGACAAAAATAAAATGGAGTCCATTTTATCTATATGTACCGAAATTAAGGGGAGGATTAGGAATATATTGTGTTGATTATGTTAGTGGTAAACATAATCATTTCCATCTAAACCTAGCCATGCAACCCTACATAATCTTGTGAAGACCACCTTGTGCATGCATTGGTCCCTTCCTCCCCATGCCACCCGGGTTTTCAAAGAGGAGAACACAATGGTTTTTCTCCTTATTTCTACCTATTATACACTACCAAAAGAGTTTAGTGTATCATTCATTCATTCATCTAAAATTAGAATTTTAGAGAGATAAAATCTTCCTTCTCTTCCCTCTCTCTTAACCGAAATAATTGAGAGACCAAATAATATTTTTGGGTCATTTTTATACAAAATTAATATTGTTCTAGTAATAATAATATTAATTTTATTAAGTTGTTATCTTGGGTATAAAACCTTGGGAGGGATTCTACACTTGAATCCTTGTTCATCCAATTAAGTAAAGCTCAAGAACAAGAGAGTAGGAGAACTCTCTTGTGCCCTTTGATCTGAAATATCAATGTAAGAATAAAGATTTCTTCCTTATTTTACTTATAGTTTGCATGCATAAGATCATCTTTTAATTTATGACTAAATTAAAATTATAACATATATGAATATGTTGAGTAAAGAGATATAGATTTCAAACAATACAAGCTTGGCAAGTGGATATACCCGATATCCATATATTCCAACTTTATTAATTGCTATTTCCTTCCATTCAATGTCATCTCTAATGACATGAATTCATTTCTAAGTATTTGTCTAGGCTTATTGCTAAACTTGGGCTCTTTAACTTGAAAGATGCTCCCATTGTTATCGCATAACTTGTGATAAAGTCATTTGTAGAGGAATTCACCCTTAATCCATAAATTGATGATTTTATCACAATTTTACTTAGATTCCTTTTGCGAAACTAAAACACTTTTCTTTGTTTCTTACTCCTTCGTCCATAACATTAGCTTAGGATTTCATCAAATCCTTTTAAGCTTGGAAACTAAAGTTTGTGCAACCCTTCAACACCTAACTTAGTTTATCATCCAAACATGTGAATGAATCCTTAACTCTTCTCAAGAATCTCAAGGATGTTCTTTAAGGCTCTCACAAGCCATATGATGGGAATTATCTTGTTATTGATTTATAATGCCCTAGGCATATGTCACACCATGGCATGTGCGTCTGTTGGCATACACGATCATTCTAATGGCGGAAACATTAGCTATTGATTTCATGTGATCAACAACTTAATAGGTTCAGTGAATGATTATGACTCCATCATAGTAATTCTACTTCCATCAACATGAATAGCCTATTTGACTTTGTTGTTGTACAATAGATGTGAAATATCTTATCCTCATAAGACTCTCAACTCTATGCCAATATTCTCTCACATAGATTCAAAATCTAGAATACTTTGCATCCCTTTTCCAAGTCTCCCAATTACTCTTGCCAGAAGAGAGCATTGGTATATTATTCTCAATAAGTAATATATTTTCAATATATAAGACATGGAAAAATGATTCTGGCTCCCACTTAACTTCATGTATAATCTTGATACTTCAATCATGTGAATGAAACAATTCACTATTATCACATGAACGAAAAGTATAATCCTTTAATGCTTGCTTAAGATCATTCTAAAATCACTTAAGAAAGCAACGCATAATATGTTAGGATTCTTAGATCTCCATCTAAGATTTTGTGTTTCAAACACTTCCTTCTCTAAATTCCCATTTTAGAAAAGCGAATTTT
The DNA here is from genome assembly GCF_048544455.1 of Silene latifolia. NCBI lineage: Eukaryota > Viridiplantae > Streptophyta > Magnoliopsida > Caryophyllales > Caryophyllaceae > Silene > Silene latifolia. The sequence goes on from NC_133526.1 coordinate 136,256,302, forward strand.
ATTTGCCATTTATCATTAAAATGAAATGCGGCAATTCCTAACACAATTTATCTTGATCAACATCTTCATGTAAATCTTATGCATTTGTGTACTGTTAAGCTCTATTTACCTTTGAGGAGACCCTCGCCTTAAAGTAAATCTACTCTTGAGTAACAATTTTCGGATTGTAATGCGATGGCTCGTATGTAACAAGGTCATGATACTATCACTTTCACAAAGTAATAAGACATGTGCAATAAACTCCCACTAAACTATGCTCTCATTCTATCTTCATAGACTATAGTTCAATACCAAATCCCACTCTATAATTCTATTACTCTCACAAAGTAACAATTCAACTATAAGAGATGTTTGTGACGATTCAGTCTACTCCCACTCTATCTCTCAGAAATACATCTATATTCTTGAGAGATAGCTTTGTGAGTGACAAACATATATATTTAACGGAGTATTAGGAGTTTATCTAGATTATGTATTAGGTTTCAAACGGCCATCCTAACATGGCAGCTTGATAATATACGAGTCTTATCCATGTCATCTGTTTAATAGACTCTCTATTCTTGGTATCTCATGGTTGACCATCCGTTTAGAATTACTTGTCCGTATTGGATTGCAAATTCCCAAAATTGAGTTCAACAACTCAAACCAACTCATATTAGTTTGATCTTATGGGTAGTGACACTAGGTCATAATCCATCTTTAATAAATCAAATTTATTACTTAGATCTTTGCTACTACGATCGGATCGTAATGCTTTTGTCTTTTCTTCAATTGGTTCTCTACACCATTTAGAAATTTCTCAAATTTCTTAAATGCTTCACTTTATATTTGATTAAGTAAATATATACCCATATCTACTTATATCATCGGTAAAAATGACGAAGTAGTCATAAATCCCCTTGCGGTGATGCATATTTAGAACACATACATCGGCATGTATTAGTCCCAACAAATCACTTGCTCGTGTTCCTTTACCACTAAAGGAAGTGCAAATCATTTTGCGAAGGAGATAAGATTCGCATATTCCATATGATTGAAAATCAAATTGTTCAATAAACTAGTCGACACTAGCCTTTAATGCGTTTCTCTTTTACGTAACCAAATTGAAAAATCAAATGTACAAATCATTTGGATTACTAGTTATGAATCTTTTTGATCGTATTATGTAGATATCATTGCTTGAGTTGGAGGTGTCTAAAACTTGTATATCATAAAGATAAGTGACATGACTCACATCCATGTCTAATTTCAATAAAATACAATAGTTGTCTTTGATGACAAAATATAAATCCTTTCATGTCTCACATAGAAATGGAAATAATGTTTTAGACTAAGTGGGTACATAATAACAATTATGTAAATTATAACTCAAAGCTATTAGCAAAAACAAGTACACAAGTCTCTCTTGAAGTGGCGGCTACCCTAGCTCCATTTCCTTGTCGGAGATTCATATCACTCTTGTTTAGCTTTTCCACATTTCCAAGTCCCACTTGGAGTAACAAGTCCAACTTTGATATCTTCAAAATACTTGGGGCAATTTTGCCTCCAATGGCCCATGACATTACAATAATGACATTCCTCATAGGATTTGGCACCCTTTTTGGTATTGGTCTTTATAGTCCCACTAACCATTTCCAATTTATAATCAGGTTTGGGTTTCTCGCCCATTATTGCCTTCCCATTATTAATACCAACACTCCTTTCATTTGCAAGGACACTCTTGCTAGAACTCCCACTCAATTTAACATTTCTCTTTGTTTCTTCAAACAAGGATGCCTTGGGTTTTGTAAGATTTTCTTCACAAGATTTTCTTTCCAAGGTGGTGGGCAATAATATTGGAGTGGGTGGAGTGGAGGTGGTAAAGAAGCAAAAATTTCCATCTTGACCAATGCCAATGCGTAATTCTCTAATCGTATCATTGTCATACTCGGAGCATTTTTCATCGAATGTTTGGAGCCATTTATCAACGGTGCTTGGTGTAGGAGTATTAGATGAATTCATTGCATATTATTTAACTACAAAAACGGAAAATGAAGGAAATAATTAACATCTATTGTTTTAATAATACTCGTAAATATAACTACAAGCATTGCATTTATATAGTGACCTCCACCCAACTATATAAATGATTCCGAGATCCAAATTCATATCAACTCGGGCACGGTGAGCCGATTCATCCCTTATTAATATAACTCGGTGGATTAACTTTTTAATCGATTCTACTTTTAGAACTCTCGGTCGATAAAAATTACTCTAATTTTCATCTTTAGCCGGAACACATGCGACTACGGTCAAAAATACTTCCGTTGAGCTCAATCCAAATTTTGATGTAATAACATTTTACTACCCCACTTCACCAACGTAACAAGGTTTGTATTACCTATCACGTTAGTACTTCATGGGTTTCTACTATTTGGTAAGGCTTGTCAATTTATTATCTATCACGTTTTAAGTGAACTAAAGTGGTGAACTACGATAATTATAATTGACACGGTCGATGACTCGAAATGATATGCATGTGTTATTATGGCGATTTGGCAATGCATGCAACATATTAAAAGAAATACGAAGAAATAAATAAAATTCCTAGTATGGCCTTCCTAAAATAGAAAATCAAATATTCTATTACATATTCGGAAACCAACTCCTTTGGTCCCTTGAATCTTCAATTGGCACGAATCCCAAGACACCGTCTTCGTCGGATCACCTTTCCGAATGGCACCGTCTTTGAAGATGCTCCATAATTACAAATAATAATAAAATTACAAAGCTATTCCTATTATACATTTGTAAAATGGAAAAACTAATAAAATAAAAAAGTGATACGAGATCACTTTAAATTACAACCGAATCAATATTCCCTTTCATTACGGGTAATATCGATTAAAACTAAGGCCATACTAAGATAAAATTACATAATTCAAAATTATATAACTAAAAGACATTCAACAATTGAAATATGCAGTATTATAATATGTACCTATCATGCCAAATGATGTGCCAAATCGCCCTATTTAACTTATGTCGTACATATAACCCGGTTTTATGGAAATGCGTAATAATAACCTTTTAAAATCACTAATTAACACTTAAATCACATCTAAGCTCAAGTTAATTATCCTAACACTTTTTAGGACTCAAAAATTAGTCATCACTAAATTTTTGACAATAATTCAACTTGATTTAATTCTATGCTCATTTTTGACCTTAAAATCATAATATATATGAAATAAATCCAAATTAATTTATAAAAATTTCAAAATTTGAATTTTAAATTTTTTAACATTCTGGAATAATTCCATGACACTCATAATATCAAAAATCATGGTTAAAATTTTCGAATTAATTTTGAGAAGATATAGTTGCATTTTATCGGTTTTATCTCATAAAATACTTAAAGTATCCGAAAATTAATCCAATAATTTTTACAACCTTATATCTTATTAGTGGGATATTAATGCAACTTAAAATAATTTCTCAAGCCATGCAATACGTTTTAGCTAATTTTTCTAAAATAGTCACTATTTATGCCATTTTTACTCTAAAAATCCATAAATCATGCTTAAAGATATCTTTTAATCTAGAAATTTACATACTCTCTGTAAATTATGCATGTGACATCATATTAAAAAATCATGGCTTAATTCGAAATTTAACTATTTTTAACCATTTTACCTCTTTTAATCCATTTTTATCTCATAAAAATCATATATCATGCAAAATTAATCAAATTAACTTGAATTTTTACACACAACTTGTAAAATATGCATGTGAGGTCATATAAAATTTCCAAGGTCAGAAACTTAGTTTAACTATTTTTAGCATTTTAATTCCCATTTTAGTCATAAAAATGTAATAAAATGACCAAAAATCATTAAAATGAGCAATAAATTTCCATAAATCATAAAAAATGACCTAAATACATTTTAGTACCAGATTATATAACATGCATGGTGATTTCATGGCTTATACTTATAAATCACAAATTTTTAGTTTTATATGTTAACCTTTTAACTCGGAGAAACAGTAACCGATTATGCATGCAACATCCTTATGCTCTGATACCACCTGTTAGGTTCATATACCTATTATTAGACTCCTCTAATAATGAACTAATTAACTTGTTAATTATATGTTCTTTAGATCTAGTGCATGCATAACAAAATGAAAGATTTATAAGAAAAAAACAATGTTCCTTACATTGCTAGTTGGTTCGAAAATATGGGCACAAGTAAGATCACCTTCCTTCACTTGTTCTTGAGCTTAATATGATGGATGATCTTCCAAGATCCCAAGTATAGAAATCCTCCTTAGATTGCACCCAATACTTACCCTTAAACTAGTATACTAATTTACTAGATTATTATACTAGTATCCTTAAAATGTATTCTAATATTGTTATTATTACTACACTAGTAACCTTGTTTTAATATTAGAATTGATGAAAAATTTATTGTAAATCTCTAAAAACTTGTTACAGAAAACTAGAGAGAAGGATGAGCAAACTCTTGCATGTAGATGAATGAATGAGTAAGTAGTAAAATGAGAACAAAAATTCTCATAAAGAGAAGGAGGGAGCACGGTTGGAACAAGGGGAGTAATGCCAAGAATTGGAATCTCTTTTTCCTTTTACTCTTACCAACATATTAGGTGTGTAAGGCTAGTGTGTAGGAATGATTACACATTGCTTTATCTCATAAAATAATCAACTACACACCACCATGACACCCTTCATTTCGGTCCACGTCTTAAAATGGACTACCATTTTATTTTGTCAATTTGTCACACAATATGTCTCATGTAATATATTACATGTTATTAATTAATTTAATGCATATTTATCCCATAAATATCATTTTACAAATTAATTAAATTACATACAACAAATTGACTAGTGATACTTGATCACATAATTTTATGACCCATTTTATTTAGGGTTAATTGATAAACACTACCAACTTTAACACTCTTTTTCATAATCACTACCAAGATAAAAAAAGTTTCAAAATCACTACCCTAAAATCATCTCCGATCTAAAAACACTACCAAATAGCCGGAAAATCTCATTAAACTCGTGTTTTTCAAATTTCCAGCCCAAAATCTTTTTTTCTATTCCCATTCTACCCCTCCCTTCTTAATTAAAGCTTCCATCTCTTTCCCTTCATTCCTCTTTTTTATCTCAATTTGTTATTCCCGACAAGCAACAAGCCAACAAATCAACCATACATCATCTCACGAAGGTTTTATAATCGAGCCATAACACAAAGTACTTTTTGAAGACTCGGAGACGTCACCATTACGCAAGGCAGGACAATCTCACACTTTTCGATCATCTTCAACCTTAACATTGCCGCCATTGTTGTCTCACCTTCCAAAAACCATCTGCATCAATCCATTCCTCCAGATCAACCAATGCGGCATTACTACGATACTACCTCGAATTGACAAAATGACATTGGTAATGTAGCTTTGAAAACCGCATTAATGGCGACCAGACGTCGGACGACCTTATTTAAGAAACATTGAGATGCTTTAAAGAGTGTTCGTGCTCCTACATCAAGTATTGAATTAACTGCGGCGTCGTTGATTCGTCCTTCTTAAACTCCTCTTAGTACTCATGATCCCGCTACTTCCTCCAGGTTTCCCCTAATTCAATTGATTTTTTAGGTTTTTTTATTTCAATTTGTTATTCCCTCCTTTGCGCCTCCGACCACCACTATGCACCACCAGAAATGCCCATATTCCACCATTACACTTCTCTTCGTCGCCTCCCATTACCATAAACGGAGCTCCGACATTGCACAAGGGTGAAAAGAAAGAAAAAAATATGGCAGGCAAAGAGGACATCACGATCGCCGGCGAAGATTAGTGGTGAAAACGAGGCATACGGTGTATTGCGGCCAAATCTGGGACGACGGTTTGGAGTGACGGCTGTAGAATGGGAGTAGAAAAGAAGTCATTATGTTGGTAGATTGAATAGCAAAGTAATACGATGAGTAATGAAGAAGAGGAATAAGAAATGGAGTTGAGGAGTTGTAGAGTTGTAGAAGCAAGGGGCAAAATGGTCATTATTTTCTTAAATTTGACGGAAAGGGCCAATTGGTAGTGTTTTTAGATCGGAGATGATTTTAGGGTAGTGATTTTGAAACTTTTTTTATCTAGGTAGTGATTATGAAAATGAGTGTTAAAGTTGATAGTGATTATCAATTAACCCTAAATAAAATGGGTCATAAAATTATAATTCACAACATCTTGTAATTATAATTAACCATTCATTCTAATTTCTATTGTTTCTCAAACAATAAACAATTTTAGTAACAAAGCATTTTTATTACTAAAATAAATCTTATTTAATCCCATTATAATAAGATATCAATATTCTGTCTCACAAGTAAATTGTTCACTTTTAAGGAATTGATTACCTCGTATCCTCATACAATTAACCAATTTATCCATTAAGGGAATTGTCCTTTAGGTGTGACCTTAAGGGATCAACTGACCACCACCGTCACACGACAGCAATGTCAAACTCTAGTCAGCCAATCATTACCGATTAATGACGATCAGTTGATTATATAATAAATCATCCCTCACGTATTCTTTATATGAGATTTAATAATGATATTAAATCATGTGATCGTACTATTATTGAGGACACATTTCCCAACAATCTATACCGTAGAAACGAGGTTTCTTCCTCGAGAAAGTGAAATCGTTGATGACTTTGTGAATGACTTCAGGGACGAAAACCCTCCCATGGGTATGACTGCAGCCGAGAAACGACTCCAATACTTAGAGGAGCAATTGATGTATCTTAAAGGGGATGACATTTATAGGGAGAATTATCGCAAGTATGAGGCCGTGAGTTCCAAGTTTCCAACCAACTTCAACATGACGGATATCCCTAAATTCAAGAGGCATGAAAACCCTTTGAACCATATCCGTGCCTTCAAGGATTACATGTCTATCAAAGGCATCAAACCCGAGATGTTCTTAAGGATCTTTCCTTCATCTCTTGACACCATCCCAAAGCAATGGTTCTACTCTCTAGAACACGCTACTTGGGAAGACGCCGTGATTGAGTTTGCCAAGCAATATGCGGATAATGATGAGGTCCAAGTTAACATGCGCACTTTAGAGGTTCTTACCCAAAATGACAAAGAAGGTTTCACCGACTTCCTATGTAGGTGGAGGAAGACTAGTACCCAACTTGTTGAACGCCCAGATGAGGCTACCCTTGTGGAGAAATTCGTGGACAACCTAAAGCCCATCTATGCAAATCATTTGAGATACCAAAACATCAAAACTTTCAAAGACTTAACCGTACTAGGAACGAGGATTGAAGATGACATCCGTAAAGGGCTCTTGTCCAAAACGGTAGGTCGAGGATATCAAGGCTCAACAAGTCGTTCTTACGGCTCCACTAGCATGACCAATGAAGTTAACCTCCTCGAGCCATCCAAGAAGAGTACACCACCAAGGAAATTTACAAATCTTGGGTACACTTACTCCAATGCCCTAAAAAGATTAATGAAACAAGGCAAACTCCAACCCATAGGCCCTACGCCCGAACCTGAAAAGAAATCCAAGTTCTGGGAGAAGAATTCATACTGCGAATATCATAGGGGTAAGGGGCATGACACAGAAAAATGCTACAAATTGAAAAATGTGCTTCAAGACATGATTGAGGATGGTCGACTACCAATACCGCCGGGAGGTAAGCCCAATAACACTCAGAATCCTCTTGGAATTCTAGTGATCACAAGTGAAGAATCTACCTTAGATTGTTCACACCTCATTTCTCCAGTCGAAGATGTGATCCACGCGATCGAGAATGAAGGGTTCTACTCTACCATCTCCCCTACCATTACCGACTTCATCGCATGGGCAAGGAGTGTGGATAGGCAAGTTTCGGAATTGGAAAATGTGGTGGCAACTTTACATGACCCCAATGCAACACCTAAAGAACATGCGCCACTAATCTTCTCCCAAAATGCTACTATGCAAGAAATAGTCGTCGTGGTTGATAAACTAGTCGACCAAATCACACAATTAGAGGACGAGATCATGAGAATGAGGGAACTAGCTACAGTCAATGGAGTATGGGCCGATGATGATGAAGACGAGTATCTCATTGATCACTCCCTAATCAAGAAAATAGTCCAAAATGGTGAGGACCAAGATGTGGACCACCTAACTCGTTCGGGGCGTCCATATCAAAATACTACTCAAAATGGTCCAACCAACGTTATCACACCAAATGATAACGAAGGTGACTCTACTGATCAGTTGTTAAAGCAATTACAGAAGACAAAGGCTGATCTTTCAGTATGGCAACTAGTAGCAAGCTCATTCCCACATCGCCAAGATTTACTGCAAGCTTTGGCCAAACTAAATGTAGCACATAACTCCACACTCGACGATGTAGTCAACTTGGTCTTCCAAGAATCACCGAAGCTAAGTAATCCTATTACTTTCTCAGATGAAGATTTTCCGCCCTTTGGCGCTAGTCATAACGTGGCTCTTTATATCACTGTCATTTGCTTAAAGAAGAATGTGCCAATGACCTTGGTGGATGATGGCTCCGCGGTCAACGTCATACCCCTGAAAACGGCATACAAACTAGGCATGAAAGAGTCGGATTGGACCCCTACCAATCAAGGTGTTCGCGCATATGTTGGTACACGACGAAAGGTAGTAGGACTCATTAACCTAACCATAGCCACAGGGCCAATTGAGCGAAAGGTTAACTTCCAAAGAGTAGACATTGAAGCTTCCTTCAACATACTTCTGGGAAGACCTTGGATTCACGCTTCCAAAGCGGTAACATCCACCCTTTACCAAAAGATCAAAATCCCACTAAATGGCAAAGTGGTGACGATCACTTCGTCACCCATCAAGGCAATAATCGAAAAGAAGTCAAATATTCAAGTCCTTGCGGATCCAGTATACAAACTTGGGGGCTTTCAAAGCATAAGTGTCATAGAAAGCGAGTTGGCACCCCTATACTACGATCCCTACTCCAACTTGGTGGTCAACCACATACTCAAAACCCAGGAATACTTCCCTGGAATGCCTTTGAACCCTGCCAGAAGAAACACCTTCGCACCCTACAAGGAAGGCAACTAAAAAAGAATACCACTTCGACTAGGATACAAACCCACTAAAGAGGAAGTTCTCGAGATGCTCGCTCAAGTTCAAAGCCGTAAGCAAATAGGAGTCCAAATGCGACCATACTTCCCTACCCTAAATGGATAATTTGTTAGGGAAGGAAGTCAAGAACTCTTTCACGGATTTCCCGAACCTTGGCACTACCTCAGAAGGAAGCTATCCGGAATCGAGATCTTTCACGATTGCTACTTCATTCCTCCAGAAACGGTTCCTACCGTCAAAGCCCGCCAAGCACCTTGCTTAGATGAACAAGCTGTTAGTCTACTATTTGGAGAAGATCGATTTGTTAGAGCCGCGCAGGATGAGATCATTACCATGATACTTCAAGACAACCACTTCAACCCTACCGCGTTAATCATAGAAACAAACGCGAACCGGCAGAAAGGATGGAGAAAATCAATCAAGTGGACCAACAATCAAGGAAGACTCTTCAAGCTCACCACTGGAGAAGGAGAGATGTTCAAAGGAGAACCAGAAGACGATGAATTCGAGTCAGAGTCAGAGTCGGAGTCAGAGTCGGAGTCTAGAGAAGTTACTAAGGAGTCTCCTCCTGTCGTCACCCCCATTCCCTTTGTTTCTCCTAGCTTAGCCTCAAATAGTAACGGTAGTTCGGGAAATGTCCCATCAACTGTCCCTTTACCACCGCTGACCACAGATCAGATGGCTTTTTTGTTTCAACTTTTCTCAAACTTTAATATGAATAAATCAGGTTCTGCTTACTCTTTGTGTTATCTTGAATGCAATTACATTTACGATGATACCGAGGATGACCCAGACCCAGACTCAGTTGAGATACCTCCCTACATAGCCAAGAAAATACTACAAGAGGGGGAAGGGGGACCAGTAATAGAGAACACCGAACCCATCAATGTAGGAACCGAACTAGAACCCCAAGAACTTAGGATAGGGAGAACCCTGAGCCCCACCGAAAGGGCCAGTTTCATAGACCTCCTACACGAGTTCAAAGACGTTTTCGCTTGGTCCTACAAAGACATGCGAGGGATCGACAGGGATATCGCCGAACATAGAATCCCAATTAAGCCAGGTTTCAAGCCCATCAAACAAAAGCTTCGTCGAATGAGAACAGAATGGGCTCTCAAGATTAAGGAAGAAGTCGATAAGCAATTCAAAGCCGGGTTCATCAAAGTTTCCGAGTACTCTGACTGGGTAGCCAACATAGTACCCGTGCCCAAAAAGGATGGGAGAATCCGTGTTTGTGTTGATTTTAGAGACTTAAACAAAGCAAGTCCTAAAGATGACTTTCCTCTACCACATATCGACATATTGGTGGACAATACCTCATATCACGCGTTACTATCCTTCATGGATGGGTACGCGGGTTACAACCAAATCAAGATGGCCATAGAAAACATGCATAAGACCGCCTTTGTCACTCAATGGGGAACCTATTGCTATACGGTCATGCCGTTTGGGTTCATCAACGCCGGATCTACATATCAACGCACCACAACTACACTTCTACATGACATGATGCACAAAGAAGTTGAGGTATACGTAGACGACATTATTTTCAAGTCCAAGGATAGAGAGGGGCATATTGCGAACCTTCGCAAATTTTTCTCAAGGCTACGAAAGTACAACATGAGGCTCAATCCTCAGAAGTGCGCATTCGGAGTAACATCTGGCAAACTCCTGGGATAAGTTGTTAGCCAACGAGGTATAGAAAGAGACCCTTCCAAGATCAAAGCTCTGATCGAAATGCCACAACCTCAAACGGAAAAAGAAGTCAGAGGATTCCTTGGAAAAGTGCAATATATAAGTCGATTCATATCGCAACTCACCATGATCTGTGAACCTATCTTCAAAAAGTTCAAGATAACAGACCCCACCATTTGGGATGAGGACTGTCAGAAGGCATTTGACCGAATCAAAGAGATATTAGCTAAACCACCCGTGCTCATGCCACCTCAACGAGATCAACCTCTTGGTTTATATCTCACAGTAACCGAAACAGCCATGGGCGCCATGCTAGCCCAAACCGTAGGAAAGAAAGACAGGGCTATCTACTACCTTAGTAAGAAGTTCTTGGAGTACGAGTGAAAATACTCACAACTCGAAAAGACATGCCTCGCTCTTGTGTGGGCAACGAAGAAGCTACGTCATTACATGCTGAGCTACTCCGTCAAAATATACTCCAAAATGGATCCAGTCAAATACCTCTTCGAGAAACCCGTCCTCAACGGACGCCTAGCAAGATGGACTTTGATGCTCTCAGAGTTCGATCTCAAATACGTGCCTCTGAAAGTTATAAAAGGGCGCGCCGTTGCCGAATTCTTTGCAGAAAATCTCATCAATAATGCACAAACAATAGATACTTGGTCATTTCCAGACGAGGATATACTCCAAACCGATGTAGACTCCTGGGACCTTTATTTTGATGGAGCATCAAACTTAAGAGGATTTGGAATAGGAGTGTTGCTCATTTCTCCTGAAGGCGAGCATACACCGATCTTTGTCAAACTCGACTTCGAGGTGACAAATAATGCTGCAGAATATGAAACTTGTCTCATTGGACTACAAGCAGCAGTGAGCTTAGGCATTTAAAACTTCCGAGTGCATGGGGATTCGTCCCTGATCATCAATCAAGTTACGGGATCTTGGAAAATTCGAAGCGAAAGCCTAGCACCTTATCAAGCCAGAATAGACCAAGTTGCCCAATTCTTTGATCACGTGACCTACCTACACCTACCTCGGGAAGAAAATCAATTTGAATATGCTCTTGCAAAACTTGCATCTTTGATTAATATGCCAGATGACATGGTGGAAATGCCTTTATGTATCGAACGACGATCAGAGCCAGCTTATGTCCACCAAATCACCGATGAAGAGGAAATTACAGAGGAACCTTGGTTCCAAGCAATCCTAAATTTCAAGCTCAACGGTACCTATCCACTGGATATGGACAAAAGGGGACAACGTGCTATACGCCTACTAGCTTCCCAATACGTTCTCATGCAAGGAGAGTTATACAAAAGAACACCTCTTGGTGTAGTCCTACGTTGCCTTGATCATTCACAGGCGCGGAAAGTGATGGAAGAAGTTCATGATGGAGAATGCGGTCCTCACATGAGTGGGCCCATGATGCCAAAGAAAATCACACGTTTGGGGTATTATTGGACCACAATGGAATCCGATTGCATCAAATATGTAAGACATTGCCACAACTGCCAAATCTTCGAAAATGTACAGCATGTCCCTCCTTCATTACTCTATACAATGACATCTCCTTGGCCATTTTCTGCCTAGGGAATTGATATAATCGGGAAGATAACATCAGCCGGAACAGGAGGTCACTGTTTCATCCTAGTGGCAATTGACTATTTCACCAAATGGGTAGAAGCGGCTTCCTACACTAGTCTCACGGCTAAAAATGTAGCAAAGTTCATACAAAACAACATCATCTGTCGATACGGTTGCCCACATGAGATCATTAGTGATAATGGATCACATTTCCAAGCTGAGATTGAGCAATTGCTAGCGAAGTACAAAATTAGGCATCACCACTCTTTGCCATATAGACCACAGACTAATGGCGCGGTAGAGGCGGCAAACAAGAACGTTATCACAATTCTCAAGAAAATGATTGACAACTATCGAGATTGGCCAAGCAAAATACCCTTTGCTTTGTGGGGATATCGCACATCTCATTAGGACGCCCACCGGGCCACCCTTTCTATTTGACCTACGGCATGGAAGTGCGGCGGTCGAGTTAGAAATACCATCATTGCGTATCTTACTCGAAAGTCAAATCCCGGAAGCCGATTGGAAAAAGGATAGATATGAAGAACTCATCCTCCTGGATGAACGTAGACTACGCGCATTACATAATGTCCAAACATATCAAGCACGTATCAAGCGAGCCTTCAACAAAAGGGTCAAGCCAAGGAACATCAAGGAAGGAGACTTAGTACTCAAGTCGGTTAGAGCTCTTTTACCTGTCGATCCACGGGGAAAATTCAAACCTAATTGGGCCGGGCCATTTCTAGTCAAGTCCATACTTCCAGGGGGTGCGGTTAGAATCACTGACCTAGATGGGAATGAATTTGCACCCGACAAACCTTGACCAACTAAAGCGGTATTATGCCTAGAATAGGAACAAAAACGTGCCTCGTGTAACCTCACGTGCGCTCTTGTGGCACTAAATAAATGGCCCTTGGTCAAGCTAAAATAAGCTAATGTCACTCTGCTCTTGCATTTTGGTCAAATAAACTAAATTGCACCTTAAGAGTAAGTAAAAAGCTCATGCTTATTTTCTAAGTTCATTACAAGCTCTTGCTTAGAACAATTATTCTTTTACATTTACTCGAACTACGCGCAAGAATTTGATTTCATTTTTTTATGAATACGTAGGCAATCCTTCACAGGATACAACCCATTAAATTCAAAATGTAAATAGAAGGACATTTGCAGTTGCATTTGGAATTCGACAAGAATAATAAATAGAAAATCAAAACGGTTTCATAACCAATTAACCTCCTTTATTTCATTCATTTCTAATAATAATAATAGTACGTTACATAATAATAATAACGATAAACAAAAATAAAATAAAAAATAGGCTAGGATTCTAAAAAAAACCCCACCTTCTTATAATAATAATAATAATAATAATAATAATAATAATAATAATAATAATAATAATAATAAATAATAATAAAGACTTGGGCTATTCCTCCATCTTCCCTTTGCCCTTGTCATTCTTGTCATATTTCTTGTCATGACCTCGAGCCGGACGCTCCTGCGCCACTTCGGACCTAATCACCAACGGTCTTTCTCGAGGCCTAGCCTTCCCATTCTTGTCAATCACTTTGTCCACGACATGAGAGGTTTTCGGTTTCTTCGAAGGATGAACAACTCGAAACCCGGCTTCTTCCTCTCCCTCAGTCAGATGCTTCTTTTTCTCCTTTTCCACCTCGCGCACCTTGTAGTCAACGGTCTCGCGCTTCCTCAATCTCTCACGCTCCACTGGAGTAGTAGCTTTCTTCCACCGCATATAGGAGTCCGACACCCATAAGGCACTAACAGAAAAGTTCAAGAACCATACGTTTGTTTAAGCCCATTTAATGGCCCACTCCCTTCGACTCTCAGTAGTAAGCGCCACGGCAGTCTGCGGGACAGTGTCAAGCTTCGGGATTGTCTGCTTTAGTCCAACCTGTCTCATCAACCTCTCCGGGAAGATGCATACCATGAATTACAAGCCAGGAATGCTTACAGATCGGGTAGGATCCAAGGAAGATACTCCAGTGACAGATTTGAGATGCCACCATGGTACAACCCATCTAATCAAGGGGCCATCATCACTCTTCAATTTTTTTTCCCAGTAATTGCACCCGAGTGAAGTCCACCATGTAAAGCCTGGTCCTCATTGCAATCGAACGAGCATGATAAGAAGGAACATGAACTGGGGGCTCGATCAATCAAAGACGCTCCATAAGCCAGACCTACCAAAAGCGGGTATTAAAAAAAAAGAAGAAAAAAAGAAAAAAGAAATAAAATGAAACGAAGAAAAAAAAAGAAAGAGAAAAGTGTTCTTTTACCTGCAAAATAATGGGACTTCCCAAATAAGGTAGGTCGCGATTGGCTTTCTTGTTATCCAAACCCAATAGGATCTCTCCTAAATATAAACAGGCTGGGCTCCTGCGCAGTTCCATTTGCTCAACTAGGCCCAGGAGACGGGGATCACCTCTCAAATCCTCATCAACATGCCATTGAAGGACATATGCATGTAACAAGCAAAATATGAATGCCCTTGGCCTAGAAACATAAGAGATGGTGGGGTCGGCCTTGTTAATGAATCGATCAATAAAGTCCAACATTCGCACTCCTTTCGAGGTCACAAAACGGTCCACCTCAATTCTTGTCAACCCAAGCAAGTCTCTAAATTTGTTCTTATACCCTTGTGAAGTAGAAGGAATAGCAGACAAGTGTTCTGGGTCCCACCAACCGATCGCAGCAATTTCTTCAGGAAATGGGCAAATGTCACCTCCGGGGAAAGCAAAAACGTGATAATTCGGGTCCCAATAATCAAGACAAGAATCTAGGAATGGTTTGACCACCTTGATAAGCTTCAAACTCAACAAGGATCCAAGATTATAAGCACCCATGTTGTGTTTCTCCACGTTGGAAAACTCGTTGGTCCACTCTTTCAGACGAATCTCTAAAGTATTCATGATGAATGATTATTTTGAGAATTTTATGTAATAAGACGAAATAAGAGACGGAAGAATTGTGTGAATAAAACCTTTATCGACGTTTCTATTTATACTAAAATCTGTTTCCTAAAATCCGCCAGGACGGATACACCGGGGAACAGGCGTAGCACCCGCTGCGCCTCTTCAAAGGGACGCAGCTCCTGCTGCGCCTCTTCCTCAGCAATGTCTCTGTGATTTTCTGCGTTGGACCTTTCCTAAATTCCTTGCGGAATAATTTCCTATTCATACGGGTTATTATTTTGGTAAATACGTCAAAATTACCATAGTTCGTGTTTTCTAATTCCGCGGGCACGCATTTCGAGGCAACATCAGCATTTTCATCATTTTAGCACA
This sequence comes from Silene latifolia, assembly GCF_048544455.1. NCBI lineage: Eukaryota > Viridiplantae > Streptophyta > Magnoliopsida > Caryophyllales > Caryophyllaceae > Silene > Silene latifolia. Next base: position 136,272,039 of record NC_133526.1, read on the forward strand.
CTTATATATTTCTTTCTATTTTCTATTTTTTTTTCTTTTTTCGGGGAATCATTTCTCCGATTTAATGCAATTTATTTCAAACTTATATATTTCTTTTATTTATTTCTTTTTTTTGGGAATCATTTCACTCCCGTCCCACATTACATTTCTAACTTATAGGTTTCTATTTTTTTCATTTTTTTGGGGGGTAACCCTCCCTACCGTCCGGTCATTTCCGGCAAATTTTTTGCATTTTTTTTTTTGCATTTTTGAGTCATTCGTTATGCGCTAATTTAGGCCGTATATACAAATGTGTGTTTTACGTGAATTTCTATGTAAATTTCGGCAGCATGACGGCATAAACCGTCATCTACCAAACCTATTCAAAGCTAACCTGCAGGTACAAGCAACACAACCCAACAGCAAAGGCGCTCAGGCCATCATATACAACCAAAAGAAGGACATGTACAACAAACTGGGGGCTCAAGCCCCAAGCAAAATCCAAAAATGTCCAAAATATGGGTCCTAGAATGTACAAATGTGCAAGATACAGCCAACAAACAAACAACAAAACAAAAATACTGCCGGTCGCCGCCTAACTCCGCAAATCTCGCCTTGAGAGCAGCAACGTCGGCGTCGCGAAACTCGAGCTCCCTCTGTAAACGAGCTGTCTCCTCCCGAGACTGAGCCAACTCTCGCTCCAGGTCACGCTCCCTCTGCAAACAACACAATTGGCTCATGTCAATCATTTCAAGCAATCATAAGAAAATTAGAAAATTCAAGTAGCCGAAAGGTTCATACCTGACGACCTCGACCGCCGACAAGTGCCTCGACGGCAGTAGCTCGCAGCCGGTTGGCTACCCTCCATAACGCCACAAACCGAGACGGCGCAACCTGCGTTTTCAAAAAGAGGTTCTCAATAATTGGATAAGTTCAATCAAATGTGTTCTTACACAAAAATCATACAAATTAAAGGCTCACCCTCCGAATCAGATGCTGCCAATCGTCCAAGCCAGCATCCGTCACAGCCACGTCAAAGTCACACAGCTCGGAGATCGTCGTCCTCCCGGTCGCGTCAGTGTACTCGAGGGTCTCGGGGTACTCTGGAGGCTCGATGCCCGCCGCCTCGACCTCCTGCAAAGACAAAGGATTGCCATTAAATCGATGATCATTCATCATACTGTCAAAATGGTCATAAGGAGAGTAAATACTCACCACAATCGGCCAGTACGCCAACCTCCCATAAAGGAACGCCGAAAAGTCCTCACCAAGAAGCAGGAGGGCGTCACCACCAACGCCAGCCAAGTCAGCCTCCCTCTCAGCCTCATAAGGCTCCCTAAACATCGTCCTAGGAGGATCGATGGGAACCGTCAAGACATCCCGAGAGCACTGACGAGCCAAATGCTCGCCTAGATACCACACAGGACCCATCGACGTCCTCAACAACAACTGGGTCGAGCTCCTAGGTCAAAGGACCTCAGCCACAAAAGGAGGAGCGCCAGCGTACTCTGCCCAAGGCCTGGGCACCCACTGGAAAAAGACAAACAAGAGATCATTCTTATGATCGGTTAAAAAGTAATAAAGAAGCAAAACGAATATAAGTGAGATGCTCACGCTGTCCAGCTGAAGAGCGTTCACGTCCCGCCGGTAGACACCGTGAGAGAAACGCTTACTCCTCGTGCGACACATCACCCAATCACTCACAACGGGATAGGCCTTCTCCAGCGGCTCCGTCCTCTTGGGCGAGAGGCTCGGAAAGTAGGAGTACACCCACGCCTGCGAAGCAAGATAGTCAATAACGATCCTTCGTAATTCGATAAAGAAAAGGAAGTGATTTTAGTCTAAATGAAGGTTCATATCTCCAACAGTAGTCCAGGGCCGACAGCACCAGGAGAAGTCCCCTTCTCCATCAACTCCAGACGAACCATGGCCCTCATGAAGCGGATGAGGACCGTAAAACCAGCAGTGACCCAGTCTCAGCGTCCTAGGGAGCTCAGGTCATAAAGAAAGGGAAGGAGCTTCATCGACAGCCTATCTCCCTTGTCTCCGAGGTAGATCGAAGACAGAAACCACCAAAGCCACAAGCGGGCCCTCTGCTTAGCTGTATAGGGAGGAGGAGCCGTCTCTCTCCCGTCAATCACCACCCGCGCCGGGGTCTTCCCCGCAAAGTAGTCTCGGACGTAAGAACTAGGCACCAAACCAGGCACTGCAGCAGCCTTCGGCGCTAAGTTCCAGCCGATCAACCTCCTAGCCTCGGCCGAGTCCACCCTCATGGCAGTCTCAGGCCACTCCACCGCCTCGGTCCCACACGGCAGACCAGAGATCATGCCTTAGTCCTCCAACGTGACTCCCATCTCACCAAAAGGCATGTGAAAAGTGGAAGTCGTATCCCAGAATCGGTCTAAGAAACCGCGGACCAGGCTAAGGTTAGCCCGCAGCTTCCTCTTCGCGATATCCCTCCATGCCTTCACCAGGGCGCCGAATGCCCCCCGCTCGATCATGGCTCGCTCCTCCGCCGACAGCCACTCATAGCACTCCATCGCCGTCGTGTAGCCCGATAATGATCTGATGTTCCCGGCCTCCTATTGTGATTTGAAACAAAAGCTATCTTTAGTTTAAATAAGATTGGAAAAGATATGAGCAAATGAAATGAAAGAAGGTGAGTGATGGGTAATGAATTCAAGATTACCAAACTCTTCATCGTCCTATAGGACAGGTGACCCTCCGCAGCCCAAAGCATGTACCTGCTGTCCCAGGTCTCAGCCCACGTAGGTGCTCCCCTTAGCTGACGACCGCTTCGCCCAACGTTGGTCCGCCTCGGGGCCTTCTCCTCCTCGAGGACCTCGTCCTCAGCAACCTCAGCAGCTGCCCTAACCGCAGTGAAAGCCTCCTCAAGAGCACGAGAAGTGTCAATGGCTGTGTCTATGTCCATGGGAGCTCTCCCAGAAGTAGAAGCCTCATCATCTGCAATGTTAAAGTAATTTTAGGCCGCGTCAAGTGACGACGAACCTTGATTAGGGGATTTTCGAGTTTTGGAAGCCCCGAAGTCGCTCTTTTCTCGCCATCTTTGGCCGTATTCCGACAAACCCGATCACTCATGTGGTAATTTGGGTTAAGTCAAGCCTAAGTTGAAGCCTAGGCATGGGTTCGAGTCGAAATTTCGGCAGCATTTCGTTATAACGGCGATTATGCCCTAGAAAAGTGTCCTGAAAAAGCCGTCACAAACCAAAATTCCGAGATGGTAGGAAGTTTACCCATAATCCAAGGATTCCAAATATCAAGTTTCATCGCAAATGGGCAATCCTAAGGACATTTTCGAAGCAATTTACGGTCTAGCTGTGAAACCGTCTCAATTTTACTCAAATGCCCAAAACTCAACGAAAATTCGAAACAAATACATGGTTATGATCCTTATACTACCAATTAGCCATTTACAAGGTCAACTTTACAAGGCAAAATCATTTGGGGGAAAAGCCCCAAATTTTCGACATTTTAGGGTTCAAAACCCTAAATTTTGTCGATCCAATTCGTCCTTTATAGAAGATTAATGCAAGAATGATATACATACCTCGATTAGTCATGGCAAATGCAAGCTTTTGGATCAAATTTTGGCGGAAATGGTTGAAATTTGAGAGAGAAATTGATGATTTATATTTCGAAACAAATGAAGTGAAACCTCTGTTTCATCGCGTTTTTACGCAGGAAACACACCTTCAGGAATAGACGCAGCAGGCGTTGCGCCTCTTCCAAGAGACGCAGCTCTTGCTGCGCCTCTTCCTTAGCTTCCCTCCATACGAATTTTCAAAAATTCGTTATGAGTTCGTTATTTTTGGGCCCATCTTTGGTGCACCTCTTCCCCGATGCCATTTTATCCTTTTTTGGTCCGTTTGACGATTATTCTTCGCTCAGACATGCATTTCTTAGCCAACTACAGACTATCATACATTATTTACTGCTTCTAAGACTTTGCTTGTCACAACGAGCAGGTTTTCTTTTACAGGTGTTTCGACACGCCTTCATTATATTCCCCTAGCGAGAGTAAGCGGATAGACAATCCCTCTCGAGAGATGGAGATAAGTTCCTGATAAGGTTTCCCCAACGAGAGTTCACGACATAGAATCGTCCTTCTTAAGTTCTTCTGAAGTTTGTTTGACGATGACCCAAGCAGATATCTCCCAGCAGTTACCCCTGTGTCCTGCTACTCACGATATTTCTTGTTTCCCCACGGAGTGCGATAAAGGTGTCGTTCTCCAGAAGTTCCCAGACCGGCAGAGTTCTTACACTCGAGCCTTAGTTACCCCTTAGTTTGAAATTATATTCGGGCCTCCTTCCCATTGATGCTTTCCTTTAGGGTCCCACACGCTAGTACAATCCTTACTTATCTTTTAGGTCTTATTCTTTAGCTCCTACGCTTATATTTAGCTCCTACGCTTACCTTTAGCTCCCACGCTTACCCTTAGCTCCTATGCACCTCCGGAAGCATCTCAAGAAGAAGTCTCAGGTATGATCTCTTCTTATGGCTGACGAGCCTCCTTACGTAGTCTAATGGACTTTAAACGACCTCCCCGATAGTCGACAGACTCTAAAATGTTCCCTACGACAGGTCCTTGGTTCAGACCCCTTGAACCGCCGCGCGTCGCCATAGCCGTCAGGTTGTAATCTTTGATTGACCTGATGGATATACTTTGACTTTCGCCTTGTCCAAGCCTCAGTCAAAGTGGGGGCTTTGTAGATACCTCATTTCTTCGCCTCCCGCAAACCACCCGGTGATGATTGGGCCGTATGTTTGGTACGCGGAACGATTTGTGACAGTTCATAAGTTTATCGTCAAGTGATTGCTCAAACACTGATATCTACCTCTTAATTGTCATCTACGCGCCGATATGGTCGATTTGACAGTAATTAGAGTACATTTGGAGTTCGGGCCTAAAACCGTCTTCATTTTCTAATAACCGCTAAAGCCCGAGTCGGAATGTTCTGGAATGTTCCGGATATTTATATTCCATATTTTATAAATCTTTTATAAATCTTTTAGTCTTTGGTAAAGGATTTCCCGTAATATTCATACAAAATATTAAGGAAAATAAGATTATCCCGTTATTCCATAAATTAAACGCGGAAATCTTTCTTCCGCAGGAGGAAACCACATGGGAACAGACGCAGCAGGTGCTGCGCCTCTTCCAAGGGACGCAGTGACTGCTGCGCCTCTTCCCAGGTCCTTTTCTGCGTATTTTTCGTATCTTTTTCATATCTTTTCGAGATTCACTTCCAAAGTTTCTCCGGAAACCCTAATTCCTTCCGTGATTAGTATAAAAAGGAGCCTTTGCTCCTCATATTTCTCACCCGAGTGTCCGCCCTTCTCTTCTCCCTTTGCATTCTAAACCATGCTCTTACTATTTGGCGTCTATGTGCTTGAACATTCGACCACGTAAGCTCGGATCCTTCTGAGTACCAGCCTCGTTTGCATGACCGACCAATTTGACCAACTCCACAATAATCAACTTTAATTAATCTTAATCGTTTTCCTCTTATGAGGGCACTTTCGTTACATTCGAGTCGAGCATCACTAAAACATAAACTTAGTTCATCTCGTTTCGTCAAACATGTAAGTCTGTGGGTGTAAATCCTTCTTTATTTATCGTTATTTACTTTTTGTATTATTAATGTAAGATTTATGTCGAAAGTACTTCTAAAACCGATTTATAAAACATGTTTAAAACCCCTTTTTACGGATTATCAGAGGACAGATGTCGAGAAAGGACGCAACAACCGCTGCGCCTCTTCGAAGGGACGCAGCACCTGCTGCGCCTCTTCGTGAGGCTGCCGCAGTTCCTGTTTCCTTTCTTCTTCCTTCGTCTTTTGATAATTTGATTGTTTTGTTTCGTTTTCAATTGTTCATGTTTCTTTTAACACGATAATTTTAAGTATAATAGTTTTAACGTGTAAATAATTCATTATCATTTAATTCGTCGTTAAATCCCGACTTACATCCCGACTTACATCCCTTATAACCAATATTTGCGGGTTTTCGTCATTAAAATCAATCCGGGTTGTAGAGATTCGATTCTTTCATACTGAGTTTCTGGAATTCGATCTTTGATATATTTCCATCTGTCTTTTGTCATATTCATCACTAGTTCTTCATTAATTCGTCATATTTAACCTATTTAGTTCACCCATGTCACTAATCAATCTTTCGTTCATGTAATTAATTCGTCCGCATTCGTTTCATCCGTGTTTTATCGCTTTTATGACTCATTCACATGTAAATAATGTATTAAATCACTTTCATCCGAGTTAAATATCATAATCAATCCTTTAAATCACCAATTAATATTAACGATTTGCAGTTCCGGCTTCACAGCCAGAACTCACCCTTAGAACAGACGCAATAACTGCTGCGCCTCTTCCAGAGGGCGCAGTCCTGCTGCGCCTGTTCCAGGTTGACTTCTGTCTCTGAACTCCTGTTCTTCTTTGACCTAGTTTAATTAGTTTACGTATGTAATTAACTATTATTCGTATTATTGCCTAATTCCTGTTCGTTAATTCATTTGTTCATTCTTTCTCAAATTATCCGTTTTAAATATATTTTCGACATAAATCCATGAATCCGATGTAATTATTGTAATTTTCGTTATTGTAATCTACATTATTGTATTTCTTTTACCACATTGTTTGTATGCCTTCACATGTAATTGAACTTAAATTCCTACCTCGACATTAATGCATGTTAAACTAATTGTTCACTGACTTAGCTAATTCTCACATGTTAGGATTAATCTAATGCATGTTACATTGCATGCATATAATCGATAATATATCGAGTATAGATAATTTCCCTAATCATTAGTAGAGGCCGCTATTGAGGCGGGCGGGATTAGGTGTTCGATCAAAATAGCTTTCTAATACGTACCCTCACCCCTTACTCCAGATCTCTGTGAACATCCGTGTTCATTGGCATCCACGAGAGTCATTCTAGACATAGAATGCTCAGGGTAACGAGTTCTTGGTGTTCATGTCACTACTTTGTGTCTTGACATGGCACGAGGTATTCGAACGGTTTCCAATTTTCCACAATAAATTGGTGGCGACTCCACAAATGCAAACGCTTGTTCTCTTTCCCAAGCGCCCCCGTGGGCCCGCGTCCACAGTAAGGCACCTTGGTGTACGGGGGTGTTATAAAGTGGTATCAGAGCGACGATTTTGGAACCTGAACCAACGAACTAAATGAATATAGGGTGTCAAATTAAAATGAATCTGGTGTATGTGTGTTGGGAGCTCCTTACGTCGGTTTTGGGTGAGAAGGTGCCCCCATCTCAGTATCCCGGCCCCAATCATGCTTAAGCCAGGCACCGTGGAAGGGTAGATGTATAAGAGTGTTATGTGTTAAGTGTGTGTGTCAAATGTGCATATTGTAGTAGCCTGTGTGGTAACGTGTGTTTAAACCTATGGGTGTGGTATTTGTAAATGGTGAATCTTGTGAATTTGTTGGATGAGATGATAAGAAGGTTGCATAATTTGAGCATGGTGAAATATGATAAGGGAATTGCGTAGTTGAATATGATAGACCTTGTGCATGACATGCGCTTTTATGTGGTTTCCAAAAGAGTAACGAGGTATCGAACATGTATAGAATTGCATGATCAGATGTGTTGGCGTAAGTTTATAGCTCAATCCTATCTACTACATAGTGAAGATTGATTGTGTGTATTCGTTGTAGCATGAATTGTTTACTACGGTTTTGTGTATAGAAACATGTGTCGCTCATGAATATAGTAATGAAGTTTTATGATTTGGTGACGTGCCTTGTTGTGATAGAATTAGGGTCTAACGGTGACGAGCTCGATTATGTGGAACTCCGAACGTCGTTATTTGTTTTACAGGAAAAACTCTTGATAACTTAAAAATCCGTTCCCGTTTTGTTTAACTCGGCCGAGAAGAGTTGATACTCGACCGAGTAGGCCATACTCGGCTGAGCAAAGAGGCACTCGACCGAGTAATCGGGCTGGCATATTAAACGTGCTACTGATCTCTGAGTACTTGACCGAGTAGACCGAATACTCGACCGAGTAAGCCATACTCAGCCGAGTAAACCCGATACTCGACCGAGTACCCGTTTATCGCGGCCCAGCTCGGTTTATTTCGAAAACCCTATAACTCCTCTTTTCTCCTTATTTTCGCCTCATTACCTCTCCTCTTCCTCAAAACTCTTCAAAATCCCTTCTCTCTAAAAACACTTGGCTGATTCTTAGTAGTGATTGCTTTTGGATTTCCTTCTTGTTTGTTCAAAACTTCAATCAAGGTAAAGTACTCAATCAATTTCCTCACTTTGCTTTCAATTTATGGTAAAGTTGTTCAAAATTTCGAACTTTTATCTCTTGTAATTCAAGTTTATATACTTCTACTTTGATATTTTGGGTTCTAATTGCGCCTATGTATACTCTAAAACGGTTTTGTGCTTGAAATCGCCCATCTTATGTTGTAAAATTTTTCTAGGGTTTGCTTCAAGTTTGATTTTTGGTCCCTTAGATTGCCTTAGGATGTTTCTTAAGAGTTAGTTGATGATAAAAATGCTTCTCTTGGTTAGTATGACTTGTATTTTGTGAGAAAAATCCATCTTAAAACTTCGTCTTAAAGTGTATAATTCGAAAAACAGTTCTTACTATGGCAAATTTTTTTTGGAAAAATCCTTATTGAATTCATCTTTTTGCAGCATGCCGAAAGCAAAAGCCCCAGCTAAGAAGCGGACTCACGCCAATGTTCAATTGGAAGCGGGTCAATCTAGCTAAGAACCCGTTGTTACTCCGGTGGAGGAATATCCATCAGTAATTTTGTTTGATTTTAAGCAGCGAAATGCTTTTGTGACCTTGATGAGTCGGACCATGAGACCGACACACTGTGTGAATCTCGACATCTTGGAGACCTTGGGGGGTTAAAGGGGATATAGTGCATATCTTTGAGATTTTGGGGATACAGGGACTTTACCACCTACACAAGAAGTCCTACCCGTATCTGACCCTGGAGTTTTTGAGCTCCTTTGTTTATGATGTAAAAGGGAAAACCGTTTCTTTCCGCCTCATGAACGAGGATCATGACTTAAGCCTTGATGAGTTTGCCGGCCACCTTGGTCTAGAGACGGAAGAAGAAGAGTACCTTAGTGATATGGCAAAGTCCAGCGGGGCACCTCACTACCTACCTTACCTGACTGGACGACCCTTTCCTAGTGCGAGTGTCATGTTGATCAATGACTTTCAGCATATATCCCTCCGTATGTTTCTTAGGATGATGACTTGCCTTTTGTTCGCGAGGGATGACGTGAGTAAGTTGAACTCTCATGAGGTCATGTTGTTGATGTCCTATCTTAACCTTCGCCGAGGGAAGCCTTTTTAATATAGTGCTCCCGGGGTCGTATGCTCTAGTTTGGACCATATGGCACGGTCTTCGAACCGTCACAATTCGTGTGGGTCTATAGTGACCCACTTGGCTCAGAGGCTGACTGACTTTAAGGGTCCACCTGCGTCGGGTACTGGGTTGTTTGAGTCCGTGCCTACGATGGATGAGAAGTATTTGCGTCATAACAGGTGGCTTAGGAAGTTAGAGGATGGGTCGTATGCGTGGAGAGTGAAAGGATCCATGTGGATGGTGCTCCCCGATCCCGAGCGCCTACCTGTGATTGACCATTTTGCTGAGTATGACCCGCGGAGTGGTGTGCCCAGACCTGAGCCTCAGTTTTACCTGATCGACCCCAACATCCTCCGAGACCTATCCGAGCCTATCTCAGTGACGGAGAAACAGCCGATCGCTCCTCCACCGCGTGAGCGCCGTATAGGAAGAGCATCTAGGGTGGACGAGGTTGAGACTGAGCCTTCTGTCTCCACACCGAGCTTCTACCCATCACAGTACTCGTCCTACTCCACCGTCCACGACCCCAGGATGCAGGTTAGTGACCTGACTGAGCGGATCTCCACTACCTTGGTGCTCCAGAACATGCACGAAATGGCCTACAACCGGGGTATAGGAAACCCGTTTGGTGGAGAGGACCCGGAGTGGACACGGGAGTCTTCTATAGTGACGGAGGTGACGAGGAGATGGAGGAGGGTACAAATATTTGATTTTCGTTGAATTCTTGGATTTGTTTTCGGTTTGTTGTTCGATATTTGCTATACTTAGTCGTACTCTTTTATTTTGGATGATTGTAACTGGCCATAAAGCCGCTACTTGTTTTTAGGCAATACGTTTGAGACTTTTAGACCGGAACTTTAGTTGGCGATGGAGTATCTCATTGTCTGCAGGTATGACCTTTAGTGTGCGTGTGTTTTGGATCTCTAATTCGCATTCTGCCCTGAAAAATTCGGCCGAGCATGCCAATACTCGGCCGAGTATCGCGTACTCGACCGATTACTTTAGGATACTCGACCGAGTATCCGGATATTTCGATCTCGTTGTTTAGAATTTTTTAGAATTAATTGGATAACTGTTTTGGTACGTGTATGCTTCAATGCCTTAGTGACGTGTTTGGACGTTATGAGATGCACCTTGTTTATATGATAACGATATACGATTGAAATCTGAGATACGACGGTAATAGTAATATGAGATTTGGTAGGTGTGCATTAGCGGTAGTCAGTGTTGATCGAAGGGCAATGGCATCTTCATACTATTCGCATCTCTCTATTTATGTTGCGTGTCTTGTCTCTTTTAATTGTATGAATAAGGTGGTTTTTTACATACATTATGGACGTGTCATACTTTACTTGTGATAAGGTAGGTGTCCTATGTTTGTTGTCTTCTTGCGTACGTATAAGTTGGTGGATGGGTGGAATGAACGTCAGGGACAAAGTTCCTTTTTAGAAGGGTAGATAGATAACATCACGGTAAAAGTTCCAACGAGTTGACAAAGTTCTTCTATGCTTCATCTTTACTTTAACTTTCAAGTTCGGAGTCATCACAAACGTAAGTAACACGTATCTTTGAATTTAACTTTGCTACGTAATTAACTGGGAGCTGTGCACAGTAACAGTATAATGATGCATTGTGGTCGTCGAAGCCTTGTCATGGATGTTTAAAATTTAACTTCATAGGTGTCCTATGCATCTTAAACTTTGAGTGGCATTCCTTGTCATGAAGCGATAGGTCTTTCCTTAGGTGTCCTGTCCGTTGTCTTTAGAAGTGTGTGATAAACTTCGAGGACGAAGTTCCTTTTAAGGGGGGAAGACTGTAATACCCGCCCTGTTTAAGGACCCCTTGACCGACCGTTTGATCAGAGAAGACCGTAGGAGGGGATAGGAGAGAAAATAAAGGGCCTATGTATCTGTTTACTCGACCTAGTAGGGCTACTCGGCCGAGTTGTGGTAACACTCGACCGAGTAGGGCTTACTCGATCGAGTATAAAAGTACTCGACCTAGTATCGCCGCTGTTGACGCGTTATTATAAAACGCAAGTTGGTAACCTTATTTAATTTTCGACGGTTCCCTATCTTTCTAACCCTAATATATCTCTCTCTCTTACCTATCACCCACCTCTCTATACACTCTCATCTAGCCTAGACACTAACCCAAGAAGGGGGATTGGTTTATTCTTGGAGTATTCAAGTAAGGATGTGATCGTTGTCGACTTCGGTCTGCGTCTCAAGGTAAGTCGTTGTTTCATTGTTGTCTTTCAGAAGGTTTTTGGGTAGTCCTGTAATAGGACATGGTTACTATTTGTAGGATTCATCTCGGAGTCTTCCCTGGCTAGTTGTTGGATGCATTTTCATGGATTAGCAATAAGGTAGGATTTCCCTACTCGGTTTACTGTTTAATTGATTTAAGATTGTGTGGTAATTGTTTGTACGATTGATATTGTGATTATCTGCTATTGCTGGATTGAAGTTTGGTGTTGGTGTTGTGATGGTTGTTGGTGATGCTCGCGAGGGGCGTCCTCGGCTGAGTGGAGTCACTTGCGGGAGTGCCTTCACGCCCTAGATTCGCCCTCTGTGGAACCCGCCACAAGAGGGGATGTACACATTAATGAACAGGGTTATCGCTCGTTGATGAGCGGAGATTTGGTGGGCAAGGCTGCGGTCCCCCACTGGCAGGGCTACATACTTTAGTGTGTAGTTAGTTACATGATGTGAATGTGAGTTATGGGTGGATGGTGAACAGTTGTTTACTCTTATCGTACTTGTCTTATTTTGTTATGCAGTGAACTGACCCCATGTTGTGTTTTTAAAACTGTGGTGATCTATTCGGGGCTGGTGAGCAGTTGGTTTAGCAGGTGCAGCTGGTCTTGATGCTTGCGGGCTTGGAAGGGAATCGAGTCATCACGCTACCGAAGTAGATGTCACCGCCACTCATGCTTAGTAGCCTTTATAGATATTCATGTTGTATCTTGCCACGTTGTTCTACGATGTAAAGTCTTGAACTATTTAATAAATGTTCTTTTCTTGTTTATTTGGTCTACTACGTCGAGCAACCGAGCTTGTAGCACCTTCTTACATTGGGGTAGTCCTTGGTAAGGCACCTTGGTGTACAGGGATGTTACAGTTGCTGCAGTAGAGACTCGTTTAGGAATGGAGCCGTCCATAAACCCGATTTTGTTCTTCGCTGAGAGAGCAATTAACATGGAATGCTTCCAATTTCCGAACCCAGTACCTTCAAAAGGAGTGTTTACCAGTTTGACACCAGTAATCAAATTATTATTGTTTATAAAGTGTGGATCATCAGGACCGATTATAACTTCTTGCATCTTGATTTGTGATTTTCAAGAAATTGATGTTATTAAAAAAAATGAGAAAATGAAAGAAAATAAAATAAAATTTTGATTAAGATCGCAGAAGAAGATGAACCAAAAAAATAGGATCAATCAATTGATTGAACCTGGACTCGGATACCATGTTGAAGTTTACAGGAAACCATGATTGTGATTGATTAAAGAAGATGAAGATTGAGTAGAGAGAGAATGATGAAGAGAGAATTGATAATAGAAAGAGAAATTAGTAATATTTGTATTAGAATTGTGTTTAGAATTATATATTACAATGAAGGTATAATCTTCCTTATATAGTTAGCTAAACCAACTAAATTAGGTTAACTAACTAATTAACATACTTCTAACATCCTTTGACTTTCATATTCTAATTTTGACTTCTATATTCTAACAGACATCAAATTTACAAGTTAACTCACCCTAAATTGGAATGTTCCCCGATTTAAACCAATTTTAATCAGTTTAAGCGGGTTCTATTTTCATCCTCTTCTCTTACCCAATCAAATTAAAAATATTCGTAAATTTTGAAGCAAGTTGATGACTATCACAAGTCTCTGCCTTAACTACAGATAATATGAAAAATTAACTATTTTTAGTACTATACTAGTATGGATTCCGCGCATAAATGTGCAGTATTTATAGATCCTTTAATTTATAATGTATTATTTATAGATTAAAATTGTCATATTACTGATTTTTCATATTTTAATATGAGGATAAAAAATTAAAATGGAAAACTAATCAAAAGAATGGAGTAAAGTCATGGAATGTGAATTTTAATGAAATTTTTTATCACAGAAGTACTATACTAGAAAAAAGACAAACAAAATTGTGATTATTGATAAATAAGGAAAGGGAGATAGTAACTAAAGGAATCACGTAATTGCTAAATCACACACACTTTTTTCTATTTTTCCAATCTTCACAAATTCTTGTTTGTGACGGCACATATCCGTCACTCTTGAGTGACGGATACCATTTTACCTCACAAAGTACCCACTTTTTCTCTCTCTGCAACACTATTCATGTGGTCCCCTTTCTCCACTAACCCATTTTGTTACCATTTTTACTCACAAAATATCCGCCACAAATGGTAACCCGTCACAAAGGAGACCAATTGTCCAATCTTATCCTTTACCGTAAAAAAATTGAAAAAAGCTCTCTCATTTCTCTCCCTCTCAAAACCTGATAATTTGTTAAAAACCAACTATAGATTTTAATTCACACATATCACAAGTAGTGAAGTAATTTAGCCTATTTATCAACAATTTTATAAATAAACTCGTTTTTGTTGTAGTTGAGAAGATTGGTTGTTATTGGGGGTCGTCGGTTAGGCCGAAGTCGGGTGGTTGCCGAAGATGGGGCCGGCTTTATGCAGTTGACGCAGTGGGAGTCAGGCGCAATGGCTACCGATTCTGACGGTTGGTGAAGGGATGGCCGTCGACTGGGGAGAGGGAGAGGGGCGGTGGTTGGCGTCGGGAGGGGCGAGGAAAGGTATTGTAAGCGGTGGGAGGGGGTACGGAAGTGGTGGTCGGTGGAGGAGGTGGGTAGTCAAGGAAGAAGGGATAGCCCGGATAAGTAATGGTTACAGACTTTCGGGGAGGGGTGATAAACGAGGAGGGTAATCTCGAAATAAGAAGAAAATGTGTGGAATTTAGTAAAATTGTGTACGGGGTTCAACATATTAAAAAAAACCTCAAGAAAGTGGTCACCACTCACCACGCTTTCTAGTTTTGGACAACGATACTCTTAACTTACCACTGTGTAATGAGATTTTGTCATCTTATCTTTTTGCTTATTCATTGTCTCGCCTATACAAGTGATTTACAAGATTTAATTGTTGCGCAGATAAAACTTAAGTAGGTTAGTTGTCCTATAGAAGAAAAAAGAAAGCAAAATAACACCTTCATTTTTTATTACCGGAAAATTAAGTCACAGATAAGGGCATAAACTTGCGATTTACTGTGTTTTTGGTGCTTTCCATCCCGTCGTCGCTAGTATGGGAGAGCATTAGGAGGTCCTCCTGGCAAATGTAAAGAAACTGACAAGCGTAATTGAATGATTAATGATTTGTGTCTGTTATTTCTTTCCAGGATGTGAATATATACAACCTCAAAGATATTGCTATGGTACATAATTGATATGCTATCCTATTTTACAGCTAATTATATGCTAACAAATAAGTATATGCAAATTATGTGCCTAAATAGCCGAAACGCAATATTCGGAGAATATTGCCTCCAATACCCCCCCTCAAGTTGGAGCATGGGAGTCGGAAATGCCCAACTTGTCGAGTAACACATGAAATTGAGGACGCCCCAAAGCCTTGGTCAGAATATCGGCCAATTGAGCTTGAGTGTGAATATAGCAGGGTATTACCACTCCATTTCGAATATGAGTACGGATAAAATGACAATCGATCTCTATGTGCTTCATGCGCTCATGATAGACCGGATTGTTGGCAATGTGCATTGCACTCTGATTGTCGCAATGTAAACGAACGGGCTCATGGAACTGGATCCCAATTCCGCCTAGCAGACCCGTCAGCCATAGTATCTCGCACGTAGCGGCTGTCATGGCCCGATATTCGGCCTCAGTAGAGGATAGCGAAACTGTGGCCTGCTTCTTCGTCTTCCAGGAGATAGGAGACCCACCCAAACAAACAAAGTAAGCAGTAATGGACCGACGTGTAATCGGACAACTAGCATATGCAGCATCACAATAAGCTTCAAGTTTGAGAGCCGAATTAGCACGGAAAACAATACCTTGACCCGGATGACCTTTCAAATAACGAACAACTCGCAACGCCGCTTCCCATTGAATAGTAGTCGACTTTTGCATGAATTGGGACAAAATATGAACCGAGTAAGAAATATCCGGGCGAGTGAGGGTCAAATAAATAAGCTTACCAACCAAATGTCGATAGCACGCTCCGTCATCGAGAGGAGCGTGCTTCGCAAGAGCCAACTGGTGCTTTTCGTCCATTGGTATACTGGCTGGTTTACATCCACTAAGACCCGTCTCGAAAAGCAAGTCGAGAGTATATTTTCGTTGACAAACAACTAGTCCCTTCGAACTATGTGCAACCTCAAGACCCAAAAAATACTTCAATTTTCCCAAATCTTTCATATGAAAGCACTTGTTTAAATAGGACTTAAATGTAGAAATAGCTTTTCCATCATTTCCAGCAATTACCAAGTCATCGACATAAACAAGAATGTGAATTTCAATCTCATTTTTGCGATAAGTGAACAAAGAATTATCGAAAGCGCTTATAATAAAACCATAAGAAGATAAAGCTGTAGCAAGTTTGGCATACCAGCACCTCGGAGCTTGACGGAGGCCATATAATGACTTGCGAAGACGACAAACTTTACCTTCGTACCCTTTACTAAAACCAGGCAGCATGCGCATATATACTTCTTCCGTTAAATCGCCGTGAAGAAATGCATTATGCACATCCATTTGATGGAGTTCCCAATTCTTGATTGTAGCGACTGCTAGGAAAGTACGTACCGTTACCATCTTAACAGTCGGAGCAAACGTCTCAGTAAAATCAATACCCGCTTCTTGATGATTGCCTAAAACCACGAGCCGAGCCTTAAACCGTTCTACAGTACCGTCGGAATTATGTTTAATTTTAAACACCCACATACAACCTATGGCAACTTTCCCGGATGGTAGATCACTCACGGTCCAAGTATTATTTTTCTCAAGGGCAGTGATCTCCTCGGTCATGGCTTGCCTCCAACGAGCATCACCCATGGCGTCTTTAAATGACTTGGGCTCGGTGTCTCGGGTTAAGGCTGCAAGAAAATGACGGTGTGGTCGCGAAAAATTATCATAATTCACAAAGTGAGTTAAAGGATAGATACTACCTGTGACGGAATTGGCGGAGGGTGGTGACTCTTCCAAAGACGTGTTAATGCAATCCCAACTGACATAATCTCGATGATTTTTATTTGGAATTTTTTCTCGCTTCCCACGCCCAAGAACTTCGTCACCCAAATTTTCCCCAACTGTCTCCGTATTAGGAATAAAACCAGTACCCAAGTCCACATTACCAGTCCCTGTGCTACTGTCTACCGAACCAGAAACATTACCCGAACCACCATGACTGTTTACCCCTTCCTCCACCGTAGCTGTATCAATCGTACCCCCACTGTTCGTGGTAGGACTACTCGCCACAGCAGGAGCAGCGTCATCATCAGGGACTGTTTCGTCCAAACCAGTAACAGCCGTGTCAAGAGCAGAACTGGCACTCGGCTATTTTTGCGAAAATGGGAAAATAGTTTCAACAAAACTGACATCACGTGACTGAAAAAATTTACCCGTCTCAAGATCAAAAAGATGCCAACCCTTCTTACCAAACGGATATCCAAGAAAGACACATTTCCGACTACGACTATCAAATTTATCGACGGGATGTAAATTTTTAGCATAAGCTAAGCATCCGAAAACACGAAGTAAATTTAAATTAGCCGGTTTACCAAATAAAATCTCAAACGGTGTTTTCCCTTGTAAAATACGAGTTGGTGTCCTATTAATCAAGTGAGCGGCAGTCAAGACACATTCCCCCCAAAAATCGGTGGGCAAAGAACTTTGAAAACGTAAGGCCCGTGCTATATTGAGAATGTGACGGTGCTTACGCTCAACCCGAGCATTTTGTTGTGGAGTTTTGACCATAGAAGTCTCGAAAATCATGCCATGTTCACGAAAATAAGGGTTTAAAGGTTTAAATTCCGTCCCATTATCGCTCCTTACTCTCTTAACCGTGGCATTAAACTGGCGAAAAATTAACGCAAAAAAATCCTTCATGAGTTGTGTTACCTCAACTTTTGATTTCATTAAAAACACCCATACACTGCGTGAAAAATCATCAACGAGAGTGAGAAAATAACGCGACCCACAAGACTGATTCAGATCATATGGACCCCAAACATCACAATGTAATAGCTCAAACAATTGTGCTGCTGTATTGGTACTTAAAGGAAATACGGACCTAGTTTGTTTAGCCCGAAAACAAATGTCACAATGCTTATTATTATCCAAATAATGCTTGAAATTCCTAATAGACGAGATACACTCCATTGCTTTTAAAGATGGATGTCCTAACCGTTTATGCCAAAGATCAACATTTCCCGCGTCTTCTATTGCATTAACACGTCTTGGTAAATCCATAGTCAAAAGATAGAGTCCGTCTGCGAGTGCACCCTCACCAATCCTCGTCTTCAAGATAGGGTCCTGAATCACACAACTGGAATTAGTGAACTGAATACACAATTTTTGGGAAATAAGCAATTGGGAAACAGATAATAAATTGCAAGTAAAATCCGGAACATAGAGAACATCAGCCAACACGAGATTATCATTGATTCTCGCATTTCCTCGATGTGTAGCCTTCAATCGAGCACCGTTGGGAAGTCCTACTGCAAGCGGGGTAATGGAGACGCATTCTTCTAACAAAGAAATATTCCCACAAACATGAGTAGAAGCACCTGTATCAACGATCCAAAAGACAGCGTGTTTACCTTGAAGACGAATGTGATTAGAATCAACAGCAGGTTCGCCAAAAACCACATTAGTTTGGGCAGAGGTTGACCCACCCGTGGTTTCACCCGAACCAGCACCAGTCCGTGGTTCACGCCCTTCCGAATACCCATGTTTTTCCCAACAGTTAGGCTCACTGGTACCCGGTTTCTTACAGTGGGGGCACTTGAGACGCGGCCTCCCCTGTTTTGTACCGGAACCCTGACCACCACCCTGAACAGCAAACGCCATGGCGGCAGAGCGATCTTGAGGAACTTTTCTGACTTCCTCCTCTTGCACGATTTGGGAGTACACCGAATCTAAGGATGGCAAAGTGGAACTACTATGAATATTTGACCGAGCGCGCAGTAGCATACACCGGGAGAAGACCCATGAGAAACTGACGGGTCTGCCGGGTTTCACGACGACTGCGCATATTGACGGAGATATTGCACTTGCAACCCGAGCAATCACAAGTAGGAAGAGCATCATAATCATTGATGTCATCCCACAATTTCTTCAATCGACCGTAAAAATCCATCACGGTCTCTTCACTCTGTTGTTTGCAATCGGAAATTTCCGATTCCAAATGATAAACCTTGATGCCATTGCCACGGGAAAAGCGAGTACGAATGTCATCCCATAAGTCGACACCGTGTCACGATATGAAATCGAAGGCCGAAGCGTGGGATCAATCGTATTGAAAATCCAAGCTATCACCGTGCAATTGGCCGTAACCCAATCGTCCAAATCCTCTGATTCAGCCGCAGGTCTTTTGAGGGAACCATCAACAAAACCGAGCTTCCTCTTCGCCCCCAAACTATTGCGAAAACCCTTTGACCATTCCGCGTAATTAGAGCCTTTGAGCATTACATGAGTAATTTTGGCGGAGACTCCATCGGAATTGGAATAGCGTAAACAGGTTTGGTGATATGCGGCGTGGGAGGAGTAATTAATTCGTTGCCTGGCATGATTTAGGGTTCGTGAATTCGAAACCTTAACCTGATACCATAAAGAAACTGACAAGTGTAATTGAATGATTAATGATTTGTGTCTGTTATTGCTTTCCAGGATGTGAATATATACAACCTCAAAGATATTGCTAGGGTACATAATTGATATGCTATCCTATTTTATAGCTAATTATATGCTAACAAATAAGTATATGCAAATTATGTGCCTAAATAGCCGAAACGCAATATTCGGAGAATATTGCCTCCAATAAAATGTGTTCTCATCATTGAAAATTCACTTTTCATACATTCATATTTATATCTATCTATATATAATAACTAGGTGGAATGCACGTATGATGTACGGGGGCTAGTAATATTCATGCATGTGCACAAACTTATTTGTAATGTTTTATCGTAGAGTATAATTTAGTAATTGTAAAATGTTAATCAATCATTCTGGTTTATTGGAAATTACTGCACCTTTGCTCCAACCGTGATGTGCCATGAATCTGGTTTAGTGGACCAATGCTTATAATAACTTGATAATTTTATATTGCCTTTGTCCCAGTCATTTAGACTATATGCATGTAGATCTTCCCACAAAGCCTCTATATAATCTCATAAAATTTGGTTATTATATTAAGCTCCATCGAGCCATAACAACAGAGCCTTGACAATTGACAGAATTTACATTTTTATGGACATGTCAAGATTGAGCGGTTTTACCCCATATTAGCTCTAACACCCCAAACCAGTACTTGTATTTTTGTAGCACTACAAAAGTGTAGTTGTATTATCATTTTCTTATATTTATTATGGCTGTAGTTGATTCGAATTGCGAAGCCTTTAAAATCAAAATTAAGTTGATACATAATTTAACCTATCTTGATTGAGTTTTAAAGTAACCCATTATAAAATTGCATATTATATTATATAAACTTCTCTTATTGTTTGATATACTCCAATTTTTTTAACATTTTTTTAATACAGAGTGGCCACCAACCACTATTTTTTTTGTTTGGAATGCAGTAGATGTAGCAGATTTTAACAAAAGTATTCTAAATGTTTGCTCTGTGAAAAGAGAGGCAATAAAAATTCCGGAACTAAAAAAGAACAAAGCAAACCGATCACACATCAAAGTAACGAAACAAAACTCTCAGCAAAGTAAAACTCACACAACATATTTCCTAATCTATATAAAATAATAAAACAACAACCAACATATTTTTTTTTCCCTCCAGAACCTCACCCCACATTTAACATGGATTTTAGGATTCCTTAAAAATAGGCCCACTAACTAAACAGCCCAATATATAAAATTTATTTTATGTTGTTAACATAAAATTTATACCACCATATTTTATTGTTATTTTTACTAACTTCTCTATATTTTGAGGTCTCCACAATATCATTATTAATTTTAGAATTTTGTAGGTTTTTTTTTTAAATAGTTTTCATATCCTATATAGTATATACAATTGTTTGATGGCATGAATTTAAATTTTTTAAGCATTATGTTTTTACTCGATTTGAAAATATTGTTTAATCATGCAATTTAGATAATTGTTAGTTTCAAAATCATTCCTTTTACGTTTTTAAACTGGTGTGAATAGCTATTTATTAAAGTGGTCAGTCATGTTAAAGTGTTCATAACTTTCAATCTAACTATCTATACTAATTAATAAAACAATAACAATTGCCATACTATCTTGATTAATTTTTTTTATTATGAATTTAATGTTTTGTTGCCGATCTTTGATTATCACGTTATTATAGCATCTCCCCTTTCTTGCACGAGTAAATTGAATAATCTAACAATTAACAAATTGAATTTGAGAAGCATGGGTAAATGTCTTTAGAGAAGGTCTCATAATAAATTTATTATGAGCTTATTTTATAATTATAATACAAAACAGTACCACGGGCAATAAAACAGATGAAAACATGGCTAAAAATAAAATGAGTACACTTATTATAAGAATATATACAAAGTTAAAGAGTCGTTTCAACTTTCAAGTCATGATTAACAATATAATTATACAATGGTCATGAAAACGATAAATGATTACAATGTTATATCAATAACTTCTTTAGAGACTATCTCCGATCTCCCTCAAATTTTTTTATTAGTTAATGCAATTTATACGAATGAAATTTAATTATGAGTAAGTTGACATTCTTTAAACATGAATAAAGGATTAAAGGGTATGCATTAGAGAGTTTTTATTGAATGTATATTTAACGTTAGCGAACATGAATAAGGGGCTTACATTCTCAATGACCTAATTCTCAATCACAAATTATACTATGATATGATACCCGAATATGGTGAGACCACATAAAAATGACCATTTTATGGTAAAAATTTAGCTTTTGATATTAAAAGTTACCACTATTTTGCTACTAACAGTGACTACTTAAAAAAAAACAATCATTTTTACACATAATGTTCACTATTTCTTATAAAATGGTCACTTTTACCAGTCTATATTCTACTTACATTGATAAAAGTGATCAATTTCTTATTTCTTATAAATAATAAAACACAAATATAAATATTTTTTTTAATTTCCCGCCTAAATACTCACCTCATACTAAGCACAATTTTACCAAAATTCATTAACCCACTAATCAAATGGCCACAACGATAATCAAATTTATATCTACTAACTCATTCACGACTAATATTGCCTATGAAATGAGCCCACCATGTTAACAAAAATGAACCTCAAATTGATTTTCAAATTGATTTTGTACCAATTTCTGCCAGTCAAATATTGAATACCTTGAAACTAAAAAATAAATTCAACTTAGTTTATGACCTTTGAATGTGTACATCAAAAGATATGAGACACGAGTAATGTTATGGGACATAGAGACCAAATATGTTTTGCGATTAACGGGACGTAAAATAATTTCAAAAGCTCAAAGAGGTTTTAATATGATCATTTACATATACTGATTACTATATCAAATAGAAAATAATCTATAGAGATATCATAATGTGCAACTCATAAGCGTTATTTCCTTTTATGCCAAGTTTTCAAGTGTATACGTTAAGTGATATTGCTTTGACTAAATTCATAATTTCACTTTTTATTTTGTCCTCATTTCAATTTTAATTTTTGTGCAAACATTTCAAAACGTATTCCATATGGTAAAATTTGCCGATATTTGAAATTATTAACATGCTTCAACATAGGTGTAAACATTTCAGCATATGCATGCACTAATCAAAGATATGAGATACGACGGGTGTAAGCATAATATACAACAAGAGTGTAACTATGTTTTTACAATTAATACTCTCTTAATACTAATGTTATTTTGAAAAAAAAATTAATATTATAATTTAAATATGTAGATTATACTGTTATAAAAGTATTGTATTTGTAATTATAATTGTCAAGTATATAATTTTCATGTAACATATGTGAAATCAATTACCTCAAATAAGAAACCAAAACAATGTTATAAATTTAAGAATTTACGAAAAAATTTATATATACAATCTATTCACACCCGTGCAACTTTGCACGGGCCCTAAACTAGTTACCAAATAAAGAAAGAGTCGGGATTGAAAACTGTAAAGTACTCATACAACAACGTAAAGAAACAAAACTCTGAAGTACTCTCCGTGAAACACGGACACCATAAAAAACATTAGCTAGGAAACTTGATCATGCCAAGAAAAACGCAAACACAATAAAAATAAGATTTGCAATACAACAATTTAAATTGTCCTTCGTCATATCAAATAGAGGCAATTGCAATGTGAGAAATACGTAGAATTTTACATATTCTAGTCATTTATGATATATTTAACATAGAACTTAGCAACTTTTTTTTATCTTACTTAATTCATAATTAGTTGTTCTACCAAATAACAACTAAGTCATAATTAAGTGTTCCACTAAAGTTGCCCTCTAATATTGCTCGAATCTTAATTTTAAATGTAGGAGCTTGAAAGTCATTCGCAATTGTTAGACTCTAATGACTAATATATATCTCGAAAACTTCATGTTTTAATTATATTGATAAGCGCGTCGTCGTACGCTCTCAAACATATTTATACCCAACTACTAGCATAGCAAACAAGTCGGGGTCGAACGCAAAGGACGGGGGTACTCAAATTGTTCAATCTAATTGTAGTTGCACTTAGGGTTGTCACAATTGAAATGGGTTGAAGATTCTAAACTAAAGAAAGCAATAAAAGGCAATGCAAGCAACAAAAGGAAGGATGTAAACAAATGACTAAAGGAACTACGGTATCATGGTTTCATTGGGGATTCATGGTGGTGATCATAGAAACATGTTTCCGTAGTTGCAAGCAATTATTGTTGTAGAGGAATCGAGTAGTTAGTTTATGTCTTACGGTTCATAGGAAGATTTGGGTCCCGGAGCCGAGTCATCTAGACTGTACAACACCTACAAGTCGACTTACTTTCTTCCTATTCACTTCTATGCATGGTCTAACAAGACTCGAGTTAGTTTATATCTTACAAGTCTTGTTGAATAGATAAGTGATGGGCAAAAAATGCAAGGTTTCGTAGTCTAGCATTTCATCAAGCATAACATGTGCATAGGGTAACACTACAACAAGCAAGCAATCATATGATAACATATTAGATTAAGTATGGATCTACCCTCATGTTATAGTTCCCCTAATCCCCCACTAATCCTAGTTAGGAAACTACTCACTCATTATCATGGAAAACATGTTAACAATGGTGTCAATCATCTTAACAAGTATAAACATGATGAAAGAGTGAAACAATAAATGATATATAAATAAGTAAAGAGTGAAGGAATTATACCAATCTTAAGATGAACAAATGGAAAGGAAAGAGTAATAGAAGAAAACTTGATTGATTGATGAAGAGTTGTCAATTCTCCAATAATAACCCAATAATCTTCAATTACCCAATAAATCTTGAACAATGCTTTGAACAATAATTAAGGAAAGATTAATGTGAAATTTTATGGGAAGATTAAAGCTTAATCTATTCTAATCTACTCCTAATCTAATCTAAGGAAGGTTTTTATCTAAGAGAGAATTGGTTTAATCAAAGAAAACTTGCCTCTTAGCTAGGTAATACAATGGGGTATTTATACTAAAGATTAAGTACAAGAATTAGGGTTACAAAGGGCTTAAATGACGATTAAGACCCTAAGAGAAGCTTGACGATTTGCAAATCCCAAGGGACATGCGCGGCCTGAGTAGTTAGTCCCCAGGGACACACGTGTCCTGGCCTGGAGTATGCTCGGGACTTTTAGGGAATCCGCGCGAGCTGAGCCTTGGGACGCCCGGATCCTAGGCTAGGACGCTCGTCCTGAGCTCGGGACGCCCGAATCCTGGGACAGGGTTCCTCCTCCATTCTTGACTGCCTAACAATCTGCTCGCCCTGGCTTGGGAACGCCCGTCCTGAGCTTGGGGATGCCCGTCCTGAGCTCGGGATGCCCGGCCTGAGTCTGTGACGGCCAGATCATAGGTTAGCTTGTCTATTTGAGCTCGCATTGTAAAACGGACGTCATTTCCTCATTCGGAATCCTATTGGAGTGATTCAAAAGCCTAGACCACTTGATTTTTCGACGGCATTTCATCTATCATAGTTTCGAGCCAAAAAAGCAAATCTTGATTTGGTTTCAAGCAATTTTCTCTTGTAATGGCCTCCTTCTCGTCATCCTTGCTCAACAACTTATGGGGATTGATTCTTGGGTCATGGGGGGTTGTCCTCCATTACCCTAAGGTCGAATTCCAGAAACTTGATATGAAGAAATCGAGTCTCTAAAATCCGGGTTTGATTTAATGACGAAAACCCGCAAATATTGATTATAAGGGATTTAGGCCGTAAATGAAACGTGATTATTAAAAAAGGAATGTATTAAAATTTATTTATGTGTGAAGAAAGAGGGAGAACAAGAAAGTAAAAAAAAAAAAAGGAACAAAACATCATAAAAACCGAGGAAGAAGAAGAAGAGCAGAAACAACGGCAACCTCTGTAAGAGGCGCAACAGATGCTACGACTCTTCGAAGAGGCGCAACTGTTGCTGCGTTTGTTCTCGACGTCTGGTTACTGCTAATTCGTAAAAACGGTTTGATAATAGGGTTCTAGAAGTCGGTTTTAAACATACTTTTGACGTAGATCTTACAATAATTGAATATAAAAGAATAAAATACAATAAAAGATGGGATTTACACCCTCAGACTTACATGTTTGACGAAACAAGATTGACTAAGTTATCGTTTAGTGATTGCTCGATTCGAATGTATGTAGAAAGTGCCCTCGTTAGAGGATTTAGATTAAGTTGATTGATGTGTAGTGGTCAAATTGGTCAGTCATGCAACGTGACTGGAACTTAGAATGATCTGAGCTTACGTGGTCGATTGATCAAGCACGTAGGCGTCAAAAACTTAAAGCACGGTCTTAGAATGCAAAGGGAGAAGAGAAGGGCGGACACTCGCGTGAAAAATATGTGAGGCCGAAGGTCCCTATTTATACTAAAAAATATGGAGAGTTATGGAATGACTCAAACTTTGGAAAAAAATCACGGAAAAATTTGAAAACAGGCAGAAACGAGCTGGGGAAGAGGCGCAGCAGCTGCTGCGATCCTTCCAAGAGGCGCAACATCTGCTGCGTCATTTCCCCAGAGGTTTCCTCCTGCGGAAGAAAGATTTTCGCGTTTTATTTATGGAATTGCGGTGGATCTCTACTTCCTTATTCCTTAAACTAAGATTTACGCGATATATTTTACCAAAAGATATAAAATTAATTGATGGAACAAATATCCGGACTATTCCAGGATATTCCGACTCGGCATTTTAAACGGTTTCTTAGAAAATGAAGCGGTTTTTAACCCAGACTCCAAATGAACTCTAATTACTGTCAAAACGACCGTATCGGTGCGTAGATAACGACCAAGGGGTAGACACAAGTATTTGAGATATCACTTGACAATAAACTTACGGATTGTCACAAATCGTTCCGTGTACCAAACATACAGCCCAATCATCACTGGTTGGTTGGCGGAAGGTGCAGAAATAAGGTATCTACAGAGCCCCCACTTTGACTGAGGCTTGGACAAGGCGAAAGTCGAAGTATAGCCATCAGGTCAATCGAATATTACAACCTGACGACTATGGCAATGCGAGGCGGCTCAAGGGGTCTAAGCCTAGGACCTGTTGTCGGGAACATTTTAGAGTCTGGCGACTATCGGGGAGGGTCGTTTAAAGTCCATTAGATTGTGTAAGGAAGCCTGCCAGCCATAAGGAGAAACCATACCTGAGATACCCCTGGGTGAAACGAGACTGGAGGCGTTTAGACAAAACTCTTTGGTCTGAAGATAACTTGATGTCTGAAGGCATTAAGGGTCACATGGATTCTGAAGGTTACTGAATCATGTCTGAACAAATAATATTGAGAACAGCAGGACGTCGGTAGAAACTGCTGGGGGGAATTTGCTTGCGTCGGTCTCGAGTGAACTCTCGCCGGGGAATATGCTGATGACTCTGTCTGGATTAAATCATTCCTGGGAATATGCTTGTGTCCGCTTCCAAACAAACTCCATCTTCTTTCGAAGTCCAGTCGGCTGTCATGGACTCTCGCTGGATAAAAAGGTGTGTCTCAAAACACCGTCAAAGGGGCTTGACTGATAATGGCGCGTCCTAAGCACCGTTGGAAATCCGCTCGTTGTTGCAAGCAAAATCCTGATAAAGATCCTTGCTGGGAGATAAAAACATCGTGACGGTTTGCAGTCTGTCTTGGCAAAATACGGGTCCGGATAAAAGTAAATGCCCAAAAGAACCAAATATATGATATAAGGTGATGGAGAAGAGGCGCACCAAAGATGGGCCCACAAATAACCAACTTATTACGAACTTTTGAAAATTGAGCTGGAGGGAATCTGGGAAGAGGTGCAGCAGGTGCTGCGTATTTTCCTGGGTTTGTCCCTGTCTGAGTAAAAACGCGATTAAACCGTGTATTATTCACAATTAACAAAACATAAATCCTTTAATACTCTCACAAATTCCGACCAATTTCTGTCAAAAATTGATCAACTCGTGCCATTAATCATGACTAATAAAGGTATGCATCTCATTTTTGCTTTTAATTCTTGTTTTTTATCAATTTAGAGCCGAAAAAATTAGGGTTTCCCCTCCCCTTATATCGAAAATTTGGGGGTTTTCCCCTTAATGGATTTGTTTGATAAAATTGACATTAGAAATGGATATTTGGCATTGTTAGGAATATAACCATGTATTCTTTTTGAATTTTCGTTAAGTATTGAGCATTTAAGCGAAGTTGAGACGGTTTCTCAGCTGTTTCGAAAATGCCTTTAGGATTGTCCATTTTTGGTGAAATTTGGTTTTCTGGAACCCTTGTGTAATGGGTAAACTTCCTACCATGTCGGATTTTTGATTTGTGATGACTTTTTCAAGACACTTTTCTAGGGCATAATCGCTATTATGGCGAAATGCCGCCGAAATTTCGACTTAAGCCATGACTAGGCTTGAACTTAGACTTGACTTGACCCAATATTCTACATGAGAGGTCGGGTTTTGAAAGAGATGGCCAAAGATGGCGAGAAAAGGCCACTTTTAGGGCCTGAAAGTGCTTGAAACGACCTCATCAAGGCTTGTCGCGACTTGACATGGCCTAATTTACCTTAATTTTGTAGGTGACATTCCTTCTACGTCAGGGAGGGCTCCCATATATGTGGACGTAGACTTCGACCCTTCTCTCGCTTTTGTAGGGGGTGAGAGAGAGGAGGTGGTCGAGGAGGAGGCTGAGGAGGTCCCGAGGCGGGCCAACGTGGGACGTGGCGGTCGCTAGCTAGTTGGTGCGCCCGAGTGCGCCGAGAAATGGGATGGTAGACATCTCATTTGGGCGGCAGAGAGCCACGTGTCCTACAGGATGGCGAGGAGCCTCGTAAATTTCGAACTTGTCATTTCTTATTTACCTTCCTATTTGCTTGTCATTTCGTTTCTCATTTGTCTTGCGCTGAAGATAGCATTACTTCGAATTGATATAGGAGGCCGGGAACATGAGGTCCTTTTCTGGTTACTCGACGATGATGGAAGCCTTCGGGCGACTGTTGGAGGAGGAGAAGGCCATCGTCGAGTTAGGTGCCTTCGGAGCTTTAGTGGGAGCGTGGAGGGTGATCAGGAAAAGGATGATTCGGGCTAACCTTTGCCTGATTCGAGCTTTGGTTGATCGGTACTGGGACATGACCTCGACTTTCCATATGCCTTTTGGAGAGGTCAGGGTCACTCTGGAAGACTACGGCATGATCTCTGGTCTGCCGCGTGGAAAGGAGGCTTTGATGTGGCCGTCGACGGCCATGATAGTGGACTCAGCCGAGGCGAGGAGGCTGATAGGCTGGAACCTGACAGAGGGTGCTGCCAGCGTTCCTGGGTTGGTACTGAGTTCTTACGTTAGGGACTACTTTGCGGGTAGGACCCCGACGACGGTGGTGATATATGGGAGGAAGGTGGCTCCTCCTACTTGTACTGTGGAGCAGAGGGCTCGCTTGTGGCTGTGGTAGTTCTTGTCTTCGATTTACCTCGGAGACAAGGGGGAGAGGCTGTCGATGAAGCTTCTTCCTTTTCTGTCTGACTTGAGTAGCCTAGGTCGGTGGGACTGGGTTACTCCTGACTTTGCGGTCCTCACTTGCTACATGAGGGCCATGGTACGTCCTGAGCTGATGGAGAACGGGACTTCTCCTGCTACTGTCGGTCCTAGACTCTTGTTGAAGGTTTGAATCCTTATGTTTTTACAAAAGATCATTACTTCTTCATTTATTTCCATTTCTATCGAATTATGAAATATCATGATTGATTATTTTTGTTTTGCAGGCGTGGTGTACTCCTACTTTTCCGGCTTCGCTCCCAAGAGGACGGAGCCTGAGCCGAGGCCGTACCTGGTTGTGAGGGACTGGGTAGTGTGTCGTTGGAAGAGCTAGCGCTCTTCTTATGATGTTTGTCGACGGGGCGTAAACACCCTGAAGTTGGAGAGCGTAAGTACATGATTACTTTTCCTTTATTTGTTCTTATTTTAGAAGCGATCATAGGAATGACCTTCCTTTCCCATTTAAAGCCGATCATGGGAATGACCCCTCGTTTGCTTATTTTAGTGCGTGCCTAGACCTTGGGTGTACTACCCTGACACTCCAGCCTTTGTGACCGAGGTACTTCGTCCTAGGAGCTCGAGTCGGTTGTTGCTCAGGACGCCCATGGGACCTGTGTGGTACCTGGGAGAGCGTTTGACTCGACAGTGCTCTCGGACGATGTTTAGGGAGCCTTCTAACGCCGAGAGAGAGGCTGACTTGGCGGACGCTAGCGGTGATGCCCTTCTTCTTCCTGGCGAGGAGTACTCTGATTTCGTTCACCGGAGGTTGGTGTTCTGGCCGATCGTGGTAAGTATCTCACTTTTCCGCTTTTGAATTAATTTGACAAATGACGAATGATCGTCAAATAAAAAGCTACTTGAAACTCGTAGGAGATCGAGGTGGCAGGCGTTGAGCCCCCAGCTTACCCAAAGACCATCGAGTACACTAACACGGCGGGTAAGCCCCCAGCTTCAGCAGTCTTACTTGTCTTATTTGCAAAAGAATGCGTCTTTTTTGTTGTTTCTGAATCTTTTTGTTATTCAAATGCAGGTGGCACCGTCTCAGTACGTGGCGTTGTGGAGGATGTCCAACCAGCTGCGAGCCACGACCATCAAGGCACTTATAGGTGGCCTGGGCGACAGGTATGAACCTCTCATTCCCTTTCTTATTTCATTTCGAATTTAATTGTAATTTCTCGCATTTGTTGAAACGATCGAATGGAATGATTGAAATGAGGCATTTCTTCATCACTTGCAGAGAGAGCGTGACTTGGAGCGCGAGCTGGCGCAGTCCCGAGAGGAGACAGCTCGTCCGTTGAGGGAGTTGGAGGTCAGGGACGCTGAGATCGCTGCTCTCGAGGCGACCGTAGCTGAGATGAGTGGTGACCAAGAGTAGTTGCTTTCCTTTTTTTGTCGTTATCTTGTATATACTTTGTATATTTTGGACTTCATTGTTGATTTTTCGGACCTGTTTTGGGCGAGAGCCCCCAGTTTGATGTATATATCGCATTTTGGTTGTATATATGATGGCCTGAGTGCCTTCGTTGCTGGATGCTTGTTGTTCCTGCAGGTTAGCTTAAAAAACAGGCGTGGTAGGTGACAGTTTGTGCCGTCATGCTGCCAAAATTTACATAGAATTTACAAGTAAAACACATAGCATATAGATGGCGTAAGTTGGCACAAAATGAGAAAAAGTAAAAAAAAGTGCCCGAAAATGAGCAAAACCGACAAAAATGTCTAAAAAAAGCATAGAAATGAGCAAAAATGATCGGAAATGAGAAAAAAAATTGACCGGACGGTAGGGAGGGCTACCGCCTAAAAAAAACATAAAAAGAAATGTATAAGTGTGAAAAGTATTGAAAACGAGGAGTGAAATGATTCCCCTAAAAAAAGAATAAATAAAAAAAATGAGTAAGTGTGCTCGTTTGGCGAAAATGCCGAGTTCGTCTCGAAAAGCGAACCCGAAGAATTAGGAAACATAAAACATGGTAATTTGGCGGAATTACCAAAATAATACCCTATAGTAATAGGAAATTATAGCAAAAGCAAATTAGGAAAGATCCAAATCGGAAAATCACGGAAAAAGGCCTGGGGAAGAGGCGCAGCAGATGCTGCGCCATTTCCCCAGATGATCAGACTTCGACAGAAATTAGGAAACAACGTTTAGTATAAACAGAGACTTCAGGGAAGCTTTTATTCACACAATTCCTTCATCGTTTTTCCGTCTATCTAATAAAAGCTCTCATATCTTCTAAAAATTTCATTATTATGGATGCTTTTGAAAACCGTCTCAAGAAATGGACAAATGAGTTCACGAATGTTGAGAAACGTGACATGGGTGCGTTTAATTAGGGTCGATCTTGAGTCTTAAGCTAGTGAAAATCGTGAAGCCTTTCTTGGATGCATGTCTTGAGTATTGGGACCCAAATTTTCATGTATTTGCCTTTCCTGGAGGCGATATTTGTCCTTTTCCTGAAGAAATAGCGGCTATTGGAAGATGGGACCCGGAGAATGTACCCGTTATACCCCTTAGCTCTCAAGGATATAAAAGTAAATTTAGAGACTTACTCGGATTGACCAAGGCTGAGGTGGATTGTCTTGTGACCTCGAAAGGAGTCCGCATGTTTGACTTTATCGACCGATTTATAAATAGGGAAGACCCTTCTATTTCTTATGTTGCGAGATGCAGGGTGTTCGGGTTTTGTCTACTTCATTGTTATGTCCTTCAAGGGCATGTTGACAAGGAGATGAGAGGGGATCCTCGTTTTCTGAGCCTAGTGGAACAAATGGAGCTGCGCAAGAGCCCAACATGCCTAGTTTTAGGAGAGACCATTCTTGGTTTGGATAACAGAATGGCCAACCGCGAGCTTCCTTATTTGGGAAGTCCCGTCATTCTACAGGTAAGAACCCACTTTCCTTCTTTTTTATATATGTCAACCGTTTTTTTTTCTTCTCTTCTTTCTTTTGTGTTTCTTTTTTTTTCGGTTGTTAAAAGGATATTAATTCCCGTCTTTCTTTGTAGGTTTGGCTGATGGAGCGGCTACAATTGATCGAGCCCCCAGTTAATGTTCCAGGATATCATGCTCGATTGATTGCAATGAGAACTAGGCTCTACATGGTGGCTTTCACCCGAGTTTGCAATTACTGGGAAAATAAGTTGAAGAGTGAAGGAGGTCCCCTGATCCGGTGGATCGTGTAGTGGTGGCATCTCAGGTCAGTCACTTGAGTCTCATCTTTGGACCTGACACGGTTAGTTCGTATCCCTAGCTTGGAATTCATGATTTGTATTAATCCGGAGAGGTTGATGAGGAAAGTGGACCTTAAACAGAAGATTCCGAAGCTTGATACCGTCCCTCAAACTGCATTGGCACATACCACAGAGATTTGTTGGGAATGGGCAATCAAGTGGGCTCAGAGGAACATGTGGTTCATACCAGTTCCTGTTAGCTATGGGTATCTGACTTATACTTGTAATGGAGGAAGGCTGGTACTCCTGAAGAGCGTGAGAAATTGAGGAAACACGAGCTTG
Organism: Silene latifolia; assembly: GCF_048544455.1. Taxonomy (NCBI): domain Eukaryota; kingdom Viridiplantae; phylum Streptophyta; class Magnoliopsida; order Caryophyllales; family Caryophyllaceae; genus Silene; species Silene latifolia. The sequence continues at coordinate 136,304,388 of NC_133526.1, forward strand.
TTGATTACAAGATTCGCGAGGTAGCAAAGGAGAACCAGAAGTACTTGACCGAGGAGGAAGAAGAGGCCGGATTACGAGTCGTTCATCCGTCGAAGAAACCGAAGACCGCTTCTGCCGTAGAGATGGTGATGGATCGAAATGGCAAGGCTAGACCGCGAGAGAGACCTTTGGTGATTAGGTCGGAGATAGCACAAGAGCGCCCGGCTCGTGGTCGAGACAAGAAGTATGACAAGGGTGACATAGGCAAAGGCAAAATGGAAGAATAGCCTTAGTCATTTATTATAGTATTTATTTATTATTATTTAAGTGGTAATAAACAGCGGGTTTTTTAGAATCCTAGCCTAGCATTTTATTTTCAGCATTTTATATTATTTGGCGTATTATTATTATTGATGGAATAAATGAATAAAAGATTAATTAGTTAAGAAACTATTATGATTTCCTTTTATTATTCTTATCGAATTTCAAATGCAAATGCAATTGCAGATGTCCTTCTATTTATATTAAAGAATAGGTTGTATCCTGCGAAGGATTGCCTACGTATTCACTAAAAATGAAATCAAACCATGTACGTAGTTCGAAAAAAATGTAAAAGAATAATCTTTCGAAGCACGAGCTTGTAATGAACTTTAGAAAATAAGCAGGAGCTTTACTTACTCCTAAAATATTTACTCTTAATTGCGCACATTTAGTCCACTAATTGAACCCATTTTGCATAATAATATAGCATTTCATGGCCATGTTACCCGTCAATCCCTTCCTATTTTGCTTTTCTAGTGCATTGTATATGTCTTTTCAGGAAAGAAGATAATGAGGCGGAATTCCCGTCACCCGTGCATATTTGGAAGCTTGTTAACGATCTTAGATAGATTAGTATGAAGAGAAGGCAAGAACGATGACCAATGAAGCAAGAATAAAGAGTATACGTAGATCATAGGTTTCCAAAGCAAGAGGTGGAAAACTGCATCAAGATCCGTGCGTCCCGAGTGCGATCTGAGCAGATTGCCATGTCCTGATCCGAGCAGCCCGCGCATGAGACGAGCGGATCATTGCCCCTTGATCCGGGCGTCTCCCCTTTTGATGCGAGCGGATTCCCAGGCAGACTGGACGTGCTTCAATTCGATCCGAGCGGATCGTGGTGAGAGTAGCAACGTGATCTACACATCTCCCTCGGGACTTGCAATTCCCTATTTAAGACTTAGCATTGTTCTTTACTAATCTATCCTTGCTTAACCTAATGATGTACTACTATATATACTCCATTTGTAATAATAAAAAAGGAGGTCCATATAATAGAAAATCCTCTTAGAATAGATTAGGAGTAGATTAGAATAGATAAATCTCAACCATTCCATATTAATCTTCCCTTAATTATTGATAAAGTTTATTATTATTGGGTAATTGAAGATTATTCGGTTATTATTGGAGAATTGACAACTCTTCATCAATCAATCAAGTTCTCTTCTATTATTCTTTCCTTTCCATTTATTCATCTTAAGTTTGGTATAATCTCTTTACTCCTTACTCTTTATTGTTTATTTCCTCATTTTCTTATCATGTTTATACTAGTTATAATGATTGACACCATTAATGACATGTTTCCCATGATAATGAGTGAGTAGTTCTTTAGCTATGATTAATGGGGAATTAAGGGAAACCAACATGAGGATTGATCTATGCTTAATCTAATATATCTCCATAATTAATTTGCTTGCTTGTTGTGATTTCAACTTATGCACATGTTATGTTTGATGAAATGCGAGCCTATGAATCCTTGCATTTCTACCCATCACCTATCTTTTCAATGGGGCTTGTAAGCTTATACACCAACTCGAGCCTCAATAGACCATGTATATAGTTGAATAGAAAGCATTAAGTCGACTTGTAGGTATTGTACAATTTAAACAATTCGGCTACGGGACCCAACCCTTCTTAGGGATTGCAAGCTTATACACCAACTCGATCCCATCACAACAATAAGCGCTTGCATCTAATTGAGAACATGTTTGTAAGATCAACTCCCATGAATTCCCTATGATCCCATGACATCCTAGTATCCTTTATTATTTGTCTAAAGCTTTACTTACTTGTTTTACTTTGTTTAGAACACGACTACAAACCCAAATCAAATTGTGACACTAGCATAAATTGAGATAGATAGACTTAGAACCCAAAGCACACCGTCCCGTGGATCGACCTCGACTTAACCACTAACTAGTTGTTTGTTGAGAATATAAATATGTTTGATTGAGAGCCCCAACGATAATCTTCATCAAAATGGCGCCATTGTCGGGGATGGTGTTATGTGATTAAGTTCTCACTTGTTTGTCTATTTTAATTATGCTTTAACCTTGAGGAACTTGTTCCTCAAGGTCGTTTTTACCATTTTATTGTAGTTTCCATGTTTTTAGTTGTATCTTTATCTTGGCTATTGATGAGTCATAATTATATACATATTTATGCCTCCCCTTAATTACTTTTGATACGGTTTTCGTGCTAGTTTATATCATTTACATGCCTTTTATGTTAGAATGTCGATACTTCCGCCTTTTGATGTTTAATGCAGGAATGATGCATTTGAGGAGCAAAGGAATGAAATGGGCATCGCGGAGTGAGCATGAAGGGATACACGAAGCATGGCACGAGAATCCATAAGAATGAAGGAAGAGAAGTTAAGAAGAAAACACGAAGAAAAGAGCTGCTTATTATAAGTGCCTTCTTTGAAGAGCCATATCTCGAGTTCTACAAACGATTTTTAAGTGATTCTAATTGGAGGTGAAAGCTTATCTTCTTAGCTTTCCAACGCCGCAAAAATCGCTTATTTATGACAAGTAACGAAGAAATGGTGGCCGTTTAACGTTCAGTGCGCAAAGCAGGAAATTGGTGCCTCGATCGAGTCAACCTTGGCTCGATCGAGGAACTTCATGCTTGATCGAGTCACTCTCGACTCGATCGAGGAACCAACCTAATCAATAAACTTTGCAATGTCGACAGTTGGGGTATCTGGGAATTGGTGCCTCGATCGAGTCAACCTTGGCTCGATCGAGGAACCACCAGTTTCCGCAATATTCCGCAAATTTCCTTAAGTCGGTTATGACTACTATAAATACCAAAACTCGTACTCTAGATTAGAGGATGCTTTATTTTCAGTAGGTTTAATATAGCTACCTTAGAAAACTCTCTCAAATACTTAGTTTAGTTTATTTTGTCTTACTTCCGGATCTAGCTATTTACGGTATTGTTCTTAATCTTTCCTTTATTATTAATCATTTATTTCATTGTTCATCTTTTATGCTTGCAATCACGTTTCTTATTATTGTTATTGTTGTTCTTCTTTCTATTATGCGTAGCTAAATCTCTTATCTAGGGTGAAAGGGGATCTAGGTTGTTAGAAAAGAGGTTACTTATGAATTGATTGTTAAATTGCTTTCTATTGTTGTTCAATTATCGTATTACTTCTAATTAGTTGATTACTGATCAGAATTGATTAATTAGTCTTGTATAAACTAGGATTATCACCGACCGGGTTAAGACTAGTATAGGCCACGATAATTGAATTAGACCAACTTAATGATAGCGATCGCATGTTAAGTTAGATCTAAAAAGACATATTAGAATCGACCGATCATATGATTTTCGACAATATAAATTGCTCAATCATTGAATTAAATCCTACCCTTTGATGACTACCTAGTGAACCCAAATCCCTAGACTCTTTAATATTATTGTTTATCATCTTTATTTAAATTGCTATTAGTTGTTAGAAAACAATCTCAATCAAACCCCATAAAATTGTTACCTTTAAGACGGAATTAAATATAAACGAACTAGATAATAACCGCCTCCCTGTGGATTTGACCCTAACTTACCGCTAGCTATTTTGTTAGTAGTAGTTTAGGTTTACTTTGATTAAGGCAAACGACTGAAAATAACCTTATCAAATTTGGCGCCGTTGCCGGGGAGGCAACAATTATTCTGTTTGTTTTTGTTTATTTTTGTCTTTTGTTTCAGGGAAATTCAGTTCCTTGAGCCAGTTTTATCTTTTCTTGTTGTTTTCGTGTATGCCCAAGTCTAACAGGTTAGAGATCCTACCGTTTGATCCCGAGCCAGAAAAGACTTTTCGCTACGGACGAAAATTTCAAAGAGAAGTAAGTCAAGTGGAAGACTTGAGTACACTTGACTACGAGCGGTATACTTTCGCAGTAGACTCGTCCTTAGAAGAGGACACACTTATTTCTACAGCTGTGACTTCTACAACACCAAAGATGCCTACATTAGCAAGTCACTCCGAACCCACGGTTGATTTTATTCCTAAAGGCTTCAAGCTCCCTACCGCTGATAAGGGAACTTTTGAAATCAAGCCTTCTTACATAAGTTTGATAGAGAGGAATTTATTTGGAGGAAAAGCAGGAGAGGACCCCGTAAAGCATATGGAGAAATTTGTTACTTATTGCTGTTCTATCCCTTTGACTGCTGGGGTGTCTCAAGATCAGGTCAAGCAAACTTTATTCCCTTACTCTTTGAGAGATGATGCAGCTGAGTGGTTAAGGGACTTAGACATGGAGACCGACGCGATTACCAACTGGACTTCTCTTGCTCTTGCATTCTACAAAAGGTATTTTCCACCACAGAAAACTAATGCATTGAGAAGTCAGATTACAAGTTTTAAGCAAGGTCCTACTGAGGATTTTAATGAAGCTTGGATACGGTTCAAAAGACTAGTTCGCTTCATCCCTCACCATGGTTTTGAGATTTGGTTCCTTTGCAACCAGTTTTACAACGGGTTGTATGATGATCATAGAGCTTTACTTGATTCTGCTGCTAATGGGAGATTCCAAGATAACACTAATGACAGTAATGTTTAGAAGTTGATTGATCATATAGCTACTCACACAGCTGAGTATGGTAACCCCAGAGGAAGTAAGAGAGGAAGTGGCTCAGATAGTGCGGTTGCAGCACAGTTGGAGACTATATTGGCTCAAATAGCTGAATTGAAGACTACTCAGTCTTTGGGTAAGCAAGAGATGGTTCATATGGTTCAACAAGAAGTGTCCAGCGAGAGATGTGGTATAGATGGCCACACTGTGGCCAAGTGTATGAGTACTATTGAGCAAGTTCATGCCTTCCAGTCTTTCAAGCAAGGTACTCCATATTCTAACTTCTTCCCTGAAAGGAGTCCGAATGCTTATGGTCAAGCTCCTCAACAAAATCCATATATTATTCCTCCAAATCGTGGTAATCAGCCACAAGGAGGTTATCAAAGGCCAAATCAAGGAGGTTTTCAACAATTTCAACCTCCTCCTCAAGCTCCAAGTTATGAAGTATCGGAGTTAAAAGCTCTATTGCAACAAACTTTAATGATGCAGCAAAAGCAAACGGCTCGAATCTCCGAACTTATGGCTCATAATAAGATGTTGGATACTCAAGTTGCTCAAATGGCGGCTCAAAATCCATCAAAACAGTCCGGCCTTACTCCTCAAGGTAAACAAGCTCATGAGCAAGTTAATGCAATTTCTTTAAGGAGCGGTACTTCTTGTAACGGTCCGGACATTCCCATTAAAGATGATGAAGCTCCATACATGCATCCTAAGGGGTTGGGAAATTTGGAGCTAAGTAACGATGAAAAAGAAACTTGTAAAGATGAAACACGAGATTTGACGAAAAGCAAAAAAGACGAAGGAGCTGAACCTGCAGAGGTTCCTCGATCGAGTCACTCTCGAATCGATCGAGGAGCCAGCGTGCTCGATCGAGTCACCTCTCGACTCGATTGAGGCACCCATTCGACAGATGGCGGTGTTTCAAAAGTTTTTTCTAAGGTCAAGCCATTCGAGCCCATAACTATTGCACTACCTTTTCCTCATCGGCAACAAAAATCCAAGCTGGATAAACAGTTTGGAAGGTTTATGGAGGTAGTAAAGAATCTTCAAGTGGCACTGCCATTTACTGAATTGGTAACTCAAGTGCCGGCGTATGCTAAACTTTTAAGAGAAATCTTATCAAAGAAGCGGTCTTTTGATGAAGTGGAGACAGTAGCATTTACTCAGGAGTGCGCGGCCGCATTACAAGCTAACTCACCACCAAAGCTTAAGGATCCAGGGAGTTTTTCTATTCCTTGTCATATTGGTAATATAGCTATTTATAGAGCCCTTTGTGATTTAAGGGCTAGTGTTAGTGTCATGCCGTATTCAATTTGCAAAAAGTTAAATATGGGTCAACTCCGTATCACTAATATGACCTTACAAATGGCCGATAGATCTTTAACGAAACCTATGGGTGTCTTAGAGGATGTGCCCGTTAGAGTAGGGAAGTATTTCATTCCAGTTGACTTTATTGTTATGGATATGGTTGAGGACTCTCAAGTACCCATCATTCTTGGTAGACCATTCCTTCACACTGCAGGAGCGCTCATAGATGTTAGGGATGGTAGTCTGACACTAAGAGTTGGGGATGACACAATTAGATTTGTTCTTGATAATATTTTAAAACGTCCTCCTGCTTTAAAAGCTTCTTGTCATATGATTATTGCTCTTGATCCTACTTTTGATGATTGTCTTGCTTTATGTTTTGATAGGAATTCACCTGACGCCCCTGTTGTTGCGTCATATCCATGGAGCAAGGAAGTGGATGAGATAGAGAAGCTGATTTATGGAGATGATCCTCCTCCTGAGATGATTTATAGCTGCGATGAGAGCGTCGATATAGAAGCTGAGTTGGATGCTTTAGAGGCCGAAATTTTCAAAGAGGAGCCCGTCAAAGTCTTTGAGGAAGCTCCTATGACGGATGAAGGGCCATATCTCCTACCCATGGATGAGGAATTGAAGAGTGATGGGCATGCTTGCTCATATTTTATAAACTTTGAGTTTGATGAGCCAGAACATTTTTCATTGTTTTTATTCTTTGCTTGGACTATTTATTGGTGCTACTTATGCCTGTGTGTAGCACATGCGCTACTTTTTGATTTACTGTTACGAGCTTTAACTTGTATTGATTATGACTTGTATGCGCATTTATGTTAAATGCAGAAAATCTGCTCGACAGGAAGGTTCCTCGATCGAGTGTCATGGGGCTCGATCGAGTCACCTCGTCTTTTGGGTCAATAACGTAGCCAGGCGATGATAGGATTTGCGAGGATGATTATTTACCCCTGTTTTGCAGCTGGTTTGGGGGAATCATAAGCTCTTACCCGGTATTCTCTTCCCTTGTACTTTCTTTTATTGTATTATCTAGTTATTTCCCATTCTTTTTGTTAGTTGTGTCTTTTAGGTTGCTGGATTTGTGTGTGATTGCTATGTTGTAGGCGTCACAATGAGGACACTGTGACATTTAGGTTTGGGGGAGGGTCTTTTATTATGTTGTGTGCTTTTTATTTATGTTGTGTGCATTTATATAAAAATTCCATAAAAATTAAAAAATTTTATAAAATACAAAAACATGTTTTTCCTTTGTTTTAGGTCGAGTCTTGGTGAATTGAATAACAATAATGTTAAATTGCATTGTTTTTGCATTTGAATCTCAAATAGTTGTCCATGTACATTGTTTTGACTCGTTAGCCAAGAAAACAAAGCTCATAATTCAAGTCTTTACCGTATTGACATGCCTTATATTGATTAGATTTGACACAATTACGTTGGTAAACTACTTAAATTCTGAGGTCTATAGAGCTTCCAAGGCCAGGAACATCAATAAACTGGTCTCATTTGTCAATTAGGCTTGAGTGTGGTTTCTCCTTGTGGAATGTGTAATATCAAACTACATAAGTGTGACATTGATTTCTTGATACTTTTATTACTTTCATTTGACTAAGTACATGTGGATAGGTGATTCTTATCGTTCAAATAAGCCTTACAATTATCCTTTTGTTAGCCCGTTTGAACCCTTGTAGCCAATCTTAAATTACATCCTATGAGCTACAATCCAAGAATTTGCCTACCTTTTCGGGACAGTCGCAGTTGCTTGTTTATCATGGTTATTTTGCTATTACGGTTGGGTTGGGACTTATTTTTGTCATGTGGGTATAGCAAAATACTTTTGGCGATTGTGTTGTATCCTTGTGTTGGAAAAAGAAAAATATGAAGCAAAAGAAAAAAAAAAGAAAAAAGAAAAAAAATTGAAAAATAGAAAAAGAGGAAAGAAAAGAAAAGAGATTGCTTCATTTAGTTTTGTCAAGGATCAAAAAGATGGTTGTTAGAGTCTAATGTATAATTGCAGAGTAGTTTGTTAGCTCTCATATGTTATAAAGTTGAGATCATTTCTCTAAGTTGGGTTCATTTGTTATTTTAAGATTTAAATTTGGTTTGGGTTAGCGCTGCGACTACCGTCTTAACTCCACTTATCCATAACGTGCTTTGACACAAACCATTTCTATCCCTTTAATCCATTTGCCACCCTTATTGTCCTTGATACATGTACTTTTGTCTACATATGGTGATTGCATATTAGTTGGGGAAATTTCTATCACATTAGATTGCATGCATGTTTCATAAGTTGAGTGAGTGTTTCTACTTCTTTCTATCTTCACATATAACTCACCTTACAATACTTATGAGTGCATGAGTGAATCCGCGAGAATCCGACTAATTTGTCTTGCAAGATCGAAAGGTATTTGGCATTTATCTATAGTATGGTGACCTGAGACTTGAGCTACGTTTTCTATTTCCCGTACCTTTGAATTTGTTTTATTGGTACACTTTAGTCATTATTTTGTTACAGATATGGGTAGCTTGGGATTTGTATGTGCATTAAACATTAGCTCTAAGTTGTTTATTCGCCATATGTATGTTTGTCTTTTGTAATTGTGTGTTGCTTTGCTTGAGGACAAGCAAAGAGATGGTTTGGGGGAGTTTGATGAGTCATAATTATATACATATTTATGCCTCCCCTTAATTACTTTTGATACGGTTTTCGTGCTAGTTTATATCATTTACATGCCTTTTATGTTAGAATGTCGATACTTCCGCCTTTTGATGTTTAATGCAGGAATGATGTATTTGAGGAGCAAAGGAATGAAATGGGCATCGCGGAGTGAGCATGAAGGGATACACGAAGCATGGCACGAGAATCCATAAGAATGAAAGAAGAGAAATTAAGAAGAAAACACGAAGAAAAGAGCTTCTTATTACAAGTGCCTACTGATACGTGCATTTTATATAGTCTTTTTAGCCTATTTTATGCACGTATTTCTATGCTTTTATCGTGGTTTTATGCTACGAAATGCCCCGTATATGCTACTTTGGTGTATTTTGTCCTAATTGCAGGTATGGATCCGAAAGTAGTAGAATCAAGTCATTTACCGTCCATTTTGCATGCATTTGGAGGAAGAGTAGATTTGGAGCGGGAAATATTGCTGTCTTGGGATGCGTGAAGGCGTTTCGGGAGCTAAAAGGACAAGTCAAAGTCAAATTAAAGAGAATTACAAGCTGCTGAAGTCAATTATCACTCGATCGAAGACATCCTTAGTCGATCGAGTGGTTTTAGGAGAATAAATAGTCGATCGAGTTGCTTCCTTAGTCGATCGACCAGTCCCTTATGTGTAATCAGTCGATCGAGCACTTTACTTGGTCGATCGAGTGGACTTTGCTACGGGCTGGGTTTTTAGGTTTAATTCGTTAATTAGGTTTAATCCTACTCCTAATTTCTTATAAATAGGAGTAAGGGTTGTCATTTTGGAAGGATCCAATAATCCGGGGGATCACGTTGCTTTTCTCCTTTTTCTCTATACACTGTTACTTTGTTCTCTTATTTCCGGATCGCTTAATTTCAGTAATTCTTCTTCCCTTATTCACTTTTTAATGTTTATTTCTTCTTTTATTATTGTTCTTGTTTATTTTATCATGCATAGCTAATTCCCCGTAGTATGTTAGGATTAGGGAAGCCGTGGTAGCGATGCTTTAACTGTATTAAATAGATTAGACCTGCGATAGGAATTGTATTAGGCAATTTAATTGTTATCCGGTCGAATGTATGCATGCAGGAGACCATAAACTTAGTTAACCCCGACCTAGATCGAAAGATTGGAAGGGAAGGCTTGCTTAATTACAATAGGGTATTGCAGTGAGGGCGAAAGTTAAGCTGTTTACACTCTAGGGCGGTTTAAGGACCGAAAGGTGACGACCATAGCTCTTCCTATCAATAGTTTAATCGCCTTAATAATCCTGATTTAATAGATCTGATAGCTGCCACGGTGGACCGACTCTTAGCATACTTCTTTCTCTTACTGTTTATTCATTCCCCTTGTCTCAATCATTAGTATAGTTAAATCAATCAAACCCCCAATTGTGACACTTAGACAGATAAATAGACAAATAGATAGTACACCGCCTCCCTGTGGAGATCGACCCTACTTACCGCTGACTTCTGTTAGTTGTACTTAGGTATTTTATTTTTGGTACTCACTTCGAGAGGTATCAAATTTTGGCGCCGTTGCCGGGGAGGCAATCTATTTATTTATTTGTTTAATTTTATCTGTTTTTAGCCTCAGGGGATTTTCCCCTTGAGGCCGTTTTAATCTTTTGTTTAGTGTTTGTTTTGATAGGCCTTACAGTACTACCAGACAGTTCTAGGTGAAAGACAACAAAGGAAGGCTTGAGTACCTTTGACCCATCACCGATGTCCCATTATATGGAACAAAGAGTGATCTACTTCGGAGATGTGGTTCTCACGAGCACAATGCAAACAGTAGTTGTGCCGCCACATCCACCCTATCAATGGCCACCGCAACAAGATCCTCCTGATATACAAGAAGAAGAGATTGCGGAGCTGAAATCCTTACTGCAGACACTTGCATCTCAATTGCAAGACCGTGACCGAGAGAGGCAAGATCATGATAGACACACTTCTTCGCGACTTGAAAAGCTCGAAACTTACATTGCTCGATTAGCACCGAGATACAAGAAGAAGAGGTTGCGAATCGAGGTCTTTAATGGAGATACTTGTATCTCAAATACAGAATTATGATCGAATGAGGCAAGAAAGTGATAGACGTGCGGATGCTCAAATCATTGAGCTGAAGTCTAAAATTGCTCAGTTAACAGCTGAGTCGGATAATTGGCAACCAGAAGAGGTATACCTTGCTGAGAACGGTTTTTCCCATGAAAAAACCGTGTTGCCCAATGCGGAGGATGACTTTTATGACTCGGACGACGAGTTTCTATCACATTTCATTGCCCCACACGAGGATTTCAGCGCTGTACAGGAGGAATCACTCGATCGAGCGACTTATATTAGTCGATCGAGTGATTTTCTAGAAGACAGTCCTCGATCGAGTGGTATATCTTCTCGATCGAGTGACATGCAGGAGGATAGTTCTCGATCGAGTAATGTTGTTCCTCGATCGAGTGAGATGCGGGAGGAAAGTGGTCGACCGAGTGATTACGCTGCTCGATCGACTGAAATGGCCATTGGGAGCTTTGGTTCGTCATTTTGGTTTGATATGGATGACGACTCTGACGATGATGAAGGTTACGGTGAACCTCCCTTATTCACAGCCGAGTCTACACTCGAAGCTGCGATCTACGGGATGGATTCCACTAAGGAGGTTGATGAAGAAGCAGCTGAGACGGTAATTACTCCTAGCACGGAAGAGGTAATGAATTCTTTTATCTATGATTCCGTCATTAAGAGTGATCAACCTGAGGTAGTAAACGGTAATTTTATTATTGTTTGTATATTACCTCGTCTGATTCATGCATGTCCTTTTAATGCTTTACCCCCTCCCATGTGGACATATAATTTAACTGATTTTCACCGTACATGTCATCTCAAAATTGCTAATTTGAATTTAAACCATAATGTATTGACGACTGCTCCCGCGCTCCTTTATTTTGTGGATAAGTTTAGGAGCGCCCATAGGAAATTTGTTCGGCTTAAAAAGTTAAACATTTTTATTTCCTATTTCGTTATTCCACTCTGGTGCTACTTACTGTTCTATGTAGCACATGCGCAGCTATTTGACAGGTTGCTGCGCGCTTTGAGCTGTTTTGATCATAATTAATTATAGTGGCTCGAAGAAAAGAAGGTCGAGCTGGGACCTGACTGAAGCTAGCGCTACCCGGGAGGCAACCCGGAGATTTTATTTTGTTTTTATTTCAATTTCAGTTGTAATAAATGGTTTTATACCATAGACTATCTCAGTAAGCTTGATTTTGTTAGTTTGCGGGCTGTTTTCACTGCATTTTGCAGGAATTCATCGAGGACCAGTCGATCGAGTAGTCATTCTACTCGATCGAGCACCTTTGCTGATGAATCCACTCGATCGAGTGAAGATGTTACTCGATCGACCACCTGCAGATTAGAGAACCACTCGATCGACCACTACTCCAGTCGATCGAGCAGTTTTAGACGCCCATGTTACTCGATCAGCTACTATCCCTCTTGATCGAGTGTATTTGACTTTAATTAGCTTCCTGAGACGGTTTTCCGGGCCCTTAGCAACCTCCCATTTCATGGTCGGTTTGGGGAGGTCCCCTTTATTCGCGCATCTTGTGAGTTTTTCCGCTTTTACTCTTTTCCTCCTTTAGTTTGCATTTCCTTCCCATGTTTTGGTACAATGGGGGCATTGTACGGTTTGGTTTGGGGAGGTTATGCATCCATATCTGTGTCTGCATTCTGTTTTCATTGCATTTCGGTTATTATGTTTAATTTATGTTTGCATTGTTGTTTATTCTTGTTAAAAATTCAAAAATTCCATAAAAATTGAAAAAATTGTTAAAAATTCAAAAAAATTCACGTTTAATTTAGCATATAGGTTGAGTCGGAACGGTCGATTTCCATGATGAAATTGCACTATATTTGTCTTTTTGCTTAAGCCTTGCATTAAACTGTTATCTTTTAGCTTTGTCTTTTGCATAATCTACGAGTTAATGTTTAATTTAGCTGAACGAATAGACTTGACCTGAATTTTTGGCAACCTACTTATAATTTCTAAGGATTTAGAGCCTTATAAACTGGTGTCATTTGTGACCGGTTTCATGTAGGATTGTGAGTAGTTACTCCTTGCATAACATGTATCATTGATTTGCACGTATATGAAATTCAATTGCTTTTTGCCGTCATACATTCGGGTTAGTGGTTGGTGTCACATGCAGGGAGGTGCTTACAAATTCCCTTTCTTTCATTTTTACCCATTTAACTCCACATTAGCCAAATTTGCCAGTTGACCCTTTAGCTACATCCAAATTTAGCCTGCCTTGTCAAGCTAGTTTAGATTGTTGTTTTGCGGTATATATTTCATTGTATCAAATTTTGGCTCATATCATATTGATTCGGAGTTGGTAATAATGAAGAAAAGGAGGTTGATGAAAAAGAAAAAAAAAAGAAGTTGAAGAAAAAAAAAAGAGAAAATGAAAAAAAAAAAATGAAAAGAAACCGAGAAAAACGAAAAAAAAAGAATAGAAAAAATTTCAAAAAAAAAGATGTTTGATTATGAGACGGTTTGACTCCTATGTTCTATCTTATATCATTTGAGGAGTATGTTTGGTTCGGTTTGGTGAGTTTTATGCCAAATGAAGGGCATTGTGCTTATCCTATAATTGAGTTGGAATCGGATGTTGATATATGGTTTTGTTTAGGTACTAGCTTGGCCGCCTATACCTCCACATTCCCATAAACGTTTTGCCTTTTCTTACCCATTGCCTCACTTTACCATATTTTTGTAAGCCCTCGGCTGTGACAGGACCTTGTTGGTTGGAATGTATGTACGGTAGCTAGAATTGTCTATCATATTAGTTGCATGCATGCTATGTAGGTCGTAGTCTAGGTGAGCGACTATTTTTCTTCCTCTCTTACATATATATGCTTGCCCTTTGCTTCATGAGAGAAAGAGTGACCCGTGAGAGTCCATTATTAAAGGTCTTGCAAGGTCGACGGTTCAGCTTTATTTATAAACATCCTATAACTCGTTTGCATTTGACTGTTTTGCTATAAGTGTTAGTTTGCTTGTATTAAATCGGCTTAAGTGGGCATTTGTAGCTAGCTCTGAGTTCTCTTTTTCCGTTCCTTTAGTTGCATTTTTAGTTTACTCGGGGACGAGTAAAGGTTTGGTTTGGGGAGATTTGATACGTGCATTTTATATAGTCTTTTTAGCCTATTTTATGCACGTATTTCTATGCTTTTATCGTGGTTTTATGCTACGAAATGCCCCGTATATGCTACTTTGGTGTATTTTGTCCTAATTGCAGGTATGGATCCGAAAGTAGTAGAATCAAGTCATTTACCGTCCATTTTGCATGCATTTGGAGGAAGAGTAGATTTGGAGCGGGAAATATTGCTGTCTTGGGATGCGTGAAGGCGTTTCGGGAGCTAAAAGGACAAGTCAAAGTCAAATTAACGAGAATTACAAGTCATTGAAGTCAATTATCACTCGATCGAAGACATCCTTAGTCGATCGAGTGGTTTTAGGAGAATAAATAGTCGATCGAGTTGCTTCCTTAGTCGATCGACCAGTCCCTTATGTGTAATCAGTCGATCGAGCACTTTACTTGGTCGATCGAGTGGACTTTGCTACGGGCTGGGTTTTTAGGTTTAATTCGTTAATTAGGTTTAATCCTACTCCTAATTTCTTATAAATAGGAGTAAGGGTTGTCATTTTGGAAGGATCCAATAATCCGGGGGATCACGTTGCTTTTCTCCTTTTTCTCTATACACTGTTACTTTGTTCTCTTATTTCCGGATCGCTTAATTTCAGTAATTCTTCTTCCCTTATTCACTTTTTAATGTTTATTTCTTCTTTTATTATTGTTCTTGTTTATTTTATCATGCATAGCTAATTCCCCGTAGTATGTTAGGATTAGGGAAGCCGTGGTAGCGATGCTTTAACTGTATTAAATAGATTAGACCTGCGATAGGAATTGTATTAGGCAATTTAATTGTTATCCGGTCGAATGTATGCATGCAGGAGACCATAAACTTAGTTAACCCCGACCTAGATCGAAAGATTGGAAGGGAAGGCTTGCTTAATTACAATAGGGTATTGCAGTGAGGGCGAAAGTTAAGCTGTTTACACTCTAGGGCGGTTTAAGGACCGAAAGGTGACGACCATAGCTCTTCCTATCAATAGTTTAATCGCCTTAATAATCCTGATTTAATAGATCTGATAGCTGCCACGGTGGACCGACTCTTAGCATACTTCTTTCTCTTACTGTTTATTCATTCCCCTTGTCTCAATCATTAGTATAGTTAAATCAATCAAACCCCCAATTGTGACACTTAGACAGATAAATAGACAAATAGATAGTACACCGCCTCCCTGTGGAGATCGACCCTACTTACCGCTGACTTCTGTTAGTTGTACTTAGGTATTTTATTTTTGGTACGAAACGACAGTATCACCTACTTTGAAGAGCCATATCTCGAGTTCTATAAAATAATTTTAGGTGATTGTAATTGGAGGTGAAAGCTTATCTTCTTAGCTTTCCAACGCCGCAAAAACCGCTTATTTCTGACAAGTAACGAAGAAATGGCGGCCGTTTAAAGTTCAGTGCGCAAAGCAGGAAATTGGTGCCTCGATCGAGTCAACCTTGGCTCGATCGAGGAACTTCATGCTTGATCGAGTCACTCTCGACTCGATCGAGGAACCAACCTAATCAATAAACTTTGCAATGTCGAGAGTTGGGGTATCTGGGAATTGGTGCCTCGATCGAGTCAACCTTGGCTCGATCGAGGAACCACTAGTTTCCGCAATATTCCGCAAATTTCCTTAAGTCGGTTATGACTACTATAAATACCAAAACTCGTACTCTAGATTAGAGGATGCTTTATTTTCAGTAGGTTTAATATAGCTACCTTAGAAAACTCTCTCAAATACTTAGTTTAGTTTATTTCGTCTTACTTCCGGATCTAGCTATTTAATGTATTGTTCTTAATCTTTCCTTTATTATTAATCATTTATTTCATTGTTCATCTTTTATGCTTGCAATCATGTTTCTTATTATTGTTATTGTTGTTCTTCTTTCTATTATGCGTAGCTAAATCTCTTATCTAGGGTGAAAGGGGATCTAGGTTGTTAGAAAAGAGGTTACTTATGAATTGATTGTTAAATTGCTTTCTATTGTTGTTCAATTATCGTATTACTTCTAATTAGTTGATTACTGATCAGAATTGATTAATTAGTCTTGTATAAATTAGGATTATCACCGACCGGGTTAAGACTAGTATAGGCCACGATAATTGAATTAGACCAACTTAATGATAGCGATCGCATGTTAAGTTAGATCTAAAAAGACATATTAGAATCGACCGATCATATGATTTTCGACAATATAAATTGCTCAATCAATGAATTAAATCCTACCCTTTGATGACTACCTAGTGAACCCAAATCCCTAGACTCTTTAATATTATTGTTTATCATCTTTATTTAAATTGCTATTAGTTGTTAGAAAACAATCTCATTCAAACCCCATAAAATTGTTACCTTTAAGACGGAATTAAATATAAACGAACTAGATAATCACCGCCTCCCTGTGGATTCGACCCTAACTTACCGCTAGCTATTTTGTTAGTAGTAGTTTAGGTTTACTTTGATTAAGGCAAACGACTGAAAATAACCTTATCAGCTATGATGATGACCCAAGACTTGGTATATGGAGTATAAGGTGGATCTTTTGAGTATGACTACGATGTGTATAGGGAGTTTGAGGAGCAAGTCAACACAAACCTACCGTACAACTTATACAATGAAAGTCCTAACTACTACCCAACTTTCCCCACCAAAATCACCACATCCAATATCCACAACAACCATCCTCCCAATACCCACTTTACAACCAATTCCAAATGCCACAATATGACCATTTTCAAACCCACCCACAACAAGAAATTGAGCATGAATTTGACATTCAAAGTATGGTCCTCAAAATAATGGGAGACCAATAAAACTTCTTTAAACAAGTGCTAGAGGAGAGCCAAAATAGGGATAATGTTCTTCAAAGCATTGTTACCCATGGTGAGGAGTTGGCAATTCAAATTGCCCAAATGAAGGAAGCCCAAGTAACTACTTCTCACCTTTTCCTAGACATTGATCATGAATGCGAGTTTGAAGGAGTCACCTTTGATGAGAAGTGGGAAAAGCCAATCATCTTGAGCTCGTGTGAGTACGAAAGTGTTGTGTTTGATGAAGAAGACATGAGGTTGAGTACGCCAAATACTCTTAGCCTTTGTGAGTATGAAGGTGTATCCTTTGATGTGAATATTGAGATGGTAGAGGATGAATTATTGAAGAAAGATGAAGCCCCCATTTATGATTCATATGAAGATAGACATGATGACAAGATCATAAAAGAAGCTTATGAATAATATGTGTCTTGCAAGGACCTTTGGAATAAGGGAGAAGAATGGACTTGTGGAATCACCTTACTTGAGGAGCCCATCCTTGAGAAATTTGAGATACCATATCATGAAGAAAATGAATATCTCCCCCCTATTGCCTATGAAGACTATTTCACACCCATCATGGAACCTATGGTTGTTGGACATGATATGGTGGATCTTCTCCAAAAAGTCAAATCATCATATAAAGGGTACTTGGTGAAAAAGCTCAAGAACAAACTTGCAAATGAACTTACTTATGGAGGTTTGGCACCCACAATTTCAACTCCTAAAGTATTCGGTCATCAAAGTTGTGAGAATTCTCCTTCTACGTTGGAAGGATTGAATAATCAAAGAGCTATCGTCATCACCAAAATTAGAGGAGAAGGTGGTAAGTGGAAGTCTCCAGACGAATAAGCCATACTTCATACCTTGTGTGGACAAGAATCATGGGAATGTTAGTTTGAAGCATTGCAAATATTCGAGTGCCAAGGGCAAGGTGAAAGAGACAATGAATGACAAGCTTCCTTGGCCAAGCTTTATTTTGAATTGGAGCAAACCATACTTATGCTTCTTTGGAGCTTGTTCACAAGCCTTTGATCTTCTTCTTAGAGCCTTGAGCTCTATGGACAAAGAATCTCGACAATTCAAGCTAGTTTGGTGGAGTCCTATCTCAAACCACCATTTGTAATATATTCCTTCCCATAATCTTTACATTGTATAATATTCTATATACCTTTATTTTTCTTGCATTTTCTTACATGAGAGTAGTGAGAGAGGGTTGCTTACCCATTCACTGAGTATATTTTCAGAAAATTATAAGAAGAAATCACAAAAAGGGTGCAAGGGAAAGAATTCGAATGAAAGAAACGAGGGATTGACGAAGATCGGCACGAGACGCCCGTCCTGGTAGTAAGATACTCGTCCTGAGCCTTGCTACAAGCAAAAATCAGCACTGTCTAAGAATCCGCTCGAATTGTACAGGGGACGCTCGTCTCAAAATGAATCCGCTCGGATTGGCCCTAGGACGCCCATCCTGGATAACGCTTTGGGAACAATTCTGTACTGGATGAGAATCTGCTCGGATTCTCAATAATCCGCTCGTCCCAACTGGATTTAAAATACGAAAGCTCACTGACTTGTAATCCGTGTGTCCTCTCAGCAAGACGCTCGGACTGCATCTTCAAGACGCCCGGATCACAGTCGGGACGCTCGGATTGGCACGGCTTTTTGCTGGATCCTCGATTTATCCGCCCGAGCCCGGCCCTGGACCGCTCGTCTCCCACCCCGTTTCCTTGTTATAAACACCCCCACCATCCCTCATTTTCCTTATCTTATCTTCTAAAAATATCATATCATCATCTCTCAACAATCCCCATCACAAAAACACCCAAAACCCTAACTTTTCCATCAACAAAATGATGAACCTAAGAGGCAAGGGCAAGAAATCCGCCGATGCCGCACCCAAAAGGCGCAAGGGTCCTTCTTCATCCGCCCCAAGGGAGACAAGGGGCCGTCAAAATGTTGTGATGCAAGGTGTGACACAACTCGAATACTTCCCCGAGGTAATCTTCACTAGCGATGAACACCGCCAAAGATTTGAGTGTTTGCTAGGTAAGCATTACGAGCCTACTCAATTTATTGATAACGTTGTTTTAGAAGTTCTAGGCATAAGGTATCAAACCGAAATGTTCTTCGATGGTTTGGGTCTCAGGAAGTTATTCTATGCTCATTAGGACACCTACCTAAGTCTTACCCTTGAGTTTTTGTGTAGTCTCCGCATTGTCACTAATACACGGAGAAATGTTTGTTTGGAGTTCCGACTTTGTAATCAAGACCATAGGTTAACCTTGGACTAATTTCCAAACATTTTTGGTCTTGAAGTACCGAGGGAAAACACCGATAAGCCCAACGACTTCAACGTTAACCACATATGGAGAGCCATCTACAGGAGGGAACTCCATTCCTACAAACATTGCTACACCTTTGCCATCCAACATCCGGTGATTCGAATCACCGAGCGCTTCATAGCCGGAACCGTCAATGGGAGGCTAGAACAAGATAGGTGCACCCTTCTTAACTTGACCTTCTTAGAGTCCTACTTGAATGTTCAAGGGACAAGGGCTTACTGTAATACTACGGTTTTCTATGTCTTTGGGTACTCTATCGAGTGGGGCTTACTCTGTCGAGTAAGTATGTTTTGATACGAAACAATAGTCTGTCTGATGGGTACTCGATCGAGTATGTGTGGCACTCGATCGAGTAAGGGGCACTCGATCGAGTAAGTTACTTACTCGATCGAGTAAGTTGGTCTTACGGGTTATTTTAGCCGGGTTTTGTTAATAACGCGTGATTAGTATTTAAGGGTTTTGTCACCCTTAATCAGTTTTAAGTTTTCTAAAAACCTTTTAAAGAGAAGAAGAAGTTACGTAGCTTTCATTCATCGCGTTATTAGCAAATCCCAAGGGCTAGGATCGTCGGATTGTCTTGTTCTTTACACCGTTGAGTTCGTCGCGTTAAGGGTAAGATTCTTGTATAATTTATGTTGGGTTTCGTTGAGTTTCTTTAAAACCCTAATTGGGTATTGTTGGGGGTTTTGGGTGATTTGTATGGTTGTGGTGGTAATTGTATATTTGTATGTATGCATGTTATAGGAGGAGGATTCGTAGAGGAGACTTTCTGATTAGCTGCTAGATCGTCTGTGGTGATTGCTATCTCAGGTAGGTTCGCCTATTCAGTACCGTTGGTCGTCTAGAGTGTCTGTTTATGTGATTTGGTTGTTGTAGTGTTGGTGTGGTTGACCGATTGTGATAACTGGTTATTGTTGCGTTGTTTCATTCATCGTTGTTGTGGTGCAGCTGATTGTGATTGTTTGTCTATGGTTCTCGAGGTTCGTCCTCGGCTGAGTGGAGTCACTTGCGGGAGTGGCTTCACGCCCGTTGCTCGCCCTCCGTGGAAACCGCCACGGGAGGGGATGTGCACATTAATGGCCATGGGTTTATCGCTCGGTATGATGAGTGGGGATTTGGTGGGTATGGTTGCAGTCCCCCACTGGCAAGGCTGGTCCAGTGGACAGTCGGTGACGGTGATTGGTTGGAGGAGATGTGATGTGTGTATGTTCTATTGTTCCTGAGTTGTGTATGTGGTTGTTGGTGTGTTTCTTCAGTTACTGACCTTGTGTGGTTTTATCATGTTGTTTGTTTCTGTTGTATCTATCGTGATCCCTTATGGTGAGCAGTCAGTCTTAGCAGGTTGTGATCTGGATGTTAGCTGGGTGCTTGGCGGGATGAGTCTTTCACGAGTTACAATAGAAGTAGTCCACATAGCTGACAGTACTTGAGTTGTACCTTTATATACATGTACCTTTAGTTTTGTTAATCACTATAATGTAACTTAATTGTTCTGTTATCGACATTTGATTATTACTGTCCTCGGGCAACCGAGATGATGACGCCCTTATATGCTAGGGAAGGCCTTGTTAAGGCTCCTGAGTATATGGGGGGTGTCACAAAGTGGTATCAGAGCGACGATTTTGGAACCTGTAACTAATGAACCCAATGAATCTAGAGAGTCAAAATAAAATGAACCCGAGTAGAAGTTGTTAGGAGCTAATGCAAATACTTGGGAGACGTCCTAAAGTCGCGAACTCGCCCTACAACTTTGAACCGGTCACTATGGGGTGTCATGGGATCGCTATGTGTTTTCTAATGTTCTATCGCGTATGCTGAATGATGTATTGTATAGAAATTTTGCAAAATGATTGTGGTGGAATGGGGAATGTGGTGATGATAAAGTGTTGTGAATAGGCATGTTGCATGATAGTCGGTCCATAATGTTTTTTGGAATTGTTGGAAAGGTATATGAGAATGATGAATGATGTGGAGGAAAAAGGAAGTAGTTCATATATGATAATATGTGATGAATAATGATGTTGCAGGATGAATGTTTTATAATGTGGCTATACTAGTAACATGTGATTAGGGGGTGTGATATGTATTTTTCATAATTTTGTTTGCGTAAAGTTATATAATAAGTGCATATAATTGTCTACTGTTATATCATATGCACTTGTTAGATGAAGAATGTGATTGAACTAGATGAATTGATTGGAAAAGATGAAGTGGCAATTGCATAAGAATATGAATTTCTAGATTATGAATATGTTTAGGTGACGAAGTGGATTTGTAATATTGTTGTATTTGTAACATGGAAATAGGATTTGTAATGTATGGGTATGATTTGTGTTATGAAAAGTTATAAAGTTAAAGCATGCGGGTAGTACATGATTGATAAGTTGAATGTTATATGAGCATGATAGATGTTATTTTTTGGCTTTTGGTAAGTAGTAACATATGGTCAGGGATAGTTTACAAGTATCAAGTCGTTTTTGTTCACTTTGTTGATATTTAAGTTGTTTGAAAGAGAATATCAAATAGTTATGTTGTTCGATTATAGAGAGGTTGTCTTTAAACTGTTATAACTTGAGATGCATAATGGATTTTAATGTGATTCCAATTGGAGGTGATAGCTTGTTCTTTTACGATTCTAACAATAGGTCACACGCCCAAAATGACTAAGAAACGAGTAAGATATGACCTTTTTACGAAAATTGGACAGTGTTGAGAAATGCGTAGGGTACTCGATCGAGTGGCCCTCACTCGATCGAGTGCACCTCTTGTTACTCGATCGAGTAACCCTTACTCGATCGAGTAGCCCTGGTAATTTGTTTTACGTGCCTCTGACTTTCACCTACTCGATCGAGTAAGCCACTTACTCGATCGTGTGGCCTGTACTCGATCTAGTGACCCCTGTTTTGGGTCATATGCTTATCTTTTGACTTCGTTGCATATTATGAGGCATAGGGCATGTTTTGTGAGATGAGATGAGTGATATGATTGTGTATTGAGTAATGAAAAAAGTAAGTGAATGTGGGCAAGGGATAATGTAAGGCTAAGGAACGTGAGAATGAATATATTGAAAGGAAGGATGTGGATAGTAGCAACTTGAGAGGCGTAAGGAATTATGGAGGTATTTGGTTAGGAATTGTGTTGGTTAAGAATATAAGTATAGAAAGTGCGTTATAGAGGGATGGAGAAGAGTTGTATATAGTGAACTTAATGGAGACATGTCGCGATGTGGATTTGCAGATAGTGAGTGAGTTTGAGAATTTGTATTATCAAGAGGTGAAACTATTGTGTGATTTCCTTGGGCAATTCACGGTATGAAATGAGTTTTGGGATTCTAGAGGAAACTGATTGGTGATAAGTGTGAGTGATAGCCTGATAAGAGAAAATCCATGGTAAGGAAGAGTTAGATGGTACTGATATGAGATAATGAGATGTGAGTTTTGGAGGAATGAGAAGGTAGCCGGAGCACTAACGAGTTAGGTAGAAGTAATAAGGTGTTGAATAGTTAATTGATTTTGTCGAGTGTAAAAAAAAAAAAAAAAAGGTGGGGAGTAAAACTAGGAAAATGTTCACCGGAGTTATGTGATATAAATGTAAGGAATCGTCAAGATGTATGATACTATCATGAGGATTTGAGTTAACGGTTATATAGGAGTCCCAGGACGACATGATAATCATGAGTTTCGAGGAATTAAGGAAAGTACAAGCGAGGTAAAGAATTTGCACGATATGAGGTCTTGGTGGTGAGTTGGGTGACGATACAATTAAGGATGGAATTGGAAATAATGTTGAGGTAATTTTTGTTGATGGTTTTTATGTTCGTTATTTGGGATGTTAACCAGAGATAGGAAATAAACTGTGATGTTTAGAGATGAGTGTAAGAGGCTTGATATCCGAACGATGGTAGTGTTGAGATGTTGTCACTAGTGGTTAAGGGTGATGATAAATAGGAAAGATGGCCATTCTAAAGAGGTTGATTTTGTAGAGACCAGATTGATATGTACGGTTGTGAGAAAGTATAAGACGTGGTCTTAGGAGGCGGTTGCTAGTAGTTGAGTATTAGCTGTATGGTTATATTTGGCAGGGGGTGATGGTTATGCGAATGGGAGAAGGTGTTATGAGAGGCATACGAGTTAAGCTCGGGCAAGAGGTAACCTTTATCAGGTTGTAACTTACGTGATCAGGATTGACTAGTTGGATGTGATTACGGGTCTATGATGTGTATAAATGTTGTGTGAGGTTCTGACCTCACGATAAGTGGTATGGTGTGATAGTTATAAAGTTGTTATTTGAATGTTCTGTAATGCATGTTGGGTACGGTAACTTAATGGAATGATATAGATTGGGTGATCTAACATGGCAAGTTATACTGGTATGTGTATTCATGAGATATCTTTATTCCGTGATATGATATGGGGATGATATTTATGAGGTTCTTATCTGTTTATTCCATATAAGATGTTGCGTTGCGTTGTGATCTAGTAAAGTGGTTTCGAAAAAGTTTTCTTGTCCGGGAAGTTATACCGAGTCAGTGTTTATGGGATTGTGTAAGTTCCGATGTATATCGGTGTGGTAGTGGTGCCTCGGGTGGTGATCCGGGCACGGTACGTCATGTTGTGATGCGGGTATTTTCGCACTGCGGTGCGGCTGTTGGTGGCGGTGTTGCGATGCCGTCACCGGTTATGGTGGAGTAGGCGGGATGATTATGGTTTGAGTTTCGAAAGTACATACCAGTTATACATAGTTGTTGTTTTCTTTGCTGCTGTTTCCTGTGAGTTTCAGTTTGGACAGATAGACGGTTGTTTTGTTTATTTATGTTTCTTACGAGTTTCAGCTTGGGAGTGAGGGTAGAGTATGATATGGAAGAGAGTTTTGTATGCTTCTATTGACGGCATGGTATAGCGATATTCTGTTGATGGGACACAGTTGTGAGAGGTTGTTACAGTAATTTTGATCTTGTTTTAAGATGAGGCATTGGTAGACATAGTAATGGGAAGTGAGTGTTGAACATGTGTTGTACTGATATGAAAGCTGCAAGTGGTTCATACTTTTATTGGGACAATGAGTATAAGGTGTTCGAAATAAGTGTCATGTTAAGTTATGTATTGAGTTTTGTGGTAATAAAGAAAAGAACTTGAGGATCTAGTGTGAGTATACGTAACAAGTGTGGATCGTGAGTTATGCTTTTGGCGATAGTAGTTTTATATAGTTTATATAGAGAGGTATGTCGTGTTGCGGTAATGTGGAAGAGTTGGAGTGTTGGTTATGATAAGTATTTCATGGTATTGGTTAGATAGAGTGCAGAATGAGTTGAGGTATGAGAACTGTTTAAGTTAGAGAGCCTTGGAAATAGGAATGGTTATAGGTGTGAGGGTATAGGCGGTTATCTTTGACATGTGGTGGTGATGAAGATAATGAGAAGATATAGCTAAGGATCTAGTATTAGTGAGTTACGAGGACGTAACATTTATCTTAAGAAGAGTAGGATGCGGCAAAGAGTGTTTGATGGTTGTACATTTTGTAGTATAATTGGAAGTAGAGTGTTGGTATAGCATAAAGAATGGATTTGTATACATTGTGGTTGATATTGTTAAAAGGTCATGGCCGTGCTTTTAGTAGTTCGATGTTTAGGAATGGGAGAATATTTCGATAGTGTTGACAGTTGGATGATGATGTTATGAGTGTGAGTATATTTCGAGTACGAAGTTCCTTTTAAGGGTGGTAGAATGTAACATTCCGTTTGTTGTTTATGAGTGTCTTGTTATTGAAGTTTCTAGTGGATAATATGTTAGTGAAACGGAGCTAGCGGCGTCTGTGGATGGTAGTTGGTAGTGTATGGAGTTAGTGTCAAGAGAGACTATAATGTACTTGATACGATATCACGAGCCATGTTGTGGAGGTAGGCTTAGTTGGTGGAGTTGGTGTTAAGAGTTCATGTTTGATAGGTTGGGGTTTTGTTTTCAGTCCTTAGTTGCGTTGTTTTGTCTTAATCGAGTTAGTATGTATGTTTTGAGTATGGGTTGAACTTCGGGGACGAAGTTCTTTTTAAGGAGGGAAGACTGTAATGCTACGGTTTTCTATGTCTTTGGGTACTCTATCGAGTGGGGCTTACTCTGTCGAGTAAGTATGTTTTTATATGAAACAATAGTCTGTTTGATGGGTACTCGATCGAGTATGTGTGGCACTCGATCGAGTAAGGGGCACTCGATCGAGTAAGTTACTTACTCGATCGAGTAAGTTGGTCTTACGGGTTATTTTAGCCGGGTTTTGTTAATAACGCGTGATTAGTATTTAAGGGTTCTATCACCCTTCTTAATCAGTTTTAAGTTTTCTAAATACCTTTTAAAGAGAAGAAGAAGTTACGTAGCTTTCATTCATCGCGTTATTAGCAAATCCCAAGGGCTAGGATCGTCGGATTGTCTTGTTCTTTACACCGTTGAGTTCGTTGCGTTAAGGGTAAGATTCTTGTATAATTTATGTTGTGTTTCGTTGAGTTTCTTTAAAACCCTAATTGGGTATTGGTGGGGGTTTGGGGTGATTTGTATGGTTGTGGTGGTAATTGTATATTTGTATGTATGCATGTTATAGGAGGAGGATTCGTAGAGGAGAGTTTCCGATTAGCTGCTAGATCGTCTGTGGTGATTGCTATCTCAGGTAGGTTCGCCTACTCAGTACTGTTGGTCATCTAGAGTGTCTGTTGATGTGGTTTGGTTGTTGTAGTGTCGGTGTGGTTGATCGATTGTGATAACTGGTTATTGTTGCGTTGTTTCATTTATCGTTGTTGTGGTGCAGCTGATTGTGATTGTTTGTCTATGGTTCTTGAGGTGCATCCTCGGCTGAGTGGAGTCACTTGCGGGAGTGGCTTCACACCCGTTGTTCGCCCTCCGTGGAACCCGCCACGGGAGGGGATGTGCACATTAATGGACATGGGTTTATCGCTCGGTATGATGAGCGGGGATTTGGTGGGTACGGCTGCGGTCCCCCACTGGTAGGGTTGGTCCAGTGGACAATCGGTGACGGTGATTGGTTGGAGGAGATGTGATGTGTGTATGTTCTGTTGTGCCTGTGTTGTGTCTGTGGTTGTTGGTATGTTTCTTCAGTTACTGACCTTGTGTGTTTTTCTCTTGTTGTTTGTTTCTGTTTTGTCTGCCGCGATCCCTTATTGTGAGCAGTCAGTCTTAGCAGGTTGTGATCTAGATGTTAGCTGGGTGCTTGGCGGGATGAGTATTTCACGAGTTCCAACAGAAGTAGTCTACTTAGCTGACAGTAGTTGAGTTGTACCTTTATATACATGTACCTTTAGTTTGGTTAATCACTATAATGTAACTTAATTGTTCTTTTATCGACATTTGATTATTACTGTCCTCGGGCAACCGAGATGGTGACGCCCTTATATGCTAGGGAAGGTATTGTTAAGGCTCCTGAGTATATGGGGGTGTCACACTTACAATTTCAACACGCCCCTTGAGATGCTTACAAGGCTCTTTGATTATGCTCAAAGGAATTCTAACATTAAGACCTTTGTGATGGGAGGCCTAATCACATTATTAGCAAATGAACTTTGCCCCGGGTTAAACCTTCATGGGGCTTATGAAAAGCTCCAAGGGAGCACTTTGATTGACGAGGATGCTATCGTCAACGACCATCGGTGGTGCACCTACAATCAAGCCGGAAGTGTGGAGTGGTTCACAAAAGGATGCTCTTCGCTTGTCCTCACGGGGTGGAACATACCACCTATCGAGCCACGGTTGAGTCGGTACTCACCTACACCGAACTACCTTCTCCCCATTGAGATTCACTCCAACCCACCACAAAGAGAAGAAGCGCCTCGTCAACCTCATCAACCTCGTGAGTTGCCGGAACGGGGTAATGCACCACCATCCTATGTACCAATTCCGCCCTACCCCACACAACATGTGCCATTCGCTCCTCAAGATCCAAGAGCTCCAAACATGAATGATTTAATGAAGCTCATGCAACGTGTCGATCTTGGAGTTTAAGATGGGAGGGTTGACAACTACTTGGCTCAATACCCCTCTTACTACAACGTGGCTCAACAAGGGTACATCAACCCTAGAGGCCCTCACCCATCTGAGGCTCAATCGCACCTTTTATTCCCCAACCAAGGGAACTAAGATGAGAACTTTGGCTGCCAAGGTGGAGGATTCTTTAGCCAAGGATGAGGGTATGACCAAGAAGGTTCTAGCGGGCGTGGATACCGCAATGATGATGATGATGATGATGATGATGATGATGATGATGATGATGATGAGGAGTGAGTGAGATGGCAAGAGGTGTCTACCACACCACCTCCAATTGTATGATACTCTTTCTTTTCCTTTCTCTCATGTATAGTTGTATTGCATTTTTAATTATCTTGCATTTGTATTATATTTCATATTGCATTTACATTAGTTAGTATAGTATAGTTGCATTGTAATATAGCTCATATAGCTAGTTGCATATAGACTAGAATTCATGCATAGTCACTAATGACCAAACCTATTCTTTTCTACACTAGAAATAGTGCTTAAATCAGTTTGGGGAGGTTTGATCATAGGTGAAAATATGCATCATCCAGTGTAGTTTAGATTGCATTCATTTGTTATATATGTCATATAGAATTGCATTTAGTTAGAGCATGCATTCATATCATATCATTGCATTTGTACTTCAATTTCCATAAAACTTTAAAAATCCAAAAACATGTATTTATTTTTCATTCCTACTCCTACATGTACATTGAGGACAATGTCCAAAATAAATTGGGGGATGGGAATTTATATTCCAAAATACAAAAATTAAAAAATTTCGAAAAATCCCAAAAATATGTCCTTTAATTTCATAAAAACAAAATCCATAAAAATTTGAAAATTTCAAAAACTAAAAACATGTTCTTTAATTTAGTAGTGTAGAATTGTATATACTTGTGCTTTTTGTCCTCTTCTCACATAGATACGACACTTCATTTGAGGCATTAGCAAGGGAATATGAAGACCGCTTGGTATGATCGCTCTAATCCTTATTTCCTTTCCATTTCCTTTTCATATGAGGAGGATGGGCTAACATGTCAAGGAGGACGTGGTGTATTTTGTTGTTGCGGTTTGTATACCTATGTGTTGTTAGGAGTTGCATTTATTTTTTGTGGCATAATAGTTGATAGAACCATATGCATTAGAATTGTATATATGTTAGTTGCATCATGGCATGTAGTTGCATGGTTAGAAAATTTTGTGAAAATGCCTATTTGGGAAGCTTGACAAGTGTATATAAGGCCCTTGTAGATAATATTTCTCCTTGAGACTTTGTTTGCTAGAATACCCTCAAGACACCCTAGGATGTGTCATACTAGTATGTTTTGACCCATGGACTAAGGCCTAGTCAAGAGTACCTTGTGGTGTGATAACTCCTTGGCTACCGTTTATTCCAAGGTGACCTTGGAAACCATGCAACCATTCTTACACTTCTATCATCATAATTTTTCAACAAAAAGGGAATGGGCACAAAATTCTCCAAATTGAGTTCAAGTACGAAAATGAAAATAAAAAAGTTTGCACAAAAATTGCATCAAATGAAAAGAGGAGTACAAAAATAAACTCCTATGCTTCAATAAAAGTACCCTTGCTACAAAATGGGGTTATTTTGAAAATGTTCAAAAAGAATGCAAAAGAAATTGTCAAGTATGAAATTGCCAAACATCAAAATGGCAAAGAAATGTTCTCAAAAAGTTCAATGCCACAAGAAATTGGGGAGAAAAATAAATTAAAAAGAAAACTACAAATGTGAAACGCAAACATCTTGATCCCTTTTATCCATTGATCTTATTTGTTGCATGGTGGAAAGGGGACGATCCTTCTTCTTGTCGAGGCAAGAGGGGGAATTCCGCGATCCTAAAGTGTTTCTAACACAATAAGGAACCTACTTTTGACAAAAGCATTTAGCAATTGAGGATAAAAGTACCCTAGTTTGACACAACTTGGAGGTGATTTGTTGGTATCCATTTAGACTTAGTACCTTGGAGAAACAATATCTATGATGGAGTGTGTACCCTTAAATTGCTTCCCTTATAGGTAATTTCGGCCACTTAGATGAGGAAAGTGGCTATTTGTAGATACCTCATTTCTGCACCTCCCGCAAGCCACCCGGTGATGATTGGGCCGCATGTTTGGTACACGGAACGATTTATGACAATTCGTGAGTTTATCGTCAAGTGATAGCTCAAATACTTGTGTCTACCCCTTGGTCGTCATCTACGCGCCGTCACGGTCGTTTTGACAGTACCTTTAGAGTCCGGGTCAAAAATCGTCTTCATTTTCTAATAACCGTTTAAAATGCCGAGTCAGAATATTCCGGAATGTTCCGGATATTTCTATTCCATTTTTTCAATCTTTTAAATCTTTTGGTAAATTATATCCCGAAATTATATTTTAAATAATAAGGAAATTAAGATCAACCGCAATTCCATAATAGAAACGCAGAAAATCTTTCTTCCGCAGGAGGAAACCCTTGGGGAAAGGACGCAGCACCTGCTGTGCCTCTTCCAAGAGCCGCAGGGGTTGCTGCGCCTCTTCCACAGCTCCTTTCTGCGTATTTTAAGACTTTTTCGAGATTTACTTCCAAAGTTTTACCGAAACCCTAATTCCTCCGTGTGATTAGTATAAATAGAGACCTTCGGTCCTCATATTTTTCACGCGAGTGTCCGCCCTTCTCTTTTCCCTTTGCATTCTAAGACCACGCTCTTGCCTTTTGGCGTCTACGTGCTTGAACTTTCCACCACGTAAGCTCGGATCCTTTTGAGTACCAGCCTCGTTTTGCATGACCGACCAATTTGACCAACTCCACCTCAATCAACTTAATCAACTTTGTTTAATTTCCTCTTAGAGGGCACTTTCGTCGTACATTCGAGTCGAGCATCACTAAACGTTAACTTAGTTAATCTCGTTTCGTCAAACATGTAAGTCTGAGGGTGTAAATCCCATCTTTTATTTTTGTTTTTATTTTTGTAATCATTATTGTCAGGTTTACGTCGAAAATATATTCAAAACCGATTTACAAAACCTTTATTCAAACCATTTTTACGGATTAACGGGAGACAGACGTCGAGAAGGAACGCAAAGAATCGCTGCGCCTCTTGAAGGGGACGCAGATCTGCTGCGCCTCTTCCTGAGGCTGCCGCAGTTCCTGCTTTCCTTCTTCTTCCTTCGTCTTCTGTTTATTTCGTTTGTTTGTTTTTGTTTCGTCTTTGCTTGTTCTTATTTCATTCGTATGATAATCTTAGCATATAATCTTATTAGTAATTTATCACCTTTTTATTCCCGACTTAAATCCCAAGTAATTAATATTTGCGGGTTTTCGTCATTAAAATCAATCCGGGTTTTAGAGATTCGATTCATCAATATCAGGTCTCTAAAATTCATCTTTTGTATATTTTCGTTTGTTCATCGTCATCATCATCAATAGTTTAGCACTAGTAACCTAATTAATTTGTTTTGATAAGTTTAATTTATAATTAGCCTCATAACTAATATTGTAGTTAATTTGTTCTAATTAGTTCTGTCTCATGTTTTTATTGTTTTTATGACCAATTTGCATGTAAGTAATCCGTTAAACCACTTCTATCCTAGTCAAATATTATTAATCGAGCATTAAATTACCAATTAATATTAACGATATGCAATTCCGGCTTCACAGCCAGAATTCACCTCAGGAACAGACGCACTGAGCACTGCGCCTCTTCCAAAGGACGCAGCTCTGTGGCGCCTGTTCCGGGTTGAGTTCTGCCTTTGAACTTCCGTTGTTGCTTCGACCTAGCTTATTAGTTTACATATTAATCAAATATTATTCGTATTATCACTACTAATCTGTTTATTTTCTAACCTAATTTATTTTCCTTTTCTCAAATTATCTGTTTTAAGTGTATTTTCGACGTAAATCAATCAAACCAATGTAATTATTGTATTTTTTCGTATTCTTTATTATCGTTTGTTTTATGCTTTCACATGTAATCCACCTTAAATTCCTACTTCGACCCAATTGTATGCTAAATTACATGTTCACCGACTTAGTTAATTCTCACATGTTAGGATTAAAACGTTCTTTGTTGCATTGCATGCATATAATCGCCAACATATCGAGTATAGATGACTTCCCTAATCATTAGTAGAGGCCGCTATCAAGGCGGGCGGGATTAGGTGTTCGATCAAAAGAGCTTCCTAATACGTACCCTGACCCCTTACACCAGATCTCTGTGAACATCCTTGTTCATTGGCATCCACGAGAGTCATTCTAGACATAGAATGCTGAGGGTAACGAGTTCTTGGTGTTCATGTCACTACTTTGTGTCTTGAATGACACGAAATATTCGAACGGTTTCCAATTTTCCATGATAAATTGGTGGCGACTACACAAATGCAAACGCCTGTTTTTCCAAGAAAACCCGTGGCCCCGCGTCCACAGTTTGGCGACTCCGCTGGGGATTAATACACTTACGTGTTGCCAAGGGTAAAACTTGAACAAGGTTAGGGAATAGTTTATATGAGACAGTTGTCGGTTTTCATAACTCGGTCTTCCTAGATCGTTTTATTCGGCCTTCCTAGGCCCAACCCAACCCATTCGACCAATCGTCGCGTCTGGAGAGTCCAAATTCTTATTTGGGCCTAAGGATGGATAGCCATTGACGTCAACCATACCATGATGTTTACTCCTATTTGTATCAAGGGCTTTCACTACTCGAGGGAATGGACTAGGAATCGGCCTTACTCCGGTTTGGTACGAGCCTCTCCACAGACCCCGGGTTTGATTGTTCGGTATGGCAACCCACCTTTTTAAGCCAAAACCCTTCTAAATGCACTCAGCATACCGTTATAATGCCTGTATATATGTTTGCATAAATATGTGATCACCTTTTTTGCAAAACCATGACGAAATTTTGTAAAATAAAATCTTTTTCAAAAATGTAAACATTTTCAAAACAGCGCAAAACAAAGCCAAAACTCTGCCCAAATGTCTAAAGAGGATGATGGTACATGGGTTTTTGATCCAGAAAAGATAAAACAAAGTTTCAAACAAATTTTGTGAAGCTTTTTAACCCGGAACGTAGAGATCAAGACGTGTACCATTCACGACAATTGGAGGAACTTCTCAGTGAATGTAATATGAGGATCAAAAGTGCTGATGCGGACTGTCTACAACGACCTTTCATGTCCAAGGAGGTGAGAAGCATGGTATTTCAAATGGGGCCGCTAAAATCACTGGGTCCAGATGGAATACCGACGATCTTTTATCATAAATGCTGGTTTCTTGTTAAAAAGGATGTCACGAAGGCGATCCTATCTATCCTTAACTCAGGTGCGATTCTCAAAGAGCTGAATAGAACTTTCATCACTCTAATTCCTAAATGTGATAATCCAGAAGGGGTTCATGACTATAGACCGATTAGTCTTTGTAATGTGATTATGAAAATTGTTTCGAGATGCATCACAAATAGACTGGCAAAGGTGATGGGTTATTTGATTGGGTATTTCCAGAATGCCTTCCTCCCAGGAAGACAAATCTCTGATAATATCTTACTTGCTCATGAAGCCATACACAAAGTCAATTCACACAAAAAGGTTAAGACTGGTCGATTTGCTTTTAAGGCTGATATGAGTAAAGCGTATGATAGGGTGAATTGGAACTTCCTTGATGCAGTCCTTTATAGAGTGGGTTTTCCGTCAAGATTGATAACTCTAATCATGAATTGCGTGACTACAGTGTCATATCAGGTACTCTTCAATGGTACTCCACTTCAGTTATTTCAGCCTAAATGTGGGCTTAGACAAGGAGACCCTCTCTCTCCTTACCTGTTTGTGTTATATATGGAGGTGTTGTCAAAAAATGTTTTACGGCTACAATACAATGGGATTTTAAAGGGCATAACTTTGGCTCAAGGGGAAAGACAATTGACCCATTTATTTTTTTGCGGACGATGCGGTTTTCTTTTTACAAGATAAGAATGGATCAGTTAAGGCGTTTCACAAACTCTTAAAAAAGTACTGCAAGGAGTCAGGGCAAATTATAAATGAGGAGAAATCTGGGATTATTTTTAGTCCTAGTACCAATATTAGGAAAGCAAGGGATTGTATGAAGATGGTAAACGTTAAAGGAAATAAAGGTATGGGGAAGTATCTGGGGCTCCCGGCTGAGTTTCAAGGATCAAATAAGGCTTTCTTTGATGGCTTGATTAATCACGTGATGAAACACATTTCATCATGGAATGGGATTTTTCTATCTCCAGCTGGAAGGCTTACCCTCATTTTATCAGTCCTATCAAATCTCTCAAATTACTGTCTATCGGTATTCAAAGTACCGGTAAGTGTGACACATAGAATTAACTCTCTTCTGTCACATTTTTGGTGGGCTGGATGTAAATCAGGAAAAACCATTCACTGGTGTAGTCATAAATTCCTTAGCTTCCCAAAACGCGAAGGTGGACTTGACATAAGGAATATTGAATGCTTGAATCAAGCATTACTGGCTAAACATGGGTGGAGGATTGTCTCGGGCCATGACTCGTATTTTAGCCGGATCTTTAGTAAGTTACTATATAAAGAGGAATTAGTAGAGGGAGGTGTAATGAGAAACAATCCTGGATATTCATGGGGGTCAAGAAGTGTACAACATGGATTGAAATTGATCCGAGAACACATGGGATGGAAACCGGGACCCCTATCAAACTTAAATGTGTGGACTATTAAATGGGTGGAAGGAGATCTTGCGGAGGCCAGAAACGAGATTCTCTCAGTTGACATGGAAAACATTAGAAACCATAAGGTGAGAGATTTGTGTACTGAAGGGGCGTTAGAAGAGGGTGTAACATGGAATGATGACATGGTAAAGGAGTTGTTCTCGGAGGAAACTGCTAGTAAAATTCTTGCAATGCCACTTTTTAATTCTCGAAGAAAGGATATGATTTTTTGGCCGCATAGTAGCAGTGGAAAGGATAACGTGAAAAGTGGGTATGGATTTTTATTCTCAATTTTTATGGAACAAAAAGGGCCGGAAAAGGACAAAACAAGAATAAGGGCGGAGGAAAAGATCTTCTGCAGAAGGAAACTGTGGAAATTGCCGGGTCCTGCAATGTGGAAGATCTAAGTTTGGCGGATCATTACTGATACACTGCCTGTGGGAGCCAATTTTGAAAGGAGAAACATTCATATTGAGATAAGGTGCAAATTATGTGGAAATGAAGAGAGCAGTACTGAGACAATGGAACACCTTTTCAGGGATGTGAAATTTCAAAGCGGCTTTGGGCATGCACGGAGCTTGGTATTCGAGCCTCATAACCTCATAGTATGGATATTAGGAAATGGATAATACAGTGGATAAACTATATAGAGAAACTTGAGGAGGCTAATAGTCGCTTGTTACGTTTTATGGCTACATTATGGTGTATTTGGTGTGTAAGAAATAGGATTTTATTCAAATGGGAGATCTTTCATCCAAATCTTTTCTTGAACTCATGGATTCAGGAAGTGGGAAAGGCGGATGAAGCAATGCTTGAATGCAAAAAGGGTAGGGTGAAAAAGACCCAAGAGACAGAGGAAATGGCCGATGAAAGGGGAAAGTGGCTATGGGAGAGTAGGCCTTTCTTCGCGATAGGTGCACATTACAAATGTAAGTGCATTAGAGTTATGGTTGATACAGGATGGAAGTCGAGGGAAAAGGCGAGCATAGGATGGGTGGCATACATTGAAACAAGTCAAATAATTGTGGAGAAGTACAAGGCAATCAAAGCTGAATCAGCCCTTCAAGCGGAAGCTTTAGGATTACGCGAAGTGGTCCTTTGGGCTAAGAAAGAGGGACGGTGGCATGTGGAAGTTTTGTCTGACTGTCTACCTCTAATGGCTTTTTTTGCAGGTTTAGAGAAAGCTCATCACATGACTAAAGAGATACTTGAAGATATTCTTTCTCTTAGTGGATCTTTTCACTGTATCTCGTTTAGTTATATCCCCAGGTCAACCAACAAGGTGGCTCATAGCCTTGCTAGGAAGGCTATGACTAGTTAGTTAGGACCTTTTTTCTTTACAGCTGTCATCAAAAAAAAAAAAAAAATCTGTCCAAATGTCGAGTCAAACTTCGGGCCTCAAACCCATTTCAAAACCTGTAAAAAAAACGTAAAAAAAAAGTCCGAAAAAAAAAATTTTAACCCAAAAAATTTCAAACCATGTAAATATAAATATGTAAATTCAATTGGGCTAAGTTAGAGTCAAAATTCAAACCGACTATGTCCTAGTCGAAACTCCGTCGAGTCATGAACCCGTCTTCATTTATATTTTGGGTCTTTTCAAAAATTCAAGTCAAGTCCTAAGGCATCACGCCGTAATTTTGGACCCCCATACCCCAATTCAGTTAGGATCTAAACATTTCCGACACCTCGGGTCACACATTCCGAGGCTCAACACACGAGTCTCAATGGGCCTCATATTTGAGTCTAAATTATAGCAGTCTTCTTAACATCTGTAAGCAAACCTCGAGTCTAGAATCAACATGTGTCATCAATCCCGTCAATCAAGTCAACCACATAAATGTCACTCTATCAAAGTCAACACTTGAGTCTAAGGTCAAGGTCAAACACCGTGAGTCCAAACATGATAAGTCACTCACGACATTTCCTGTATTCACAAGTCAAGAGTCTAGTCATCTCGTCTCGTCGTATATCCTTTGTTTGTCACCTTAGTATGCGTGATTCCATGTCGAATCGAGGTGTAATGCGCGTCATTTCTGTCAAGTAGGAATCCAGCAAGTTTCGTCAATCAACAAGGTCACGAAGTAGCTCAAGCCACAATCATCGTGTCTCTCCAAGACATTTATACCATGGTCCTGCGAGTTCAAGCTACAGTGGAAAATTTGAGCATTCGCGTCCTCACCCTTGAGAATGGGAAGGTGGGAAAGAACACGCCACCTAGAGAAACCTCTAGTATGATCGAAGGGGGCAAGCTTCCAGTGTCACTTTCTGTTGAGCAATTCGAGAAAATCAACCCTCTTGGGTTTAGTATCATTAAACATAACCATGAATCATCCCTAGACTGTTCTCATCTCCTCGACCCTCGTAACGACAAAAAAATCAATATCCTCGAAGACGACGATATCTAAAGTGGAATGCTCATGCTTTCCATTGCCTTCAACAATAAATTTTCCAAGTTAGAAGGAGCCATTGATAGCCTAAACTCTCGACTTTCCAACATGGAGAACCAGCTTGCTGAAATGGGTAAGAAACTTGAGGCCCAACCCCTCAAGATGAAAAGTGTCCAGACAAACCCTCAACCTGACAGTCCTAAAGCAGCAAACGAGCCACTTATCTTTAGTTCTTCTAATCCAAGCATCAAAATCAACAAAGGTAACCTCATGAAGCCTTCGTCAAAGAAACCTAACAACCCTCGCAGGTCATTCACAAATCTAGGCATACCTTCTGCCCTAGCCTTAAACAAATTATCTTCTTTAGGTCTTCTTCAACCTATAGGACCTACACGAGATCCAGAAAAGAAGTCTAGGTTCTAGGATGACAATGCCTATTGCCAATATCATAGGGGCAGGGGACATGATACTGAGGTGTGCCATAAGGTCAGCATGTGATCCAAGATATGATTGAAAGTAATAAATTGTCCTCTCAATCTTTAACTCACAAGGCGGCTTAGGCAATCCTCATGGATATACCACTTATCGGGAAACTCTCCTTGACAGTTATCTTTCTTGTGTTCTCAATGATGAGGATGAGGTGCTCAAATGGGTGAATGCTCAAAGTTAGACGCCAAAGCCAGTTGCTGGAAGAGTAGATGTTCAAGCGTGGGCCGATGATTACGAGTCTGGATCTAAGATTGCGTCAAAGTCCGAGTCCGAGTCCGAGTCTTAGGCTTTTATCCCATAATTTTTCTAGTGTCCATTTCTAGTGACAACCTGGGGGCTGTCCTACGAGTCACGCGTCTTCTCAAGTCTATGTTATATACATTTATTATTCATTTCAATAAAAGTATAATTTTCAATCCACATATTCTATCATATCTCTTCCTTTACCCTTTTCCTGTGACAACAAGAATTGATTTGAGACATTTTATAACAACAACACATGACAGTCGATGTGAGTACACTTAAACGATGTTCCATTCCAAGTTGTAGAGGACCTGAAACTCTGTGTTCTTTCCTTACCTATTCCATGTCTGGCAATAGAAACCTCACTATACCCCAATTTAGGACGAGCATATCTCAAGAGATTCTAGAACGAATCTAGACCATCTCCCTTGTTAACGATCCATGACGGAAGGCAAGCCCATTCCCTGCAAAAACAACCCATGTTACTAAAGAACAACCCGTTTCCCATCAAAGGTGCTAGTCTGACCCAAATCCATGGTAGCAAGCAAATCCAAGATGATACGACCCATAATCAAAGACAAACGCTCAATCAAGAGAAACTGAGGTCAATATCCAAGGCCGCGGTTATGCCCCTAATCCAAGACAAAAGATTCAAAAGGAGAAGGCTCAATCAAGCAGGTCAATGTCAATATCCAAAGTCAAGTTATCTTCAAAAAAACCTGAATCAAGAATCTGAGAAAAAAATCTGAGATATATTCTAGACCAAGAATCTAAGTCTGAATCAAGAACAAGCCCAAAGTCAAATACTGAGCGGAATAATGCTGAATTCTATCAAGACATCGATGAAGATGGTCAGCTAGCACCCTCACTTAGCCCATCACACACCTTAAGTCCTTCTTGAGACCGTTAAGGGGAGATAGTTAGGAATTTTGAGAATCCTCTCAAGCTCGTCAAGTATACCCAACCTTTAGGGCCAAGACATGGAAACTTGAACCCACATCAATTAACCTACCTTTATGTGCTCAGGCTACATCAAGCCAAAAGACTCCATTTCCAAGCCATATTACAAGCCATAACCCCATCGAGCCTTAACTCCACAAAATCAAGCTCCAGAGATTTGTTCGTCAAAGCCTCTTATTTCCGAGCTCCATGATACCCGTCGTGAGGTGTCAAAAATAAGATTTATAATTTCCAACTACAACTATAGCTAGCGGCAGTCGGGTCGAACCACAGAGAGGCAGATGTAAATTCTAGTTGATTTAAATTCAGTCTAAAGTAACAATTGTGGGGGTTGAATTGGTTTGGTCTATAGCTAAGAATAAATAAGACAATAAACTAAAAAGAAGGATTAAACAGATAAAGAAGGGGTACTAGGATGGTCGGTTCATTACAGCTTCGGCGGCAGCACACTAAACAGGTCTAAATCGAACACAAGTGAGGCGGGAAACAAGAGGTCCTCTCGGTCCACTCTTAACAAATAGCATCTTTCGATCTCGCTATAGGTCCCTAATATCACTAATACTGACTCTCTTCCTGAAGAGTGACTAACGGTCTAAACTATACCTATCTTTCGATCTCAGCACAGTTTAGTCATCTTAATTGGTGATCAAATAACTTTCCCTATCTTCCGATCTAATGGGTCAGTCATAAATTAAGTATCTAACTGGTCGCATGCATTCGATTCGTTAAATACAACATTAAAAACAATTAAAACGAAGGGTAACCTTACGAGGTCAGTCGATCGACCGAGAATGTCAGTCGATCGACTGACACGCGAATCAGGCCGTGTTCAATACTTTGCCGCCTACGCTATAATTCGCCTACATCCTAGCACAAACTATTTAGCTACTCATACTAAGGACGATAACAACAATAAGATTCATCAATAAATCTACGGAATTCATGATAAAAGCAATTAAACAAATAAATAACATAAACGATAATATCGGCTTTGGGAGACTACCTAGCAATTTCTATATTACGAAAGATAATAAGACTGAAATTATGAAGCAAAAGAATACCAGTAGAAATTGCAGAGGAAGGATCCGAACCCGATTGCAAGAAAGTAAACTTTATTGAAGAACTAAACTAAGAATGAAGAATTGTGTTTGAACTGAATGATAAACCCTAATGTAATTGATAAAACTTGATGTCAAAACTGAATTCCTAGGTTACGTTATATGGAAAATAACGTAACATTATTTCCAAAACCTAACACAACTTTTGGCTTCAAGATTCACGGTCTTTTAATTCTCGTCTGGAATAGCAACCTGGTCGATCGACTGCTAGGACTGGTCGATCGACTGGTCTTCCGTAAACAGTAGCTTCTGGAACCCGATGGTTGGTCGATCGACTGATGGCAGTGGTCTATCAACTGAATGAACTGCTACTTAACTTCTATAAACTCGTGGACTTGTCTTTTGGGCTTTGAATTGCGCACCAAGCTCGTTCCTCGAGTGAATACTTCACGTCATATGCAATGCAGGATACTCGGGGACGGATATGGCTCGGTTTCCGCTGGATTCTTCACATTTCTGCAATAATGTACAAAAACTACGGAAGTAGACGGAAATAGGGAGAAATGTAGCATAAACTACATGAATGAGCTCTGAAATGCGTGTAAAATGGGATGTAAAACATCATATAAAAGACACGCATCAAACTTCCCCAAACCAAACCCTTGCTTGTCCCCAAGCGAGAACTAGACTCGATCTAATGACCTAATGGAACGAGTTCAATCTCAGAGCGAAATGCAACATGTAAAGCCTAAACCAATTTAATGCATAACCAACAATCAATTAGCAAATGAATCATGCAAACGAGTTATGGAGTCGTTAGAATTATTGCTGAACCGTCAACTGTAGAGACTTATCAAATTAGACTCTCACGGGTCGCTCGTATCACTCAAATAAGCACAGGTGAAAATAAGAGGTTAGAAAGAATTAATTTTGTAGTGACTCTCACCTAACTACGACCCATAAGAACATGCCTGCAATCTAATATGAAAGTAATCTCTACAACCGCACATACGCATTCCAACCAATAAGAGACCATGACAGATGCCGAGGTATAAATGTGGATATGTGAGGTATGGGTAAGAAGAGGCAAAACATTTATGGTAAAGTGGAGGTACAGGTGATCAAGCTAGTACCAAAACGGAACCGAATGGCGACATCCAACTTCTTGCTCAAAATCAAACGAAACGGTGCTATAGCAAGCACAAATCTCACAATTTCCAGAGATAAAAGTAATCAACTAACTCCCCATAAAATATAAATGATACATGGGAGCAAAAATCGCCAAAAGATAAAGATTTGAATTATGCGAATTGACTCTTTTTCTTTCTCGAACCTCAGTCGATCGACCTATAGGGGCAGTCGATCGACTGCATAAACAGTACAGAACTCTTTTTTCCTTTTTTTCGAATCATTTTTCTTTTTTTTTTCTTTCTTTCTTTTCATCTTCCCAATAACGTCTCAACAGAGCATATGCCACCAAAAATGAGTAACAACCCCAAGAACACAGACTACTAGCTTGACAAGGGCAGGCTAAATGTAGGATGTAGTAAATAGGACAAAAAGGATATTTTTGGTAGTGTGGAGTTCATGGGCAAAACGAATAAGGGGAAACCTCTACCACATGTGTCAACTAACCACAGACCGAATGCGTACAGGTATTAAGTAGATTAAGTTCATATTTATGCACATTTATGTGACATGCCTCATAAGGAGTACTACTCACATTCCTAAATAAACCGGTCATAGATGTCACCAGTTATAGGCTCTAAATCTCTGAAATATGATGTAGTTTGCCAATTTTCAAAGTCAAGTCTCAAGCTCAGCAAATGATCAACGAAAACTCGTAGATATGCACTTATACGATTCTACTAATAACATGTCAATCAAGCAAGGTCCGGGCAAAACAGGTGCAAAATGCTTTTTCATCCTTGAAATACTACCGTTCCGACTCGACCTATATGCTAAAGTAAACGTGCATTTTTTGAAATTTTTGAAATTTTTCAATTTTTTGATATTTGATGTATATGAAGAAATAAACAACAATGCAAGACAAAATGTAAACGTGAATGCAAGCAAATGATATGCGACGCAAAACCCTTCCCCAAACCAAATCGCACAATGTCCCCATTGTGCAAAATCATGTAATGAAAGAAAAGAGAAGTGGGAATTTGCGGGAAAATAAATAAAAATGACATGAAGTGAAAATCGGGAACTTACAAGACTTTAAGCGCAGCAAAGGAAACCTCCCCAAACCAGCGTGAGCTAGGAGGTTTCAGTAGCCAGCAGTGCTACTAAAGGGTACCTGAAAGACAAGCAAAACCACGCATAAAACCGAGAAAATAATTTTTGAAGCGGTAAAATTGTGCACAAATGAGAAAATAGAAGAAATAAATAATTTGACGGAGAGAAAAGTGGAGTAGAAGGCTCCCTTAAGTCCGCATATCGACCAAACACAGCAGGGGAGAGGTCATGAACAGTGCACAAGAATATCCTCGGTCGATCGACCAAGGATGGCAGTCGATCGACCAATGTGTCAGGAACAGTAGCTCCCGGAAAGTGCATCTCAGTCGATCGACCAATGTAGCCAGTCGATCGACTAAAAGTACTGCTGTACTCCTTATTTCTTCGTATTTGCTCAATAACTTGAGCTAATGAGGTCTAAAAACCTGCAAGTGCACAATAATACGCGCCCAAAATTGCGCAAAACCCAAAGTAAAGGCTCAAACGTATAAAATCCTAAGCAAGCAAAATAAAATGCGTAGTTTTCGCGCACACAAAAGCAATAAAAATTGTCTAACAAAAGCAAATAACATGAAGTTTATAAAGAGCTCGATCAACTAATAGTTGATCAAGAATGACCACGGTATAGCCCACTTCGTCGGCTTCTGGCTACTAGAGGTAGCCTCAACGGTGCTTATTTGAGCAGCTCCACCCTTCTTAGCTTCCACGTCCGTATGGCTCAACGGATCAACACTCTCATCATCTCCCCAGTCTAGGATCTCTTCGGGCTTGTCAGAATCCAAATCAAACTTTCTGGCTTTGACCAGCTCGTCATCAACAACTTCATCAATTCCATAGCTCAGGCAACCAAGACCTCCTCTTTGAATGATCGGCTTCTTTACAGCTGGAGCAACTTGCAGCACTTCTTTCCCCAAACCAGCCCCTGCGACATCTAAAACAACAGATTCTTCCTCCTTTTTGCTCCCAGTCTGGGGCGGAGGGGTTATCACAGAAGTAGTAATAGACACAGGCAATTCAGGAAGCACAAAGTACGATTTCTTCTCAGAGACCGTATTACAAGTCACAGGCCACATGGGGTCCTTTTTCTTAGCTGGTTGGGCAAAGACAATAGAATGCTTGCCTACTTTGAAAGTCAAGGTACCTTGACCGACATCTATGACTTCACCAGCAGTGTGCAGAAACGGCCTACCCAAAATAATGGGTATATGAGCATCCTCATGCATGTCAAGGACAACAAAGTCAACGGGGAAAAAGAACTTCCCTATTTGGACAGGGATGTCTTCTAAGACTCCTATTGGCTCGACCGCAGATCGGTCAGCCATCTGAACTATCATGTTTGTCACTGCAAACCTAGTCAATTTGAGCTTCCTAGCTAGACTCAAGGGCATGACGCTTATACTAGCTCCTAGGTCACATAATGCCTTCTCAATAGAGAAGGTACCTATATTGCAAGGAACATAAAAGCTACCCGGGTCCTCTAGCTTATGGGGTGCGGTGTGAGACAAGTAAGAGCATGACTCTTTAGTTAAATCGACAGTGTGAACATGTTCAAGCGACTTTTTCTTTGACAGGAGTTGTTTCATGAATTTAGTGTAGGCAGGCACCTGATTGACCAACTCAAGGAAAGGTACTTGCACATTCAAGCTACGAATAACTTTTTCAAATTTACTGAAAGATACCTGTTCCTTTATTGGCACTAGTCTCTCCGGATATGGGGCTGTAAGAAGTACCTTAGCCCTCTCCTCTAAGTTGCGCATGCCGGCATCCTTGGACTTAGGCTGGAAGTCCACTGCTTTCTCCTTGTTAAAGCTCGAATCCTCCTCAGACCGTCTCAAATGTGAGCCATTAACCGTCATCGGATCGAACTTGGAATTGGGACGGACCCATCAAAGACTCGGTGCCGGTCCTAACACTTTCGGAGTTGTCGTGCCCCGAAACAAATAGTCCCTCAAGTTATCGGGCAACGGAGGACGAACAATCTTGCTATCAGCAGTAATATTGGTCGATCGATTACTCTCCTCAGTCGATCGACCGGGGTGCACAGTTCCAGAAGCTCCTGTAACCCGTGTATCAGTCGATCGACCGGGTGTATCAGTCGATCGACTGATATACCTGGTAGACGCCTTTTTCTTTGAATTATTCGTTTCGACTTTCTTTTGACTCGAGATCTGCCTCATTCTTTTCAACAAAGATCCTCGACCATGGCAGGCCCCTCCAGGGTGGACCCACTCCTTAATGTGATGGCGTTTAAGGTCTCCTTTTGGTCGGTTTGAGTCGGCAAGTGTCCCGGAGCTCGAGAGGTACTCTTACTAGCTAATTGAGCAATTTGGCTCTCTAGTAGCTTCATCCCGGCCTCTCGTGCTTGGGACTCCTTCAAAGAACAAGTTTTTGAACTCAAAGAAAATCGAAACTGTGAGATTGTTATTGCTTCTTTGCGGCACATAAGGAGGTTTTCGATATTGTTGTTGCTTTTGATGAGGGGGCACATAGGGTTGCTTTGCTGCGGAGGTGGAGTGGGATTTTGGACATTCTCGCTACTCCACCTCGGGTTGGGATGAACATTGGGCTCATAGTAGGTGTTCGTCGCGCTATAGTGTTGAAAGGCGGACAAGACTCAAAAGGACTAGGGCAATTCTTGAAACGTGTCCCTCGGCTCCACACCTTTCACGGGGCAGAAAAGGACCGTCGACACAACATTTACTTGGTACAGCCCACCTTTAGAAGCTCCCCCTAATTCATATTTGTCAAATCTCGCAGTGAGAGCTTCAAGTGCAACAACAGAGGAAGATTCAGCAGCTCTCCTCTGGTTCCCTATGGAATTCCCATACTCAGCCTTGTGGGTAGCTAGATCGTCAATGATCTTCCACCCCTTGGTTGCTCCCAAATTCTCGAAGAAATCGGCCATTGGGGTCGACATCCAAAATAGCCCTCTGATCGTCATACAACCCATTATAGAAATGATTGCACAAGCTCCATTTTTCGAAACCATGGTGCGGTATGGTTCGTACCAGCTTCTTAAATCGGACCCATGCCTCAGGGAAGTTCTCATCCGGCCCTTGTTTGAAACTTGTGATTTGGGCTCTAATAGCGATCGTCTTTGAAGCAGAAAAGTACTTCTTGTAGAATGCCAATGCCAAGGAATTCCAGTCGGTGATCCCATGAACGGCTCAGTCCAGATCTCTAT
Organism: Silene latifolia; assembly: GCF_048544455.1. Lineage (NCBI taxonomy): Eukaryota > Viridiplantae > Streptophyta > Magnoliopsida > Caryophyllales > Caryophyllaceae > Silene > Silene latifolia. Next base: position 136,348,886 of record NC_133526.1, read on the forward strand.
ACCACTCCCTTGTAGCATCACGAAGGGAGAAGATAAACATGGTCTCCTTGATCTGGTCTTGGGTCACGCCGGCGGGTGGGGGTATGGAACAATGATCAATAAAGGTCTCCATATGCTTAGCCGCATCTTCATTTGCGGCTCCCCGAATGGTTTCTCTCAACCATGTTAATGTATGAAGGCTTTGGTTCGAACTTCCTGGCATCTCCTGGTAATTCGAACCCCTTATATAAATTTTCAGCTGTCGGCTCAGAATGACTAGCTATACTCGCTTCCTCGGCCATGACTTGGATTTCTGGAGAAGTGACTGTCTCGGCTGAAGAGGTGGAAACGGGTGAAGAATGTGGATCTTCCTCGAACAGCTCGTTCTCGTAATAGCTTGACAGAGTACTCAGCTCTTCCTCTGTCGGTAATACCCTTTGTGTTCGTCTCAACTCGCGCAAAGATTTCTCTATCTCAGGATCAAATGGTACTAGTTCGCCACCCTGTGACCTGCGCATAAGAAGAAACTACAAAAAGAATATAAGAAAAGTTTAAGGAACAGAAGTCCCTTAAACTAAGAAAGACTAAAATTAAAATAACTAAAATTAGAACTATTGCCTCCCCGGCAACGGCGCCAAAATTTGATACCCGTCGTGAGGTGTCAAAAATAAGATTTATAATTTCCAACTACAACTATAACTAGCGGCAGTCGGGTCGAACCACAGAGAGGCAGATGTAAATTCTAGTTGATTTAAATTCAGTCTAAAGTAACAATTGTGGGGGTTGAATTGGTTTGGTCTATAGCTAAGAATAAATAAGACAATAAACTAAAAAGAAGGATTAAACAGATAAAGAAGGGGTACTAGGATGGTCGGTTCATTACAGCTTCGGCGGCAGCACACTAAACAGGTCTAAATCGAACACAAGTGAGGCGGGAAACAAGAGGTCCTCTCGGTCCACTCTTAACAAATAGCATCTTTCGATCTCGCTATAGGTCCCTAATATCACTAATACTGACTCTCGTCCTGAAGAGTGACTAACGGTCTAAACTATACCTATCTTTCGATCTCAGCACATTTTAGTCATCTTAATTGGTGATCAAATAACTTTCCCTATCTTTCGATCTAATGGGCCAGTCATAAATTAAGTATCTAACTGGTCGCGTGCATTCGATTCGTTAAATACAACATTAAAAACAATTAAAACGAAAGGTAACCTTACGAGGTCAGTTGATCGACCGAGAATGTCAGTCGATCGACTGACACGCGAATCAGGCCGTGTTCAATACTTTGCCGCCTACGCTATAATTCGCCTACATCCTAGCACAAACTATTTAGCAACTCATACTAAGGACGATAACAACAATAAGATTCATCATTAAATCTACGGAATTCATGATAAAAGCAATTAAACAAATAAATAACATAAACGATAATATCGGTTTTGGGAGACTACCTAGCAATTTCTATATTACGAAAGATAATAAGACTGAAATTATGAAGCAAAAGAATACCAGTAGAAATTGCAGAGGAAGGATCCGAACCCGATTGCAAGAAAGTAAACTTTATTGAAGAACTAAACTAAGAATGAAGAATTGTGTTTGAACTGAATGATAAACCCTAATGTAACTGATAAAACTTGATGTCAAAACTGAATTCCTAGGTTACGTTATATAGCAAATAATGTAACATTATTTCCTAAACCTAACACAACTTTGGGCTTCAAGATTCACGGTCTTTTAATTCTCGTCTGGAATAGCAACCTGGTCGATCGACTGATAGGACTGGTCGATCGACTGGTCTTCAGTAACAGTAGCTTCTAGAACCCGATGGTTGGTCGATCGACTGATGGCAGTGGTCGATCGACTGATTGAACTGCTACTTGACTTCTATAAACTCGTGGACTTGTCTTTTGGGCTTTGAATTGCGCACCAAGCTCGTTCCTCGGGTGAATACTTCACGGCATATGCAATGCAGGATACTCGGGGACGGATTTGGCTCGGTTTCCGCTGGATTCTTCACATTTCTGCAATAATGTACAAAAAATACGGAAGTAGACGGAAATAGAGAGAAATGTAGCATAAACTACATGAATGAGCTCTGAAATGCGTGTAAAATGGGATGTAAAACATCATATAAAAGACACGCATCACTCTATATTCCAAATATCCAATCAAGTTTCACCTTGACCCATACACGGAGTCTTCGAATACTTTGCTACCTAGAACGGGACGAATCCATATCATCCTTAGGGTCCACTAAGTGTGCTCACATGACAAGGAAATTTTTACAAAATTAGTTATACCTCTTTGGTCTATGGCCAGAGGGAGTTATCTCAAATTGATTCTTCGAGTCACCAAAGGAATATACTCTCCTGACCCATACACTTTAAGGTCCTGACAACATATGCTTAGGCACACACCTGAACTACGAGCATGGTTTGATTTCACCTCTTCAGGTGGATACGTAGGCAGTCCTTTTTTACACAAGAAGGATACAAACACAACACCCAAATAAAATTAACCAAACCTCAGAACTACGATCTGATTTGATTTCACTTCACGTGAATACGTAGGAAGTCCTCAAGGACACAACCACCTCAACCATCAACTTTCAACCTCAATTATCAACCACCTCAATTATCAACTTTCAACCTCAAATACCATCCCTTTCCATTTCATAACCTTCGAACCACAATTTCCATTTTTACCTCTTTACTGGGGGCTCCTTCTTGTCGCCCTGTCTTTTTTTTTACCAAATTCCAGAGTTATCTTCTTATCCTAGAGGCTTCTCTTCCGAGATGCCACCCTTCCTTTACTCCTCTCTCATTTCAAGTGAAGCTAGTGCTCGTTCCGGACAATGGCAAAGGTTTTAGATCGATTCTCCAAGTTATCGTGCCTCAGAGAGGGGTTTCTTTTACAGCATACGATAGCAAAAGATGTCCAAGTAGACAGCTGATCCATGGCTCATGCCTTGCCTTTATATGCCTTCATCATTCTTGCAATTCTTCTACCTTTTGGAACTGATACGCATTGTCACCCACACTTGGCTAGGGGTTGCGCATACTTAGGCAAGGTCTGTCAAATTTATCCCTATGTCGCGTCAGTCAAACCTAAGTCTACATTTCGCGTCTGTATAAGGTATGTGTCCACGTCAGTCATATGACTAAAGCCCATTGAATATGCGTATCGCATTGTAAACGACAAATTTCTTTTGAGCAAGTTTTAAACAATTTTATAAAGAAACAACTTTTACAAAGCCTATGTGTTTCCTCATTTGAGGTCCATGTGCTAATTTTTTATGTGCTAATTGCCTATTAAATTGCATTCTTGTGTGGCTACTAACCATGCAGGTGAGTGTCAGAAGCAAAGCTCGCTCCAACTGGGCCCTTTGCTCAAGTCTTCATTCTCCCCAACGACGATCAAGATGTTCCTAGTCGTCAATATATATGTTCTAGTGCATCAATATTTTGCATTATTGCTCACCCAAGGTTCCTTCCATGACGATCAAGATGTTCCTAATCGTGCAGCAGTATTTTGCAGTATTGCTCACCCAACGAGAGTTTGCTTGAGGACAGAGACAGGCAGATTCCCCAGAGTCATCGATTTATTCCCCAGTGAGAGTTTGCTTGAGGACGGAGACATGCATATACCCTCAGATAACCCTTTTTAGGATAAAGCCTTCAGATCTTTCAAAAACTTGCCTTAATATTTCAGATAACACTTTTCAGGATAAACCTTTCAGATCTTTCAGAAACTTGCCTTAATCTTTCAGACAACCCTTTGGATAACCTTCATATATTCAGATAACCCTTTCAGGATAACCTATATTTTGGCCTTCCTCCCTTCAGATAATCCTTCCTCTCTTCAGATAACCTTTAGATAACCCTTTCAAGATTATCTCTTCATATGTTTCCTTTAGATAATCCTTTCAGTAACCTTCAGATAACCCCTTTTCAGTTAAGTCCCCTTTCGGTACTTCAGAGAGTTATCCTTCAGCCTTTCCTTAGAGATAACCTTCAGAGCTAGCCTTCAGAAGTGTTAAGAAGTTTCTTCGGAATTCCCTATAGGCTATAACCCCCTAATGCTTTCAGACATCAAGTTATCTTCAGACCAAAGAGTTTTACCGAAGCGCCTTCAGTCTCGTTTCACTCAGAGGTGTCTCAGGTATGGTTTCTTCTTATGGCTGGGGAGCTTCCTTACATAGTCTAATGGACTTTAAACGACCCTCCCCGGAATTCGACAGCCTTTAAAATGTTCCCGACGACAGGTCCTTGGCTCAGACCCCTAGAGCCGCCTCGCGTCGCCATAGTCGTCAGGTTGTAATCTTCGATTGACTTGAGGGCTATACTTTGACTTTAGCCTTGTCCAAGCCTCAGTCAAAGTGGGCGCTCTGTAGATACCTCATTTCTGCACCTCCCGCAAGCCACCCGGTGATGATAGGGCCGCAAGTTTGGTACACGGAATGATTTATGATAATTCGTAAGTTTATCGTTAAGTGGTAGCTCAAATACTTGTGTCTACCCCTTGGTCGTCATCAACGTGCCGTCACGGTCGTTTTGACAGTAATTAGAGTACATTTGGAGTCCGGGTCAAAAATCGTCTTCATTTTCTAATAACCGTTTAAAATGCCGAGAAAGAATATTCTGGAATGTTCTGGATATTTCTATTCCATATTTTCAATCTTTTAAATCTTTTGGTAAATTATATCCCGAAATTATATTTTAAATAATAAGGAAATTAAGATCAACCGCAATTCCATAATAAAAACACGGAAAATCTTTCTTCCGCAGGAGGAAACCCTTGGGGAAAGGACGCAGCACCTGCTGCGCCTCTTGATGCGTGTCATTTATATGATGTTTTACACCTCATTTTACACGCATTTCAGAGCTCATTTGTGTAGTTTTATGCTACTATTTGCCCCATTTCGTCTACTTTCGTATTTCTATGTAATATTGCAGATTTATGCGAAAATGAGCGGAAATCAAGCTATATCCGTCCCCGAGTACCTTGCATTGCATTCGACGTAAAGTATTTACTCAAGGAACGAGCTTGGTGCGCATTTCGAGGCCCGAAAGACAAATCCACGAGAAGTTAGAAGTCAAGTATCAGCTACTTCAGTCAATCGACCGCTGCCCTTAGTCGATCGACCAACCCACTACTTCCAGTAGCTACTGTTCAGCGAAGAGCAGTCGATCAACTGCCTTGCATGGTCGATCGACCAAGCCGCTATTCTGACGCAAACAAAAAGATCGATAATAAGGAAGCCCATAGTCTATTAGGTTTTGAGAATAAGGTTACGTGATATTTCTATATAACGTAACCTGATATTAAGCTTTAATCATTCAGTTTTATTCAGTCTTTAGTTCAAGTTTTAGAATATAAAATTAGGGTTCTTTAGTTATAACAATTTCCGTCAATAAAAGTTAGATTCGGTTTTGGATCCTTTCTCGGCAATTGCATTCGGTATTCTCTCGCTCTTATTTCAGTTTTATTGCTTATATTTCATTCATAGTATAGATTTGCAAGTTAGTTTCCCGAATCCAATTATCGTTTATTGTTATTTGTTATTTAATTAATTTAAACATGAATTCAGTAGTTTATTTCGTTTATATTGTTGTTGTTTTCATCAATACTATGAGTAGCTAAATTCATCGTGCTAGGATGTATGGGATCTGTAGGATAGGCGGCAGTAGAATAGTGACCTGAATCGCATGTCGGTTGATCGACTGGGTTCCCTGGTCGATCGACTGGCCACGTGAGGTTTTGTTTCGTTTTAATTGATTTAAATTCTATATTTGACGAATCGAGTGCACGCGACTAGTTAAATGCTTAGTATATGACCGACCCATTAGATCGAAAGATAGGGAAGGTTGTTAGACCACCAATTAAAATGACTAAACTATGCCGAGATCGAAAGAAAGGTAAAGTTTAGGTTTTTAGTCACTTTTCAGGACGAGAGTCAGTACTAGTGATATTAGGGATCCGTAGCGAGATCGAAAGACGCTCCTTGTTGAGAGTGGACTGAGAGGACCTCTTGTTTTCCCGCCTCATGTGTTCATTTCAAACCTACTTAGTATGATGCTGCCGAAACTACAGTGAACCGACCATCTTAGTGCCCCTTTTATATTTGATTTTATACATTTCTTTAGTTTATTACTCATTAGTTATAGATCAATTCAAAATAACCCCCACATAATCGTTACCTTAGACTGAAATTAGACAACTAATAATTACATCTGCCTCTCTGTGGTTCGACCCTGCTACCACTATCTATAGTTGTAGTTAGGAATTGTAAATTATCTTTGTTGCACACAACGACGGGCATCAAATTTTGGCGCCGTTGCCGGGGAGGCAATTGTTCTAATTTTTAGTTGTTTTATTTTAGTCTGTTTCTTAGTTTAAGGGACATTCGTTCCTTAAACTATTCTCATATTCTTTTTGTAGTTTCTTCTTATACGCAGGTCACAGGGTGGTGAATTACTACCGTTCAATCCCGAGATTGAGAAGACTTTGCGCGAGTTGAGGCGATCATCTAGGGTATTGCCGACAGAGGAAGAGCTGAGTACTCTGTCTAGTTACTACGAGAACGAGTTGTTCGAGGAGGGTCCACAATCATCTCCTGTTTTTACTTCATCAGCCGAGACCGTCACATCTCCAGATTTTCCAGTCATGGCTGAAGAAGCGAGTATAGCAAGTCACTCTGAGCCGACAGCTGCAAATCTATATAAAGGGTTCGAATTACCGGGAGCAGATAGAAAATTCGAACCGAAGCCTTCTTATATCAATTTGGTTGAGAGGAACCAATTCGGGGGAGCTGCAAATGAAGATGCAGCCAAGCACATGGAGATATTTATTGACTATTGCTGCTCTATACCCCCGCCGACCGGTGTGACCCAGGACCAGGTGAAGGAGACAATGTTTATATTCTCACTCCGTGATGCTGCAAGGGAGTGGTACAGAGACCTGGATCGAGCTGCTAATGGGATCACTGTCTGGAATTCTCTGGCCTTAGCATTCTATAAGAAGTACTTCTCTGCTTCGAAGACTAATGCCATTAGAGCTCAGATCACGAGCTTTAAACAGGGTCCTGATGAGAACTTTCATGAGGCGTGGGTCCGTTTCAAGAAGTTGGTGCGAACTATTCCACACCATGGGTTTGAAAAATGGAGCCTATGCAATCAGTTTTATAATGGACTTTATGACGATCAGAGGGCCATCCTAGATGCGGCAGCTAGTGGCAGATTCCAGGAGAATATGGGAGAGACTAAGGGGTGGAAGATCATTTATGACTTGGCCACCCATAAAGCTGAGTATGGGAATTCCAGGGGAAATCAAAGGAGAGCTGCTGAATCCCCTTCTGTAGCTGCATTAGAAGCTCTCACGGCGAGATTTGACAAGTACGAGTTGGGAGGAGCTTCAAAAAGAGGGATCTATCATGTGAATGCTGTTTCAGACGGTCCTTTCGTCTGCAAAAGATGTGGAGCTGAGGGACATGTTTCAGACAATTGTCCTAGTCCCTTTGAGTCTTGTGCTGCCTTTCAACATTATAGGCAGACAAACACATACTATGAGCCGAATGTCCATCCAAACTTGAGGTGGAGCAGCCAAAATGTCTTGAATCCGACTCAACCTCCACAGTAGCAGCAGCAGCAGCAGAGTTATGTGCCCCCTCATAAGCAACAACAGTTCGAAAAGCCTCTGTATGTCCCACAGCAGCAGCAACAATCCCAAAGTTCTGATTTCAATTAGTTTAAGAATTTGTTGCTGAAGGAATCTCAAGCTAGAGAGGCCGGGATGAAGATGTTGGAGAGCCAAATTGCTCAATTAGCTAGCAAGAATACAACTCGAGCTCCGGGACATTTGCCGACACAGACAGACCAAAAGGAGACCCTTAATGGCATTACTTTGAGGAGTGGGTCTACCCTTGATGGGCCTGCTATGGTCGAGGACATTGCTGAAAAAGATGAGGCGGAACTGAGTCAGAAGAAAGCTGGAACGAGCAAAGGAAACAAAAAGACGATCAGCAGGTATGTAAGTCGAACGACTGACATACCCAGTCGATCGACCAGTCCGCGAGATAAAGTAGCTTCTGGTCCTGTAGAGGTCAGTCGATCGACTGACCAACCTGGTCGATCGACCGACCACGCTGCTGATGTTGCACTATTTCGTCCTCCAATGCCTGATAACTTGAGGGACCATTTGTTTCGGGGTACGACTGCCCCGAAAATATTGAGGCAAGACCCAAATGCTGATGGGTCAGTTCCGGTTCCGAAGTACGACCCTATGACGATTAATGGTTCACATTTGAGACGGTCTGAAGAAGGGTCAAGCTACAACAAGGAGAAGGTTGTGGACTTTCAGCCTAAGTCCACCGATGCCGGCATGAGAGATTTAGAGGAGAGGGCTAAGTTGCTTCTTACAGCCCCTTATCCGGAGAGATTAGTGCCGACAAAGGAACAGGTATCATTTAATAAGTTTGAAAATGTTATCCGCAGCTTAAATGTGCAAGTTCCTTTTCTCGAGTTAGTTAATCAAGTGCCTGCTTACATGAAATTCATGAAACAACTTTTGTCCAAAAAGAAGTCACTTGAAACTGTGCATAATGTCGCACTAACAGAAGAGTCATGCTCTTATTTGACCCACACTGCACCACATAAATTAGCAGACCCAGGTAGCTTCTCCGTTCCTTGTAATATTTGGTACCTTCTCAATTGAGAAGGCATTATGTGACCTAGGAGCTAGCATTAGCGTTATGCCTTTGAGTCTTGCTAGAAATCTCAAATTGACTAGGTTTGTAGTCACCGATATGACAGTATAGATGGCTGATCGTTCTGCGGTCCAGCCAATAGGAGTCTTAGAGGACATTCCTGTGCAGATAGGAAAGTTCTTTTTCCCCGTTGACTTCGTTGTACTAGATATGCCCGAGGATGCTCACATCTCTATCATATTGGGTAGACCCTTTCTGCACACTACTGGTGTAGTTATAGATGTCGGTTCAGGGACTTTCACTTTCAAGGTTGGAAAGCATTCTATTGTCTTTGCCTAAACAGCTAAGAAGAAAGCCCCCATGTGGCCAATAACTTGTAATACGGTTTCTGAAAAGAAATCTTATTTTGTGCTTCCTGATATGCCTATCTCTACACCTATTCCTGTTATAACACCTCCGCCCCAAATCGGGAGCAAAGTGGAGGACGATTCTTCTGTTTTGGATATCGTAGGAGCTAGTTTGGGGAAGGAAGAGCCGCATGTTGCTCCAGTTGTGAGGGAGCCAATCATTTCAAGAGGCGGCTTAGAATGTCTTAGCTATGGCACTGATGAGGAGCTTGAAGATGAGCCAGTCAAAGTGAGAGAGTCCGACTTGAACTTTGATGAGCCGGACGAGGTCATTGATTGGGACGATGTCGAAACTGTTGATCAGTCGAGTTCTGCGGATGTCGGAATTGAGAAGAGTGCAGCTGAGAAGATGAGCACTGTTGAGGCTGCTTCTTGTAGCCAGAAGCCAACCAAGTGGGCCATCCCGTGGCCGTTCTTGATCAACTACTAGTTGATCGAATGCTTTAAAAAACATTTATTTTATTGTTTTGTTAGACTATTTACCGTTTTTCGTGTGCGCGAAACTTCGCAATTTCAATAAGTTTGCTTAGGATTTTATACACTTTAGACTATTACTTTGGGTTTTGCGCAATTTTGGGCGCGTTATTATGTGTATTTGCAGGTTTGTAGACCTTGATAGCTCAATTTATTGAGCTAATTGAAGAAATCAGAAAGTTACAGCAGGTTTTCCAGTCGGTCGACTGCCTCCTATGGTCGATCGACTGGGCTGCGAATTTCAGAAGCTCATGTTGCTGTTCACCTTGGTCGATCGACTGGGTGATGTGGTCGATCGACCACCCAGAGCTGTTGTACCTGTTTTCGATCATTCCCCTGCTGTGTTTGGTCGATTTACGGAGACAAGGGAGTATTCCCTTCACTTTATTCTCCGCTTAATTTCTGTTTTCTTCTATTTTATCATTTCCGCACATAATTTTTCCGTCCCAATTTTGCTTTCTCGAGATTACGCGTGGTATTTGTTGTCTTTTCAGGTACCTTTGGTAGCACTGCTAGCTACTGAAACCTCCTAGCTCACGCTGGTTTGGGGAGGTTTCCTTTTGCTGCGCTTAAAGTCTTGTGAGTTTTTGAGTCCTTATTTCGTGTCATATCTATTTATTTAACGCAAAGTCCCGTTTTCCTGTTATTTCATTATATGATTTCGCACAATGAGGGCATTGTGTGATTTGGTTTGGGGAAGAAGCTCCTGTTGCTGTTCACCTTGGTCGATCAACTGGGTGATGTGGTCGATCGACCACCCAGAGCTGTTGTACCTGTTTTCGATCATTCCCCTGCTGTGTTTGGTCGATTTACGGAGACAAAGGAGTATTCCCTTCACTTTATTCTCCGCTTAATTTCTGTTTTCTTCTATTTTATCATTTCCGCACATAATTTTACCATCCCAATTTTGCTTTCTCGAGATTACGCGTGGTATTTGTTGTCTTTTCAGGTACCTTTGGTAGCACTGCTAGCTACTGAAACCTCCTAGCTCACGCTGGTTTGGGGAGGTTTCCTTTTGCTGCGCTTAAAGTCTTGTGAGTTTCCGAGTCCTTATTTCGCGTCTTATCTATTTATTTAACGCAAATTCCCGTTTTCCTGTTATTTCATTATATGATTTCCCACAATGAAGGCATTGTGTGATTTGGTTTGGCGAAGGGTTTTGTGTTGCATTCATTCTGTTTTGCATTCACGTTTAGTTTTTGTCTTGCATTGTTTATTTCATTTCCTATATATATATACAAAAAATTCAAAAAAATTGAAAAATTTCAAAAATTCAAAAAATTGCATGTTTATTTTTGCATATAGGTCGAGTCGGAACGGTAGTATTTCAATGATGACACTGCATTTGCAGCTGTTTATGCCTAAGCCTTGCTAATTGACATGTTATTAGTAGAATCATTTGCATAGTCTACGAGTTTTCGTTAAATTTCGTGCTGAGCTTGAGACTTGACTTTGATTTTTGGCAAACTACATTATTTTCTGAGATTTAGAGCCTATAACTGGTGTCATCTGTGACCGGTTTATCTAGGATGTGAGTAGTTACTCCTTATGAGACATGTTACATTAATATGCATAAATATGAACTTAATCTGCTTAATACCTGTATGCATTCGGTTTGTGGTTTGTTGACACATGTGGTAGAGGGTTCCCTTTATTCATTTTACCCATAAGCTCCACACTGCCAAAATAGCCTCTTTGTCCCGTTACTACATCCTACATTTAGCCTGCCCTTGTCAAGCTAGCAGTTTATGTTCTTGGGATTGTTACTACGTTTTTGGTGGCATATGCTCTCTTGAGATGTTGATGGGAAGATGAAAAAGGAAGGAAATAAAGAAAAAGAGAAAAGAAAAGAGAAAAGAAAGAAATGATTCAAAAAAAAAAAAAAAAAAAAAAAAAAAAAAAAAAAAAAAAAAGAAAAACGCATGTGTACTGTAGAGGGCGGTCGATCGACTGGCCTCATTGGTCGATCGACTGGAGTCCGAGAAAAAGAAGAAAAAAATCAATTCGCATATTGAAAGTCTTTATTATATGGCGATTTTTGCTCCCATGTTTCATTTGTATCTTATGGGGAGTTGATTGATTGATTATTATGAAGATGGTGAGTTTTTTGCTTGTTTTTAGCACCGGGTTATTTGTTGAATTTTGAGCAAAAAGTGGATGTTGTTATATGGCTTTGTTTAGGTACTAGCTTGATCACCTGTACCTCCACACTCCCATAATTATCTTTGCCTCTTCTTACCCATTACCTCACATATCCATATATACCTCGACATGTGTCATGGTCATTTGATTGGTTGGAATGCATATGTACGGTTGTAGAGATTATTTTCGTATTAGATTGCAGACATGTTCTTATAGGTCGTAGTTAGGTGAGCGTCACTACAAAATGAATTCTTTTTATCTCTTACATATATTCACCTGTTTTTATTGAGTGATTCGAGCGACCCGTGAGAGTCCAATTTGATAAGTCTCTACAGTTGACAGCTCAGCAGTTTTTGACGGCTTCATAACTCGTTTGCATGATTCGCATTACTAGTTGATCGTTGATTATTGCATTAAATTGGTTTAGGCTTGACGGTTTGCATTTCGCTCTGAGATTGAACTCGTTCCACTAGGTTTTAGGATCGAGTCTAGTTCTTGCTTGGGGACAAGCAAGGGTTTGGTTTGGGGAAGTTTGATGCGTGTCATTTATATGATGTTTTACACCTCATTTTACACGCATTTCAGAGCTCATTTGTGTAGTTTTATGCTACTATTTGCCCCATTTCGTCTACTTTCGTATTTCTATGTAATATTGCAGATTTATGCGAAAATGAGCGGAAATCAAGCTATATCCGTCCCCGAGTACCTTGCATTGCATTCGACGTGAAGTATTTACTCAAGGAACGAGCTTGGTGCGCATTTCGAGGCCCGAAAGACAAATCCACGAGAAGTTAGAAGTCAAGTATCACCTACTTCAGTCGATCGACCACTGCCCTTAGTCGATCGACTAACCCACGAGTTCCAGTAGCTACTGTTCAGCGAAGAGCATTCGATCGACTGCCTTGCATGGTCGATCGACCAAGCCGCTATTCTGACGCAAACAAAAAGATCGAGAATAAGGAAGCCCATAGTCTATTAGGTTTTGAGAATAAGGTTACGTGATATTTCTATATAACGTAACCTGACATTAAGCTTTAATCATTCAGTTTTATTCAGTCTTTAGTTCAAGTTTTCGAATATAAAATTAGGGATCTTTAGTTATAAAAATTTCCGTCAATAAAAGTTAGATTCGGTTTTGGATCCTTTCTCGGCAATTTCATTCGGTATTCTCTCGCTCTTATTTCAGTTTTATTGCTTATATTTCGTTCATAGTATAGATTTGCTAGTTAGTTTCCCGAAGCCAATTATCGTTTATTGTTATTTGTTTTTTAATTAATTTAAGCATGAATTCAGTAGTTTATTTCGTTTATATTGTTGTTGTTTTCATCAATATTATGAGTAGCTAAATTCATCGTGCTAGGATGTAGGGGATCTGTAGGATAGGCGGCAGTAGAATAGTGATCTGAATCGCATGCCGGTCGATCGACTGGGTTCCCTGGTCGATCGACTGGCCACGTGAGGTTTTGCTCCGTTTTAATTGATTTAAATTCTATATTTGACGAATCGAGTGCACGCGACTAGTTAAATGCTTAGTATATGACCGATCCATTAGATCGAAAGATAGGGACGGTTGTTAGACCACCAATGAAAATGACTAAACTATGCTGAGATCGAAAGAAAGGTAAAGTTTAGGTTTTTAGTCACTTTTCAGGACGAGAGTCACTACTAGTGATATTAGGGACCCGTAGCGAGATTGAAAGATGCTACTTGTTGAGAGTGGACCGAGAGGACCTCTTGTTTTCCCGCCTCATGTGTTCATTTCAGACCTACTTAGTATGCTGCTGCCGAAGCAACAGTGAACAGACCATCTTAGTGCCCCTTTTATATTTGATTTTATACATTTCTTTAGTTTATTGCTCATTAGTTATAGATCAATTCAAAATAACCCCCACATAATCGTTACCTTAGACTGAAATTAGACAACTAATAATTACATCTGCCTCTCTGTGGTTCGACCCTGCTACCACTATCTATAGTTGTAGTTAAGAATTATAAATTATCTTTGGTGCACACAACGACGGGCATCACCTCTTCCAAGAGCCGCAGTGGTTGTTGCGCCTCTTCCCCAGCTTTTTTCTGCGTATTTTAAGATCTTTTCGAGATTTACTTCCAAAGTTTTACCGAAACCCTAATTCCTCCGTGTGATTATTATAAATAGAGACCTTCGGTTCTCATATTTCTCACGCGAGTGTCCGCCCTTCTTTTCTCCCTTTGCATTCTAAGACCATGCTCTTTCCTTTTTGTGACACCCCGCGATAACGCGGAAAAATATAACTACTAAATTAAAGCGAAAATTAGGAAATTTTTGAAACTTTTAAAATTTAAAGCGCGGGTTCATTAAAAACCAAAACATAAATAAAGAATGCGGAAATAAAGTTTAAATTATACAAACGTGATAGTAAAAGGTGAGGAAAAATATATCCCTCGAATGAACATATAGTAAAAGGTGAGTCTAAACAATCCTAATAAACCAACTACTAGGCCAAAGTGCTCGCTAGCTCACACATGTCTTCACCCCATGAATGCACCAACTAATACCTGTCATTCATGTAAACATGAACGCCACAGTCAGTGGGGAGTAACTCAAGGTTCTCCCAGCCACAAATTGTCGAAAAGAACATAACAAAGAACTAAAACAGGTAAATCAAGTAAGATACTTATAAAGGATGTGAATATCAAGTTTATATGTAAACAATGCAATCATATGAGATGGAACAAGATAGATAACATCAGCATAATAAAGATTCGACTAATCATGTGAGACAACTAAATAATATGAAAGACAACAATACGGTCATTCATGCAAAAAGCACGCATTTCAAGGAATTACAACATAGATATGAGATTAGAATCCGAATCATGTGAGACAGTTAAGTAAGGGATCAACCAATGCAAAATACAAGAATAGAAACCGTAGCCATTACTTGGGAAAACCATTTAGCAACCATTTCACGGGACGTGGCTACTAATGTCATATTCATAATTATGGCTTGCATCTCACCATAAGAACGGACGGGAACATCAATCCCGACGATCATATCGCAACTAGAGGGCTTATAGCTCACCCCTAGTATCCAATAGGACCAAGACAAACAACACAAGGCATAACTCTTACCTTGAAAGACAAATACCGATATCTATAACCAAGCAAGACCTTTACTACTCATATATAAATATATAATTCCCCTGATAGGACGACAATGGTACTCCCAAGACTCACCCTAGTCTAAATCGCCGAGACTCTCGGGCGGAAACGATCCCCGATTCGACATGCGGCAGAACAGTCCGCATCTAAGACTCGATCGACAGAACGGAAGTCGAGAACCCACAATCGGCAGAACAGTCCGAAAGAGGCGGAAAATATGAGCTAAACCCGCAATCGGCAGAACAGTCCGAAAGAGGCGTAAAGATAAGTCAAGCAATACGGTATAGCATAAAGGCATTATCACCAGAACACGATATAGGCTAGCCCACAATCGGCATAACAGTCCGAAAGGGGCGGGTAAACATAAATCAACCAACTCTCGGCAGAACGGCACGAGAGCGGCGGAAACCATTACTTGGCAGAACGGCACAAGTAAGGTGTAAATGTAAACCAAGCATATATGATAATAAAATGACATTTCTACAAGAATATGACTCTTACAAGTAATTATTATAATCGTCTTTTCATACTTGTAAGATATGAAGTAAACATTTCATTTTACAATTATGCATGCCGGTTAAGTAAAATATAACAAGTAGTAGTGAATAATTTACGTCATGTGAAAATTTACGGAAGGCACACAAAACCACTACATGTGACAAGGTGAGCCCAAACATACAAGAGTAGTGAGCCCAAATAACGTAAGGATTTGAGTCCAAATTAGATAATGATTTGTCCAAAATTTATAAGGAGTTGAGTCCAAAACTGATAAGAGTTTGAGCCCAACATTTATAAGTTTGTGAGCCCACACCAACGTTTACACAAAACGGGAAAACAAAACCGTGGAAGGAGTAAGGGGAGGGTACGGCTCAGCACAGCAAAACCGCCCTTCACCTTTCCTGCACAAACAGAGTCCCCAAAACAGGGGCAAGGCTGTCCAGAACATAGTAATAAACAGGCTTTGACAGACCGAAACCCGAGTTTTCAATCGAATAATAACAAGTGTACTTGTGACGATGTCAACCGTGGAGAAACAAGCAGGAGGTGAGCATTCCAACAGTGCGTGTTTCAGGTAAAAAAAAAAGAAAAATGAACCCATACAGGGACGGCATAAGCATGAAGGCGCAGTTAAGAAACAGGTCCGAGGGACAAAATTATCCGTCCCAAAACGGAGGTAAAACGCAAACTTTCGCAGCATAAAACCAATTCCTATCAGTCCGTTTCAGACCCAACTCAAGACTGACATTGAAGGCAAAATTAGGACGCGAATTAGTACGACTAAAATGGGAATAGTGCTATTCGTTCCTGCCATAACCAGACCAGAAAAACAAACAGCATGGGGAAAGCATATATACTCGACAAGGAAACCAGTAAAACGCTACACACTATACTCCTAACCGGCTATACATGAAACCATGCCATGAAAGTAAACAATTGACTATGTAAACTAACCATACTCATTACAAAATCGACCCCATATATGAGGAACATAGTAAAAAATCAAACTTTATGATAAACAAGGAAAAGACGAGTAAGAAAGGGCGGGTTTCCCGACATTTTGTCGAGTAACCTATCACCGTTACCTTTTTGCTCTCCTAAACGTCCAAGAAATCGCCCTACGATGATCTTAAACCCAAAAATGGCACAGAAAAGCTCTAAAACCGGATCCTTTGAAAGACGACCGAAATGCAACAGACGAAAGTTTTGGTCTTTTTTACATAGAAAGAAGGAGAATGAGGAGGGGAAGCTAATGGTATAAAAATGGTGAAGTTTGGCTGAGAAATGAGGGAGAAAATGAAGGTTGAAAGAGGACGGAAATGGTGTGTACGGAGCTCTGTTTGTTGTTGCAGGGAATTATTGTTGTTGTTGCTGGTAGAACGAAAAAGAAAGGAAATGAGCAGGGAGGTGGGGCGTATTATTATGACAACAAATGACCACACACATATATAATAATATTAATATATATAATAATATATATAATAGTAATAATAATATATAATATTAATAGAAGAGATATTTAAGGGTAGAGTGTGTAAGAGGTAGGTGAGCGTGTTGTCGATTTTTGATTGGTCCGTGTTTAGATAAGATTCCCTATTGAAATGTGACGGTCTAACGTTAGACGGAATCTAAGACGCGAATTATTATTATCCGACCAAAAATACGTATACATATATTATTACATAAATCAGGCCTTAAAGATATAATTCAATCGTACGTATTTTTATATAAACGAACTTTTATATAATACGTTTATAAAAATCGTGTTTGACATAAAATTAATTAAATTGAATAATTCAAATTCAAAAATACATAATAAAGTGGTTAAACGGTTTAATAAATTTTAAACGTAAAAATGGAAAATTCGGGGGTGTTACAATCACCCCACCTTTTAAAAAGTTTCGTCCTCGAAACTTGAAACTAGAAATGAAAGGTTATAAAAATAAAACTGGAATTTTGGAATCGGTAACCAAAACATTTTAAAGGTTACTTATCGTAAGAATCAAAATTCTTTCAAAAGTTTCAAATAAAATTTTTCGACAGAACCCGATCGAAAATTAAATTATTTGCATAAATCAAAAATCAAAATAGTTTCAAAAACATTAATGAAGAGCTTTCAAAAGTATAAGTCTCATTCATGGAACGAAATTGCTCTTGTCGTGCACACAAGAACGCTAAATTTCCAAGTCAAAGATAGATTTAAAACAAAAATCATTCACCGACAAGCGTAGAACAAGTTATCAAACGTCTCCAATAACGAGTTCTAACATCCGATCAACGTTAAAATCAAAAGAAAAAGATAATCTACTCAAATTTTCTTTTGCAAAAGCTAAAATAGAGATAAAGGTTTCACTTTTAAGCTAAAAAGGGGATCAAATTCCCGAATATATAACATTATACTTTGACAAAGAGATCATAAATAGATTAAAGCTAAAAGAAATTGGATAAAATTTAAAGAAATCTCGGGTTTAGCAATTAAAATCATGATAAATAAGTTTATATTCAACGAACAAGTAGGAAGCTAAATCAAATTTTCATTTTCAAATCTTTAAGATAGGTAAGGTTTTGCAAAAATAACATAAACGTTTAACACCGAATCAAAACTGGTAACTTGAAAGTTTAGAAATTGTACAAAAAGGAAGGTAACTTAGATGGCATAAAAACAAAGTACGTTAAGTGAGTTCAAATTTAACTAATCAAAAAGAGCTATGATGAACTTCCTAGGGGTAAGACTAAAGTGAGGTCAACAAGGAGGTCAAAGATAGAGATTCACAGATTACGAGTACCAAACTTAAAGGAGAAGCATGATGAAGCGAGAAAGAGAGGTACGGACGGTAACACTTATGGTCAAAGAAGAAGGGAATTAGACAAGAAGGAAACGCCAAGTACTCGAATCCCAAATAACAACATCAGCCTAAACGGTTCCGAAAACTTCCCAACAACCAAAACTTATGACCAAAACACTCCCAAGGATTTCCTCAAATTACTTATGTTACTTCATCTTAAGCCATTCCTGGAAACAAGGTACTCCACCATAAGTGTAATCTCATCACTCTAAATCCTCAAACATCCACAAACAGCTTCCACAAGATCAAGCCCAAGGTTTCCAACAAAGTTATACTCATATCCAACTAGTGTCAACCCAAAGTCTGAAACATCATTAGGATCTCAAGTCCTTCAATCCTTTTACTTAATACGGATTCCCAAAAGCAAAACTACACTCATCTACCACATCATCCCATCATCTCAAGTATTCAATACAACCTCAAAGTTAATAAAACTATAGGGTTAGCAAGTGCTTCTCAATACTAAGTCTCTCAACTCAAGAACTCTCAAGGGCTAACTAATATCAAACCACATCACCAATCCATTATGGTAATCAACATCCCAAAGGTATATCCCTTCAAATCCGATACATAGAACTTTACTTACCCTCAAGTTCTCAAGAAAAAAGGTCATAGTTGTAACAACACTTTACCACTTCATATTTCCTCATTCTAACACCATAAATTGAAACTATGTCCTTTAACTTAACAAATGACGTCAACCATACCATTATCCTTTCTAGTTACCAAAACAAGCGCTAAGACTTCCCAACAATGTACCTTAGTCTCACTCTCATACCATACCTCAAGTAGTAATCAAGATCACTCACTTAGACCAACTAATAATCCCACAATTAGCATTTATCACATGGTAAAAAATACATCAAACCCTCATATCCAAAGCAACTACGAAAGCCAATCACAAACTCGACTTACTTAGTCAATCCTACATCCTCAAATCCATCATTCAATCGCATCCATTTTAAGTCAGGCACTAAGCACTAGTATCCCAAGACACGTCTCACTACACTTCTTTAGCCTTTCAAATCCCAAACATAAACAACAAAGCCAAGTTCTATAACCTTAGTAACAAATGCAACTCACACTTGACACACAGAATCCATCACTCAAATATACTCACTTTATCAAGGATCTAGGTATAAGAATCACTAAGTATGTCTAATCACCCTACCTAAGTCTTTCTAACATCAGAACCTCTCAAAACCAGGGTTAAGGCTCAAACACAAACAAACTCCACAAAAGTCAAACTTTTCCAATCAAGGTCAACATTCCTCAAAGAAAGAGTACAATCAAAAAGGCGTTAAGGAAGGATAAGAGAAGAACAAAGAACAAGTTAGAAGTACAAGAGTAGCTTTCAAAGTAAAATAGACGAGAGTTTAGAAGAAGGGTAAGCACAAGAGATAAGGAATAAGGCAAAGTACACAAAGAATGAGAAACATCTTCAAGGGAGTAGAAGCATTCTTCAAAGGTTGAACAAATCTTCAATTCTCAGCAATAGGCACCAATTCTTGATCACCACATTTGTAAGTTCACGGTCATGATCCAAGGGCACAACAGATATTAAATATTGCAAGGAATTACAACATAGATATGAGATTAGAGTCCGAATCATGTGAGACAGTTAAGTAAGGGATCAACCAATGCAAAATACAAGAATAGAAACCGTAGCCATTACTTGGGAAACCATTTAGCAACCATTGCACGAGAAGTGGCTACTAATGTCACATTCATACTTATGGCTTGCATCTCACCATAAGAACAGATGAGAACATCAATCCCGACGATCATATCACAAATACAGGGCTTATAGCTCACCCCTAGTATCCGATAGGACCAAGACAAACAACACAAGGCATAACTCTTCCCTTGAAAGACAAATACCGATATCTATAACCAAGCAAGACCATTACTACTCATATATAAATATATAATTCCCCTGGTAGGACGACAATGGTACTCCCAAGACTCAGTCCTAGTCTAAATCGCCAGACTCTCGGGAAGAACGGTCCCCGATTCGACATGCGGCAGAACAGTCCGCATCCAAGACTCGATCGACAGAATGGAAGTCGAGAACCCACAATCGGCAGAACAGTCCGAAAGAGGCGGACAATATGAGCTAAACTCACAATCGGCAGAACCGTCTGAAAGAGGCGTAAAGATAAGTCAAGCAATACGGTATAGCATAAAGGCATTATCACCAGAACACGATATGGGCTAGCCCACAATCGGCAAAACAGTCCGAAAGGGGCGGGTAAACATAAATCAACTAACTCCCGGCAGAACGGCACGAGAGCGGCGTAAACCAATACTTGGTAGAACGGCACAAGTATGGCGTAAATGTAAACCAAGAATATATGATAATATCATGACATTTCTACAAGAATACGACTCTTACAAGTAATTATTATAATCGTCTTTTCATACTTGTAAGATATGAAGTAAACATTTCATTTTACAATTACGCATGCCAGTTAAGTAATATATAACAAATAGTAGTGAATAATTTACGTCATGTAAAAATTTACGGAAGGCACACAAAACCACTACATGTGACAAGGTGAGCCCAAACATACAAGAGTAGTGAGCCCAAATAACGTAAGGATTTGAGTCCAAATTAGATAATGATTTGTCCAAAATTTATAAGGAGTTGAGTCCAAAATTGATAAGAGTTTGAGCCCAACATTTATAAGTTTGTGAGCCCACACCAACGTTTACACAAAACGGGAAAACAAAACCATGGAAGGAGTAAGAGGAGGGTACGGCTCAGCACAGCAAAACCGCCCTTCACCTTTCCTGCACAAACAGAGTCCCCAAAACAGGGGCAAGGCTGTCCAGAACATAGTAATAAACAGGCTTTGACAGACCGAAACCCGAGTTTTCAAGCGAATAATAACAAGTGTACTTGTGACGATGTCAACCGTGGAGAAACAAGCAGGAGGTGAGCAGTCCAACAGTGCGTGTTTCAGGTAAAAAAAAAAATGAAAAATGAACCCATACAGGGACGACATAAGCATGAAGGCGCAGATAAGAAACAGGTCCGAGGGACAGAATTATCCATCCCAAAACGGAGGTAATACGCCAACTTTTGCAGCATAAAACCAATTCCTATCAGTCCGTTTCAGACCCAACTCAAGACTGACATTGGAGGCAATATTAGGACGGGAATTAGTACGACTAAAATGGGAATAGCGCTATTCGTTCATGCCATAACCAGACCAGAAAAACAAACAGCAAGGGGAAAGCATATATACTCGACAAGAAAACCAGTAAACGCTACACACTATACTCCTAACCGGCTATACATGAAACCATGCCATGAAAGTAAACAATTGACTATGTAAACTAACCATACGCATTACAAAATCGACCCCATATATGAGGAACATAGTAAAGAATCAAACTTTATGATAAACAAGGAAAAGCCGAGTAAAAAAGGGCGAGTTTTCCGACATTTTGTCGAGTAACCTATCACCGTTACCTTTTTGCTCTCCTAAACGTCCAAGAAATCGCCCTACAATGATCTTAAACCCAAAAATGGCACAGAAAAGCTCTAAAATCGGATCCTTTGAAAGACGACTGAAATGCAACAGACGAAAGTTTGGCTCTTTTTTACATAGAAAGAAGGAGAATGAGGAGGGGAAGCTAATGGTATAAAAATGGTGAAGTTTGGTTGAGAAATGAGGGAGAAAATGGAGGTTGAAAGAGGACGGAAATGGTGTGTACGGAGCTCTGTTTGTTGTTGCAGGGAATTATTGTTGTTGTTGCTGGTAGAACGAAAAAGAAAGGAAATGAGCAGGGAGGTGGGGCGTATTATTATGACAACAAATGACCACACACATATATAATACTATTAATATATATAATAATATATAAAATAGTAATAATAATATATAATATTAATAGAAGAGATATTTAAGGGTAGAGTGTGTAAGAGGTAGGTGAGCGTGTTGTCGATTTTTTATTGGTCCGTGTTTAGATAAGATTCCCTATTAAAATGTGATTGTCTAACGTTAGACGGAATCTAAGACGCGAATTATTATTATTACAGTCATTATTATTATCCGACCAAAAATACGTATACATATATTATTATATAAATCATGCCTTAAAGATATAATTCAATCGTACGTATTTTTATATAAACGAACTTTTATATAATACGTTTATAAAAATCGTGTTTGACATAAAATTAATTAAATTGAATAATTCAAATTCAAAAATATATAATAAAGTGGTTAAACGGTTTAATAAATTTTAAACGTCAAAATGGGAAATACGTGTGTTTTACACTTTTGGCGTCTACGTGCTTGAACTTTCGACCACGTAAGCTCGGATCCTTCTGAGTACCAGCCTCATTTTGCATGACCGACCAATTTGGCCAACTCCACCTCAATCAACTTAATCAAATTTGTTTAGTTTCCTCTTAGAGGGCACTTTCGTCGTACATTCGAGTCGAGCATCACTAAACGTTAACTTAGTTAATCTCGTTTCATCAAACATGTAAGTCTGAGGGTGTAAATTCCATCATTTATTTATTTATTTATTTATTTATTTTTAATCATTATTGTAAGGTTTACGTCGAAAATATATTCAAAACCGATTTACAAAACCTTTATTCAAACCCTTTTTACGGATTAACGGGAGACAGACGTCGAGAAAGAACGCAGCAACTGCTGCGCCTCTTTGAAGGGGTGCAGTACCTACTGCGCCTCTTCTTGAGGCTGCCGCAGTTCCTGCTTTCCTTCTTCTTTCTTCGTCTTCTGTTTATTTCATTTGTTTGTTTTTGTTTCGTCTTTGCTTGTTCTTATTTCATTCGTATGATAATCTTAGCATATAATCTTATTAGTAATTTATCACCTTTTTATTCCCGACTTAAATCCCAAGTAATTAATATTTGCGGGTTTTCATCATTAAAATCAATCCGGGTTTTAGGGATTCGATTCATCAATATCAGGTCTCTGAAATTCTTCTTTTGTATATTTTCGTCTGTTCATCGTCATCATCATCATCAATAGTTTAGCATTAATAACCTTATTAATTTGTTTTGATAAGTTTAATTTATAATTAGCCTCATAATTAATATTGTAATTAATTTGTTCTAATTAGTTTTGTCTCATGTTTTTATTGTTTTAATGACCAATTTGCATGTAAGTAATCCGTTAAACCACTTCTATCCGAGTCAAATATTATTAATCGAGCATTAAATTACCAATGAATATTAACGATATGCAATTCCGACTTCACAGCCAAAAATCACCTCAAGAACAGACGCAGTGAGCACTGCGCCTCTTCCAAAGGACGCAGCTCTGCTGCGCCTGTTCCGGGTTGAGTTCTACCTCTGAACTTCCGTTGTTGCTCCGACCTAGCTTATTAGTTTACGTATTAATCAACTATTATTCGTATTATCACTACTAATCTGTTTATTTTCTAACCTAATTTATTTTCCTTTTCTTTTCTTAAATTATCCGTTTTAAGTGTATTTTCGACGTAAATCAATCAAACCAATGTAATTATTGTAATTTTCAATTATTGTATTTTCTCGTATTCTTTATTATCGTTTGTTTGTATACTTTCACATGTAATCCACCTTAAATTCCTACTTCGACCCAATTGTATTCCAAATTACATGTTCACCGACTTAGTTAATTCTCACATGTTAGGATTAAAACATTGTTTGTTGCATTGCATGCATATAATCGCCGACATATCGAGTATAGATGACTTCCCTAATCATTAGTATAAGCCGCTATCGAGGCGGGCGGGATTGGGTGTTCGATCAAAAGAGCTTTATAATACGTACCCTCACCCCTTACTCCAGATCTCTGTGAACATCCGTGTTCATTGGCATCCACGAGAGTCATTCTAGACATAGAATGCTGTGGACAGCGGGGGACCACGGGGGCGCTTGGGAAACAAGCGTTTGCATTTTGTATGGAGTCGCCACCAATTTTTATGGGAAATTGGAACCGTTCGAATACCTCGTGTCATGTTAAGACACAAAGTAGAGACATGAACACTAAGCAATCGTTACCCTTAGCATTCTATGTCTAGAATGACTCTCGTGGATGCCAATGAACACGGGTGTTCACAGATATCTGGAGTAAGGGGTGAGGGTACGTATTAGGAAGCTCTTTTGATCGAACACCTAATCCCGCCCGCCTCGATAGCGGCCTCTACTAATGATTAGGGAAGTTATTCGTACTCGATATATCGTCGGCTATATGCATGCAATGCAACATCCAAGTTTTGATCCTAGCATGTGAGAATTAATACTAAGTCGGTTGACAATTAGTTTAACATGCAATTAGGTCGAAGTAGGATTTAATGCTCTTTTACATGTGAGAACATACAAGCAATAAAAGAAATACAATAATTATAAATTACAATAATGAAAATTACATTAATTACAATGGAATAGGCGATTTATGTCGAAAATACCTTTAAAACGGATAATTTGAGAAAAAGGAATAAAGGAATGAAATAAATAAACGAACAGGAATTAGCGTGATATTACGGATAATAGTTAGTGAATACGTAAACTAATTAAACTACGTCAAGGCAGAAACGGAGTTCAGGGACAGAACTCAACCAGGAACAGGCGCAGCAGAACTGCGTCTTTTGGAATAGGCGCAGCAGACGCTGCGTCTGTTCCTTGGCTCAGTTCTGGTTGTGAAGCCGTATTTGCAAGCCGTTAATGTTAATTGGTGAAATTAATGATCGATTGATGATATTTACTCGGATGAAAGTGATTAGCATGTTATTTAACACATGAATGGGTCATGAAAACAGTAAAATATGAATAGACGGAATTAAATGAATTAACATAAGATGATTAATTACAGGAGTGAAAAATATATTAACAAACCAAACAAATTAAATCAATTAATTAAGTTAAACACGATGGATTAGTGACGAATACGTGGTAGATATGACAAATAACAGATGAAAACTATATCAGAGACGAATTCCAGAAACCCAATATTGACGAATTGAATCTCTATAACCCGGAATTGAATTTAATGACGAAAACCCGCAAATATTGGATTATAAGGGATTTAAGTCGGAATTGTGATGATTAAAACATATTAATGATGATGACTATAAATATACATGTGAATTATATGCTATCATGACGAAGAATTAACAAACAAACGAAACAAATAAAAGAATTTGACGAATGACAGAGGACGAACGAAGAAGAAAGGAAGCAGGAACTGCGGCAGCCTCACGAAGAGGCGCAGCAGAATCGCACTCTTCAAGAGGCGCAGCGATTCTTTGCATCCTTTCTCGACGGTTATCTACTGGAAATCCGTAAAAAGAGGTTTTAAAGCATGGATTAGAAATCGGTTTTAATGGTATTTTCGACATAAACCTTACAATCGATGATACAAAAAGTAAATACAATAAATAAATAAGGATTATACACCCTCAGACTTACATGTTTGACGAAACGAGAAGGACTAAGATATCGATTAGTGATGCTCGACGCGAATGTAAAGAAAGTGCCCTCGTAAAAGGAAAACGATTAAGTTAATTAAGTTGATTGATTGTGGAGTTGGTCAAATTGGTCGGTCATGCAAACGGGGAGGCTGGTACTCAGAAGGATCCGAGCTTACGTGGTCGAAAGTTCAAGCACGTAGAAGCCAAAAAGTAAGAACAAAGTCTAGAATGCAAAGGGAGAAGAGAAGGGCGGACACTCGCGTGAGAAATATGAGGAACGAAGGCTCCTATTTATACTAATCACGCGACGGAATTATGGTAAGACTAGGATACGGAAGGAAAGATCCGGAAACAACCGACTTAGGTTAAACACGGAAACTTGGACAAAAAGAAAACCCTGGGAAAAGGCGCAAAGCAAAGTGCGTCCCTTGGAAGAGGCGCAAAGACTTGCGCGTCCTTTCCCGGTAGGTTCCTCTGCGCGTAGAAAACGCGTTTGACAGCCTGTCGTATTTTAGGCATAACTTTTTCTACAAGACTCGGATTAAGGTGATTTCGGTGGCGTTGGAAAGCTAAAATAAAGATCTACAACTTTCTGTGAAATAGGCCCGACCCAAAAAAGTCGTTATAACCTCGTAAAATGGGCCTAAAGTTTGGGTTGTCATTTTAGCTAAATGAAATGCACATTTTGTAATGTAAACTTTAAGTTTAGCCTAATGAAGTGACATGAGACTCAAAATGAGATATAATCTCAACATTTTATGACATCCTAACCTTAGGTAGACAAGCCCATTGCTTTGACTCGGGATTTGACGGTTTATAGAAAATGAAGACGGTTTTTGACCCGGACTCCAAATGTACTCTAATTACTGCCAAAACGACCGTAATGACACCTAGACGATAACCATGAGGTAGACACTAATATTTGAGCAATCACTTGACGATAAACTTACGAACTGTCACAAATCGTTCCGCGTGCCAAACATGCGGCCCAATCATCACCGGGTGGTTTGCGAGAGGTGCAGAAGTGAGGTGTTACAAATGCTAAGGGTAACGAGTTCTTGGTGTTCATGTAACTAGTTTGTGTCTTGACATGACACGAAGTATTCGAACGGTTTCCAATTTTCCCCAATAAATTGGTGGCGACTCCACAAATGCAATCGCTTATTTTTCCAAACGAACTTGTGGCCCCGCGTCCACACTATTCTTTTGTAGATACATCCATTATTTTCTTTAGTGTGCTTAATGCTTAGATGTATCGCCATTTTGGCAAGCCCCACCTTGCCTTGCATGAAGGCACCTTACCTAATGAATGTCTTGTTGTGAGTTGAAGGGGCGGTGTGAGACTCGCTAATTGTCTCACATCGGTTATATTATTAGGATAGTTTAAATAAGGGGCTAGTTCTAGTCACCTCTTTACTCGGGACGAGTAAAGGTTCGGTTTGCGAATGTTTGATCTGACTCTTAATTGCGCACATTTAGTCCCCTAATTGAACCCATTTTTCATACTAATATAGCATTTCATGGCCATGTTACCCGTCAATCCCTTCCTATTTTGCTTTCCTAGTGCATTGTATATGTCTTGTAGGAAAGAAGATAATGAGGCGGAATTCCCGTCTCTCGTGCATATTTGGAAGCTTGTTAACGATCTTAGATGGACTAGTATGAAGAGGAGGCAAGAACGATGACCACTGAAGCAATAATAAAGAGTATACGTAGATCATAGGTTTCCAAAGCAAGAGGTGGAAAACTGCATCAAGATCCGTGCATCCCGAGTGCGATTCGAGCGGATTGCTATGTCCTGATCCGAGCGGCCCGCGCATGAGATGAGCGAATCATTGCCCCTTAATCCGAGCGTCTCCACTTTTGATCCGAGCGGATTCCCAGGCAGACTGGACGTGCTTCAATTCGATCCGAGCGGATCGTGGTGAGAGTAGCAACGTGATCTCCCCATCTCCCTCGGGACTTGCAATTCCCTATTTAAGACTTAGCATTGTTATTTACTAATCTATCCTTGCTTAACCTAATGATGTGCTACTATATATACTCCATTTGTAATAATAAAAAAAGGTGGTCCATATAATAGAAAATCCTCTCAGAATAGATTAGGAGTAGATTAGAATAGATAAATCTCAGCCATTCCAACTTAATCTTCACTTAATTATTGATCAATTTTATTATTATTGGGTAATTGAAGATTATTCGGTTATTATTAGAGAATTGACAACTCTTCATCAATCAATCAAGTTCTCTTCTATTATTCTTTCCTTTCCATTTATTCATCTTAAGGTTGGTATAATCTCTTTACTCCTTACTCTTTATTGTTTATTTCCTTATTTTCTTATCATGTTTATACTTGTTGTGATGATTGACACCATTAATGACATGTTTTCCATGATAATGAGTGAGTAGTTCTTTAGTTAGGATTAATGGGGAACTAAGGGAAACCAACATGAGGATTGATCTATGCTTAATCTAATATGTCTCCATAATTAATTTGCTTTCTTGTTGTGATTTCAACTTATGCACATGTTATGTTTGATAAAATGCGAGCCTATGAATCCTTACATTTTCTACCCATCGCCTATCTTTTCAATGGGGCTTGTAAGCTTATACACCAACTCGAGTCTCATTAGACCATGCATATAGTTGAATAGGAAGGACTAAGTTGACTTGTAGGTGTTGTACAATCTAATTGATTCAGCTTCGGGACCCAACCCTTCTTAGAGATTGTAAGCTTATACACCAACTCGATCCCATCACAACAATAAGCGCTTACATCTAATTGAGAACATGTTTGTATGATCAACTCCCATGAATCCCCTATGATCCCATGACATCCTAGTATCCTTTATTATTTGTCTACACCTTTACTTACTTGTTTTACTTTATTTAGAACACGACTACAAACCCAAATCAAATTGTGACACTAGCATAAATTGAGATAGATAGACTTAGAACCCAAAGCACACCGTCCCGTGGATCGACCTCGACTTAACCACTAACTAGTTATTTGTTGAGAATATGAATGTGTTTGATTGAGAGCCCCAACGACACTCTTCATCAATATGAGGATGTAGAAGTGTCAAGATGTAAGAGCAAGGTGACATAGGCTTTCTTTCAGCGGGCCAAGGGCCATTTTTATTTCGTGTCGTATGAGTGGCACGTAGGTGTGTACGCGAGGCGCGTTTCCTATCCTGTACTAAGGGTAATATCGTTTCAGTTGGTCGAGGTTGGTTGGGTTAGCAAATTCATTCCCATCTAGGTCTGTAATCCTAACCGCACCCCCCGAGAGTATGGACTTGACTAGGAAAGGTCCGGCCCAGTTGGGTTTAAACTTTCCATGTGGATTGACAAGTAGGAGAGCTATGACTGAATTGAGCACCAAGTCTCCTTCTTTGATGTTCCTAAGCTTAACCCGTTTATTGAAGTCTCGTTTGATATGTGCCTGATATGTCTGCACATTATGTAAATTGACTTTCGAGTGAAATGCGTAAAGATGGGATTTCTAGTTTAATTGGTTGTACAGCTTCCATGCCATAAGTTAGAAATAAAGGAGTGGCCCCAGTGGGTGTCCTAACTGATGTGCGATAACCCCATAGCGCGAAAGGTATTTTGCTAGGCCAATCTCAATAATTATCGATCATTTTCTTGAGGATCATGACGATATTCTTGTTAGCCGCCTCTACCGCGCCATTAGTTTGAGGTCTATAAGGCGAGGAATGGTGATGCTTGATTTTGTATTTGGCTAGCAATTGTGCAGCTTCGGCTTGGAAATGTGACCCATTGTCACTGATGATCTCATGTGGGCAGACATATCGACATATGATATTGGTTTGTATGAACTTTGCCACATGTTTAGCCTTAAGGGCAGTATAGGATGCTGCTTCGACCCATTTAGTAAAATAGTCGATAGCTACCAAAATGAAACAATGACCTCCTGTTCCAGGTGGAGTGATCTTCCCGATGATGTCGATTCCTCAAGCAGAAAACGACCAAGGAAAGGTCATGGTGTAAAGCAGTGAGGGAGGGACGTGTTGCACATTCCTGAAGATTTGGCAATTATGGCAATGTCTGACGTATTTAATACAATCTGACTCCATTATGGTCCAGTAATATCCTAGATGCGTGATTTTCTTTGCCATCATGGGTCCACTCAGGTGAGGACCGCATTCTCCATCGTGAACTTCTTCCATCACTTTTTGTGCCTGTGATTGATCAAGGCAACGCAAAACTACACCAAGAGGTGTTCTTTTGTATAATTCTCCTTGCATGAGGAGGTTTTGAGAGGCAAGTAGGTGTATGGCATATTGTCCCTCTTATCCATACCTGGTGGATATGTACCATTGAGTTTGAAGTTTAGAATGGCTTGAAACCAAGGTTCCTCTGGGCTTCCTTCTTCACCTGTAATTTGGCGTACATAGGCTGGTTCTGACCGTCGTTCGATGCATAAAGGCATTTCTACCATGTTGTCTGGCATATTAATCAAAGATGCAAGTTTCGCAAGAGCGTCTGCAAATTGATTCTCTTCACGAGGTAGGTGTAGATAAGTGACCTGATCAAAGAATTGGGCAACTTGATCTATCCTAGCTTGATAGGGTGCTAGACTTTCACTTCAAATTTTCCAAGATCCCGTAATTTAGTTGATGATCACGGAGGAGTCTCCGTAAACTCAAAGATTCTCGATGCCTAAACTTACTGCTGCTTGTAGACCAATGAGGCAAGCTTCATATTCTGCTGCGTTATCTGTCACCTCGAAGTCGAGTTTGACAGAAAGTGGTGTATGCTCGCCTTCAGCAGAAATGAGCAATACTCCTATTCCAAATCCTCTTAAATTTGATGTTCCATCAAAATAAAGATACCAGGAGTCTACACAGGTTTGTAGTATGTCCTAGTCTGGAAACGACCACATAGTTATTGCTTGGGTGTCATTGATAGCATTATCTGCGAAGAATTCGGCAACGGCGCGTCCATTTATGACCTTCAGAGGTATGTATTTGAGATCGAACTCTGAGAGCATTAGGGTCCATCTTACCAAACGTCCTTTGACACCCTCATTTATTGCGGAAAAGTAAACACGTAATTCTAGAATAAAACTGCATGGATATGTTTGTAATAGGTTCATTTGGGTAAAAATCTGTAATTTTTAAAAACCTGAACCTGTTATAAAGATATCCAAATTGGAAGGTGTCAAACATACAAGGTCCAACTAGAAGTTTCACAACATAACCATCGCTAAAGTCGCAAATAGCAAATTATACAACCAAATGTAAAGAGGGAGACATATGTCCCTAAAATGTATGTGACATAAAAAGTGTTTAAGGGTCACAAAATAAAACCAATCTAGGTTCCAAGGTTTCTTTGCTTGCTAGCTCGTCCGTGTACCCCATATATGCATCACCTACCTGTCAATCGCATTTTATACAAATACGAAAGCCACAGTCAGTGGGGAGTAACTCCGAGTTCTCCCAGCCACGGAATGTCATAATTAATATAACATGTAAACATAAGAATATGAATATGAATAACACATAGCCTTAGCATATAGATGCTAGACAATCGTGCTTATCATGTGAACAACAATATAACAACACATAGTCCTAGCATGCGAATACTAGACCGACTCATACTACACTATCATGTGAATCACATAACATTCAGGAATCCAAACTCTATCAACCATAGCCGGCTTGCATCTCACCTTCTATGATTCATAGAATCATCAAACAAGAAAGGGCAATATATCAAAGACAGGCATAAGTTCTTAGTACGGTCAATAGTCACTCTGTAACTCGAGTCTATACCACGAGGTAGGGAAGGTAATCGAACCGGTATCTTAGCTCAGAGGTTCTATCAAAACATGGCCAAGACACAACACAACCCTAGCCTAAAATCTGCGCAGACCTAGACA
Source organism: Silene latifolia (assembly GCF_048544455.1). Taxonomy (NCBI): domain Eukaryota; kingdom Viridiplantae; phylum Streptophyta; class Magnoliopsida; order Caryophyllales; family Caryophyllaceae; genus Silene; species Silene latifolia. The sequence continues at coordinate 136,380,433 of NC_133526.1, forward strand.
TGCGGATACACACCACCGCACCCAAGACCCACAATTTTATAAAACCATGTGAGTACCCTAAGGAGTCCACCAAAGGGTTGGCTAGTACTTAAGCTGACCACTTACTCTCAAAATAAGTAACGAGGTCATGCCCCAACTTGGATATAAACCCACCAAGTCAAGAACACAGAGGCTATTAAGCAGTGAACATACACTCGTCAAAGACTATAAAGACCTATCTATGATGAAGGCCGAAATACTCACCTAGGACCTAGTCCCAGCTAGTCCCAGCTTGAATACATTAGCCCACACCACACAAGACAAGTAGGATACCCAATTTACCATAAGAGGGGCAAAGAGTCCAACTTACCAACATAAATGCTAACATTCTATCATGTGAAAGGCTATATAAAGGTCTATTCAGCAGACAATCCAATCATATCCTCAATGTCATCAATAACCAAATTATAGCTAACCATCAATATCATAGTCCATGAGAATAAACTACAATGGCTAAAGGCAAACAAGACTCAAGCATAAGGCATCCAAAGCATCTAACAACCAACATGTGAAATGATAATTACAAATATCAAGGCATAACATAAAACCTCCAATAACAACCAATCTTACCTCAAAGACAAACCCTCGACCGGAGTCCCGCGACGGGTCATCGGTCAAATCGAGGTCGATGGTTTAAACCTAGTTTGACCAAACTCGTTCGGTCAATCTGCCCACTTTCGAGTCTTTGCCTACTTTGGCCCAAATCATAAAATTTATCACAATATAATTCTCATGCTATTTCTAATTTCTATCATGTGAAAAACGAAAGTAACACATTATTAATCACCTAAACACTTAACAAACAACCAGCACAACATTAACTACTAATGTGACATTAATTCGTCGAGTAACTCGGAATAGTTACCTTAAGCTAGAAAAAGGCAAGCAATAAACTTGAGAAAGCTTCTAAAATCCAAAATTACTCTTCATCTTCAACCACATATGAGTCACCTAAAATAATTATGTGAAGGGACGATATTAACGAATTATCGTTATATAAAATATGAGACGGAAATTAATTTAAATCAAAACATGTAAACATATTCATTAGCTATTGTCTTATGTTCATAAACCATTATGACCCTCCCTTTTGACAGGCATACCAAGAAAATTGTCACAACTTTTACGCCCTAGAAACAGTCCCATAAAGCACCATTTTATCCGTCCCAAAACTGAGCCCAAACCAGCCTGTCACGGCTCCCAAAACCGAGGCCAAAACAGCCCACACGGCCTCCATTTCGATTGTCCCAAAACTCGTCAAGGTGCACAAAACTGTACCAAAACAGAGTTCAATCAATCCTAAACCAGTCTAAACCGAGTCAAAACAGTCCCAAAATGTCCCAAAGTACTCCGCAAGCGGACTCAAAAACAAATCTAATTTCTCGCACAATACCACAACTAAACAAGATCCTAAATAGCATCCTAAAACGATCCCTACATGTCAGTATACACCGTCTTAAATATACCACTTACTAGCTAGCATCCCAAATGATCCCTAGAGGTCAGTATACACCGTCTCAATCATCTCCACATATCAGTATACACCGTCTCAACTATACAACTGACTAATTAACATCCATAAGGATCCCTATATATAATTATACACCGTCTCAATTATAAAACAGACTAACCAGCATTCGAAATAAACATATTTTACAAGTAATATTTAGTAATCCGTTATCGTTACCTTTTTCCGATCGAACTAGTCCTTCATGACTAACAAATATTCTACCAGACCGTCTATTTTAGTACATACAACCGTCTTATAAAAAATAAAGCTGAAAATATAAATGGGTTTGTAAAAATACATGACGAAAATGAATTTTACTTACAACGGATTGACAGAAACGATGAAAGCAGCACTATGGAACGAAAAGCATTGATAACGGATAACAAACGGAGTGGCAGAATCAATTTAAAATAAAAAAAAAAATGAAAAGAACGAAAAAGAAGAAAAAGGAAGGGAGAAGAAGAAATGTTGCGTGAGAAATGAGGGAGCAACCTGCTATTTATTATACGTACGTTTCTTCATCGTTAAGAATTCTAGCTAGTTTCTACAAATCGGTTCAAGTTAAATTAAACTGGTTTTAGTAACAATTTCATAAACGACACGTAATCAAAATAAATAAATTTAGTGAGTGAAAATAAAATAAACTCAGCTAGTTAACGTAAATAATACAATATCAGCTTGAATCGGAATTATTAGCGATTTTTACGAAACTAACGAATATTTATAAAAATTGCTAATTTAGTGAAATAAGCTCAAAATAGCTAATTGGACGGTTTTGTTCCCAAAATTCATCTCGGGTTCACTTAAAACAACTATCATAAGGACTCGTAAAGAAACGGAAATTATTAAATAAATAAACTCGAACTAACTTCAAATAAACTTATTAATGATTATTAAAATTAACGTATCGAATTATGATGAAATTAATTAATTAGCTAAGCATATATATATAAATCGTTAAATGATGTAATTAAATTCAAAATAGCAATTAAAAGAATTTTATCCAACTTAATAAAATACGGGGTGTTACAATCACCCCATCTTTTAAAAAATTTCGTCCTCGAAACTTGGAAGTATAAATGAAAGGTTATAAAAATAAAATCGAATTGGAATCGAGAACAAAACATTTAAAAGGTCACTTATCGTAAGAATCAAAATTCTTTCAAGAGCTTCAACTAAAATTTTCTCATCGAACCGATTCTCATCAAAGGAACGGAAGTGTTCTCGTTGCGCATTCAAGAACATCACATTCCAAATCAAAGATAAGGTCAAAAGGCAAATCATTTGTATGAATCAAAAATCAAAATGCTTTCAAAAACATTTATAGAGAGTTTTCGAAAATATAAGTCTCCTCCATGGAACGAAATTGCCCTTGTCGTGCACACAAGAGCGCTAACTTTCCATGTCAAAGACAGATTTAAAATAAAAATCATTCGCCGATAAGCGCAGGGCAAGTTATTAGACGCCTTTAATAACGAGTCCTAACATCACATCAACGTTAAAACCAAATTAAAATGGCAATCCATTCAAATTTTTCTTTCGCAAAAGCCAAAAGAAAATTAAGGGATTCATGGTTAAACTCAAAAAGGAGTCAAGTTCGTGAAAATATAACATTAAATTTTGACAAAGAATCATAAACAAATCAAAGTTAGTTAGAATTTGAACAAAATTTAAAAGCAACTCGGGTTTAACAATCAAAATTTAGGATAAAGGAGTCGATGCTCAAAGATCAAAATGGGAACTAAATTAAATTTTCATTTTCAAACCTTTAAAATAGGTAAAGTTTTGTAGGAGTAACATATTTTTTTTTAAACAACGAATCGAAAATGATAGTTTGAATTGTTTAGAAATTGTACCAAAAAGAAAAGTAACTTAGATAGCATAAAAACAAAGTATGTTAAGAGAGCTCAAACTTAACCAACAAGAGAGCTATAAAGACTTTCATAGGGTAAAAATTGAAGTCAAAATTACAAGGATGTCAAAGATAGAGTTTCACAAGATACGAGTGTCAAACTTAAAGGAGGAGCAAGATGAAGTGAGGAAATGAGGTATGAACAGTAACGCTTATGGTCAAGGATAAAGGGAAATTAGACAACAAGGAAACACCAGACACTCTTATCTCAAACAACAACATCACTCAAAACGGTTCCGAAAACTTCCTAACAACAAAACTCATAACCACATCACTCCCAAGGGTTTCCTCAATCGCTTATGTTACCTCATCCTAATCTATTCCCTGAAACAAGGTACTCCACTATAAATGTGATCTCATCGCTCCAAATCCTCAAACATCCAGAAACAACTTTCACAAGCCTAAGGTCAAGGCTTCCAACAAAGCTATATTCGTATCCAACTAGTGACAACTATGGGTTCCTTAAAAAAATAAACCTTCAATCAAGAATCCCAATACCAAGCTCTAAACTCCAAGAGAAGGTTCCTCAAATATTCCACAAGGTTCTCATTTCAAAACAAGGTAGTAACATACCAACCCCAAAATCTGAAAAATCAGTAGGATCTCAAGTTTCTCTATCCTTTTACTTATCAAGGATTCCCAAAAGCGGAACTACACTCGCTACACTCACTACGACATCATCCCATCATCTCAAGTACTCAATGCGACCTCAAGGTCTATACAACTATAGGGTTAACAAATTCTTCTCAATACTAAGTCTCTCTCAACTCAAGAACTCTCAAGAGCCAACTAATACCAAATCACATCACCAATCCATTATGGTCATCAACATCCCAAGGAGTATTCTTTCAAATTTGACATCCTAAAACTTACTTACCATCAAATTCCCAAGAAACAAGGTCTTAATTGTAACAACACTTTATCACCTCAAAGTTCCTAAAACCATAAATTAAAACTATGTTCTTTAACCTAACAATTGGTGTCAACCATACCCCTTTCTAGTTATTAAAACAAGTGCTAAAACTTCCCAATAATGTAGCTTACTCTCACTCTCATACCATACCTCAAGTAGTAATCAATATCACTTACTAAAACCAACTAATAATCCCACCATTAGTTTTTCTCATATGGTCATACACATTATCAAACTCTCATGTCCAAATTGATTAGGGAAGCCAATCACAACTTGACTTACTTAGTCAATCCTATATCCTCAAACCCACCATTTAGTTTCATCCCTTTTAAGTCAAGTACTAAGCACTAGTATCCCAAACATAAACAACAATGCCATGTTCCATAACCTTAGTAACCAATGCAACTCACACTTGACACACAAAATCCACCAATCCAACGTACTCACTTTATCAAGGATCTAGGTATAAGAATCACTAAGTATGTCTCATCACCTTACCTAAGTCTTTCTAACATCACAACTTCTCAAAACCGGGGTTATAGGTCAACCAGAAACAACTCCACAAGCCAAATTATCTAACCAAGGTTAACACCCCACAAAAGAAAGAGAACTATCTAAAAGGCGTTAAGGGAGGATTAGCAAGGATGAAAGGACAAGTTGGGAGAATACAAATGTAACTTCCTAGGAAGAAGAAAAGAGAGTTTAGACGAAGGATAGGCACCAAGAGGTAAAGAGTAAGACAAGATACACAAAGAATAAGGAACATCTTCGAGGAAGAAAAAGCATTCTTCAATACTTGAACAAATCTTCAATCTTCAAAGAATGGGCACTAAACCTTGATCTTCGTAAAATATAAGTGTCCTTTCAATGGAACTGAGATACTCTTGGCGATCACTCAAGAACATCAATATTCCAATTCAAAGACATAAAAATACATTTTTACACCAACAAATGATAAAACTAATTATCAGACGTCTCCAATAACCAGCTTTAACACTAATTGACGTTAAAACCAGTGAAAAACATTAAAATATATTCAAAACCTTTAGTTCAAAATTTTTTTATAATAAGGGTAATAACTACACTAACTATAGATAAGCTCACGGTCATTAATCCCAAAACGCAACAATTATTAAATGAAAATCAACAAACAGGTTAGTACCTAACAAAGAGCAAACACAAAGAGACTACAACATAAGGTCCGAAGTCTACCCATCTTACCCATCTCTCAAGTTTATTATTTCAAGGTCACGTTATTTATATTGGGGTGCACAAACGTGCGTCGGGAGCAAATATGCTCTGATACCAACTTTGACACCCTCATTTATTGCGGAAAAGTAAACACGTAATTCTAGAATAAAACTGCATGGATATGTTTGTAATAGGTTCATTTGGGTAAAAACCTGTAATTTTTAAAACCCGAACCTCGTTATAAAGATATCCAAATTGGAAGGTGTCAAACATACAAGGTCTAACTAGAAGTTTCACAACATAACCATCGCTAAAGTCGCGAATAGCAAATTATACAACCAAATGTAAAGAGGGAGACATATGTCCCTAAAATGTATGTGACATAAAAAGTGTTTAAGGGTCACAAAATAAAACCAATCTAGGTTCCAAGGTTTCTTTGCTCGCTAGCTCGTCCGTGTACCCCATATATGCATCACCTACCTGTCAATCGCATTTTATACAAATACGAAAGCCACAGTCAGTGGGGAGTAACTCCGAGTTCTCCCAGCCACGGAATGTCATAATTAATATAACATGTAAACATAAGAATATGAATATGAATAACACATAGCCTTAGCATATAGATGCTAGACAATCGTGCTTATCATGTGAACAACAATATAACAACACATAGTCCTAGCATGCGAATACTAGACCGACTCATACTACACTATCATGTGAATCACATAACATTCAGGAATCCAAACTCTATCAACCATAGCCGGCTTGCATCTCACCTTCTATGATTCATAAAATCATCAAACAAGAAAGGGCAATATATCAAAGACAGGCATAAGTTCTTAGTACGGTCAATAGTCACTCAGAATCTCGAGTCTATACCACGAGGTAGGGAAGGTAATCGAACCGGTATCTTGGCTCAGAGGTTCTATCAAAACATGGCCAAGACACAACACAACCCTAGCCTAAAATCTGCGCAGACCTAGACATGCGGATACACACCACCGCACCCAAGACCCACAATTTTATAAAACCATGTGAGTACCCTAAGGAGTCAACCAAAGGGTTGGCTAGTACTTAAGCTGACCACTTACTCTCAAAATAAGTAACGAGGTCATGCCCCAACTTGGATATAAACCCACCAAGTCAGGAACACAGAGGCTATTAAGCAGTGAACATACACTCGTCAAAGACTATAAAGACCTATCTATGATTAAGGCCGAAATACTCACCTAGGACCTAGTCCCAGCTAGTCCCAGCTTGAATACTTTAGCCCACACCACACAAGACAAGTAGGATACCCAATTTACCATAAGAGGGGCAAAGAGTCCAACTTACCAACATAAATGCTAACATTCTATCATGTGAAAGGCTATATAAAGGTCTATTCAAATGAGACAATCCAATCATATCCTCAATGTCATCAATAACCAAATTATAGCTAACCATCAATATCATAGTCCATGAGAATAAACTACAATGGCTAAAGGCAAACAAGACTCAAGCATAAGGCATCCAAAGCATCCAACAACCAACATGTGAAATGATAATTACAAATATCAAGGCATAACATAAAACCTCCAATAACAACCAATCTTACCTCAAAGACAAACCCTCGACCGGAGTCCCGCGACGGGTCATCGGTCAAATCGAGGCTGACTGGTTTAAACCTAGTTTGACCAAACTCGTTCGGTCAATCTGGCCCAGCTCAGAGTCTTTGCCTACTTTGGCCCAAATCATAAAATTTATCACAATATAATTCTCATGCTATTTCTAATTTCTATCATGTGAAAAACGAAAGTAACACATTATTAATCATCTAAACACTTAACAAACAACAGGCACAACATTAACTACTAATGTGACATTAATTCGTCGAGTAACTCGGAATAGTTACCTTAAGCTAGAAAAAGGCAAGCAATAAACTTGAGAAAGCTTCTAAAATCCAAAATTACTCTTCATCTTCAACCACATATGAGTCACCTAAAATAATTATGTGAAGGGACGATATTAACGAATTATCGTTATATAAAATATGAGACGAAAATTAATTTAAATCAAAACATGTAAACATATTCATTAGCTACTGTCTTATGTTCATAAACCATTATGACCCTCCCTTTTGACAGGCATACCAAGAAAATTGTCACAACTTTTACGCCCTAGAAACAGTCCCATAAAGCACCATTTTATCCGTCCCAAAACTGAGCCCAAACCAGCCTATCACGGCTCCCAAAACCGAGGCCAAAACAGCCCACACGGCCTCCATTTCGACTGTCCCAAAACTGTCTGAAGGCTGCACAAAACTGGTACCAAAACAGAGTTCAATCAATCCTAAACCAGTCCTAAACCGAGTCAAAACAGTCCCAAAAATGTCCCAAAGTACCTGCAAAGCGGACTCAAAAACAAATAATTTATCGCACAATACCACAACTAAACAAGATCCCAAATAGCATCCCAAAACGATCCCTACATGTCAGTATACACCGTCTTAAATATACCACTTACTAGCTAGCATCCCAAATGATCCCTAGAGGTCAGTATACACCGTCTCAATCATCTCCACATATCAGTATACACCGTCTCAACTATACAACTGACTAATTAACATCCATAAGGATCCCTATATATAATTATACACCGTCTCAATTATAAAACAGACTAACCAGCATTCGAAATAAACATATTTTACAAGTAATATTTAGTAATCTGTTATCGTTACCTTTTTCCGATCGAACTAGTCCTTCATGACTAACAAATATTCTACCAGACCGTCTATTTTAGTACATACAACCGTCTTATAAAAAATAAAGCTGAAAATATAAATGGGTTTGTAAAAATACATGACGAAAATGAATTTTACTTACAGCGGATTGACACGAACGATGAAAGCAGCACTATGGAACGAAAATCATTGATAACGGATGACAAACGGAGTGGCAGAATCAATTTAAAATTAAAAAAAAAAAAATTGAAAAGAACGAAAAAGAAGAAAAAGGAAGGGAGAAGAAGAAATGTTGCGTGGGAAATCAGGGAGCAGCCTGCCTGCCTGCTATTTATTATACGTACGTTTCTTCATCGTTAAGAATTCTAGCTAGTTTCTACAAATCGGTTCAAGTTAAATTAAACTGGTTTTAGTAACAATTTCATAAACGACACGTAATCAAAATAAATAAATTTAGTGAGTGAAAATAAAATAAACTCAGCTAGTTAACGTAAATAATACAATATCAGCTTGAATCGGAATTATTAGCGATTTTTACGAAACTAACGAATATTTATAAAAATTGCTAATTTAGTGAAATAAGCTCAAAATAGCTAATTGGACGGTTTTGTTCCCAAAATCCATCTCGGGTTCACTTAAAACAACTTTCATAAGGACTCGTAAAGAAACGGAAATTATTAAATAAATAAACTCGAACTAACTTCAAATAAACTTATTAATGATTATTAAAATTAACGTATCGAATTATGATGAAATTAATTAATTAGCTAAGCATATATATATATAAATCGTTAAATGATGTAATTAAATTCAAAATAGCAATTAAAAGAATTTTATCCAACTTAATAAAATACGGGGTGTTACACGTCCGTTGAGAACGGGTTTCTCAAAGAGGTATTTGATAGGATCCATTTTAAAATATACCTTGGCAGAATAGCTAAGCATGTAGTGGTACAGCTTCTTTGTTGCCCACACAAGAGCAAGGCATGTCTTTTCGAGAGGTGTGTATTTATACTCATATTCCAAGAACTTCTTACTAAGGTAGTAGATAGCTCTTTGTTCTTTCCCAACAGTTTGTGTGGGCATAGCCCACATGGCTGTTTCGGTGACTGTGAGATATAAACCAATAGGTTGATCTCGTTGGGGAGGCATTAGCACTGGTGGCTTGACTAGTATCTCCTTCATCCTGTCAAATGCCTTTTAACAGTCGGCGTCCCATATTTACAATGGTATGATCTGTCTTCTTGAGCTTTTTGAAAATGGGTTCACAGATCATAGTAAGCTTCGATATGAATCGGCTTATATACTGTACTTTGCCTAGAAATCCTCTAACGTCCTTTTCTGTTTAGGGTTGCGGCATTTCGATTAAAGCTTTGATCTTGGATGGGTCAATTTATATTCCTCTCTGACTGACGACATATCCCAGAAGCTTACCTGAAGTTACCCCGAATGCGCACTTCTGAGGATTGAGCCTCATGTTGTACTTTCGCAGTCTTAGGAAGAATTTTAGAAGGTTATCAATATGCCCCTTCCCATCCTTGTATTTGACAATCATATCATCTACGTACACTTCTACTTCTTTATGCACAGAGGCGGATCTTACCTATGCTGGGACTGGGCCCGGCCCACCCTGGGAGAAGGAAGAAGCCCAAGAGCGAAAATGGCTTATACGCCTTAAAGTTCTCTGACTTGGACCGTCAAGAATTGCCTCACGAATACTATTTTGCACGCATTTATTGTTTAGGGCCCGCATATAGTCAAGCTTTTTATTTAGGCCAATAGCGACTTACTTTATTCACATTTTTATTTCTATAAATTCATTTTCATCAAATTTTGTCTTCTATTGTACTCTTTAAAGAAGCATTAGCTTTCATGAGAGACTGTCTCCCATTAAATTAGTGGGAGACATAACCTGAAAAATAGAAATTAAATAACTCCCTTTTTCCATCATGTGAGAGGTCTCTTAATAACAATATTAATATACCATTTCTCTTAAGTTTTTGTGTAAAGGATAAAACTCTTGTCTATTTGATCTGTTTTCAAAGTTGCAAAAAGGTGAGTATGTTATTTTTAATGTTTATTTAAAAAAAATTATTTTGTCTATGTCATCTAACTATTTACCCTTTATTTTTCTTTAGAAAGGATTTTAAACAATGGTAAACAAATCGACTCGAGTTACGTTTATATTATATGTTTATATGAAACTAAAATGAAACTATCTACTTCGTATTTGGTTAATAGTTAAAAAAGTTAGTAAAGTTCTCTCTATTATATTATTTTCCTTCTTTAAACCCACTTTATTAATTTCATTTTCATACATTTTTTTTAAATATGAAAGCATAATTTTGAGTAAATGTATAAATATAATATTGAATAAGTGAATATAGATAAAGTCACAAAGATGATTTTTTTCATTTACGAAAAATGCTCCTTCGTACAACATAATTTTTTAGATTTGAACCGACCCACCTTGAGAAAATGTTTAAGATCCGCCACTGTTTATGCATCATGTCATTTAGCAAGGTGGTCGCAGTGCGTTGATACGTAGCTCCAGTATTGATTAGCCCGAATGGCATACCAGTATAACAATATGTGCCCTATTGAGTAACGAAGGTTGTCTTATGCATGTCTTATATGGCCATTTTGATCTCATTATACCCTGCATACCCGTCCATGAAGGATAAAAACGCGTGATCTGCTGTATTATCTACCAATATATCCATGTGTGGTAGAGGGAAATCGTCCTTGGGACTTTCTTTGTTCTAGTCTCTAAAATCAACACAAACCCGGATTCGCCCATCCTTTTTGGGTACGGGGACTATGTTAGCCACCCAGTCTGAATACTCGGAAACTTTGATGAACCCGGCTTTGAATTGTTTATCGACTTCTTCTTTGATTTTAAGAGCCCATTAGGTTCTCATCCGACGGAGCTTCTGTTTCACAGGTTTTAAACCTGGTTTGATTGGAATTCGATGTTCTGCAATATCCCTATCGATTCCTGACATGTCTTTGTAGGACCAGGCGAAAACGTCCTTGAACTCGTGTAGGAGATCTATGAAATTGGCTCTTTCAGTTGGGTTTAAGGTCGTCCCTATCCTAAGTTCTTGGGGTTCTAGTTCGGTTCCTACATTAATGGGTTCGGTGTTCTCTATAACTGGTGCCCCTGCCCCCTCTTGTATTCTCTCTTTAACTATGTAGGGAGGTAATTCGACTGAGTCTGGGTCAGGATCATCCCCATTATCCCCGTAAATAGAATTGCATTCAGAATAACACAAAGAGCAAGCAAAATATGATTTATTCATATTAAATTTTGAAAAGAGTTGAAACAAAGAAGCCATCTGTTCAGTAGTCAGTGGCGGTAAAGGGACGGTTGCTGGGACATTTCCAAAGCTACTGTTACTACTTGATGCTATGCTAGGAGAAACAAGGGGATGGGGAGTGACGACAGAAGAAGACTCTCTAGCGACTCCTCTAGACTCAGACTCGGATTCCGACTCCGACTCTGACTCTGACTCGAACTCGTTATCTTCGGGTTATTCTTTGAACATCTCTCCTTCTCCACTGGTGACTTGTAAGAGCTTTCCTTGGTTGTTAGTCCACTTAATCGACTTTCTCCATCCTTTCTGTTGACTCGAGATGGTGTCAGTGATCAATGCAGTGGAGTTGAAATGGTCATCTTGAAGTATCATGGTGATAATCTCATCCTGTGCTGCTCTGACAAATCGGTCTTCTCCAAACAGGAGGCTAACAGCCTGTTCATCTAAAGAAGGTGTTTGATGAGTCTTGACGGTAGGAACCGTTTCTGGAGGGATGAAACAGCAATCGTGGAAGACCTCGATTCCAGCTAGTTGCATTCCCTTATAGTGCCAAGGTTTGGGAAACCCGTGAAAGTACTCCTAACTCCCTTCTCTAACGAAGTATCCATTTAGGGTAGGGAGGTAGGATCGCATTTGGATTCCCTTATTCTTACGGTTTTGAAAATGAGTGAGCATCTCCAAAGCTTCTTCTTTCATGGGTTTGTATCCCAATCTTAATGGTATCCTCTGAGAGATCCCTTCTTTGTAAGCTGCGAAGGTATTTTTCTTAGCAGGATTCAATGGCATTCCTACGAAGTATCCCTGGGACTTGAGTATGTGGTTGACCACTAAATTGGAGTATGGGTTGAAGTATAGAGGCGCCAGTTCGCTCTCTATAAGGTTTATGCTATGAAAGCCTCCAAGCTCATATACTGGGTCTGTGACTACTTGGTTACTTGACATTTTCTCTATTACTGCCTTGATAGGTGACGAAGTGATCGTCACTACTTTGCCATCTAGAGGAATCTTAAATCTTCTAGTGCAAGGTGGATGTTATCACTTTGGAAGCGTGAATCCAAGGCCTTCCCAGAAGTATATTGAATGATGCTTCAATATCCACTATTTGAAAATTAACCTTTCGCTCGATTGGCCCTGTGGCTATAGTGAGGTTGATTAGTCCTACTACTTTACGTCGTGTTCCATCGTATGCTCGAACACCTTGGTTGGTAGGAGTCCAATCCGATTCTTTCATGCCTAACTTGTATGCCGTTTTCAATGGTATGACATTTACTGCGGAGCCATCATCCACCAAAGTCATTGGTACGTTCTTCTTTAGGCATGTGACTGTAATGTATAGAGCAAGGTTATGACTGGCGCCAAAGGGAGGCAAATCTTCATCTGAAAAAGTAACGGGGTTACGTAGTTTAACTGAATCCTGGAAGACCAAGTTGACTATGTCATCAGGCGTAGAGTTGTGTGCCACGTTCAGTTTAGCCAATGCTTGTAGTAAAGCTTGACGATGAGGAAATGAACTCGCAACTAGTTGCCAGACTGAAAGATCAGCCTTTGTCTTTTGCAGCTGTTTTAGCAAGTGGTCAGTAGATGTATCTTCGCCATGATTTGGTGTGATGACATTGGTGTTAGTAACTGGACCATTTGCTGTAGGACCGTTTTGAGAGACATTTTGATATGGACGTCCTGAACGAGTAAGGTGGTCTATATCTTGATCTTCACTAGCCTTGACTATATCCTCACTAGCTTTGACTAGATAGTGTTCTGTGAGGTATTCATCTTCATCGTCATCGGCCAATATTCCGTTGACGATACTAAGCTCTCTTAATCTGATGATCTCGGTTTCTAGACTGATTATTTGGTCGACTAGGTTGTCAACTACCGTGATTACCTCTTGCATCGTAGACTCTTGAGATAGACTTGGGGTTAGTGACACGTTTTCTCTAGGTATGGTGCCGGGATTGCGTAGAGATGCCACTACAGGTTCCAACTCTGAAACTTGCCTACTCACACTTTTTTGCCCATACGATGAAATCGGCAATGGTAGGAGAAATGGTGGAATATCTCCCTTCCTCTTCTAGTGCATGAATCTCATCTTCGGCTAGAGAAATGAGGTGTGAACAATCCAAGATAGATTCTTCATCTGTGATCATCAGAACTCCAAGAGGATTCTGAGTATTGTTGGGCTTACCTCCAGGAGGTATAAGTAAACGACCATCTTCGATCATATCTTGAAGGACATGTTTCAATTTAAAGCATTTCTCTGTATCGTGTCCCTTGACCCTATGATATTCGCAGTATGCATTCTCATCCCAGAACTTAGACTTCTTTTCTGGGTCAGGTGTAGGTCCCATGGGTTGGAGTTTACTTTGTTTCATCAATTTTTTCAGAGCATTGGAGTATGAATCGCCAATGTTTGTGAATTTCCTTTGCGGACTATTCTTCTTTGACGATTCGATAAGGTTAACCTCATCAGTCTTGTTAGTAAAGCCATAACAACGACTCGTCGAACCTTGATATCCACGACCTATCGTCTTGGATAAGAGTCCTTTACGGATGTCATCTTCAATTCTCGTCCATAACACCATCAGATCTTTGAAGGACTTTATGTTTTGGTACCTTAGGTGGTTTGAATAAATAGGTCTCAAGTTATCTACAAACGTTTCCACAAGAGTAGCTTCATCTGGACATTCAACAAGTTGTGTTCTAGTCTTCCTCCACCTACTTAGGAAGTCGGTGAAGCCTTCTTTCTCGTTTTGGGTAAGAACCTCTAGAGTGCGCATGTTGACTTGGATCTTTGCATTATCCGCATATTGCTTAGTGAATTAAATTGTGGCATCATCCCCGGTGGCAATCTTGTTGTGTTCCAAAGAGTAAAACCATTGCTTAGGAATGGTGTCGAGAGATGAAGGAAATATCCTTAGGAACATCTCAGGTTTGATGCCTTTGATAGACATGTAATCTTTGAAAGCACGAATGTGGTTCAAAGGGTTTTCATGCCCCTTGAACTTTGGGATGTCAGTCATGTTGAAGTTGGTTGGAAATTGAGCATTTACGACCTCGTACTTACGATTATTCTCCCTGTAGATGTCATCTTACTTAAGGTACATTAGTTGCTCCTCCAAGTATTAAAGTCGCTTTTCAGCTTCAGTAGGACCTAATGGGGGGTTGGTTTCTTGTTGCCCAATAAAGGGTGGAATGTCATCATGCACGCTCGCGTTAGGAACATCATTCTCTGCAGGAGGAAGCCTAGTTTCTACAGCAACAATTCGGCCTTCAATAGCGTTGAGGCGAGCATAAGCTTGGTCTTGGCTTGTTTGGAGACGGACGAGCGCAGCTAGGATTAGATCACTACCATTTTGGGGTTGTCCATTAACACTTGCGTGACTAGTTCCAGGCATATTGGAAACTGGGGATAAGAGATCGATGACGAATCAAAACACGATCGACCATTTTAGCATACTTACTCAAAAAAGACTCAACTTGTGAAGTGGGAGTGTGCCACTGTGTTAAGTGAGATTTGAAAATAACAAAGTTTTGAAATGTTTGTCCTAAGCAACTGTAGTGTAGTTATAGGAACGCTGACTCGAAGTGAGGTTTTGAAAGAGGTTTTGAGGCCCGAATTTTAACTGGACATTTGGACAGAGTTTCGACTCGTTTTGCGCTTTTTAGGCCATCTTTGAAAATAATTACATTTTGAAAAGGAATTTTATTTTACAAAATTTCGTCATGGTTTTGTTTACAAAATAGTGATCACATATGATACAAGCATTCATACAGGCACTATAACGGTATGCTTAGTGAATTTATAAGGGTTTTGGCTTAAAAGGTGGGTTGCCATACCAAGCAATCAAACCCTGGTCTGTGGAGAGGTCCGTGCCAAGCATGACTAAGGTCAGTTCCTAATCCATTTCCTTGAGTAGTGAAAGCCCTTGATACAAACATGAGTATGCATCACGGTATGGTTGACGTTAATCGCTATCTATCCTTAGGCCCAGATAAGAATTTGGACCGTCCAGACGGGACGATTGGTTGAAAGGGTTGGGTTGGGCCTAGGAAGGCCGAATAAAACGACCTAAGAAGGTCGAGTATTGAAAACCGACAAGTGTCTCATATAAAATATTCCCTAACCTCGTTCAAGTTTCACCCTGGGTAACACGTAAGTGTATGATCCCCAGCGGAGTCGCCAAACTATGGACACGGGGGAAACGCGGGCACTTGGGACAAGCGTTTCCATTTGTGGAGTCGCCACCAATTTTTGTGGGAAATTGGAACCGTTCGAATACCTCGTGTCATGTCGAGACACAAAGTAGTGACATGAACACTAAGAACTTGTTACCCTTAACATTCTATGTCTAGAATGACTCTCGTGGATGCCAATGAACACGGATGTTCACAGAGATCTGGAGTAAGGTATGAGGGTACATATTAGGAAGTCCTTTTACTGAACACCTAATCCCGCCCGTCTCGATAGCGGCCTCTACTAATGATTAGGGAAATCGTTCGTATTCGATATATTGTCAATTATATGCATGCAATGCAACATCCAACGTTTTAATCCTACCATGTGAATTAAACTAAGTCGGTGAACAAATAATTAGCACTTATTAATGTCGAATTAAGGTTTAGAATTGGTTATATGTGAAAAACAAATAAATAAATCATCCATAATTAAATACGAGAAATAAATAGCGATAATTAAAATT
Source organism: Silene latifolia (assembly GCF_048544455.1). Taxonomy (NCBI): domain Eukaryota; kingdom Viridiplantae; phylum Streptophyta; class Magnoliopsida; order Caryophyllales; family Caryophyllaceae; genus Silene; species Silene latifolia. Next base: position 136,396,734 of record NC_133526.1, read on the forward strand.
ACAATAAATTACAATGATTTAATTGATTTACGTCAAAAATATACTTTAAGACGGACAACTTGAGGAAAATAAAGGAAAATAAATAAGGTTGGAAAATATGGACAGATTAAAGGTGATATTATGGCTAATAGTCAATTAATTACGTAATTAAAGGATTAAGTCAAAGCAAGAACGGAAATTCAGAGGCAGAACTCATCCCGGAACAGGCGCAGCATTACTGCGTCCCTTGGAAGAGGCGCAGCATTGCTGCGTCCCTTGGAATAGGCGCAGCTATCACTGCGTCTGTTCCTGGGTTGAGTTATGGCTGTGAAGTCAAAACTGCGGGTTTGTTAATGTTCGTTGGTATGTTTAATGATTGATTATCGATATTTGACTCAAGTGAAGGTGATTTAACATATTAATTACATATGAAACCGTCATAAAAGTGATAAACACAAATTAAAACGGATCCAGACGAGTTAAAAACAAATTAAAACGAGTTAAAACTAATTAGGTTTATACAAGAAGGCGGAAACGATTTTGAAAGGACGTAATAAACTGGAAATAAGCAATGAAAACATGTACAAAGGTCGAATTCCAGAAACTTGACATAAACAAATCGAGTCTCTAAAATCCGGGTTTGATTTAATGACGAAAACCCGCAAATATTGATTATAAGGAATTTAGGCCGTAAATGAAACGTGATTTTTAAAACGAATGTATTAAAATTTATATATGTGTGAAGAAAGAGGGAGAACAAGAAAGTAAAAACAAAAGGAACGAAACTGCAGAAAAACTGAGGAAGAAGAAGAAGAAGAGCAGAAACAGCGGCAGCCTCTGGAAGAGGCGCAGCAGATGCTGCGTTTCTTCTCGACGTCTGGTTACTGCTAATTCGTAAAAACGGTTTGATAATAGGGTTTTAGAAGTCTGTTTTAAACATACTTTTGACGTAGATCTTACAATAATTGAATACAGAAGAATAAAATACAATAAAAGATAGGATTTACACCCTCAGACTTATATGTTTGACGAAACGAGATTGACTAAGTTATCGTTTAGTGATTGCTTGACTCTAATGTATGTAGAAAGTGCCCTCGTTAGAGGATTTAGATTAAGTTGATTGACGTGTAGTGGTCAAATTGGTCGGTCATGCAACGTGACTGGAACTCAGAATGATTTGCGCTTACGTGGTCGATTGATCAAGCACGTAGGCGTCGAAAGCTTAGAGCACGGTCTTAAAATGCAAAGGGAGAAGAGAAGGGCGGACACTCGCGTGAAAAATATGTGAGGCCGAAGGTCCCTATTTATACTAAAAAATATGGAGAGTTATGGAATGGCTCAAACTTTGGAAACAAATCACAGAAAAATCTGAAAACAGGCAGAAACGAGCTGGGGAAGAGGCACAGCAGCTGCTGCGATCCTTCCAAGAGGCGCAGCATCTGCTGCGTCATTTCCCAGAGGTTTCCTCCTGCGGAAGAAAGATTTGCGCATTTTATTTATGGAATTGCGGTGGATCTATACTTCCTTATTCCTTAAACTAAGATTTACGGGATATATTTTACCAAAGGATATAAAATTAATTTATGGAACAAATATCCGAACTATTCTAGGACATTCCGACTCGGCATTTTAAACGGTTTCTTAGAAAATGAAGCGGTTTTTGACCCGGACTCCAAATGAACTCTAATTACTGTCAAAACGACCGTATCGGCGCGTAGATGACGACCAAGGGGTAGACACAAGTATTTGAGCTACCACTTGACGATAAATTTACGGATTGTCATAAGTCGTTCTGTGTACCACACATACGCCCAATCATCACTGGGTGGTTGGCGGAAGGTACAGAAATGAGGTATCTACCGAGCCCCCACTTTGACTGAGGCTTGGATAAGGCAAAAGTCAAAGTATAGCCATCAGGTCAATCGAATATTACAACCTGACGACTATGGCGACGCGAGGCGGCTCAAGGGGTCTGAGCCAAGGACTTGTCGTCGGGAACATTTTAGAGTTTGTCGACTATCGGGGAGGGTCGTTTAAAGTCCATTAGACCGCGTAAGGAAGCTCGCCAGCCATAAGGAGAAACCATACCTGAGATACCCCTGGGTGAAACGAGACTGAAGGTGTTTTGACAAAACTCTTTGGTCTGAAGATAACTTGATGTCTGAAGGCATTAGGGGTCACAGGGATTCTGAAGGTTACTGAAAGATGTCTGAACAAATAATATTGAGAACCGCAGGATGTCGGTAGAAACTGCTGGGGGGAATTTGCTTGCGTCGGTCTCAAGCGAACTCTCGTCGGGGTAGACACAAATATTTGAGTTATCACTTGACGATAAACTTACGGATTGTCATAAATCGTTTCGTGTACCAAACATGCAGCCCAATCATCACTGGGTGGTTGGCGGAAGGTGTAGAAATGAGGTATCTACAGCCTCGAATGTGGCGTAGTCGACCCAATATGATAAGAGTGACAAACAAACAAACAAATACATACAATTCTATACTACAAAGGAAAGAACATGTTTTGGGATTTTTAAATTTTCAAATTTTTATGGATTTTGTTTTTATGAAATTAAAGAACATATTTTTGGGATTTTTCAAAAATTTTCAATTTTTATGTATTTTGGAATATAAATTCCCATCCCCCACTTTATTTTGGACATTGTTCTCAATGTACATGTAGGAGTAGGAATGAAAAAGAAATACATGTTTTTGGACTTTTAAAGTTTTAGGGAAATTGAAGTACAAATGCAATGATATGATATGAATGAATGCATGCATGCTCTAACTAAATGCAATTCTATATGACATATATAACAAATGAATGCAATCTACACTACACTAGATGATGCATGTTTTCTATTGAGCTATGGTCACCTATGATCAAACCTCCCCAAACCGATTTAAGCACTATTTCTAGTGTAGAAAAGAATAGGAATGGTCATTAGTGACTATGTATGTATGCAAGAACTAACTATATGCAATTAACTAATGGACATGTGAGATATATTAAAATGCAAGCTATACTATATGATTAACTATGATGTATGTTACTTCATGGTTGAACCTCCCCAAACAGCTCAAAACATCATCCAAAGTACCAAAGACGGAGGTTTAATCATGAGGTAACTAAATGAATGCAAGCTTAAGGTATATGTATATAACTAAATGCAAGTGTAAATGCAATGCAAAGTCAAAGGATAGGATATCGTACAAATGGTGGTTTGAGGGAGGACTCCACCAAACTCATTTCATGTTACCATGTTTATTGTTGTTGTCATATTGTTCAATGCTCTCAATAACCGGTCAAAAGCTTGAGCACAATCTTCACCTTCTCATTGACCCTCCTTAGAACTAGAACCACTACCGAAGAAGAGAGGTTCTATTTCTTCCAAACTATGATCAAAGGTACCAATATCATAATTTTCCTCTTGGCTTCTCAATTCTCCAATGATGGCAAGTTCAAATTCATCAACCTCCTCTTTCCAAGTTTTACCTTCACTCCCATAAATGTCAAGGAAACACACTTCCTCTACATGGGTCATAGAAGGAAATTGTGGTGGAAGGTCTTCCTCATCATCATAGGTATCCCAAATTGGAGAAGCAAGGCTAGTGTGTGAGCTAGATACATGAGACAATGTAGACAAAGTGCTTGTCTCATAATTGGCCTCCAACTCACATTCATCATTGCTCTCCACCCTAACTTCATCGTATTCCAATTCATCATCAATTCTTGGTCCATAATAAACTAAGAACTCCCCATATTTAAAAGTTACAGCTTCATATTCACATTCATCATGAATGTTTGTAAAGTGGGGTACAAGTTGGAATATGGGATGTTCAATGCTTATGCATTTAGGAGGTGGTGGGGGATTCACAATAGTAACTTCATAATGCCATCCAAATTCTTCTTCACCCTCATTATCTTCCCCTTCTTCTTCATTGAGCAGTTGGGTGGATTCCATTTGGGCAATCTGATTTGCCAACTCCTCACCATTAGTAACAATGTTTTTGAGAACATTGTCCCTAGCTTGGCTCTCCTCTAGCATTTGCATGAAGAAATTTTGTTGGTCTTTTAGCATTTGGAGAATCATACTTTACATGTCAAAGTTCGTCTCATCTTCTTGTTGTGTGTGGGTGTGAAAATGGTTGTATTGTGGCATTTGGAATTCATTGTAAAGTGGGTATTGGGAGGGTAGTTGTTGTGGATATTGGATGTGGGGGTTTTGGTGGGAAAAGTTGGAGTAGTAGTTAGGATTTTCATTGTATGAGTTGTAAGGTAGGTTTGTGTTGACTTGCTCCTCAAACTCCCCATACCTATTATAGTCATACTCAAAAGATACACCACATACTCCATGTACCAAGCCTTGGGCCATCATCATAGCTAAGACAAAGATACAACTACAAACATGGAAACTACAATAAAATGGTAAGAACGAACCTTGAGGAACAAGTTCCTCAAGGTTAAACCACAAGAAACGAAATTCCCAAGGAACCAAGGCTCCTCAAGAAGAAGCACAACTAAAACTAGACAAAAGAATAATTCAAATACACAACACCGTCCCCGGCAACGTCGCCATTTTGAAGAGCGCGTCGTTGTACGCTCTCAAACATATTTATACCCAACTACTAGCATAGCAAGCAAGTCGGGGTCGAACCCAAAGGACGGGGGTACTCAAATTGTTCAATCTAATTGTAGTTTCACTTAGTGTTATCACAATTGAAATGGATTGAAGATTCTAAACTAAAGAAAGCAATAAAAGGCAATGCAAGCAACAAAAGGAAGGATGTAAATAAATGACTAAAAGCACTAGGATATCATGGTTTCATAGGGGATTCATGGTGGTGATCATATAAACATGTTTCCATAGTTGCAAGAAATTATTGTTGTAGAGAAACCGAGTTAGTTTATGTCTTACGATTCATAGGAAGATTTGGGTCCCGGAGCCGAGTCGTCTAGACTGTACAACACCTACAAGTCAACTTACTTTCTTCCTATTCACTTCTATGCATGGTCTAACAAGACTCGAGTTAGTTTATATCTTACAAATTTTGTTGAATAGATAAGTGATGGGTAAAAAAGGTAAGGTTTCATAGTCTAGCATTTCATCAAGCATAACATGTGCATAGGTTAACACTACAACAAGCAAGCAATCATATGATAACATATTAGATTAAGTATGGATCTACCCCCATGTTATAGTTTTCCTAATCCCCCACTAACCCTAGTTAGGACACTACTCACTCATTATCATGGAAAACATGTTAACAATGGTGTCAATCATCTTAACAAGTATAAACATGATGAAAGAGTGAAACAATAAATGATAAATAAGTAAAGAGTGAATGAATTATACCAATCTTAAGATGAAAAAATGGAAAGGAAAGAGTAATAGAAGAAAACTTGATTGATTGATGAAGAGTTGTTAATTCTCTAATAATAACCCAATAATCTTCAATTACCCAATAAATCTTGAACAATGCTTTGAACAATAATTAGGGAAAGATTAATGTGAAATTTTGTGGAAAGATTAAAGCTTAATCTATTCTAATCTACTCCTAATCTAATCTAAGGAAAGGTTTTTATCTAAGAGAGAATTTGTTTAATCTAAGGAAACTTGCCTCTTAGCTAAGTAATACAATGGGGTATTTATACTAAAGATTAAGTACAAGAATTACGGTTACAAAGGGCTTAAATGACGATTAAGACCATAAGAGAAGCTTGACGATTTGCAAATCCCGAGGGACATGTGCGACTTGAGTAGCTAGTCCCCAGGGACACGCACGTCCTGGCCTGGAGTATGCTCGGGACTGTTAGGGAATCCGCGCGAGCTGAGCCTTGGGACGCCCGGATCCTGGGCAAGGACGGTCGTCCTGAGCTCGGGACACCCGGATCCTAGGACAGGGTTCCTCCTCCATTCTTGACTGCCTAACAATCCGCTCGTCCTGGCTTGGGGAGGCCTGTCCTAAGCTTGGGAATGCCCATCCTGAGCTCAGGACACCCAGCCTGAGTCTGGGATGCCCGGATCATAGGTCAGCTTGTCTATTTGAGCTCGGATTATAAAACGGACGTCATTTCCTCATTCGGACTCCTATTGGAGTGATTAAAAAGCCTAGGCCACTTGATGTTTTGACACCATTTCATCTACTATAGTTTCCAAGCCAAACAAGCAACTCTTGGTTTGGTTCCAAGCAATTTTCTCTTGTAATGGCCTCCTTTTCGTCATCCTTGCTCAACAACTTATGAGGATTGATTCTTGGGTCATGGGGGTTGTCCTTCATTACCCTAAAACTTGATTTATTGAACTACGACCTTTAGCCTTTGTCTCCTATTCGATGCTTGGTCGTTGGATGTTATCAATTTAGCTTCGTTTCACTCCGTTTGGGTGAGGTTAGTACTCCTCTTCTACAAAGGACACCAAACCTCATAGAATATGCATAATAGGAAGTTAAAGACAAAAAGCGACCCTAATACACACTAAAAAGCATAGAAACTATGCTAGTTAAGGGACTAAATGTGCGTAAATATGAGTCGCAACATATATACTAGATTTAATGCCCGTGGGATGTACGAGCTTATTTGTATTTCTTTATCGTTTATAATGTAGTAACTAATAAATGTTATCACGATCAAAACTATATGGTACTTTGTTTGTGTGGTGTTCTACGCATGTATGAGATTATTGTTATGATCAACTAATCGCATATTTATCACATATTTATTACGTTCTAGCTTTAACTTGAGAATCTTGTTAGAAGTGTTGCTTCAAAAGAAGCTCTTTTTATCCCACATTGGTAGAATAAGTTGGAGTATTATAGTTTATAAGTGATCACTTGGTTTATACTACTAATATGTGTAGTAGTGAAGGGCTCTCTACCCTTTTGGAAGTGAAATCACTTATTCTCTATGTATTTTTTTGCACAATTTCCAAGTCTGATAGTTCAGTCTTCTATGCTGACTATTGCGGTTTTCCCATACGGATTACTCAGTCTTCTAAACTCAGTGTTGCCTTCTCCATGCTAATTGTGCGGTCTTCCAAAAAACAATTTACAAGATGATATTTTATACGCCTCTAAAATCCTTCCTTATGTACCTATAAATACTACTTATTTTGTCATTCCAAAACACACAACACATTCTCCCTTCTACTCTTTCTCAATCTACTCCTTCTCTAATATGTTTCTTTCATAGCTGATTTTGGCAACGTTCTGGTAGTAATCTTCAATCCGAGTCTTTGTCGTACACCTTAGACTCGAATGTCGTGTAACCCTGGGAAGCTGGTTGCTAAGAGATTGTGTGTATCGAGCAGGGCAAATTCAACTTTAGGGCAGTGATTATATCATGCCATGACATCTTTCTCTTCAATTTCTGTAAGTTTCTCTGTTCATTGTTTGTCTAATAATCATACCGCCTACAGTCTAAAGTTGAATTTAAATTTTTCTTGCTCGTTACATTTTTATTTAAGACGATATGGCTATCTCCGATAGTCGCATACCGAGTATGTAAATAAGCGGGTCAGTTTACAAATTTTACGATTTTGCTAATAATTTTGTTACACGGGGTTGCTTTATAATGTGCCACTTTGAGTTTGTTTATATTTGCTCATAATATACTTAATAGAACTGATGCACATGCTATTTTACTTTATGACAGACACATTTTCTATCGTCTTATGGTGTTATGATATGGCGGAATATTGTTTTTAATGAGTTCAGTATGAAAATGACGGCAAGATATGAAGTTGTGTTTTTATAACTTTCATGTGAGGGTACATGAATAGAATACTAAATTAATAACACTTTGAACAATTTTCATTATGCAGGTTCTCAATGTTGATCTTGACTTATTAGATAACTGTGGGGAGTAAAGAGCCGCAAATCTCTATGCAAGTCAAATGATGTTTAATATTAGAATCACATTTTTCAATATAATAAGATTATCAGATTACATCAAATTTTGTAATTGTGGAAATAGAAAACAACCTGAGCTACTGAGTTTACATATGTGATCATATAGATTTTCGTGCATGGTGTTGTCACACACGTGTCACGATCATTATATTAAAGGAGAGTTGTTTACTAAATAAATTGATTGTCTGTTTACTCAAAAATCTTGGTCATTTATGCTTGAAGTTCTGATTTTGACATCATATAGTAAGGGGTAATTATTTCTCACATATTGTTCTTATAAAATGTGTTATTTGAGGATGTATCTTTTAAGTTTTTCCCTATTAGTATTTGTTGTTGTTGAAATCATTGAGTATGTGAGATCTTTTAGGAAAAATAAATTCTTCATGGTTATGAAGTGTGCCATAATGACGAGTCAGTTATGTATATTCTCTTAAAATTTTAATAACGAGATATGAGCAATTTTTGTATCATTGGTGGTTTGGATGGTAATTTGTCATCATCACATATACACATGAGATTGTGATATTTAGTCTACTACGGAGTACCTGATATTGGTAAGCATAATAGCAACTCAGATATATGAGCAAAGAAGTATATACATGTACTGTATTATTTTGTTTGGTAACACGTGGAAATGCAATACATTTGGTCTTTATCCCGTTGTTTTAGTTTGAGCTAAACTTCACCCTAAGTGATTTTAGAGGGTCTTCAACGAAAATGAGAATTTGTGTATATATAATAACCTCCCAAAATGAATTTGTGTAAACTGAGTAGTATTTGTGAATGTTGTATTGTGTTGTTATTTATGTGCAACGTGACAACTTGTGGGGGAACAAGGTTAACGTTCTACCTATTATTTGAGTAAACTTTGTAAAAGTTTTGTCTATTCTCTCTAAAATTGTGAAAAATGTATTTAATATATATATATATATATATATATATATATATATATATATATATATATATATATATATATATATATATATAGCATGTTAAAGAAAAAATTGTATGATTTTGTGCAATAATACAAAATTGAATCTAAATTAACTTGTTATGAATAGTTGGTTATGACAAAGTATAATTTGACATCTTGGTTTATGGCGTCAATATATTTCTATATGACAATTTTGATCTTTGGTGACATGTTTCAAAAAGGGTAATTTTTTTTCATTATCTTATGCCATCTTGAATGTTAGCCTTGAGCCTATAATATTGACCATTATCACTACTTGAAGTTTTATAGTTGAGCTGGTTTTTCAGATTACTTTGGAAATTTTGTTGGAAATATTATCCAATTCTTATTAGCGTTTTAAAAGGTGATTGCTTAGACTTTGAGTAAGTTGTGGATTGTGGGGGCGACTAGTGAAGGTATGACTACCCTTAACTTTGTCGTCGTAAGACAATTGAGTTTCAGTGTTAGAAATGGTGATGATAATGGCAATTATATGGGATTGATTGATAGTTGTGAATACTCTGATATTGTGATTGTATAAACTTGTTTCTCCGTTTATGAAATTTATGAATGGTGGTTTGGTAATACATGTTGGACTAATTACTTTTTATTTGGTTTAAATGCTTATAGAAAACCAAGAAATGGTAAAAGACGCATAATCTATATTTATTTGGTTTTGATTTGCAATATTTTTTTAAAGGAAGTTGGTGATAATTGGAACACTAATATATGAGCTATTAATTAAGACGTATACTTGAGTTTATATATGACAAAATGAAATTGGTGGAAAGGTTGTTACATTCATATATGTCATGTTTGTATGCGTTATGAGAGATATGATATAGCTTATATCGTTGTTATAGGTGATGGACACCATGGTTTTTTGTAAGCTAATCTTTGAAAATAATTGTATCTTTGGGAATAAGTTTGCAATTTAATTGAACGTCGAATAATTGTGATATTAATTTGACTTTGGAAAACAGTGTCTTTCATAATGTTATATCATGCAAGTTATAGATGCATAATTACATTATTGAATATGTAATGGAGTATGAATATATTGTAAAGAATTTGCAGGATAAAAAGTTGAATGGCTAAGTGGTTGTATTCCTTTGTGGGAATATTTTGACTCTATTAATTATCATGCATCATAATCTGAAGCATCAGCTTTTTTGGTAGATTATCAAGAGTGATGGATAATCTGATCGGATAATGTGTTCACAACCGTTGTGAATTGTAAGTGGATATTGAGATCCCTTACACAATGTGATAGTATGTACGTAAACTGTGAAGAAGATATTGAGATCCTCCTACCAATGGCCATGTTAGAAGTTACTGCTGGAGTCAGCACAAGGAATGGGTTTAAAGCCTTTTGAGAGCGAATCGTGATGAGGCTCCCCGAATTGGGTTTAACCAAGTTCAATAATGGCTCAAAAGAAGTCACGAGGATCTCATGTTATAATACAACTACCATTCCTAATTTTAATAAAATGTGATGTAGTATTTATTTTATATATGGTGTTATATTTGTCATGTGAGGAAGGCTGAACTAAGTTCTTAATAAGTCCATAGTCTTTTTTTAAGGGTGGTTTGTGACAGTCAAACCTGATAGACTTACCTATGTGAATGTGGGGGAAATGCCCTACTCCCTATGAGGTTTTTAGGCTTTAGGACCTCTAGAGCGTTCAAGAGATCCCAGGTATGTGGGGGCACCTTTTATGACATTTCACGAGGACAAACACATATTCGAATGCAGGTTTGTGCGCAGTTTTTCGTTACAAACCACCATGGAGAGTCCAATGCCGAGAGCAACTCGATACGGCTCTAGCAGGTAATTGTATGCACTGGGTGACAATTCAATTCCTCAGGAACATTGTCATCTTAAGATTTACATTACGTTGCCTTAATCGGCTATATCTCTTCTTCTTCTTTTGAATCATGTGGAGGATTGTAGTGTTGCTTTAAAAGAAACTTTTTTTATCCTACATTGGTAGAATAAGTTGGAGTATTATAGTTTATAAGTGATCACTTGGTTTATACTACTAATATGTGTAGTAGTGAAGGGATCTCTACCCTTTTGGAAATGAAATCACTTATTCTCTATGTATTTTTTTGCACAATTTCCAAGTCTGATAGTTCAGTCTTCTATGCTGACTATTGCGGTTTTCCCATACCGATTACTCAGTCTTCTAATTTGAGTGTTGCCTTCTTCGTGCTAATTGTGTGGTTTTCCAAAAAAACAATTTACACGATGATATTTAATACGCCTCTAAAATCCTTCCTTATGTACCGACAAATACTACCTATTTTGTCATTCCAAAACACACAACACATTCTCCCATTTACTTTTTATCAATCTACTCCTTCTCTAATATGTTTCTTTTATAGCTAATTTTGGCAACATTTTGGTAGTAATCCTCAATCCGAGTCTTTGTCGTACACCTTAAACTCGGAAGTCGTGTAACCTTGGGAAGTTTGTTGCTAAGAGGCTGTGTGTATCGAGTAGGGCAAATTCAACTTTAGGGCAGTGATTCTATCACGCCACGACATCTGTCACTTCAAGTTCTATAAGTTTCTTTGTTCATTGTTATCTAATAGTCATATCGCCTACAAATCTTACTCAGTAATAGTACTCCCTCGTGTAAGACTTTCTATATTAGTTTGAGATTGTCGTTTAGTTATGTCGCAAGTACGGGAAAAAACAGTCTTACACAAAACAATGTCGTAAAATGAAATCAGTTATTACACTTTCTATGATATAATAATGGAATTAGTAACATGACTTTTTACAGTTAATTCCAAGCTTTTTTGTTGTAAGTAGTTTGAGCTATTTTCCTCTTATCTAAAAAACAAAATAGTTTAATTTGTATCATGTTCTATTAATGATCAAGGTGGTAGATATCATGTCAAAGATGGAGTAATAACTATATTTTCATTTAAATTAAATGGATTATGATATTTGTGATTGTGTTCACAACTTCGTTTTACACAATTTTTAGGTAAGACTTCTTCACAAAAGAATAACTTAGCTTGTAGGAGTATTTAGGAGTATTTATGTAAAAGAAATCATTCATTACTGTTAACAAATGAATTTTCCTTTTACACAATTGAACCATCTCACCCTGAGACTTAGGGTGTGTTTGGATAGCGAAAGTAGAGGGAAAGGGAGGGGAGGGGGAAGGAGGGAAGAGAAAGGGAGGTAAGGGAAGGGGAGGGCAAATGGGGAGTGGGTGTTTGGATACAATTTCCTTCCAAATCTTGCCTATTGTGGAGAGATTTTGATTTGCCTTGGAGGAGGGAAAATGGATCCCTCCAAATCTCTCTCTTTCCATTTCCCTCCACCCTTATTTGCTATCCAAACAAGGGATTTTAAATCCCCTACTCCCCCTCCCTTTCTTTTCCCTCCAAATCACTCAATCCAAACACACCCTTAGACTTGCACGCAAGTCTCATGCAGTAGTTATCTAATTTCTCGACATTGGTCTCGTCAAAACTACCACCATTACCAAACCCACCTTGCTTTAATGTCTGTGACCAGTCTTAAAGATAAAATGAATATACCCGTTTTAAATGAGAATTTATGATTAGAAAAAGACTCAATTAACAATTAATCTTTTTTTACATACTAGTTTTCTAAAATATGGAATAAGTGACTTAAGTTGGAGTTTGAAGCAATTTTTGACAGAGTAATTTGAAAAAAATGTTATAAAAGAGACTTATGTTAGAAAACTAGTATGTAAAATGGAGTAATTTCTAATTTACTCTTAGAAAAATGTATACTATAATTTTTTCTTTTTTTCCACAAAGGGTCTGGTTAAGAAAAGTATTGTATTTACGATATGCGTTTATACTCTTAGAGTACATTAAATATATTTCCGCAATGTAACACCCCAGCCCAAACCCTGCGTCGGAGCGGTCACTCATGGTAGCTCGTCAGGCTATGTACATGGCTTACAAATCAACACCGGTCTTTTCCAGCGCATTTTGTCCTCACACATGCGCATCCCGGGAACCTTCCCAGGAGGTCACCCATCTTAAGACTACGGGAACCTTCCCAGGAGGTCACCCATCCTAAGACTACTCCCAACCAAGCACGTTTAATTGTGGAGGTCTTTTGCGTGGATAACCAGAAAAGAAAGTGCACTTTGTTGATATGAGTAATACTTTCAATCTTTTTAAGCACTAGTTAGATTTTAAGCCTATCAATGGACCTTTTTAAGAAATACTCGACCCGAATAACCTCTCCTGTTCAGTGGAGTATTACACGCAATCTGTAAAATGTCTAGTGAGATTGCGCACAGAGAAACTTACGTACACCTATAGAAGACGATGCAAATTGTATGCATGCATGGTGTACACCTAAATTTGTTATACGAAACTCAAAAAAGTCTTATGTGATATATTTTGATTACTTCAGCTATAAAATTAACTTATCTTAAAGAAAAAATTATAGAGATTATATGTTTCCACTTAAAGTCAACGAATACATTTGTAGATGTATCCACTAACAATATACTATTAAATCACTATTTCCTCGACACTGAAAATGTATATTACTTCCTCGGTCTCGATTTATAGTTATTTATTACTTTTGGCACAAATATTAAAGAAAGAGAAATGAGTGAATTTGGACCATATAAAACCAAGGGGAAAGTAGCAAATTAGCCCCAATGCTTGTGTAAATTGATCCCTTAAGTTTCAATATGTGCAAATTAGTCCCATATGTTTTGGTCAATGTGAAAATAGACCCAATTACAATATTCCGACAATGTTTCACCGAAAAACTACCAAATTTCATGACGGAGCATTTATCAAAACTTTAAAAGTAGCAGCTGGATTGAAGAAACTTACCATTTACCCGTACCATAGTATAATTTTATGATTTATCTTAATCAACGTGTGCAATGATAAGATTTTTTTGTAAACTTCCTTCAACAGCAAAGTTGGAATTCATTGACGGTTGAGCAATGATTTAAATTGATTTCGTCATGCGGATTGTTCCTAATGCTGGAGATTTTTGGCGTGTGATCTTTATTATACTACCACAATTCATTATGTAATATGATTGATTATTTTGTTATACAACCACAGTTTTCGTATACACTTTCGTTTAATGGCTTTAATTTGTGTGAAATAAGAATGTGCGAAAAAGAGTGAGGTTAGTAAGAGGTGAAGTTGAAGAACAAAACCAAGTGGTGTTAGTTCAGTGGTAGTCATGGGCGGATTTAGGGGGGCCCGGGTGGGCACGTGCCCACCATGAATTTTTCGGAATAAATTTTTTATAAGTAACAAAAATAATCAATAGGTTTATGTGGTTCAGTTGGTAAGCCCTTTAGTTGACCCTTGAAAGGTCACAGGTTCGATTCTTTGTGTCCTAGGTTTTTACTAAATAATTTTTTGTTAAACTAGGTTTGAACCCTTGACCTTGAGGTTACATACCACTTTCTCTACCATTGAACCACTTGTGTTTAGTGTTTAGTGTTTATTATTAGAATATAATATATCTTATCATAGGAGATATTATTTATTTTTATTTACAAAGTACATTTATTTCAAATTTAAATATTTCAGAAGAAAGTTCAAAATAAAATACTAATTTTAAAACTAAAAAAATTATTAAAAATTGTTATTTTTCTATTTTTTGGGAGGAAAAAAAATCCGTAATAAAAAAATGCGGTTTAAAATAAAAAATAATGTATCGGAAAAAATTTTGTGCCCCCCTTTCGATAAATTCTTGCATCCGCCCTTGGTGGTAGTCGGGTTAAACCTTGAAACTTGCAGAAATGCAAGAGGTGGCTTACATGGTCCATGTGGTGGTGCGGGAATGCATGGGCCCGGGGGGGACTCAACCCCCTCGTCATCACAAAAAAAAAAAAAAAAAAAAAAAAAGGAAGTTGAAGAACAATAAAGGCTTGGGGAATATCTGTTGAATAATCGGAGATATTAATTTTGACATTCGATTTTTCGGTTTGGTTGCATGTAAGAACTTTCCCGGCATTAGATTTGGTAATTTTCCGGTGAAAGGTTATCAGAATATTTTAATTGGGACTATTTGAGTCTATTTGCACATTGGCCAAAACATATGGGACTAAATTGCACATATTGAAACTTAAGGGAGCAATTTGCACATAATAACAAACAGATGGGGCTAATTTGCTACTTTCCCTCACAAAACCTATAATTCCACATGCAGAAGAAAGATGCCCACAAAAGATGACCAAATAAGGAAATAGATAACTATTCATTGATACACCCTAAAGTGGAAATAGATTACTATTGACCGGGACCGGGGGAGTATAAGAAACTATTTTTTATACTCCGTATTACATACACATTACCCTAAACTTTTCTTGTAAATTCTTAGGATTCGGGGGTGCTCAAATATACGAAATCTACTAAAACTTTTCGATAGCGCTGAGAACTCTACTAACTACAATAATCTGTGTAGTCAAATAAAGGAGACTAGATATAATTGAAGAAAATAATTTCCATCAATTTTGCTTTATTTCATTAGGAATGTAGTAACACTGAGTACTTAATATTGAAACAAAATACAATACAAAGAGAGATATAAAGGAGACAAATGGAGGGAATAGCAAAAGCAATTCATGAAATATTTGGTGGTCTAATCGTGTAGCGACGCATGATATAGTTGACATATAAAAGGAATATACTCCAAACTTTCTGGGTAAAAGATAAAGAAAACGGTGAAAACATAGGCGAGTCCAACTTATTAAATAGTGTAGTAAATGGTACACCTTTATTGAAAAAATATGTGAGAATTGTATTTTCTACTACACCAATAAGCATGCTTTGATCCTTTATTAGTAAAGTTTGTTAATTACCTTAACTAATGCATCAATACTCGTAGACATTAGACTAATAATTTTGCTACACCATATTATTATAATTTGGACTCGCCCATGGCTGGAAAAATAGGTTATACAATTGCATACATAACTAACATAAGTATATATCAATTCTATATCTACCACGTTTTTTCTACATATATCGTCACTTTTTATCTTTAAAATAATTGATTTTCATTAGGATAGTTAAAGAGTTACGTAGTAATTTGCTCAAATTATACTCCTAACTAACAATTGAATACACATGTTTTTTGCAAAAAAAATAAAATCTACTCAATTCATCTAAATATACCACCAGTTGTACCACTTATACAGTGTTGAATCTGAGTTTTGTAATAAAGAATTTGAGTTCTATGTTAAAAAATACGAGCTTTATTAGATAGTATCTGATTTCATCCATTTACACAATAAAAATTAAACTTTGAATAAGCTCAGGAAAAATACACATAAGCTCGATTTGTTTTACCTTGGTTGTACTATGCTCATGTACAACTGGATGTATAATCCTATTTGTATTTGCTTGTTTAAATAATTTTTTTAAAGCAAAGTAATTTATTTATAAAAGATAGACTTTGCTCAAAAGTAGTTCTCAAAAAATTGGACTCTCTGTGATTGTTCGAAAAATATTTCCTTTTATAATATAGATAGATAATGATGATTAAAACACAAACTAAACAATTATCTATTTGCCACATCAACATATCTAGCCTAGCAAGCCACATCATTACCATTTATTATTTAAAAAGGAAAAGAAAAAGCCTTTACATTTGTAGCATTAAATACAAATTAGAGCATAATAAACATTAAAATTGAAATTTTTATTTTAAAGGAGATTATACTACATCGAAATAAAAATAAAAATAAATTTTTTTGGGTTTTATTGTCAAAATCAATTATACAACAAATAAAAATCATATTACATCACTCTATATTTTACGTTATTTGTAAATGTATCCCCTTTTTTGTTTTATATCTCCTTAATTTTAATAAATTGGATGCAAAGGAGAACTTAAAAATTAATGTCTTAACATAACTTTTCATATAACGTCCTCAAATATTATAATAGTGTAAGAAAATAAATATATTGTACTACGAGGACAATATAAAATGCGTCAAATAACTCTTCTAATGTCGTCTTATGCAACAATTTAAATAAAATGTATTGCGATGATAATAAAAAAAATTAAAGCAAAAAAAAAAAAAAAGCACGTGCTACAACAAGTGAGGAAAAAAAAAACTCCAAAAACACATCATCTAACAAAAAAAAAAAAAATATTGCGTAAAGAGAAAAATATACTCCCTCCTAGTTTGAGTGTTTCTCCTTCTTTTCTATTTGAACTTAGTTTCGTGTTCCTCTCTATTTCCTTAATAAAAGCTTTTGTGTGGTCCAAATTCAACTTCATGTGGGGTAATGTATTTTGTGTGGTCCAAATTCACTTTCTTAATCCTTGTGCACAAAAGAAAAGAGAGAAACATGTAAACTAGGAGGGAGTATAAGGATATAGAGATAAAGAATTAAACAAATCGTGCACGGTATAAAGATTTTTTATTGAAAAATAAACAAAAGTGCATTACTCCACCAGGAACACACCCACCACCTCCTAGCCTACCACCAACCTATCAACCCCTTCCAAATCACCATTAACCTGCTTTGTCCCTCCTAGAAACATGTTAAGAACCGGCTCTTACCCCTATTGACCAATTTTTTAAAATCACTGTATCCTTCTCACCAACACGCCTTTTACGTCTGACTTCAACATAACCACCGTCAATCAAAGAAAATCTTAAAAACCTAAGTCCCTGAATAAAACGAAAATGAATACTAGAAAACGGAAAAGTAAAACACTAATATGATCAATAGTTTCTAATGAACAAATCAAATACATTTTCTATAATCAAATTAGGTTTTAGGGAAGTGGGTTTATTATTTTTTAAAGGTAAGGGTGTATAGATTATGTTAGTTAATATAATATTAATCGTAATATTATCAAATTTATATAATGATAGTCCTAAAAGGTGACACTATAATTGCTTATAAAATCACACACTTTCAAACTTTATTACGGATATATAAGAGATAATATTAGTCACTGATAAAAAATAAGCTACATAGGTATCGAATATTAATTTGACATGGTTAATTTTATATCAGAATTCTTAGCGTTGAAGTAAGTAGTTTTAGGTTACAGTTGTACATTATTAGATCTACTTGCCCGTCTAATATTATAATACAGTGAAATTAAAAATAAATATATTGTTTTACTTCTGACCAAAATACATGAACAACAACAATTTATGTGCAACATCTTTGCATGTTAGTGGAAGCAAAAAAGATGTCAATATGTACCAAACAAACGAGATTACTTTATGCATGTACTTACATTCCCAAATGTACCCGTAATTTCACTGGTACAAAAACTAGTTAATATTACATTATCATCGTTTTCACAAATATGTTTGTAGTACATTATTCCTAAGTGTTTCCAATCAATTTATTTGAAATCACTGACAGGGCAGTCGTATACCTATCAAAAATAACCAACTGGCTCTAACTAATATAGCTAGGGAAGTCGGGTCGATCTCCACAGGGAGATGGGAAAATGTCAACTTTGTCTAAGTTCATCACGGTAACCAAATTGGGGGGGTTTTAATTGGGTTGTTCTAAACTAATGAGAAAGATAAAGAAGAAAAAGCAAGAGAATAAGGATTAAGCAAATAAAGAAAGCAGCTAAGACAGTCGGTTCACCATGATCATTCGGTCAAGCAATCTAGGTCTCAGGTCAATGCAAGTATGGTCTGAGGAGCAGTGAATATCTCCTTCCGGTCTCAATTCGCCCTAAAGCACAAATAGCTTAGCTTCCGCCCTCACTACGGTGCCCTAATGTTCGCTACGAGTCTCGCCCTTTCCAACCTTCCGGTCTAGGTCAAGGTTTACTACGATAAAATGACTAATTGCGTCGACTCAATTAGACAGAAACAATTAAATGCAGCGATTAACAACAGAGACCACACAAGCACAAGACCTAATATGGCAATTACTATTCCTTCATAATCATGGATTCCCTAGTCTTAGCAAGAGGGAATTAGCTACACATTACTATCCAATAAACAACAATAACATATAGATAATAAGAATTAAACATAATAATAATGAAAATGAATGATCAAATAAAACAATAATGAAAGCAATAAGAGAAAGATAGAAACAAAACAATAATTACGATTAAGAAATAAAAGGGAAAAATAATACCGATTACAAATTGTGAATAAGAGAGTTCTAGAGTGGAAAAGTGTAAAAGAAAGTGAAGTAGTGAAAGATAATGTAGCAGTGAATTACGCAGTCTACTGCCTAAGGTGCAGTTTGGCCAAGTTTACCTAAAAGAGTTTTTACTTTTTAAAATGAGTTTTTTCACAAACTACTTCTTGAAAAAGTTGTGATTGTTTGGCCTAACTTTTGTAAAAACAGTTTTTGCAAATTTGATGTGTTTGGCCTAATTACTTTTATTCGACTTTTTTGTTTTTTTTTGTTTACTATATAATTTGGGTTTAAGTCACACTTGTCAAACTTTTCATCTTTAAGCGCATTTTTTCTAATAAAAATTATGTAATGTCATAGTTACAACCGCAATTTTATACTGTGTAATACTCATAATCATGATATTCATAGCCGATGTTATCTCCTCGATTAGAAAGTTGCAATATCAACTTATTATGTTGCAAGATGATGAAACTCACCTACAAATATAATCAATTAGTCAAACTATAAACAAAAACATTAAGCATTTATATTGGTGGGTACTTGAACTACAAAACAATTACTCCGTACTACGTTAGCCAAAGAAAAAATAATTATAAAATAAGACGTTTTATAACTCTTATATTATGAGATATTACTTTTATAAGTCAAACATTCAATTTTTACATATAAAGGATCGTCTCACACTGAAAGACGGTCTTATACATTATTGAAAGGATCCTCTCATACTCTTTTCATCTCAAACCGTAAATTATTTTTCCTTTTTATGTAATTAATATTGAGCTTATATTTAAAAAATACCATAAGACAAATCATAAGTAATATACGGAGTACATAGCAATAATCAATGCCCACATGACTTAAAGAACTTACAATTAGAAGCAGCCGATTAACAAAAAAATAGGTAATAATAGAGTGAAAAATATTATAATTATAGAGTACAAACAATAAAAACCAAAACAATTGCCCCATCTAGTAGAGATTGTGAGAAGTAGAAGTAGAAGTAGGTATTTGTCGTTCGCTTTTAGTGGCTTTTTTTTAAGTTTTAACTTTTCAAAAGTAGTTTTACACCCATCTAATTTATAGTGTTTGGCCTAGTTTCTATTTTTTTAGTTGTAAAAGCACTTGTAACTCTTGGCCAAACAGCACCTAAGTAGCATACGAAAAATCCTCTTCTAAACCTAATCCAAAGACCTATTTACAAAAGCCCATACGAAATTAGGCGGAAAAACTCAATTACAGGGCGAACCACTCGATCGAGTGGAATA
Organism: Silene latifolia; assembly: GCF_048544455.1. NCBI lineage: Eukaryota > Viridiplantae > Streptophyta > Magnoliopsida > Caryophyllales > Caryophyllaceae > Silene > Silene latifolia. The sequence continues at coordinate 136,416,968 of NC_133526.1, forward strand.
AAACCGCTCGATCGAGTAACTTGGCGACAAACCCTTCGATCGAGTGGAAATAAATCACTCGATCGAGTAACCCCTTGTAATGCCTTCTCGATCGAATACTAGAATTGCTCGATCGAGTAATCTTCATTATATAAAGCATTCGATCGACTAGAAAAGTAGTCGATCGAGCTATTTTAGCACGTTAGACACTATGACACCTTCCGAAGCCAGCTCACACGTCTTCAAAGTAGTAGGTTCCAAGCTCTGATTCCTTGTTCTCCATAAATGTATGCAAATGGGACGAGTTTGGGCTTGATTTATCTTTTCTTCGGTCTATTCCTGCAATTTTCACAAAACGAACCAAAGTAAACTATTTGGGGGTATTTGTAGCTAGATGACACGTAAAATAGTACAGAAATGCATGTAAAAATGAGGTAAAAACCTTATATAAAATACACGCATCAATCACAATACAATAATTAAGTCAGTGGTGTGGATCATACACTTTGAGTATGAGTGTGAATCTTCCGTCCCATCTTCGTGTTTCACTAACGTAACTTTAATCATACTAGTTGGAAGGCCACGTGCAATGCACGCGGCGGCAAACGGCTGAATTTTGATTGCAATTTGATAAAACCATTCGAAGACGTTATATACAATAAAAACATGCTTTATTTAAACACTCTTAGTAACGAATAAAATATACATGTTATACTTTCTGATTATACATATGCTTCTATTTAAACATACGTGGTCAGGTGAGGCAAGTGAAAGGACATACAAAAAAAAATTATGCCTGCGATAGTTTACAAGTATCGCGCAAAACACATAGTTTATAGTACCAACACGATTTCGCATACTTATGATACAAAAGCTAAAGCACACTAAATACTACTGCGTTTACAATAAAAACCAGTATCTATAAAACGGGAGACTCCATACATATACTATAAAGTCTAAGACACACTACGTAATACATAGAGAGGACGCCTGCCTACACAAACGTGTTTTATTCGACAAAATACAAGATCATGTACATTTTTGTAAGTAGCCATTAAGCTCTAAAACACCACCTCAGTATTCAACTTCTACATACTGTGCGCGAAACCCCAGTTGTCTTATTGCCTCTCCGATTTTATATGTAACCAATTTAATGGCAAACATACGTGTCTTGTTATTTTCCAGAAAATCTCCCATAAATGAACGATATTCTGATGCACAAAAAATAGCGACTTACATTAATATAACGATTTATCCGTTCGAAAAGATAATATGAGAAAAAAGATAGACAAATTTGTTCAGCCGTTTGCTTTAGAATTATTTCAGCTACTTCGTCGAGCAGAGTCAGTTTAGCACAACCACTTTCATCTCTTAAGTTTATCTGAAGGTAACATCTATTTAAAAAAAATATAAATTAGTTAACATATACATGTCTACCAATTAATTGACTATTTTGGGGTACACTAACCTATCAACAGATGTGGCCATATGCGGAGTAGTAGCATGAAAACAACAAAATTTCTTGCCAAATTCGATGTCGTTTTTTTTTCTTGCACACGTTGCAGGACGTGTATAAGCATCTATCTTGATTAATGACCTCTTTTATGCGTCCCTTTACCCAAATCGTTGCACATCCCTGAATTTTTATTTTTAATATAAATTCAGTCGAATGATGTCCATATTTACGAACAACGATGTCCATATTAACGAACAAATTTTGTTTTCTTTGGATGTAAAGTTCTACTGACAGATTTAAATAAAATAAATTCTAGAGCGTCTACTGGAGTCCGAAATAGTCGTAGGCTTACCTCTTGTGATCTGAGTTCATCAATTGGGATAAATATCCTCATAGTTTGAATATGAGATTGTTCACTCTGAGATTGAAACTCCACAAATGTTTCCTTTATGCGAGCTTTGATTGAATCAAAGACTGAAAAAAAATGTGAGGATGTTCACCCTAAGAAGACAACTGGTAGATATATTCGGAAAAAAATCAAAGACGTGTAGTTTGAAAGTTTTGGATGAGAATTAAAAGGCACCGATTGCAAGTGAAACATATCCTGAAAAAAATTAAACCTTACGTGGCCAGCATGCAGAACTGGTAACATAAAGCACCGAATATAGCAATAAGAAGCGCCTAATATTACAAACACAAATGCAAACAGATATAAAGGAATAACATAAACGATGAACATGTAAGAAAATCAAAAGACTACCGATTATATCAATATGAGATAGGCATGCATCATTGACTGGTGATAGTGGTCAAGATTATGTTAGTCCATAAGAAAGTTATTCAAAAGAATAGGCATCTACGTCAAGCACAGCAACTAATGTACACCAGATATTATAAATATATTCTTCGTCATCGCCTGCTCCATTATGAAACTATGTTTGTTGAAGCCGGGAAAAATGTATTAATTAGAAATATATAAGGTTATTCTTCCAAGTTGCACACATATAAGCTTCACACTTCCTTTAAATTCGCTTTATATAAATGCTCTATGAGTTAAATTATATAAGAATACGTATTTATGACAATAAATGGTTTAAGATGCATTTTTACCCAAAATCATAACTGACACAGTTGCAACTATATAAGCATATATGTTGAATACTACTAATTTTATAAAATAAGACCAAGTTTTGACCTGACGAAGGTAAGAAGAGAAAGACAGATTCGGGAAAATGAAGTAAATGGGGGGAGTCAGATTCAGCGGAACAATAGCCACTGAAAACCACAGGCTATCGAAGATAAATAAATAATCTACACAACAATTAGAAAAGCATATATCCAAACAAAAATTTCTGTTAAATAGCGTGTCATATAAACACCAGCAAAAAACAATACAATTTTCATATGGGCTATAGTGTAAACCAGGATCAAATAAGGACAGTATGTTGTCTGCATAAACACACACCGTAAAATATTTACCGTAACCTACTAATGAAATATTATGTACTGGTTAGCTATGTATGAGACATTCTAACATGTCCGATAAACAAAAATCCTAGTGTGTCATTTATTAAATTACAAGTTGATGGGTCGGCTTCACTTGTAAATCCATCTTATATTAAATCTAGTAATTATCCGTTTAACCTTCCGTCAACAACGAAAATAAATGGTGAAAAAAAAATAGATTAACATATCTAATTAAGTGAATGACCGGGTATATTTTAGCAGCAGTTCTCTCCATCAGTTCTCCCTCAAATCTCCATCAGTCTGAATTGCAAAACACTAACAACACTTCATTAACAGACATACGCCCAACATTTGTGCGGGAAATTGCAAAAATGAATTGCAAAAAAATTAAACGATATTGAAGAAAAGCGAAAACTCTGCATCAAATTCTAGACAACATCGGGAGGAAGGATCCTGGCAAGGAAATTGAGGGTGTTTTCTATTATAGCTAAAACAAAGGTACACTATTCTTTGTGTTTGGCGTATGATGAACCAAAGGTACCCACTCCCCTTCTAGTCTTCTACAACATATCTCACCTTCATTGCCACACTGAGTTTGGTTCTCATGAAATATCCACTTATATAACTATATAGATTAATAACTCTTGTATCATGTCAAACAATATACTCACCAAAATCAATGTATTAGGCATCTAGGCTTTAGGCATCTCATTCATTAATACTGGTGTGGGAATAGTAAATGAAGTCCTACCTAGCTAACTACTGCCGCACGAACCATCCTCAACAACTTAAAATAAATACGCAGCATGATAAAAAGAGACTCGGAGAATTATAGAAAAGGAAAGCAACAAAAATAAGTACATAACATCAACGAAGGAGCATCTGAGTTTTAGTTTGGCAATTTAATGTGCAACGGAACCGGCGACTATATTCAAATTAATTAGCCAACCCGTTATGCAAATATATTGCCTGAAGTTTCATAAAGAAAAAATTATGTATTAGCACATAATTAGGAAAAGAAAATGGAATTAGAAAAGCTTAAAATCGGGGATTGAATGAAAGCGTACTTACATGTCGATGTATACATGTCGGAGCGTAGAAAGTTATTTGCGCTGAATTACAGAGGTTGATGAAGATGATCACAATAAAAAGTAAGGACATAGAAGAGGGGAAATTAGCAGATGGTGAAATTCCAGGGTTTTGTTTTGAAGGTTAATTTGTGATGTGCGAAATGCGGTACAATGGCTTTTGTCATTTGAGAAATGTATGCTGATGGCTTGACTGTTAATATGAATGGGGTCAAAAAGTATAGGCTGTGGCAAAATAGCAAAACCTCTTATTCTCTTTTTATATAAGACTAGTTAGAAGGCCGGCAAAGTACTGAATTTTCATCGCAAATCGATAAAAACCATTCGAAAACGTTATATACAATAAAAGCATGCTTTATTCAAACACTCATAGTAACGTACAAATTATATGTGTTATACTTTCTAATTATGCATATACTTCTATTTAAACAACACTTTTTCTAATATATTACATTAACCAGTAAACTCGTCGGTAGAAGTAGATACGGCCTCAACTGTTGCAACTATTGCATATGCCATCTAACGCTTTAGCTGATTGTATTTCTGCTCTAGCATATGATAATTATGTTTAACATATTGTGGATCATAAAAGTTGAAATCAAGAACATCGATGTCATATATATCACAAATAAATTTCATTGCTTTGCGAGTGCAGTTTTGCTCTGACGGACCAATAAGCTTTGAAGAGCTTCCAATAAATTTAACACATTTGGGAGGATTTTCAACTCCATGTATCTGAACATAAGCTTTTACTTCATCGTGTGTGACAGCACGTATTCCATATTCTGCAGGTGCTAGATTGATCTTATTTAAAATAGCATTCAACACTGTTTTAAGATTAACTTCAACACAAACGCGAGATGTCTCCATCGATTCTATAGAAAAAGAGAAAACAATAAAGTCGTTTGTTAAATTGTTAAATGTTGTAAAAAAAATCTAGGAAACGAAAAAATATTAAATTATAATGTTATAGATATACCCATCATGTGCAGGTCGATCATAATAAGCATTCTATATAGAAGCTATGCACATACATAGGAGCACAAAAGGCTTTATGTTTAACACATGTATCCTGTAAGTGTTAAACAATAGTGTGTCAAGATTTCAATGTCGAATGACTCATAACATATCCCTAATATCTTAATTCGTATCAAAGTTAGAAGATATATATTCAGTTTGCCTCGATTTTGAAACTATATTTTGTGTTTGATTAAAGTGTCTTAAAATAAGTAAAAAAATATATAAAAAAATGTATATTATAGTAGCTCTTATCGTATATAATTGATAAATATAATTTTTTTATTAAGTTATAGTATTATGTATTGCTGAAATTAATTGTTTATTAAAAAAAAATTCATAAATCATCTAACATAACAAATTTTGATCAACATTATAAAAAAATATAATAGTGAACACTAAATTATATAACTACATACGTACATAAGAGTATAATATAATTTCGCTATACAATATGTATATAGTGAGATATTCTTACATCCAAAATACAGAAATTTTGAAATAAAGTAGATTACTATCTTACATTATACCGGCACGTCGCAATACTTCATAACAGACAATATTTTTGGTTTTAAGCGAACCGTCAGATGAACTTTGGGATGCTATTTCAACAACAACATCAGAACTTCTTTTAGCTCGAGAGAGGGTAACATATAGGTGACCATGTGAAAAAACCGGTTGAGGTAAATAAATTCCTACTTTATCCAAAGTTTTCCTTTGCGCTTTATTAACAGTCATCGCAAAACTAAGTTAATTGAAAATTTCTTTCTCTTAAAATGAAAGGGAAATTTATCAGTCGGAGATGGTTGCAGAGGTGTCCGAGGTATAAAAACACGCTCTCCTTTATGATGTCCAACAACAATTTCCGCGTCAATAATATTTCTTGAAAATGCTTTGCATATAAGTCTTGTTCCATTACAAAGTCCGGAAGTTGGATCAAGGTTCCTTAGTAAAAGTATTGGACTATTTTTCTTCAGTACCAAATGGTGTGGTGGAAATCCTCCTGGATTTAAAGTATTCATAAACTCTATCGGGTATTGTTCTGTAGTGATATTAACAGCCTTATCAAACCAATATGGGATTTATAGCTTCAGTGTCATCATTCTTTGGGGGTTAAAATAGCTTTTCTCGTTGTAAGCAATGACTTGAAATTAATGTCATCTATATTTGGGTAGATAGCTTCAATCAGGCGGTGTAACAATGACAAATGTTGACTGTTGTTTATCACAATGGTTCTTGGTAATGTTATATCCTTACCATTTTCATAGGGTGGACGTCCTTCACCAACATTCAAAAGAAAATCACTGAAGTAAGGATCATTAATGGCGCGCATATTGATAGTTAATTTGATCTTTTCAAGCATAGACCACAGCGGAGACATAACCAAACTCGCATTGATAGCCTCTTTAAGTGTACTTTTTGGAATGACCGACAGCACTTGTCGAAAATCTCCACCAAATACAATAACTTTTCCTCCAAATGGTATGTTTCTTCAGCAAATGTCATGTAATGTTCTTTCAAAGTGCTCTATTGATTGTCTTTTTTCTATTTGAGTTTCATCCCAGATAATTAATATGCATGCTTTAATCAATTCAGCAAGCGAACTTTGTTTTGAAATTTTACTACTTTGATTTTCTTCAAGATCAAGAGGAATTTTGAAAGCGAATTTGCTGTTCTTCCACCAGAAATATTTGACGCTGCAATTCCTGAACTTGCTACTGCTAGAGCAATAAAGCCTTTTTTGGGCAACTGTGCAAGAAGAGATGAGTAGAGGAAAGTTTTGCCTGTACCACCTGGACCGTCTACAAAGAATGCACCTGGCCTTTTTTCCATAACTCTATCATATATTATTTCATATGCTCTTTTTTGTTCAATATTTAGCAAGTTGATTGCGTTAAGCTCTTCTAGTGTAATAGGAATGCTAAGCTGCTCTTCAATTTCTTTAGCCTTACGCCTATCAACGACTTCATCTTCTAATTTTAATCCTCAAAAGTCAAAATCGTTAAAACTCTTTCCCATTGACTCTATGATGCAACATATACTTCTAAGCGTAAGATTTAGAACTTTACTTGGACTTTCTGAAAATGCTAATGTGTAGTCTTCTGATAATGCTGAGAAGAAACGATCCCATAGAATCCTAGGATTTTTAGGCGTACAATAAATTAGTAATGTAGCAAATAATCGTCTTAAAGAAAACGACATCTGAAAATTTGAAGATTCCAAAAACTGTTTTCAACCGAATTATCATCTTCAAGAAGGCCTAATCGAAATGCCGCTTCCTGAAACGAAGATAGTCTAACATTATTGACAGTACATAAATCTTCAAATGATTGCGGTCCTTGCATATTTGCAAGTAACAACCGCAAGTAGTATCGTTCACCTTCTGTAAGGTTGGTGTAGACTAACCTACCAACAACACCTTTTCTTTTCGGAAGCCAAATCTTCTCGTATTTTTGCCCTAACCAAACATAGTGTTCCGGAAACTGTTGATAGTAGAGTATGTGCAAAAGGATCAGTTTGATTTCGTTCGAAAAAAGCTGTTAACATAGTTCTCTTTCGACTATCATCGTCGGCAATATTCTCTAGGCGTTCATACGCACGAAAGAGTACAGTCTGCATATTTTGAAGATAAACTTGCAAAGGCATCACATTAGGATGTATTTCATTCATGCAAAATCTAAAAATTCTCCACACTGCCTCAAGTGGTGGCATCCAACGTGCAGACTGAAAAGCACTAATTTCATCATAATCACGTTGTTCAATACCATCTTGAACCGTAATAGAAACACGATCATGTCCCTTATAAATGTATTTGTATAGATACTTAACTGCTTTTATTGTTGAGCACACTTCTACATTCAAATGACAGTCGTATTTTGCCAGTAAAAAAGGATTATAAGGCACAATCCAGCCATTATCAAGTGTAGCTGTACGAACCACAACATTTATACCATTTTTTCGTCTTCGATATATAGGATATGAATTACGACCATTTGTCATCATATCCGCATAATCACGCGGATAATTATTTTTATATTCTCCGTTTTTCATGCACGGATTTGTAGGAAAGTCTCTACCACAAGGGCCATGCATCATATGTTTTAACACATGATGTGAACATTATTTGCGCACATTTAGTCCCCTAATTGAGCCTATTTTGCATACTATTATAACATTCTATGGCCATTTTATCCGTCAAAACCTTCCTATTTGCTTTTCTATCGCATTTCATATGTTTTGTAGAAAAGGAGATAATAAGGCGGAAATTCCCGTCTTTCGTTCATATTTGGAAGCTTATTGATGATATTAGATGGACTAGTATGAAGAGGAGGCAAGAATGATGACCAAGGATGTAGGAATAAAGAGTATATAGAAGGATCAAAGGGTTAAAAGTAAGAATGACGAGAGAGAAGACATTACAAGAAGAAATCGCTCAAAAACAGAACCAAGGGTTGCTCCTTTGGCTCTGAAAATATGCTAGATGGAACGGCGTCGAAAAAACAAGTGATCTAGGCTTTTGAATCACTCCAATAGGAGTCCGGATGAGAAAATGACGTTCGTTTTACAATCCGAGCTCAAACAAAGAAGCTGTTCGCCAAGACGCCCGTCTTCCCCTCAAGACGCCCGTCTTCCCCGACAGAAAGAAAAGATAAATACACCGCCCAGAATCCACCCGTCTTTCCACAAGACGCCCGTCTTCTCCAGAAGACGCCCGGGCAAAAACAACCGAATCCGCCCGTCCCGTGCTAAAGACGCCCGGATTCCAAGGTAGACCAATTTCGTTTCTTCAAGCTTCAAGAAAGATGCCCATCCTTCCAAAAATACCGGCGTTTCCTTAAGTAGGGACTTAATCGTCATTTAAGCCCTTAATTAACCCTAATTCCTACACCTAATCCCCACTATATATACCCCATTTGTAATAATCAAACCATCAAGTTTTTAGGTTAGAAAAAAGCTCTCATATTAGAAAATCCTTCTTTAGATTAGATTAGGAGTAGATTAGAATAGATTACTCTTTAATCTTTCCACAAATCTCACATTAATCTCTCATTAATTATTGTTCAAGTTTATTATTCAAGTTTATTATTGGGTAATTGAAGATTATTGGGTTTATTGGGAGATTGACAACCTTCCATCAATCAATCAAGTTCTCTTTTTTTATTCTTTGCTTTATTATTTGGAATCATCTCAAGTTTGGTATAATTCTTTTACTCTATACTCTTTATTGTTCATTTCTTCATTCTATTATCATGTTTATACTTGTTGTGATGATTGACACCATTAATGACATGTTTCCCATGATAATGAGTGAGTAGTCTTTTAGCTAGGATTAGTGGGTAATTAGGGGAAACAAACATGGGGATTGATTCATGCTTAATCTAATATGTTTTCATAATTAAATTGCTTGCTTGTTGTGATGTCAAATTTATGCACATGTTATGTTTGATGAAATGCTAAGCCTATGAATCCTTGCATTTACAACTATCTCTTATCTATTCAACTTGACTTGTAAGATATAAACCAACTCGAGTCTTGTTAGACCATGCATAGAAGTTGATTAGGAGGAAAGTAAGTCGACTTGTAGGTGTTGTACAATCTAATCGATTTGGCTCCGGAACCTAACTCTTCCTAAGAACCGTAAGATATAAACCAACTCAGTTTCTCAGCAACACTAATTGCTTGCAACTTTATGAACATGGTTGTATGATCAACACCATGAATCCCCTATGACCCCATGATATCCTAGTACTTTTAATCATTTGTTTACATCCTTTATTTCATTGCTTGTTATACTTTATTGCTTGCATTAATTTAGACACAACTATAAACCCAAATAAATTGTGACACTAGCATAAATTGAGATAGATAGACTTAGAACCCAAAGCACACCGTCCCATGGATCGACCTCGACTTACCGCTAACTAGTTATTTGTTGAGTAGTATAAATGTGTTTGATTGGATGTGACCCGACGACATCACCCATCAAAATGGCGTCGTTGCCGGGGATGGTGCTATGTGATTAAGTTCTTACTTGTTTGTCTATTTTGATTTTGCTTTCACCTTGAGGAACTTGTTCCTCAAGGATTGTTCTTACCATTTTTGTGTAGTTTCCATGCTTGTAGTTGTTTCCTTGTCTTAAGCTATGATGGCTCAAGACTTGACTTATGGAATATGTGGTGGATCCTTTGAGTATGACTATGGGTATGGGGAGTTTGAGGAGCAAGTCAACACAAACGTACCTTACAACTCATACAATGAAAATCCTAACTACTACCCCAACTTTTCCCACCAAAATCTTCACATCCAATATCAACAACAACCACCTACCCAAAACCCACTTCACAATGAATTCCAAATGCCACAATACAACCACTTTCACACTTACCCACAACAAGAACATGAGCCCATTCAAAATGTGATTCTCCAAATGATAGGAGATCAACAAAACTTCTTCAAACAAATGCTAGAAGAGAGCCAAAAAAGGGACAATGTTCTTCAAGGCATTCTTACCCAAGGTGAGGAGTTGGAGGTTCAAATTGCCCAAATAAAGGAAGCCCAAATAACTACTCCTTACCATTCCTTAGACCATGAGTGCGAGTTTGAAGAAGTTACCTTTGATGAGAAGTGGGAAGAGCCAATCTCCTTGAGCTCTTGTGTGTATGAAAGTGTGGTATTTGATGAGGAAGATATGAGGTTGAGTAAGCCAAATACTCTTAACCTTTGTGAGTATGAGGGTGTGACCTTTGATGTGAATATTGAGATGGTGGAGGAAGAATTAATGAAGAAGAGTGAAGCCCCTATCTATGATTCGTATGGAGATAGCGATGATGACAAGCCTATGGAAGAAGCTTATGCGGGATATGTGTCTTGCAATGAAGAAGAGGAATGGAGTTGTGAGATTGCCTTACTTGAGGAGCCCATCCTTGAGAAGTTTGAGGTATGCTTCCATGAGGAAGATGAATGTCTCTTTCCTATTGACCATGAAGACCTTTTCGCACCCACCATGGAACCTATGATTGTTGGAGATGACATGGTGGACCTTCTCCAAAAGGTCAAAACATCATATAAAGGGTACTTGGTGGAGAAGCTCAAGAACAAAATTGCAAATGAACGTGCTTGTGGAGGTTTGGCACCCACAATCTCAACTTCTAAGGTATCCGGTCATCAATGTTATGATAATTCTCCTTCGACTTTAGAAGGATTGAAAAACCCAAATGCTATCATCATCACAAAAATTGAAGGAGAAGGTGGTGAGTGGAAATCTCTGGATTAAAATAAGCCACACTTCATACCTAGTGTTGACAAGAATCATGGGCCTATTGGTTTGAAGCACTTCAAAGGCTCAAGTGCTAAGGGTAAGGTGAAGAAGAGAATAGATGACAAGCTCCCTTGGGCAAGCTTCATTTTGAATTGGAATAAACCGTATTCATGCTTATTTGAGGATTGTGCCCAAGCATTTGACCGGTTATTGAGAGCATTGAGCAACATGGACAACATCAATAATCATGGCAACAAGGAATGAGTTTGGTGGAGTCCTCCGATCCCTCAAACCACCATTTGTAAGATACCCTTTCCTTTGACTTTGCATTACATTTTCACTTGCATTTAGTTATTTACATATACATTAAGCTTGCATTTGTATTATATATCATATAGCATTTGCATTAGCTAGTTCATTTAGTATAGTTGCATTGTATTATATCTCACATGATTCATGTAGTTAGTTGCATACAGACTAGAATTCATGCATAGTCACTAATGGCCAAACCTATTCATTTCTGCACTAGAAATAGTGTTTAAATCGGTTTGGGGAGGTTTGATCATAGGTGACCATAGTTTACTAGAAATCATGCATCATATAATATAGATTAGATTGCATTCATTTGTTATATATGTCATATAGAATTGCATTTAGTTAGAGCATGCATTCATTCATATCATAGCATTTGTACTTCAATTTCCATAAAATCAAAAAAATTCAAAAACATGTTTTTCTTTTTTTCCCACTCCTACATGTACATTGAGGACAATGTCCAAAATAAAGTGGGGGATGGAAATTTATATTCCAAAAATGCATAAAAATTGAAATTTTTTTGAAAATCCCAAAAATATGTTCTTTAATTTCATAAAATCAAAAACCATAAAAATTGAAAAATCCAAAAACAAGTTCATTTCCTTTGTAGTGTAGTCATGTATATATTATTGTATATATTGTGTTTGTTCTATCCTTGTTCACATTAATTGACTACGCCACATCCGAGACATGAGGATATTGAAGACCGCATGGTATGATCTTTCCAATCTCCTTTTTCCTCTTTATGTTAATGACTATGTGGCTTTATTTTGATTGATGCGGTATAACAATGTGAAATTAGGACTTGCATTTAGTTTATATGTCATATTAGTCGGTAGAATTATTTGCATTAGGATGTATATATGTTAGTTGCATCATGGCATGTAGTTGCATGTTAGAAAAATTTTACGAAACCGTCTACTTGGAAAGCTTGACAAGTGTATATAGGCTCTAGTAGATGCTTTTTCTTCTTAAGACTTTGCTTGTTAGAATACTTGTAAAACACCCTAGGATGTGTCATGCTAGTATCCTTTGACCCATGGATTAAGGTCTAGTCAAGAGTACCTTGTGGTGTGATAACTCCTTGGCTACCGTTTATTCCAAGGTGACCCTTGAAACCATGCATCCATCATCCATGTTCTACCACATTTTTGTCATCAAAGGGAATGGGCACAAAAAGAAATCAATTTGAGTTCAATGAAATGGAAAGTGAAAGGAAATTTGCAAAAATGCATCAAATGAAAAGAGGAGCAAAAATAGACTCCTAATGCTTCAAATATAAGGCACCCTCACTACATATGGGGTGACTTTGAAAATGTTCAAAAAGAAATGCAAAGAAAAGTTGAAAGTTGTCAAGTGTTGAAATGCCAAAAATCAAAAAGAAATGGCAAGAAAGTGTTCTCAAATGTTATATGCCACAAGAAATTGGGGGGGGGGGGGGGGGGGGGGGGGAAAAAAACAACAAAGCAAACTCCCAAAGTGAAACTCAAATTCTATTGATCCCTTTATCCATCGTATCCATTTTTGTGCATGGTAGAGAGGGGACGGCCGTTCTTCTTGTCTAGGCAAGAGGGGGAATTCCGCGATCCTCCAGTGTTTCTAACACCATAGGGAGTATATTCTCGACAAAAGCATTTAACGATTGAGGACAAAGGTACCCTAGCTTGACACAATTTGGAGGTGATTTATTGGTATTCTTCTAGGCTTAGTAGTTTGAAGAAATTGCATCTATGAAGGAGTGTGTACCCTTGAATTGCTTCCCCTTTAGATAATTTCCGCCACTTAGATGAGGAAAGTGGCTATTCTTTTGTAGATGCATCCATTACTTGTTTTGTGTGCTTTAATGCTTGGATGTATCGCCATTTTGGCAAGCCCCACCTTACCTTGCAAGAAGGCATCCTACCTCATGGTTGTCTTGTTGTGAGTTGAAGGGGCGGAGTGAGACCCGCTAATTGTCTCATATCGGTTATTTTAGTAGGTTAGTTTAAATAAAGGTCTAATTTTTGTCACCTCTTTACTCGGGACGAGTAAAGGTTCGGTTTGGGGATATTTGATGTGAACATTATTTGCGCACATTTAGTCCCCTAATTGAGCCTATTTTACATACTATTATAACATTCTATGGCCATTTTATCCGTCAAAACCTTCCTATTTGCTTTTTTATCGCATTTCATATGTTTTGTAGAAAAGGAGCTAATAAGGCGGAAATTCCCGTCTTTCGTGCATATTTGGAAGCTTATTGATGATATTAGATGGACTAGTATGAAGAGGAGGCAAGAATGATGACCAAGGATGTAGGAATAAAGTGTATATAGAAGGATCAAAGGGTTAAAAGTAAGAATGACGAGAGGGAAGGCATTACAAGAAGAAATCGCTCGAAAACCGAACCAAGGGTTGCTCCTTTGGCTCTGAAAATATGCTAGATGGAACGGCGTCGAAAAAATAAGTGATATAGGCTTTTGAATCACTCCAATAGAAATCCGGATGAGAAAATGACGTCCGTTTTACAATCCGAGCTCAAACAAAGAAGCTGTTCGCCAAGACGCCCGTCTTCCCCTCAAGACGCCCGTCTTCCCCGACAGAAAGAAAAGATAAATACACCGACCAGAATCCGCCCGTCTTCCCACAAGACGCCCGTCTTCTCCAGAAGACGCCCGGACAGAAACAACCGAATCCGCCCGTCCCGTGCTAAAGACGCCCGGATTCCAAGGCAGACCAATTTCGTTTCTTCAAGCTTCAAGAAAGATGCCCATCCTTCCAAAAATACCGGCGTTTCCTTAAGTAGGGACTTAATCGTCATTTAAGCCCTTAGTTAATCCTAATTCCTACACCTAATCCCCACTATATATACCCCATTTGTAATAATCAAACCATCAAGTTTTTAGATTAGAAAAAAGCTCTCATATTAGAAAATCCTTCTTTAGATTAGATTAGGAGTAGATTAGAATAGATTAATCTTTAATCTTTCCACAAATCTCACATTAATCTCTCCTTAATTATTGTTCAAGTTTATTATTCAAGTTTATTATTGGGTAATTGAAGATTATTGGGTTTATTGGGAGATTGACAACCTTCCATCAATCAATCAAGTTCTCTTCTTTTATTCTTTGCTTTATTATTTGGAATCATCTCAAGTTTGGTATAATTCTTTTACTCTATACTCTTTATTGTTCATTTCTTCATTCTATTATCATGTTTATACTTGTTGTAATGATTGACACCATTAATGACATGTTTCCCATGATAATGAGTGAGTAGTCTTTTAGCTAGGATTAGTGGGTAATTAGGGGAAACAAACATGGGGATTGATTCATGCTTAATCTAATATGTTTTCATAATTAAATTGCTTGCTTGTTGTGATGTCAAATTTATGCACATGTTATGTTTGATGAAATGCTAAGCCTATGAATCCTTGCATTTACAACCATCTCTTATCTATTCAACTTGACTTGTAAGATATAAACCAACTCGAGTCTTGTTAGACCATTCATAGAAGTTGATTAGGAGGAAAGTAAGTCGACTTGTAGGTGTTGTACAATCTAATCGATTCGGCTCCGGGACCCAACTCTTCCTAAGAACCGTAAGATATAAACCAACTCGGTTTCTCCACAACACTAATTGCTTGCAACTTTGTGAACATGTTTGTATGATCAACACCATGAATCCCCTATGACCCCATGATATCCTAACACTTTTAATCATTTGTTTACATCCTTTATTTCATTGCTTGTTATACTTTATTGCTTGCGTTAATTTAGACACAACTACAAACCCAAATAAATTGTGACACTAGCATAAATTGAGATAGATAGACTTAGAACCCAAAGCACACCGTCTCATGGATCGACCTCGACTTACCGCTAACTAGTTGTTTGTTGAGTATTATAAATGTGTTTGAATGGATGTGACCCGACGACATCACCCATCTACACAGCAACATGAAGGTGAGGATTTTCGACCACATCTGGAATGTCAGCGCATATAAAAGCATCATATTGATCTGGGGATCGTATTTTGCTATTAGCATCCAATATGACGAGGAAATGTGCATGTGATAGTCCTCTCTTTTGAAATTCAACTACATATACGTATCCAGCAACATTACCAAATAGTTTTTTCTCAAAAATTTCTTTTTTAACCTCAATAAGTTTTGCCCGAAATACACGAGCGACAAGATCAAGCCTATTTTGTGCTTCCTCATGTGGTAGTAATTCACGTTCTATTTCTGGCCATTTAAGGTTACATGTTATAATTACAAAGATATCTAGTTTGCCGTAACGTTATACGACAGACATTGAACTAAGGTAACGACAACGTAAGTCTCTGCCACACCCTATAAAGCTTGCTGGAAGAATATAAATTTGTCCAATATTAGAACCACATAATTGGCCGGCATTATAGCTATCAATAACGCCTTGATAAAGTTCCGCTCTAATAACAGATTGATTTGCTCTTATGAAATCAAGTCTGGTTATTTCGAGTTTAATATACATATCAACAACATATTGTTGTAGAAGACGATCACTATACAGTAAAATAGATGAATCATTAGGATGAATCTGTCGGCGGTAACAGTAATACTCTCTACCGGAAACTTTTTTTTTCCGATTCAGAAGAATTTACAACTGTAGTACAGAAAAGTAAACATGTATTTGTTTTTAAACTCGAGATGTAATTATAGGTAAAAAAATAAATACTTAGATATGAAATAGAAACGAACCTTGATCCTCAGCCTCAGTTAAATCGCCGGCAATTTGGACAAGAACTTCGTTTATAGGAAATGTAGGACAAACTTCTCTACGACGATGTGAAGTATTACACTTGTAAATGCATCTATGCCATCCAGTGTCGCCGTAAGGAAAAAGAAGTGGATATTGTAAAGGGTCATAACAACCATAGTAATGTCGTACACGAAGGCTTAAACCTGATTGAGCATATACAACAATATCATGTCTTAGAGGTTCAGACGAACCTTCATCTTCAACCCAAATTGCTGCTACATGAGATGCAGTAGGTGCATTATAAGTACATTGATCCTGGGTTGGATCAACTCGAATAACATTGCGACTTTCCTCATTAATACCAATTTCTATCAAGGATTTAAAAAAAACGGGCGTAAGGATTAATTTCCATAATCCTCATTAGTGTGCTAACGACAATACTCGTCAGATCAACAAAACTTTGTAAACGATGCCACAGCTCTACATCTGTGTCGAAGAAATATAATTGAATATAACGTGGTTGTTCTTCTATTTGAAGCACGTCATTTATGAAATGGTAAAACTGTCCCTGAACACGAAAGGTGTAGATTCCACGATTTCTATGAGCAAGTTCGTGATCCTTTTTTACTTCGTACGATGTAAAAGCGAAAGAACTGTTGTAGAACAACACGAACTTTCGAAAATTATTTGTATTTGCGTAATTTCCTAAAAAAAGATGACGCATAATTCCTGGAACAACATTTTGTGCAAGCCGAATATCGCCTTGACTGCAACAAAAATTTATAGACTCGTTCCTAAACAATTTTGCCCAACAATATGAGCAGAAATTGGCCAAAGAAAGTACATAGGGTTTCTTTGGCGGTCTCTTTCCTTAAAAATTATCAAAAAAAAGTATTACCAAAACTCTCATGCACGTACTCTAATGAAAAAAAAATCACAAATAAGTTAAATGTTCCAGACCTTTTAAACTAATTGCGACGAAATCGGCATGCTGATTATCTTCTAACGTCTGATGTGCATGAGAACTTGAAGCAATATCCAACAACATACTCATATTGAAGTCTACATTTAAAAATTAAAATTTTAAGTACGTAAGCGCATCTGCTTCTATGACAAAAAAACAAAACCAGATACTACAATCGAGAAAAAATAATTAAAATATTTAAATTGAATTATGATGTAAATTTTTGTTATATTGTACAAATAATTAGTTCTGAAAACGAAATTTTTTATTTCATAACCAGTGCTACTCTTAGTATTTGCAGAGTGGTGACTTCTATTTGTAGACAATCCCAAATAAAAAACATATACTCTACACTTCTCGCCATTATATCATCAGAAATTCATTTAAATTGTATTCTTAAATATGTCAATAGTATCTTATTTAATCCTTATATCTATAAATAAATACATTTACTGCGACAAAGTTTAACTAACACAAAAGTGAAAACCTAATTTGAAAATAACTATAAATTTCATTAAGTGTAAACTTTAATATCATAAACTTTTAAAACCAAAACAGAAAGAAAATATTTTCTTACCTTGAATTGGCAAAAATATAAATTTAACTCCAAATCCTTGGTTGTTGTTGATAGTTCAAGCTATAGAGGAATTTTTCTTTGAACTATTTTCTACATACACATGGACTAACAGGTAAAAGAATTTATAGAAACTTGATGGATAGAAAAACAAAATATATGCAATTAAGAATTTTGTCTTATAAGGCTTCAATAGATAAGATTTAAAGAAAGTACAAAATAGTATAGTAATTGTAAGTCAAAAAGTTTGTTTGCTTTTCGAAATCTGAAGACATATGTTATACAATACTCCCTCCAATTCACAATAAACCTCCCATTTCATTTTGGCACAAAAATTAAGGAAATACACTACCCCACCATATAATTAAATTTGGACCACAAAAATACACTACCCCACCATACAATTAAATTTGGACCACACAAACACTTACCAAAAAAGGAAATATGGAGGTTATTGTGAATAACCGAAAAAGGAAATAGGGAGATTTATTCTGAATTTGAGGGAGTATTTCGGATAACTTTTCTCATCTGAGACGGCAATATTTAATCACAATCTTGTGACAACTGAAAAGGAGCAAGTGAGAGGGGAAGTGAGGAGAGAGTTGTGACAGTACAAGCTTGGGAGGGTCGCAAGCTACACAGTTATAATTTTTTGTATCTGCCGCTAAGTAGTGTAATTTATAATTTACATTCTATAAATAGCTGTATTTATCTAAAATGGATTTCCTCTTCCAAATACATAGTACTTCTTTGAAAATGTATTGTAATTCATCTTTTCCTAAAACTGTAATTTCACCGTTGCAAATGCTTTAGGATAAACTATCGCGAGCAAATTATAAATCTATATTACATGAAGACAAGCATTAAAAAAATTTAGTTATACAAACATCCCGGAAGACATAAATGATCCGAGAATGTTAGGTTAATGCAACAAGTTTCTCCCATAGAAGAGTAGCGAAAAAAAACATTTAATATAAAATGTGCGCATAAAAGACACATGATAAACGGATTACACCCAAAGTGTGTTTATTCGAATATGTTACATCTAACTCGAGGAAATTTAGCTAAATACAAACCTAAACACACCACACATATACCACACACCTGAATACAAACAACAACAAAAAAACACGTTACATACAGTAGATGAGTTTCTAACCAAACCTGATTTATTGATGACTATATACAAGTATGTACGTTATGATACCATATCGTGTAGTAGAAGCGTCTTCTATTCTTCTATTTCTTCCACATACCGGGCACTAAATCTTAGCTGTTTCTTGGAGTCTCCAAATTGTTTCGCTAACAACTTAATGGTAAACAGTCGGCCGCTGATACTGTCGATAAAATCATTGACTAACGAAAGGCGTTCCTACATTAAAAAATACGGAGATTATAATAAAAAAAAGTCGCCCTTAATTTATTTTTTTGTTTTTTAAAAAAGAAAGGAAACAAAATAAACCCCGTGTGAAAGGCAGGAAATCTGTGAAGCTGTCCGTTTTAAGACCTTCACGGCAAGTTCTTGAAACAGAGTTAGCTTTATAGCGGAACTTTCATCCTCGAAGCGAATTTTAAGATTACACCTATACAAAAATTTTAAGTAAAACGACCTCATAGTCAATATATTCTAAATTAAAAATATCCGTAACATACAACAATATAGATAGGAGAAGTTAAATTTAAATACTGACTCACCTATACTCGGATGTTCCTATATGCGGTGTTTTAGTCCTAAAACATGAAAATTTCTCTCCAATTGCAACTTCTGTTCCATATTTGCATTCACTGCATGAAGCATATACACACCTGTGAGGATTGATAACGTGGGTCACTTTACCCTTGATCCAAACCGTTGCACCATCCTGAAACATTTTTATAATTTTCTAAAAATTATTTACATTTAATACAAATCAAAAGAAAGGCGAGATAGCTAGTACTACGATACAGTCGAAAGTTGCCATACCTCTTGAAAACCGGGTGCAGCAATAGGTAAAACTGTCCTGCTACTTTCACCAACATTTGCCTCCAAATCTGTTACAAGTCGAGCTATTTCGGCAGCGTTTCTCTTTCCCTAAATTAGTGCAAAAAAGCAAATAGAATATAATAAATAATTGATTATATAAACTACTTCAATCAAACAAATTCAAACAAATGTGTGAGTATTACTATAGCTAAATTTTATAAAAGAAATAATAAGAACAAACCATTGTCTAAGAGTAATTACTTCCGGGCCATCGTAGTCTACTCGGATAGTAGAAAAGAAAGTTGTAGTCCACCTGCCACCTGCGATAGTATACGAATTTTATGTCGATGAAGGGAAAAAAAATCTACGTTAAAAATCGACCAGTAGAAGCAAATTCGTAGAAATTGAAATTTTTTTAAAAAAATTGAACAAACTGAAACAAAATTTTAAGTAAAACCGGAAGTTATAGTAGTAGTTCAAAAAAATAAAAAGTGTGGTAGAAAATTATGAAGAATAAAATTTTTCATATGATAAAATAAATATGGAGGTGAATTCTATACCACGAAACTTAGAAGCCGAAACACGTGTTGCTAAAACAGTAGGTCGTGTAACAACAATATGTGAAATCGCTTGAGCTTCTACTGAAACAAAGGCCTGCCAAACAGTCAACGTTGAAGGCTTCATGCTGAAAAAAGAGTAAAATATATTTTAATTAGCAAAACTGGTAGGTATATACAAAGTTTAAATTGGTAAAGTTAATGGTACTACCTTCTATCAACAAGAACAATATCCTGCGCATTAAACTCAACATCCCTATATTTTGGTCGAACCTTTCTTGGTGGAGTTACATGAATAACAAAACCAATGATGTCTTGAAAAAAAAATATTAAGCATGTATAATATTACTTTAAATTAAAATATGTGTTGTCATTTACATACCGATCCTGCCTTGATGTTCTACGTATTCGTTAGCTGAATCTAGATGCGCAATATACGAATGAGGACCAACGTTTGAGGGAGCTAACTCAACAACCTTGGTTGTAGACCTGATGATAATCAAGCGCAATAATTTCAAGTGGATAAAAGTAATGTCTAATCATAATTAGTACCTTACACGATATGATTCACTTAGTGACAATATACTCAGTTAATAAAAGGGTATAGTGCAGCTACTGATATATAGGGAATGGATGCAGTCAAAAGAAGCGGGTTTATTAATCCATGACTGAATAGAGGCGTTAATTTATCATTTTAAACGTAGAAGAAGAACGACATTGGATACTACACGTGAGAATATTTAGTGTTAAGTTAGGCCATAAACAATCATTTTATGGTTTATAATTCTTCCGGAAACCCATGGATTAGAATTGCTTATTTGCGTATTTCACTTATGTTTTCAAAGGCCTCACAGTCGAAAAAATAAATACAAAAACAAATGGACACCAAACCCTATAACAAAGCGATAACTTAGAAATGCAAAATGATGAAATAGTGAAAACTCGGTACTACGTTAGTGAAACAAGAAAAAAGATTACAAATCCTAAGCGTCGTCCCAACAAATACCATAAAGATTGAACCACATAAACTCTTTGAACTACAAGCAATGGCAGTAAATAACTACAAAGAGCAAAACAGAGTAACGTAAAATCACCTCTAATTTATTTTCGTCTGGTGAATTTCTATTTCGGCAGTTTATAGATTTAGACACGAACTCTTGGCTTCTTCTGTTCGATATCTTGTAAAGAGAACAAGTTTACTTAATTAACAATTAACCGATAAATCTCAGAAGTATATTCCATCTTCAACAAACACAAGCGTAAGTAAATTTGTGTTTAATGATTGCTTACCTACGAACCTTTGTTTTTAGCAACTTATTCCCAAGCACAAGCTATATACTCTGAAAACCGAATCAGTCATTCTTCGAAGTTCCACTTTGAATGCATTATAAGAAAATCATACTAAACAATTAGAAATGGCAAAAGGCAATTGATTAAAGAACCAAACTTAAATCATGAGAAGTATATAGTCACAATCTTACCAATGAATAAAGCATATTGATGACGGTCATCAGTCCAATATACCGATCTAATATAGCTACTGCAAAATTTGAAGTTGAAACGGTGGGTAGACAATGACAAAGAAAACGCGGAAAAACATTAGCGTAATAAGAGATTGGATATATCTCTTCTTCCTCCCCTTTATAGCTTCAATTAGTCGTAACTAATCAAATGAGTTAAACCAAATTTAAAGCTTAGCAAGATGACAATCTTGCAGTCAATCCAGCCACATAAAATGCGCTTTGCTTGAAATGATCATGTTCTTGCATAAGATATTATGTTCATCTATGTTGTAGAAACTGATAAAAAAAAAGAAAAAATTATTAAAGATGAGGCAATTGAGGTCTTCGAAGGAATGACAATTATGCTAAGTCTCCATGTTTTCAATAACAAAAATACAAGCTATCATCCTTAACAAAAAAGGAGAAACAAGTAAAAATGAGGATGTTTTACCAGGCAAAATAAACGCACCAGTCCATTCAGTGCCACCTTCACAAAGTATACGCCTTCATCATAGTCAAGGTTCCTACTTTTTATATGCATAAATTAGCTATAGAAAATTCATCCATTTTGTGTTGCATCCAACTGCATTTTGCAGATCATGGAGTTATTAACACATATCAGAAAGGGCATGGTGTAGATTTTGTAAGTCATTTTTAACTATTCGGAATGTTAGTCGGTGGCTTGGTGCACGGTAAAAGTTACAGCCAGAGACGAAGCTACCCTTTGGCCAAATGGGCCATGGCCCGGGTGACCTCTGAAAGTCATATATTATATCAGTAGAAGATTTATCAATATTCCTTAGTTGGCATACTGGTTAAATGTTGTTCATGAGTGAGATATTGCCATGAGGTGGGCTTTTCCAAAATTTTGTTACTACTCGTCAAATAGTTGGGCCTTTTCTATTCCATGTCATATACTCCGCTATTCATTTATATTTCACCTCTTAATTCCATCCGTCTCAATCATTTGTTTACCTTTGATTAAAATATCCCTCACAAAAAATAGGAAAGGCAAATAAATGATTTTGACAAAGGGAGCATTATATTTTTTTAACTTTCATTTTCATCAACAACTATTCTTACAGAGCGAGGTACCGTTTGCCGTTATAAGTGGTCCTTCTTTAATGAATAATTTCATGACTTTAGACGTCACGCCTAAACAAAATTATTACTTGTAAAATCATCTTAATAAGGCATGCTTGTTTCTAATTCTTTTTCATTATATAATAAACTATTGTATGTTAAAATGTTTTATAAAATATTGCAGAAGAAAACAATGTATAATGAAATAAGTATTTAGTTGTAGGTTTAATACGGAATATAATACTCTAAATACCATACTTGTACTTATGGACGAAGAAAACAAAATTGTGCTTACATCGGCTCCGGTAGCTATTTTGTCCTAGTTTCGTCCCTAGTTACAACAATCTAATTCCATAAGCAAGTAATAAATTGTACACCCAAACGTCAAAGTGTAAGTGATGTGGTTACATAAATAAAGCAACCAATATGCAAGATGTAAAGAATCCTTCTATAAACGATTGGTACAACAGGAGTATATTTACTTCTCATTTAGCATATTCAGTTGGTGATTAAGTCTCCGATTAATACCAGTTGAAAAACTCTACAAACTATCATTCTTAAAAAAAATGAAACTGAACTTTGAAAGAAAACAAATAATTGTTCCATTTAGACTACATATGTATGAAAAGCTGAATTACTTGCATTCGAAATGTTTACACATTGGAGTTATAGATATGTAAAGAACGTTATGATTTAAATCTGTCACGCATTTAGCAATCCTTATAAACAATGTCTTTGCGAAAACACAAGCCCCAAAATGAAAATCTAATATGAAATAATCACATGTATTCCGTAATCCAATTTCATTCAATAGTTCAGTTACAATCGTTAGTAACCGCGTATACATATACTGTCTTACACCATGAAGAACAAACATAACAAACACAAAGACAAAATAGGAAAAAAAAAGCATTAGAATTTAATTGGATCATTTCATCAAACAATTGGCGCGCAAAATTGAAAGAGACTGAATACAGTAAATATCCTAATGAAATTCCAAATAACATCAAAAAAATTGAAAGTTAAATTTGCCATCCGTTCTAAACTGATTTTTTACAATACTTACGACATCCCAGTTAATAGACAATCCAAAAAAATCAACTTCCGATTGCATAAAACTCAGCTGTATGCATACCCTAAATCTGTTTTTGAAACTCAACAAACGTTAATAGTTTGATTATCAGATTCTTCAGGATAGTAATAGGGATCGATTGTAAGTAAACTTATTTTGTTTTTTTTTTGTTAGAAAATGGAAAAAATGAAAGAAAAGTAAATTATGTGAGAGTAACTAATCAGAACTTGGTGGAAAATTGAAGCAATTGTATGTTAACAACAATGGTTTTCGCAAACGATAGCCAGACGCACAGAGATGAAGAAAACAAGGAATTGTGGCGATTGAAATACAAAAAACCCCAATTTGTTAGGAAGAAATATCATGCACAATCGAAAACAAAGAAATGAAGGCAATGCTGAAAGAAGTGACGTATTGAAATAAAATTGTGGTTTGACTGTAAATAATGCATTGGTCAAGGGGCACAAGCACATTCAAAATACCTCAGCCCCCTATTCTCTTTTTATATAAGATCTAAGATATAAGGAAAAGTAAAAACGATTATGTAAATGGATAATATGTCAAATGTAAAGATAGTGGATACAAAATAAGACCGAGAACTCTTAGAAGGTGATTGGTTAGAACTTGGAAATGGATTTGGTCTAATCTTGTGTTTGCTTGGCTTGTTTTAGAATGAAGCTAGATATTTACAAGATTTTAACTCCATCCTATCCCCTATAATCTCATAGCTCCCCCTCCCCCCAAGTTCCTAACATTTTTGTTTAGAGTAGAAGACATAATCAACCAAATAAGTTTAGAGGGTTGTGGGATTTCAAATCCATTTCTCTATTGTATGACTTTCTATTCCATTTCCTTTCATCTTGCGTTGTTGAACCAAACAACCCCTTAAAGTGGAGGGAAAGAGAGGAAGAGAAAAAACCTTAAATCCGGAGTAAACAAAAAATAAAGATAGTCGGACACAAAGTAGGAACATACACGGAATACATTCTTCCATGTAACTTTATTGCTATGTTAATTGGTTAAATTACAACAACAACAACAGGGTCGTTGTGAGTACCAAAAATAAAATTTATAATTTCCTATTAAAACTAACCTAGGCTAGTGGTAACAGGGTCGAACCACAAGGAGGCGAATGTAATTTATAGTTGTCTAATTCTAGTCTAAGGTAACGATTGTGGGGGTTGAATTGATTTGGCCTAAAGCTAAGAGTAATAAAAGACAATAAACTAAATAAACGGATTAAACAGATAAGAGAAAGGTACTAGGATGGTCGGTTCGTTATAGTTTCGGCGGCAGCATACTAAACAGGTCTAAATCAAACACATGAGGCGGGAAATAAAGAGGTCCCCTCGGTCCACTCTTAACAAATAGCATCTTTCGATCTCGCTATAGGTCCCTAATATCACTAATACTAACTTTCGTCCTGAAAAGTGACTAACGGTCTAAACTTTACCTATCTTTCGATCTCAGCATAGTTTAGTCATTTTAATTGGCGATCTAACAACTGTCCCTATCTTTCGATCTAATGGGTCAGTCAAATATTAGGCATTCAACTAGTCGCATGCATTCGATTCGTCAAACACAACATTTAAATCAATTAAAACGAGGGTAAACCTCACGTGGTCAGTCGATCGACCAGGTATGGCAGTCGATCGACTGACACGCGATTCAGTCCGTGTTCATTCTATTGCCGCCTACACTATAATTCCCCTACATCCTAGCACAAGCAATTTAGCTACTCATAACTATAATGGAAACAACAGTAAGATTGATCATTAAATCTACGGAATTCATGATTAAAACGATTAAACAAATAGACAACATAAAACAACAATATCGGCTTTGGGAAACTAGCTAGCAATTTCTATATTGCGAGTGATAATAAGACTGAAATTATGAAGCGAAAGGATACCAGTAGAAATTGCAGAGAAAGGATCCGAAACCGAATGCAAAAGTAATTGTACGAAATAGTATTAAGAACCCTAATTGTTGAATGTTGGAAAACTGGCTAAAGAACTAGTAAAAACTGAATGAATAATCTGATGTTCTAGGTTACGTTATATAGAAAATATACGTAACACTTATTATCAAAACCTAAACACAATGGGCTTGCGTTTCCTCGATCTTTTAATTCTCGTCTAGGATAGCGGCTTGGTCGATCGACTAAGAGTAGCGGTCGATCGACTGAGTAGCAGTGTACAGTAGCTTCTGGAACCCGCAAGTTGGTCGATCGACTAAGGGTACTGGTCGATCGACTACTTTAGCTGATACTTGACTTCTATAATCTCGTGGATTTGTCTTTTGGGCCTTGAATTGCGCACCAAGCTCGTTCCTTAAGTGAATACTTCACGTCAAATGCAATGCAAGATACTCGGGGACGGATTTAGCTCAATTTCCGTTGAATTCTTCACATTTCTGCAATAGAGTACAAAAACACGAAAGTAGACGGAAATGGGGGAAATGTAGCATAAACTACATAAATGAGCTCTGAAATGCGTGTAAAATAGGGTGTAAAACATCATATAAATGACACGCATCAAACTTCCCCAAACCAAACCCTTGCTTGTCCCCAAGCAAGAACTAGACTCGATCTAATGACCTAATGGAACGAGTTCAATCTCAAAGCGAATTTGCAAACTGTAAAGCCTAAACCATTTTAATGCAATAACTAACAATCAATTAGTAATGTGAATCATGCAAACGAGTTATGTAGTCGTTAAGAACTGCTGAACCGTCAACTGTAGAGACTTATCAAATCGGACTCTCACGGGTCGCTCATATCACACATAAGCACAGGTGAATATATAAGAGGATAGAAAGAATTTATTTTGTAGAGACTCTCACCTAACTACGACCTATAACAACATGCCTGCAATATAATATGAAAGTAATCTCTATGACCGTACATATGCATTCCAACCAGCAAAAGACCATGACACATGCCGAGGTATATGTGGATATGTGAGGTATGGGTAAGAAGAGGCAAAACATTTATGGAAAAGTGGAGGTACAGGTGATCAAGCTAGTACCAAAACAGAACCATGTGACAATATCCAACTTCTTTGCTCAAAATCAATCGAAACGGTGCTATAGCAAGCACAAAACTCACAGTCTCCGGTATAAAAGTAATCAACTAACTCCCCATAAGATATAAATAATACATGGGAGCAAAAATCGCCATATAAAAAGGACTTTGAATTATGCGAAATTGATTTTCTTTTTCGGACCCCGATCGATCGACCAGAATGGGCAGTCGATCGACCGTATTGAACAGTACATAACTCTTTTTTCTCTTTTCTTCTTCGAATCATTTTTCATCTTTTTTTTTTCTTTTCAGTTCTTTTTTCTTTCTTTCCCTTCTTTTCATTCTCCCAACAACATCTCAATCGAGCAAAAGACTACCAAGAACAAAGTGACAATCCCAACAACTAAACTACTAGCTTGACAAGGGCAGGCTTAAATGTAGGATGTAGTAAATAGGACAAAAAGGATATTTTTGGCAGTGTGGAGCTTCTGGGTAAAATGAGAAAAGGGAAACCTCTACCACATGTGTCAACAAACCACAAACCGAATGCATACAGGTATTAAGCAGATTAAGTTCATATTTATGCACATTTAGGTAACATGTCTCATAGGGAGTAACTACTCACATCCTAGATAAACTGGTCATGAATGACACCAGTTATAGGCTCTAAATCTCAGAAAATGATGTAGTTTGCCAAAAATCTAAATCAAGTCTCAAGTTCAGCAAGAAATTTAACGAAAAATCGTAGATATGCACTTATACGATTATACTAATAACATGACAATTAGCAAGACTCAGCTAAAAACAGCTGCAAATGCATTGTCATCATTGAAATACTACCGTTCCGACTCGACCTATATGCTAAAATAAACGTGCAATTTTTGAATTTTTGAAATTTTTTCGAAATTTTTCAATTTTTTTGAATTTTGTATATGTGAGAAATGAAATAAACGATGCAAAGCGAAAATGTAAACGTGAATGCAAGCAAATGAAATGCGACGCAAAACCCTTCCCTAAACCAAAATAAGTAAAAATGACATGAAGTGGAAATCGGAAACTCACAAGACTTTAAGCGCAGCAAAGGAAAGCCTCCCCAAACCAGCGCGAGCTAGGAGGTTTCAGTAGCCAGCAGTGCTACTATAAGTACCTGAAAAGACAAACAAAATACCACGCATAAAATCGAGAAAGCAATAATGAAGCGGTATTATGTGCACAAAATAGAAGAAATAAATAAATGACGGAAGATAAAGTGGAGTAGAAAACTCCCTCAATTCCGTAAAACGACCCAACACAGCAGGGGAAAGGTCGTGACCAAGTACAACAGCGGCAGTGCGGTCGATCGACCACATAGCCCAGTCGATCGACCTGGGTGAAAGGAACAGTAGCTCCTGGAAACTGCAACGCAGTCGATCGACCAATGTTGCCAGTCGATCGACTGAAGATACTGCTGTAACTTCTTATTTCTTCGTATTTGCTCAATAACGTGAGCTATTGAGCTCTAAAAACCTGCAAGTGCACAATAATACGCGCCCAAAATCGCGCAAAACCCAAAGTAAAGTCTAAAGCGTATAAAACCCTAAGCAAGCAAAATAAAATGCGAAGTCTCGCGCACACAAAAGCAATAAAAGGTGGGTAAAAGCAATAAAATGAAAGTTTTTTAATAAAGCACTCGATCAACTAGTAGTTGATCAAGAACGGCCACGGTATGACCCACTTTGTCGGGTTCTGGCTACAAGAGGTAGCCTCAACGATGCTCATTTTCTCAGCTGCACCCTTCTCAACTTCAGCATCCGCCGAACTCAACCGATCAACAGCTTCGTCATCTCCCCAATCAATGACCTCTTCCGGCTCATCAAAGTCCAAGTCGGCCGTCCTCACTCTGGCTGGCTCGTCTTCGAGCTCCTCATCAGTCCCATAGCCCAGGCATCCAAGACCGCCTCTCGAAATGATTTGGTCCTTCACAGCTGGAGCAACCCGCGGCTCTTCCTTCCCCAAACCAGCTCCTGCAATGTCTAAAACAACAGAATCTTCCTCCTTCTTGCTCCCAGTCTGGGGCGGAGGTGTTACAACAGAAACAGGAATAGAGACAGGCATATCAGGAAGCACAAAATATGATTTCTTTTCAGAAACCGTGTTACAGGTGACAGGCCACATGGAGTCTTTCTTCTTAGCAGGTTGGGCAAAAACAATGGAATGCTTCCCTACTTTAAAGGTCAAGGTTCCCGAACCTACATCTATGACTGCACCAGTAGTGTGCAGAAATGGTCTACCCAATTTGATAGGAATATGGGCATCCTCAGGCATATCAAGTACAACGAAGTCAACAGGGAAGAAAAACTTCCCTATTTGCACGGGGATGTCCTCTAAGACTCCTATTGGCTGCACCGCAGATCGGTCAGCCATCTGTACTGTCATGACTGTGACTGCAAACCTAGTCAATTTTAGCTTCCTAGCAAGACTCAAGGGCATTACACTTATACTAGCTCCTAAGTCACATAAGGCTTTCTCAATAGGAAAGGTACCAATGCTACATGGAACGGAGAAGCTACCTGGGTATTCTAATTTGTGAGGTGCAGTGTGGGACAAATAAGAGCATGACTCTTTAGTTAATTCGACAGTATGCACAGTTTCAAGTGACTTCTTCTTAGATAAGAGTGTTTCATGAATTTAGTGTAAGCAGGCACTTGATTGACTAACTCAAGGAAAGGCACTTGTACATTCAAGCTACGAATAACTTTTTCAAATTTATTAAAAGATACCTGTTCCTTCGTTGGCACTAGTCTCTCTGGATATGGGGTTGTAAGAATTAGCTTAGCCCTCTCCTCTAAATCGCGCATGCCGGCATCCGTGGACTTAGGCTGAAAGTCCACCACCTTTTCCTTGTTGAAGCTTGACCCCTCTTCAGACCGTCTTAAATGTGAACCATTGATCGACATTGGGTCGAAATTCGGAGCCGGGACTGACCCTTCAGCACTTGGGTCTTGCCCCAAAATTTTCGGGACTGTCGTACCCCGAAACAATTGATCCCTCAAGTTATCGGGCATTGGAGGACGTAAAGGCTCACTATCAACAGCGATCTCAGTCGATCGACCAGTGAGGTCAGTCAATCGACTGACTTGAACAGGAACAGTAGCTTCTGTAACTCGCACTTCAGTCGATCGACCGGGTATGTCAGTCGATCGACTGATATACCTGGTAGTCGCCTTTTTCTTTCCACTTTTCGTTTCAGCTTTGTTTTGACTCGGTTTCGGCCTATCTTTTTCAGGGGCATTCTCAATCATAGCAGACCCCTCCAGGGTAGACCCGCTCCTCAAAGTGATGGCATTAAGGGTCTCCTTCTGGTCGGTTTGAGTCGGTAAGTGTTCCAGAGCTCGAGTGGTATTCTTGCTAGCCAATTGAGCAATTTGACTTTCTAGTAATTTCATCCCGGCCTCTCTAGCTTGGGACTCCTTTTGCAGCATATTCTTCAATTCAGCAAAGTCGGAATTTTGGGATTGTTGCTGCTGCGCACATAGGGAGGTTTCTGATATGGTTGTTTATGAGGGGGCACATAAGCTTGCTGCTGCTGCTGCTGCTGTGGAGGTTGAGTCGGATTCAGGACATTCTGACTACTCCACCTCAGGTTGGGATGAACATTAGGCTCATAGTAGGTGTTTGTCTGCTTATAATGTTGAAAGGCAGCACAAGATTCAAAGGGACTAGGACAGTTCTCTGACACGTGTCCCTCAGCTCCACATCTTCTACAGACGAAAGGACCGTCTGAAACAACATTAACATGGTACATCCCTCTTTTTAAAGCTCCTCCCAATTCATTGTCAAACCTTGTAGTGAGAGCTTCTAGTGCAGCTACAGAAGAAGATTCAGCAGCTCTCCTCTGGTTTCCTCTTGAATTCCCATATTCAGCCTTATGAGTGGCCAAATCATCAATGATCTTCCACCCCTTAGTCTCTCCCATATTCTCAGCAAATCGGCCATTGGCTGCAGCATCCAAAATAGCCCTCTGATCGTCATACAACCCGTTATAGAACTGATTGCAAAGACTCCATTTTTCGAACCCATGGTGCGGTATGGTTCGCACCAGCTTCTTGAAACGGACCTATGCTTCATGAAAGTTCTCATCAGGTCCTTGTTTAAAGCTCGTGATCTAAGCTCTAACGACATTCGTCTTGGAGGCAGAGAAGTATTTCTTGTAGAATGCCAGGGCCAAAGAATTCCAATCGGTGATCCCATGAGCAGCTCGATCCAGGTCTCTATACCACTCCCTCGCAGCATCACGGAGTGAGAAAATGAACATGGTCTCCTTTATCTGATCCTGAGTCACGCCAGTCGGCGGGGGTATAGAGCAGCAATAATCGATAACAATCTCCATATGCTTGGCTGCATCTTCATTTGCAGCTCCCCCGAACTGGTTTCTCTCAACCAAGTTGATATAGGAAGGCTTCGGTTCGAATTTTCTTGCCTCCCCAGGTAGTTCGAACCCTTTGTAGAGATTCGCAGCTGTCGGCTCTGAGTGACTGGCAATAGTTGCTTCTTCGGCCATGACTGGAAAATCTGGAGATATAACGGTCTCAGCTGATGAATTGGAAACTGGAGAGGAAGGTGGATCTTCCTCAAACAACTCGTTCTCATAAAAGCTAGAATGAGAACCAGACTCTTCCTCTAGTTGTTGGTCTTGAAACAATCTCCTCTTTGCGCGCAAGGTTCTCTCAATATCTGGATTGAATGGTAGTAGTTCACCACCCTGTGACCTGCGCATAAGAAGAAACTACAGGAAGAACGTAAGAAAAGTTTAAGGAACAGAAGTCCCTTAAACTAAAGAAAGACTAAAATAAAACAACTAAAAATTAGAACAATTGCCTCCCCGGCAACGGCGCCAAAATTTGATACCCGTCGTTGTGAGTACCAAAAATAAAATTTATAATTTCCTATTAAAATTAACCTAGGCTAGTGGTAACAGGGTCGAACCACAAGGAGGCGAATGTAATTTATAGTTGTCTAATTCTAGTCTAAGGTAACGATTGAGGGGGTTGAATTGATTTGGTCTAAAGCTAAGAGTAATAAAAGAAAATAAACTAAATAAACGGATTAAACAGATAAGAAAAGGGTACTAGGATGGTCGGTTCGTTATAGTTTCGGCGGCAGCATACTAAACAGGTCTAAATCAAACACATGAGGCGGGAAATAAAGAGGTCCTCTCAGTCCACTCTTAACAAATAGCATCTTTCGATCTCGCTATAGGTCCCTAATATCACTAATACTAACTTTCGTCCTGAAAAGTGACTAACGGTCTAAACTTTACCTATCTTTCGATCTCAGCATAGTTTAGTCATTTTAATTGGCGATCTAACAATTGTCCCTATCTTTCGATCTAATGGGTCAGTCAAATATTAGGCATTCAACTAGTCGCATGCATTCGATTCGTCAAACACAACATTTAAATCAATTAAAACGAGGGTAAACCTCACGTGGTCAGTCGATCGACCAGGTATGGCAGTCGATCGACTGACACGCGATTCAGCTCGTGTTCATTCTATTGCCGCCTACACTATAATTCCCCTACATCCTAGCACAAGCAATTTAGCTACTCATAACTATAATGGAAACAACAGTAAGATTGATCATTAAATCTACGGAATTCATAATTAAAACGATTAAACAAATAGACAACATAAAACAACAATATCGGCTTTGGGAAACTAGCTAGCAATTTCTATATTACGAGTGATAATAAGACTGAAATTATGAAGCGAAATGATACCAGTAGAAATTGCAGAGAAAGGATCTGAAACCGAATGCAAAAGTAATTGTACGAAATAGTATTAAGAACCCTAATTGTTGAATGTTGGAAAACTAGCTAAAGAACTAGTAAAAACTGAATGAATAATCTGATGTTCTAGGTTACGTTATATAGAAAATATACGTAACACTTATTATCAAAACCTAAACACAATGGGCTTGCGTTTCCTCGATCTTTTAATTCTCGTCTGGGATAGCGGCTTGGTCGATCGACTAAGAGTAGTGGTCGATCGACTGAGTAGCAGTGTACAGTAGCTTCTGGAACCCGCAAGTTGGTCGATCGACTAAGGGTACTGGTCGATCGATTGCTTTAGCTGATACTTGACTTCTATAATCTCGTGGATTTGTCTTTTGGGCCTTGAATTGCGCACCAAGCTCATTCCTTAAGTGAATACTTCACGTCAAATGCAATGCAAGATACTCGGGGACGGATTTAGCTCAATTTCCGTTGAATTCTTCACATTTCTGCAATAGAGTACAAAAACACGAAAGTAGACGGAAATGGGGGAAATGTAGCATAAACTACATAAATGAGCTCTGAAATGCGTGTAAAATAGGGTGTAAAACATCATATAAATGACACACATCACTTGCGTTGTTGAACCAAACAACCCCTTAAAGTGGAGGGAAAGAGAGGAAGAGAAAAAACCTTAAATCCGGAGTAAACAAAAAATAAAGATAGTCGGACACAAAGTAGGAACATACACGGAATACATTCTTCCATGTAAATTTATTGCTATGTTAATTGGTTAAATTACAACAACAACAACATCAGAGCCTTAATCCCAAAATGATTTGGGGTCGGCTGACATGAATCATCCTTTAGAACCGTCCATGAGTGAACGCACACCTCAAAATGCGAATAGAAAAGGGAAAATGAAAAACAAAAGGGAGAGCGAAAATGTTAATTGGTTAAATTATTTGGATAAAATTGGGTTAAGTTGAAGTTTATAGTAATATAAAAAGGGCACTCATAGTTTATGGATAAAAAAAAATATCATGATTATGTAATACAAAAAAAAAAATCAAACCGTATCATTATGGATACGAAATAAGTTTATTATTAAACCATACATAAAAAAAAGTTAAATTAAGTTACACTCTAAATTAAAGTAGCAATATCATCACAGACGCTTTTCATGTCCTTAGGCCACTCTTTAATTGGGTTTATATAGGATCATAATATAAAAAAAAAATATATTTAATAGAGAAAATTGTTGATTACAGCTTTATAAAAACCATTTTTTGAAAATTATAGCCTAATATTACTTCTGATCATAAATTACAACCAAAACATTAATTCCGGCAGTAAATTGACGTCATTTTGAATTTTTGTGACTTAAGTTCATTTTTTATGACCAAAATACTCTTACTCTCAACCTTTCTAAACCCTTATGTTCATGAGTTCATCCCCAAAATCAGATTTCATAACTCATCTTCTCTCTAATTCTTTATTTTTTCAACAATATCACCTAATCTAATTCCCTCTTTTATTCAAATTCTACCATACTTAATTTAATTGAATTATAATTCTATTATTTCAATTTTCTCTTAAAATTAATTAGTGTTCTTTATCATCAATTTCCCCAAATTGAAAATAATTAGGGTTCATCATCAATTTTCCCCAAACTAGTTTTAGGCATAAACCCTAAATTCTATTCTATCAATTAAAAAACAACAAATTGCGGCGCATTGTTGCGGAGCTCCACTAAAAGGCCTGTAAAAATGCAATAAAACAACAGTAAGAGAGTGAAATAGAAAAAGGTGAAAAGGCGAGGAGGATTTCTGGGAAAACTAGCAGCGAAGGAGGACTTGGACATTAACGCCTTTCTCCTTTTCGTGCCGATTCGACATTATAAGTTAGTATCAGTGAAGTGAAGAGAAAAAGTGCAGAATTGAGAATGGAAAATGGAAAGAGATTGGAAGAATGTTGTGTTGTGAGAGAGGTAAATGATAGGTAAAGTGTAAAGATCTGGCTAAGTAGGCAAACAAATAAGCAAGGGTATATCGGTCACTTTTTGATAAAATTTACTGGAAACGTCATCGTGGTGCAATCAATTTTCAAAGAAAAGTGATATTATGGATATAATTTTCAAAAAAAATTATATAAGATTGTAATTTTCAAAAAGTGGTTTTTATAAGGCTGTAATCAACAATTTTCTCTATTTAATATAAAAAGTTGAAGGGTAAAAAATCTCAAATGGTACCTTAGGTAGCATTTTATTTCAGGTATCTTTTTTTGCTATAAAATGCTACTCGTCAAACGCGTTCAAAAAATAAGCTACCTGAATTTTTTGTAAAAAAAAGCTACTTCGGTTAAAAAAAGGTACTTGAAATGCGCTGTCAAACAGAGCCTAAGCGATAGGTTACAACAAATCTCTTGTGTGACCCTTTTTTCCGTGTTTTTTTGGCTAAATGTGACTACTTTCTGGTAAATAGTTACCACTTCACGGTAGATAATGACTGTTTAGGTATTTTTTACCGAGTTGATTGATTAAGGTCAATGCAGTCTTACTCGTTGGTTGATTGTATGATCGTTCGTATGTTAATAAATAAATAGAGCACGTAATGTAAATTGACACGTGAGATTTGGTGACGCGAAAAACCCAATGTGGGAACAACCGCGGGAGGGACCCTGCCAAATATTGCACTATACTTGAATAGGAGGATGATTACAATTGAGGCGCAAAGCTAATCCTTCTGGCACTAGGCGTCTGGCCTGCACGATCTTGGACGGATGTATATTTGAGTGCAATAATATGCTAATGTCGTGATGTTGATGTGTTCTTGAATGTGAATGTGTGAATGTCCTTCTTGATTTACTTCCTTGGCTATTTATAGGGCAAGAACCCTAGATATGTCCTACTTTGATTATGGA
Organism: Silene latifolia; assembly: GCF_048544455.1. Lineage (NCBI taxonomy): Eukaryota > Viridiplantae > Streptophyta > Magnoliopsida > Caryophyllales > Caryophyllaceae > Silene > Silene latifolia. The sequence goes on from NC_133526.1 coordinate 136,452,684, forward strand.
AAGGGAATATAATTTCCATAAGAACTCTTTCCAAATTCGGCCGCCTTCCCCAATTCTCCCTGATCTCCCTAACTTCTCCCTAACTTCTCCCTAACTTCTCTTTCCTTAACCCGGACGCCTTCTACGATGGGCCCCCTTGATCTTCTTTCAGCCCGTTTCTCCTTTTTTCTATTACGGGCTTCCTTCCTCCTTATTACTCCTCCCATGACCTTTTATTTTATTAAGTGGGCCTTCCTTATTATGCTATTTTTAGCCCAAACAGTTTGCCCCAAATTTCTTGTGAAGTACGCTTTAAGGTGTCGAGCAAGGAATTTATGTAATCGATTGCCAAAACCCTAAGCCGTCTTTTACACTCCTTCTCATGCAATCCATCACGTCAGCCGCCCTATTCCTCTTTTCTTGCACCCTTTTTTCCTCTCTCTTCTTTATGTAGATACCTCATTTCTGCACCCCTCGCAAACCACCCGGTGATGATTGGGCCGCATGTTTGGTACGCGGAACGATTTGTGACAGTTCGTAAGTTTATCGTCAAGTGATCGCTCAAACACTAATGTCTACCTCTTAGTTGTCATCTACGTGCCGATACGGTCGTTTCGACAGTAATTAGAGTACATTTGGAGTCCGGACCTAAAACCGTCTTCATTTTCTGATAACCGTTAAATCCCGAGTCAGAATGTTCTGGAATGTTCCGGATATTACTATTCCCTATTTTATAAATATTTCACAATCTTTATTCTTTGGTAAACAATTTCCCGTAATATTCATACAAAATATTAAGGAAAACCAAATTATTCCGTTATTCCATAATTTAAACACGGAAATCTTTCTTCCGCAGGAGTAAACCACTTGGGAACAGACGCAGCAGGTGTTGCGCCTCTTCCAAGAGACGCAATGGCTGCTGCGCCTCTTCCCAGGTCCTTTTCTGCGTATTTTTCGTATCTTTTTCATATCTTTCCGAGATTCACTTCCAAAGTCTCTCCGAAACCCTAATTCCTTCACGTGATTAGTATAAATAGGAGCCTTCGCTCCTCATATTTCTCACGCGAGTGTCCGCCCTTCTCTTCTCCCTTTGCATTCTAAACCTTTGTTCTTACTTTTTGGCGTCTACGTGCTTGAACATTCGACCACGTAAGCTCGGATCCTTCTGAATACCAGCCTCGTTTGCATGACCGACCAATTTGACCAATTCCACAATCAATCAACTTAATTAATCTAATCGTTTTCCTCTTACGAGGGCACTTTCATATTTGCATTATAGTTCGAGTCGAGCATCGCTAATCGATAACTTAGTCCTTCTCGTTTCGTCAAACATGTAAGTCTGAGGGTATATAATCTCTTTTTATTTATTGTTATTTACTTTTTGTATCACTAATGTAAGGTTTATGTCGAAAACACTTATTAAAACCGATTTCTAAAACCGTGCTTTAAAACCTCTTTTTACGGATTTCCAGAAGACAAACCGTCGAGAAAGGACGCAGCAACTGCTGCGCCTCTTCGAAGGAGCGCAGTGCCTGCTGCACCTCTTCGTGAGGCTGCCGCAGTTCCTGCTTCCTTTCTTCTTCCTTCGTCCTCTGTAATTCGTTCGTTTTGTTTTATTTTGTTTGTTTCTTGTTAATTCTTTGATACAATAGTCATATTAATTTCACATGTATATTATTATTCACCATTAACACGTTTTATCCATCTTAAATTCGGCTTAAATCCCTTATAATCTCATATTTGCGGGTTTTCGTCATTAAATTCAATCCGGGTTGTAGAATTTCGATTCGTTCATATCGGGTTTCTGGAATTCAATATTTGATATATTTCCATCTGTCTTTTGTCATATTCCTCATTAATTCATCATTAATTCATCATGTTTAGCTTATTTTATTCACCCGTGTCACTAATCAATCGTTCGTTCATGTAAATAATTCATCTTAATTCCGTCTCATCCATGTTTTATTGCTTTTATGACCATTAATCACATGTAAATAACCCATTAATCACTTCCATCCGAGTAAATATCATAATCAATCATTAAATCCACCCACGAATACTAACGATTTGCAGTTCCGGCTTCACTGCCAGAACTCACCCTTAGAACGGACGCAGCAACTGCTGCGCCTCTTCCAGAGGGCGCAGTCCTGCTGCGCCTGTTCCAGGATGAGTTCTGCCTCTGAACTCTGTTGTTGCTTGACCTAGTTTAATTAGCTTACTTATAATGGACTATTAACCGTATTATCACCTACTGATCTGTTCGTTATTTCTTTCTTTTATTCGTTTTCTCAAATTGTCCGTTTTAAAGGTATTTTTGACATAAATCGCTTAATCCATTGTAGTTATTGTAATTTTCTTTATTTTCTTTGTCATATTTCTTGTATCATTTGTATGTTTTCACATGTAATTGAGCATTAAATCCTACTTCGACATTAATTGTATGTTAAATTAATTGTTCACCGACTTAGCTAATTCTCACATGCTAGGATTAAAACTTTGATGTTGCATTGCATGCATATAATCGACAATATATCGAGTATAGATGATGTCTCTAATCATTAGTAGAGGCCGCTATCGAGGCGGGCGGGATTAGGTGTTCGATCAAAAGAGCTTCCTAATACGTACCCTCACCCCTTACTCCAGATCTCTGTGAACATCCGTGTTCATTGGCATCCACGAGAGTCATTCTAGACATAGAATGCTAAGGGTAACGATTGTTTGGTGTTCATGTCTCTACTTTGTGTCTTGACATGGAACGAGGTATTTAAACGGTTCCAATTTCCCATAAAAATTGGTGGCGACTCCACAAAAATCCAAACGCTTGTTCCCTCTCCCAAGCGCCCCCGTGGGCCCCCGTTGTCCACAGTTTGGCGACTCCGCTGGGGATCATACACTTACGTGTAGCCAAGGGTGAAACTTGAACAAGGTTAGGGAATAATTTGTACAAGACAATTGTCGGTTTTCATAACTCGGTCTTCCTAGATCGTTTTATTCGGCCTTTCTAGGCCCAACCCAACCCATTCGACCAATCGTCCCATCTAAACGGTCCTAATTCTTATTTGGGCCTAAGGATGGATAGCGATTGACGTCATCCATACCACGATGCTTATTCTTTTTTGTATCAGGGGCCTTCACTACTTGAGGAAATGGACTAGGAATCGGCCTTACTCTTGTTTGGTACGAGCCTCTCCACAGACTTCGGGTTTGATGGTTCGGTATGGCAACCCACCCTTTAAACCAAAACCCTTTTAAATGCACTCAGCATCCCGTTATAATGCTTGTATAAATGTTTGTACCTTACGTGATCACCATTTCTAAACGAAATCATGACGATTTTTGTAAAAATCAAAACCCCTTTTTAAATGAAAAATTTTGAAAAAAAGAAAAGGCCTTTGATTAGCGCAAAACCCAATCGAAACTCTGTCCATTTGTCGAGTCAAAATTCGGGCCCAAGCCCATTTCAAAACCTCACTTTGAGTCCACTCCTACAACTACACTATAGTTGACTAGGATAAACATTTTCAAAATTTTGTCCTTTCTTCAAAGCTCACTCAACACAAGTGGCACACACCCACTTCACGAGTCAAAACATTTCTTCTCTTAGCAAGTGTGTTAGAATGGTCGATCGTGTTTTGATTCGTCATCGATCTCTTATCCAGTTTTTAAGATGCCTGGAACCAGCGACGCGAACCTCAACCAACTTCAAGATGGTAATGATCGAATCCTAGCCGCGCTAGCCCAAATCCAAGTTACCCAAGACCAAGTGAATGATCGCCTTGACACCATCGAGGGTCGGATCTACGCCGTAGAGGGGAGATTGCCTCCTCACGAAAGTGAAGTAGTAGGTGACTTCGCGAGTGAATCCAAGGACGAAAATCCTCTCATGGGAATGACTGTAGCCGAGAAAAGACTCCAATACTTAGAGGAGCAATTGATGTATCTTAAAGGGGATGACATTTATAGGGAGAATAATCGCAAGTATGAGGCCGTCAACTCCAAATTGCCAACCAACTTCAATATGACGGATATCCCTAAATTCAAGGGGCACGAAAACCCTTTGAACCACATCCGTGCCTTCAAGGATTACATATCTATCAAAGGCATCAAACACGAGATGTTCTTAAGGATCTTTCCTTCATCTCTTGACACCATCCCAAAGCAATGGTTCTACTCCTTAGAACACAAGAAGATCGCTACTTGGGAAGACGCCGCGATCGAGTTTGCTAAGCAATATACGGATAATGCCGAGATCCAAGTTAACATGCGCACCCTAGAGGTTCTTACCCAAAATGACAAAGAAGGATTCACCGACTTCCTAAGTAGGTGGAGGAAGACTAGTACCCAACTAGTTGAACGCCCGGATGAGGCTACCCTTGTGGAGAAATTCGTGGATAATCTCAAACCCATCTATGCCAATCATTTGAGATACCAAAACATCAAAACTTTCAAGAACTTAACCGTACTAGGGACAAGGATTGAAGATGACATCCGTAAAGGGCTCTTGTCCAAAACGGTAGGTCGAGGATACCAAGGCTCAACAAGTCGTTCATACGGCTCCACTAGCAAGACTGATGAAGTTAACCTTCTCGAGCCATCCAAGAAAAGTACCCCACCAAGGAAATTCAGAAATCTTGGGGACACTTACTCCAACGCTCTAAAAAGGTTGATGAAGCAAGGCAAACTCCAACCCATAGGACCTACTCCCGAACCTGAAAAGAAATTCAAATTCTGGGACGAGAACTCGTACTGTGAATACCATAGGGACAAGGGGCATGACACAGAAAAATGCTACAAATTGAAAAATGTGCTTCAAGATATGATTAAAAATGGTAGACTACCAATACCGCCGGGAGGTAAACCCAACAACACTCAGAATCCTCTTGGAGTTCTAGTGATTACAAGTGACGAATCTACCTTAGATTGTTCACATCTCATTTCTCCAGCCGAAAATGAAGTCTATGCAATCGAGAATGAGGGGTTCTACTCTACCATCTCCCCTACCATTTCCGACTTCATCACATGGGCAAGGAGTATGGATAGGTAAGTTTGGGAATTGGAAAGCGTGGTGACAACTTTACACGACCCGAACGCAACACCCAAGGAGCATGTGCCACTAATCTTCTCCCAAAATGCTACTATGCAAGAAATAGTCGCCGTGGTCGATAAACTAGTTGACCAAATCATACGACTGGAAGACAAAATCATGAGAATGAGGGAACTAGCTACAATCAATGGAGTTTGGGCCGATGATGATGAGGACGAGTATCTCATTGAAAACTCCATAGTCAAAGAAATAGTCCAAAATGGTGAAGACCAAGATGTGGACCACCTAACTCGTTCGGGGCGTCCATATCAAAGAACTACTCAAAATGGTCCAACCATCTTTGTCACACCAAATGATAACGAAGATGACCCCACTGACCATTTGCTCAAGCAATTACAGAAGACAAAGGCTGGTCTTTCAGTCTGGCAATTAGTAGCAAGCTCATTCCCACATCGCCAAGCTTTACTGCAAGCTTTGGCCAAGCTAAATGTAGCACATAACTCGACACCCGAAGATGTATTCAACTTGGTCTTCCAAGAATCACCGAAGCTAAGTAATCCTATTACTTTCTCAGACGAAGATTTGCCACCTTTTGGCGCTAGTCACAACTTGGCTCTTTACATCACTGTCATTTGTCTAAAGAAGAATGTGCCAATGACCTTGGTTGATGATGGCTCCGCGGTCAACGTCATACCCCTCAAAACGGCGTACAAATTAGGCATGAAAGAGTCGGATTGTACCCCTACCAATCAAGGTGTTCGCGCATATGATGGTACACGACGAAAGGTAGTAGGACTCGTTAACCTAACCATAGCCACAGGGCCAATTGAGCGAAAGGTTAACTTCCAAATAGTGGACATTGAAGCTTCCTTCAACATACTTCTAGGAAGACCTTGGATTCACGCTTCCAAAGCGGTGACATTCACCCTTCATCAAAAGATCAAGATCCCACTAAATGGCAAAGTGGTGACGATCACTTCGTCCCCCATCAAAGCAATAATCGAAAAGAAGTCGAATAATCAAGTCCTTGCAGATCCAGTATACGAACTTGGGGGCTTCCAAAGCGTAAGTGTCATAGAAAGCGAATTGGCACCCTTATACTACAGTCCATACTCCAACTTGGTGGTCAACCACATACTCAAATCCCAGGGATACTTCACTGGAATGCCTTTGAACCCTATTCGAAGAAACACCTTTGCACCATACAAGGAAGGCAACTCAAAGAGGATACCACTTGGACTAGGGTACAAACCCACTAAAGAGGAGGTTCTCGAGATGCTTGCTCAAGTTCAAAACCGGAAGTATGTAGGAATCCAAATGCGACCCTATCTCCCTACCTAAATAGGTACTTTGTTAAGGAAGGAAGTCTAGAACTCTTTCACGGATTTCCCGAGCCTTGGCATTATCTCGAGAGGAAGCTAGCCGGAATCGAGATCTTTCACGATTGCTACTTCATCCCTCCAGAAACGATTCTTACCGTCAAAACCCGTCAAGCACCTTGCTTAGACGAACAAGCTGTTAGTCTATTGTTCGGAGAAGATCGATTTGTTAGAGCCGCGCAGGATGAGATCATTACCATGATACTTCAAGACGATCACTTCAACCCTACCGCGTTAATCACAGAAACTAACGCGAGTCAGCAGAAAGGATGGAGAAAATCAATCAAGTGGACCAACAATCAAGGAAGACTCTTCAAGCTCACCACTGGAGAAGGTGAGATGTTCAAATGAGAACCAGAAGACGATGAGTTCGAGTCGGAGTCGGAGTCAGAGTCAGAGTCTAGAGAAGTCACTAGGGAGTCTCCTCCTGTCGTCATCCCCATTCCCTTTGTTTCTCCTAGCTTAGCCTCGAGTAGTTACAGTAGTTCGGGAAATATCCCAACCACTGTCCCTTTGCCGCCACTGACCACAGATCAGATGGCTTCTTTATTTCAACTTTTCTCAAACTTTAATATGAATAAATCAGGTTCTACTTACTCTTTGTGTTATCTTGAGTGCAATTCTGTTTACGATGATACTGAGGATGACCAAGACCCAGACTCAATCGAAATACCTCCTTACGTAGCCAAAGAAATACTACAGGAAGGGGAAGGGGGACCAGTAATAGAAGACACCGAACCCATCAAGTTAGGAACCGAACTAGAACCCCAAGAACTTAGGATAGGGACTACCTTGAGCTCTACCGAAAGGGCCGATTTTACAGACCTCCTAAACGAGTTCAAAGACATTTTCCCTTGGTCCTACAAAAACATGACAGGGATCGACAGGGATATCGCCGAACATAGAATCCCGATTAAGCCAGGTTTCAAACCTGTAAAACAGAAGCTTCATCGAATGAGAACGGAATGGGCTCTCAAGATTAAGGAAGAAGTTGATAAGCAATTCAAAGCCGGGTTCATCAAAGTTTCCAAGTATTCTGACTGGGTAGCCAACATAGTACCTGTACCCAAAAAGGATGGGAGAATCCGTGTTTGTGTTGATTTCAGGGACTTAAACAAAGCAAGTCCTAAAGATGACTTCCCTCTACCACACATCGACATATTGGTGGACAATACTGCAGACCATGCATTACTATCCTTCATGGATGGATACGCGGGTTATAACCAAATCAAGATGGCCATAGAAGACATGCATAAGACCGCCTTTGTCACTTAATGGGGAACCTATTGCTATACGGTAATGCCGTTTGGGTTAATCAATGCCGGAGCTACATATCAACGCACCGCAACTACACTCTTACATGACATGATGCACAAAGAAGTCGAGGTATACGTAGACGACATGATTGACAAGTTTAAGGATAGAGAGGGGCATATTGCGAACCTTCGCAAATTTTTCGCAAGGCTACAAAAGTACAACATGAGGCTCAATCCTCAGAAGTGCGCATTCGGAGTAACGTCTGGCAAACTCCTGGGATACGTCGTTAGCCAACGTGGTATAGAAATAGACCCTTCTAAGATCAAGACTCTGATCGAAATGCCACAACCTCAAACAGAAAAAGAAGTCAGAGGATTCCTAGGAAAAGTGCAATATATAAGTCGATTCATATCGAAACTCACCATGATTTGCGAGCCTATCTTCCAGAAGCTCAAGAAAACGGACCACACCATGTGGGATGATGATTGTCAAAAGGCATTTGACCGAATCAAAGAGATATTGGCTAAACCACCAGTGCTCATGCCACCTCAACGAGATCAACCTCTTGGTTTGTATCTCACAGTAACCGAGACAGCAATGGGTGCCATGCTAGCTCAAACTGTAGGAAGTGAAGAAAAGGCTATCTACTACCTTAGTAAGAAGTTCTTGGAGTACGAGTGCAAATACTCACAACTCGAAAAGACATGACTCGCCCTTGTGTGGGCAACGAAGAAGCTACGCCATTACATACTTAGCTACTCCGTCAAAATATACTCCAAAATGGATCCAGTCAAATACCTCTTCGAGAAACTCGTCCTCAACGGACGCCTAGCAAGATGGACCTTGATGCTCTCAGAATTCGATCTCAAATACGTGCCTCTGAAAGTAATAAAAGGGCGCGCCGTTGCCGAATTCTTCGCAGAAAATCCCATCAATGATGCACAAGCAATACACACTTGGTCATTTCCGGACGAGGATATACTCCAAACTGATGTAGACTCCTGGGACCTTTACTTTGATGGAGCATCAAACTTAAGAGGATTTGGAATAGGAGTGTTGCTCATTTCTCCTGAAGGCGAGCATACGCCAATCTCTGTCAAACTCGACTTCGAGGTGACAAATAACGTTGCAGAATATGAAGCTTGTCTCATTGGACTACAAGCGGCAGTGAGCTTAGCCATTAAGAACCTCCGAGTACATGGGGATTCATCCCTAATCATCAATCAAGTTACGGGATCTTGGAAAATCCGAAGCGAAAGCCTAACACCTTATCAAGCTAGGATAGACCAAGTTGCCCAATTCTTTGATCACGTGACATATCTACACCTACCTCGGGAAGAAAATCAATTTGCAGATACTCTTGCAAAACTTGCATCTTTGATTAATATGCCAGATGACATGGTGGAAATGCCTTTGTGCATCAAACGACGGTCAGAGCCAGCTTATGTCCACCAAATCACCGATGAAGAGGAAATCGCGCAGGAACCCTGGTTCCAATCAATCCTGAATTTCAAGCTCAATGGTACCTATCCACCCGATATGGACAAAAGGGGAAAACGTGCTATACGCCTACTAGCTTCCCAATACGTTCTCATGCAAGGAGAGTTATACAAAATAACACCTCTTGGTGTAATCCTACGTTGCCTTGATCATTCATAGGCACGAAAAGTGAGGGAAGAAACCCACGATGGAGAATGCGGTCCTCACATGAGTGGGCCCATGATGGCAAAGAAAATCACACGTTTGGGGTATTATTGGACCACAATGGAATTTGATTGCATCAAATACGTAAGACATTGCCACAATTGCCAAATATTCGGGAATGTACAACATGTCCCTCCTTCATTGCTCTATACAATGACATCTCCTTGGCCAATTTCTGCCTGGGGAATTGACATAGTCGGGAAGATAACCCCAGCCGAAACAGGAGATCACTGTTTCATCCTAGTGGCAATCGACTACTTTACCAAATGGGTAGAAGCGGCTTCCTACACTAGTCTCACGGCTAAAAACGTGGCAAAGTTCATACAAAACAACATCATCTGTCGATACGGTTGCCCACATGAGATCATTAGCGATAATGGATCACATTTCCAAGCTGAGACTGAGCAATTGCTAGCCAAGTACAAAATCAGGCATCACCACTCTTCGCCCTATAGACCACAGACTAATGGGGCGGTAGAGGCAGCAAACAAGAACGTTGTCACAATTCTCAAGAAAATGATTGACAACTATCGAGACTGGCCAAGCAAGATACCCTTTGCTTTGTGGGGATATCATACAACTGTTAGGACGCCCACTGGGGCTACTCCTTTCTATCTGACCTACGGCATGGAAGCTGTATAATCAGTCGAGCTAGAGATACCATCCTTGCGTATTTTACTCGAAAGTCAAATCCCAGAAGCCGATTGGAAGAGAGATAGATATGAAGAAATCATCCTCCTGGATGAACGTAGGCTACGCGCCTTGCATAATGTCCAAACATATCAAGCACGTATCAAACGAGCTTTCAACAAAAGGGTTAGGCCAAGAAACATCAAGGAAGGAGACTTAGTACTCAAATCGGCTAGAGCTCTTTTACCTGTCGATCCACGGGGAAAGTTCAAACCTAATTGGGCCGGACCATTCCTAGTCAAGTCCATACTTCCAGGGGGTGCAGTTAGAAACACAGACCTAGATGGGAATGAGTTTTCCAACCCAACAAACCTTGACCAATTAAAACGGTACTATGCCTAGAATAGGAACAAAAACGCGCCTCGCGTAACCTCACGTGTCGCTCTTGTGGCACTAAGTAAATGGCCCCTGGCCAAGCTAAAATAAGCTAATGTCACTTTGCTCTTCCATTTTGACAAATTTGTCATCCTCATATCATCGAATAAACTAAACTGCACCTTCAGAGTAAGCAAAAGCTCATGCTTATTTTCTAAGTTCATTGCAAGCTCTTGCTTGAACAATTATTCTTTTACATTTACTCGAAGTACGCGCAAGGGTTTGATTTCATTTTCTAAATGAATACGTAGGCAATCCTTTACAGGATACAATCCATTATTTTAAAATGTCAATAGAAGGACATTTGCATTGCATTTGGAATTCGACAAGAATAATAAATAGAAAATCGCAACGGTTTCATAACCATTTAACCTTTTTATTTCATTCATTTTCTAATAATAGTACGCTACATAATAAAAATAAAAATAGGCTAGGATTCTAAAAACCCCACATTTTTATTGCAACAATAATAATAATAATAAATAATAGCAAAGACTCGGGCTATTCTTCCATCTTCCCTTTGCCCTTGTCATTCTTATCATATTTCTTATCACAACCTTGAGCCAGACGCTCTTGCGCCACTTCAGACCTAATCACCAACGGTCTTTCTCGAGGCATAGCCTTCCCATTCTTGTCAATCACTTTGTCCACGACAGGAGAGGTCTTCGGTTTCTTCGAAGGATGAACAACTCGAAACCCGGCTTCTTCCTCTCCCTCAGTCAAATGCTTCTCTTTCTCCTTTTCCACCTCGCGCACCTTGTAGTCAACGGGCTCGCGCTTCCTCAATCTCTCGCGCTCTTCCGGAGTAGTAGCTTTCCTCCATCGCAGATAAGAATCTGACACCCATAAAGCATTAGCAGAAGAGTTCAAGAACCATACGTTTCGTTGGGCCCATTTAATGGCCCACTCCCTTCGGCTCTCTGTAGTAAGCGCCACGGCAGTCTGCGGGACGGTATCAAGCTTTGGGATCGTCTGCTTTAGTCCAACCTGTCTCATCAGCCTTTCCGGGAAGATCCACACCATAAATTCCAAGCCAGGAATGCGCACAGATCGAGTAGGATCCAAAAAAGACACTCGAGTGACAGATTTGAGGTGCCACCACGGTACAATCCACCTAATCAAAGGGCCATCATCACTCTTCAGTTTGTTCTCCCAATAATTGCAGACTCGGGTGAAGTCCACCATGTAAAGCCTGGTCCTCATTGCAATCGAACGAGCATGATAAGAAAGAACATGAACTGGGGGCTCGATCAATCGAAGCCGTTCCATAAGCCAAACCTACCAAAAGCGGGTATTAGACATCAAAAAAAAAAGAAAAAAAAAAGAAGAAAGCGAAAAGAAAAAAAACGACAAAAAAAAAACGACAAAAAAAAGCAAAAGAAAAAAAAAAGAAAAAAGAGAAGAAAATGTTCTTTTACCTGCAGAATGACGGAACTTCCCAAATACGGTAGGTCGCGGTTGGCTTTTCTATTATCCAAACCCAACAGGATCTCTCCTAAGCATAAACAAGCAGGGCTCCTGCACAGCTCCATTTGCTCAACAAGGCCCAAAAGACGAGGATCACCTCTCAAGTCTTCATCAACATGCCCTTGGAATACATACACATACAACAAGCAAAACCCAAATGCCCTTCGCCTAGCAACATAAGAAACGGTGGGGTCGGCCTTGTTAATAAATCGGTCAATGAAGTCCAACATTCGCACTCCCTTCGAGGTCACTAGACGGTCCACCTCGAGCCTTGTTAACCCAAGCAAATATCTAAATTTGTTCTTATACCCTTGCGAAGTAGAAGGAATGGCAGGCAAGTGTTTAGGGTCCCACCCACCAATCGCGGCAATTTCTTCAGGAAATGGGCAAATATCGCCTCCAGGGAACGCAAAAACATGATAATTTGGGTCCCAATAATCAAGACAAGCATCCAAGAATGGTTTGACAACCTTGATAAGCTTCAAACTCCACAAAGATCCAAGATTATAGGCGCCCATGTCGTGTTTCTCCACGTTTGAAAATTCGTTGGTCCATTCTTTTAAGCGAATCTCCAAAGTATTCTTGATGAGAGATTATTTTGAGGATTTTATGTAATAAGACGAAGAAGAGACGAAAGAATTGTGTGAATAAAAGCTCTATCGACGTCTCTATGTATACTAAAATCTGTTTCCAAAAATCTGCCAGAACAGAACCACCTGGGAACAGGCGCAGCACCTGCTGCGCCTCTTCAAAGGGACGCAGCTCATGCTGCGCCTCTTCCTCAGCTAGGTTTCTGGGATTTTCCGCGTTGAATCTTTCCTAATTCCTCGACGAATAATTTCCTATTCCTACGGGTTATTATTTTGGTAAATACATGGAAGTTACCATATTTCGTGTTTCCTAATTTCGCGGGAACGCATTTCGAGGCGATATCGACATTTTCGTCATTTTATCACACTTGTACATTTTCATTTTAGGAAGTAATTTTCTTTTTAATGTAATTCTTTTTTAGAAAATAATTTTCGTTATAATTTATATATTTATTTCATTTATATATTTCTTTCATTTCTTTTCATTTCTAACTTATAAGTTTCTATTTTTTTCTTTTTTTAGGGGTAACCCTCCCTACCGTCCGGTCATTTCCGGCAAAATTTTTGCATTTTTGCGTGTTTTTGAGTCATTCGTTTTGCGCTAATTCAAGCCATGTGTATATACAAATGTATGTTTTGCGTGATTTCTATGTAAATTTCGGCAGCATGACGGCGTAAACCGTCATCTACCAAACCTGTTCAAAGCTAACCTGCAGATACAAGCAACACAACCCAGCAGCAAAGGCACTCACGCCATCTTATATACAAAAAAAAGGGAAATGTACATTAAACTGGGGGCTCGAGCCCCAAACAAAGTCCAAAATGTTCAAAATGAAGGTCCAAAACGTACAGATGTGCAAAATACAAACAAAAACTAAACAAAACTACTGCTGGTCGCCCTCCAGCTCCGCAACTCTTGCCGCAAGAGCAGCAATCTCGGCGTCTCGAACCTCGAGCTCCCTCAACAAGCGAGTTGTCTCCTCCCGAGACTGAGCCAACTCTCGCTCCAGCTCACGGTCCCCCTGTAAACAACAAAATTGGCTCATGTCAATCATTTCAAGCAATTAAAAGAAACGTTGGAAAATCAAAATTCAAAAATGAAATAGGCACAAGGTTCATACCTGACGACATCGACCGCCGACAAGTGCCTCGACGGCAGTAGCTCGCAGCCGGTTGGCCACCCTCCACAACGCCACGAACCGAGACGGCGCAACCTGCATTTTCAAAAAAAAAGTTCTCAATAATTGGATAAACTCAATCAAATGTGTTCTTACACAAGAATTATGCAAATTAGAGGCTCACCCTCCGAATCAGATGCTGCCAATCGTCCAGGCCAGCATCCGTCACAGCCACGTCAAAGTCACGTAGCTCGGAGATCGTCGTCCTCCCGGTCGCGTCAGTGTACTCGAGGGTCTCGGGGTACTCTGGGGGCTCGATGCCCGCCGTTTCAACCTCCTGCAAAGCCAAATATTTCTCATTAATCGATGATCTTTCATCGTAGTTCTCAAAAATCAAGAATAAAGGAGAGAAGATATGCTCACCACAACCGGCCAGTACGCCAACCTCCCGTAGAGGAACGCCGAGTAGTCCTCACCAGGAAGAAGGAGGGCGTCACCACCAACGCCAGCCGAGTCAGCCTCCCTCTCATCCTCAGAAGGCTCCCTGAACATCGTCCTAGGAGGATCGATGGGAACCGTCAACACATCCCGAAAGCACTGACGAGCCAAACGCTCGCCCAAGTACCACACAGGACCCATCGACGTCCTCAATAGCAGTCGGCTCGAGCTCCTAGGTCGAAGGACCTCAGCCACAAAAGGAGGCGCTCTAGTGTACTCCGCCCAAGGCCTGGGCACCCACTGGGACAAGATAAACAAGGAATCATTCTTATGATCGATTCAAAAGCAATGTAGAAGCAAATGAATATAAGTGAGATGCTTACGCTGTCTAGCTGAAGAGCGTTCACATCCCGCCGGTAGGCATCGTGAGAAGAACGCTTGCTCTTCGTCCTGCACATCACCCAATCCCTCACCACGGGATAGGCCTTCTCCAGCGGCTCCGTCCTCTTGGGCGCGAGGCCCGGAAAGTAAGAGTACACCCACGCCTGTAAAGCGAGATAGTCAATAACGATATTTCGTAATTTGATAAAGAAAGGAATTGATTTTAGTCTAAATGAAGGTTCATACCTCCAACAGTAGTCCAGGTCCGACAGTGCCAAGAGAAGTCCCCTTCTCCATCAACTCCAGACGAACCATGGCCCTCATGAAGCCGATGAGGACCGCAAAAAACCAAAGAAAGGACCCGGTCCAACGCCCTAGGGAGCTCAGGTCAGAAAGGAAGGGAAGAAGCTTCGTTGACAGCCTCTCTCCCTTGTGTCCGAGGTAAATCGAAGACAGAAACCACCAAAGCCACAAGCGGGCCCTCTGCTCAGCAGTACAGGGAGGAAGAGCCGTCTCTCTCCCGTCAATCGTCACCAGCGCCGGGATCTTTCCCATGAAGTAGTCTCGAACGTAGGAGCTGGGCACCAAACCCGGCACTGTAACAGCTTTCGGCGACAAGTTTCAGCCGATCAACCTCCTAGCCTCGGCCGAGTCCACCCTCATGGCAGTCTCCGGCCACTCCACAGCCTCAGACCCACATGGCGTACGGACCCGAAATCATGCCGTAGTCCTCCAGAGTGACTCCCACCTCACCAAAAGGCATGTGAAAAGTGGAAGTCGTATCCCAGAATCGGTCCAAGAAAGCGCGGACCAGGCTAAGGTTAGCCCGCAGCTTCCTCTTCGCGATATCCCTCCAGGCCTGCACCAATGCACCAAACGCTCCACGATCGATCATGGCGCGCTCCTCCGCCAACAGCCGCTCGTAGCACTCCATCGCTGTCGTGTAACCCGAGAACGACCTGATGTTCCCGGCCCCCTATTGTGATTTGAAACAAAAGCTATCTTTAGTTTTGAATGAAAATTGGAAGAGATATGAACAAATGAATGAAAGAAGATGAGTGATGAGTAGTGAATTCCTATTTACCAAGCTCTTCACCGTCATGTAGGACAGGTGACCCTCTGCAGCCAAAGCAGGTGCCTACTTTCCCAGGTCTCAGCCCACGCGGGTGCTCCCCTCAACTGACGACCTCCTCGCCCAACGTTGGCCCGTCTCGGGGCCTCCTTGATGTGAACATTATTTGCGCACATTTAGTCCCCTAATTGAGCCTATTTTGCATACTATTATAACATTCTATGGCCATTTTATCCATCAAAACCTTCCTATTTGCTTTTCTATCGCATTTCATATGTTTTGTAGAAAAGGAGATAATAAGGCGGAAATTCCCGTCTTTTGTGCATATTTGGAAGCTTATTAATGATATTAGATGGACTAGTATGAAGAGGAGGCAAGAATGATGACCAAAGATGTAGGAATAAAGTGTATATAGAAGGATCAAAGGGTTAGAAGTAAGAATGACGAGAGGGAAGGCATTACAAGAAGAAATCGCTCGAAAACCGAACCAAGGGTTGCTCCTTTGGCTCTGAAAATATGCTAGATAGAACGGCGTCGAAAAAACAAGTGATCTAGGCTTTTGAATCACTCCAATAGGAGTCCGGATGAAAAAATGACGTCCGTTTTACAATCCGAGCTCAAACGAAGAAACTGTTGGCCAATCCGCGCGTCCTGAGACTGAAGACGCCCATCTTCTCCAGAAGACGCCCGGGCAGAATCTCCAGAAGACGCCCGTCTTCCTTACAAGACGCCCGGGCAGAGACCACAGAATCCGCCCGTCCCGTGCTAAAGACGCCCGGATTCCCAGGCAGACCAATTTCGTTTCTTCAAGCTTCAAGAAAAATGCCCATCCTTCCAAAAATACCGGCGTTTCCTTAAGTAGGGACTTAATCGTCATTTAAGCCCTTAGCTAACCCTAATTCACACACCTAATCCCCACTATAAATACCCCATTTGTAATAATCAAAGGGACCAAGCTCTCTTAGTAGGAAGTTCTCTTAGATTAGATTAGGAGTAGATTAGAATAGATTATCATTTAATCTTTCCCCAAATTACACATTAATCTTTCCTTAATCATTGTTCAAGTTTATTATTCAAGTTTATTATTGAGTAATTGAAGATTATTGGGTTATTATTGGGAGATTGACAACCTTCCATCAATCATCAAGTTCTTTTATTATTCTTTGCATTATTATTTTGGAATCTCCATAGGTATAATTCTCTTAATCCTTGTTTTAATTATAGTTAATCTTTCTTACTTGTTCATCATGTTTTACCTTGTTAATATGATTGACAACCTTGTTAGCATGTTAAACTTGATAATGAGTGAGTAGTCTCTTAGCTAGGATTAGTGGGTAATTAGGGAAAAGCAACATGGGATTGATTCATGCTTAATCTAATATGTTCACATGATTAAATTGCTTGCTTGTTGTGATGTCAACTTTATGCACATGTTATGTTTGATGAAATGCCAAGCCTATGAATCCTTGCATTTACAACCATCTCTTATCTATTCAACTTGACTTGTAAGATATAAACCAACTCGAGTCTTGTTAGACCATGCATAGAAGTTGATTAGGAGGAAAGTAAGTCAACTTGTAGGTGTTGTACAATCTAATCGATTCGGCTCCGGGACCCAACTCTTCCTAAGAACCGTAAGACATAAACCAACTCGGTTTCTCCACAACATTAATTGCTTGCAACTTTGTAAACATGTTTGTATGATCGACACCATGAATCCCCTATGACCCCATGATATCCTAGTACTCTTTATTACTTGTTTACACCCTTATTTACTTTATTGCTTGCATTAGTTTAGACACAACTACAAATCCCAACAAATTGTGACACTAGCATAAATTGAGATAGATAGACTTAGAACCCAAAGCACACCGTCCCATGGATCGACCTCGACTTACCACTAACTAGTTGTTTGTTGAGTATTATAAATGTGTTTGATTGGATGTGACCCGACGACATCACTCCCACATCAAAATGGCGTCGTTGCCGGGGATGGTGCTATGTAATTAAGTTCTTACTTGTTTGTCTATTTTAATTGTGCTTTCACCTTGAGGAACTTGTTCCTCAAGGATTGTTCTTACTGTTTTTGTGTAGTTTCCTTGCTTGTAGTTGTTTCTTTGTCTTAGCTATGATGGCTCAAGACTTGACATATGGAGTATGTGGTGGATCTTTTGAGTATAACTATGGGTATGGGGAGTTTGAGAAGCAAGTCAACACAAACCTACCTTATTATTCGTACAATGAAAATCCTAACTACTACCCCAAAATTTCCAACCAAAACACTCACATCCAATATCCACAACAACCACCCACCCAATACCCACTCCATAATGAGTTTCAATTGCCACAATACAACTACTTTCACACACACCCACAACAAGAAAATGAACCCATTCAAAATGTGATTCTCCAAATGATGGGAGATAAACAAAACTTCTTCAAACAAATGCTAGAGGAGAGTCAAAAGAGGGATAATGTTCTCCAAGGCATTGTTGCCCAAGGTGAGGAATTGGAGATTCAAATTGCCCAATTGAAAGAATCCCAAGCAATCACTCCTCACCACCCTTTGGACATTGAGCATGAATGCGAATTTGAAGTAGTAACTTTTGATATGGAAAATGAGAAATGGGAAGAGCCAACCACCTTGAGCTCTTGTGACTATGAAAATGTTGTGTTCGATGAGGAAGACATGAGGTTGAGTAAGCCAAGTACTCTTAGCCTTTGTGAGTATGAGGGTGTGTCCTTTGAAGTGAATATTGAGACATTGGAGAAAGAGTTAAATGAAGCCCCCATCTATGATTCGTATGAAGATAGTAACAATGATGATGAGCCTAAGGGATGGGGACTCGTAATATTACTCTCCTTGAGGAGCCTATCCTTGAGACATTTGAGATACCCTATCATGAAGAAGAACGTCCTTTCTTTATTCCTCATGAAGACCACTTGACACCTATCATGGAACCAATGATCATTGAAGAGGATATGGTAGACCTTCTTCAAAAGGCCAAAGTATCATACAATAGCTACTTGGTGAAAAAGCTCAAAGAGAAAATTGCTCGTGAGGCCACTTGTGAAGATTTGGCACCCACAATGTCAACTTCTAAGGAACTCGATCATCAAAGCCATGAAAATTCTTTCCACCTTGGAAGGATTGAAAAATCAAAATGTTATCATCATCACCGAGATTGAAGAAGAAGTTGGTGAGTGGAAGTCTACGGATGAAAATGAACCACACTTCATGCCTAGTGTTGACAAGAATCATGGGCTTGTTTATTGGAAGCATTGGGAAAGCTCTAATGCCAAGGACGAAGCAAAAGAAAGAACATTTTACAAGCTTCCTTGGCCAAATTTCATATTCAAGTGGAGCAACCCATACTTGTGTCTATTTGGAGCTTGTTCACAAGCTTTTGATCTCTTATTAAGAGCCTTGAGCTCTATGGATAAGAATTTCTACAATTTGAACTAGTTTGGTGGAGTCCTATCTCAAACCACCATTTGTAAAATATTTCTTGGACCCTTTGCTTTGTATAATATTGTACATTATTGCATTTGCATTTAATTTCTTGCATGAGAGTGGTGAGAGAGAGAGTCATCTTACATTTTTAATAAGCAAATTTCAGAAAAAGATAAGGAGGAATAGCAAATTGGTGAAAGGGTATGATATTGCGTAAAAAAGAAAGAAAAAGAAGAAAAGGAGCTGAAGACGCCCGTCCCGAGGCCTGGACGCCCGTCCAGGACCCCCGTCACATAACTGGTTGACGCTGTCTCAGAAGACGGGCGGATTCAACCCAAGACGCACGTCCTGAGAAAAGTCGCCCGTATTCTTCACGGGACGCCCGTCCCGTATGTCATCTAAAACAAGATTTTGAGCTGCCAGGAAATACGAGCGGATTTTCACGCCCGTCCCGACCAAGACGCCCGTCTCAGCACAGAAGACGCCCGTCTTCTTCCTGCTCTCAACTTAGCAGAATCCCTGTATTAGAATCTGCCCGGATTTATAGGAAGACGCCCGTCTCCTATTATCAGAAGACACCCGTCCCGCAGTAAAGACGCTCGGATTGTCCCCTTTTTCTCGGATAAACCGGACAGGTCCCACCCCTATCCACCCGGATTCTCTTCTTCTTCTATAAAATCACCCCCTTTCTCCCTCATTTCTTCACCTTATCAAACCATAAAACACTCATCTACATCCTCCAAAACACCCCCCCCCCCCCCTCACATCAAAAGCCAACAAAACCCCCATTTCCTCAACTTCAAGATGATGAACCTCAAAGGCAAGGCCAAGAAGTTGGTTGAATCCACCGGAAGGAAGCGCAAGGGATCATCCTCATCAACTCCGCGAGAGGTAGCGCTACCAAGGAACTTCCGCCCCATAATGAGGGGAGGAATGGAACAACTTGAGTACTACCAAGAGGTGCTTTTTGAATCCGATGACCACCGCGATAACTTTGTCAAATTGCTAGGTAAGAACTATGAACCCACTCAATTCATAGATACTAGGGTGTTGGAAATCCTTAAGATAAGGTACCCTACCGAGATGTTATTTGATGGCCTTGGGATTGGAAAACTTTTCCATGCCCATGAGGAGACGTACCTTAGTCTCACCCTTGAATTTTTGAGTAGCCTTCGCATTGTAACGAATACCCGTACCAATGTGGGCATGGAGTTTAGGTTGTGCAACCTAGACCATAGTCTTACTTTAGATCAATTTGCCTACATTTTCTGTCTTGAAGTGCCCACCAACTATACCGATAAACCCGATAATTTCGATGTGGACCAACTTTGGAGGGCTATTTCCGGGAGGAATTTACCGGTTTAAAGCAATGCTATACCTTCGCCATCCAACATCTGGTGATTCGAATCACCGAGCGCTTTGTGGCCGGTACCATCAATGGGAGGTACGAACAAAATAGGTGTACTCTCATTGATTTAACTTTTCTTGAGTCCTATTTGAATGTTCGAGGGACGAGGCGCTATAACTTCAACACACCCCTTGAGATACTTACTAGGTTTCATGATTTTGCTCAAGGGACCACCCAACTCAAGACCTTCGTAATGGGAGGTCTAATTACTATTTTGGCCAACTACCTTTGCCCCGGGTTCAACGCCCAAGGGACCTATACTCCTCTTGAGGGGAGGACTTTGATTGATGAGCACACCGTCTTCAACCATCACCGGTGGTGTAACTACACGCAAGACGAGAGTGTAGAATGGTACACCAAAGGATGCACCTCAATCATCCTTGAGGGTTTGAGGATACCGGGCATTGACCCAAGATTGAGCCCATATTCGCCTCCACCAAGCTACCTCCTTGATATCCAAATTCTTGACAATCCCCTCAAAGGGAAGAGCCACCCCGCCAAGTACCTCGTGGAGCACCGGGAAGACCTATTCGCCCACCCTTCTATGTACCCATGCCACCATACCCTACCCCATATACCGAATTTGAACCAGCAATCCCCAATACCCCGGGCATTAATGATTTGATGGCGCTCATGAATAGAGTGGACCTCGGGGTATATGAAGGGAGGGTCGACAACTACTTGGCCCTTTATCCCCAATACTATAACATGGATCAACAAGGGTATGTTGAACCCAATGGTCCTAAGCCCTCTTGGGCACAACCACAACACTTGTTCCCTAATCAAGGGAACCAAGCTTGGGGTCGCGACGGCGGAGGGCATTCTAGCCAAGGTGGAGGGTACTCGAGTCAAGGAGGAGAATTTGACCAAGGAGGATATTGGGGCCAACCAAGAGGGTATGACCAAGCCGGTAGCTCTCACCAATATGGCTACCAAGATGAGGAGGATGACGAGTGAAAGAGGCCTACATCACCACCTCCATTTGTATGATACCCCTTTCTCCCTCTCTCTTTTGTACATACATTGCATTTAGTGTAACGTTCGCATGCATTTGTATCATATCTCATTTGCACTAGTTAGTTCATATAGTATAGTTTGCATTGTAATATATCTCACATGATTCATGTAGACAGTTGCATATAGACTAGAATTCATGCATAGTTACTAATGGCCAAACCTATTCATTTCTACACTAGAAATAGTGTTTAAATCGGTTTGGGGAGGTTTGATCATAGGTGACTTAAGCATTTAGCATGCATCATCTAGTATAGTGTAGATTGCATTCATTTGTTATATATGTCATATAGAATTGCATTTAGTTAGAGCATGCATTCATTCATATCATTGCATTTGCACTTTAATTTCCATAAAACTTTAAAAATCCAAAAACATGTATTTCTTTTTCATCCTTACTCCTACATGTACATTGAGGACAATGTCCAAAATAAAGTGGGGGATGGGATTTTATATTCCAAAAATGATAAAAATTAAAATTTTTTTTGAAAAAATACAAAAATATGTTCTTTAATTTCATAAAATCAAAAACCATAAAAATTTGAAAAATTCAAAAAAACCAAAAACATGTTCATTCCTTTTTAGTGTAGAATTGTATATATTGTATATACTAGTTTGCTTGTTTGTTTATCCTTTTTCACATTGATTGACTACGCCACATCGGAGACATGAGGATATTGAAGACCGCATGGTATGATCTTTCCAGTCTCTTTTTTCCTCTTTATGTTAATGACTATGTGGCTTTATTTTGATTGATGCGGTATAAACAAATGTGAACTTAGGACTTGCATTTAGTTTATATGGCATATTAGTTGGTAGAATCATTTGCATTTGGATGTATATATGTTAGTTGCATCATGGCATGTAGTTGCATGTTAGAAAAATTTTGTGAAACCGTCTACTTGGGAAGCTTGACAAGTGTATATAGGCCCTAGTAGATGCTTTTTCTTCTTAAGACTTTGCTTGTTAGAATGCTTGTAAAACACCCTAGGATGTGTCATGCTAGTATCCTTTGACCCATGGATTAAGGCCTAGTCAAGAGTACCTTGTGGTGTGATAACTTCTTGGCTACCGTTTATTCCAAGGTGACCCTTGAAACCATGCATCCATCCATCCATCATCCATGTTCTACCACATTTTTGTCATCAAAAGGGAATGGACACAAAAAGAAATTGATTTGAGTTCAATGAAATGAAAAGTGAAAGAAAGTTTGCAAAAATGCATCAAATGAAAAGAGGAGCAAAAATAGACTCCTAAAGCTTCAAATATAAGGCACCCTCACTACATATGGGGTGACTTTGAAAATGTTCAAAAAGAAATGCAAAAAGTTGAAAAGTTGTCAAGTGTTGAAATGCCAAAAATCAAAAAGAAATGGCAAGAAAGTGTTCTCAAATGTTATATGCCACAAGAAATTGGGGGGAAAAACAACAACAAAGCAAACTCCCAAAGTGAAACTCAAATTCTATCGATACCTTTATCCATCGTATTCATTTTTGTGCATGGTAGAGAGGGGACGACCCTTATTCTTGTCTACGCAAGAGGGGGAATTCCGCGATCCTCCAGTGTTTCTAACACCATAGGGAGTCTACTCTTGAGAAAATCATTTAACGATTGAGGACAAAGGTACCCTATCTTGACACAACTTGGAGGTGATTTATTGGTATCCTTCTAGGCTTAGTAGTTTGAATAAATTGCATCTATGAAGGACTGTGTACCCTTGAATTGCTTCCCTTGTAGATAATTTCCGCCACTTAGATGAGGAAAGTGGCTATTCTTTTGTAGATGCATCCATTACTTGATTTTGTGTGCTTTAATGCTTGGATGTGTCGCCATTTTGGCAAGACCCACCTTACCTTGCAAGAAGGCATCCTACCTCATGGTTGTCTTGTTGTGAGTTGAAGGGGCGGAGTGAGACCCGCTAATTGTCTCACGTCGGTTATATTAGTAGGTTAGCTTAAATAAAGGTCTAGTTTTAGTCACCTCTTTACTCGGGATGAGTAAAGGTTCGGTTGGGGGATATTTGATGTGAACATTATTTGCGCACATTTAGTCCCCTAATTGAGCCTATTTTGCATACTATTATAACATTCTATGGCCATTTATCCATCAAAACCTTCCTATTTGCTTTTCTATCGCATTTCATATGTTTTGTAGAAAAGCAGATAATAAGGCGGAAATTCCCGTCTTTCGTGTTTATTTGGAAGCTTATTGATGATATTAGATGGACTAGTATGAAGAGGAGGCAAGAATGATGACCAAAGATGTAGGAATAAAGTGTATATAGAAGGATCAAAGGGTTAGAAGTAAGAATGACGAGAGGGAAGGCATTACAAGAAGAAATCGCTCGAAAACCGAACCAAGGGTTGCTTCTTTGGCTCTGAAAATATGCTAGATAGAACGGCGTCGAATGAACAAGTGATCTAGGCTTTTGAATCACTCCAATAGGAGTCCGGATGAGAAAATGACATCCGTTTTACAATCCGAGCTCAAACGAAGAAACTGTTTGCCAATCCGCGCGTCCTGAGACTGAAGACGCCCGTCTTCCCAGGAATCCGCCAGTCTTCTCCAGAAGACGCCCGGGCAGAATCTCCAGAAGACGCCCGTCTTCCTTACAAGACGCCCGGGCAGAGACCACAGAATCCGCCCGTCCCGTGCTAAAGACGCCCGGATTCCCATCCAGACCAATTTCGTTTCTTCAAGCTTCAAGAAAGATGCCCATCCTTCCAAAAATACCGGCGTTTCCTTAAGTAGGGACTTAATCGTCATTTAAACCCTTAGTTAACCCTAATTCACACACCTAATCCCCACTATAAATACCCCATTTGTAATAATCAAAGGGACCAAGCTCTCTTAGTAGGAAGTTCTCTTAGATTAGATTAGGAGTAGATTAGAATAGATTATCATTTAATCTTTCCACAAATTACACATTAATCTTTCCTTAATCATTGTTCAAGTTTATTATTCAAGTTTATTATTGGGTAATTGAAGATTATTGGGTTATTATTGGGAGATTGACAACCTTCCATCAATCATCAAGTTCTTCTATTATTCTTTGCATTATTATTTTGGAATCTCCATAGGTATAATTCTCTTAATCCTTGTTTTAATTATTGTTAATCTTTCTTACTTGTTAATCATGTTTTACCTTGTTAATATGATTAACAACCTTGTGATGACATGTTTACCATAATAATGAGTGAGTAGTCTCTTAGCTAGGATTAGTGGGTAATTAGGGAAAAGCAACATGGGATTGATTCATGCTTAATCTAATATGTTCACATGATTAAATTGCTTGCTTGTTGTGATGTCAACTTTATGCACATGTTATGTTTGATGAAATGCCAAGCCTATGAATCCTTGCATTTACAACCATCTCTTATCTATTCAACTTGACTTGTAAGATATAAACCAACTCGAGTCTTGTTAGACCATGTATAGAAGTTGATTAGGAGGAAAGTAAGTCAACTTGTAGGTGGTGTACAATCTAATCGATTCGGCTCCGGGACCCAACTCTTCCTAAGAACCGTAAGACATAAACCAACTCGGTTTCTCCACAACATTAATTGCTTGCAACTTTGTAAACATGTTTGTATGATCGACACCATGAATCCCCTATGACCCCATGATATCCTAGTACTCTTTATTACTTGTTTACACCCTTATTTACTTTATTGCTTGCATTAGTTTAGACACAACTACAAATCCCAACAAATTGTGACACTAACATAAATTGAGATAGATAGACTTAGAACCCAAAACACACCGTCCCATGGATCGACCTCGACTTACCACTAACTAGTTGTTTGTTGAGTATTATAAATGTGTTTGATTGGATGTGACCCGACGACACACGCCCCCATCACTCCTTCTCCTCAACAGCCTCCTCCTCGTGGACCTCGTCCCCAGCGGCCATCACCGCAGCGTTGAAAGCCTGCTCCAAAGCCTCCTCGACCACGGCAGCGTCTATCTCCATGGGAACTCTCCCAGAAGTAGAAGCCTCATCACCTGCAACATTAAAGCAAATTTAGGCCGCGTCACGTGACGACGAGCCTTAGTTAAGGGATTTTCGAGCCTTCGGAAGCCCTGAAATTGCTCTTTTCTCGCCATCTTTGGCCATATTCTCACAAACCCGATCACTCGTGTGGTAATTAGGGTCAAGTCAAGCCTAATTTGAAGCCTATTTCTGGGTTCGAGCCGAAATTTCGGCAGCATTTCGTTATAACGGCGATTATGCCCTAGGAAAGTGTCCTGAAAAAGCCGTCACAAACCAAAATTCCGAGATGGTAGGAAGTTTACCATCATCCAAGGATCCCAAATATCAAGTTTCATCGCAAATGGGCAATCCTAAGGCTATTTTCGAAGCAATTTAAGATTTAGCTGTGAAACCGTCTCAATTTCACTCAAATGCTCAAAACTCAACGAAAATTCGAAACAAATACATGGTTATGTTCCTTATATTACCAATTATCCGTTTCTAATACCAATTTCACAAGGCAAATGCATTTGGGGGAAAAGCCCCAAATTTTCGAATTAATTGGGTTGAAAACCCTAATTTTTTCAATCCAAATTGAGCAAATATAGAAGATTAATGCAAGAATAAGACACATACCTCGATTAGTCATGATTAATGCAAGCTTTCGGATCAAACCTTGGCGGAAATGGTTAGGATTTGAGAGAGTATTGTGTGATTTGTGTTTCGAAACAAATGAAATAATCCCTCTGTTTATCGCGCTTTTACGCAGGAAATACACCCTTGGGAACAGACGCAGCAGGCGCTGCGCCTCTTCCAAGAGACGCAGCTCTTGCTGCGCCTCTTTCTTGTGTTCCCTCCATACGAGTTTTCAAAAATTCGTTATGAGTTCGTTATTTGTGGGCCCATCTTTGGTGCGCCTCTTCCCCGATAATATTTTATCTTTTTGGTCCGTTTGACGATTATCTTTCGTTCCGGCCCGCATTTCTAAGCCAACAGTAGACTATTACACGTTATTTATCGCTTCCAAGACCTTGCTTGTCACAACGAGCATATATTTCTTCACAGGTGTTTCGACACGCCTTCATTATATTTCCCCAACGAGAGTAAGCGGATAGACTTTCCCTCTCGAGACATGGAGATTAATTCCCGATTATGTTCCCCAACGAGAGTAAGTGGATAGACTTTCCCTCTCGAGACATGGAGATTAACATCAGCCTCTATTTCTTCCAAAGTTTGTTTGAAGCTGAACACAAGCAGATTTCTCCCAGCAGTTCCAGACTGTGTCCTGCTGTCTTTCCTCATTATTTCCTTATAATTCTTCAGACACCAAGTTATCTTCAGGCCAGAGAGTTTTGCCGAAGCGTCTTCAGTCCCGTTTCGTCCAGAAGTCTCAGGTATGATCTCTTCTTATGGCTGGCGAGCTTCCTTACGTAGTCTAATGGACTTTAAACGACCCTCCCCGATAGTCGACAGACTCTAAAATGTTCCCGACGACAGGTCCTTGGCTCAGACCCCTTGAGCCGCCTCGCGTCGTCATAGTCGTCAGGTTGTAATCTTCGATTGACCTGATGGCTATACTTTGACTTTCGCCTTGTCCAAGCCTCAGTCAAAGTGGGCGCTCTGTAGATACCTCATTTCTGCACCCCTCGCAAACCACCCGGTGATGATTGGGCCGCATGTTTGGTACGCGGAACGATTTGTGACAGTTCGTAAGTTTATCGTCAAGTGATCGCTCAAACACTAATGTCTACCTCTTAGTTGTCATCTACGTGCCGATACGTCGTTTGACATAATTAGAGTACATTTGGAGTCCGGGCCTAAAACCGTCTTCATTTTCTGATAACCGTTAAATCCCGAGTCAGAATGTTCTGGAATGTTCCGGATATTTCTATTCCCTATTTTATAAATATTTCACAATCTTTATTCTTTGGTAAACAATTTCCCGTAATATTCATACAAAATATTAAGGAAAACCAAATTATTCCGTTATTCCATAATTTAAACACAGAAATCTTTCTTCCGCAGGAGGAAACCACTTGGGAACAGACGCAGCAGGTGCTGCGCCTCTTCCAAGAGACGTAGTGGCTGTTGCGCCTCTTCCCAGGTCCTTTTCTGCGTATTTTTCGTATCTTTTTCATATCTTTCCGAGATTCACTTCTAAAGTCTCTCCGAAACCCTAATTCCTTCACGTGATTAGTATAAATAGGAGCCTTCGCACCTCATATTTCTCACGCGAGTGTCCGCCCTTCTCTTCTCCCTTTGCATTCTAGACCTTTGTTCTTACTTTTTGGCGTCTACGAGCTTGAACATTCGACCACGTAAGCTCGGATCCTTCTGAGTACCAGCCTCGTTTGCATGACCGACCAATTTGACCAACTCCACAATCAATCAACTTAATTAATCTAATCGTTTTCCTCTTATGAGGGCATTTTCATATTTGCATTATAGTTCGAGTCGAGCATCGCTAATCGATAACTTAGTCCTTCTCGTTTCGTTAAACATGTAAGTCTGAGGGTGTATAATCTCTCTTTATTTATTGTTATTTACTTTTTGTATCACTAATGTAAGGTTTATGTCGAAAACACTTATTAAAACCGATTTCTAAAACCGTGCTTTAAAACCTCTTTTTACGGATTTCCAGAAGACAAACCGTCGAGAAAGGACGCAGCAACTGCTGCGCCTCTTCGAAGGAGCGCAGTGCCTGCTGCGCCTCTTCGTGAGGCTGCCGCAGTTCCTGGTTCCTTTCTTCTTCCTTCGTCCTCTGTAATTCGTTCGTTTTGTTTTATTTCGTTTGTTTCTTGTTAATTCTTTGATACAATAGTCATATTAATTTCACATGTATATTATTATTCACCATTAACACGTTTTATCCATCTTAAATTCGGCTTAAATCCCTTATAATCTCATATTTGCGGGTTTTCGTCATTAAATTCAATCCGGGTTATAGAAATTCGATTCGTTCATATCGGGTTTCAGGAATTCAATCTTTGATATATTTCCATCTATCTTTTGTCATATTCGTCATTAATTCATCATGTTTAGCTTATTTTATTCACCCATGTCACTAATCAATCGTTCGTTCATGTAAATAATTCATCTTAATTCCGTCTCATCCATGTTTTATTGCTTTTATGACCATTAATCACATGTAAATAACCCATTAATCACTTCCATCCGAGTAAATATCATAATCAATCATTAAATCCACCCACGAATACTAACAATTTGCAGTTCCGGCTTCACAGCCAGAACTCACCCTTGGAACAGACGCAGCAACTGTTGCGCCTGTTCCAGGATGAGTTCTGCCTCTGAACTCCGTTGTTGCTTGACCTAGTTTAATTAGCTTACGTATAATGGACTATTAACCGTATTACCACCTACTGATCTGTTCGTTATTTCTTTCTTTTATTCGTTTTCTCAAATTGTCCGTTTTAAAGGTATTTTCGACATAAATCGCTTAATCCATTGTAATTATTGTAATTTTCTTTATTGTAATTTTATTTATTTTCTTTGTCATATTTCTTGTATCATTTGTATGTTTTTACATGTAATTGAGCATTAAATTCTACTTCGACATTAATTGTATGTTAAATTAATTGTTCACCGACTTAGCTAATTCTCACATGCTAGGATTAAAACTTGGATGTTGCATTGCATGCATATAATCGACAATATATCGAGTATAAATGATGTCCCTAATCATTAGTAGAGGCCGCTATCGAGGCGGGCGGGACTAGGTGTTCGATCAAAAGAGCTTCCTAATACGTACCCTCACCCTTTACTCTAGATCTCTGTCAACATCCGTATTCATTGGCATCCACGAGAGTCATTCTAGACATAGAATGCTAAGGGTAATGATTGCTTGGTGTTCATGTCTCTACTTTGTGTCTTGACATGGCACGAGGTATTCGAACGGTTCCAATTTCCCATAAAAATTGGTGGCGACTCCACAAAAATGCAAACGCTTGTTCTCTCTCCCAAGCGCCCCCGTGGGCCCCCGTTGTCCACACTTTATAACCCCAACCTCCACCTTTCACTTTTCATTAACTTTAAATCATTTCAAAAAATCTCCTTTTCTCTAAACCCTCAACCTTCCTTTTCCTCTACCCCACCGGCTTCACTGTTCCACCCTCCATTGATACTCTCATCAGGTATTCTTCCTCTTTTTCTTCTTTGATTTCCATTTTCTCTTTCTTCGCCATGGGTAAAACTCGACAATATTCATCAACCTCCACACCCGCTGACCGTAATCTTGACCCAACCTTTCCTTCTCGGGGGCTCTTTAAACATCCCCACGACTGTGACTCCGCTTTGACTCCGGCCGACATTCCTATGATCAAGAGTCTGCTTGGTCTTGGTGACGGGGTGGACATTGTCATCCCTGAACCGGGACAGAAAACTGACGCCCTTCGTCCGGGGTGCGTTGGTTTTTATCTGTACCCATTTAGATAGGGCCTCCGTTTTCCTTTTCCTAAACTCATCCAAGACTTCATCTTTACCAACAACTTCGCCATGGCACAAATTTCTGCTTCCATCTGGAGGGTTCTTCTCTATTCTCTGGCCGCCGGTCAGAACACTGGTAAACCTGTCACTCTGGGCGATCTAGCCCATATGTACAACATCAGATCCCTCAGCAGGGGTCAATTCTCATTCCGGGGCCGTGGAGAGGCTCCCTTCAAACACGTGTCCAAATCCCGTGATGAGAAATGGTTTGAGGACTTCTTCTTTGTGAGGAAGGACTCCATCCGGCCTCCTGCTGATTACATCTTCGAGAAATGGGTTCTAACTTCGAGTAAGTAGCCCTCCTGTCACCTGATTTATTTTATCTCGCCGCTTACTAGCTTACTTCATCGTCTTCATGCAGGCCCTTGTGACCTGACCCGCATTGGTGCCAAGATCCCCGCTGCAAAAATTGTTCGAGACCTCGAATCGAGAGAAAGTTCCCAGACCTGCTCCCTGGTTTTCACCTGCTTCCTCCTCCAACCCTCCTCAGTCGGCTCACAGTATGTCTTCTGGTAAGACTTCCACAACCGTTTTAATTTGCATGCTATTTCTCCTGATGTTCTAAGTATCCTGTCGTTTGAGACCACATCTGCTTGTAGGTTCAAAAGTTGATCCTTTAGAAATCATCCTCCAAAGTTCCAAAAGGAAGAGACCTTCTGCCAGCCCTGATGTCGCCTCTTCCTCCAAGAGGAGTGCTCCTGCTGCTTCCTTCCAGACTCCTCCTACGTTTTCCAGTTCTGCTGCACCCGAGCCCTTGGAGGTTGACCCGTTGTCTCGTCATCCGCCTACTCCTCCTGCCAGTCCTCGTGCTTCATCCAGCGGAGGCATTACCGCTTATTTCCCAGAGGGTTTTGGGAATGTGGACAAGGTGCCATACTGGCCGGAGATCGACCAGCTGCTCTTCCCTCCTCTAAAGGAGACATTTTCAGAGTTCTCCCCAGAGAAGATGGCTGAGAACGATGTACACAATGCCTTCATGGTAAATACTCTTCATTTTCTACATGTCTTTTAGCTTTTGCTTAGATTCCTCTTGCTGACTTCTGACTTTCATGACCCAGACCCTCCAGTCTGCACTCTATAATAGGAAGATGATCAACATAGTGCAGACCACCAGCCGTGCTACCAACGTCAAAAACCAGGAGCTCAAGGGGACTATTGCGATTTGCGCGAAGAATGGCCGATCCGAAGGAGCGTGTGGTGGAGTGAAGACCGAGCTTCTTGTCACCAAGAAGAAGCTGAAGGAGGGGGCTGATCAGCTGGCTCGCACTCAAGCGGTGTGCAACACTTTCTCTGACTATCTCAAGCGCTCTGATGAGAAGATCAGCGAGCTGATCTCCCTCGCCACCAACGTTGTTGCCTATGCTACCTGGCGGGGAAAAATCAGCGGGATGCGTGCTGCTCTTGAGGAGGCTCCCACCGAGCAAACTATAGAGGAGGAGGAGAAGCAGCTGGAGATGCTCTACCCCACCCAACCTAATTTGAGTGCGCTGATGCCTGAAGTTGGGGAGGTGAATTCTCCTGCATTGGTTGAGCAAGCTGCTGGGGGTGACGCTGGAATGTCCCAGGATGCTAATGACGGAATTCAGGAAGTTATGGCGGCTGAGGATGTTCAAGATGGTGCAGTACCTGAAACGGGAGGTCAGCAGGCAGAGAAGGTGCCAGAGGTAGAGGTCATTAATGTGACCGATAATTAAGTATTTTTATGTTTTGATGAATTTTTGGCAGTCTGGCCTAGAGGTGGCAGACTTGTAAGTTTTTAAAACTCTCTTTTGTGGTTGCTCTGCCAAGGTGGCGGTTAAACTCTGGGCCGTATTTTGGGCCATGTTTTGGAATGCCTCATGTCATAGTTTGGCAAGGCTTTAGCCTACATATCGTGTGCTTGTTATTTATTTTCCCTAGTTTAGGAAGTTTGCCGTGTCAGCCTGCTTGACTGATTTAGGAGAGTCATGTCATCCTGAAAAGGCTGACGTTCTGACTCAGCTAGCTGTCGTGTCGGCCTGATGGCTGATTTAGGCATATGCCGCAATGTAAGGAGGAGTGGCCGTGTCAACCTAAGAGGCTGATTTAGACCAGCCTGGTTAGCCTGAAAAGGCTGATCTAGACTAAGCTAGCTGCCGTGTCAGCCCGATGGCTGATTTAGGCGTATGCCGCAGTTTTGGACTACTTAACCTTGTTCATGACGCAAGGTGTGTTCATCACGTTTATAGCCAACAGGGGCGTAATTTAGGCAAGTTTATCGTCATTCTAGGACCAATGGGAAGCTGCAGGATTCTGGTAGCGCAGATATCCCTACGTTCCATGTTCGTGTACATACATGTTGGGGCCTTGATTAATTGCGATTAGTGCGAGCTACGTCCAGGGGGTGGTATCAGGGGTAGCTGGGTAAGCGTGTTTAGCTGTCAACCAGGCTCTCTTTCGTATGTTCCACAGTCCGCCTGGTGAGGGTGCTCCTTGTGGAGAAAATAGGTTAGGCATGTTGGAGTGCCATGTGCCTTTTCACCCCGCGTTGGCAGTTGACAGTCCTGCTAGACATCCTTTCAAAGTACCACAGACACTAGGATTCAAAGTGATGTGCTTAGAGAAGCCTGAAAATAAGAAAATCTATTAAAATGATGTGAAGTACCTGTCGCCATCTCATGAGGTACCAGATTAATTGTGGTCCCGGACGCCGCGCTGCACCACACCATCTAATAGTAGTTTAAAGTTTTAAAAGAGCTAGAGACACCAGAAATAAAAGTGAAATTGGCAGTATGCCTACTACCGGATTTTTATTTGAACTTTAAAAATGATTTGGCTTTTCATAGTACACCATTTTGAAAGCTAAAGTCTACTTATTATTAAAAGTAATATCTCTTCAGGTGACGTATGTTCCATGGGCGTTGTATGATTTGACCGTCCATAGTCATCAGTCTGTATGCACCATGGCCAACAACTCCTTCTACCTGGTATGGTCCTTCCCATTTGTAGGCGATTTTGCCTACTTTTCGATTCTTGGTATTTTTAAACACTTCTCGGAGAACCAGGTCTCCTACCTCCAGGAGCCTGACTTTCACATTCTTGTTATAACTCCTGGCCACTGACTGTTTGTAAGCAGCCAGACGAATTTTTGCGCTTGCTCGCAGCTCGTCAATTGTGTCCAGGCTTCTGATCATCTCTGCATTGTTCAGCTCCCCCGTCATATTTTCATACCTGTGAGTGGGAACTAGAACTTCTGACGCAATGACTGCTTCCGCGCCAAACACCAGGCTGAAGGGTGTTTGACCTGTTGCTATCTTTGGTGTCGTTCTGTCAGACCATAATACTAGTGGCAATTCATCTGCCCACTTTCCTCCTAACTCCTGTAACCTCCTTCTCAGATTACCCATGATGATTTTGTTGCTTTGGATTCACTTGCCGTTGGACTTTGGAGTCCTAGGTGCCGACTTTTTTAGGGTGATGTTCCACCTGGCACAGTATCCCTCGGTATCGTTGGAGATGAATTGTGAGTCATTTTCACATATGATTTCTGATGGGATACCAAACCTGCAAATGATATTTCGTTTTATAAACGAAATGACCTGCTTATCTTTTACTTCTGTGAATGCTTCTGCCTCTATCCACTTCGAGAAGTAGTCTGTCATTGCCAGCATCTAGGTTCTGTTTCATGTGGCTCGTGGCATAGGTCCTACTATGTCCATGCCCCATTCCATGAATGGCCAGGGAGAAATGATAGGGTGCAAGGGTTCTGCTGGCTGATGGATCATTGGTGTTGAGCGCTGGCAGGCGTCACATTTGAGTGCATATTCTGCTGCATCTGCCTTCACTGTAGGCCAGTAGTATCCTTGTCTGAGGGCTTTATTTGCCAGACTCCAGCCCCCTGCATGGTTTCCACATTCGCCACTTTGGAGAGCATGTAATACAGTCTGCGCTTCTTTCTTGTCCAGGCACCGTAAGTAGGGGCCTGCTAGTGATTTTCTGAATAATATATCATCAATGAGTATAAACCTGGAGGCCCTCACTCTGAAAGCTCTCACTTCTTTCTTGTCGTCCGCGGCTTGTTATGACGTAGCCGATCTAGGTAAGGTGTACGCCAATCCCGCCATCTCGCCGCTCGGATGTTTGGTCAGGTGACTGTGAGCTCTCACCTTCCTCTGTAACTGCCTGGGTTCCTTCTCCATTCTGTGGATCCTCCAATTCTCCTTTGTCTACTTCATCTGCCTTCTGGATAGAAGGCTCTAGCATGTGTGCTATTGGAATGCTGGATAACTCTGTTGGTTTAAATGTTGCCCCCAGAGTTGCCAAAGCGTCCGCTTCCACATTCTGATCTCTGGGAATCTGTCTAAGCTTGCAAGTTGCGAATTTTTGTTTTAATTCCTTTGCTATTTTCAAGTATGCAATCATCTTTTAGTATCTAGCTATGAACTCATCATTTACGTGGTTGACTATTAGCAAAGAGTCACTGGATATGTGCAGGTGCCTGACCCCTAACTCCAGAGCTAGCTTCATTCCCAATATCAAGGCCTCGTATTCTGTTTCATTATTGGTTGCCTTGAATTCACATCTTACTGCTTGCGCTATTAGGTCTCCCGGTGGTGATCGCAGAATTAATCCCACATCTGCCCCTTTTTGGTTAGAGGCTCCGTCAATATGCATCTGCCAGACTTCTGTCTCCTTGCTTCCCTCTAAGGTGAGGATCTCCGTATCTGCCCGGATTCTCGGATGGTCAATCAAGTCTGACACAAAGTCGGCCAGTGCTTGCGATTTGATTGTTATTCTGGGGTCATACTGGATATCGTACCCACTGAGGTGTACAGACCATTTTGACATTCTGCCTGATAGTTCAGGCTTCCTCATGATGGATTTTAGCGGGTAGTTGGTCACGACATGTATGATGTGGGACTCAAAATAGGGGCGCAATTTGCGAGATGCTACTACCAATGCTAGTACTAATTTTTCAAGAGATGTGTACCTGGTCTCTGCCGGCAACAGAGACTTGCTCACGTAGTATACTGGCTTCTGCTCTTTTTCCTGCTCTCGACCAGGACAGCACTCACTGCCACCTCCGTGACGGCCAGGTATAGGAATAATGGTTCCCCTGGCTTCGGCTTCGACAACAGCGGCGGGCTGCTGAGGTAGTGTTTCAGCTCTCTGAAGGCTTACTCGTGCTCCGAGGTCCATTCAAACTTCTGGCTTTTCCTTAATATGCCGTAAAACAGCCTGCATTTATCCGAAGATCTTGAAATGAACCTGTTCAGGGCTGCTACCTTTCCAGCTAGTTTTTGAACATCCTTAGGCTTTTCAGGTGATTCTAGTTGTAAGACAGCTTTGATCTGCTCGATGCTGGCTTCTATCCCTCTTTGAGTTACAATATAGCCTAAGAATTTGCCAGAAGATACTCCGAAGGTGCATTTAGATGGGTTTAGCTTCATTTTGTATTCATGAGGGTGCTGAATGTTTCTGCCAGATGCCGCATGTGATCTTTGGCCTTCTCTGATTTCACCACCATGTCATCAATATACACCTCCATTGTTCTTCCTATCTGCTCTTTGAACATTCGGTTAACCAGCCTTTGATATGTGGAGCCTGCGTTCTTTAGGCCGAATGGCATGACGTTGTAGCAATATATTCCTCTTTCGGACATGAATGCCGTCTTCTCTTGATCTGCAGGATCCATCTTAATCTGATTGTACCCACTCCACGCGTCCGGAATGTCGCATCTCATGTCCAAATTGTTGCGTCCACCATTGCATCAATATGAGGCAGCGGGAATGGATCTTTAGGGCATGCTTTGTTGAGGTCGGTGAAGTCCACACATACTC
The DNA here is from genome assembly GCF_048544455.1 of Silene latifolia. NCBI lineage: Eukaryota > Viridiplantae > Streptophyta > Magnoliopsida > Caryophyllales > Caryophyllaceae > Silene > Silene latifolia. The sequence goes on from NC_133526.1 coordinate 136,488,328, forward strand.
TCCACTTTCCATTCTTATTTGGTACCACCACTACGTTAGACAGTCATTCTGGATATTTTACTTCTCTTATTTTCTTTCTTTGCCAAGAGTATCTACCTCTTGGTTGATCACTTTATTTCTTTCCGCTGCAAACTTTCTTCTTCTCTGCTGGATGGGTTTACACTTTGGGTCCACACTAAGCTTATGCGTTATGATGGACGGATCTATTCCTATCATGTCATCATGTGACCACGCGAAACAATCCATGTTATTCTGTAAGAACTTGACTAGTTGTTGTCTTAAGCTTCCTGTGCATCCTGCTCCAATGAGCACGGTTCTTTCTAGGTGCAGCTTGTCCAGGTTGATTTGATCCAGCTCTTCTGCTGGGGGTTCGATGTATTCGTCCCGGATAGGTCGTCAGAATTGTTATGCGGGAGGGCTGGCAGTGCACTTAAGTGCCTTCTTATAGCAGCCTCTAGCTTCCTCCTGATCTCCTCTTATTGTTTCTACTTCCCATGGTGTGGGGAACTTTATGCATTGGTGGTATGTTGAGTGGACTGCTTTCATCTGGTGCAACCATGGTCTTCCCAAGATGACGTTGTAGGTGGAGGGGTCGTCTATAACCAGGTACCTGACTTGCTTGTTGACTCCTCCCACATAGGTTGGGATGACTATCTCGCCCAATGAACTGGCTGTTTCTCCACGGAAGCCTACTAGCGGAATAGTCCTTCTGCAAATCCTTCTCGCTGAATCCCATGTTTTCTATAGTTTTCAGCATGATTAGGTTGACCGAGCTTCCTATATCTACCAAGACCTTCCTGACTGTGTAATTGGCCATTGATAAGGTGATAATAAGTGCGTCGTGATGTTCTCGCTCTTCGTATGTATCTCCTTCATCAAAGCTGACCGCTGGTAGGTCACTGTGAGAAATTCTGCAAGAATTGGTTGGCCTATCTCCTTTAGTCTCGGTGGCACGCCTTTTAGCTGCTGAGTATGTCAGCCCGCTTAAGTCTGAGCCGCCTGTTATCACGTTTATGATTTTGGTGCATGTGGGTGGGTCTGCAGGCTTGGCGGAGCCTACCTTATCTTGCTGCTTGCCCCCACGTGGTAATAGGTGGCTCAGCTTTCCTTGTTCGTACAGGCGCTTAATCTCTCTTCTTAATGTGTAGCAATCCTCAGTGTTGTGCCCAATATCACGGTGGAACTCACACTTCTTCTTGCTATCCTTTCTCCATGCTTGCTCTCATACTGGTGGGTTGGGCCACCTGACTCCATCTCCCATCTCCCTGAGTGCCTTCAAGATTCCCCCGATACCGTAGTGAATCCATACTCGCCAGTGGGGAGTTGCTGATTTTCCTCGATTCTGTTGACTCTCCTTCCATATGGTTTGTACCTCTCATCCTTCTTGCTGGTGGTTTGCTTTCTTCCCGATTTCTCCACGGCTGAGGTACTAGAAATACTTGGTGTGCTTAGTAAGTCGGCTCGGCTAGGATATCTTCCTCCAACTGATTGCGGCAAATTGCTTTCTCCTACATCGCCTCGAAACTATGGCGGGATGCATAGTTAGCCGCTTGTATAGGTCGGAGTCGTGGTGGAGGCCTCTTCTCAAGGCTTCTACTGCTGTTGAGACATCGCACTACCTCGTCTTTCGCTACCTTCTCATTGTTGAACCTAGTATTGTATTCTCCAATGCTCTCTCCCCCCCGGACGATTCCCGTACGATCTCCCGCGTGCTTCGTGGTTTTATCTTTGCTTGCGAATTGTTGAGTAAATGCGTTCACCAATTCAGCAAATGTAGATATCGACCTATTGGGCAGGCTCACAAACCATCGAAGTGTCGGTCCTGTTAGGGTGGACCCAAACCCTTTGCACATGCAAGCCTCCTTGACTTGCCCTACGGTTATTCTTCATCATCATTTTCTGCTTGTACTTGCTTATATGATCAAAGGGATCTGCTGTGCCGTCGAAGAGAGGCATATTTGGATTTGTAAATCCCTTTAGCATGGCTGTGATGGATATGGTGTCCACGAATGGTGAGTCGGCATAGCTGTCTAATGCTGCTTTCTCGAGTGGGGGTGGCAATCCTGGGACCCCGCCGCATTTTTCTTTTAACTCAATCTTGTTGATTCGTTATCTTTGCCGTCGAATGGGGTCCGCCCGTTTTGCTTCTGGTTCAATATATTGCCTCCTGATCCGAGCTCTTGAAGGATCTGATGTGTTCCCGCTGCTAGAGGAGTCATTGTAACGACTGTCCTCTGCTGCCAGTCCATTTGTTGGTTTGACTCGGATCCTGCTCCAGGTGTCTGGTCGATCATGGCGGGGCTGCTGACGGGGATGCCACCTTCTTGTGCTTCCATACAGCTAGCCGCGAGCCAGTTATCCGGCGTGAGGTATCCCAGCCCTTGTGGGGTTATTCTTCCATCTGATGGTATTGTGAACATATCCAATCTGGTTACCAGTTCAGTCGGTATCTGTCGAAGTGGATTCCTGCTACCTGATGCCCCTTGCGTCAGATCTACTAGTGGAGACCTTCCCGCGTCTACCCTGCTCGCTGGGGTGGCTGACTGCTGTTTCAGGATGTCTATCTGTGTCCAGAGCTCCCTGTCCTTTTTTCTTGCTTCAGCTTCAGCTTTCCTCTGGTCTTCTCTCATGTTTTCCACGGCTTTCTGAAGATTTTCTACGCCGGTGAGTAAGATTTGTGTGGGACTAGGTGGCGGTGTGAGGCCTGAACTTGCTGCTCCCTTATCTGGTCTGGCTTGGGTCGTGACAGCAGGAGTCCTAGGAGGTAGAGAAGTTTTTGTTGTAGGTATGATTCTTGAGGTGTGTCCGGGAGCCTGTGTAACCACTGTTGATGTTGGATTTTGAGTAGAGGGCGGTGGTGGCGATGGTTGTCTGCTCCCTGACACGGCGTGCGATGCTTGTTTTTCCATTGTGTATCTAGAGTATCAACGATTGACGACCACAATGCCCCACAGTGGGCGCCAAACTGTTTAGGTATTTTTTACCGAGTTGATTGATTAAGGTCAATGCGGTCTTACTCGTTGGTTGATTGTATGATCGTTCGTATGTTGATAAATAAATAGAGCACGTAATGTAAATTGACACGTGAGATTTGGTGACGCGGAAAACCCAATGTGGGAACAACCGCGGGAGGGACCCTGCCAAATATTGCACTATACTTGAATAGGAGGATGATTACAATTGAGGCGCAAAGCTAATCCTGCTGGCACTAGGCGTCTGGCCTGCAAGATCTTGGACGGATGTATATTTGAGTACAATAATATGCTAATGCCGTGGTGTTGATGTGTTCTTGAATGTGAATGTGTGAATGTCCTTCTTGATTTACTTCCTTGGCTATTTATAGGGCAAGAACCCTAGATATGTCCTACTTTGATTATGGAAAGGGAATATAATTTCCATAAGAACTCTTTCCAAACTCGGCCGCCTTTCCCAATTCTCCCTGATCTCCCTAACTTCTCGTTCCTTAACCCGGACGCCTTCTACGATGGGCCCCCTTGATCTTCTTTCAGCCCGTTTCTCCTTTTTCCTATTACGGGCTTTCTTCCTCCTTATTACTCCTCCCATGACCTTTTATTTTATTAAGTGGGTCTTCCTTATTATGCTATTTTTAGCCCAAACAGTGACCACCTTGAAAAAAATGTTCATATTTATGGCATAAAAAATGGTCATTATTTACCCAAAAGTCATCAAATAGTGGTCACATTTTCTTTGGTCGCAAATGAAACTGTTGTATAATGGAATTTGCGGATAAGATTAAGAGGAAAAGATACAAATTTAGAGAGATAGAATCCTAAACTAATTGAAGTGTACGACTCTGTTTGCTAAAACTAGCTTTGCTAAAACTAGCTGAAACTTGACAAGGTAGTTGAAAGTTATGACCTGAAAAAGTTCCTGATTTTTATTAAAACTGTTTGGTAAACAAGCTCAGAAGGTAGCTGATATTTGGTCAAATGAAGTATAAATAAAACGGCCGTGAATTTTCTTATTTCCAAAATAATTAAAGGACAAAAAGGTTAAGTAAAATAAAAACAGGTACCTGAAATTTAAAAAGCTACCTTAGGTAGCTTTTCATTTCAGATAGCTTATTTGGGCAAATAAGCTACTTGTCAAACACTACTAAATGAATAAGCTACCTAAAAGTTTTGACAAAAAAACGACTCCCTCCGATCCAGACAGATGTAAACATAAGCAAAACGTGGTTATTTAAGAAAAAAGTGAAAAAGTGAGGGGTAAAGTAGGAAATATTGATTGAGACCACATGAGTTTAGGTTGATTAAATAAGTAGTTGGTGAGTGGGTGAGTGGATGGTAAAGTTGTAAATATGTAGTGGTAATTTGGTTATTTTTCATGCCATATATGGTATGTTACCATTGGTGTGGTTCATTCATTTTAGGTACCATCTATCTAAATCGGAGGGAGTACTTTTGTCAAAACAGTACCTTAAAAGGTATGTCTAACAGAGCCTACAACTCAACTTCATTTGATAGAATTTTGATTAATCTAGTTTTATCAAAAACATAGACAAGATAAGTATGATGTTCGTGAGTCCATTTTCGGAGAGTCCATTTCCCATCAACAGTCCGGATCGCACTTTGACAACATTTAACGATTTTAAATTGACGCATAAAAATAAAGGGAAAATGGGAGGGAGGAAATTATTATTAAAAAGGATTGAGAGAGGAAATGGCGAATCCTATTCATCCCCAAAAAATGGAAGTCAGTATGAAAGTCCAAACTTGGAGAGAGCATTGCGGTGCACTTATACAAATGAGATGCTTGAAAGGTGGCCTAGAAACGGAGGAGGAAGGTTGGAGCAGATTCATGGTGTTTGGTTTGCATGGCTTGCACCATGAATCTATGGGCTGCTTCGGGTTTTTTTGTTAGGTTTTGTAGATACGAGGCAGCCAGAGGGTTGCATTTTTTGTTGGGTTTTGTAGATACTGTTCCGGTGGTGAGTTGTTTGTAGGGTTGATAAATGATAGCTCGAAGAAAATGGAGGGATCCGATATCTCTTGTCTTTGAGGGAAATGGAGAATCCAATTTCATTCCCCTCCAAATCACTCCACTTTCATTTTTGCTACCAAACAAATGAATTACTCACCTTCATTTCCTTACAAAGTCCAAATCTCCCAATCCAAACGTCCTAAGCATCATGTACTCTAAACCGAAATTTGAAGTCTCTACGACCTTGGAGTAAGGACAAATTTAATAACACGACCATACTATCCACTATCCAACATGAGTAGCAAAGCAGAAAGTAACCCAATCCAAAATAAACAAGATGACTTTGATCACAACTCTAAAGAAGGTATCCAACATAGGTGACAAGCACATAGACTACGAACTCCACCTTGAAATTTGTGCTACGGATGTTAGAGGAAGAAGGTACCGGTACTCGACTCATAGAATTAGGTGGCTTGTCCTTGGAGCATACAAAACCACAGCGACTCGGATGAACAATCCTGTACACACCAGAGCTAGCCAACAAATAAACATCTTTTCTGTTATCTTCACCAAATGAAAATGCATACCCAATGGCAGCATCATGGCTGCCTGGTGTGGCGTTGCATTCAAGTGGAGAATCCTTTGCACAACTCCAAGGCATTCTTTTACTTGTAAACTTGCCACTTTTTTCAGGTTTTTCAGTGCCTACCCATATGGTATTTGCATACAGATCAGTGTAAACATACCTGAAAATTCATTTATATGAATATGACAGTCATTTCACCTGTAATTTTTCCAAGTTATAAGTCAGTCTCACTCACCTTCCATATAGGCAAGGATCGGTCTTGGATCGATATGTATATCCACCTATTATTGAGGCGCCGCCAATTTTGCTTGCCACATCAGAACCATTGTATCCCATCACAGGCAAAATGGCCTTGATTGCATTCGTTTTTGGCAAATCTGTTTGGTTGTGAAGGAATGGACCCTCGTATATAGGCCAACCATAGTTTCCTCCTTTGGTGATTATATCTACCTCTTCAAATAGAGCCTACACAAGGTGTTTAAGATGCTGATCTCTTGTCAGGGAGTAATAGCAATTACAAGTTAGAACTTTGCTCAAGAATGTACAAGTAACTTACTTTTTAGACACGCGGACTATCATAAAATGAGAATACAAGTATTGGGACACGCCCCACAAACAAAAAATTTAGAATATTAAGAGTTCTTTAGAATGGGATAGTCGGATAGAGTGATGTTTGGGGAATGAAGAGTCGGAGTAACATAGGTTAAATGTCACTCAAGTAGGTGGAGTATCTGATTACAGAACTTATCAATAATGCATCAAACTTGTTGGAAGCTGTAGTGAAGAGATGACTTTAGCTTCTAAAAGGAGGAAAAGAGTCACACCTGACCTGCATCGCCACAGTAAAAAAAGGAAGGTTGGTCTGAATCAAAGCTACAACGCCATGGGTTGTGAAAACCCAAAGCCCATATTTCTGGCAAAAGCTTTTTGTCCTTAATGTAAGGGTTATCTTTTGGAATGGAGTAGTTTCCCCACATATGTGCGCTGTATTTTCCGTCTTTCGCACCTATAATCAGCTTGTTTTGGAAAAAGCAGTTAGTTTCTTACTGACCAAATGCCAGACTTGTATAACAAAGCTAGCCAATACTGGAAGAGATGAAATATGAACAATGTTCATCAGAGATGACTATGTTTCTGAATCTGATTAGAAGTATGCACGTCAGTGTATGTCCAAGCGTCAGCGTCCACTATTTTATGAAACTAATCATGTTTTGGCTTTGAATGAAGTGTCTAAGAAGGTAACCAATGTCCGCGTGTCCAATATCTATTGTTTTACGGGTATGAAGAGATAGGTTTGGTCAGGGTAACATATGAAATGACAAATGACCAAGAGATATGGAGACTATAAGAGCAGGATTCTTGTTTGAGGGAGAAAAAGAAACAACACTGAAGTAGTGGTATTGACTGTCCACATTAATCATAGATTTATAGATACGCAATGCTAAATAATGGAACTAATTATCATCGTCACAAGCACAGGTTAAAGAAAGCTTACGGTACTTAACTAGGCAACTTATTGACATCAATCCTCAACATCTTTCCTTGGACAGATTGTTTGTTTTGTGAAAATCTGGAAGGAGCATCATTCTTTGACCCATCTCTGACAAGATAATAAAGGTATCCATCTTCAGGACCAAAAAGAATTTGACCTGCATGACCATGTGATGGAATACCCATAGTAAATATTCTTCTCACTTCTGATGGATTTGCACTTCTTTCCTGGAAATAAGACCACGGGAGAAGAAAAAGAATGCGTAACTATGATTACTGATTAGCTAACTGGAAGATTATTGAAACTCTCTTAGTCAGCATCAGTTTTTTCTGCTGTCATGTAAAGAATCTCTTCTTGTCGGAGATAGAATCAGTTTTTCACACATAATTCTATTTTTATGTGTAAAGGGAGTCCCAAGGGCAAAATTTTGATGTTTAGGAGTTTCGAACCCAGGTCACAAGTCCATCATTCATGACCGCAACTAACCTAAGTACATCTTTTGCACATGTTGAAACTACTGCTCTTATCTTCTTATAACATACCTGTTTAAGCTTAGAATGAGTACGATTAGCACTAAATTCAGCAATGACATTGTGATACTGGCATGGCAGGATGCCGTCATCAATACCAAGATTTGCAGGATCACAGTTCACATCTGTATTGCAAGCACACCGCCCAGAACATCCTAAATGCTGCAGCTTGTCGCAGTTAAACGACGCAAAAAATCTCCCATTTTGGTTAAAGTTTGGATGAAATGCCATACTTAATAAGCCGAATTTGCTTTGGAAAAGAACTTGGTCAGTTATGTCTAAAAATGGGTGGGATTTATCAATATTAAGGGTACCATTCGATCCATAGTTAGGCAGATTAGCCAGCCATATTTTGCCCTCTTGCGAGGTCAAGAATATGCTGTCAGAGCCATCAGGATGAGCAGACATACTTATATACGAGCCATTTCCAATTTTTTCAATACAAATCCCCGGAATTGGCTTTTGGCTCTCATGGATACGATCTGATGCTTCTCCATCAAAGCATAGTGTTTCGTCATCAGATGATTCTCCAAAAGCTTCACAGAATTCTGTCTTTGATTGCCATTCATCGGTTAGCTTAGAGGGAGATGAATCAGTGATTTCCTGAGCTGGTTGAGCAAATGGGGAATTGTAAATAGACACATTTCCACAAGTGTCCCAAACCTTTGTGCAGAAATCAATTGAAATATTAATCTTGGATTGATATGTCTGCCGTAATGATGCAGAGGTGCACAAACGGCACGTAGTTCTTGCGCTGGGACCCATTAGTAAAAGGTCAGCAGTATACTGATCACATTTCTGTAACATACAGGCAATAAGTCTAGTTTAGAGATCAATTGGTGATAAAAGGGCTAAAAACAACGTCTATAACTCATTGCCCTGAGAAATCTCTTAAGGCGTTCGGGGACAAATCGCGGCCTTGCATTTGTATTATTGGTGTTTCCAAGTGACCTTTAATGAAGATTGTGTTGACCGGCTGATGCTTTATTTTACTTCTGAATAGAAGATTAAACAGTTTTAAAAGAAAAAAAAAAAAAAAGAGTAAAAGCTATTTTAATATTTAAGGGTTTTATTAACATCTGATAAAGAGATTGATCGAAGAGTACTTGGATATTCCTAAACTCAAAAATGCACAGAAATGTGAGTTGACAAATGCACATACCGACTATGATAAATAAACAAGGGGACGTAACCTACGACTCCGTAAATATTTCATTTGTCCTGAGGTGCTCAAATGTTAACTTAATTCATATTTTAGGCTAATGGTAATCTGTGGCTGGACTAGGCATATAACAATTGAATCGGACTTTCTGTGTGTCTATGCATCGCATCTACAGACATTTACATGAGAATGGTTCCAGTTTGAAGAGGAAAAAAAAAAATACACCAATCATCAGTGTATTTATATGAGCCTCATAAACAGTAATTAGCTATGAAGTGGTGTTAGACTTGGCCTTGGCTTTGAAATCTAAAACAGATGATGAATACTACAGGGAACATTGAATTCATGCAAGTAAAGAGTAAGTGTGGTTTTAGAGACATACCGCACACAGGATTATCCGCAATAGAGAAGCACAGTGGAGATCAGAGACATTCAAAGCATGGAATTGTTTCTGCAACTGTGTATCCTCAACAGTGTATTGACAGAATCCAAGATGAGCATTAATCTTAGAGGGTACTCCTGTTTAATATACATCATAAGTACCCAGTGCCCAGCAAAATCATTATTTAAACTGAAAGAAGCACAAAAAAAAAAAAAAAAAAAAAAAAAAAAAAAAAAAAAACTACTCACTTAAGCTTGCGCCAAGAGCCAATAGTGAAGAATAATACGGGAACAAGGAAACGGTATAAACTAAGAAAATGAGTCCGAATGCATCCATATTCTTGGTCTTCAGAGTCTGGAGCCGGATTTAAACCATAGTTTTGAAATCCGATTTACAGCAAGCAATACCAGTTGTTGCTAAAATTTAGAGATTGGCAACTCCCATGTTTCCATTAACATTGATGTTTGCATATTTAGGATTTTCAAACTTATGCAAGCATATTGCAGCATTACCAAGGAAGTTCTGACAAAGACCAAGAATATTGGCAACTCCCATGTTTCCATATTATTTAAAGATTGGCAATAAATTGAGACCCAAACATCAACATCATGTTATGCAAATAAATTCAGGATACTAGAATGCCACCAATTTGTGTGTACCTATGGAACAAGTAGCTGCATGTGTAAGAGTGTCTTAACAGAATTAGAGAAACAAAGGGAGAGGAGCCATAGAGAACCAAATACATTACATCCCATGTTACTCCGTACAGTCTACCTCTACCTCCCATCGTCTATTGTGATTTTTTTATGTTGAAGTCGTCTTATTTATATTGTGTAATATATTGTAGTGCTACCATTTATAAAAACAAATGAGATTTTTTTTGAGATCCAACCATTCAAAACACGCAGTTTACATACTCTTCATTCCATTAGGTTGTTTACACTTTCCAAAATATGCAAGGGGGATTTTGAAAAGTGTAAACAACCGAGTGGGGAATGGAGAGATTATCATTTATAGACATATTGAAGACAATGTCAATCTTTTCACATCTTCAAACTTGTTTGAAATCACTGATCCACCAGCTTAATAGCAGCTTGCAATCATGCTTAAACAAATGTACCATGAGCGTTGAGTATGTCTGTCTATTCATATATTACACAAAACCCAACAGACACCACAACGAACATCTTAACATGGCTTATATACTGTGGGCAGATGCAGTTTAAATTTGACACATGACCAACCTACAAACTGTGTACTTCGACTTTGAGAACGCGGCCAACATTTTAGTTGGAAAACTCACATATGGAAGGATGGAAACAGATGACTGAGTTATAGAAGCACCTTGCAAAGGTTTCAGAGATTAAACTTAAACGGCTTAATCAATTAAAAATTGGTGTAAATAACTTTGTCAGAACACCCAGCAAAAATACACCCCCTATTTCCTGGACTCGAAATGAATGATCTTCTAAAGTATTAGCTTCACTAAGAGAGAACAAAATCAAACTTACAGAGGTCAAAAAGGAGATGATCTCAGAATAGATATCAAACGCAAATAATAAATTGTGGACTGAATTATTAAAATATCATTAGGGGGATCAGTCCTTCACAAAAATAGTTGCAACTGCCCCGTATAAAAACACCCTTCTTCTTATGGTGTTGGGAGGAAATGACACCAATCGATAGTACACTGCTTACGGTTTCAGAGAAAATGTAATCTTCTAAGCACAACAGACTTATAGAAAGCTCTTGTTCGGAAGAACAACACCAGGACGACAAGAAAACCCAGGAAGCTAACTGATGCTAAGATAAAGAAGGATACCAAGAAGCAGTGAGCACCAAAGCAAGAATTGCCTTCTCCTGCTTCTTTGTCATATATATGCCCGATCACCCACACAGAGAGGATGTAGGTTCCAACAGGACTTGCTACAGCAATGGTATTAAAAATTGTACCCATATGTATCACGCCGAATATCTCTGAAGTAACCGTAGGCATCAAACTCCACTGTGACCCATAACAAATTCCTACCAAGATGGTTCCTATGTACAAATTCCCAGGAAACCCAGAAGCTATAATGACATGTCCTGCACTCATAGCTGCTAGAGTGATTGCCATCAAAAGCGGTCTTGGCCACCCTTTCTGGCGTAGTAAGACATCAGATACATACCCCGCTCCAAAACGGCCAAGAAAATTCCATATGGACCATAGAGAAACCAACGAATTGATCTTGGCAGTACCATAGCCAAGAGATTGTCCAATCTGGCTTAAATTGTTTACTGTGGCAAGCCCTGATCCCATTCCACAGGCCATAGAGACAAACAACAACCAGAAGTTCAAGCTTTGTAAGGCCTCGACGATATTCATGCTTTCCCCTATGGACACAGCATCAAGAGAACTGCCAGGTAGTCTCTTATAATCGTCATTTTGCTCACCCACAAATTTCTCGATCTCGTTTGAAACAGTTTGGTTGGGGGATTTTTCATTGTTGATTGCATTTACAGCAATCTTGAGAGGCGAAGCAAGCAGTAAAAATAGGCCTACAAGTGTAATGAGATGTACCCACTGTGGGAACTCGAATATGTTCTCCAATATGATGAGAGCCATCAAATATGCAGCCACAACAAGAGTAATTATGGAAAAACCATTAAGGTGCTTCTTGTCATGCTCTCTACTTCCTGGGCTGATTTTCACCAAACACATCAACGAGAGAGTAACAGTACTAGGCAACAAAGCAATCATTAAGATGAATGTGGCTGGTCTCTCCTTGAAGAAAGTTTGATGAATTTGTATCAAGATTGCTCCAGTTAGTCCTAGACAACCCTGCCATAAAATTCCCAACATCAATATGTAGAACTCAAAAATCACTCATGAAGTCTCTAGTCTACATTGATTGAGGGAAATATACTAGTAAAGAAACAGCTTTCATATCAAGACACAACCCAGAAAGCAATCATAACAACATGCGATGCAATAAAGCTTTCAATAGTACAATCTAAAGTGCCAGCAATCATGGAAAAGAAATTGCTAGAATGCTGCATCTACTTCTTATTTTCTAGATTGGCCATCAAACAGAAATACCATTTCATATCTACTCTCTTTATGTAACTATGCAAGTAAACAAAGCGGCTCTTTTAGTTTCAACATTTGAGATCATGGCCCTGTTTGGTAAACAGCGGATTAATTTCAGCATAAGCAGATTGCAAAAGCAGTTTATAAATGGCAGATTTTATGAGAAGATTTGACTAGCATATTATAATTAGCAGAATTAATTTGAATGTTTGGTAATTGGCAGATTACGATTAGTAGATTGTTACTTTTCTTTGTAAAATGGAGAAAAATTTCCTCTTTTACAATATGCTAATCAATATGCTGGGGTAAGCATCATATTGTAAAACAGCATATTGACCCCAAATATGCTGTTTTAATATGTTGTTTACCAAACACTAAAATTAGCATATTGATTGGTCAAACATGCTAAAACCCTTAAATATGCTAAAAATTGGCCAATATGCTGTTTACCAAACAACACCCATATAATTCGTGTCACCAAGCTATTTATGTTTTCTTTAATTCCGAATTATGAGTTGACACATTTTACCATCTTGGAGCAGATAAAATGTCCAATGCCCCTATTTTTTATGTACATATTTGTTTAACCCAATTCTCGCATTCTAACAAAAAAAAGAAAAATACAACCATCTATAGGCCTAATTTCTAACATGTAAATAAGAGGTCAAGACATAACAATGAAGCTATGTTTCAATCTGAATTTTTAAAAGAATACAACAACAACAACATCAGAGCCTTCATCCCAAAATGATTTGGGGTCGGCTGATATGAATCATCCTTTAGAACCGTCCATGGGTGAACACACCTCAAAATGCGAAAAAAAATAGAAAAGGGAAAAATGAAAAACAAAAAGGGAGAGCCAAACATAATACAAAGTCAAGATAAATTTATATGTTTTAAAATCGAAGTCCGGTTTTTTTTTTATAAAAACTTCAAATTTAAATCGAAAATAAAGATTAAAACGATTTTGAAAACCGAAATAGAATTTAAGGATCCGGAATACCTTAAAAGTAAACCAAGTAAAATATATAAGAAAGTGGTTGGTAAAAAAGGTGTAAAATATCCGGAATTCAATCTGAATTTTAGAAGTCAATGATAAAGTAAAAAGACATTACCTTCAAGATCCCGACAATTGTCCCGCTATAATCAGGAAAGTTTAGCACGCCTGTGACGACATTTGCAGTGCTGAAGAATGTCTGAGAGTGAGCAGCAATGAACATTAAGAAGCACATGACAGGTACAGGCAATGGGGGAATATATCCAACAACAGAAAGCCACATGAAGAAGTATCCCAGGAAGCACTGGGCCGCCCCAACAGCAAGGACAAACCAAGGCCCCCCATACCATCGATGCGCAGCAGAGGAGACAGCTGCATAGAGGAGGCCGGAAAGAACACCGGCATTACCACCAATGTCTTTGAAGACTGAGACGGTATCAAGGGTTGACTGATCATAGGATTGGGAGGCTTTAAGGACAGGGGAGTATATACCGAAGGCATAAGTTACACCCATAAGTGCTTGTATCCATATGCTTGCTACTGTTGCTATCCATCTACTCCTAGAGCTAGTTACGACATCGTTGGAGCTGTCCATAGGTTTTGTTTGTATTTACAGATATTAACTTATTACTCCTCTTATGGAGGGAATGAAAATGGACAAGAGAGTGGATCATTTCTAGGAGAAATAAGTGGTTTCTGTTTAAATATTAAAAATAATGATGATTGTTCGCACGTTTTGAATCCATCCCTTGAATATAAAACTGGGAGAAATTCAATAAAAAAATATATTGATGACCCTGGCATGATGAGATATGGAGTATAATAATCCAAAAAAAACTCAACATCAACACAGCAAGTATATGATAGATAACAGCAAACATGAAGTAATTATAGTAATATTCAATAGGAATGAGACAACTTAGTTGAGTAATGCTAAAGCAATAATTTGAAATATGGCGAGGAGAAAAGATTTACACAATTTTCTGAAGTGGCTGGTTTCAAATATTATCGCCAAAACCGAAACAAAAACTCAAATGGGAATCTGCTTGCGATAATATTTTGTACAGCCAGTATTTGTCAGAAAATATAATGATCGGTCAAATACGATATAGTTAAATTATATAGTCAAATATCCTGCAAAATATCACTAATGTGTTTGGATGGGGTGATTTGGAGGGAAAAGAAAGGGAGGGAGAGTAGGGAATTTAAAATCTCTTGTTTGGATAGCAAATAAGGGTGGAGGGAAATGGAAGGGGAGAGATTTGGAGGGATCTATTTTCCCTCCTCCAAGGCAAATCAAAATCTCTCCACAATAGGCAATATTTGGAAGGAAATTGTATCCAAACACCCACTCCTCATTTACCCTCCCCTTCCCTTACCTCCCTTTCTCTTCCCTCCTTCCCCCTCCCCTCCCTTTCCCTCCACTTTTGCTATCCAAACACACCCTAAAGGATAACGTCTACTTCCCTGACCGGATAACTAAAAAATATAACCTACTCATTCCAGGCTATCCAGATGACTAAAAAAAAGAAGACGAAAAAAAGTCAATGAAAGCATACACAGTAAGATATCGGCAAGTCGGCAACCAACTTAGGCCTTCAGAGCAAATGCTAAAGAATTACATGAATAGCAAATGAAAACGTGCAAAACCGAAAAGAAAAAAAAAAGAAAATAGAGAGCAACTGTGAAGCACACAGAAATATTTCATTATACTAGGCCAATTTTTTTTTAACAGAATGTATAACCACCAACAATTCAACAAAAGCAAATTGACAATTGTCTAAAAAACAAAAGCAAATTGTGTGGATAATGTGACGCTATAAAATGTCAGCAGCTTAAGACTCACAAATCACCTCATAATCAACATTATCCAACTACAAAGCCTGTCAGACAAACTGGGGTCATTTATTCCACTAGAACAAAAAACTAAAATCTTATTCATACCACCAGAAAAACAAAAAGTATGGCATCTAAGGCAGCTTTGACAGGGTGCGCCAAAAGTTTGATCTCAGTAGTTCTCCTTGTTTAAACAACATGAGGGATGATTAGCAGGCCACAACAGTCATTTAGGCAGTTGACCACTCCCGACAACCACCTTACATAGCATAGTTGTAGCAAAATACATATATGGTTTATTTCTGCCAAAACTCTGATAATATTAGAGCAATAGATGCAACACAGATTTCCGAGAAGCACTCAAAAATTAAATAGTAAACTTCCAAACTTTCTTAACCATTTAAATCCCACCAAAAGCAAAAACTTCTTTACTGTACCGGCCAAGGAATGAACTTGTTCTTCACTGAATTGATACTAGCCTACTGTATAGAGATCCATCATCGAAAGGGAGGTTATTGTTAACCACCCTTATTACATACAGTTGATGGTTCTATTCTTCAGAATCAAATGACACACTTCTCTTAATTACCAAACCCATAAAAATAGATTGAATAACAAATGATACAAAAACATCCCTTATGATATACACCCATGTATCCTGCATCAATGCCTCATAGAATGACGTAATCTTCTCAGCACAACAGAGTTATAGAATGCCCTCGTCCGAAAGAACAATATCAGGGCAATAACAAATCCCAAGAAGCTTACGAATGCTAATATACAGAAGGACAACATGAAGCAGTGAGCACCGAAACAAGAACTGCTTTTCCCTGCTTCTTTGTCATATATATGCCCAATAATCCACACAGACAGAATATATGTACCCACAGGACTAGCTATAGAAATGGTATTGAATATTGTTCCCATATGCAGCACGCCAAATATTTCTGAAGTAATAGTAGGCATCAGAGACCACTGGGCGCCATAACAGATCCCTATCAGGATTGTTCCAATGTACAAATTTCCAAGAAACCCAGAAGCAATAATAACATGCCCCCCAGACATAATAGCTAAAGTGATCGCCATCAATAATGGCCTTGGCCATCCATTTTGGCGTAATAAGATATCAGATACGAATCCGCCTCCAAAACGTCCAAGGAAATTCCATATGGACCATAGCGAAACCAATGTATTGATCTGTACTGTTTCATAACCAAGTGATTGACCTATTTGGCTCATATTGTTTATGGTTGCAAGCCCTGATCCCATTCCACAAGACATGGCAACAAACAACAACCAGAAGTTCACGCTTTTCATGGCCTCAAATATATTCAAGCTCTCTCCAGTAGATGGACTATCATCAGAAGTACCAGGCATATCATTAGACACCCCATCTTTTTCTCCCAAGAACTTCTCGGCTTCTTTTGAATCAATGTGATGGAATAACAAATCCCCTTCTACTGGGCGAGCTTGATATTTTTCGTTTCGGGTTGCTTCTATAGCAATTTTAAGAGGTGACAAAATCAGTATTAAAAGGAATGCTAATGTGACAAGGTGTGCCCACTGTGGAAACAAAAAGATGTTTTGTGAGATTATGATAACCATGAGATACGCAGCAAGAACAAGGGCTACTATGGAGAAACTATTCAGATGTTTCTTCTCATCAACTGTGCTTCCAGGGCAGATTGTCACCACACACATCAGCACAAGGGTAACTACAGTTGGCAGCAAGGCAAGTAGTAGAATAAAAGTGCTCGGTTTGCCGTCGAAAAGTGCTTGGTAAAGTTGGATTAAGATAGCTCCACTAAGTCCCAGGAAACCCTGTAAGAAAGGCACAAGGAAAAAGAAACAGATGAAAAACTTAGAGCATGCATATAACAACAAAAGAACTATAGAAGACACCATTCATTAAATATAGAGCAAATTAAACAACAGAAGATACACAGTAGTTGAGGATGTATGAGCAGCGGGCAATCAAGAACATAAATCAAGGGGAGCGCCACTATGGTGCAAGGGTTACAAAATGCTACCATAATCCCAAAATATAGTCAGAGAAAATAAGATTATTATCTTACAAATCCCAATAAATGGCGAATAATATATCTGCTACCCCAAATTTGAAACTCTCTCCCAGCCCAACATAAACAAACCCATAACAGTAACAGGCAGCTGACGGATAGAACCTTGACAACGTGAACCACCCAAGACCCAGCACATAATTTATGTGGAAAACAGTAACCAAATAACTGCAGCAGATCCTACCAAACTGCTTGCCCACTTCAAAAGATATGACAATTGTTTTGCCTACTTTAAAATCAATGGGCATAGTTTAACTGTATCCAAATTACTCTATCCTCCTCACATTGTTAATTGTAGTCTTTGTTAACTCACAACTATATCCACTCTATAATCTATACATTAACCCAGTATCTTTTCAGAATATCGAATTAATACCGTGCTTCGGATAAATCAAACTTTACGATATAGAGTGAACATAATAGGAGTAATCAAATGTGACTACATAGTCACTCTGCCACAGTTTTTGAAATAATCAAACAATCAGATAATAACAGTCCGGTTAACAGAAAAATAATACGGAGTACGGAGTAACACAATTTCAAAATGAGGGAACAGCTACAAATTATCAACTTGAAACCAAAAACAAACTACCAGTGTACCACAATGTAATTCATACTAGTGCTACAAAAATCTTTTGTAGTTCTAGTTAGTACTGTGCATTCTTAAATCAATCAAAAAAAAAAAAAAAAAAAATGTACCTTCATGATGCCAACAATAGTACCACTATAAGCAGGGAAATTACGGACACCAGTAACAACATTAGCAGTATTAAAGAAAGTCTGAGCATGGGCAGCCATGAACATAAAGAAGCACATAAGAGGAAGAGGAGGCGGAGCGATAACCCCAACGACAGCGAGCCACATTAGAAAATAACCAAGGAAGCATTGGGCAGCACCGGCAGCGTGAACAACCCATGGGCGACGAGAGGCGGATGCGTAAAGAAGGCCTGATAGGACGCCAGCGTTGGCTCCTATGTCTTTGAATACGGAGATGGTGTCTAAGGTTGATTGGGTGTATGATTGGGAGGCTTTAAGAGCGGGTGAGTAGATTGAGAAAGCGTATGAACCTCCTGTTGTTGCTTGTATCCATATGCTTGATGTTGTTGTTACCCATCTGTTTTGGAATATTGACATGCTTTCTGACAACATTCTTTTTTTTTTTTCTTTCTTTTTGATGATTGTTTTCAAGGAAAGGGATGAATGAATTATTGGTGAAGTGGTTGGTGAGGGAGTGATGACTAGGAGTACTTGACTAGTTTGGTGATTATATGCCACGTTTCTTGGAAGTATGGCCGCATCCCGCATGGATAGATGTACATTTGGTATGGTAATACCACGTATTCTAAAATAAGACGGTCATATTTTTAGACGGTTCATTTTTATAAAAAAAAAACTTATTCATTTAATGTTGATAAATGAGTTATTTTTTATATAATAACATGGGCGTCTAATATCTCGGACGATCACGGGCGGCGGAACCGAGCCTCATGTTTTGACCACCGAATTTATAAGTTTTACTAATAAAATTCAATACAAACCGCTACGTGTAGCAATTTATATATTCATATTTTGGGCCTCATTTTTTTGTGGTGCACCGGACCTCCATTTACTTTAAGACGGCCCTGCTATTAAAAGGACGAGTCATTTGTTCATTTTGAATCGAGCTAAACCAATTGGGTTAACATTAGTTTTCATTTCAATTCGATTTCAATCGGGTTTATTTCAGTTAGTCACTTTAACGAGCATACTCTTCTATATACTTAGAGAATCAAAACTCTCAAAATGAAGTTTCGTTAAATAAGGAAACAAGTCTTCATTGCTATTAAATTATTATCTTTTAATTATCTTTTTGAACTAAATTATAATCAATTAATATCTATCTATATTATTAAGACTCTGTTTGGTAAAACTAATCAAAATGTAGTAAACTCCGAAAAGGTAATCGAAAACGAAAAGCTAATCGAAACTCGAAAAGGTAAATCGATAAGGTAGCTGAAAATTAGGAACTGATAAGGTAGCTGATTATATAAAAAAGTGTTTGGCAAACTAACTGAAAAGGTAACTGATTTTGATGAATCACGTAAAAAAATATGATAATTATTTAATAGTACAAATTTAAGGGGTAAAACCGGAAAATTAAATCAAATCAGGTACCTGAAATCTCAAATGCTACTCTAGGTAGCATTTCATTTCAGGTAGTTTATTTGGTTAAATAAGCTACTTGTCAAACGCTCACAAAAAAAATAAGGTACCTGAAATTTTGGTCAAATAAGCTACTTTGACCAAATCAAGTACCTGAAATGTCTTGCCAAACAGAGCCTAAATGAAGTTTTTTTTTCCGAACGATTACAGAGAGTCCAACCTTTAAGAGCGACCTAATTATAAAATAATCAATAGATAAATATTTGGAATAATAATTAGTAGATAAATATTTGGAATAGGAAAAGAACTATATCTTATGTATGTAAACAATGAAACTTAATATGAATAATCAATAATAAAAAATAAGGGTGCTGATTTTCGCAGTACACATTTACTCATCTTAGTACACTATTGACAATTATACCCCTTTTATTTCTCTTCCCATTTTCTCTCTCTAACTTCTCTCTAATCTATTCTCTCTAATTTCACTTACCCATTCTACTTTAATTTCTCCCTCTCATTGTACTACATTCATAAATTAATTTGATAAACACAAACAATTATGTATTACGCTGATAAATTATGTAGTTTGTTGAAAAATTATTTTTACACACATGTATAATAATCATAAATATACTACGTACAACATTAAAAACAAAAAGAAAAAAAAATCAAACCAATTAAGCAATGATTTGTACTACTTAGTGTACATTGAAAAAAAGAAAAAGAACAAGAAAAATCACGTTCATTACTACACAAATTCTCATTGAAGACATGACATATCCGTCACAAGCTGAAGACGGATACCATTTTACCTCACAATGTACCCACTTTTTCTCTCTCTGCAACACTATTCATGTGGTCCCCTTTCTCCACTAACCCATTTTGTTACCATTTTATCTTACAAAATATCCGTCACAAATGGTAACCCGTCACAAGAGAGACCAATTGTCATTACTATGTCACCAAATCAAGACGCCATGAAATCAAGAGATGTCTGTAATGCATTTTGATGATACAGCACTTCAGCCCAATAAGTCAATAATTCGAAGATCTCCCGTACGCCACCCCTCTCTGTAGCGGCGACCGCCTCTATCGTCGGCGACTATCCATTCGATCAAACAATAACTGTCATCGTCCCCACCAATTAACCCTAATTTGATTTTTAACATAAACCTAAATTAATTAACAAAAGATGCAAAAATTGTAAAAAAGAATCAATCCAATTAGTAATAATGAATTAAATGTATGTTCTATACTTAAAATATCATCTATAATTGAAGAAATTTGTGTATTTTTGGAGGAGGTAAAGAGTAACAATACAGAGAGAATCAGGTTGATGTTCTTTTAATCAAGGGTAGATAAATGGAAAATTCGATATAAAAAGTATTATAATGAGTAAAATGTGGGAAATATCGGTATATTTCATCAAGAAAAATTAGGATTATAACGAATTATGATATATGAATTTACTAGTCATAAACGAATTGCATAAACAAAAGAATAGAGATTTAGAATTAACCTTTGGTCCTAGCAATTTGGCCTAAGAACAATATCGAAATCGATATTCTCCTAATTGTTGCACCCAAAATGCTTTGAGAAATGCCTCTTTTCTTTGCTAGAATAGATCCCTAATTTCTAATGATTTTAGGGTTTTGTGTGTGATGAGAGAATTAGGTCAAAAAGTTAAGAAGAAAAATGATCCCCCTAACTCCCTTTAAACCGTGTAAAGGAGAGGAAATAGGGAAGATATTTTCTCCTTTTTTCTTTCCTTAAATCGGTTGAAGCAACAACCAAAAATAAGGATAAAAATCTTCTTATTTTCGGTTATTGTCAAATTATATGTAATGTGTATATATTATCAATTGTCAATTATGTCGACACGTATTTAATAAGTCCACACACAACAGTTTGTAGTCGATTTATTAATACCGGTCTGTCAACATTTATTATGACAATATCGTATAATATATACATTAACTATAAATATCGCATATTTATAATTTGCTTATTAAATATAACCGTTTACGTTTAATTACGAATTAACATCTTAATTCGTTTAAGCTAACATTATATACATTAATTAAATATAACAGTTTATATTCAATTTACGAATTAACAATTAATTCGTCTCAACTAATATTATTTAATTGTATTAAATAATCGTCTCATCATCACATTGACTAACCTTTTAGTCAAATACATGGACTAACCTTTTAGTCATATAAGGCATCAATGTGATTATATTTTCATACAATCACATCTCTCAAACACATCCTTTAGGTGTGACTTTTAGGGACCAGTTGATCACTGCCATCAGTATGATAATAACGTCAAACTTCTAGCAAGCCAACCGTTATTAAGTAAACGTTAATCAACTGATAAAATACTAAGTATACCCTGTGAACCTATAAGAGATTTATATACGTTATCACACTAACCGTGGAGGACACTAGCTCCAACAATCTCCCACTTGTCCTCACAAGTGTATGTGCGATAACCTAGGTAGCACGGACACTTCACTTAATCAGCCGTGCCGTGTCCGACACCGTGTCGGACACCGACACTCCTCGGACACACGCCGAAACGTGTCGGACGCCTATAAAGCCGTGTCTAACTTTCAACATTTATTTGGGCACGTGTCCGACGCGTGTCCATGGTATTTGGGCCGTGTTCGACGCGTGTCCATAACATTTGGACATCATTTGGGGTGAATGATGTTCTTTAGACGGGAAATGAGCTGTTGAAATAGCTTGATTAGAAGATGGGTTTTGGTGGGAAATGAAAATGAGTTATAATTATGGACAAGTTTTACCTTTACTTATTTAAATTTAATATCAAATACTTTTATAAAAATAAAATCGAATGTTTATAACTATAAAATATACTCCCTCCCATTCACAATAAACCTCCCATTTCATTTTGGCACAAATATTAAGGAAACACACTACCCCACCATATAATTAAATTTCAACCACACAAATACACTACCCCACCATACAATTAAATTTGGACCACACAAACACTTACCAAAAAAGGAAATAGGGAGGTTATTGTGAATAGACGGAAAAGGAAATAGGGAAGTTTATTTTGACTGGGAGGAAGTATATTTTATTAAATTTATATAACGTGTCCCGTGTCTTAAATTTCATGGGATACCGTGTCACGTGTCCGTGTCGTGTCCGTGTCCATGTCCGTGTCCGTTTTGGTGCTACCTAGGCGATAACCGATTCTCATATCCTTAATTTCTCCCACTCAATGTAAAACAATTTGCAAAATCCGTATTCACAAAGGTCGTATTTTACAAGTGATCAATATCAAGAGTGGTTTTCCCGACTAGAGAATAACTTAACTGATAAACGAATCATCATTCGAGCATGGCCATGCATTTCAATTACAACTCCTCGAGTGGCCCTGAGAAATAACGAACTAAACCTGATAAAGGTTGGATATTTTCTTCAACTCGAATCCTGCAGATATAAGCACAGTATGAAATGACCCAGAAAAAATCTGCTTAGCCTCCTGTTACGGTCGACCATGAGAAAGAAACCAAAGTCACCCAAAAACTGCCTTAATCTCAAGAGACAGTCGATAGTCAAAAGAATCGACTCTAGGAACACAATGGACGTCCAATCCACGACCTGGCACCGAATGTTTTTAAACATTTAGGACTCCATTACGTTGTCACAATTTGTTCTACGAGGTATCGTTATAACTCGCATCTGTGATCGATCGATCCAACCAACCTGCTGACTTATGGCTCGTTGAACCCACCATCAATCAACTTCACAATATAATAGCCAGAGTTATCAGCTAATGTAGGCAATTACGGACCAAAACAAATATAATGTAATTCAGTTCACTTTGTGGTGTTCAATGTTGTCGTACAATCCACATTAAAAACAAAATATGAAATAAAACGATGAAGTTATAAATAGCATATGAAAAAGATAATGTATCGAATTCATTAGCAACTAGTACAACTCAGGAACACGTTTAATTCCCATGGAAACAACGTGCCCTTCATGCTTATCATATTTCAACGGTTTAGTGAGAGGATCCGCGATGTTATCATCCGAAGCTATCTTGTCAATCACTATCTCCTCTTGCTCCACGTAATAACGGATCAGGTGAGCCTTCCGATGTACATGTCTAGACTTGTTGCTAGACTTAGGCTCCTTAGCCTGGAAGATGGCACCTCTATTGTCACAATAGAAGGTGATTGGGTCATTCGAACTAGGAACTATGGATAGTCCTTGTAAGAATTGACGCATCCATATAGCTTCCTTTTCTTTCTTCGAGCGGCATAGTACTCGGATTCAATAGTAGAATCTGCTACAACTTCCTGTTTGGAACTTTTCCACCGACCGCAAACACCATTAAGAGTAAAGACGAATCCAGACTGAGATTTCGAATCATCTCGATCCGTTTGGAAGCTAGCATCTGCGTAACCGATTGCACATAGCTTAGTATCTCCTCCATAAGTCAATGCCCAATCCTTAGTCCTCCGTAGGTACTTAAGGATGTTTTTAACAGCTATCCACTGTGTTTCACCTGGATTCTTTTGGTACCGACTCGTCATACTCAATCCATATGCCACGTCTGGACGTGTGCATATCATGGCATACATGATGGATCCTATGGCTGATGCATAAGGAACACGACTTATGCGTTCAACCCCTTCAGGTGTCGTGGGTGACTGAGACTTGCTCAAATGCATCCCAGAAGTCATTGGAAGGTTCCCCTTCTTGGAGTTGGTCATGCTGAACCTCTCAAGAATCTTATCTAAATAAGACTCCTGACTCAATGATAACATCCATCGTGATCTATCTCGATAGATACGGATTCCCAATATGCGTTGTGCCTCACCCATATCTTTCATCCGGAAATGGTTCTTCAACTATCCTTTTACCGAAGATAAGAGAGGAATGTCATTCCCAATCAAGAGTATGTCATCGACATACAATATCAAGAAAACAATCTTGCTCCCACTCGACTTGACATATAAGCATGGTTCCTCGACCGATCGAGTGAAACCATACTCTTTTATCACCTGGTCGAAACGATGATTCCAACTCCGAGAAGTTTGCTTAAGTCCATAAATGGAATGCTTAAGCTTGCACACTTTCTTAGGATTTTCAGGATCTATGAAACCTTCGGGTTATACCATGTACAATTCCTCCTCCAAATAACCGTTTAAGAAGGCGATTTTCACATCCATCTGCCAAATTTCATAGTCATGAAAAGCGGCAATCGCTAAGATTATCCGAATGGAACGCAGCATAACCACGGGTGCAAAAATTTCATCATAATGCAATCCGTGCACTTGAGTGAAACCTTTTGCCACTAGTCGTGCCTTATAGGTATCTGGTTGCCCGTCTGAGAATGCTTTATTTTGTAAAGCCATTTGCATCAAGAGGTCGTACCTTATTAGGTAAATCAACAAGATCCCATACGTCATTCTCATACATGGAGTCCATCTCGGATTGCATGGCTTCAAGCCATAGCTTAGAGTCGGAACAGGTCATGGCACCTTTATAGGTAGCGGGTTCATTACTCTCTAGGAGCAAAACGTCATTTTCCTCGACCATACCAATTTATCTGTCTGGAGGATTAGAGACTCTACCCGACCTCCTAGGTTCCTGAGAAATGTTAACCGTATCATTAGTTGAAGGAACATCTTCCTCCATCTGTTCCTCAGCTGTTGGTTCTTGAATCTCCGACAGCTCGAAGGTTCTATTACTTGACTTGTTCTCGAGAAATTCTTTCTCTAAGAACTTTGCACTAGCCGCAACAAAAACTCGATGTTCGGTAGGCGAATAGAAGTAATGACCAAACATTCCTTTTGGATAACCAATAAAGTATGTCTTGACCGATCGCGGGCCGAGCTTATCCTCGTGTCTCCACTTGACATAAGCCTCGCAGCCCCAAACCCGAATAAAGGACAAGTTAGGGACCGTTCCCTTCCACATTTCATATGGAGTCTTGTCGACGTGACTTTAGACGGACTTCGGTTAAGTATAAGAGCAAATGACACAAAGAGAAAAACCCATAATGAATCGGTACTACCGTGTGACTCATCATGGATCGAACCATATCAAGTAGTGTTCGATTTCTCCGTTCGGACACACCATTTAATTGTGGTGTTCCAGGTGGAGTTGACTGTAAAACTATTCCACAGTCTTTAAGGTGTTGATCAAACTCATTTGAAAGATATTCGCCACCCCGATCTGAACGGAGTGCTTTAACCTTTCTTCCCAGTTGGTTCTCAACCTTATTCTGGTATTCGTTGAATTTTTCAAAGGACTCACTTTTATGCTTCATTAAGTAGACATATCTGTATCTACTCAAATCATCTGTGAAAGTGATAAAATATCTATAGTCGTCTCTTGCGGTGATTGACATAGGTCCACATACATCAGTATGTATGAGTCCTAATAGGTCATTAGCGCGCATTCCAACATCTTTGAAGGAAATTCGAGTCATTTTTCCGATAAGACATGATTCACACGTGCCAAATGAAGAAAAATCAAATGTGGGAATAGTCCCATTCTCGATGAGTTTCTTTACACGTTTTTCATTTATGTGTCCCATTCGACAATGCCATAGATAAGTTTGATCTTTGTCACCAACCTTTAATTTCTTATTATTCACATGTAATATATCTGTGGTTTGATCTAAGATGTAAATTCCATTCATGGAAACTGCTTTGCTATAAACCATTTCATTAAAAGAGAAAATACAGCTATTGTCCTTTATTGAAAATGAAAAACCATCTTTATCAAGTACGGAAACAGAAATAATATTCTTAGATAAACTGGGTACATAGTAACAGTTATATAAATATAACTCAAAACCACTCGGGAGCTGGATTACATATGTTCCCTTTGAGACTGCAGCAACTCTTGCTCCATTCCCGACTCGCAGGTCCACATCACCCTTTGCGAGAGGTGTGATGTTTTTAGGCCCTGCAAATGATTACACAGATGAGAACCACAACCAGTATCAAGTACCCAAGTTCCGAAACTTGCATGGTTAATCTCAATCATATGAATATAAGATGACATACCAACAAGAGTGACGCGACCTACTTTTATTTCCTCACGGTACACGGGAAAGTTCCTCCTCCAATGTCCAGTCTTGTGACAATGGTGGCACTCAACGTTACCGTCCTTGCTCTTTGTCTTGCTTAGTGAGCCACTAGTCTCACCAGGCCCACTCTTACCGTTTCCTGACTTTTTAAACTTTGGCTTTCCTACAGTTAGGTCGCCATGAACTTTGCCCTTACCCTTATTCTTGTTGGAAATCATGAGAACATCTTGCTTCATGCTCCCACTTAATTTCATATCCTTCTCGGTCTGTATGAGAAGTGAGTGTAGCTCATGAGAACTTTTCTTCATGTCATTCATGTAGTAATTTGCCCTGAATAGGGCAAAACCATCATGAAGTGAATGAAGCATACGGTCGATGACTATGCTCTCACTGATTTTGCAATCAAGTCCCTTCTGGAGTTTCGCATCAAAGAAGCGACAGGTATGCTCATAAGTAACGATTTTCGGTGCTTTTGAGAACTCATTAGTGAGCGTGGTGAAAATCTTATTTGCACCTTGGGCAATGAAGCGTCTTTGCAAATTGGTTTCCATTGCAAAAATGAGTACGTTCTTTATCGCACCAGCTTCCATGACGAAGTCACTATAAGCAAGTGACTCGTTAGCTCTTGTATTGGGGCCTGGGTTTGGCGGTATTGGCTCAGTTAAGTACTTGAGCTTACCGTCAGCAATGGCAGCATTCCGTAGTGATGCCTCCCAGTCCGCAAAGTTGGACCCGTCATTCTTCAGTCGTGTGGACTGATTCATGTGGTCCATGAAAGTTTTGAGCCAGGATTCGCGTGCAAGTGTGGCACTTGGCATAGGGATATCATTATTTTCAGCCATTTGTTGTAAGCAGTATTATCAATATAAAACGAATTCTACACTGCGAAAAGAAGAAAAATATAATAAGCATACTCATCGTTATGATTTAAGTCTAATGCAAAAACTGTTATAATGCGAAGACTCAAGCATTTATACAATTGACCTCCCTCAAGAATTATATAAATGATCCCAAGACTCAATTATCTGTAAATTGATAAGCCAACCTCTTGGCTAATTCTACTTTTAGAATTCTTGGTCGATAAATTTCTGTAAATTCTATCTATAGTCCATCATAATCACGAGAAACTCTTCGGATTATAACGTTGAGGTAAAATAAGTCAACACAAACTACTTACCCAACGTAGAAGGGGTCATATGGAGAGTAAAGTCATATATGCCTACCGACGAAGAAGGGATTCATAGTTGTTTGGCCTATAAAGACTAGTCTCAATTTTAGTTTTAGAGGAAGATCCCATCAACTTTATTTTAATTCATTTTAAGTGAACTAATATCTAGCATGCGAGAATGAATAAACTAAGATGATGGCTTAAAAATGTGTGACATCTGTATGTCTATGAAAACTAACATCCAAACTATATGAGTCAATTTTCATGCATTTAAGTAGGTGGTTTGGTTTAGGCGGAATATGATGCACTAACTATGAAGCAAAGAAAAGCAATAAGAATGGAAAAACGTAAAACAAAATAAAGTCCTAGTGTGGCTTATCTACCAAAATGAACATAAATACAACTTTGGAATCCTTCCTAGGACCCGAGAAGCTTGTCTTGATGTTCCATCTTGGTTCATGTAGTGGGAGTGAGCAATCCAATCTCCATCTTCAGTCTTCTCAAAATTACAATAAAAATTACAAAATAAACCTATTTACATTCTAATTTCAAAACCATAATACTAAAGAAAACCAAAGGAGATACGAGATCTCAAAATTACATTAAAATTATGTTTCCATCATTACGAAAACATAATTAACTAAGGCCACACTAGGTATTACAAATTACAACCGATTGCAAAAATACGTAAATAAACCATTCAACAATTCATACAACTAAATAAAATGCATCAACTATAAATTAATCATTCAAGACATAATTCCTTATTTATGTAGAGTAATTTATCCAAACCACCTATTTAAATGATCAAATTATGTGACAATTCCTCAATTACTCACAATAATTCCAATCTTAATTCACATTAACTAGTGATATGAATTAATCCAACATTATTTTAAACCTCTTTAAAATAATTGGGTATCTAAAATTTGTGAACTTTTTCACAACAAACAATCATACATTATAAATAATGTACAAAGATTATTGGCCAAAAATAAACAAAAAAAAATTTTAATTGCCCATGGCAATCCTCTCGGCATTTACCCAAAAAGAAAAAAAAACATTTTTTTTTCTTTTCTCTTTGCTCTCGGCAATTTCGAAAAAACGAAAAAAACAGGTTTTTTTTCTTTCGGCATTTAGCCCTAAAAAACGAAAAACAACCACTTTTATATGATCAATTTGTTTAAAGTTGCTAGTATAAAAAGATTGGCGTAAACATCATCTTTTAATTTAAAAATAGATTCAAACTAGATGATTCAATTTAACCTCTTAAAATGAATATCCAAATTATGATTAAATCGATTATCCGTATATTTGATTCATCACAATTGATTTGAACATGATTAAATTAACTTGTATGCCAAAACTATATAGCAAAAACAAATCATCAACAATTAAAAACAATTTCCATTTACATTTTAATTTAATTCTTATTAAATCAAAACATCTACAAATTTATCATATTATCATCTTAACTAATTAAAACAACAATATGAATAAATCAAAATGGAAACAAAAACATCAAAAAAAAAAAAAAACCTCTCGGCAAAAAAAAAATTTGTCACGGCCGAAAGTTTTTTTCTTCAATTTTTTTTTTGTTTAAATCCATTTATGAAAATCATATAAAATAATTTCGTGGCCTGTGCTCTGATACCACTTGTGGGAAATATCGATATATTTCATCAAGAAAAATTCGGATTATAACGAATTATGATATATGAATTTACTAGTCATAAACGAATTGCATAAACAAAAGAATAGAGATTTAGAATTAACCTTTGGTCCTAGCAATTTGGCCTAAGAACAATATCGAAATCGATATTCTCCTAATTATTGCACCCAAAATGCTTTGAGAAATGCCTCTTTTTTTTGCTAGAATAGATCCCTAATTTCTAATGATTTTAGGGTTTTGTGTGTGATGAGAGAATTAGGTCAAAACGTTAAGAAGAAAAATGATCCCCCTAACTCCCTTTAAACCGTGTAAAGGAGAGGAAATAGGGAAGATATTTTCTCCTTTTTTCTTTCCTTAAATCGGTTGAAGCAACAACGAAAAATAAGGATAAAAATCTTCTTATTTTCAGTTATTGTCAAATTATATATAATGTATATATATTATCACTACTACAAAATAAGCCTATTGCAACACTTTCGATGCAACACTTTGTGTAAATGTTGCATTTTGAGCAAGTAGAATGTGAGATGCAACACTTATAAAATAAGCGTTACGTTTTGTGATAAATGCAACACTTTTTGAAAAGTGTTGCATATTATTCACAAGTATAGCAACACTTCTCATAAAGGTTGCCTTTTATTAAGAAATTGGCAACACTTTTCATAGATATTACATTAAATCAACCACATATACAAGACTTTCTGAATTGGTCGGTTCAGATTTTTGTGCTTAATTATGTGATACTACTAAAATATTTCCTCTCTATAACTATAAAAACAAAAATAAATGTTACTAAATAGTATAAAGATAATAGTCCTAGGAAATATGTGATACTGCGAACTCGAACCCGAACTTGACCTGACCCAATATGAACTTGGCCCGGTAGTGACCCGATTAAATTGATGACTCGCAAATTACTAAGTTTAATATTAATCAAAATGAAAGGGATTTAGTATTTAGTTTGATACGTTTGACTTAATAATATAGTAAAAAAGTAAAAAACCAATATAAACCTGACTAAACCTAGCAAAATGGGTCAGAACTGAATGACTCAATCCGATAAGGCTGACCCGAGACTTGAAAGTGACCCGAACTTGCTTGACCCGAAATCCAAATTGACCCGACCCAACCTTATCTGACCCAATGTTGCCTCGACTCGAAAATACCTAACTCTTAATTGACCTGATCCAAAATGACTTGAAGTGAACCAAAATGACCCGAAACGATAAGTACTAAGTCATATTAATTATATATATTAAAATAAAGTTTCATTGGTTACAACTGTCCCTAATAAATAGTTAAATTTGCAAAATAATTTTTCTTAATCAAAATAATGCTAATAATTAAAGTGTTTAACCATTAACTCAAAAGCGACCCGACCCAAAATGACTCATACCCAAAAGTGACCTAACCTGAAATGACTCAACAACAGGTCATTCGATATTTACCTGAAACTCGAAATGTCCGTTCCGATCCGACCAGATCTGGAATGTGTGATAGCCCGAAATGACCTGATCCAAACCGGTCCGATCCATATCTGATCCGACTAACCTATTTATCACCTCACCCAATATTGACCCGTTGATACTACATATATTTTGGTAAAAGAAAATTCAAATGCTCGTTTAAAATGAAATTGAGTTAGTAATTTGTAAATGGGCTCAGGCTTGTCACCACCTTCCCCAATTCACTTCTCAAAGCTCTATCAGCATCGTCTTCGATCTCATCTCCACAGGCAAATTATCAATGACGATTGACGATGCTCATATCATGGAACCACCAACTCCGCATCTCATGGGAAACGCTAAGGTATTGTCGCAATCGCAGTCCCTCGTTCCTTGTCGTTGTCGGTCTTCTATATTGGTACAACCCCTACCTAATTATTTTGTTTTGTTTCGCTTTTATTGATTAATTGCTATGAAACTGATATCATCTCAACTATTTCAGTTGAATTGCGGTTTTGGTTTCTGTTGAAATGAAACTGATCAATTTGTGATTTAGGGTTTCTACGAAAATTTGGACCATTTTGTCTTAAGTTCGAATTTTAGGTTCAAAGGAAACTGATATTATAACTAAAGAAGTATGAAAGCGTCAATGGGTTAGCTATATTGTGTGAAACACTAGTGAAACTCCATATGAATCATTCCAGGTTGGAAATGTTAGGGAGTACAAATTTAATAGTCTTGTATATGATTTTGGTGGGTCTTGAGATACCTGATTCATCATTACCTTACCACTTGTAATAATCTTCGGCAGATATAAGTTCCTGTGTTCGTGGTCTCTTAAGTCAAACTGGCATTCATCTATCATAATTTGTATATGAAGAATTGCAGGTATGTATCCATAAGTGTGTTTAATTTCCCCTAATTTAACGACTTTGCCTACTATTGTAGTTATATGTTTGGATCCGTTTCACACTATCGTAAAACCACCTTACACGAGGCTAATCACACTATTTTGTCGTAATTTTTTTTTACTGATACATAACTCTATGTCTATTACAGAAACCTCAAACCTTATCTCATTGTTGGAGTTCTTGTAATATTGATGAATACTTAGATGGTGTTCACTGCTATTATAATCTTAATGTTCCTAAAAATGTTCTTAAGCACCAGTCATGAGTGTTATTGATTTATAGAAAGTGTCGATTGTTTTTATAATCTAGCTCATTTGATGTTGTCATGATAATTATGTTTACCATGGGATGATCTTACACAATATCAACTTTTGTTTAGTCATCTATTGTTTCTGATGCTCAACCCTCAACTAATGAGATAATTAGCCTTCTTTACCCTTCTTGGCCTTAATCATATTGTGTTTTGTAATCTGAGTTTTCAAGAACCATTTTGTTCCTACCAACTCCCTTCTTGTCCAAAATGAAGATTTGTGACTCTTATTGATATGATTATATAGGCCATACATATATATGTAAGCAACCTGCTAATATAAGTATCCAAGTTAAGTGAGAAAACGCATATGCTGTTATACAAAAGCCAAGAGTTGTTTGTTATGGTCATTCTGAATTTATTGCACTCGATTAGCTCTTCTATTTCAAACTCTTCTATTTTAATGGTATTGATGCGTTACATTAGTGTAACTTGTTAGGTTATAGTATACGTGTATTTTACTTAAGTGATTGAGAATTGCATACTATTTTGTATTTTCTTCTTCGATTCTTACTGTTTTTTTTTCCTCTCATGTGATTTACGGTAGATGAATTATGATGATAACAAGTAAGAGTATTATATTGTCGGATTTATCAAGTATTGGGTAAGACAGACTTGCTTTTCTCTCCTCATAGCCTTTTGATGTTCTTTATGTTTTCGTGATGTGTTTGATTCAAGTTGTTAGCTTGATTGTTGTTGGAGGCCGAGATTAAATTTTTATTTTCATCATCTTTGTTGCTAGGTGATGTATGACACAATGCGTTTTTACTCTCTCGCACTCCCACCTCCATCTTTAGTCTTTACCACATCAATTTTACAGGTATGCATTTTTTCTCATTTACGAATTGAATGTTTTTTCTTTGTTATTCGATTATATTCACATAAATAAGATATAATTTAAAATTTGTTGTTTTGCGGTGTCATCTATAACAGATTCATAGGTTTAAAGTCACAGAATGCAAGTGAAGAGAAGAGTAAAGATTCGTAATTGTCACGTACGCGAAGTTGGCGGCGCGAACCAATGTTAACTTCTTTTTTTAACATATTTGAGATGTATTTTTGAACTACTATTATGCGATGTAACAAACATACTTATTTTGTGAACTAATTTCTAATAAAGAGATGATTTATCCAGTTATGGTTGTATCTACTTTATTTGCATTATTTAATTGTTTCGCAAAGCCAAAAAAAAAGTGACGTGAAAATAAGGTTCACCCATTGTAGCTGGAGAATTGTTGCATTACATCTTGGAAGTGTTGCAAATCCTACTTTGAAAAAAGAAGATTGTGTTGCTTCCGCACATTTAAAGTGTTGCTTCTTAGCATAAAAATGTTGCTTCTCATTCTTAAAAGTGTTGCATTAGCTCTTGAAAAAAAGTGTTGCATAAGAAAATTAGGTGCAACACTTTCAAAAAGTGTTGCTTTTGATAAGAAAGTGTTGCTCAAAGTGTTGCATTGACGGCTATTCATTGCAAACGAGACTTTAAGCAGCACTCTTAAAAGTGTTGCCTAAACCCTATGGCAACATTATTAAGACATTTTGCAACACATTGATGATGTTGCAAGAGATTCATTTTGTAGTAGTGTATCAATTGTCAATTATGTCGACACGTATTTAATAAGTCCACACACAACAGTTTGTAGTCGATTTATTAATACCGGTCTGTCAACATTTATTATGACAATATCGTATAATATATACATTAACTATAAATATCGCATATTTATAATTTGCTTATTAAATATAACCGTTTACGTTTAATTACGAATTAACATCTTAATTCGTTTAAGCTAACATTATATACATTAATTAAATATAACAGTTTATATTCAATTTACGAATTAACAATTAATTCGTCTCAACTAATATTATTTAATTGTATTAAATAATCGTCTCATCATCACATTGACTAACTTTTTAGTCAAATACATGGACTAACCTTTTAGTCATATAAGGCATCAATGTGATTATATTTTCATACAATCACATCTCTCAAACACATCCTTTAGGTGTGACTTTTAGGGACCAGTTGATCACCGCCATCAGTATGATAATAACGTCAAACTTCTAGCAAGCCAATCGTTATTAAGTAAACGTTAATCAACTGATAAAATACTAAGTATACCCTGTGAACCTATAAGAGATTTATATACGTTATCACACTAACTGTGGAGGACACTAGCTCCAACATAAAATGCGTACTGCGAAAATAAATTACGAAAAATAAATAAGAGTCAACTAGATTTGAAACACTCTGCGGCGCAATATTGATAGATACTAATCTCATCACGTAGGAGTTTTTCTCATAGTATGAGCTGGATTCTATTGCAAAAAAAGACTAATTTACCTTTGTGATGATTATAAAATATTGCAAAATGTAGAATTTCAGTCCAAGTAAAATTCAATGAGTAGATTATACAACTTGTTGTATGCAGTTGTATGATGTAGAATCCGAGCTGTGTACTAAAGTTTTCGAGTTTTGTTTAAAAGAATCTGAGCTATGCTGTAAAGTTTTTGAACTCACACACTTAAACATAAAAAAATAAACTCTTACAAAACTCAGAAAAAATACACATGAACTCGGATTAATGTATAGGGATGTACAATGCTTATTATACAACTGACTGTATAGTAGTATTTGTGAGTCAAATTTATCCCTAAAATTGTATAAATATTTTTATTGTGCCATTACATTGCATGTTATTCGGTTCATCCATTGTTTTGTCATTGCTTTATTTTACTTTGTTTTGTGTGTTGTTCTTTATTAGCATTTAGGAAATCATTATGTTTGTTTAGTCCATCTGTTTGTACCAAATTCCGCACATTGGCCTAATAAGGAGCGAGCCCATCTGGTTTCGTTTAGCGAGTTGGGCTGAGGAAGCTTGGCAATTACAAAAGGCCCATGAATAGAAGAAGCCCGCGTGTTGTGGAGTCGTCAGGGAGATTTCAGGGAGATCAGGGAGAATAGGATACAAGGTCATATTTATAGAAAGAAGCATGATAGGACTAATATTGCTTACCATAAACGGAGTAGGACACGTCTAGGGTTCCTACCCTATAAATAGCCAAGAAGACAAGGAAGAATATTCATTCAAGAACTGTCATACAAACACAACATATTGTGCTAGCCAGTTTATCGTGCCATCATCACTGTATTCATCCTCCTACTTAAAGCTAGTGCAATCATTGGAAGGGTACCGTCCCTTCCCGCGGTCGTTTCCTACATTGGGTTTTCCGCGTCACCAAATCTCTTGTGTTAATCTTTACTTGCATCTCTTATTTCTTTATTAAGCATTAAACTTAAACAACTCAATCAGCATACAACGAGTAAGACCACATTGACCCTACTTAACCTAATTCGGTAGAAAATTACCAAAACAGTTTGGCGCCCACCGTGGGGCATTGTGGTCGTCAATCGTTAATTACTCAGACACAATGGACAAACAACCATCAGCAGCTGTGTCAGGGAGCGGTCAGCCGTCGATACCACCAAATCCAGTTCAAAATCCAGCATCAGCGGCTCAAACTCAGGCCCCCGGACACACACCAAGAATCACATCCGTGACAAAAGTCACTCTGCCTCCCAAAACTCCTGCTGTGGCGGCACAACCCAGATCAGACAAGGGAGCAGGAAGTTCAGGCCTTACTCCACCGCCAAGTCCAACACAAACCTTGCTTAGTGGCATGGAAAATCTGCAGAAGGTCATGAAAGGTATGCGAGAAGACCAGAGGAAGGCAGAAGATGAGGCAAGTAAGAGGAACATGGAACTCTGGGCATAGATAGATGTCCTGAGACAACAATCCAGCACACCAGCAAGCACGAGGATGAAGGTCAGGCCCCAATAGTAGATCTCACACAGGGGGCATCAGGAAGTAGGAGTCAACCTCGGCAGATACCAGCTGAACTGGTAACAAGATTAGATCTGATAGTAGTACCAACAGGAGAAAGGATAATCCTGCAAGGACTTGGATACCTCACACCAGATAGCTGGTAGCCTGCCAGTCGCGTGGAAATACAACCAGGTAACATCCCAGTTGGTAAACTTGTGATAACTAACCAAACACTAGGTGCAGGATCCACCTATTTACAGTCTAATTTCAAAACCATAATACTAAAGAAAACCAAAGGAGATACGAGATCTCAAAATTACATTAAAATTATGTTTCCATCATTACGAAAACATAATTAACTAAGGCCACACTAGGTATTACAAATTACAACCGATTGCAAAAATACGTAAATAAACCATTCAACAATTCATACAACTAAATAAAATGCATCAACTATAAATTAATCATTCAAGACATAATTCTTTATTTATGTAGAGTAATTTATCCAAACCACCTATTTAAATGATCAAATTATGTGACAATTCCTCAATTACTCACAATAATTCCAATCTTAATTCACATTAACTAGTGATATGAATTAATCCAACATTATTTTAAACCTCTTTAAAATAATTGGGTATCTAAAATTTGTGAACTTTTTCACAACAAACAATCATACATTATAAATAATGTACAAAGATTATTGGCCAAAAATAAACAAAAAAAAATTTTAATTGCCCTTGGCAATCCTCTCGGCATTTACCCAAAAAGAAAAAAAACAGTTTTTTTTTTTTTTTGCTCTCGGCATATTCCTTCAAAAACAAAAAACATTTTTTTTTTCTTTTCTCTTTGCTCTCGGCAATTTCGAAAAAACAAAAAAAACAGTTTTTTTTTTCTTTCGGCATTTAGCCCTAAAAAACGAAAAACAACCACTTTTATATGAACAATTTGTTTAAAGTTGCTAGTATAAAAAGATTGGCATAAACATCATCTTTTAATTTAAAAATAGATTCAAACTAGATGATTCAATTTAACCTCTTAAAATGAATATCCAAATTATGATTAAATCGATTATCCGTATATTTGATTCATCACAATTGATTTGAACATGATTAAATTAACTTGTATGCCAAAACTATATAGCAAAAACAAATTATCAACAATTAAAAACAATTTCCATTTACATTTTAATTTAATTCTTATTAAATCAAAACATATACAAATTTATCATATTATCATCTTAACTAATTAAAACAACAATATGAATAAATCAAAATGGAAACAAAAACATCAAAAAAAAAAAAAAACCTCTCGGCAAAAAAAAAAATTTGTCACGGCCGAAAGTTTTTTTCTTCAATTTTTTTTTGTTTAAATCCATTTATGAAAATCATATAAAATAATTTCGTGGCCTGTGCTCTGATACCACTTGTGGGAAATATCGATATATTTCATCAAGAAAAATTCGGATTATAACGAATTATGATATATGAATTTACTAGTCATAAACGAATTGCATAAACAAAAGAATAGAGATTTAGAATTAACCTTTGGTCCTAGCAATTTGGCCTAAGAACAATATCGAAATCGATATTCTCCAATTATTGCACCCAAAATGCTTTGAGAAATGCCTCTTTTCTTTGCTAGAATAGATCCCTAATTTCTAATGATTTTAGGGTTTTGTGTGTGATGAGAGAATTAGGTCAAAACGTTAAGAAGAAAAATGATCCCTCTAACTCCCTTTAAACCGTGTAAAGGAGAGGAAATAGGGAAGATATTTTCTCCTTTTTTCTTTCCTTAAATCGGTTGAAGCAACAACCAAAAATAAGGATAAAAATCTTCTTATTTTCGGTTATTGTCAAATTATATATAATGTGTATATATTATCAATTGTCAATTATGTCGACACGTATTTAATAAGTCCACACACAACAGTTTGTAGTCGATTTATTAATACCGGTATGTCAACATTTATTATGACAATATCGTATAATATATACATTAACTATAAATATCGCATATTTATAATTTGCTTATTAAATATAACCGTTTACGTTTAATTACGAATTAACAACTTAATTCGTTTAAGCTAACATTATATACATTAATTAAATATAACAGTTTATATTCAATTTACGAATTAACAATTAATTCGTCTCAACTAATATTATTTAATTGTATTAAATAATCGTCTCATCATCACATTGACTAACCTTTTAGTCAAATACATGGACTAACCTTTTAGTCATATAAGGCATCAATGTGATTATATTTTCATACAATCACATCTCTCAAACACATCCTTTAGGTGTGACTTTTAGGGACCATTGATCACCGCCATCGCATATGATAATAACGTCAAACTTCTAGCAAGCCAATCGTTATTAAGTAAACGTTAATCAACTGATAAAATACTAAGTATACCCTGTGAACCTATAAGAGATTTATATACGTTATCACACTAACTGTGGAGGACACTAGCTCCAACATAAAATGCGTATTGCGAAAATAAATTACGAAAAATAAATAAGAGTCAACTAGATTTGAAACACTCTGCGGCGCAATATAGATAGATACTAATCTCATCACGTAGGGGTTTTTCTCATAGTATGAGCTGGATTCTATTGCAAAAAAAGACTAATTTACCTTTGTGATGATTATAAAATATTGCAAAATGTAGAATTTCAGTCCAAGTAAAATTCAATGAGTAGATTATACAACTTGTTGTATGCAGTTGTATGATGTAGAATCCGAGCTGTGTACTAAAGTTTTCGAGTTTTGTTTAAAAGAATCTGAGCTATGCTGTAAAGTTTTTGAACTCACACACTTAAACATAAAAAAATAAACTCTTACAAAACTCATAAAAAATACACATGAACTCGGATTAATGTATAGGGTTGTACAATGCTTATTATACAACTGACTGTATAGTAGTATTTGTGAGTCAAATTTATCCCTAAAATTGTATAAATATTTTTATTGTGCCATTACATTGCATGTTATTCGGTTCATCCATTGTTTTGTCATTGCTTTATTTTACTTTGTTTTGTGTGTTGTTCTTTATTAGCATTTAGGAAATCATTATGTTTGTTTAGTCCATCTGTTTGGGCCAAATTCCGCACATTGGCCTAATAAGGAGCGAGCCCATCTGGTTTCGTTTAGCGAGTTGGGCTGAGGAAGCTTGGCAATTACAAAAGGCCATGAATAGAAGAAGCCCGCGTGTTATGGAGTCGTCAGGGAGATTTCAGGGAGATCAGGGAGAATAGGATACAAGGTCGTATTTATGGAAAGAAGCATGGTAGGACTAATATTGCTTACCATAAACGGAGTAGGACACGTCTAGGGTTCCTACCCTATAAATAGCCAAGAAGACAAGGAAGAATATTCATTCAAGAACTGTCATACAAACACAACATATTGTGCTAGCCAGTTTATCGTGCCATCATCACTGTATTCCTCCTCCTACTTAAAGCTAGTGCAATCATTGGAAGGGTACCGTCCCTTCCCGCGGTCGTTTCCCACATTGGGTTTTCCGCGTCACCAAATCTCTTGTGTTAATCTTTACTTGCATCTCTTATTTCTTTATTAAGCATTAAACTTAAACACCTCAATCAGCATACAACGAGTAAGACCACATTGACCCTACTTAACCTAATTCGGTAGAAAATTACCAAAACAGTTTGGCGCCCACCGTGGGGCATTGTGATCGTCAATCGTTAATTACTCAGACACAATGGACAAACAAACATCAGCAGCTGTGTCAGGGAGCGGTCAGCCGTCGATACCACCAAATCCAGTTCAAAATCCAGCATCAGCGGCTCAAACTCAGGCCCCCGGACACACACCAAGAATCACATCCGTGACAAAAGTCACTCTGCCTCCCAAAACTCCTGCTGTGGCGGCACAACCCAGATCAGACAAGGGAGCAGGAAGTTCAGGCCTTACTTCACCGCCAAGTCCAACACAAACCTTGCTTAGTGGCATGGAAAATCTGCTGAAGGTCATGAAAGGTATGCGAGAAGACCAGAGGAAGGCAGAAGATGAGGCAAGTAAGAGGAACATGGAACTCTGGGCATAGATAGATGTCCTGAGACAACAATCCGGCACACCAGCAAGCACGGAGGATGAAGGTCAGGCCCCAATAGTAGATCTCACACAGGGGGCATCAGGAAGCAGGAGTCAACCTCGGCAGATACCAGCTGAACTGGTAACAAGATTAGATCTGATAGTAGTACCAACAGGAGAAAGGATAATCCTGCAAGGACTTGGATACCTCACACCAGACAGCTGGTAGCCTGCCAGCCGCGTGGAAATACAACCAGGTAACATCCCAGTTGGTAAACTTGTGATAACTAACCAAACACTAGGTGCAGGATCCACAGGTAGTCCGCAGGTAAGCTGGCACCAGGGAACGCTCGTGACTTCAGCTCCATTAGGGACCATGCCGCATCAGAATCCTCAAGAATTCAGGCCTGGAAGCAACACTCCAAATAAGCAGATAGCAGACAGACGCAGCTCGGACTCAGGAAGCTTGACCAATCAACAGTATCTAGAACTGAGGGAGATGCTAAGTAGGGTCCCAGGACTGCCACCTCCATTCGAGAAGGCAGTACCCTATAGTTATGCTGACTCGCCATTTGATACGTGCATTTTATATAGGCATTTTGTACTTCATTTGCACACATTCCTATACATATTTAGTAGTGTTTAGCTACAAATGTCCCCCGAATTG
The DNA here is from genome assembly GCF_048544455.1 of Silene latifolia. Lineage (NCBI taxonomy): Eukaryota > Viridiplantae > Streptophyta > Magnoliopsida > Caryophyllales > Caryophyllaceae > Silene > Silene latifolia. The sequence goes on from NC_133526.1 coordinate 136,528,705, forward strand.
TCTACTTTGGTTTCTCTTGTATTATTTGCAGGTATGAACCAGAGAGGAGCGTAATCAAGCCTAAAACATGTCCCTATGCATGCATTTAGGAGATGAGATGGGTCGGAGCTTGAAGACTACTATTTTGAGATGCGCATAGAAGTAAGGAAGCTTAGCGGACAAAGGAAGAGCTTTATATTGCTAGTGCCTAATTTTAAGAGCCATATATCGAGTTTGACAACTGATTTTCACGTGATTCCAATTGGAGAAGAAAGCTTGTCCTCTTAGCTTTCCAACACCACCAGAAACGCTCTGTTTGCCTAAGTAACGAGGAAATGGCGGCCGTTTGAAGTTCAGTACGCGAAGCAGAAATTGTGCGCTGGAAAGTACTCGATCGAGTACTATCTTGTTCGATCGAGTACCTAATGTTCTCGATCAAATGGTGCCTTTTTGATAGTGTTCGATCGAGTATATAAAGTCTTCGATAGAGAGGTTTTTGCTAGGAGTTACTCGATCGAGGAGTTCTAAAGTCCTCGGTCGAGTACTTTTCTATGTGACGCAAGATTTTAATATCTCGTCATTGTATTTTAGGAAAATAAATATCTTTCCTATAAATAGGAGAGATTTAATTAGGTTTAGGAATCTCTTATCATCTCTTAATCACTTTTTCTGCTGCTTTTCATATTGTTCGACTGTTCTCTTTTCCGGATCTAATTCTTTGTAACCTTTCTCTTCTCTTTTATATTAATTCTCTTTTGCCTATTTCTTCATCATGCTTGTCCTTGCTTTATTTCTCATTCTTCTTTTATTTGTTATGCTTAGCTAATCCATTAATGCTAGGAGTAGGGGAGTCATGGTAGTATAACAATAATGCGATAGTTGGTTAGGAGATTTAATGTGAGAATTGTTTCATTAGCAATATAATTATAATCGTTTGGTTGAATGCATGCAACTGAATTAGTTAATCTGCTTAAGTTCAGACCTGGATCGGAAGATTGGAATGAATAGACCTGTTATGAGCAATAGACTACACTAGTGAGGGTGGAAGCTAAGCTAGTTGTATTTTAGGGCGGATAGCGGACCGGAAGGACCTTTCCTTTACCCTTCTCACATTAGATCGACTGACCTACCTTTACCTGACTTGTGCATCTATCATGATAACCCGACATCCTGGCATCTCTCTCTCTCTTTATTTTCTCTCGACCCTTGCTTTTATTAGTTTAGTTCAAATACTCAAACCCCCATCTTGTGACCTTAGACAGACTGAATTAACGAGTAAATAGTGACCGCCTCCCTGTGGATACGATACCCGACTTACCTCTGCTGCATTAGTAGAGCCAGTTGGTTTTATTTTTGATAGGGTTGCGAAAGCCGTGTTAAATTGTGGCGCCGTTGCCGGGGAGGCAACTATTTTATTTACTTGTTTATTTTTTGTTTGTCTTTAGCCTTAAGGGATTTATTCCTTGAGGCAGTTCTTATCTTTTTCCTTTGTTGTTTTGATAGGCCTTACAGGTCCTACCTAGATAGTTCTAGATAAAAGATCACCAAAGGGAAGGCTTAAGTACCTTTGATCTTCCACCTATGTTCCATCCTATGGCGCAACAGGTGGTGCATTGCGAGAGATGTGGTGCTGCTGGGCACAATGCTATTATTTGCTTGACAGGAAACGACGAAGTCTATGCGTTTAGGCAGCGTAGACAAGCTAGTCAACCCTTTGCAATTGTGCCGCCACATCCGCTTCATTAACAAGGCTATCAAAAGCCTCTATTCGTTTGGCCACCACAACAACAAGCTCCTCCTCTTGATAAACAGAAAGAAGAGATTGCTGAATTGAAGTCTTTGGTGAAGGCACTTGCACTTAAACTGCAAGAAGATGATAGATTTATGGACGCCCAAATCAATGAACTTGAGTCTCAAATAGCTAGTTAGCTATCGAGTCAAACTTTAGGCGCTCAGAGAAGGTACACGCTACCTACACCGAAAGCAGTCTTTCCTATGAAGGACCTGGATTGCCTATTGACGACAATGATGTGTATGACTCGGAATACGAAGATCTATCTTAAAACGAAGCATTACTTGAAGATTTCTGCACTATACAGCAACAAACACTCGATCGAACTGGTTATAGTGTTCGATCGAGTGAAATATCTGAGGAAGTGTTCGATCGAACAGAGTTATCCACTCGATCGAACAGTTATTATGAGGAAGACCTTAATCGAGTAGTTTTGTTTGTTCGATCGAGTAATATTCAGGAGAAAAGTCTTCGATCGAGTACACTCTTTGCTCGATCGAACATATTGGCCACGGAGAGCAATGATATGTCATCTAGGTCCCTTTCGGATGACGATTTTGAAGAAGATAATGGTTATGGTGAATCTCCCATCTGGAACGCCGAGCTGGATGCTTTAGAGGCTGCGATCTATGGAACAGAACCCAAAGGGGAGGAGAACGAGAAGGTAGCTGATTCAGTGCACGTTCCTAGCACGGTAGAGCTAACATACTCTTTTGCCAATGATTCCGACGTTAGGAGCGACCGACCTGAGGTAGTTAATGATAATTTCATTACTTCTGTTATGGTTAATAATAAACTACCTCATCTGACTTATGCTTTCTGTTTTGATGCTCTACCCCCTCCCAGTTGGGAAAATGAGCTAATAATGTTTCACCGTATTTGTCATCGGAAATTTGTTAGGTTGAGACGACACTTTTGTTTGCTTTCATATGCTCCTTTTTTATTTTGGTGCTACTTATGTTCTTGTGTAGTACATGCGCAGGTTTATGATCTCATGCTAAGAGCTTTGAGTTGCTTTGATTGTGACCAAATGGAGCAACTGGATGAAGAAAAAAGGTCAAGCTGGGACTTGTCTGAAACTAGCGTTGTCCGGGAGGCAACCCTTTTTAGTTGATTTTCAAACATTTCAGTTTTTGTTGTGTGTGTAATAATTGGTTTTCAGACGATAGACTGGAATGTTAGGCTTGTTTTGTTAGTCCTGTGGGTCGTTCATTACGTATTTGCAGGTACCTCACAAAGATCCCTCGATTGAGTACTTTTTGTTCTCGATCGAGCAACTTCTGCAGCCCATTTGACTCGATCGAGTACTTTTATACCTCGATCGAGTACCATCGAGTAGGCTTGTTTTGACTCGCTTTCAGTGACGTCATTATGGAGCTGTTTTGCGACCTCCTATGTGTAGATACCCAGTATCTGCTGAGACTCCGACAAACACCCGATGATTATCGGACTACAACATGCTTTGGAATCGCGGCGTTTGATCGACAGTTCGTGTACAACTTTACGTCGGAAAACTTAAAACGATTTCAAAAATAAAACATTTCAAAACTTTTTAAAAGTACCTGGAGTATTTAATGCATGACGACGGGGTCGCAATGACACTAACTAGAGTCAAAACCGACACCGGACCAAAAACCGACTCAAAAATTCAAATCCCGACTCCAACAACGAGTCAAACCGAGTCAAACACAAAAAACAAACCATTCAAATGCTTCCATGTTAAGATTTCCCGGATTTGTGTATGGTCAAGTACCAAACATGTGCATACAAATCCTAGGATAGAACAAATCATGATTGCATTTGTGTGAAAGCGACAAGACACCTCGAAGACATGCTACATTGCTCGCGCCTCTTTGAGCAGCCCAGGTGGCCACGTCGCTCAAAACTCACACAATCACTAATTTTCCTATAAATACCCCTCAAATGCCCCCATTTGAGAACTTACGCGAGTGTCCGCCCCCTCTTTCTCCCTTAAAATTCTCGACTCGAATTCCTAAGTCACAATCCGACGCGTATTTACGACCTACCGATCGTAAATACAAGCCTTACACATTGTTTGGTACCGTTATCATGTATTAAATCACTTGACCGACCATTTCGACCACTACACCATAACTAAACTTAATAAAACACTCTTTTTACTTACTAAAACGGTTTTAAACCGAGTCTTTTCCGACCAAACGAGTTGATACACTTACGTCGGGTTCTCACCATAAACCAAGCATGTAAGTATGAGGGTGTAAAAATCCTTCTTTTATCATGTCTTTACTTGTTTCATGACTATAACATGCTAAATAATGCATAACATGGTCCAAAACATGGGAAGAATGAGCCAAAACCGGACTTTTTGGTTGAGGCAGAGGCTACTTACGTAGCATATAGGCTCGCGCCTAAAGCAGCCTGCCCAGCCTTAAGTCCAATCCGTGTTTGGTCTCTTCTTTTCCTCTATTTTTCATTTTCATATTTGTAATCGGTTTTTACCATTTCAAGTATTTTCAAATCCATTTTATTTTATTTTACAAGTTTTAACCATAAAGCATTTTTCACCCTTGGTTCTTAATACCATGACGGTTTAATCCGTGTTTCGATGATAATATTTGGTTAATTACATTTAAGAGGTATTTTAAAGCCTTTTATTTCATTTATTTACATTTTGGAAGGTATTTTAAAGCCTTTCATCATTTCTTTACATTTTCAAAATAAATGTATTAGTCACCAACACAAAGTCATCCTTGGTTCTATATACCATGTCGGATTTTAACCCGAGTACGATGATGAGTATCGACTAATTATATTCAAATGAACTTAAAACAATTAGTTCTTAATTATTTTCAAAACTATTCATGTCAAGCTTATAAGGTCGAACCCGACATCGAATATCATCAAAACAATGATGATTATTCAAGTCTCGTTCCTCAAATCAACACAAATACGACCTAAACGGTCCTTTCAAACCAAAACGGGTCCAAATACCCATTTTCAATACGTTTTTCAATGGTCAGAATGCGTCTTATACCGTTGACTGACCCGCGCCTAAACAAGCCATTTCTTTTCCTATTTTCAAACCAGGGGAGACCCCCTTACATCGCCAATAGGCTCGCGTCTCATCTGACTGCCTGGTGCAGGGTCTGTTCCCTTTCCAGCATTAGTCTAGGACGATCCCGTCTCCGGCTAACCCCGGATATAGGACAGATCAGACGACTAACTTGCTCATTCAAAAACCGTATTTGCAAAACGTCTTATTAAGACAAATGGATCACGTTATGCACCATAAACCTAATTTGGTAAATGGATGTTTAATTTCCGTCTTGCATGAAAATCAACCATAAATCCAACTCGACATCTTATACTTGATACTTGGATTAAATCAACCGACTTAGAAAGCTCTCACTTGTTAGGTTTAAATTATTGGATGCGCATTCGTGCATTTAAACCGTTTTATCAACTTTTGCATTCAACCAACCAAGATCGATCAGTAGAGGCCGCTACCGCGGGCGGGATTGGGTGTCTGATTAAAGGGCTTCCCAATACGTACCTTCACCTCTTACTCAGAAACATTGGATAGTGGACGACCTTATCCAGGGCATACGAGAGTCATTCTAGAGATAAGATGCTAAAGAGGGACGATTCCTTATCTTTAGTACCTATGTCAAACACTACTTTGTGCTTCATTTGACCGAGGTATAAAGTGGATTCGAACGGGTTCCAAGCATCCCACAAATGCTTGGTGGCAACTCCGAACATCTCTAATCGTTTCTAGACCCTTACCGAGACGAAACCGACTGATCTAAAACGATCCGGTCGAAAGCATTTTTTTACGCCGCCGAGCATGGCTTTCAAAAGACCGCTGTATGTCTCACAGATCGGCCGGGGCGTGCAAGTGGCTGCGTCCACAGATTGGTGACTCCGCTGGGGAAAACTAGGACACTTGTGTCTTTGCGATCCCTAGATGGTGAGACTCGAACGAGGTCTTGGTTGGAATGCATTAATTGATATTACGGTCACGGTCGGGTTCCTTGTCCGGGCCCACAACCTAACCATTTTCGACCAATTGCCTCGTCTCGTCGGCGTGAGTTTCCTCACCCCCGCGTTTCGAATTCCGATTGAGTCAAGCATACCATTGACGTTACACCTTTCTGTTTCTTCAAAGAGCTTTCATCACTTTCAAGCACGAGGCTAGGGCACCCTCCTTACACATTTTGTTTGGATTGGTATCCCTCTCGCAAATCGAGGTTTGATTGCTTGGTGTGTAACCCACTCTTTTAAGCCAAAACCCGTGTCAGCATTATGCATAATATAATGAACTGTGAGTGCTTATGTGCTACTTGATCATAAGTTCTTCCGTGTCATTTTTTAAACTTTCAAAAACACCTTTTTGCGCCGTTATAATGGTCGTTTCAAACCTCGGTCTTTCGCCGACCGTTGTATTTCAACACGCCTTTCTAGGTCGTCGTAATGACGATTTTCAAACCCGGTTTTTATAACCATTTCAACACGCCTTTCTAGGCCGTCGTAATGAAGATTTTCAAACCCGGTTTTTATAGCCATTTCAACACGCCTTTCTAGGCCGTCGTAATGACGATTTTCAAACCCGGTTTTTACAACCATTTCAAATCACCTTTTTTACGCCGTTATAATCGCCGCGTCTAGACACGGATTTTAACCCGTTTCACGCCGACAATGACACTTTCAAAACCCGAGAAAAGCACACACCCTTTTCTCGAGACACTTGCGAGATCCCGAGGACCATACACCGTTCCCGAGACCTCTTTAAACATTTCAAAACCCGATTTTTAAAACATACAATTTTGAATTTCAAAAACCGTCTTGAGAAACAATACATTGTTTTCCGAGCCAACTCAAAACCATATTTTGCAAACAAACTTAAGACAACCCTTTCAACTGACCGACTTACGGAGATCCCTATCTTCGGAAGCCGTCCATAAAGCGACAAACGAATCTTTTTGAAAATCTCTATTTTCGAAAACTTCAGTCCAACATTCCAATTCCGCCTCATGTCTATCGAGTCGAAGTAAACGTACTTATGGGTCTTTACTTATGAGTCGTCTCACCACGAGACTCGTCCAATGTCATCACGCTGCTACGTTGGACGCGTGTCAAAAGTTCGGTCAACATCGTCACGTCATAAATCGAGTCAGCACCGAGGTACCACACACGGTCATCCTCGTCTTGTTTGAGTCTGATCTTTGTCTCGTCCTTTGTGTTGTTTGCGTTCAGTCTTTGAACCGTGTCAGATTGAGTTGTAATGTGAGCCGTTTTTCTACCTCAGAACCATGGCCCCGTCTTCAGCTTCGTCCAACAACAATGATAACAACAGAGATGTCACAACTGCTCAGCTAGCCAGCCTACTCACTGCTCTTAAGGTCACTCTGGATCGTGTTGAGACCCGTATCGACACTTTGGAAAACAAGGAGGCTGGAGAACACAACACTCCGCCTTTGACTGAAACGGAGAAAAGGCTCAAGCTCCTGGAAGAACAACTCCTAGCCCGGGGTAACAATATCCATCTTGAGAACAACCGAAGGTTTGAACCTGTTGGGGATCAAGTACCTGACAACGTTACCCTGACTGATGTGCCCAAATTCAAGGGAGTAGAGGACCCGCTCAATCATATTCGAGCCTTCAAAGACTACATGGCCATAAAAGGGGTCAAACAAGAACTCTTCACCCGGATCTTCCCATCATCCTTGGAACCGATCCCTCGCCAATGGTACTACTCCCTTGACCCGAAGAACCTTACTACCTGGGATGAGGTCGCAGTTGAATTTGCTAAGAAATATGCCGAAAATGTCGAAATCCAAGCCAATACCCGTACTCTTGAGGTCCTAACTCAGAATGACAAGGAGGGATTCACCGAGTTCTTAACTCGTTGGAGAAGAGTAAGTACTTAGTTGGTCAGCAAGCCAAGTGAGTCAACCTTGGTGGAAAAATTTGTCAACAATCTCCGCCCGGTGTACGCCAACTTATTGAGGTACCAAAACATCAAGACCTTCCAGGATCTGCAAATCCTTGGGACACGCATTGAAGACGACCTCCGAAAGGGTGTCCTAGCCAAAACCACCGGTAGAGGCTACCAAGAATCCACATCGACCGGATCTCGTCCTTATGGTCAGATGAACAAGATTGATGAGGTCAACCTCCTTGAACCAACCGCCAAGAGAGCTGAGCGCCCCCAGAGAGTGTTCACTAATATAGGGTCAACTTTTGCAAGCGCCCTAAAAAGGCTTATGGACCAAGGGAAACTACAACCGATCGGACCCACCCCGGATCCGTTTGATGCTAAGAAATCCCGCTTCTGGAACCCTAATGCCTACTGTCAGTACCACCAAGGGAAAGGTCATGACACGGAAACCTGCTTCAAACTCAAACACCTCATCCAAGACATGATCGAGAAAGGAGAATTGCCTTTTCCTCCACCAACTAAACCAAACAACAAAACAAATCCTTTGGGAATCCATGCTATCTCCAATGATGAGCCAACCTTGGACTGCTCACACCTCGTCCTACCAATTGATGACGAGGTGAATGCCGTGGAGAAGGATGCCTCAGACGGGGTATTTGTGTTCAGTGCCGCAACTATGTGACACGTCTGTCGTGTACCTGTCAAAAATAAACTAACTAAACTAACTATATAGCTAGGGAAGTCAGGTCGATCTCCACAGGGAGGCAAGATATTTGTAGAAGTCCGTCTATTTGGTCACAAATGGGGGGGGAGGGGGGTTGTTTGAATTGTTATTTAAACTACGAGATTTAAAGGAAAGAGAAATAAAGGGTAAGAGCAATAAAAGTAGAGAAAGAGGATAAAACTATTAGATAGAGAGGGACATGTCAGGATTTCGGTTCACTACGGTAGTCCAGTGACTCAGCTGTAAATGACTCAGACGAATTAATGTAAGACGGATGTCGAAAGGTCCTTTCGGTCCACTTCCTATCCTAAAATACCGCTAACTTAACTTTCATTCTCGTCAGGGTAGTCTACTGTTCATAGCAGGCCTATTTAGTCCAATCTTTCGATCCAGGATTAATTTTAGCCAGATTAAAGCTTAACTTAGAAGTGTGCACTCAACTAAGTCGAATAAATACAATTAAATTGCTATGGTGACAGAGCCTTGTAATCAATTCATCTGTTTCATCTACTACATCGTCACTTTCCTACCGCAGATCCCCTAATCCCAACATGAAAAGGAGTTTAGCTACTCATGTCGCTAATTAAACTAACAGCAGATAATTTCCCAGCAGTAAACATTATGAAATAACAATAAAATTGCATAAAAGAGAAATTAGGGCAAAAAGAATTAAATGGAGCAAACATGAAATTAAAGCAAACAATGATTAATTATTAATAAGGAAAGAGAAATGAATTACAATCCAAGCGAATCCGGCGTAAAGAACACAAAATCCGAGTGAAAATAATCCCCAAAGTGTAGTTACAGAGAAGAGAAAAAGCAACGTAATAAAGTTTATAGTAGAAGGTTTTGATAATCGAAAGATAGATAAAAGATCATAATAACCTAGTTAACGTAGGTTTAAATAGTAAAGTACTTAAGTTTTGCGAAATAAATCAACACACGGGCTGTTTAGAAGCCCAAAATGGCGAAACCACTCGATCGAGTGGATTAAAACCACTCGATCGAGCAAACACCTCAGCAAATCTACTCGATCGAGTAGAAAGTTACTCGATCGAGTAACTGGTCTTTCTGCAAGCTAAGGATCGAGTGGAAAACCACTCGACCGACCATCTTGGGACGTAAAAATCACTCGATCGAGTTGTTTGACTTCAAATCAGCTCAAGTCTGCGCCTAAATGCCTCGTAATCCGTGCCACGACGCTTCCAAATGTAGTATCTCACTCTGGAAAAATCCCGTCTCTTCTAAATGCATGCAAAAAGGACGAAAAAGGGTACGATTCCACTACTTTCGCGTTCATTTCTACAAAATGGACAAAACGAACCAAAGTAGCCAATTCGGGGCAAAATACCATAAAAACAATATAAAAATGCATAGAAATACGTGCTGAAATAGGCTAAAAAGACTATATATTATGCACGTATCACTATGTTTGCCATGTTCCAACAAGTTGAGGAAGCTATAGCCAGTCTCTCCGAAAGGATCACCCGGCTTGACGATGCCTACCGCCGACTGATTTTCAATCCTCCAACACCACGCCCGAGGGAAGGTCCCCCGAGCACCCAAAATTACCCTCACCCGGATGGATTGCTCCCACGACCATTCAGGCATGCACCTCACGATAACTACCCTCACAATAATCAACCTCACAAAAACTACCCTCACAAAAATGTCCCTCACAAAAACTGCCCACCGAGGAATACCCCTCCAAGGTACCCTCGAGATCTCGAAATCAATGGCATCTGGAGAGATGATGTTGAAGACGTCTATATTGTCCAAGGGAAAGTGAAACAGGCGGAAGAGATTGATCACCTTACCCTGTCCGGACGCCCCTATTAAGACCCTAACAATTCAACGGTCGCTCCAACAACGAATGACCAAGTTGTCCCGGAAGTAGACACTCAACCCAAGGCTCCCGAGAATTCGATCCTCAAACAACTGCAGAAAGCAAAAGCTGAAATCTCAAAATGGCAACTGATAGCCACATCCTTCGAGCATCGGCAGGCTCTACTACAAGCCTTGGGAAAATTAACTGAGTCCTCTACCTCCTCCCCGGAAGAAGTGGTGGTGTAACACCCCACGGTAATTGAAGAGGTTCAGTGATAGGCTTAAATGACTAGTGCTTAAAGGGATTGGAAGTACTACTCATATCAACAAAGTGCACTTTCTTTTATGGTCATCCATGCGAAAGAACTCCAAAGTTAAGCGTGCTTGACTGGGAGTAGTCTTAGGATGAGTGACCTCCTGGGAAGGTTCCCGGGATGCACGTGAGTGAGGACAAATTGCGCTATAAAGGACCCGTGTTGATCTGTGGGCCATGTACATAATCTGGTGAGCTATCATAAGTAACCGCTCCCGACCCGGTTTGGGTCGGGGTGTTACAAGTGGTATCAGATCAACCCTGCGACCGTGTGGTGATCGGAGGTAGTTGTTATACGCTCCTGGAGGCAGTGGTTATACACTCCATTGTGATCACACACCTAGCGGGGGAGGATTCTGGGTTAGCGGTTATGCTCCCAGGTGCAACGAGGACGTTGCGTTCTTCAAGTGGGGGTGACTGTAACACCCCACGGTAATTAAAGAGGTCCAGTGATAGGCTTAAATGACTAGTGCTTAAAGGGATTGGAAGTACTACTCATAACAACAAAGTGCACTTTCTTTTATGGTCATCCATGCGAAAGAACTCCAAAGTTAAGCGTGCTTGACTGGGAGTAGTCTTAGGATGGGTGACCTCCTGGGAAGGTTCCCGGGATGCGTGTGAGTGAAGATAAATTGCGCTATAAAGGACCCGTGTTGATCTGTGGGCCATGTACATAGCCTGGTGAGCTATCATAAGTAACCGCTCCCGACCCAGTTTGGGCCGGGGTGTTACAGGTGGCACACATGACAAGGGATGTCCCTGATTTGAGCAACCCGATCATCTTCTCTGACGAAGATATCCCTCCTTTCGGAGCCAACCACAACCTGGCCCTGTACATCACCGTACAATGCCTAAAAAAGAATGTGCCTATGGTCCTTGTGGATGACGGATCCGCGGTGAATGTCATTCCCCTTAAAACGGCTCATAAACTGGGTATCAAAGAAGCTGATTTGGTCTCAACCAATCAAGGAGTACGCGCTTATGACGACACTCGTCGTAAGGTCGCAGGACTTATCACTCTAACTGTCGCAACCGGACCACTGGAGAGGCAAACTAGTTTTCAGGTAGTCGACATCGACGCCTCCTTCAACATGCTTCTGGGACGTCCTTGGATCCACGCCGTCAAGGCAGTTACTTCTACCCTTCATCAGAAAATCAGGGTCCCCTTCAACGGGAAAACGATCACGATTCCTGCTTCCCCGATCAAAGCCGTCATAAAAAAGGGAATAGCCTCCCCAGCCATTGAGGAGGACGACAATGAAATGTGGGGATTCCAAGCCGTGAATGCCATAACCGATGAATCAACACCCTTTGACTGTGATCCGTTTGCCAACCTCACAGTCAACCGCATTCTGATGCGCCAGGGTTATTTCCCGGGTTTACCCCTCAATCCACTAAAGAGCACCTTACCTCCCTTGAAACAGGCTAAGGTCCCACCATCCCCTTCGGACTGGGCTATGAACCTACCGATGAAGATATCCAGGAAATGAACCTCTTAGTTCGGAAGCGCAAGAAGCACGGAGCTATCCTCCATCCCTATCATTTGACCCTCAATGGATAATTTATCCCCGAGGGAGAGTCCGAGCTCTACCATGGCTTTCCTGAGCCGATCTATGACTCTGTGGCCAAGGTCAGACACCCGGGTGTAGAAGTCTTCCAGGACTGCTACTTCATCCCCGACAACACCGAAGCTGCATCAACCGAGTCTAAGCCGTCCTCATGCCTCGACGGACAAGCTGTCACTCTCCTCTTTGGAGAGGATAACATCAAGCACCTCGACTATGAGGACATCATCAACATCGCTCTTAAGCACAATCAATTTAACCCGACCGCCTTGATCTCTGATGCTGACCCGGAGAAACCTACATAGGGCTAGAGGAAAACCGTCAAGTGGACCGATCGCCAAGGCCGCATTCTCAAGATCACAACTGGAGAAGGCCCAATGTTCAAAGGGGGAAGTGAAGAAGAATCTGAGTCTGAGTCGGAGTTAGAGTCGTTCACAGCTTCTAACACTCTTGATGGCCTAGTCAAGGTCCCCTTCCCGCTGTTTTATCATAAACTTGTGGCTGATTCAGAGGCTGAGTCTACTAGGGTCACCCCCACTCCCATGGAAGGTGATAACCTGGAGCCTGTTCCAGGGGTCATCTCCTCTACTGTGTCGCCTCTGACTGACCATGATATGTCTGTCCTCTCCGAGCTTTTCGCTCGTGTCAACTTAATGAATGCTAAGTTTGCTTATGACTCATCTCAATTTAACTGCAACGCAATTCTGAATGACTATGAGGAATTTGACTTGAGTGACTACCCACCTCACCTAGACAAAGAACTTGACAAACGGGAAACCAGAACCCCCATCATTGAGGAGACCGAACCTATTAACGTAGGAACCAACACACCTCAAGAACTTAGGATAGGAACAACCCTAGACCCCTCGGAAAGACAACAGTTTATTAACCTCCTCCACGAATACAAGGACGTATTCGCCTGGTCCTACAAAGATATGCCTGGGATTGACAGAGAAATTGCAGAGCACCAGATACCCATTAAGCCCGGAGCTAAACCCGTAAAGCAAAAGTTGTATCGAATGTGTCCTGAATGGGCCCTGAAAATCAAAGAAGAAGTGGATAAACAGTTCAAGGATGGTTTCATCAAAGTGTCTGAATACTCTGACTGGGTGGCCAACATTGTTCTTATACCGAAGAAAGACGGGAGGATTCGGGTTTGCGTCGACTTCAGGGATCTGAATAAGGCGAGTCCAAAGGACGACTTCCCTTTGCCACATGTTGATATTCTGGTGGACAACACCTTCGAGCATGCTCTCTTATCATTCATGGACGGGTACGCCGGGTACAACCAGATCAAAATGGCTGAGGAGGACATGCACAAGACTGCATTCACTACACAGTGGGGTACACATTGCTACACGGTCATGCCTTTCGGCATCATCAATGTCGGGGCTACCTATCAAAGAACCGCTACCACTCTTCTACATGATATGATGCACAAGGAGATAGAGGTATATGTTGATGACATGATTGTCAAGTCAAGAGAACGGGACTGCCACATCAGCGCCCTTCGAAAATTCTTCGCTCGTCTGCGGAAATATAACATGAGACTAAATCCTCAGAAGTGTGCATTCGGGGTCACCTCCGGAAAACTCTTGGGACATGACGTCAGAAAAGAGGCATTGAGATTGATCCAACCAAAATCAAAGCCCTCCAACAAATGCCTCGGCCTAAGAACGAGAAGGAGATTCGGGGATTTCTCGGTCAAGTTTAATACATCAGCCGCTTCATTGCCAACCTCACCATGATTTGTGAACCAATCTTTAAGAAACTTCGCGCCTCCGATCACACCGATTGGGACGACGACTGTCAAAAAGCCTTCGACAGGATAAAGGAAATCCTATCCAAGCCTCCTGTCCTCATGCTACCTCAACTAGGGACTCCTTTATCCCTATACCTGACTGTCACCAACACAGCCATGGGAGCAATGCTAGCACAAACGGTCAACGGGGAAGAACGAGCCATCTACTACATCAGCAAAAAGTTCATCGAGTATGAGACAAGGTACACCCAACTGGAGAAGACATGCCTTGCCCTAGTATGGTCAACAAAGAAGCTGCGACATTACATGCTCAGCTACATGGTCCACATCTACTCTAAGATGGACCCGGTCAGATATCTTCGAAAAACCCGTACTAAACGGAAGGCTGTCTAGTGGACACTCATGCTGTCCGAGTTTGATCTCAAGTTTGTAACCCTCAAGGTTATCAAGGGAAGAGTAGTCGCCGATTTCCTAGCAGAGAATCCCGTCAACTAGGATCCAACGACCGACACATGGTCACTTTCTGACGAAGACATCCTTTGTGCTGACTCCGACACATAGGACCTATACTTCGATGGTGCATATAATCTGAGAGGCTTCGGGGTAGGAATCCTTCTAATATCACCAGAGGGAGAACATGTTCCGATCTCAGTCAAACTAGACTTCGCCGTCACCAACAATGCCGCTGAATATGAAGCATGCCTCATTGGCCAACAAGCAGCTATAACACTTGGCATCAAGAGACTGAGGGTCCATGACGATTCCTCGCTCATGATCAATCAGGTGTCCGGATCACGGAAAATCCGAAGTGACAGCTTAGCTCCTTACTGAGCGAAAATCAATCAAGAGGTCGAGTTCTTCGACCAAGTCGACTACTTCCACTTGCCACGAGAGGAAAATCAATTTGCTGATGCCCTAGCAAAACTTGCCGTACTCGTCTATGTACCTGACGACATGACATCAATGCCCCTATGTGTCGAGAGAAGAAGCGAGCCAGCTCACATCTGTGCCATCAACAACGACGAGGAAAACCATGCCGAGCCTTGGTACCCAGCCATCCTCAACTACAAACCCAAAAACGAATTCCCTCTCGACTCTGATCAAAGAGGACAAAGAGCCATCCGTTTACTTGCGTCACAATTCGTGATGAACCAAGATCAACTATACAAAAGAACACCCCAAGGGATTCGCCTCCTTTGCATTGACCATCACAAAGCCAAAAAAGTCATGGGAGAGGTCCACGGCGGAGAATGTGGCCCTCACATGAGCGCAATGATGCTTACCCGAAAGATCATGCGGTTGGGTTACTACTGGACCACCATGGAAGCCGATTACCATAACTACGTCAAACATTGCCACAATTGCCAAATCTTCGCCAACATACAACACATACCACCATCCCTTTTATATACCATGACATCACCCTGACCTTTCTCAACCTGGGGCATCGACATCATCGGGAAAGTTAACCCGACAGGCACCAAGGGGCATTGCTTCGTCCTCGTCGCCATCGACTACTTCACCAAATGGGTGGAACCACAGTCATATGCAGTCTTGACCGCCATACAAGTGGCCAAGTTCATCCAAAACAACATCATCTGCCGATATGGGGTACCCCATGAAATCATCATCAATCAAGGCTCTCACTTCCGAGCGGAAACTCAGGCCTTACTGGACAAATACAAGATAAAGCAACATCGATCATCCCCCTACCGTCCCCAAACCAACGGAGCGGTCGAGGCAGCTAACAAAACTCTTGTTACCATTATCAAGAAAATGCAAGACAACTACCGCGATTGGCCGAGCAAACTCCCATTTGCACTCTAGGGATACCGAACCTCTATTCGAACACCGACAGGCGCCACACCCTTCTACCTAGCATACGGTATGGAGGCGGTTCAACCGGTAGAGTTAGAGGTCCCTTCTCTACGCATCCTACTAGAGAGTCAGGTCCCCGAGGCCGAATGGACCCGTCGAAGGTACGGGCAACTCACTTTTCTAGACGAGCGGCGGCTCAACGCCTTGCACAACTTCCAGCTATACCAACGACGTATACAACGGGCATTCAACAAGAAGGTTAAACCCAGGAACATCAAGGAGGGCGACTTGGTCCTTAAGTCAGCTCGAGCACCATTACCCGTCGATCCGAGGGGAAAATTCAAACCCAACTAGGCCGGGCCATACCTGGTCAAGAAAATACTTTCGGGGGGCGCAGTGAGACTGAGTGACCTAGATGGGGAGGATTTTACAAACCCGACCAACCTGGACCAACTCAAGAAATACTACCCCTTGAACCATAGCAACCAACGACCTCAACCTTAGTTTTACAACTAGCAACCGCCTCAACCCTTTTCAAGTCAAGTTCCTCAACGCGTTCTGATTTGAAATTGCATGTTTTATCGAGTCTAAGTTACGACACTTTGCCCGTTTCGAATGTCCTTTGATCTGTCAAAGACAACATCCATTTGCACTAAAACAAAAAAACCCCTGAACTACGAGCATGGTTTGATTTCATCTCTTCAGGTGAATACGTAGGCAATCCTTTCTTACACGAGAAGGATACAACCATCCCCATAATAAAAAAACATCACCCACATCAACTTTCAAAAAAAGAAAGGGAAAAACATTCCCTTTTCCCCAAAAATACAAAAAATGAGCCTTTTTCCCTTCCCACAAAAATCCCACTTTCCCAAGTGCAAATGTTTTGGACGATTCAAATCGAATTGCCTTTACAAAATGGATGGAAGAAACAAGCGTTCACAATTTCGACACGAGTAATCCTTTTACTTAATTAATAGTGGGAGGAATTACAATTTCAACAATAAATAAAGCTCGACGAGTCTACAACTTGTCAAAGCTAAGGTGTCGACTAAAACACCTCACATAATAAAACTAGCAAAAAACACACAAAACATAGCTAGTACAACATAATAAAAACTCACAACACTAATACAATATAATAATAAAATGGGTAATGAATATCTTCACTCCTCCATTCTATCCTTGCCTTTTCCCTCGGGGTACATTTTCCCCTTGTTCTTCTTGTTGTCCTGCCTAGCACGGATTTCCTCTTCGGAACGGATCCTCAACGGATCTACAACGACAACGGCCTCCGGTCTAGTGCAAGACCCCATGTTCGGCCTGAAACAAGCCCATGTACGGCCCACTACATTTTTGGGACCCGAGCTTCTCCTCTTTGGTGGCCTCATCACATCCGGGATAACTCCATCAACATAATCCTCAAAGAAGGCACGGTTGGTCTTGCCAACCTCTCGATACTTCAAATCGACAACCTCGTCCTTACGAAATTTGGACCTCTCCTCCAAGGACGAAGCTCTTGACCACTTGATATAAGCGGGAGTCACCCATGTCGTGGCAACGGGGTTTGGTACCTCCCAAAGCGGCCGAGCAGCCCACCATCTTTCGAAGACCTCCACAAGCTCGGAGTTCCGGAAAACATTCTCTTGGACAAGAGTATCTTGAGCGGGCACCTTTTGTTGACGCCCCATTTGCCTCATGAGCCTTTCGGGATAAATGAAGGAAGCGACCTTCAAACCCACCACCACCAAAGAACGAGGACTAGCACCCGAAGCGGGCAACCCCGTGAAGGACCTCAAGTGCCACCATGGCACCACCCAACGGATGTGAGGACCAACCTCCTCCGCCAATCTTGCGGCCCAATAAGCCTCGGTGGAAGCAAAGCTATCCGAGTACAACTTCTTTCTCATGGTAAGGTGACGGAAAGAATAAGAAGAAGAATCAACCGGAGGCTCTACATACCTTAGCCTCTCCAATAGCCACACTTGGAGGATCCTTGGGGATCCAAATGAGGGAACTTCTCTACAAGAGCCTTCCTTGTCCAAAGCTTGGATGATCTCCCCAAGCACCAACCATGATGGATATCTACCATGCTCCATTTGCTCAACCACATGCACAAGGGTCATGCTATCATAGCATCTTGGCCCCTCCTTCTTCAAAGCATCAACAAAGAGGTATACATGGACAAGGCAAAAGGCAAGAGTCCTTCTCCTAACCACCTCCGAAACATTGGCAACCAATCGGTTTAAGAAAATGTTGATGAGAGCCAACATATCCACACCATGTGGAGCAAGAAGGAAGTTGACTTGACTTGTCGACAGTCCCAACATCGAACGGAATTTATCCTTGTAGTACAACCGAGTCGGAGCAAGCACCGGAACACAACCCGGCCACCCACCAATGGCTCCAACTTCTTCGGCTAGTGGACAAATTTCACCTTTCAGGAAAACGAAAACATGGTGTTTCGAATCCCAAAACTGAGAACATGCTTCAAGAAATGATGATTGCACCTTGACTTGACGAAGCACCAATAATTGACCAACTCCCATGCAAATGAGTTGATACTTTTCGGGAGGTAACAAATCCCGGCACCATTGTCGCAACGCATTCTCAAAGGCATCCATGAAATATTTTTGTGGAAGAAGAAGAGGTTTTGTAGAGATGTTTTTCGTGTTTCGGATGATGAAACAATGAAGCACAAACATCATTATTTATACAAAACAATCAGCGCGTTTTTCAGAAAAAAGGGAGAGCTGCTTCCTATCGCCAAGCAGCTCGCGCCTCTTTGGGCCTGTTCTCAGGATTCCCACTTTGAATTGTCCCTTTCAAGTTGTGTTTTCTCCTGACACCTCAAACCTCCCGCCGGAATGCTCGCGCCTCTTCGGGATGGTCCAGGACATTTTGTGTTTCCTCACACTCACATTTCCTTGTTTTCGCGTTTTACGAAATCCGACACGGTTTCCTTGACGCAGCTTTAAACATACAGATTTTTCTTTCTTTTTTAAAAGGGGGAAGGGCTAGTCGCCTCGATACGAGATGGATCGTTTCCATGTCAATTAAAATTCCGAAATTTTTTCGCTTTTTCGCAATTTCCCAGCAAAAATAAAAATTGAAAATTGATAACACGACGCCAGTTTTCCTCAAAATTTCAAGCACTCACAAATTCGAGTCTTGATCTCACAAAAAAATCAAATCAAGTACACTCTCAAAAATATTTTCTAAAATTCATCCCTGACGGTTTGAGTTTGAATTTTTTTCCGAGTCACAAAATCAATTTCAATAATTTCGATGCAATTTAATTCAAGACACGAGTTAGTTGCTAAAAATTGTTCAAATCAATTCCCTTTGGAGTCCAAACGCGACGACTTGTCGCAAATCTTCAAAAAAATTATTTCAAATTTCAATTTTTAACTTCGTGTCATCGCGGTTAAATTTTGTCTTCAATCGAGTGCCTTTTACGTGTTTACATTTACGCATACGTGCTACCTGTTGCCTGTTTTCTACACTAACAATGCAGGAACTGATGCCAAGCAAAAAGGGAATTGACAGCCGACAGCGCTCCTCTGAAACACAACACAAAAAATCAAAAATCACAAAATGAACTACAATCCAAAAACACATATATACAAACCGCCTCACGCAAAATACATCGACACACATTTGATAGAAACAACTGACCGTACAAACAAGAGCTAGTACAGACATCTATCATACAGACACTGGTCTAAGACAACAAACTGGGGGCTACCCACCACCTACCAAACTAAGCACTCCCTATCCTTCCAATCGGAAAAGAAAAGGAGCAACACGGGAAACAGAGGAGCAACAGCAGAAGCAGAGGTAGTTACCATGACGGTAACACCGCATTCCTACTCCATGACAAAAGGAAAAATGATGCCTGGCGGACTTCGGACGACACGACAACCGAGGATCGTAACTCTGCACGTTACCCCGACGTTGACCTCCAATCGTCAGAATTCAAGGGTGAAAGGGGACCATGACAACGGACACTACCCCGATGTTGACCCCCAATCACCAGAACTCGACAACGATAAAAAAAGGCAACATGGGATAACACGCCCGTATTGAACCCCGCTCATCGGACATCCGAACCTCTGCGGACAATGAACAACGATCGATACCCGATCATTGGCTGGGCAAAGGCCGCCAGGGAGAAACACAACCAAGCCTGTAACAAAAAACAGTCGTCTCTCCTCCTCCCGGATCATCCTCCTCCTCCAATGCCTCCACAACAGACCCCGTAGGTCCGGAATAATCCTCTACAATCAAAGGCAAATCAAAGAATGTCAGCTAAATTTCGGCATTACGACGGCATAAAATAGACAAATTCAAAAAAACCTGCAAAGCAGAACAAGGGCAATCCCGCCCAAACCCAACCAAACAGAGACAATTCCCAAAAACGGACAAAAAATGACTCGCCCTTCTTTTCAAGCAAAAGACGAGTCAAAACAACCACAACACAAAAACGGCACCCCAAGACCCGTACGAGGTCCACCAACAAACCAAAATACATTCCCGATGCGACGGGGTATTTTTCTACGACTCAAAAAAGACAATTCCTACGCCAATTTGAGCGCAAACCGGTCAAAATTTCAAAATACGATCACAACAAGGCAACGTGATTTTATCACGCCTCAAAGCGACCTAAACTACCAATAAGGTCCATTTCAAGGCAAACTGACTCAATTCAAGCCCTAAACAGGCGCTTATTCTGTCAGACATAAGACCGTCACAAAAGGCAAAAATTCCAATTTTGCCCACAATACCCAACAAAGGTCCACAATGGCAAATACGGTCTTTCCCGACTAAAATACAACCTAGTGGGGTCTATTACCCAAGCAAATAAACTTGGCATTTTGAAACGAGACGGTTTCTTCGCCTCACTCACGTTTTTCGATCATAGGGGACGCAAACGGGGACCAAAATGCAAACTAAAAGCACCCCTATACTCCTAAACAGGTTTCTAACCTAATGCAACCATCAATTTCACTCGAAATGGGCTCAATCAAAAACGCCCAAATCGATTTTCAAGGGTAAACATTTCGCCCTAATTCAATCTATCAAAAAGACCAACAAATTCAAATGGATTCAAGAGGAAATACATACCTTGAGATGACATGTTGATAATGGCACGAATGGGAGCAAGCTAAAAGACCAACAATGGCGGTTTTGTGCGGTTTTGTCGAGAGGTTGAAGAAGATGAGATGAGAATGGTATGCAAACCAATCTCGCGTCTTTTACAGGAAAATAGGGAAGGCCCCTTACCTCACCAAATTGCTCGCGCCTCAATGGGGTGATCCCTATTGTAGCGGAATTTTGGGCTTTGGCTCAATTTCCCATCAAACCTCAAATTTTCAATGACGACATTAGGAATCGTCATTTTGCAAATACAAAAATAATAGTGAAAATTCAAAATTCACTATTTCTTCAAATTTCAAACGATGGCAATTCAAACCGTCATTTTCAAAAATAATAGTGAAAATTCAAATTCACTATTTCTTCAAGTTTCGAACAACGACAATTAAAACCGTCATTTTCAAAATAATAGTTGGAAATCAAATTTCACTATTTTCACCACATCTGTCAATGGCGGCAATATAAACCGTCACTTCAAAAGCAACAGTGAAGATTCAAAATTCGCTATTTCCTTCACATGTCAACGGCGGCAACATAAACCGTCATTTCAAAAACATTAATAGTGAAATTCAAAATTCACTATTTCCACGGCGGCATCAAGAGTCCGATACTTCCAAAACAAGCCCATCCAATGCGACTATTCTCACAGTCGATTAACCGACCCCCCCATGGCTGGCGAGCCCTCCTCATATATGCCCCATGGCTGGCGAGCCTTACAACGAATCGCAGCTGGCGAGCCCTCCTCATATACGCCTCATGGCTGGCGAGCCTTACAACGCATCGCGGCTGACGAGCCCACCTCATATACGCACCATGGCTGGCGAGCCTTACAACGTATCGCGGCTGGCGAGCCCTCCTCGTGTACGCACCATGGCTGGCGAGCCTTATAACGCATCGCGGCTAGCGAGCCCTTTTCATATACGCCCCATGGCTGGCGAGCCTTACTACGCGCCGCGGTTAGCGAGCCCTCCTCATGTACGCACCATAACTGGCGAGCCTTTGTCCGCAAACACGCAAAGACATATCCGAAGAAGCCTCAGGTATGACTCCTTCTTATGGCTGGCGAGCCTTTGTACGTAGTCTAATGGACTTTAAATGACCCGTACAGACAGTCGACAGACTTTAAACTGTCCCCGACGACAGGTCCTTGGCTCGTACCCTCGAGTCGCCTTGGCGTCGCCCTTCCCGACGGTAGGTCCTTGGCCCGAATCTTTTCGAGCCGCCTTGACATCGCTTGGGTCTCCAGGTTGTAATCTTCGATTGACCTGGGGGCTCTACTTTGACTTTCGCCCTATCCAAGCCTCAGTCAAAGTGGGGACTCTGTAGATACCCAGTATCTGCTGAGACTCCGACAAACACCCGATGATTATCGGACTACAACATGCTTTGTAATCGCGGCGTTTGATCGACAGTTCGTGTACAACTTTACGTCGGAAAACTTAAAACGATTTCGAAAATAAAACATTTCAAAACTTTTCAAAAGTACCTGGAGTGTTTAATGCATGACGACGGGGTCACAATGACACTAAATAGAGTCAGAACCGATACCGGACCAAAAATCGACTTAAAAATTCAAATTCCGACTCCAACAACGAGTCAAACCGAGTCAAATACCAAAAACAAACCATTCAAATGCTTCCATGTTAAGATTTCCCGGATTCATTTATGGTCAAGTACCAAATATGAGCATACAAATCCTAGGATAGAACAAATCATGATTGCATTTGTGTGAAAGCGACAAGACACCTCGAAGACGTGCTACATTGCTCGCGCCTCTTTGAGCAGCCCAGGTGGCCACGTCGTTCA
The DNA here is from genome assembly GCF_048544455.1 of Silene latifolia. Classification (NCBI taxonomy): domain Eukaryota; kingdom Viridiplantae; phylum Streptophyta; class Magnoliopsida; order Caryophyllales; family Caryophyllaceae; genus Silene; species Silene latifolia. The sequence goes on from NC_133526.1 coordinate 136,551,371, forward strand.
AAACTCACACAACCACTCATTTTCCTATAAATACCCCTCAAATGACCTCATTTGAGAACTTACGCGAGTGTCCGCCCCCTCTTTCTCCCTTAAAATTCTCGACTCGACTTCCTAATTCACAATCCGACGAGTATTTACGACCTACCGATCGTAAATACAAGCCTTACACATTGTTTGGTACTGTCATCATGCATTAAATCACTTGACCGACCATTTCGACCACTACACCATCACTAAACTTAATAAAACACTCTTTTAACTTACTAAAACGGTTTTAAACCGAGTCTTTTCTGACCAAACTAGTTGATACACTTACGTCGGTTTCTCGCCATAAACCAAGCATGTAAGTATGAGGGTGTAAAAATCCTTCTTTTATCATGTCTTTACTTGTTTCATGACTATAACATGCTAAATCATGCATAACATGGTCCAAAACATGGGAAGAATGAGCAAAAACCAGACTTTTTAGTTGAGGCAGAGGCTACTTACGTAGCACATAGGCTCGCACCTAAAGCAACCTGCCCAGCCTTAATTCCAATCCGTGTTTGGTCTATTCTTTTCCTCTATTTTTCATTTTCATATTTGTAATCGGTTTTTACCATTTCAAGTATTTTCAAATCCATTTTATTTTCTTTTACAAGTTTTAACCATAAAGCATTTTTGACCCTTGGTTCTTAATACCATGACGGTTTAATTCGTGTTTCGGTGATAATATTTGGTTAATTACATTTAAGAGGTATTTTAAAGCCTTTTATTTCATTTCTTTACATTTTGGAAGGTATTTTAAAGCCTTTCCTCATTTCTTTACATTTTCAAAATAAATGTATTAGTCACCAACACAAAGTCATCCTTGGTTCTATATACCATGTCGGATTTTAACCCGAGTACGATGATGAGTATTGACTAATTATATTCAAATGAACTTAAAATAAATAGTTCATAATTATTTTCAAAACTATTCATGTCAAGCGTATAAGGTCGAACCCGACATCGAATATCATTAAAACAATGATGATTATTCAAGTCTCGTTCCTCAAATCAACACAAATACGACCGAAACGGTCCTTTCAAACCAAAACGGGTCCAAATACCCATTTTCAATGGTCAGAATGCGTCTTATACCGTTGACTGAGCCGCGCCTAAACATGCCATTTCTTTTCCTATTTTCAAACCAGGGGAGACCCCCTTACATCGCCAATAGACTCGCGCCTCATCTGGCTGCCTGGTGCAGGGTCTGTTCCCTTTCTAGCATTAGTCTAGGATGATCCCGACTCCGGCTAACCCGGATATAGGACGGATCAGACGACTAACTTGCTCATTCAAAAACCGTATTTGCAAAACGTCTTATTAAGACAAATGGATCACGTTATGCACCATAAACCTAATTTGGTAAATGGATGTTTAATTTCCGTCTTGCATGCAAATCAACCCTAAATCCAACTCGACATATTATACTTGATACTTGGATTAAATCAATCGACTTAGAAAGCTCTCACATGTTAGGTTTAAATTATTGGATGCGCATTCATGCATTTAAACCGTTTTATCAACTTTTGCATTCAACCAACCAAGATCGATCAAGAGAGAGAAGCGCTACATGGCGGGATTCGGTGTCTGATTAAAGGGCTTCCCAAAATGTACCTTCACCTCTTACTCAGAAACTTTGGACAGTGGACGACCTTATCCAGGGCGTACGAGAGTCATTCTAGAGATAGGATGCTAAAGAGGGACGATTCCTTATCTTTAGTACCTATGTCAAACATTGCTTTGTGCTTCGTTTGACCGAGGTATAAAGTGGATTCGAACGAGTTCCAAGCATCCCACAAATGCTTGGTGGCGACTCCGAACATCTCTAATCGTTTCGAGACCCTTGTCGAGACGAAATCGAACGATCTAAAACGATCCGGTCGAAAGCATTTTTTTACGCCGTCGAGCGTGGCTTTCAAAAGACCGATGTATGTCCCACAGATCGGCCGGGGCGTGCAGGTGGCTGCGTCCACACTATGTGGCTGGTTGGTTTGGGGAGGTCCCTACTTCGCGTATTTTTGTAAGTTTTTCGCAGCTTCACTCTCTCCTTTTTAGTTTGCATTTCCTTTCCCTATTTTTGAGTACAATGAGGGCATTGTACGGTTTGGTTTGGGGAGGTTATGGATCCATATCTGTGTCTGCATATTGTTTTTATTGCATTGTTGTTATCACGTTTAACTTTCGTATGCATTGTTCTTTATTTTTTACAAAATTCAAAAATCTCATAAAAATTATAAAATCTATGAAAATTCAAAAAATATCACATTTATTTTTGCATATAGGTTGAGTCGGAATGGTAGATTTCGATGATGAAATTGCACTATGATTTGTCACTTTGCTTAAGCCTTGCAACAAATTAATATCCTTTAGCATTGTCTTCTACATATCTACGAGTTAATGTTAAAATTTAGCTGAACAAATAGACTTGGCCTGATAATTTTGGCGAACTACTTATATTTTCTAAGGTTTTAGTGCCGTATAAACTGGTGTCATTTGTGACCGGTTTCATGTAGGATTGTGAGTAGTATACTCCTTGCATAACATGTTCATTAATTTGCACGTATATGAAATTCAATTGCTTTTTGCCTACATTTATTCGGGTTAGTGGTTGGTGTCACATGCAGGGAGGTGTTTACATTTCCCCTCTCTTTCATTTTTACCCATTTAACTCCACATTAGCCAAATTTACCCGTTGACCCTTAACTACATCCAGATTTAGCCTGCCTCGTCAAGCTAGTTAGTATATGTTTTGCGGTATATAATTTATTGAGCCGAATTTGGTTTGTATTGATAATTGGGAATTGGTAATATGGAGAAGGAGGATGATGAGGATGTAAAAAAAAAAGTTGAAAAAAAAAAACGTGAACGAAAGAAAAAAAAGAAAAATCAGAAAAAACCGTGAAAAAAGAAAAAGAAAAAATGTTTGGTTGTTGACGGTTTCACTCCTATGCTTTATCACTGTTTTATGAAGAGTTGTTGTCTGGTTGGGTGAGTTTGTGTGCCAAATGAAGGGCACTTGTGCTTAATTTTATTGCAGTAAGAATCAGATTTGTTTAGTATGGTTTCGTTAGGTAGCTAGCTTGACTATTACCTCACATTTCCAAAAATGTTTTGCCTTTTCTTACCCATTACCTCACTTTACCATAGTTTTGTAAGCCCTCGGCTGTGACAGACCTTGTTTGGTTGGAATGTATGTACGTTAGTTAGAATTGTCTTCCATATTAGCTGCATACATGTTTATGTGGGTCGTAGTTTAGGTGAGCGACTATTTTTCTTCTCCTCTTACATTCATATGCTTACCCTTTGCTCCATGAAAGAATAGTGATCCGTGAGAGTCCATTTTTAAAGGTCTTGCAAGGTCGACGGTTCAGCTTTATTTTAAACATCCTACAACTCGTTTGCATTTGACAGTTTTTGCTATAAGTGTTAGTTTGCTGCATTAAATTGGTTTAGGTGGACGATTTGTAGCTAGCTCTGAGCTTTACTCCGTTCCATTAGTTAGTTGCATTTAGTTTTCGTGGGGACAAGCAAATGTTTGGTTTGGGAATATTTGATGCGTGCATTTTATATAGGCATTTTGTACTTCATTTGCACGCATTCCTATGCATATTTATTAGTGTTTAGCTATAAATGTCTCCCGAATTGTCTACTTTGATTTCTCTTGTATTATTTGCAGGTATAAACCGGAGAGGAGCGTAATCAAGCCTAAAACATGTCCCTATGCATGCATTTAGGATATGAGTTGGGTCGGAGCTTGAAGACTACTATTTTGAGATGCGCATAGAAGTAAGAAAGCTTAGCGGACAAAGGAAGAGCTTCATATTACTAGTGCCTACTTTTAAGAGCCATATATCGAGTTCCACAACATATTTTCAAGTGATTCAAATTGGATATGAAAGCTTGTCCTCTTATCTTTCCAACGCCACCGGAAACGCTCTGTTTGCCCAAGTAACGAAGAAATGGTGGCCGTTTGAAGTTCAGTGCGCGAAGCAGGAATTGTGCGTTGGAAAGTACTCGATCGAGTACTATCTTGTTCGATCGAGTACCTAATGTTCTCGATCGAATGGTGCCTTTTTGATAGTGTTCGATCTCTTATCATCTCTTAATCACTTTTTCTGCTGCTTTTCATATTGTTCGACTGTTCTCTTTTCCGGATCTAATTCTTTGTAACCTTTCTCTTCTCTTTTATATTAATTCTCTTTTGCCTATTTCTTCATCATGCTTGTCCTTGCTTTATTTCTCATTCTTCTTTTATTTGTTATGCTTAGATAATCCCTTAATGCTAGGATTAGGGGAGTCATGGTAGTATAGCAATAATGCGATAGTTGGTTAGGAGATTTAATGTGAGAATTGTTTCATTAGCAATATAATTATAATCGTTTGGTTGAATGCATGCAACTGAATTAGTTAATCTGGTTAAGTTCAGACCTGGATCGGAAGATTGGAATGAATAGACCTGTTATGAGTAATAGACTACACTAGTGAGGGTGGAAGCTAAGCTAGTTGTATTTTAGGGCGGATAGTGGATCGGAAGGACCTTTCCTTTACCCTTCTCACATTAGATCGACTGACCTACCTTTAGGTGACTTGTGTATCTATCATGATAACCCAACATCCTAGCATCTATCTCTCTCTCTCTCTCTCTCTCTCTCTCTCTCTCTCTCTCTCTCTCTCTCTCTTTATTTTCTCCCGACCCTTGCTTTTATTAGTTTAGTTCAAATACTCAAACCCCCATCTTGTGACCTTAGATAGACTGAATTAACGAGTAGATAGTGACCGCCTCCCTGTGGATACGATACCCGACTTACCTCTGATGCATTAGTAGAGCCATTTGGTTTTATTTTTGATAGAGTTGCGACAGCCGTGTCACCATTCGTGGATGAAATATCTGTTATCGCCATGCCAAAGGGATTCACAAATCCAAACATGCCTCTCTTTGATGGCACAACAAATCCCTTCGACCACATAAGCCAATACAAGCAGAAAATGATGACAGTGAAAGCTGTAGGACACGTAAAAGAAGCTTGTATGTGCAAGGGGTTTGGATCCACACTGTCGGGGCCAGCACTCCGATGGCTCGTAAGTTTGCCTAACAGATCGATATCCACATTTGCCGACCTGGTAAACGCATTAACTCTGCACTTCACAAGCAGCCGGAAGCCACAAAAGCATGCAGGCGACTTGTACAGAATTTTTCAAGGAGTAAGTGAGACCATTGGAGAGTACAACATGAGATTAAACAATGAGAAGGTGGTGGTATGGGAGTGTGACATGTCAACAGAAGTGGAAGCCTTCAGAAGGGGCCTACACCATAAGTCAGACCTGTATAAGCAGCTAACTATGCACCCTTGCCATAGCTCTGAAGCAGTGCAAGAAAAGGCAGCAGCTGCGATCAGACTAGAAGAAGATATCCTAGCCAGAGCCAGCATACCAAGTACGCCAAGCGTATGCAGCACATCGGCCATGGAGAAGTCAAATAGCAAGCAACCCACCAGCAAGAAGGAGGAAAGATACAGGCCATATGGTAGGGGAGTCAACAGAATCGACAACAGAGACGAGAATCAGCAACTCCCTATACTGGCAGGGTAAGGTGGCCCAGGCCACCAGTAGAAGGACAGTCATGGCGAAAAGACAGTAAGAAAAAATGTGAGTTCCATCGTGACATCGGGCATAACACGGAGGATTGCTACACGCTGCGCAGGGAGATTAGGCGCCTATACGAGCCACCTATTACCACGTGGGGGCAAGCAACAGGATAAGGTGGGCTCCACAAAGCCTGCAACACCACCTACATGCACCAAGATAATAAGCGCGATAACAGGCGGCTCAGACTTAAGCGGATTGACATATTGAGCAGCCAAAAGGCGTGCTACTGAGACTAAGGGAGATAGGCCAGAAGCTTCCTGTAGAATTTCTCACAGTGACCTGCCTATTGTTGCTTTTGACGAAGAGGATGTACATGACGGACAGGAACATCATGATGCACTTATCATAACACTGTCAATGGCCAATTGCACAGTTAGAAAGGTTCTGGTAGATACTGGTAGCTCGGTCAACCTAATCATGCTGAAAACCATAGAAAACATGGGGTTCAGCGAGAAAGACTTGCAGAAGAAAACCATCCCGCTAGTAGGGTTCAGTGGAGAGACAGCTAACTCATTGGGAGAAATCGTGATTCCAACCTATGCAGGAGTCAATAAACAGGTAAGGTACTTGGTCATAGATGGACCATCTACCTACAATGTTATTCTTGGAAGACTATGGTTGAACCTAATGAAAGCAGTTCCCTCAACATATCATCAATTTGTAAAGTTCCCTACGCCATGGGGAGTAGAGACAATCCGAGGAGACCAGGAAGAAGCTAGAGGCTGCTACAAGAAGGCATTAAAATGCATTGCCAACCCTCCAATATAACAATTACAGAAACAGCATGTCCAGGACGAATACATTGAACCTCCGGCTAAGGAGCTTGATCAGATCAACCTGGACAAGCTGCACCCGAAAAGGACTGTGCTAATAGGGGCTGGATGCACAGGAGACCTCAGACAGGACCTAATCAAATTCTTGCAAGCCAACATGGATTGTTTCGCATGGTCCCATGATGACATGATAGGAATAGACCCATCCATCATAACACATAAGCTGAGCGTAGACCCAGGATGCAAGCCCATCTAGCAGAGACGAAGAAAGTTCGCAGCTGAAAGAAATGAGGTGATCAACCAGGAGGTAGACAGCCTGCTAGCAGCAAATAAGATAAGAGAGGTAAAGTATCCAGAATGGCTATCAAATGTGGCAGTGGTGCCCAAGAAGAATGGAAAATGGAGAGTATGCGTGGACTTTACCGATCTCAACAAGGCATGTCCAAAGGATCCCTTCCCACTACCACACATTGACTCAATGGTGGATGCGACATCTAGACATGAAATGTTAACATTCTTAGACGCCTGGAGTGGTTAAAATCAAATCAAAATTGATCCAGTAGATCAGGAGAAGACAACATTCATGTCTGAGAGAGGAATATACTGCTACAACGTCATGCCCTTCGGCCTAAAAAACGCAGGGTCCACATAACAGAGCCTGGTCAACTGGATGTTTAAATAGTAAATAGGAAGAACCATGGAGGTATATATTGACGATATGGTGGTGAAGTTAGAGAAAGCTAAGGATCACATGCGGCATCTGGCAGAAACATTCAACACCCTCAGAGAATACAAAATGAAGCTGAACCCATCCAAATGCACCTTGGAGTTTCATCCGGCAAATTCTTGGACTAAATCATGACTCAAAGGGGAATAGAGGCCAGCATCGAGCAGATTAAGGCCGTATTGCAGCTAGAGTCACCAGAAAAACCGAAGGATGTGCAAAGGCTAGCTGGCAAAGTGGCAGCTTTGAGCAGTTTCATCTCGAGATCCTCAGACACGTGCAGGCTATTCTACAATATATTGAGGAAGAGCCAGAAATTCGAGTGGACGGCAGACCATGAGCAGGCGTTCAAGGGAGCTGAAGCACTACTCAGCATCCTGCCGCTACTGTCAAAGCCAGAGTAGGGGAGAACCATTGTTTCTCTATCTAGCTGTCACAGAGGTAGCAATAAGCATGATTCTAGTCAGAGAGCAGGACAAGGAGCAGATGCCAGTCTACTATGTAAGTAAGTCTCTGCTGCCAGTAGAGACCAGGTACACATCTCTTGAAAAATTAGTACTAGCACTGGTAGTTGCATCTTACAAACTGCGCCCCTACTTTGAATCCCACACCATACATGTTGTGACCAATTATCCACTAAAATCTGTGATGAGAAAGCTTGAGCTGTCAGGCAGAATGTCAAAATGGTTCGTACACCTTAGTGGATACGACATCAGGTATGATCCAAGAACGGCGATAAAATCACAGGCGCTGGCAGATTTTGTGTCAGATTTCAGCCCAGCTATCTAAAATCTGGCAGACGAAGAGATCCTAACCCTCAAAGGGAACAAGGAGGTAGAAGTCTAGCAGATGCACATCGATGGAGCCTCCAACCAAAGGGGGGCAGGTGTAGGAATAATCCTACAATCACCACAGGGAGATCTGATAGCGCAAGCAGTGCGGTGTGAATTTAAGGCAACTAACAATGAAACAGAGTATGAAGCCCTAATACTGGGAATGCAGCTAGCTCTGGAGTTAGGAGTCAGGAACCTACAGATATTCAGTGACTCCTTACTGATAGTTAACCACGTGAATGATGAATATATAGCCAGAGACTCAAAGATGGTAGCCTACCTAAAAGTGGTAAAGGAGCTGAAACAAAAATTCAGAGATTGCAAGCTCAAGCAGATCCCCAGAGACTAGAATGTGGAGGCAGATGCCCTAGTAACTCTAGGGGCAACCTTCAAACCAACCGAGCTAGCTAACATCCCCATCGCACACATGCTGGAACCGTCAATCCAAAAATTAGAAGAGGCAGATAGAGGAGAACTGGAAGATCAGCAAGATGGGGCGCCAGTCCTACCAACCATAGATGGTCAGATAGCTGTCAAGCCAGACGATCAGCCAGCTGGCCAGACAGATGACTGGGACTGGCGGACGCCATACCTAGATTGGTTGAGGCACGACAAGCTGCCAGATGACAAGAAGGAGGTAAGGGGTTTTAAAATGAAAGCATCCAGATTCGTACTAATTGACAATGTGCTTTTTAGGAAGTCGCTTGCAGGACCCTACTTACAGTGCCTGGGTAAACAAGAAGCACAGACTGTGTTACATGCCCTCCACTGTGGCGAATGCGGAAACCATGCAGGGAGCAGGAGTCTGTCAAACAAAGCCCTCAGACAAGGCTAGTTCTGGCCCAAAATGAGGGCAACTTGGCAGAATATGCCCAGAAATGCGATGCCTGCCAGCGCTCAGCGCCAATGATCCATCAGCCAGCAGAGCCCCTGCATCCCATCATTTACCCCTAGCCATTCATGACATGGGGAATGGACATCGTGGGCCCTCTGCCTAGAGCTACAGAATACAAAATATGGCTGCTAGCAATGACAGACTATTTTTCCAAATGGATAGAAGCAGAAGCATTCATAGAGGTAAAAGACAAACATGTCATTTCTTTTATCAAACGTAATATCATCTGCAGGTTTGGTATCCCGTCAGAAATTATATGTGACAATGGATCACAATTCATCTCAAATGACGCGGAAGGATACTGTGCCAGGTGGAACATCTCTCTGAAAAAGTCAGTACCCAGGACTCAAAAGTCCAACGGGCAAGCTGAATCCAGCAATAAGATCATCATGGACAACTTAAGAAGGAGATTACAGGAGTTAGGAGGAAAGTGGGCAGATGAGTTGCCACTAGTGCTATGATCAGAAAGGACGACACCAAAGATGGCGATAGGCCAGACACCCTTCAGCCTAGTGTTTGGCGCAGAAGCAGTAATTCCATCAGAGGTTCTAGTTCCAACTCACAGGTATGGATGTATGACAGAGGAACTGAACAGTGCAGAGATGGCGAGGAGCCTGAACACGATAGACAAGCTGCGAGTAAGCGCAAAGATACATTTGGCTGCCTACAAGTAGTCAGTCGCCAAAAGTTACAATAAGAACGTAAAAATCAGGTTCCTGGAGGTAGGAGACCTGGTTCTCCGTGAAGTGTTCCAAAACACCAAGAATCGTAAGGCAGGCAAATTCGCCTACAAATGGGAGGGATCATACCAGGTAGAAGGCGTTGTTGGCCATGGGGCGTACAAATTATTGACTATGGACGGTCAAATCATACACAAACCATGGAACATACTTCACTTGAAGAGGTATCACTTTTAATAATAAGTAGAGTTTAGTGTACAGAGTAGTGTATCAAGAAAAGCCAAAAAAAAAGAACGCTAGTAGGCATACTACCAATTTTGTTCCATTTTCTTTTCTTTTATTTCTTTAAATTTTAAAAGCCACTATTGGAGTTGTGTGGTATGTAAGCTTCCTGGGACCACAATTGCTCTGGCACCCCATGAGACAACATCAGGTACTTTACATCGCTCTGGTGGAATTTCTTATTTTCAGGCTTCTTTGAATGCATCACTCTGAACTCTAATACCTATGGTACATTGAAAGTGTTGCTAGCAGGACTGTCAATTGTAAACGCGGGGTGACAAGGCACATGGCACTCCAACATGCCTAACCTAAATTCTCCAGTAGGAGCACCCTCACCAGGCGGCTTGAGGAACATACAAAAGGGAGCCTGGCTGATAGCTTAAAGCTCATCCAGCTACCCTGGATACCACCCCCAAAACGTAGCTCGCAATACCGAGTACTCGACGCAATCAATCAGGGCCCCAGCATGCATGCACAAACATATGGAGCACAAGGATCTCTGAGCTACCAGAATCCTGCAACGTTCCATTGGTCCTAGAATGACGATAAACTTGCCTAAGGTACACCCATGTTGGCTTAAAACATGATGAACACACCTTGCGCCATGAACAAGGTTAAGTAGTCAGAATGCGGCATACGCCTGAATTAGTCATTGAGCTGACACGACAGCTAGCTGAGTCTAAATCAGTCTTTTCAGGCTGACACGACTGGTCTAAATCAGCCTCATAGGTTGACACGACCACTTCATCCAAAATGCGGCATATGCCTAAATCAGTCATTGGACTGACATGACAGCTAGCTGAGTCTAACTTAGCCTTTTCAGGCTGACACGACTAGCCTAAATTAGCCAGCAGGCTGACACGGCAGCTTCTTAAGCTAAGTGCATAAAAAAACACAAGTTGTGACATAAATAAAACTTGCCAAAACTAGGCAAGGGTGATGTGACCATAATTTAAGCACATTTAGTCCCCGAATTAGCCTTGTTCCCATGCTTTTTAGTGCATATTTGGGTCATTTATTGTCTTTAGTCCTTTGTTTTGCATATTCTATGAGGTTTTGTGTCCTTGGTAGGAAAGGAGTGCAAACCTTGCATTTTCATGGCAAAATGAAGCTAAATTGATTGAATTCAATGACCAAGCATCAAGGAGAGACAAGACTAGAAGGCCTTTGTATATACTATAGTAGATGGGCAATGATGAGAAAAGATCCTTGCATCCCCGAGGAAATCCTCAAGGATTCTATGAAGAAAAAAGAAGAAAAGAAGAAGGAAAGAAGCTGTAAGACAATCCGAGCGGATTGTTTACAAGACGCCCGTCCAAGAGGTAGAATCCGAGCGTCTTCCCCCAGTGGACGCCCGTTCAAAACACCCAGAATCCGCCCGTCTTCCCCAGCTGGACGCCCGTCCAGAATCACCAGAATCAGCCCGTCCCGTGCCCTGGACGCTCGGATTGTGAGTCAGCCACTTCGTCTTCTACAAGCTTCATGGAAGGATGCGCATATTTTTCTAAGACCGGCGAAAAGGAGACCGGAGTCTCCCTAGAGACCGGCGATTCCTCAAGGACTTAATCGTTATTTAAGCCCTTAGTTAACCCTAACTTATGTACCTAATCCCCACTATAAATACCCCATTAGTCTAATTAAAAGAGCAAGTTCTTCTTAGCAATCTTTAGTGTAGTTAATATCAATCAAATCTCTCTTTAATCTTGTAATCAGCATTTAATCAAGTTTTAATACAAGTTTAATTTCCTTAATCTCTCTTTTGTTCATCCTTTATTTTGGGTAATTGAAGATTATTTGGGTTATTATTGGGAGATTGACAACCTTCCAATCAAGCATCAAGTACTTCTATTATTCTTTGCTTTATTATTGGAATCATTAGTAGGTATAATTCTCTTAATCTCTTTTTAATTATTGTTAATTATCTTCATTTATTTATCATGTTTCACTTTGTTGGTATGATTGACAACCTTGCTAGCATGTTCAACATGATAATGAGTGAGTAGTTTCCTTAGCTAGGGTTAATGGGTAATTAGGGGAAACCAACATGGGGGATGATTCATGCTTAATTTAATATGTTTTCATAGTTTATTTGCTTGATTGTTGTGATCTCAACTTATGCACATGTTATGTTTGATGAAATGTGAGCCTATGAATCCTTGCATTTTTTTACCCATCACCTATCTTTTCAATGAGACTTGTAAGACATAAACCAACTCGAGTCTCATTAGACCATGCATATTGTTGAGTAGGGAATATTAAGTCGACTTGTAGGTGTTGTACAATCTAATCGATTCGGCTCCGGGACCCAAACTTTCCTAGGATTGTAAGATATAAACCAACTCGATCCATCACAACAATAATTGCTTGCTTATAATTTGAGAATATGTTTGTATGATCAATTCCCATGAATCCCCTATGACCCCATGACACCCTAGTGCCTTTTATCAATTGTTTACATCCCTTTTTAATCATCTTGCTTGTTTACTTTCATTGCTATTTAGTTTAGTGATCTTCTACTTCAAACCCCAAATTGTGACACCCTTAGACACCACTAGTTGCAATAGAAAATCTCATCTCAATTCCCGTCCCTTGGGATCCGACCTTTACTTGCCTCTTTACTAATTGTAGAGTTGTTTGTGAAGTTATAAATTGTGTTTTGGTCTAGGTGCTCCTAACGACAAGTACCGAAAACAAATCCTCAAAAGGGAACACGACCAAAAATGGCGCCGTTGCCGGGGACGGTGTTAACTTGATTTAGATTTTCTTATATTGTTATTAGTTGTGTCTTTCTTTGCCTTGAGGAAGTAAAACTACTCAAGGTTTGTTCTAATTATCTTCAAGTTGTTCGATATTTTGCAAGATGGACCTTATAGATTGTTTTGTAGAGGACCACTTAAGTATACCTTTATTCAAAGATCCCATGCAAGCATTGGAAGCCTTGGAAGCAAGTGAGGCTAAAAATATGTATTGGGAATTGGAGGTAGATGTTTTTTAGGCCGCTCTAGCTAACAAAGAACATACTCATTGTAGATACCCGGTATCTGCTGAGACTCCAACAAACACCCGATGATTATCGGACTACAACATGTTTTGGGATCGCAGCGTTTGATCGACAGTTTGTGTACAACTTTACGTCAGAAAACTTAAAACGATTTCGAAAACAAAACATTTCAAAACATTTCAAAAATACCTGGAGTGTTTAATGCACGACGACGGGGTCGCGATGACACTAACTAGAGTCAAAACCGACACCGGACCAAAAACCGACTCGAAAATTCAAAATCCCGACTCCAACAACGAGTCAAACCGAGTCAAACACAAAAACCAAAAATATCTCAAGCCTTCTACCTTAAGTTTTCCCGGATTCATGTTGGTCAAGTACCAAACATGTGACTACAAAACCTAGGATAGAACAAATCATGATTGCGTTTGTTGTGATAGTGACAACACAACTCGAAGTGCCGCGATTTGGCTCGCGCCTCTTTGAGCAGCCCAGGTGGCCACGTCGCTCAAAACTCACATAACCACTCATTCTCCTATAAATACTCCTCAAATGCCACCCATTTGAGACTTACGCGAGTGTCCGCCCCCTCTTTTCTCCCTTCAAATTCTCGACTCGACTTCTTAAGTCACAATCCGACGTGTATTTACGACCTACCGATCGTAAATACGAGCCTTACACATTGTTTGGTACCGTCATCGTGCATTAAACCACTTGTCCGACCACTTTGACCACTACACCATCACTAAACTTTTAAAACACTCTTTTACTTACCAAAACGGTTTTAAACCGAGTTTTTTCCGATCAAACGAGTTGTTGCACTTACGCCGGTCACTCGCCATAACCAAACATGTAAGTATGAGGGTGTAAAAATCCTCTTTTATTATGTTTTTATTTGTTTCATGACTTTAACATGCTAAAACATGCATAACATGAACCAAAACATGGAATAAACGAGCCAAAACCGATTTTTGGTCTGAGGCAGAAGCCCCTTAGGTCGCCAAATGGCTCGCGCCTAAATGGGGTACTCAGACCAGAGATCAACCGTGTTTGTTCTCGTCATTTCCCTTAATTAACTTTCATATTTGTAATCGGTTTTCACCATTTCAAGTATTTTCAAACCTTTTTGTTTCATTTCACATGTTTTAACTATGAAGCATTTTTCACCCTTGGTTCTTCATACCATGACGGTTAAATCCGTGTTTCGGTGATAATATTTGGTTAATGACATTTAAAAGGTATTTTAAAACCTTTTATTTCATTTTCTTTACACATTTTCAAACAAACATATTAGTCACCAACACGAAATCATCCTTGGTTCTACATACCATGCCGGATTTTAACCCGGGTACGATGACGAACTAATTACATTCAAAATGGACTTAAAACAATTAGTCCATAATCATTTTCAAAACTATTTATGTCAAGCTTGTCAAAACCGAGCCCGACACCGAGTATTATCAAATAATGATGATTATTCGAGTCCAGTTCTTCAAATCAACAAATGCGGTCTAAAACGACCCTTTCAAAACAAATCGGGTTCAAATACCCATTTTCAACACGTTTTATAACGTTTTCTAAACAGTCAGAACACGGCATACAGCCGTTGGCTAACCCGCGCCTCAAGCAGGCCTTTTCTTTCTCATTTTCAAAACCAGAGGGAGGCCCCTTACACCGCCGGCTGGCTCGCGCCTCTTATAGCCGTCTGGTACAGGGTCTGTTCCCTTCCAGCATTAGTCTAGGACGATCCCGACTCCGGTTAACTCGGATATAGGACGGATCAGACGACTATTCAATTATTCAAACCATATTTGCAAAATGCCTTACTAAGACAAATGGATCATGTTATGCACCCTAAACCTAATATGGTAAATGGATGTTTAATTTCCGTCTTGCATGCAAATCAATCATTAATCCAACTCGACATCTTATACTTGATATTTGGATTAAATCAACCGACTTAGAAAGCTCATATGTTAGGTTTAAAACATTGGATGCGCATTCATGCATTTAAACCGTTTTATCAACTTTTGCATTCAACCAACCAAGATCGATCAGTAGAGGCCGCTAAATGCGGGCGGGGTTAGGTGTCTGATTAAAGGGCTTCCGAATACGTACCTTCACCTCTTACTCAGAAACTTTGGATAGTGGACGACCTTATCCAGGGCGTACGAGAGTCATTCTAGAGATAGGATGCTAAAGAGGGACGATTTCCTTATCTTTAGTATCTATGTCAAAACGCAGCTTTGTGCTTCGATTTGACCGAGGTATAAAGTGGAATTCGAACGGGTTCCAGGCATCCCACAAATGCTTGGTGGCGACTCCGAACATCTCTAATCGTTTCGAGACCCTTACCGAGACGAAACCGACCGATCTAAAACGATCTGGTCGAAGTCATTTTTACGCCGCCGAGCGTGGCTTTCAAAAGACCGCTGCATGTCCACCGATCGGACTGGCGTGCAGGTGGCCCGTGACTACGGACCGGTAGGTGGGCCCAAATCCACAGACCGAGACGTGGCCCATGACCATAGATTGGCGACTCCGCTGGGGAAAACTAGGACTTACGTCTTTGTGATCCCTAGATGGTGAGACTCGAACGAGGTCTTGGTTCGAATGCATTATTTGATATTACGGTCACGGTCGTGTTCCTTGTCTGGGCCCACAACCTAACCCTTTTAGACCAATTGGCTCGTTTCGTCGACGTGAGTTTTCTCATCCCCGCGTTTCGAATCCCGATTGAGTCAAGCATACCATTGACGTTACACATTTCTGTTTCGTCAAAGAGCTTTCATCACTTTCGAGCACGAGGCTAGGGCACCCTCCTTACACATTTTGTTTGGACTGGTATCCCTCTCGCAAATCGGGGTTTGATTGCTTGGTGTGTAACCCACCCTTTTAAGCCAAAACCCGTGTCAGCATGATGCATAATATAATGAAACTGTGAGTGCTTATGTGCTACTTGATCATAAGTCCTTCCGTGTCATTTTCAAACTTTCAAAATCACCTTTTGCGCCGTTATAATGGCCATTTCAAACCTCGGTCTTTCGCCGACCGATGCACGCCTTTCTAGGCCGTCGTAATGACGATTTTCAAACCCGGTTTTTATAACTATTTCAACACGCCTTTCTAGGCCGTCGTAATGACGATTTTCAAACTCGGTTTTGTATAACCATTTCAAATCACCTTTTTACGCCGTTATAATCGCCGCGTCTAGACACGGATTTTAACCCGTTTCGCGCCTACAATGGCTCTTTCAAAACCCGAGAAAAGCACACACCCTTTCCTCGAGACACTTTCAGGACCCCGAGGACCATGCACCGTCCCCGAGACCTTTTCAAACTCGATTTTCAAAACATACACTTTTGAATTTCAAAACCGTCTTGGGAAACAATGCACTGTTTTCCGAGCCGACTCAAACCCAAACCGTCTTTTGCAAATAAACTTAAGACAACCCCTTTTCAACTGGTCGACTTGCGGAGATTTCTATCTTCGGAAGCCGCCCATTAAAGTGACAAATGAATCTTTTTGAAAATTTCTATTTTCGAAAACTTCAGTCCACCATTCCAATTCCGCCTCATGTCTATGGAGTCAAAGCAAACGTACTTATGGGTCTTTACTTATGAGTCGTCTCACCACGAGACCCGTCCAATGGCGTCACGCTGTCATGTTGGACTCGTGTCAAAGGTTCGGTCACACACCGTCACGTCACAAATCGAGTCAGCACCGAGGGACCACACACGGTCACCCCGTCTTGTTGAGTCGATCTGGGTCTCGTCCTCTATGTTGTCTGCGTTCAGTCTTGGAACCGTGTCGGATTGAGTTGTAATGTGAGCCGTTTTTCTGCCTCAGAGCCATGCCTCCGTCTTCAGCTTCGTCGAACAACAACAACAATGATAACAACAGATATGTCACAACTGATCAGCTAGCCAGCCTGCTCACCGCTCTTAAGGTCACCTTGGATCGCGTCGAGACCAAGGAAATTGGGGAACATAACGCCCCACCTCTGACTGAGACTGAGAAGAGGCTGAAACTCTTAGAAGAACAACTCCTAGCCCAGGGTAACAATATCCACCTTGAGAATAACCGAAGGTTCGAACCTGTTGGGGACCAGTTACCTGACAACTTCACCCTGACTGACGTGCCTAAGTTCAAGGGAGTGGAGGACCCACTCAACCACATCCGTGCTTTCAAGGACTACATGGCCATTAAGGGGGTCAAACAGGAGCTCTTTACCCGGATCTTCCCATCCTCTCTAGAGCCGATTCCTCGCCAATGGTACTACTCCTTGGACCCGAAAAACCTTACCACCTGGGATGAGATTGCAGTTGAGTTCGCCAAACAGTATGCCGACAATGTCGAGATCCAGGCCAACACCCGTACTCTCGAGGTGTTAACTCAAAACGACAAGGAGGGATTCACCGAGTTCCTAACCCGTTGGAGGAGGGTGAGTACTCAGTTGGTCAGTAAGCCGAGTGAGTCAACTCTGGTATAAAAATTTGTCAACAACCTCCGCCCGGTTTATGCTAATCTGCTGAGGTATCAAAATATCAAAACTTTTCAAGATCTGCAAATTCTGGGGACACGTATTGAGGACGACCTCCGAAAGGGTGTCTTAGCAAAGACCACAGGTAGGGGTTATCAAGGATCCACCTCAACCGGATCTCGCCCTTACGGTCAGACTAACAAGATTGATGAGGTCAACCTCGTTGAACCATCTGCAAAGAAAACTGAACGCCCCCAGAGAGTGTTCACCAACATAGGGTCAACTTATGCAAGTGCCCTGAAAAGGCTTATGGACCAAGGGAAGTTACAACCGATCGGGCCCACCCCGGACCCGGCCGACGCCAAGAAGTCCCGATTTCGGAACCCCAACGCCTACTGCCAGTATCATCAAGGGAAAGGGCATGATACCGAAAATTGTTTCAAACTCAAGCACCTCATTCAGGACATGATTGAGAAAGGAGACTTGCCTATACCCCCACCAACTAAGCTAAACAACAAGACGAATCCTCTGGGAATTCACGCCATCTCTGACGATGAGCCGACCCTAGACTGCTCTCATCTCATCTTGCCAATTGACGACGAGGTATGTTCTGGAAAAGGACCCTTCAGATGGAGTGTTCGTGTTCAGTGCTGCCACTATGCTCACCATGTTTCAGCAAGTTGAAGAGGCCATTGCCAGCCTTTCTGAGAGAATCACCTGACTCGACGACGCCTACCGTCGACTCATCTTCAATCCCCCGGCACCACGTCCGCGGGAGAATTCCCCAAGCATTCAAAACTACCCACCCCAGGATGGATTGCTCCTGCGACCATTCTGGCATAGAACCCACGAAAATCACCCTCAAAATAACCACCTGCACGAGAATTACCCTCAAAATAACTACCCTCACAAAAATCGCCCTCACAAAAATATCTCCCACAAGAACTACCCACCGAGGAATACCCCTCCAAGGTATCCTCGAGACCCTGAAATTAACGGCATATGGCGGGATGATGTTGAGGATGTTTATGTCATCCCGGAGAAGGAGAAGCGGACGAAGGAAATTGGGAATCTCACCCGGTCCGGACGTCCCTATCAGAATCCAAGCAACCCAGCGGTCGTTCCAACGACGAATGACCAAATCGTCCCAGAGGTGGACACCCAACCAAAGGCTCCTGAGAACTCAATCCTGAAATAGCTCCAGAAAGCAAAAGCTGAGATCTGTATTTGGCAACTGATCGCAATGTCTTTTGAGCATCGACAGGCCTTACTGCAGGCCTTGGGAAAACTAACCGTGCCCTCCACCTCTTCCCCAGAATAAATAGTGGCACACATGACGAGAGACGCCCCTGATCTGAGAAACCCGGTCGTCTTCTCCGACGAGAATATCCCCCTGTTCGGAGCCAATCATAACTTGGCCCTGTACATCACTGTGCAATGCCTCCAAAAGAACATACCAATGGTCCTCGTGGATGACGGTTCCGCCGTGAATGTCATTCCTCTCAAAACTGCCCACAGGCTGGGTATCAAGGAATCTGATTTGATCCCAACAAACCAAGGAGTACGCGCCTACGACGGTACTCGTCGCAAGGTCGCTGGGCTTATCACTTTAGCCGTCGCAACCGGGCCACTAGAAAGACAAACCGGTTTCCAAGTGGTCGACATCGACGCATCTTTCAACATGCTCCTGGGCGCCCCTGGATTCACGCCGTTAAGGCGGTCACATCAACGCTCCATCAAAAGATCAGGGTCCCCTTCAACGGGAAAACGATCACGATCTCCGCTTCCCCAATCAAAGCAGTTATGAGAAGAGGGGTAGCCTCCCAAGCCATTGAGGAGGACGACAATGAAATGTGGGGTTTCCATGCCGTGAACGCCATAACTGATGAATCGGCAACCTCTGAGTGTGACCCGTTCACCAGCCTCACGATCAACCGCATCATGATGCGCCAGGGATATTTCCCGGGTTTGCCGCTCAATCCACTGAAGGACCCATTGCCTCCCTTGAAACAGGCAAAGGTCCCCAACATCCCCTTTAGACTGAGATACGAACCTACTGATGAAGATATCCGGGAGATGAACCTCCTAATCAGAAAACGCAAGAAGCACGGGGTTATCCTCCGTCCCTACCACCTGACTCTTAACGGATACTTTGTCCCCGAGGGAGAGTCTGAACTCTACAACGGCTTTCCAGAGCCAATCTATGACCATGTGGTGAAGACTAGATACCCGGGAGTGGAAGTCTTTCAGGACTGCTACTTTATTCCCGACAACATCGAAGCTGCATCAACCGAGTCCAAACCGTCACCATGCCTCGACGGACAAGCTGTCACACTAATCTTTGGGGAAGATAACATCAAACGCCTCGATTATGAGGATATCATCAATATCGCCCTGAAAGACAATCAGTTTGATCCAACCGCCTGGATCTCCGATACTGACCCGGAGAAAGCTACCCAAGGCTGGAGGAAAACCATCAAGTGGACCGATCGCCAGGGCCGCATTCTCAAGATCACAACTGGAGAAGGCCATATGTTCAAGAAGGAAAGTGAAGAAGGATCTGAGTCTGAGTCTGAGTCGGAGTCAGAGTCTGTTATAGCTCCCAACACTCCTGATGTCCCAGTCAAGGTCCCCTTCCCACTATTTTATCACAAAGTCGTGGCTGATTCAGAGGCTGAGTCTACTAGGGTCACCCCCACTCCTATGCAAGGTGACAACCTGGAGCCTGTTCCAGGGGCCACTTCCTCTGTCGTGTCGCCTCTGACTGACCACGAGATGTCTGTCCTTTCCGAGCTTTTCGCTCGTGTCAACTTAATGAACGCTAAGTTTGCTTATGACTCGTCTCATTTTAATCGCAATGCACTCGAATGATTATGAGGAATTTGACTTGAGTGACTACCCACCTCACTTAGCCAAAGAACTTGACAAACGGAAACCGAACCCCATCATTGAGGAAACCTAGCCTATTAACGTAGGAACCGACAATACACCTCAAGAACTTAGGATAGGGACAACCCTGGACCCCTCGGAAAGACAGCAGTTCATTGACCTCCTCCACGAATACAAGGACGTGTTCGCCTGATCTTATAGAGATATGCCTGGGATTGACAGAGAAATTGCAGAGCACCGGATACCCATCAAACCCGAGGCTAAACCTGTGAAACAGAAGCTACGCCGGATGCGTCCTGAGTGGGCCTTAAAAATCAAAGAGGAGGTGGACAAACAGTTCAAGGCTGGGTTCATCAAAGTATCTGAATACTCTGACTGGGTGGCCAACATTGTGCCCGTACCGAAGAAAGACGGAAGAATTCGGGTTTGCGCCGACTTCAGGGATCTAAACAAGGCAAGTCCAAAAGACGACTTCCCTTTGCCACATGTTGACATTCTGGTGGACAATACTGCCGAACATGCTCTCCTATCATTCATGGACGGGTATGTCGGGTATAACCAGATTAAAATGGCTGAGGAAGACATGCACAAGACTGCGTTCACTACGCAGTGGGGTACATATTGCTACACGGTCATGCCCTTCGGCCTCATCAACGCCGGAGCAACCTATCAAAGAACCGCTACCACTCTCCTACACGATATGATGCACAAGGAGGTAGAGGTATATGTCGATGACATGATCGTCAAATCAAAAGAACGGGACGGCCACATCAATGCCCTCCGGAAATTCTTCGCTCGCTTGCGGAAATATAACATGAGACTAAATACTCAGAAGTGTGCATTCGGGGTCACCTCCGGAAAACTCTTGGGACATGTCGTCAGCAAAAGAGGCATTGAGATTGATCCAACCAAAATCAAAGCCCTTCAACAAATGCCTCGGCCTAAGAACGAGAATGAGATTCGGGGATTTCTCGGTCAGGTCCAATACATCAGCCGGTTCATTGCCAAGCTCACCATGATTTGTGAACCAATATTCAAGAAGCTTCGCGCCTCCGATCACACCGATTGGGACGACGACTGTCAAAAAGCATTCGACAGGATAAAGGAAATCCTATCCAAACCTCCTGTCCTCATGCCAACTCAACCGGGGATTCCTCTATCCCTATATCCGATCATTACGACACACGGCCATGGGGAGCAATGCTAGCACAAACAGTTGGCAACGAGAAGCGAGCCATCTACTACATCAGCAAAAAGTTCATTGAGTACGAGACGAGGTATACCCAACTGGAAAAGACATGCCTTGCCCTAGTATGGTCAATGACACGTCTGTCGCGTACCTGTCAAAAATAAAACCTAACGGTCTCAACTAAAATGTAGTAGAGGCAGTCGAGTATCGAATCCACAGGTTGGTAATGCAACTATAGCTATCTATTTCTAATCCTATGGTAACAATTGGTGTTGAATTGAATTTGGTTCCTAAACTACGGAGTTGAAAGGAAAGAGAAATAAAGTAGAGAGCAGTAAAGCAGGAAAGTGATTTAAAACTATCAATAAGAGAGGGACATGTCGGGAATTCGGTTCACTACGGTAGTCCTGCGACTCAGCTGTAAATGATTCAGACGAACTAATGTGAGACGGATGTTAAAAGGTCCTTTCGGTCCACTTTCTATCCTAAAATACCACTAACTTAACTTTCGTCCTCATTAGGGTAGTCTCATCGTTTATAGCAGCCTATTTAGTCCAATCTTTCGATCCAGGATCAAATTTAGCCAGATTAATGGGTGACATAGAAGCGTGCACTGAACTAGGTCGAGAATTACAGTTAAATTGCTATAGTGACAGAGTCTCGCGATTAATCCGTCTAATTCATTTACTACGTCGTCACATTTCTACCGCAGATCCCCTAATCCCAACATGAAGGGGTTTAGCTACTCATATTCTTAATTAAATTAACAGCAAACAATTTTCCAGCAGATAACATAATGAATGAACGATAAAATGCAATAATGACAAATTAGGGCAAGAGAATAAATAAAGCAAGCAAGGAATTAATGCAACAAGAAGGTTAATTATTATTAAGGGAAGAGAGGAGATTACAATCCAAGCAAATTCCGGCGTAAAGAACACGAAATTCAATGAAGCAATCCCGAAAGTAAGAGTAGCAGTCGAAAGTAAAAGTAACGTAGGAAAGTAGCAGTAGTTTTCTAATGTAAAAACTTAGATGGAAAAAGAGATGATGCCTAATAACCTAGTTAAACGTAGGTTAAATAGGAAAACAAACAATGTTTAGCGAAATAATTAAACACACGGACTGAATTAAAGCCCATAATGTCGAAAACCTCTCGATCGAGTGGATTAAACCACTCGATCGACCAACATCTCAGCAAAAGTCCCTCGATCGACCAAAAGGTCACTCGATCGAGGACTTGGTCATGTGCAGCTTACTCGATCGACTAAGGAGTAGCTCGATCGAGCATATGGGAGGCTAGAAACCACTCGATCGACCAGCAAACAACTCGATCGAGCACTTGTATCTTCAATTCAGCTCACGTCTTCACCCAAGTGCCTCGTAATGCGTGCAACGACACTTCTAAGTGCAATATCTTACTCTGGGACAATCCCGTCTCCTCTAAATGCATGCAAAAGGACGAAAAGGAGTATGGTTCTGCTACTTCCGCGATCATTCCTACAAAAAGGACAAAATACACCAAAGTAGCCAATTCGGGGCAAAATACTATAAAAACAGTATAGAAATGCATAGAAATACGTGCTGAAATAGGCCAAAAAGACTATACATTAGACACGTATCAAATCTCCCCAAACCAAACCTTTACTCGCCCTCGAGTAAACTCAAAACTAAACTAATGGAACGGAAATGATAACTCAGAGCTAGCTTAACTTGTCTACTTGAACCAATTTAATGCAACAGAAATCAACAGTTAAAGTTAAGTAGTCAATACGCAAACGAATTATAAACTGTTCAGAAATAAAGCTGACCTATCGACCTTGCAAGACCATCAAAACTGGACTCTCACGTGGTCACTCTTCTCTCATGAAGCAAAGGGCAAATGATATATGTAAAAGAGAGAAGAAAAGACAGTCACTCACCTAACTGCGACCTACATAGCATGCATGCAACGAAAATGAAAGACAATTCAAGTACTAATGCACACACTCCAACCAATAATGTCCGTCACAGCCGAGGATTTGCAAATAATATGGGAATAGTGAGGTTCAGGTGAGAAAAGGCAAAACAAGTTATGGAAATGTGGAGGTAAAAGCGTCAAGCTAGTTCCTAACAGGACCATAATAAACCATCCGGATCTCAACTGACTGAAAGACTAAACACAAGTGCCCTTCAATTGGCACAAAACTCACTAGACTCAAAGCACAATCTCCTCAAAAAATATAGAATAAGAGTGGAGGAGTCAGACGGTCACAAAATTCCCTTTTTTAAACACCGTCTGAAAATACTAACTGGAACAAACAACCTTTTTCAATTGTACATCTTCGAACATCTTCTCAACTCTGACAAGAGGATACAACTGTTTCAGCAAATTTTTTCTTTCTTTTTCTTTTCGTTCCAGCTCTCTTTTTTTTCTGTTTTTCATTTTTTTTTCTTCATTTTCTTTTTTCTTTCACGTTTCCTTCTTTTTTTCTTTTTCAATACTTTTTTTTCTTCTTTCCTCCTTCCTTAATACAAACACCAACTCCAAACGAAAATTACGGACCAAACTGCAATGGTAGACATACCACAAAAGGACAGACTAACTAGCTTGACTAGGCAGGCTTAGTTTGGAATGTAGCTAATTTGTCAAAAGGCAAGTTTTGGCTAAAGTGGAGCTAAATGGGTGAAAGATGTAAAGAAAGGGGAATTTGCAAGACCCTCCCTGCATGTGACACCAACCACAAACCCGAATATGTGCATTTGACGAGAAATTGAATGTCATAAATGTGCAAATGAGATGAACATGCTATGCAAGGAGTACTACTCTCAAAATTCCTAATGAACTGGTCATGAATGACACCAGTTATGGCTCTAAAAACTCAGAATTTTTAAGTAGTTTGCCAGTTTATCAGGTCAAGTCTAAACAGTCAGCTTATATTTGAACAGAAATTCGTAGATTATGCGTATGACAAGGCTAAAAACCATCAATAAAGTGCAAGGCTCAAGTAATTTGACAAGTTATAGTGCATTGTCATCATGGAAATCTACCGTTCGGACTCAACCTAAATGCAAAAGATAAACGTGAAATTTTTTTTGAATTTTTTGGAATTTTCTATTTTTTTTGGATTTTTGATTTTTATGAAAATAAACAACAAATGCAAACTGAAAAATTAAACGTGAATGCAAAACAAATGCGATCTGAGACTCAAAAGGATGCAATACCCTCCCCAAACCAAAACGGACAACGCCCTCGTTGTCCTCCGATACACCAAAGAAAAAAGGGGATGGGAGTATACAACCAATAAAAGAAAAATAAAGGAGACGAAATAAAAAGAGTAAGTGAACATACAAAACACGAACTTCCCCAAACCAAATGAAAAATCGGGAAGTGAGTAGACCAAGATAGCTACTCGTCGTCGGCACTGCCGTCTCCCAGGTACTCCAACTCAACAAAACGGTCTCCCCAAACCAGCAACAAACAGGGGGGACCTCTAGTCGTCGCCTCCAACCAAGTCCTCCGCAGTCGGTGTAAACGGGGATCCCTCTCCTCCTCTCTCGGCGCTCATTGTCTTTGCTGCTCGGCCCGAACCGCACCTCTCGTGCTACCGCTGTCTCCTCCTCCTCCTCCTCCTCCGAGTCGAAGGAAGTGGAGGGTACCCGTCCGCCGGGTATCGGTAGAAGGAGGGATGCGGCCACCCTCTCGGAATCGGTCGGCGGCTCGGATATGGTACTCGTAGAGCGGGAATACGGCCAAAGCCATATCCCGTCGCATCTCGCAATGTACCTGCACATATCCAAAAGCAAGGGATCACGACGCCCTTGGTCCATGACCTCGGGCGCCCCTAAAACAGGAGGGCAAACAAAATTGGCCGGCAAAGCCGAACCAGAAAAAGGGTCAAGTGGAGGAAGAGTAGGAGTCTGTGTGGGTGTAGGCGTAGGCGTGGGGGTCGGTCCAGCCTGGGCCTGAGTCTGAGCCTGAGAGCTAGAAGATGCTCCGGCCTCCCGCTTTCTCTTCCTAGAAGAAGAAGTAGGGGTGAAGGTAAGGTGGTAGGTAGGTGGAGGTGGCCTCGCTCCCTCAGCAGCAGACGGGAGCGGTAAGAGTGGAGGAAGGGTAGAGCACGGCAAGGTAACAGACGTGGAGCCACAAATCTTCCACGTCCTCGCGCTCCCCTTCGCCTTTGGGAACCAGGCGAAGTCAGCCATGGCACCCAGGTCAAGGTGAGCCATCTCATCAGGTGCAGTAAGTCCAGGCTCAGTGGGGTAAAGGTGGCGGGCAATCCTAGTCACTAGCCCGCCGCAGACAACAGCGGTCTTGACCCGAGTCCCAATTCCGTTCCAATGCTGAGCTACTAGATAGGCAATGTTTAGAACAAACGGGGTACCGTAGTCAATGTTGAGGTACCCCGCGAGAATCGCTAGCTCAGTGTTGGTCACGTTATTGGGCTCAGGTCGCCCAAAGATGGTCTCTCCTATCAGACGCAAGTAGTAACGGGGCGCAGGTAAGTGAACGTGAACTCCCCTCCGTGAGGGGAAGGGAGTGTGAGTAAGTGCAGCCCAAAGTGGCTGAAGGAGGTCTCGAGGTGGGTCGGTGGGACCGTCACTAACTATGCCTAAAACCTGCCCAAACCGGGCCAAAGTCCAGTGGTGCGACTCATTGCAGAGTCGAAAGTGAATGCAAGAACTGGAGTGGTCAGCATCGTAAGAGTCGGTGTCAAAAGAATAGGAGCTGAAAAACTCGTATGTAGGGATACAAATAGTAGCCTCCTGCATGGTAATCAGACCCGACATACCCGTCCCGTTCAACAAACTACAGACCTCCTCATAAATGCCTAAGGTCTCTAGGTCAGTCCGTGCAAGGAAACGGGTAGAGGAGAGAGGGCAACGAAGTAAAGCGGCTAACCGAGTCCGGTGAGCCTCTGAAGTGAAACGTACCGTGGGCATCTTTGGTAAAGGTGTGAGAGTGCCCTCTCCCAACAACAACGACCTCGGAAGGGCCGGAAGTGATGGCTAATCGGCTAGCCTGCTGGTTCGGCCTCGGTGGCAGCATACCAGGCTGCGGGAAACGAGGGGTGAATCCGCAGTCCAGCAGGGAGAAGGGCCTGGTAGGAGTAGTGGCCGGTGTAGCCTGAACCGAGCTCCCGGCTGAGCTAGCCGCGGTGTAAACTGTCCCTGCAGCTGAGACAAGGAGAACTGGTGCTGCAGTGGTGACCAAGGCGGAGCTAGTGGCAACAGCAGGGACCACTGGCTCGCTCACGGATGGACTGGAAGTGGTACTAGTTGAAGGTAGAGAACTAGTATCCATCCCGCAATCAAATAAAGGGCTTAATAAGAAAGAATGGCTGCTAACCGTGGCTAAAATGAAGCGTTAACCAGCATATGACAGCAAATAATGGCCCTATTAGTCGAAAAAAAATCGACTTACAGCAAGCAAGGCCCAATAATTCCTCAAAAAATTCGAAAAGCAGCATGTGAGTGGTGATAAAGTGACATAGTGATGACTGCTAACAGGGACTAAATGAACAAGAGAACTGCATATGGCAACATATAGGACTGCTAGCAGGCGAAAAAGTCGACTCACAGAACAAGAATTCCAACAGTTTATAGCATGTAAAAACGACAGGGGACGGAAAAACGGTTAACAACAGCAGCAAGGAAGCATGGACTGAAGTTAAATACAGCAAGGCAACATAAGACCGTCTGACAGTCGACAAATTTCGACTTACAAGAACCCTAATCGCGGAAATCTTGTGCGAATTTCGAATTAAACATGTGGAAACAGTGAGGAATTGGGATAAGATCATCAACAAGCTAATTAAGGGCATATAAACACAATTAAATCAAAAAAAATTCGACTAGACATGGATTTTTCGAACCCTAATTCAAATCACCTCAAGAAATTCAAATTAATCGAAGAGAAAACGCAAAGAGTGTGAATGAAATACTTACTTGATGATGATGATCCTATAATAACAATTAAACTTCATATTAACAAGCAATGAGGGCGGATTTTGATCGAAAAACCGCAAACCCTAATTCCCTTTAAAAACCGTGAAGATGAACACAAATAGAAGGGGAAACAAGGGGCTATTGAAGATTAAAGTGCTAGTAATGGAATGTAGGTGACGGATTTGGTAAAATGGGCAAGAAAATTGGGGATTTGGGGGCGTGAAAATCGCAATTAGGGAGGGGGTTAGACGGAATTAGGGTGAAATGAAATAGAATTAGGAAAATAAAGAGTTTTAAGAAAGAAAACTCCCGTGCCCACTGTTCATTTCACTCGATCGAGTGGTTTTAATCACTCGATCGAGGACTTTTGATGTCCCCTTTGCTCGATCGAGTAATAATCCCCTCGATCGACCTGTTCCTCTTTGGCTTTTCTCGATCGAGTACCCAGACAGCTCGATCAACCCAAGTTCCACTCGATCGAGTACAAAAAGTACTCGATCGAGGGCTTCCTCTTGTAGACTCTTTGGATTTCGTCCTTTCTTCCTCGAATTGCGTGAAACTACCCCAAACCTGCATAAAACACATCCAAACACATCCCAAAATACCAAATACGCAGAAAACACAGTCTATAGTCTTAGTCTAAACTAAAGAATTGTCTAAACTAATTGTCCTAATTAAAAAAAAACGTAATAAACAAAGTCAAGAAATTCAAACAAATATCTATTACAATTTGTTACACGGGCATTTCCCCGTTTAATTCCCATCAGCTTTCAGTAGCCCCTTGGTGGGCTTCTGACTGGAGGACGTCACTTCAGCGATACTGACCGTCCTCTTTGATTTCCATGAGCTTGAATTACTGTTTGCAAGAGGAGGAGGAACATAGTTCCAATCTATGTAGGTTCGAACTTTCTTCGTCCTCGCCCCTCTGTCATCTTCTTTGGCATCCTTGGCTCCAGTTTGATTGATAATGGTTGCACCATGTCCCTTGACAGCTCCTTTCTTGCCTTCATCTGTACCTGCAGTAAGGAAAACAGACGAAATTTCCTCCTTTTTGCTCTCAGTATGAGGCGGAGGGTTAGCAATAACAGCAATATTCCCCAAATTTTCATATGGAGTGTCAATAATAGGGTCAACAGAAGAGAGGGCATTGCAAGGCTGAGCTTGCATGGAAGCCCTCCGGAACTTGGACTGATGAAAAGTCAGCTCCTCGTCCCCTACCTGAAAGGTCAAAGTCTTCCCCCGACGCGTCTATTACTTGCACGGCGGTGGACAAAAATGGTCTCCCTAAAATGATAGGGGTGTGTGCATCTTCAGGGATATCTAAGACAACAAAATCAACGGGAATAAAGAACTTCCCGATCTGAACAGGTACGTCTTCTGCTACACCTAGTGGCCGTGATAAACTACGGTCGGCCATCTGGACAGTCATGTTGGTGCAACTCAGCTTTGTCACACCAAGTCTCTTAGCTAGAGACAAAGGTAGAACACTTACGCTAGCGCCTAAATCGCATAGCGCATTATCAATCAATTGCATACCGATGTGACAAGGGATCGAAAAACTACCCGGGTCTGATTGCTTAGGGGGTAACTTATTTTGAAATAGGGCTGACCCCACCTCAGTCAAAGCTACGGTCTCATTATCATTAATAATCCTCTTACGTGCTAAAATTTCTTTCATAAACTTTAAATAAGAGGGTACCTTGGTCAGCAATTCAGTGAACGGCACGGAGACTTCCAAACTCTTCAAGAGCTCAACAAATTTGCCAAACTGTTGATTAACCTTGGTATTCTGCAGCCGCCTCGGGAAGGGAACCGTGATTGGTATCTCGAGCCCCTTGTTTCTCGCTTCTAAAGTGTCTTCCGGAGCAAGTTCGGTATCCTTTGGACGCTTCTTACCTCTCGAACGAGGCCTTTCTGGTAATTCCTCGCTTAAACGAGCACTAGCAGGCTCTCGAATAAGCTTCCCGTCATCAATATCACTCGATCGAACAACTTCTCCACTCGATCGAGCTGTTTCTTCTTCAAAACCAGTCGATCGAGCAAACTTACCACTCGATCGACCAACCTCATCATCTGCTTCACTCGATCGAGCAGGAACTCTACTCGATCGACCAGATTCTTCACCATTTCCACTCGATCGAGCATCAGATTTCAGTCGATCGAGTAACTCAATTGTCGTGAGTCCTTTTCTCTTAACAGAACACTGTTCACCATTAGTGAGAGCTTCCCTCGGGTCTGATTTCTGTACTTCCGGTCCCTCATAAGAAAGACCGCTTCTCAATTCTATCAAATGTACCGTCTCATTTGGGTTCTTCTCATTTTGAGTCGGTAAATGACCCGGCTTCCTCGAGGATTGGTTCGCGGCAAGTTGGGCAACTTGAGTCTCAAGTGCCTTTATGGACGCGTCTCTCTGTTGATCACTTGAGCTTCTTTGTTGATCACTCGCATGAAGCTGCTTTGTAATGGCTTGCATCATAGACTTTAACTCGCCCATTTCACTCACCCCACTTGAAGATGAACCGTGGTTAGGAGGGTTAAAAGACGGAGGCTTCTGATAGCCTTGTTGAGTCTTATGGGGTGGAATATACGGCTGTTGCGGCTGATTTGGAGGGGCGGTGGGGTTGAGTACGTTCTGGTTACTCCACCTCAAATTGGGGTGGATATTCGGCTCGTAATGAGTGTTGTTTTGCCTGTAATGTTGAAAGGCGAAAGACATTGCTCATAAGGACTAGGACAATAATCAGAGACATGTCCATCTCCCCCACACCTTGTACAGACGAAAGGACCGTCTGTCATAGCATTAACCTGGTACATCCCTCCCTTGAGAGCTCCCCCTAGTTCATACTTGTCAAACCTCGCGGTAAGGGCTTCTAATGCGGCTACTGAAGAGGATTCAGCGGCTCTCCTTTGGTTTCCTCTTAAATTCCCATATTCAGCCCTATGAGTGGCTAAATCATCTATGATCTTCCACCCTTTGGTTGCTCCCAAGTTGTCGAAAATCGACCATTGGTCATGAAAGATCTAAAATAGCCCTCTGATCATCATATAAACCATTGTAAAAATGGTTGCACAAACTTCATTTTTCGAAACCATGATGCGGTATGGTCCGCACTAGTTTCTTAAATCGAAGCCATGCCTCGTGGAAGTTCTCGTCAGGCCCTTGTTTGAAACTTTTTATCTGAGCTCTAATGGCGATGGTTCTCGAAGCAGAGAAATACTTCTTATAAAACGCTAATGCTAGCGAATTCCAATCCGTTATGTTGTGAGCAGCTCGGTCCAAATCCCTATACCACTCCCTTGCAGCATCGCGGAGTGAGAAGATGAACATGGCTTCTTTTATCGATCCGCTTTCACGCCCGCGGAGGAGGTATGGAGCGACGATAATCAATGAAGGTCTCCATATCTTTGAGCATCTTTAGTTGCGGCTCCCCCGAACCGATTTTAACGACCATATTGATGTATGCGAGGGCTTTGGCTCGAACTTCCTAGCATCTCCCGTGGTTCGAACCCCTTATAGAGATTGTCAGCCGTGGGCTCGGAGTGACTAGCAATGGTTGCTTCCTCAGCCATTTCGGGAAAATCTGGGAAAGTAATAGATTCAACTGATGAATTGGAAACTGGAGAAGACGGTGGATTCTCCTCGAAAAGCTCGTTCTCGTAAAAGCTACCACGAGAACTAGGCTCTTCCTCTGCCTGTTGTTCTTGAAATAGCCTCCTTTTTACGTGCAGAGATCTCTCAATCTCGGGATCAAAAGGTAGTAGTGGACCACCCTGCGACCTGCGCATAAGAAGAAACTACAGACAAGATATAAGAATAGTCTAAGGAACGATGTTCCTTAAACTAAGAGAAGAATTAAAAATAAAACAGCTAATAAATTGAACAATTGCCTCCCCGGCAACGGCGCCAAAATTTGACACGTCGTCGTCGCGTACACATCAAAAATAAAACCTAACGGTCTCAACTAAAATGTAGTAGAGGCAGTCGAGTATCGAATCCACAGGGAGGTAATGCAACTATAGCTATCTATTTCTAATCCTATGGTAACAATTGGTGTTGAATTGAATTTGGTTCCTAAACTACGGAGTTGAAAGGAAAGAGAAATAAAGTAGAGAGCAGTAAAGCAGGAAAGTGATTTAAAACTATCAATAAGAGAGGGACATGTCGGGAATTCGGTTCACTACGGTAGTCCTGCGACTCAGCTGTAAATGATTCAGACGAACTAATGTGAGACGGATGTTAAAAGGTCCTTTCGGTCCACTTTCTATCCTAAAATACCACTAACTTAACTTTCGTCCTCATTAGGGTAGTCTACTGTTTATAGCAGGCCTATTTAGTCCAATCTTTCGATCCAGGATCAAATTTAGCCAGATTAATGGGTGACATAGAAGCGTGCACTCAACTAGGTCGAGAATTACAGTTAAATTGCTATAGTGACAAGAGTCTCGCGATTAATCCGTCTAATTCATTTACTACGTCGTCACATTTCTACCGCAGATCCCCTAATCCCAACATGAAGGGGTTTAGCTACTCATATTCTTAATTAAATTAACAGCAAACAATTTTCCAGCAGATAACATAATGAACGAACGATAAAATGCAATAATGACAAATTAGGGCAAGAGAATAAATAAAGCAAGCAAGGAATTAATGCAACAAGAAGGTTAATTATTATTAAGGGAAGAGAGGAGATTACAATCCAAGCAAATTCCGGCGTAAAGAACACGAAATTCAATGAAGCAATCCCGAAAGTAAGAGTAGCAGTCGAAAGTAAAAGTAACGTAGGAAAGTAGCAGTAGTTTTCTAATGTAAAAACTTAGATGGAAAAAGAGATGATGCCTAATAACCTAGTTAAACGTAGGTTAAATAGGAAAACAAACAATGTTTAGCGAAATAATTAAACACACGGACTGAATTAAAGCCCATAATGTCGAAAACCTCTCGATCGAGTGGATTAAACCACTCGATCGACCAACATCTCAGCAAAAGTCCCTCGATCGACCAAAAGGTCACTCGATCGAGGACTTGGTCATGTGCAGCTTACTCGATCGACTAAGGAGTAGCTCGATCGAGCATATGGGAGGCTAGAAACCACTCGATCGACCAGCAAACAACTCGATCGAGCACTTGTATCTTCAATTCAGCTCACGTCTTCACCCAAGTGCCTCGTAATGCGTGCAACGACACTTCCAAGTGCAATATCTTACTCTGGGACAATCCCGTCTCCTCTAAATGCATGCAAAAGGACGAAAAGGAGTATGGTTCTGCTACTTCCGCGATCATTCCTACAAAAAGGACAAAATACACCAAAGTAGCCAATTCGGGGCAAAATACTATAAAAACAGTATAGAAATGCATAGAAATACGTGCTGAAATAGGCCAAAAAGACTATACATTAGACACGTATCAGTCAACAAAGAAGCTACGGCATTACATGCTCAGCTACTCGGTCCACATCTACTCCAAGATGGACCCGGTCAAATACATCTTCGAAAAACCCGTACTAAACGGAAGGCTGTCTAGGTGGACACTGATGCTGTCCGAGTTCGACCTCAAGTTTGTACCCCTCAAGGTTATCAAGGGAAGAGCGGTCGCCGATTTCCTAGCAGAAAATCCCGTCAACGAGGATCCAACGACCGACACATGGTCACTTCCTGACGAAGACATCTTTTGTGCCGACTCCGACGCATGGGACCTATATTTTGATGGTGCATCTAATCTGAGAGGCTTCGGGGTAGGAATCCTTCTAATATCACCAGAGGGAGAACATGTCCCAATCTCGGTCAAGCTGGACTTCGCCGTCACCAACAATGCCGCTGAATATGAAGCATGTCTCATAGGCCTACAAGAAGCCATCACACTTGGCATCAAGAGATGAAGGATCCATGGCGATTCCTCACTCATCATCAATCAGGTATCCTGATCATGGAAGATCCGATCTGACAGCTTAGCTCCCTACTAAGCAAAGATCAATCAAGAGGCCGAGTTCTTCGACCAAGTCGACTACTTCCACTTGCCGCGAGAGGAAAATCAATTTGCTGATGCCCTGGCAAAACTTGCCGCGCTCGTCAACATACCTGACGACATGACATCAATGCCCCTATGTGTCGAAAGACGGAGTGAGCCAGCTCACATTTGTGCCATTATCGACGACGAGGAAAGCCATGATGAACCTTGGTACCAAGCCATCCTCAATTACAAAACCAAAAACGAATTCCCTCCCAACTCGGATCAAAGAGGACAAAGAGCCATCCGTTTGCATGCATCACAATTCGTGACAAACGAAAATCAACTCTACAAAAGAACACCCCAAGGAATTCTCCTCCTTTGCATTGACCATCACAAAGCCAGAAAAGTCATGGGAGAGATTCACGACGGAGAATGTGGCCCTCACATGAGCGCAATGATGCTTACACGGAAAAGCATGCGGCTAGGTTACTACTGGATAACCATGGAAGCCGATTGCCGTAACTAAGTCAAACATTGCCACAATTGCCAAATCTTCGCCAACATACAACATGTACCACCATCCCTTTTATACACCATGACGTCACCCTGGCCATTCTCAACCTGGGGCATCGACATCATCGGGAAAGTCAATCCGGTAGGCACCAAGGGGCATTGCTTCGTCCTCGTCGCCATCGACTACTTCACCAAATGGGTGGAAGCACAGTCATATGCTGTCTTGACCGCCAAACAAGTGGCCAAGTTCATTAAAAACAACATCATCTGACGATATGGGGTACCCTATGAAATCATCAGCGATCAAGGCTCTCACTTCCGGGCGGAAACTCAAGCCTTGTTGGACAAATACAAGATCAAGCGACATCGATCATCCCCCTACCGTCCCCAAACTAACGGAGCGGTGGAGGCAGCGAACAAAACTCTTGTTACCATTATCAAGAAAATGCAAGACAACTACCGCGATTGGCCGAGCAAACTCCCATTCGCACTCTGGGGATACCAAACCTCCATTCGAACACCGACAGGCGCCACACCCTTCTACCTAGCATACGGTATGGAGGCAGTTCAACCAGTGGAGTTAGAGGTGTTGGGGTTGGTGTCCTTTACAGTTAGTGCAAGGACTTATAAATCTCTAAAAGGATCAAAGGGTATACTTTTGTATCATAATCAGTTGGTCCACGTTTATCAATAACGG
The DNA here is from genome assembly GCF_048544455.1 of Silene latifolia. Classification (NCBI taxonomy): domain Eukaryota; kingdom Viridiplantae; phylum Streptophyta; class Magnoliopsida; order Caryophyllales; family Caryophyllaceae; genus Silene; species Silene latifolia. The sequence goes on from NC_133526.1 coordinate 136,585,878, forward strand.
TTGGCTTACTAGATAAGTTTGACGTTATTGTCATACAGATGGCGGTGATCAACTGGTCCCTAAAAGTCACACCTATAGGATACGTTTGAGAGATGTGACGGTATGAAAATACAGTCATGTAGATGCCAAAAATTGACTAACCAGTTAGTCCGAGTTATTTGACTAGTAATTAGTCAAAATGTGATGTTGAGATATTTTATTTAATACGGATTAAATAATAACGGCTAAGGCGAATTAAGCAATTAATTCGTAAAATTGAATATAAACGATTTATATTTGATTAACGTATATTGAATAAATTAATTATACAATATTGTCTTTGTCGGACATGTATTAATAATTCAACTAACCCGTATTATTAGTTGATGCTTTAATTACCGATAACCGATGACAATTTATAATTAGAAAACCCGTCGTATACGTTTTAGCAATTTGCGAACCGGACCATGAGCTAAAACTAAAAGGAAGTGGAAGCCCACTTCCAAAGAGAGCCCATGGCCGGCCGGTTGAGAGAGAACAAAAGAGAGGTTCTTCTCTCTTTTGTGACCTAATTCATTTTGATAAAAATTTTAGGGTTTTGAGAGACACTTTTCCTCTCTAAACCTAGATCTCTCATCTAAAGAAAAACTCACAAAATAATCCTCTCAATATTGCAAGGCAATTAGAGGATTCATTCTAGCACAAGGGCATTTCTCAGACGATCTTGGGTGCATCATTTAGGAGGAGATCTACTTTGATCTCTCATTGCCAATTTGCACTAGGACCGAAGGTTAATTCTTATCTTTATCGTTTCATTGTTGTTTTCGTTTATGACTATAAATCACGTATTAAATTTGCGTTATAATCCTTCAAATTATGGGTTTTATACGGATATTACCCTACAAGTGGTATCAGAGCGAGGCCACGTAAGTTTTTCTATGTGATTTTCATCAAACGAATTGGATCGATAATTTTTTGTTGCTAGAAACCACACGGCTAAATTTTTTTTTTATTGCACGGTTTTTAATTTTTTTTGGCACGGCTGCCATGATAATTCCGTGCCTTGTTTTCCTTTTGTTTTCGATTTTGATCTTTGCATATTATTTTGTAATCGATATTCATTGTAATATGTTAAAGATCTATCAATTGCAAATTCATTTCTATACGGATTAGATGATATCGCAATTGGTTTTCATCAAATCGATAATTTTTGTATAAAATTTTGATAGACCGTGTGGCCTTTAGGTCTCGGCATTTTTTTTATGTGCCACGGCCTGATTTTCTTTGGGAACCGTGTCCAGTTTACACGGTTGCATTGTCGATCTTTTGTTATCTTTTTATTCTTTGCATATTGTAATTTTAATCGATAATTATTGCAATATGTTAAAGATGTTTCAATTGTAATTTCAATTCTATACGGATTAGATTAAATTGCAATTGGGTTTTAACAAATCGTTTTGTTTTTGACCTTTTGTTGCTCACGATTTTGAGCCGTTTATTTTTTTTTAGCCTTTTGATGCTCTCGGCATTTCTGCAAAAGAAAAAAAAAAAAAAAAAAAAAAAATTCGTGGGTACTGTTCACGCCCAGCAGAAAGAAAAAAAAAAATTTTTGTTTTGTTTTTTTTTCGGCCATTATTGCATAATTCGGATTTATGCACTCGCTTGATAGTGAATCGGTTCACCCACGTAAAATTAAATTACTTTAAAACGATTTAAAGTAACGGATTATCATGAATTAAAATTAAGTTGATAAAGCGGTTTTGTCACATAATTTTAATTGTCTTTGGTGGTTTGGATAAATTTAACATAATTACGGAATTATGTCACGAATAAATTTAATTTAGTTGATGCATTTTATTTATCGTTATTTTGAATGTTTTGAATGCTTTTATTACGTATTTATTTATTTTTGCAAACTGTTGTAACTTAGTGTGGCCTTAGTAGAACGTGTTACCGTAATGATGGAACACGGTCTTGGTTGTATTTTGAGATCTCGTATCTCCATTTTTATTTCTTTTAATTACAGTTTTTATTTAGAATGTAAATAGGTTTATATTTGTAAATTTTAAATTGTAATTTTTGAGAAGACCAAAGATGGAGACCGGATGCTCACTCCCGCTACATGGATCAAGATGGAACATCAAGACAAGCTTCTCGGGTCCAACGGTGGATTCCAAAGTTGTTTTATGTTCTTTTTATTAGGATATGCCACACTAGGAATTTTTATTTACGTATTGCATTCTTTTATTTATTTTTCGTAACGATAATATGCATCATTTTCCGCCTAAAAACCAAACCACCTAATTATTGCATGAAAACTGACACATATAGAGGTCACGAGTTAGTTTTCTCTCACATTCTTATGTCACATGATTTTAAGCCATCACCCAAATTCATTCATTCACGCAGACGCTAGTTATTCGTTCACTTAATATGAATTATAATTTAGTTGATGGGATCTTCCTCGTATAAACAAAAATTGAGAATAGTCTTTATAGGTCAAACTCCAATGAGTCCTTTCTTCGTCGGTAGGCATAATATGACCCCTTCTACGTCGGGTAAGTTGAAACCGATTGACCTATTTTATCTCAACACTATGGTCACTCGTACGATCCTGTGATCATGGTGGACTATAGATAGGATTTACGGAAATCTATCGACCAAGAGTTCTTACGGAAGAATTAGCTAAACAGTTGGCTTATCAATTTACGGAAATTGAGTCTTGGGATCACTTATATTATTCTTGAGGGAGATCAATTATGCAAGTGCAATGAGTCTACACGTTAAAATGAATTTTAAATAGACTTAAATCACCTCGATGAGTTGCTTATTTCGTTTTTGTTTTTCTTCCTTTTTCAGTGTAGAACACGATCTATTAAACTGCTAATAACATAATGGCTGGCCGTGATGACGACCCAATGCCAAGTGTCACGTTGGACCGTGAGTCCTGGCTTCAGATCTTCATGGATCAGATGAATCAGTCTACTCGATCAAAGAATGATGGATCAAACTTCACGGACCGGAGGCGGCATTACGGAATGCTTTGCCATTGCTTGATGGGAAGCTCAAATATCTTATTGAGCCCATCCCACCAAACCCAGGCCCCACGGCTGAAATAAACGAGATCGACAAGTATAACGATTTCGCCATGGAAGCGGGTGCGGTAAAGAAAGAACGTACTTATTTTTGCAATGGAACCCAATTTGCAGAAACGCTTCATAGCCCAAAGTGCAAACAAGATTTTCACTACGCTCACTAAGGAATTCTCGAAAGCACCGAGAATCGTGACCTATGAGCTTACCAGTCGCTTCTTTGAGGCGAAACTCCAGAAGGGCCAACCGGTTAGCCCACACATTCTCAGCATGATTGAGAATGTCGAGAAACTGGAGACGCTTGATTGTAAAATCAGCGAGAACATTGTGATTGACCGCATGCTTCATTCACTCCACGATGGCTTTGCGCTCTTTAGAGCCAATTACTATATGAATGATTTGAAGAAAAGTCCTCACGCACTACACTCCCTTCTCGTACAGCAGAGAATGACATGAAGTTTAGTGGGAGCCTTAAACAGGATGTTCTCGTTGTAACAAACAAGGGCAAGGGTAAGGGCAAAGTTCAGGCCAGGCCTAGCGTAGGTAAACCGAAGTTTAAGAAGTCGGGATCAGGTAAGAGTGGGCCTGGTGAGGCAAGTAACTCATCAGGCGCGACAAAGAGCAAGACCGAAAACATGGAATGCCATCATTGCCACAAGACTGGGCATTGGAGGCGTACATGTCCTATTTATCATGAGGACATAAAAGCAGGTCGCGTTAAACCTGTTGGTATGTCTTCTCCTTCTACTTTTATTCATATGATTGAGATTAACCACGCAAGTTACGGAACTTGGGTACTTGATACTTGGTTGTGGTTCTCATCTCGTGTAATCATGTGCGGGGGCTCAAACATCAAACCCCTCGTAAAGGGTGAGGTGGACTGCGTGTCGGGAATGGAGCACGAGTGGCTGCCGTCTCGAGGGGAACATATGTGATCCACTTCCTAGCGGATTCGAGTTATCTTTATATAACTCGCTATTATGTACCAGTCTTTCTAAAAACATTATTTCGGTTTACGCACTTGACAAACTTGGTTTTTCATTTGTAATAGAGAATAATTCTTGCATTTTCTCATTACACGATATGATTTATGGCAAGGCAGTCTCCATGAACGGAATTTATGTTTTAGATCAGACCACCGAAATACTACACGTAACGAATAAAAGGTTAAAGGTTGGTGACAAAGATCAAACGTATCTATGGCACTGCCGTATGGGACACATTAATGAGAAACGCGTTAAACAGCTCATCAAGAATGGAGCTATCTCGGCCTTTGATTTTCAATCATTTGGCACGTGTGAATCATGTCTCATCGGTAAGATGACTCGGATTTCCTTCAAAGGTGTTGGAATGCGCGCTGCTGACCTATTAGGACTCATACACACGGATATATGTGGACCTATGTCAATCACCGCACGAGAAGGCTATAGGTATTTCATCACTTTCACGGACGATTTAAGTAGATATGGCTATGTCTACTTAATGAAGCACAAAAGTGAATCCTTTGAGAAATTCAAAGAATACCAGAATAGGGTACAGAACCTATTGGGTAGAAAGATTAAAACACTATGTTCAGATCGTGGTGGCGAGTATCTTTCTCACGAGTTTGATCTACACCTAAAGGACTGTGGGATTGCCCTACAGTTAACTCCACCTGGAACACCTCAATTGAATGGTGTGTCCGAACGGAGAAATCGAACACTACTTGATATGGTTCGATCCATGATGAGTCACACCGTGTTGCCTGACTCATTGTGGGGTTATGCTCTTTTGTCAGCCGCTCTAATACTTAACCAAGTCCGTCTAAAGTCATTGACAAGACTCCATATGAACTATGGAAGGGAACGGTCCCTAACTTGTCCTTTATACGGGTTTGGGGCTGCGAGGCTTATGTCAAGTGGAGACATGAGGATAAGCTCGGCCCGCGATCGGTCAAGACATACTTTATAGGTTATCCTAAAGGAACACTTGGTCATTACTTCTATTCGCCAACCGAACAACGTGTTTTTGTTGCGGCTAGTGCGACATTCTTAGAGAAAGAATTTCTCGAGAATGCAAAGAGTGATAGAACCTTCGACCTGTCGGAGATTCCAGAACCAAATACCGAGCAACCATTGGAGGAACCAATTCCTTCAATCCCGGCTGCGGTGAATATTCCTGAGGAACCTAGGAGGTCGGGAAGAGTCTCTATTCCTCCGGACAGATACATTGGTATGGTCGAGGAACATGACATAGATGACGTTCTACTCTTAACGAGTAGTGAACCCGCAACCTATAAAGGTGCCATGAATAGTTCCGACTCAAAGCTATGGCTTGAGGCCATGCAATCCGAGATGGACTCTATGTATGAGAACAACGTGTGGGATCTTGTTGACTTACCTGCTAAGGTTCGTCCCCTTCAATGCAAATGGCTTTACAAGATAAAGCATTCTGTGGAAGGTCAACAAGATATCTACAAAGCACGACTAGTTGCTAAAGGTTTCACCCAAGTGCCAGGTTTGCACTACGATGAGATTTTTGCACCCGTAGTCATGCTACGTTCCATTCGGATTATCTTAGCGATTGCCGCTTTTCATGACTATGAAATTTGGCAGATGGATGTGAAAACCGCCTTCTTAAACGGCTTTTTGGAGGAGGAGTTGTACATGGTACAACCCGAAGGTTTCATCGATCCAGAACATCCTAAGAAAGTGTGCAAGCTTAAGCGTTCCATTTATGGACTTAAGCAAGCATCTCGGAGTTGGAATCATCGCTTCGACCAAGTGATTAAAGAAAATGGGTTTACTCGATCCGTCGAAGAACCATGTCTTTATATCAAGTCGAGTGGGAGCAAGATTGTCTTCCTAATATTGTATGTCGATGACATACTCCTGATTGGGAATGACATACCTCTCTTAACTTCGGTGAAAGTATGGTTGAAAAACCATTTCCAGATGAAAGATCTGGGAGAGGCACAAAGAATTCTAGGCATCCGTATCTATCGAGATAGATCACGACGGATGTTATCTCTCGATCAGAGTCTTACATAGACAAAGTTCTAGAGAGATTCAGCATGACTAACTCCAAGAAGGGGTTTCTTCCTATGGCTCCAGGGGTGCATTTGAGCAAGTCTCAGTCACCAGAGACACCGGAAGAGAAAGAGCGCATGACACGGATTCCTTATGCCTCGGCTATAGGATCAATCATGTATGCCATGATATGCACACGTCCGGACGTGGCCTATACATTGAGTATGACAAGTCGATTCCAACAAAGATCCGGTGAATCACATTGGATGGCTGTCAAGAACATTCTTAAGTACCTACGGAGGACTAAAGATTGGGCATTGACTTATGGAGGCGAACAAAAGCTATGCGCAACCGATTCTGCAGATGCTAGCTTCCAAACGGATCGTGATGACTCGAAATCTCGATCGGATTCGTTTTTACTCTTAATGGCGCTGATCACCGGAAGAGTTCCAAACAAATCTGTTACAGAGATTCTACGACCGAGTCCGAGTACTATGCCGCGTCTGAAGCTACAAAGGAAGCGATATGGATGCGTCAATTCTTACATGGACTATCTGTAGTGCCTAGTTCGAATTACCCGATCACCATCTATTGCGACAATAGAGGTGCCATCTTCCAAGCTAAGGAGCCAAAGTCTAGCAACAAGTCTAGACATGTACAACGGAAAGCTCATCTAATCCGAGATTACGTGGAGCAAAAGGAAGTAGTGATAGAAAAGATTGCTACAGATGATAACATAGCAGATCCTCTCACTAAACCATTACGACAAGATAAGCATGAAGGGCATGTTAATTCCATGGGAATTAAACGTGTTCCTAAGTTGTAGTACTCTTTTATGGATTAGATTCATTCTCTTTTGTACTCTATACGACATCATCGTTTTGATATTTTATATATTTTGTTTTTCATGTGAATTTGTACGACAAATTTTGAACACCACAAAGTGAATTGAACAAACATTATATTTTTCAGTCCTTAATTGCCCACATGAGCTGATAACTCTGGCAATTATTTTGTGACGTTGGTTGATGGTGGGTTCAACGAGCCATAAGTCAACCGATTGACTGACCAATCGCAGAGGCGAGTTATACGGATATCTCGTAGGACACAATTGTGACATCGACGTGGAGTCCTAAATGTTTTATAACATTCGGTGCCCGGTCGTGGATAGGACCTCCATGGTGATCCTAAGAGTCGATTCTTTTGACTATCGACTGTCTCTTGAGACTAAGGCAGATTTTGGGTGACTTTGGTTTCTTTCTCACGGTCATACGTAACAGGGGGCCAAGTAGATTTTTTCTGGGTCATTTCATGCTGTGCTTAGATCGGAAGGAGTTCGAGTTGAAGGAAATATTCAGCCTTTATCAGGTACTCGATATTTCTCGGGGCCACTCGAGGAGTCAGAATCGAAATGCATGGCCATGCTCGGATACGGATTCGTTTTATCGCTTAAGTTACTCTCTCTCGGGAAACCACTCTAGATCCAGATCGATTGTAAAATACGACCTTTGCGGATCCGGATCTGCAAATTGTTTTACATTGAGTGGGAGAAATTTTAAATGAATATGAGAATCGGTTATCGCACATACACTTGTACGGACAAGTGGGAGTTTGTTGGAGGTGGTGTCCTCCAGTTAGTACGGATAACGTCATTGCACATACACTTGTACGGACAAGTGGGAGCTTGTTGGGGCTGGTGTCCTTTACAGTTAGTGCAAGGACTTATAAATCTCTAAAAGGATCAAAGGGTATACTTTTGTATCATAATCAGTTGGTCCACGTTTATCAATAACGGTTGGCTTGCTAGATAAGTTTGACGTTATTGTCATACAGATGGCGGTGATCAACTGGTCCCTAAAAGTCACACCTATAGGATACGTTTGAGAGATGTGACGGTATGAAAATACAGTCATGTAGATGCCAAAAATTGACTAACCAGTTAGTCCGAGTTATTTGACTAGTAATTAGTCAAAATGTGATGTTGAGATATTTTATTTAATACGGATTAAATAATAACGGCTAAGGCGAATTAAGCAATTAATTCGTAAAATTGAATATAAACGATTTATATTTGATTAACGTATATTGAATAAATTAATTATACAATATTGTCTTTGTCGGACATGTATTAATAATTCAACTAACCCGTATTATTAGTTGATGCTTTAATTACCGATAACCGATGACAATTTATAATTAGAAAACCCGTCGTATACGTTTTAGCAATTTGCGAACCGGACCATGAGCTAAAACTAAAAGGAAGTGGAAGCCCACTTCCAAAGAGAGCCCATGGCCGGCCGGTTGAGAGAGAACAAAAGAGAGGTTCTCCTCTCTTTTGTGACCTAATTCATTTTGATAAAAATTTTAGGGTTTTGAGAGACACTTTTCCTCTCTAAACCTAGATCTCTCATCTAAAGAAAAACTCACAAAATAATCCTCTCAATATTGCAAGGCAATTAGAGGATTCATTCTAGCACAAGGGCATTTCTCAGACGATCTTGGGTGCATCATTTAGGAGGAGATCTACTTTGATCTCTCATTGCCAATTTGCACTAGGACCGAAGGTTAATTCTTATCTTTATCGTTTCATTGTTGTTTTCGTTTATGACTATAAATCACGTATTAAATTTGCGTTATAATCCTTCAAATTATGGGTTTTATACGGATATTACCCTACAAGAGGTCCCTTCTCTACGCATCCTATTGGAAAGTCAGGTCCCTGAGGCGGAATGGACCCGTCGAAGGTACGAGCAACTCACTCTTCTAGATGAACGGCGGCTCAACGCCTTACACAACGTCCAGCTATACTAAAGACGTATACAACGGGCATTCAACAAGAAGGTCAAACCCAGAAACATCCAGGAGGGCGACTTGGTCCTCAAGTCAGTTCGAGCACCATTACCCGTCGATCCGAGGGGAAAATTCAAACCCAACTGGGCCGGGCCATACCTAGTCAAGAAAATACTTTCGGGGGGCGCAGTGAGACTGAGTGACCTAGATGGGAAGGACTTTACAAACCCGACCAACCTAGACCAACTCAAGAAATACTACCCTTGAACCCTATCAATCAACAACCTAGCCTAGTTTTGCAACTAGCATCGACCTCAACCCTTTTCAAGTCAAGTTCCTCAATGCGTTCTGATTTGAAATTGCATGTTTTATCGAGTCTAAGCTGCGGCACCTTGCCCGTTTCGAATGTCCTTTGATCCATCAAAGGCAACTTCCATTTGCACTACAAAAACCAAACCCCTGAACTACGGGCATGGTTTGATTTCACCTCTTCAGGTGAATACGTAGGCAGTCCCTCTTATGCTTGAGGGATACAACCACAAAACCCAATTCAAATTCACAAAACATTCCGAACTACGATCATGGTTTGATTTCACCTCTTTAGGTGGATACGTAGGCAATCCTTCCTTACACAAGGAGGATACAACCATTCCCACAATAAAAAAAAAACCCTATCAAAAAACGGAAGGGAAAACCATTCCCTTTCCCCACAAAAATACCAAAAATGAGCCTTTCTCCCTTTCCACAAAATACCACTTTGCCAAGTGCAATTGTTTAGGACAATTCAAATCGAATTGCCTTTACAAAACGGATGGAAGAAACAAGCGTTCACAATTTTCGACATGGGCAATCCTCTTATTTAATTAATAATGGGAGGGATTACAATTTCAACAATAAATAAAGCTCGACGAGTCTACAACTTGTCAAAGCTAAGGTGTCAACTAACACACCTCACATAGTAAAACTAGCACAAAACACACAACAACTAGCTAGTACAACATAATAAAAACCTACAACAATAATACAACATAATAATAAAGTGGGTAATGGAGGTCTTCACTCTTCCATTCTACCCTTGCCTTTTCCCTCGGGGTACATCTTCCCCTTGTTCTTCTTGTTGGCCCGCCTAGCATGGACTTCTTCCTCGGAACGGATCCTCAATGGATCTAAGACGGCGACGGCCTCCGGTCTAGCACAAGACCCCATGTTCGACCCAAGACGAGCCAATGCACGGCCCACCATACTCTTGGGGCCGGAGTTCCTCCTCTTCGGTGGTCTCATCACATCGGGAGTAGCTCTCTAAACATATTCTTCAAAGAAGGCACGGTTGGCCTTGCCAACCTCTCGATACTTCAAGTCAACAACCTCGTCCTTACGGAATTTGGATCTCTCTTCCAAGGACGGAGCACGTGACCACTTGACATAAGCGGAAGTCACCCATGTCGTGGCAACGGGCTTTGGCACCTCCCAAAGCGGCCGAGTGGCCCACCACCTTTCGAAGAATTCCACGAACTCGGAATTTCGGAAAACATTCTCTTGGACAAGAGTATCTTGAGCGGGCACCTTTTGTTGACGCCCCATTTGCCTCATGAGCCTTTCGGGAAAAATGAAGGAAACAACCTTCAAGCCCACCACCATCAAAGAACGAGGACTAGCACCCGAAGCGGGCAACCCCATGAAGGACCTCAAGTGCCACCACGGCACCACCCAACGGATATGAGGACCCTCCTCCGCCAATCTTGCGGCCCAATAGGCCATGGTGGAAGCAAAACTATCCGGGTACAACTTCTTCCTCATAGTAAGGTGACGGAAGGAGTAAGAAGAAGGATTAACCGGAGGCTCTACATACCTTAGCCTCTCCAATAGCCACACTTGGAGGATCCTTGGCGATCCAAAATAGGGAGCTTCTCCACAAGAGCCTTCCTTGTCCAAAGCTTGGATAATCTCTCCGAGCACCAACCATGATGGATCTCTACCATGCTCCATTTGCTCAATCACATGGATAAGGGTCATGCTACCATGACATCTTGGCCCCTCCTTCTTCAAGACATCAACAAAGAGGTACACATGGACAAGGCAAAATGCAAGAACCCTTCTCCTAGCCACCTCCGAGACATTAGCATCTAATCGGTTCGAGAAGATGTTGATAAGAGCCAACATATCCACACCATGTGGAGCAAGGAGGAAGTTGACTTGGCTTGTTGATAAGCCCAACATGGAACGAAATTTCTCCTTGTAGCACAACCGAGTCGGAGGAAGCACCGGAGCACAACCCGACCACCCACCAATGACTCCAACTTCTTCGGCGAGAGGACAAATCTCGCCTTTCGGGAAAACGAAAACATGATGTTTTGAATCCCAAAACCGAGAGCATGCTTCAAGAAACGAAGGTTGTACCTTGACTTGGCGAAGCACCAACAATTGACCAACTCCCATGCAATCGAGTTGATACTTCTCGGGAGGCGACAAATCCCGGCACCATTGTCGCAAGGCGTTCTCAAAAGCATCCATGAAATATTTTTGTTGAAGAAGAGGAGGTTTTGTAGAGATGTTTTTGTGTTTCGGATGCTGAAACGATGAAGCGCAAACGTCCCTATTTATACAAAAATGATCAGCACATTTTTCAGAAAAAGAGGAGAGCCGGCTTCCATCGCCAAGCAGCTCGCGCCTCTTTGAGGTTTCCCCAGGATTCTCGCTGTTGACTTGTCTCTTTCAACATGTGTTTTCTCCTGACACCTCAAAACTCTCGCCAGAAGCCTCGCGCCTCTTCGGGATGATCCGGGAAATTTTGTGTTTCTTCACACTCACATTTCTTTGTTTTCGCGTTTTACGAAATCCGACACGGTTTCCATGACGCAGCTTTAAACATACGGGTTTTTCTTTCTTTTTTTAAAGGGGGAAGGGCTAGTCGCCCCGATCCGCGACGGATCGTTTCCATGTCAGTCGAAATTCCGAATTTTTTTTCGCGTTTTTCGCAATCCAAAAACCAAAATTCGAAAATTGATAACACGACATCAGTTTTCCTCCAAAACTCAAGCACTCACAAATTCGAGTCTTGACCTCAAAAGCCAAATGTACTCGCAAAAAATCCTTTTCCGAAATTCTTTCCTGACGGTTTGAGTTTGAATTTTTTCGAGTCAATTTTCAAAAATTTCGATGCAATTTAATTCACGACACGAGTTAATTGCTCAAATTTTCAATCAATTCCTTTTGAATTCCTAACGCGACATTTTGTCACGGAATTTTCAAAATTTCAATTTTAACTTCAAGTCATCTTGGTTAATTTTGATTTTTCAAACAAATGCTTTACGTGATCAAATGCTTTTACGTATTTACGTTTATGCGTATATGCTATCTGTTGCCTGTTTTCTACACTAACGATGCAGGAACTGGTGCAAAGCAAAAGGAGAGTCGACAGCCAACAACGCTCCTCCGAAACACAACACAAAAAAAAGCTAAAATCACAAAACAAACCATAATCCAAAAACACATATATACAAACCGCCTTACGCAAAATACATCAACAAACGTCTATCATACAGACACTGGCCTAAAACAAACGTCTATCATACAGACACTGGCCTAAAACAAACGTCTATCATACAGACACCGGCCTAAGACAACGAATCAAATATCTCGCCACCTACCGTACTAAGCATCTCTATCCTCTCAAACAGAAAGGAAAGGGAGCAACAGGGGAAACAGAGGAGCAACAGTGAAAGCAGAGGAGGTTACCATAACGATAACCTCTCACTCCCGCTCCATTACAAAAAAGAAGACAATGTCTTGCAGATTTCGGACGATGCGACAATCGGGGACCGTAGCTTCGCATGCTACCCCGATGTTGGACCCCACTCAGCTGAACTCAACTGCGATCAAGGTCAACAACAGGGGATAACACACTCGTACTGACCCCCAATCATCAGTCATCCTATCCATGAGCCACGACGAAAAGGACAAACCAGCCATATTGGCCGCCTATCCGAATCTCTACAGACAACGACCAACGATCGATACCCGATCGTCGGCCGGACAAAGGCCGCCAGGGAGAAACACAACCAAGCCTGTAACAAAAAACAGTCGAATCTCCCCCTCCGGGATCGACTTCCTCCTCCAAAGCCTCAACAGCGGACCCCATCGGTCCCAAACGATACCCTGTAAAAAAAAAAAACAACAACAACAAAAAACGTCAGCCGAAATTTCGGCATTACGACGACGTGAAATGGACAAATCCAAAAACAACAAAACACAACCTGCAATGCAAAACACGGGGCAATCCCGCCCCCAAACCTTTCACAAAAAAAAAAACAACACAAAAACGACTCGCCCCTCTTTTCAAGAAAAAGACGAGTCAAAACCACAAAAATGGCTTTTCAAGACCCATATAAGGTCTGCCAACAACCCAAAAATACATTCCCGACACAATGGGGATTTTTCTACGGTTCAAAAAGGCAATTCACACGCTAATTTGAGCCCAAGCCGGTCAAAAATTCAAAAACGACCGCAAAAGGCAAACGTGATTTCATCATGCCCCAAGGTGACCTAAAATACCAATAAGGTCCATTTCAAGGCAGACTGACTCAATTCAAGCCCAAACAAGCGCTTATTCTGTCAGACGTAAGACCGTCGCAAAAGGCAAAAACCCATTTTTGCCCACAAACATCCAACGAAGGTCCTTAAATGGCAAATACAGGTTTCCCGAACTACAATGCAACCTAGTGGGACCCGCTACCCAAGCAAATAAAGTTGGCATTATGAAATGAGACGGTTTCTCGCCTCAATCACGTTTTTCGAGCATAGGGAGCGGGAACGGGGACCAAAATGCAAACTAAAAGCACCCTTACACTCCTAAGCAGGTTTCTAACCTAATGCAAACATCAATTTCACTCGAAATTGGTTCAATCAAAAACGCCCAATTCGATTTTTAGGGCAAAATCCGCTCTAATGCAATCTAGCTAACAATCAACAAATTTGAAAGGATTCAAGAGGAAATATTTACCTTGAGATGACATTTGTTGGCAAAGGCACGGATGAAAGCAAGATTGAAGGTCCTTAAATGGCGATTATTGGCGAAATTTCGAGGTTGAAGATGAATATTCATCCGCAACTCAACCTCGCGTCTTTTTAACAAGAAATAGGGAAGCCGGCTTGCCTCGCCAAGTGGCTCGCGCCTAAACCAGGCCTCCCCTCTTCTTTTTCAGCGAAATTTGGGTTTTGGCCCAATTTTCCACAACAAATTCCAAAATTTTCGTTGACGATATTCAATATCGTCATTTCCTCGAACCCAAACAAGACAAATAGTGAAAATTTAAAACTCGCTATTTTCAAACAAGCGGCGATCAACACCGCCAATTTCAAAATAACAGCGAAAACTCAAAAACCGCTATTTCCCCAAAATTCAAATGTCAACGGCGGCAAATAAACCGTCACTTCAATCAATAGTGAAAATTCCAAATTCACTATTTCTTTCAAATGTCAACGGCGGCAAATAAACCGTCACTTCAATCAATAGTGAAGATTCAAAAGTCACTATTTCTCTCAAAATGTCAACGGCGGCATATAAACCGTCACTTCAAACGTAATAGCAGACTTAAAATTTGCTATTTCCCTTCAAAATTAAGACAAACGGCGATCAAAACCGCCACCACAAATTCAAAACCGAATGGTGAAAATTCCAAACTCACTATTCCAGCAGGGGGCTTCCTCGCAGAACCCACTCATTCCAGAAAAACAGTGATAGTGAGAATCCAAGCTCACTATTTCCACATTGACATCATGAGTTCGCTACTTTCGAAACAAGCCCATTTGACGCGGCTGGCGAGCCTTACAACGCACCGCAGCTGGCGAGCATTTGTCCGCAACCCTTCCAAGGACACATCCCGATGATGCCTCGGGTACATTTCCTTGTCTCGGCTGGCGAGCCTTACAATGCACCGCGGCTGGCGAGCCTTACAACGCACCGCAGCTGGCGAGCATTTGTCCGCAACCCTTCCAAGGACACATCCCGAAGATGCGTCGGGTACATTTCCTTGTCTCGGCTGGCGAGCCTTACAACGCACTGCGGCTGGCGAGCCTTACAACGCACCGCAGCTGGCGAGCATTTGTCTGCAACCCTTCCAAGGACACATCCCGAAGATGCCTCGGGTACATTTCCTTGTCTCGGCTGGCAAGCCTTACAACGCACCGCGGCTGGCGAGCCCTCCTCACATACGCACCGCAGCTGGCGAGCATTTATCCGCAACCATGCAAGGACACATCCGAAGATGCCTCAGGTATGACTCCTTCCTATGGCTGGCGAGCCTTTGCACGTAGTCTAACGGACTTTAAACGACCCGCACGGACAGTCGACAGACTCTAAAATGTTCCCGACGACAAGTCCTTGACTCGTACCCTCGAGTCGCCTTGGCGTCGCCCTTCCCGACGGCGGGTCCTTGGCCCGAATCCTTTCGAGCCGCCTCGACGTCGCTTGGGTCTTCAGGTTGTAATCTTCGATTGACTGGGGACTCTACTTTGACTTTCGCCCGTCCAAGCCTCGGTCAAAGTGGGGGCTCAGAGATACCCGGATCTGCCGAGACTCCAACAAACACCCGATGATTATCGGACTACAACATGTTTTGGGATCGCAGCGTTTGATCGACAGTTTGTGTACAACTTTACGTCGGAAAACTTAAACCGATTTCGAAAACAAAACATTTCAAAATATTTCAAAAATACCTGGAGTGTTTAATGCACGACGACGGGGTCGCGATGACACTAACTAGAGTCAAAACCGATACCGGACCAAAAACCGACTCGAAAATTCAAAATCCCGACTCCAACAACGAGTCAAACCGAGTCAAACACAAAAACCAAAAATATCTCAAGCCTTCTACCTTAAGTTTTCCCGGATTCATGTTGGTCAAGTACCAAACATGTGACTACAAAACCTAGGATAGAACAAATCATGATTGCGTTTGTTGTGATAGTGACAACACAACTCGAAGTGCCGCGATTTGGCTCACGCCTCTTTGAGCAGCCCAGGTGGCCACGTCGCTCAAAACTCACACAACCACTCATTCTCCTATAAATACCCCTCAAATGCCACCCATTTGAGACTTACGCGCGTGTCCGCCCCCTCTTTTCTGCATTAAAATTCTCGACTCGACTTCTTAAGTCACAATCCGACGTGTATTTACGACCTACCGATCGTAAATACGAGCCTTACACATTGTTTGGTACCGTCATCGTGCATTAAACCACTTGTCCGACCACTTTGACCACTACACCATCACTAAACTTTTAAAACACTCTTTTACTTACCAAAACGGTTTTAAACCGAGTTTTTTCCGATCAAACGAGTTATTACATTTACGTCGGTCACTCACAATAACCAAACATGTAAGTATGAGGGTGTAAAAATCCTCTTTTATTATGTTTTTATTTGTTTCATGACTTTAACATGCTAAAACATGCATAACATGAACCAAAACATGGAATAAACGAGCCAAAACCGATTTTTGGTCTGAGGCAGAAGCCCCTTAGGTCGCCAAATGGCTCGCGCCTAAATGGGGTACTCAGACCAAAGATCAACCGTGTTTGTTCTCGTCATTTCCCTTAATCAACTTTCATATTTGTAATCGGTTTTCACCATTTCAAGTATTTTCAAACCTTTTTGTTTCATTTCACATGTTTTAACCATGAAGCATTTTTCACCCTTGGTTCTTCATACCATGACGGTTAAATCCGTGTTTCGGTGATAATATTTGGTTAATGACATTTAAAAGGTATTTTAAAACCTTTTATTTCATTTTCTTTACACTTTTCAAACAAACATATTAGTCACCAACACGAAATCATCCTTGGTTCTACATACCATGCCGGATTTTAACCCGGGTACGATGACGAGTATCGACTAATTACATTCAAAATGGACTTAAAACAATTAGTCCATAATCATTTTCAAAACTATTCATGTCAAGCTTGTCAAAACCGAGCCCGACACCGAGTATTATCAAATAATGATGATTATTCGAGTCTAGTTCTTCAAATCAACAAATGCGGTCTAAAACGACCCTTTCAAAACAAATCGGGTTCAAATACCCATTTTCAACACGTTTTATAATGTTTTTTAAACAGTCAGAACACGGCATACAGCCGTTGGCTAACCCGCGCCTCAAGCAGGCTTTTTCTTTCTCATTTTCAAAACCAGAGGGAGGCCCCTTACACTTCCGGCTGGTTCGCACCTCTTATAGCCGTCTGGTACAGGGCCTGTTCCCTTCCAGCATTAGTCTAGGACGATCCCGACTCCGGTTAACTCGGATATAGGACGGATCAGACGACTATTCAATTATTCAAACCATATTTGCAAAATGCCTTACTAAGACAAATGGATCATGTTATGCACCCTAAACCTAATGCGGTAAATGGATGTTTAATTTCTGTCTTGCATGCAAATCAATCATTAATCCAACTCGACATCTTATACTTGATATTTGGATTAAATCAACCGACTTATAAAGCTCATATGTTAGGTTTAAAACATTGGATGCGCATTCATGCATTTAAACCGTTTTATCAACTTTTGTATTCAACCAACCAAGATCGATCAGTAGAGGCCGCTAAATGCGGGCGGGATTAGGTGTCTGATTAAAGGGCTTCCCAATACGTACCTTCACCTCTTACTCAGAAACTTTGGATAGTGGACGACCTTATCCAGGGCGTACGAGAGTCATTCTAGAGATAGGATGCTAAAGAGGGACGATTTCCTTATCTTTAGTACCTATGTCAAAACGCTGCTTTGTGCTTCGATTTGACCGAGGTATAAAGTGGAATTCGAACGGGTTCCAGGCATCCCACAAATGCTTGGTGGCGACTCCGAACATCTCTAATCGTTTCGGGACCCTTACCGAGACGAAATCGACCGATCTAAAACGATCCGGTCGAAGGCATTTTTACGCCGCCGAGCGTGGCTTTCAAAAGACCGCTGCATGTCCACCGATCGGACTGGCGTGCAGGTAGCCCGTGACTACGGACCGGTAGGTGGCCCCAAATCCACAGACCGAGACGTGGCCCATGACCACACTCATGCACAATCCGAATTAATACATAACATCCTTGTGGAAGCATGTCAACCTATAAAAGATGAGCAATCCATCCTAGAAGACATCTTACAAGCTCAAGAACAAGAGGAATTCGTCATGGAATTCGAGTGTGATGAGATTGATGAGAATGAAGAACAAGTGGAATATGCCATGAGAATGGAATGTCTAATGGAGATGGAGCAAATTCTCAATGAACCTTCAAAGGAGGAAAGTGAGGTACAAACCCCTACTTTAAAACCCCTTCCCCCAAATTTGAAATATGCTTACCTTGATGAATCAAAGACCAAACTCGTGATTGTTAATGATAGACTTGATGAAAACCAATTGGGAAAATTGCTTGATGTGTTGAAACAACATGAAAAGGCTACAGGTTATAGTCTAGATGACCTTTAGGGGATAAGTCCCAACTTTTGCATGCATAGAATTCATCTAGAGGAGGACCATAGACCTACCATTCAACCTCAAAGAAGATTAAACCCCCACATGCAAGAAGTTGTCAAAGGAGAGGTTATGAAATTACTTGATGCGGGAATCATATATCCCATATCGGATTCTTTGTGGGTTAGCCCCGTTCAAGTGGTACCTAAGAAAGGAGGTACCACGGTGGTGACAAACAAAAAGAATGAGTTAATACCCACAAGGAAGATCACCGGTTGGCGTATGTGCATTGACTATCGAAAATTGAATTCCGCAACAAGAAAGGATCATTTCCCCCTACCATTCATTGACCAAATGCTTGAGAGGTTAGCCTCCAAAAAATTCTTTTGTTACCTTGACGGGTATTCGGGATTCTTTCAAATCCCTATACACCCGGATGACCAACATAAGACCACCTTAACATGTCCTTATGGTACTTTTGCATATTGGCGGATGCCTTTTGGCTTATGTAACGCCCCCGCCACTTTCCAAAGATGCATGATGAGTGTCTTCTCCGACTACCTAGAGACCATAATGGAAGTTTTTATGGATGATTTTAGCGTTTATGGAAGGGACTTTGACTCATGTTTGCATAATCTTTCTCTTGTATTGCAAAAATGTGAAGATGTTAGTCTTGTTTTAAATTGGGAAAAGTGTCACTTCATGGTCAATGAAGGAATTGTTTTGGGTCATTTAATCTCGGAAAAGGGCATCGAGGTCGATAAAGCTAAGGTTGAGGTGATAGAAAAACTCCCGCCTCCCGTGAATGTTAGAGGGGTGAGAAGTTTTCTCGGTCACGCGGGTTTCTATCGCCGTTTCATAAAAGATTATTCAAAAATAGCGAAACCCCTCACTCAACTCTTACTTAAAGATACCCAATTCCATTTCACTGATGAGTGTGTTGAAGCCTTTAATATAATCAATGAAGCACTAATCTCGGCACCGATCATTCAACCTCCAAATTGGGAACTACCGTTCGAAATTATGTGTGATGCTAGTAACTACGCCGTTGGGGCGGTTCTTGGCCAACGGGTAGGAAGAGCTCTTCATGCCATCTATTATATAAGCAAGACTCTTGATCCCTCCCAAGTGAACTATGACACCACTGAGAAAGAACTTCTTGCTATTGTCTATGCTTTGCACAAATTCCGTTCCTACTTACTTGCATCCAAAGTAATTGTCTTTTCGGATCACCGTGCTCTCCGACATCTCTTGATAAATAAGGAGGCAAAACCAAGGTTGTTGAGTTGGATTTTGCTTCTTCAAGAATTTGACTTGGAAATAAGAGACAAGAAAGGAGCCGAAAATGTAGTGGCGGATCACTTGTCAAGGATCCGGTTTCATGATGAACAAGGAGAAACGCCGATCAATGACTCATTTCCCGACGATATCTTGATGGCTATTCAAACACAACTTGAAAGGCACATCACCCCATGGTTTGCCGATTATGCCAACTATATCGTAGGAAGAGTACTCCCTCCAAATTTGAACTACAACCAAAGGAAGAGGTTCTTATTCGAAGTAAAGAGGTACTTTTGGGATAACCCAAACCTCTACAAAGAGTGTAGTGATGGGCTCTACTGGAGATGCATCCCTCAATATGAAGTCCAAGGAATCTTGGAAGGATGCCACTCATCACCCTACGGTGGGCACCATGGAGCAAGGAGAACCATTGCAAAAATTCTTCAATCGGGCTTCTATTGGCCTACAATGTTTCAAGACACAAGGGAATTCATCAATCATTGTGATGCTTGTCAAAGAACGGGGAATATTTCGTGGAGGAATGAAATGCCACAAAGAGGCATACTAGAGGTGGAGATCTTCGATGTTTGGGGGATCGACTACCAAGGCCCGTTCGTGACATCCAATGGGAATAAGTATATCCTTGTGGCCATAGACTACGTCTCAAAGTGGGTGGAGGCAATTGCCACCCCAAACGATGATGCCAAAACGGTCACTAAGCTCTTCAAGAAAATAATATTCCCAAGATTTGGAGTTCCTAGAGCAATCATAAGTGATGGAGGAACGCATTTTCATGAAAAGAAACTCGCATCCCTTTTGACCAAGTATGGTGTTCAACATAGAACCGGCTTGGGATACCATCCTCAAACAAGCGGTCAAGTTGAAGTTTTGAATAGAGAGATCAAGCAAATTCTTGAGAAAGTGGTGAACAAGACCCGAAAGGATTGGAGCACAAAGCTTGATGACGCTCTTTGGGCTTATAGGACGGCCTATAAGACTCCCATAGGAGCCTCCCCTTACAAGCTTGTTTATGGAAAAGCATGCCACTTGCCAATCGAATTGGAGTACAAAGCTTTTTGGGCAATCCGAGCCCTTAACCTTGATCTCAAATTAAGCGGTCAAAAGTGGATGATTCAAATTCAAGAGTTGGAAGAATTCCGACTACAATCTTATGAGAATGCCAAGATCTACAAGGAAAGGACAAGATTGATCCATGACAAGAGGATTAAGCAAAAAGCCTTGCACAAAGGGGATAAAGTCCTTCTATTCAATTCCCGCTATCGACTCTTTCCGGAAAAGTTGAACTCTAGATGGATGGGTCCCGATGTGATCACCGAAGTTGGAAAATATGGGGATTTTGAAATCAAGGCGGAATATGGAAGTAAGTTCAAGGTCAATGGTCAAATATTGAAGCCATACTATGAGGGAGCATTTATTGGAGAGGTCGAGGTCACCTACCTCGGGCCTCCTCATCCTTGAAAGAATCATCAAAGGGAGAGTTTGGTGGAGTCCTCCCTAAACCGCTACTTGTAAATATACTAACCCCTCTAACTTGTATTTATAATTTTGTTGCATTCCTTTTATCATAAACATAAATTCTTTCCATGAGAGTAAGTGAGGGAGGGTCACTAATGAATTTTGAATGAAGGAAGGAACCAATTTTCAAGTGTGGGGAAGCTTTTATAGGAATCAAGGAAATCAAAAGAGGTCCGCAGCAAGGAACTCGAGCGTCCAAAGAGAGAGTCCGCTCAGATTGTACAAAGACGTCCATATTTCTGAGAATCCGCTCGTCCTGCTGGAATCCGAGCGTCTGAAGATGAATCCGCTCGTCTTTTTGCCAGTGCATTTTAAGAAAAGTTCCTATCATAGAATCCACCCGTCTTTGGGAAAAGACGCTCGTCCTGCTCCAGAAAAGACGCTCGTCTTGGGCTCGATCCGCTCGTCTTAACTGCGTAAAATTTTTGCAAAAATCTCTGTAAGAGAATCCGAGCGTCTTCCTTGGAATCCGCTCGTCCCAGAATGACAGAATCCGAGCGTCTTGTGGCACGAGTCCGCTCGTCTTTCTGCGTTCTTCAATCCCAATTTTCCTAAATTTAATACACCCCACCACACAATTTGTGACACATCACCCTTCCTTCCACTTGTATTATAAAAACCCACCTCCTTATGACTCCAAAGCATATCCCAAACACTGTTTTATCCCACAAAATCAAAAAGCCCCAAATTTCTAGGGTTTCAAAGGCAACATTCAATCCACAAGGAGCATCTTCATACTTTAATCAAAAATTCCAACTCAACAATCAAAGAATGGCACCAAAGGGATCTTCCTTTAGGGATAGGAGAAGACCAAGAGTAAGGGGAAGCTCTTCTACCTCCCATATCAACACCTTAAGGAGGGAGCATGAAGAAATTGTGGATCTTACAAGGCTTGATGACTTCTCAAATGTTGAATTCGTCAATGATGTGCAAAGGCTCGTTTTCCACCGGCTTCTTCGTAAGAACATTCTCCCTACTAAGTTTTTATGTCATAGAACTTTAAAGAAACTTTGGATTTATCACCAAATGGAAGCTCTTTTTGAAGTGTTTGGTCTCTCTACCCTTTTCCACATGCACGAGCAAACTTACCGATCCCTTGTGCTTGAATTTTTAAGCTTCTTGAAAATCACAACCTTGAATAGAACAATATGCATAGAATTTAGGTTGGAAAGTGTTTCAAGAATGATGACTCTAGTGGAATTTGCTAACGTGCTTGGTCTCGATGTCTCGCCTACCCGGACATCAAAACCGAAGGGATATAGTGTTGCACCCCTATGGAGGGCTATGACCGGCCGAGATTTCATGTACATCAAGGAGTGTCTAGCTTTCTACATTCAAAATCCTATTTTGAGACTTACTTACCGGTTCCTTTCCGGCACTCTACTTGCTCGCCGAGACCCGGCAATAGTGAACGAACCTGACCTTGTGTTCATGGAATCTTATCTCAATATCCAAGGAAGGGGTGGGTACCACTTTAATGCGCCTCTTGTGATACTCGAAAAATGGGCAAAGTTTAGGAACGGTGATGATGATGAGATGAAACACATTGTTAATGGAGGGTTCATTACAAAGATTGCAAAGCATTTCAATCCAAAATTCAATGAGAATAATGAGTATGCTCCTCTTTCCAGAAATATAAGGATAAATGAAAACCTCCTTCTTATCCATCATCATTGGATAACCCTTGAGGAGGACGATAAAAGGATCAAGTGGATGACAAAAGGAAGTGATCCAATCTACCTACCAATGACCGGCCTACCAAGAATCTCACCAAGAAGGGGACCCTTATCACCGCTCCCATCCTACCTCATCCCTCCAAACCCAACCCAAGCAAGACAAGCACCACCACCTCCAAATCCCCAACAACAACAACAACAACAAGAGCAACAACCTCAAGATGAGAAAATCAAAGTGCCTCCCTACCCTTTCCCATATCAACCATACAACCACCCCAACCCCTTTATCCTTCCCCGTGATGACTTTGTAACAGGAATTCTACAAGATTTGCACTTCCGACAATACGAAGCTACCGTGGACAATTATTATGCACTTTACCCTCAATACCACGATATGATTCAAAGGGGGAAGATTAGTGAGGAGGGAGCATTTCCCTCTTGGGCACAATTCGATTTACTCTTCCCCAATTCGGAGAGGGCAAATGAAGGGGCAAACGGGCGACAAGAGGAAGGGAGCAACAATTCTTGCGGTGGGGACACGGTGGAGCTTGGTAGCGAAGAGGACGAGTTCATGGACCCGAATACAAGTGATGCATCCAAGGAAATATGGGATAGCGATCTAGAGGGAGATGATGGTGATCTCTAGAAGATCTCTTCATAAGATAGATGGAGCGGGCGTGAGGCACTCATCTCAAGCTTAAGTGAAGTTTCCTCATCTCCTCTCTTTAATTTCAATTTTCATGAAAGAAGTTTATGTTTTGTTAACTTGTACGATATTTGACTTTCTCTTTGGTTGGAGAGTCCTAGCAACATAGAGGACTAACACCTCGGCCCCATTGAGGTGTTCTTATTTCATTGTTCCCACTTTTGAAAATCCAAAATGACAATTAGTTTCATGCATTGCATCTTGTGTGCATGAACTACCCCCAAATTTAAGACATTAGAAATAATGTCTATTTTGGTTTCGAGAAGTACATGCATACGCAACGGGATGTAATCTAAATTACGCTCTCCGTCATAAACAAAAACCCATGCATCATGTAGTGTAGTATAGTATAGCTTGCATTTAGCATAGAATTCATGCATCATACTTGCATATTTTCCCATCATTTTGGCCATTGAGGACAATGCCCATATTAGTGTGGGGATGGAGAATTCTAACTTAACTTTTATTCAAAAAAAACCAAAAAAATTGAAAATTGAAAATCCAAAAACATGTAGTGTAGTCATGTATATATATATTGCTGTATATATTGTGTTTGTTCTATCCTTGTTCACATTGATCGACTACGCCACATCCGAGACATGAGGATATTGAAGACCGCATGGTATGATCTTTCCAATCTCCTTTTTCCTCTTTATGTTAATGACTATGTGGCTTTATTTTGATTGATGCGGTAAAACAATGTGAATTTAGGACTTGCATTTAGTTTATATGTCATACTAGTTGGTAGAATCATATGCATTAGGATGTATAAATGTTAGTTGCATCATGGCATGTAGTTTGTATGTTAGAAAAATTTTGTGAAACCGTCTACTTGGGAAGCTTGACAAGTGTATATAGGCCCTAGTAGATGCTTTTTCTTCTTAAGACTTTGCTTGTTAGAATAGTTGTAAAACACCCTAGGATGTGTCATGCTAGTATCCTTTCACCCATGGATTAAGGCCTAGTCAAGAGTACCTTGTGGTGTGATAACTCCTTGGCTACCGTTTATTCCAAGGTGACCCTTGAAACCATGCATCCATCATCCATGTTCTACCACATTTTTGTCATCAAAGGGATTGGGCACAAAACGAAATTGATTTGAGTTCAAGAAAAGAAATGAAAAGTGAAAGAAAGTTTGCAAAATGGTACTTAGTAAAATTCATGCTATATAGAGATAACATGAAATTGAAGGAAATCGCAATTCGTAAAGTTTGAACACTTGAACACATTGTATGTTCACAAGCTAAACTTTTATTGCATTAAGGAAGTGTATAAATACACTTATGATTATAAGACATAGAGTAGTAATATGGTATTGACTACTCGTATGTGATATTCACATTTATCGTTTGAGTTATTATTAACTCATCTTGTACTTTGTTACATCTAAATGGGTTGTTGAGACAACATTGAACACTATTAAAGTGAACTGGATTAACATAGTATTCGCCCCTAGTTGGTTATATGAGGTGACGTCTCAAAGTAACCGGAGTGTGATGCGATTGATGGCGAGTTCAAATGCCATAGAGTCATGAGAGATGACTAGTCGATCACATAGGCAGACTGTATGGGACACTATGTTGAGCTGATGACCGCTTATAGAGTTCTGGAAATTTTTATAGCCTGGTCGTTGCGAGAGCTACTATAGTATTCTTATGAGTCGATTCTTTGACTAAAGACTATTCACCTAAGGTGGCACAGTTTCAGAGTAACTTTGATTTGTGTTCTACGACCTTCGTAATTGGGGTCAAAAGGGCACATTTCGGGTTATGATAAGCTGTGGCTATTCAAAGGGAAAAGTGCGATAGGAATTGTCCATCCCCGTCAGGGTTATCTTATATCTCAAGGCCACTCGAGGAGTAATGAACTGGAAATGCGTGGCCACGCTCGGAAAGTATCTACGGTAGATAATTCCGGTAAGACAGTTATTCTCCAGATCGAGGAAACCACTCATGATATAATCAAATGCAAGTACGACCTGCAAGACACCTTGCATTGAGTGAGAGATAGTAATAGGACAAGAGAATTGGTGACGCACACTTCTCGCAAACAAGTGGGAGATTGTTGGAGTATGTGTCCTCGACAATAATGTGATCACATGTTTAAATCTCATAATAAGAATATTTGAGGGATAGTAATATTTTATTGTCAACTGGTCCACATTAATCGGTAATGATTGGCTGACTAGAGTTTGACATTACTGTCGTATGACGGTGGTGATCAGTTGATCCCTTAAGGTCATACCTCTAAGGTAACACTCTTAATTGATTAATTAATTAATTTTAATTAATTCTTTAAAATTGAACAAATGATTTTGTGAGTGAGAATACGTATCTTATTGTAATTTGATTAAATAAGATTTGTACTGAGTAATTAAATTGTTTTATTACTTAGGTTTATTTATTGTTTATGAAACAATTAAAATAAGAATGAATGGTTTATTATAAATACAAGTTGTTGTGATTTATAATTCTATGACCCATTTTAAGTACTTGTAATCATGAATTACTAGTTAATTTTTGTATGTGATTTATTTTGTTAATATAATGATTTTTAATAAGTTAAAAATGTATTATTTAATAACATGTCTAGTAACATGTCTAATATGTCACACTATACAAATTGACAATTGACAAACTTAAAATGGTCCCATATTAAGCTTATGGGTGCCGTGTAAGTGGGGGTGTTTAGGGAGTTGGTTGTGTTTTGTTCTATTAATTAGAGGGAACATAATGAAGCCCTACTAATTAATAGGCTTGCATGCCTAAATCTTGAGAAGAACAAACTTGCAAATGGATTGGGCATCCTACCCAAGATCACCCGGCCACCTATATGAAAAAGAGGTGTTTTCTCTTCTTTTTCATTGTTCATAATTCATTCTCATAAGAT
The DNA here is from genome assembly GCF_048544455.1 of Silene latifolia. Lineage (NCBI taxonomy): Eukaryota > Viridiplantae > Streptophyta > Magnoliopsida > Caryophyllales > Caryophyllaceae > Silene > Silene latifolia. The sequence goes on from NC_133526.1 coordinate 136,612,293, forward strand.
TATCACATTGATAATAAAAAAACCTCTCTCTAATTGTATTAGAAGATATAAGAAGAAAACTCGCAAATCTCTAATATTATTCCACCATTACTAGAAGTAGTAAACTATAATATTAGTTGTTAATTTTAGGGCACTTATACTAATTTCTAGTAACAAAATTAGTAAAAATATTAAGTGGGTTATCTTGGTACAAATCCTTGAGGAGTAGATTCTACTATTTAATCTAAGGATTTTGTTGGAGCACTAGGATTTACTTAAGAAGACTAATTTGGAAGGTGTCCAAATTAGTATAACCTTTCGGCCCTCAATGTAAGTAGATCAGTTTTCTTCTTACTTTGTTTTTATTGTTATGCATGCATAAGATCTAATTTGTTTATGACTAAACTAAAGATATAAAGTTATTAGAAATATATAATAAGAGGTTTATGAATCTTACAGCTATATATTAAAACAAATACAAAAATAACAACAAGATGCATGTGTCACAGCAGTAAAAGTAAGTGCATTTCAACCAAGAGGCCGTGGGTTCAATCCCCATCAACAACATTTTTGAAGTTTGAAATTGTTGATAATCATTGACCATTGGTGGCCGTTGACCACCTTCAACCACCGGTGGCCACCGTTGACCCTCCGCCATACCAGCCACCGACCACCATTGACCGGCGTTGACCCTCCGCATGACCGGCTGTCGGGCTGTTGACCACCTTTAACCACCGGTGGCCACCGTTGACCCATCGCCTTATTCCGGCACCACCATTGACCACCGTCGGCCACCATTGACCGGCAGTCAACCACCCTTGACCGGTGTTGAATTTTTGTTCATTGACTTTTGGGTGGATTGTGTGTAATATTAAAGCTTAACCTTTAAGATGATGTTAAATCTTGTCCCTTAGATCAAAATTGAATGGTGGGGATTGGTTCTCACCGTTCTCACCTAAGCTCCGTTCTCATCGGCTGGTCACCTCACGTAACCGTCGGATTTCCTCAACGCCGGTCACCTCACGTCGCCGGCGTCATCGTTTCCTGAGTGGTTTTTGCGTCGGGGATCGTTTCAGTGACTGCATTGTTGCTACTTTTGTCACCGGCTGCCACCAGGGTACCACCCCGCCACAGCACGCTGGCATTAGACCTCACGCTGCCGTCGTGCGTGACTGTGTGGTGTTTGCGTTTCGTTTTTTGCAGGTTTTTGCGATTAGGGCTACGTGCATCAGTTTCGCGATTAGGGCATCCTTGTCTCCGTTTAGGGCATCCTTGTCTCCTTCTATAGCATCCCCCCTACCTTTCATCAACACTGGTGTGGATTAGGATCTTTGTTTCTCCGTTTTGTGACTATGTTGTTGATTGGTCAGACGACATTTTGCGGGTTTTCGGTGCGAGTTTCTGTTTGACGGTTTCTCTTGGGCTCCGGTTGCCTTTGTCGTTGAGGGGTGTTGCGCAGGTAAGGTTGCCCGTCGCCGGCTGCTGCCCTGTACACACTATTGTCCCTGCTTCTTCAGGCTACCGCCTGTTACTTTTCTGCCATTGTATGTGTTTTTTTTCTCCTTTTCCTTTTGTTTTTTTTCCCATCTGCCTTGCTGCTGCTGCCTGTCGCTTTTCCTACTGTTGCTGCCTGTTCTTGATGCCGTGTTTTGGTTAGTGTGGGCTGGTCGTGGTGTTGACAGGGTGTTGTTTGTCTTCTTCTTTGGTTGTCATTTGCTACTTGCGGGATTACCGGCGTTTTGTGTTCTCGTGGTTGTCTTTGGTGGGTTGGCTACATTCTTTTTTTATGCAGGCTGCTGGTGGGTCTTTGCTACTTGCTTTAGCTTTGTCATCCCTGTTTTAGTTCGATATCACTGCCCTTTTGTTGGTCTTCATGGGTGTCGTGATGGTAGTGGTAAGGGCCTCGTTAAAAGCTCCCTACTAATGCACTTTAAAGATCGGCATTGTTGTGGTGAAGCCATGGATCTTACGCGTCAAAGTCTTTCTGATAGTTTGACGGTCTATTCTAATGCTGAGACTACTTTGCAGCGGATGGGGGTCTGGTTATGTGGAGTGTGTCTTACCACTCATACTTTTACTACTCTATGTCGGCATGATGATTCTGTTGTTGATTCTTCGAATTGTGGTGATGGCCATGTCCGCTTTTTTATTTATAATATTCCTCGGCCTTCTGCTCCGTCTCCGTCGGTTATCTCGTCTGATGTTGGGGTTGAGCCAGTTGGTTGGACTATCTCTTTGCTTGATCGTTTGATTTCATTGGGTTTACGCACTGTGAAATCTATCCCTCCTAAGTGTCGCCTTGGGTTTGCTCGGATTTTAAAAGGGGCTTTGGATGATGTGGGTGGCTCTTCTTGTGACCTCTCCTGCTGGATTCGTTTGATTGTGTTACCACTTTGTATACTTAAGATCTTTTCCCCGAGGAGTAATCTTGAGTGTAGGAGCTCTGTCAGACGTCAGCGTTAGAAGGAGAGCATTGCCAGTGCTATTCTTGCTTGGGGTATGCCTGGTGGCAGTTTTCAGCACTTACGGGCGACTTTGGATGAGGTTCCCCCTTCCTTTCATGTGGAGGAGGATCTTGATTTGAGTGAGCTTAACCTTCGGCAGTGTCGGAGGAAGATTTGTGATGCTCATTATACTGCTGTTGTGTGGGTGCTTTCTTCATCAGGTACTGCCCCTTACTCTGATGCCACTCTTGTGGCTTTGCGAGAGAAGCACCATGTCGCCCCACCTCCTTCATTGCCTCCTTTGTCTGTAGATCACCATCCTCTTATTGCCTCTTCGGCAGTGGTTCTGGATATGATTCGGAGTTTCCCACGTGGCACTTCTTGTGGGAGGGATGGGTTTCGTGCTCAGCACCTTATGGACTGTTTGAGTGGCGCTGCTGTGGCTATCTCTGATGATTTGATCGCTTCTATTACTGTGACACCCCCATACTCCAAGTGCCTTACCAGGACCACTTAGGTATAAGAACGTCACCATCTCAGTTACCCGAGGCAATGATAATCATAAGACAATGAAGAAACATAATTTAAAGGTAAAATACGGTTCAATGAGTTTACGTTCCAAAACCCAAAACTGTTAACTGAAATACAAGGTACTCAAACGGTGCACTAGCAAAACTATCAAAACTACAAAATATCGCCTGACACAGCGGAAGACTCTTCTAACTGCCACATGATGACTCATCCCAGCTATCCCATATGCGTCATATCATACCTTCTCAATAACTGCTCACCATCCCCGAATGGATCAACATCGTTTTTAAAACATTTAAACGGGGTCAGTACTAATTACACAACACAAAGCCACAACAAAACAAGTACATAAACAACTCAACAACACAGCAATCCTCCAAACTCTATAATCAATCTCCACACAACTGACTACACACTAAAGTGTATAGTCCTGCCAGAGTACCCATCGCAACAAGTACTCCACACCGCTAGTGGGAGACCGCAGCCGTACTGTGGACAACGGGCCCACGGGGGCGCTTGGGGAAAGAACAAGATTTTGCATTTTGTGGAGTCGCCACCAATTTATTATGGAAAATTGGAAACCGTTCGAATACCTCGTGCCATGTCAAGACACAAAGTAGGACATGAATACTAAGCACTCGTTACCCTTAGCATTCTATGTCTAGAATGACTCTCGTGGATGCCAATGAACACGGATGTTCACAGAGATCTGGAGTAAGGGGTGAGGGTACGTATTAGGAAGCTCTTTTGATCGAACACCTAATCACGCCCGCCTCGATAGCGGCCTCTACTAATGATTAGGGACATCATCTATACTCGATATATCGTCGATTATATGCATGCAATGCAACATCCAAGTTTTAATCCTAGTATGTGAAGATTAGACTAAGTCGGTTAACACGCAATTTAGCATACAATTAATGTCGAAGTAGGATTTAATGCTCAATTACATGTGAAGGCATACAAATGATACAAGAAATATGATAAATACAATAAATAAAATTACAATATTGAAAATTACAATAATTACATTGAGTTTATTAATTTATGTCGAAAATACCTTTAAAACGGATAATTTGAGAAAAAGAATAAAAGAAAGAATTAACGAACAGAAATTAAGGCGATAATACGGATAATAGTTAATTATACGTAAGCTAATTAAACTAGGTCAAGGCAGAACGGGAGTTCAGAGACAGAAATCAACTTGGAAGAGGCGCAGCAGAGCTGCGCCCTTTGGAAGAGGCGCAGCAGTTGCTGCGTTTGTTCCAAGGGTGAGTTCTGGCTGTGAAGCCGGAACTGCAAATCGTTAATATTAATTGGTGATTTTAATGATTGATTAATATATTTACTCGGATGAAAGTGATTAACACGTTATTTACATGTGAATGATGGTCATAAAAGCAACAAAACATGGATGAGACGGATGCAAACGAATTATTTACATGAATGAACGATTGATTAGTGACATGGGTGAACAAAATAGGCTAAACATGACGAATTAATGACAAATTAATGACGAATATGACAAAAGACAGATGGAAATATATCAAAGGTCGAATTCCAGAAACCCGATATGAATGAATCGAACTTCTACAACCCGGATTGATTTTAATGACAAAAACCCGCAAATATTGGATTATAAGGGAGTTAACCCTAATTTTAATAACGGATTATATACTAATGAATGATAAATTATATACATGTGAAATTATCAAGCTATTGTATCAAAGAATTAACAAAAACAAATGAAAACGAATAAAAGTTGACGAATTACAGAGGACGAAGGAAGAAGAAAGGAAGCAGGAACTGCGGCAGCCTCACGAAGAGGAGCAGCAGGCGCTACGCTCCTTCGAAGAGGCGCAACAGTTGCTGCTTCCTTTCTCGACGGTTTGTCGTCTGGAAATCCGTAAAAAGGGGTTTTAAACGAGGTTTTAGAAATCGGTTTTAAGAGGTGTTTTCGACATAAACCTTACATTTGTGATACAAAAAGGTAAATACAATAACAAAAGAGAGATTTACACCCTCAGACTTACATGTTTGACGAAACAAGATGAACTAAGTTTACGATTAGTGATGCTCGACTCGAATGTAGACGAAAGTGCCCTCGTAAGAGGAAAACGATTAGATTAATTAAGTTGATTAGTTGTGAAGTTGGTCAAATTGGTCGGTCATGCAAACGAGGCTGGTACTCAGAAGGATCTGAGCTTACGTGGTCGAATGTTCAAGCACGTAGACGCCAAAAAGTAAGAACAAAGGTCTAGAATGCAAAGGGAGAAGAGAAGGGCGGACACTCACGTGAGAAATATGAGGAGCGAAGGCTCCTATTTATACTAATCACGCGGAGGAATAGGGTTTTCGGAGAGACTTTGGAAGTGAATCTTGAAAAGATATGAAAAAGATACGAAAATTACGCAGAAAAGGACCTGGGAAGAGGTGCAGCAGTCACTGCGTCTCTTGGAAGAGGCGCAGCACCTGCCGCGTCTGTTCCCAGGTGGTTTCCTCCTGCGGAAGAAAGATTTCCGTGTTTAAGTTATGGAATAACGGGATAATTTGGTTTTCCTTAATATTTTGTATGAATATTACGGGAAATTGTTTACCAAAGAATAAAGATTGTGAAATATTTATAAAACATGGAATAGAAATATCCGGAACATTCCAGAACATTCTGACTCGGGATTTAGCGGTTATCAGAAAATGAAGACGGTTTTAGGCCCAGACTCCAAATGTACTCTAATTACTGTCAAAACGGCCGTATCGGCGCGTAGATGACAACTAAGAGGTAGACATTAGTGTTTGAGCAATCACTTGACGATAAACTTACGAACTGTCACAAATCGTTCCGTGTACCAAACATGCGGCCCAATCATCACCGGGTGGTTTGCGAGGGGTGCAGAAATGAGGTATGTACCGAGCCCCCACTTTGACTGAGGCTTGGACAAGGCGAAAGTCAAAGTATAGCCATCAGGTCAATCGAAGATTACAACCTGACGACTATGGCGACGCGAGGTGGCTCAAGGGGTCTGAGCCAAGGACCTATCGTTGGGAACATTTTAGAGTCTGTCGACTTCTGGGGAGGGTCGTTTAAAGTCCATTAGAATACGTAAGGAGGCTCGCCAGCCATAAGAAGAGATCATACCTGAGACTTCTTATCGAGATACTTCTGGAGGTGCATAGGAGCTAAGGGTAAGCGTAGGAGCTAAGGTTAAGACCTAGAAGATATGTAAGGATTGGTGCTAGGGTGTGGGGCCCTAAAGGAAAGCATCAGTGGGAAGGAGGCCCGAATGTAAGTTCAAACTAAGGGGGTAACTAAGGCTCGAGTGTAGAAACTCTAAGGGTTTGGGAACTTCGGGAGAACGACACCTTTATCGCACTCCGCGGGGAAACAAGAAATATTGTGAGTAGCAGGACACAGGCGGGAACTGCTGGGAGAAATCTGCTTGGGGCGTCTTCAAACAAACCTCGGAAGAACTTGAGAAGGACAATTGTATATCGCGAACTCTCGTGTCGGAAAACCTTATCAGGAACTTATCTCCATGTCTCGAGAGGGATTGTCGATCCGCTTACTCTCGCTGAGGGAATATAATGAAGGCGTGTCGAAACACCTGTGAAGGAATACCCGCTCGTTATGACAAGCAAAGTCTGGGAAGCAATAAATAACGTATGATAGTCTGCTGTTGGCTTAGAAATGCGGGTCTGAACGAAAGATAATCGTCAAACGGACCAAAAAATATAAAATGGCATCGAGGAAGAGGCGCACCAAAGATGGGCCCACAAATAACGAACTCATAACGAATTTTTGAAAACTCGTATGGAGGGAACACCAGGAAGAGGCGCAGCAAGAGCTGCGTCTCTTGGAAGAGGCGCAGCGCCTGCTGCGTCTGTTCCTGAGTGTGTCTTTTCTGCGTAAAAAACGCGATAAATAGAGGGTTCAATTCATTTATTCGAAACACGAATTCCTCAACTTCTCTCTCAAATCTTAACCATTTCCGCCAAAATTTGATCCAAAAGCTTTCATTCATCATGACTAATCAAGGTATGTATATCATTCTTGCATCAATCTTCTATATTTCGCTTAATTTGGATCGAAAAAATTAGGGTTTTTAACCCAATTAATTCGAAAATTTGGGGCTTTTCCCCCAAATGGATTTACCTTGTAAAATTGGTATTAGAAACGGATAATTGGTAGTATAAAGAACATAGCCATGTATTTGTTTTGAATTTTCGTTGAGTTTTGAGCATTTGAGTGAAATTGAGACGGTTTCACAACTAAACCGTAAATTGCTTCGAAAATAGCCTTAGGATTGCCCATTTGCGATGAAACTTGATATTTGGGATCCTTGGATGATGGGTAACCTTCCTACCATCTCGGAATTTTGGTTTGTGATGGCTTTTTCAGGACACTTTTCTAGGGCATAATCGCCGTTATAACGAAATGCTGCCGAAATTTCGACTCGAACCCGGAACTAGGCTTCAACTTAGACTTGACCTGACCCTAATTACCACATGAGTGATCGGGTTTATGAGAATATGGCCAAATATGGCGAGAAAAGAGCGATTTCAGGGCTTCCGAAGGCTCGAAAATCCCTAAACCAAGACTTGTCGTCACGTGACGCGGCCTAAATTTACTTTAACGTTGCAGGTGATGAGGCTTCTACTTCTGGGAGAGCTCCCATGGAGATAGACACTGGTGTTGATCCTTCTCGTGTTATCGAGGAGGCTTTGGAGGAGGCTTTCACCACCGCGGTGATGGCTGCCGGGGACGAGGTCCACGAGGAGGAGGCTGTTGAGGAGGAGGAGGCCCCGAGGCGGGCCAATGTTGGACGAGGAGGTCGTCAGCTGAGGGGAGCACCCACGTGGGCTGAGACCTGGGACAGCAGGCACTTGCTTTGGGCTGCAGAGGGTCACCTGTCCTACAGGACGGTGAAGAGCTTGGTAATCTTGAATTCATTACTCATCATTCATCTTCTTTTATTCGATTTGCTCATATCTTATCCAACTTTCATTCAAAACTAAAGATAGGTTTTGTTTCAAATCACAATAGGAGGCCGAGAATATCAGGTTGTTCTCGGGTTACACGACGGCGATGGAGTGCTACGAGAGGCTGTCGGCGGAGGAGCGCTCCATGATCGAGCGTGGAGCGTTTGGTGCCTTGGTGCAGGCTTGGAGGGATATCGCGAAGAGGAAGCTGCGGGCTAACCTTAGCCTGGTCCGCGCTTTCTTGGACCAATTCTGGGACATGACTTCCACGTTTCACATGCCTTTTGGTGAGGTGGGAGTCACGTTGGAGGACTACGGCATGATTTCTGGTCTGCCGTGTGGGTCTGAGGCTGTGGAGTGGTCGGAGACTGCCATGAGGGTGGACTAGGCCGAGTCTAGGAGGTTGATCGGCTAGAACTTGTCGCCGAAGGCTGTTACAGTGCCTGGTTTGGTGCCCAGTTCCTATGTCTGAGACTACTTTGCGGGGAAGACCCCGGCGCTAGTGACGATTGACGGGAGAGAGACGGCTCCTCCTCCCTGTACAACTGAGTAGAGGGCTCGTTTGTGGCTTTGGTGGTTTCTGTCTTCGATCTACCTCGGAGACAAGGGAGGGAGGCTGTCGACGAAGCTTCTTCCCTTCCTTTTTGACCTGAGCTCCCAAGGGCGTTGGGACTGGGTCACTGCTGGTTTTGGGGTCCTCATCCGCTTCATGAGGGCCATGGTTCGTCCGGAGTTGATGGAGAAGGGGACTTCTCCTGGTGCTGTCGGCCCTGGACTGCTGCTGGAGGTATGAACCTTCATTTAGACTAAAATCAATTCTTTTCCTTATCAAATTACGAAAGATCGTCATTGACTATACTGCTTTACAGGCGTGGGTGTACTCCTACTTTCCGAGCCTCTCGCCCAAGAGGACGGAGCCGCTGGAGAAGGCCTATCCCGTCGTGACGGATTGGGTGATGTGCAGGATAAGGAGCAAGCGTTCCTCTCACGGTGTTTACCGACGGGACGTGAACGCTCTTCAGCTGGACAGCGTGAGCATCTTACTTATATTCATTTTGCTTCTACATTGCTTTTAATCGATCATAAGAATGATTCCTTGTTTGTCTTGTCACAGTGGGTGCCCAGGCCTTGGGCGGAGTACGCTGGAGCGCCTCCTTTTGTGGCTGAGGTCCTTTGACCTAGGAGCTCGAGCCGGCTGCTTTTGAGGACGTCGATGGGTCCTGTGTGGTACTTGGGTGAGCGCTTGGCTCGGCAGTGCTCTCGGGATGTGTTGACGGTTCCCATCGATCCTCCTAGGACGATGTTCAAGGAGCCTTCTGAGGCTGAGAGGGAGGATAACTTGGCTGGCGTTGGTGGTAACGCCCTCCTTCTTCCTGGTGAGGACTACTCGGCGTTCCTTTACGGGAGGTTGGCGTACTGGCCGGTTGTGGTGAGCATCTTACTCTCCTTTATTCTTGATTTTGAGAATATGATGAAAGATCATCGATTAATGAGAAACATTTGACTTTGCAGGAGGTTGAGGCGGCGGGCATCGAGCCCCCAGAGTACCCCGAGACCCTTGAGTACACTGACACGACTGAGAGGACGATGATCTCCGAGCTGCGAGACTTTGACGTGGCTGTGACGGATGCTGGCTTGGACGATTGGCAGCATCTGATTCGGAGGGTGAGCCTCTAATTTGCATGATTTATGTGTAAGAACACATTTGGTTGAACTTATTCAATTATTGAGAACATCTTTTTGAAAATGCAGGTTGCGCCGTCTCGGTTCGTGGCGTTATGGAGGGTGGCCAACCGGCTGCGAGCTACTGCCGTCGAGGCACTTGTCGGCGGTCGAGGTCGTCAGGTATGAACCTTGTGTCTATTTCCTTTTTGAATTTTGATTTCTCTTTTAATTGCTTGAAACGATTGACATGAGCCACTTTTATCGTTTACAGGGGGACCGTGAGCTGGAGCGAGAGTTAGCTCAGTCTCGGGAGGAGACAACTCGCTTGTTGAGGGAGCTCGAGGTTCGCGACGCCGAGGTTGTTGCTCTCGCGGCAAGAGTTGCGGAGCTGGAGGGCGACCGGCAGTAGTTTTGCTTTGTTGTTTATATCTTGCACATTTGTACATTTTGGACCTTCATTTTGGACACTTGGACTTTGCTTGGGGCTCGAGCCCCCAGTTTCTTTGTACATTTCCCTTTTTTGTTGTATATATGATGGCCTGAGTGCCTTTGCTGCTGGGTTGCGTTGCTTGTACCTGCAGGTTAGCTTTGAATAGGTTTGGTAGATGACGGTTTATGCCTTCATGCTGCTGAAATTTACATAGAAATCACGTAGACCATACATTTGTATATACACATGGCCTGAATTAGCGCAAAACGAATGACTCAAAAGAATGCAAAAATGCAAGAGAAAATGCAAAAATGCAAAAAATTTGCCGGAAATGACCGGACGGTAGGGAGGGTTACCCCTAAAAAAAGAAAAAAAAGAAACCTATAAGTTAGAAATGAAATGATTAAAAATAAATAAAAGAAATATAAAAGAAATATATAAATATATAAGTTTTGAAATGAATTAAATTAAAATGAAAATTATTTCCTAAAATGAATTACATTAAAATTAAAATTATTTCCTAAAATGAAAATATACAACTGTGGTAAAATGACGAAAATGTTGATATTGCCTCGAAATGCGTGCCCGTGGGTTTAGGAAACACGAAATATGGCAATTTCCACGTATTTACCAAAATAATAACCCGTAGGAATAGGAAATTATTCGTCAAGGAATTTAGGAAAGATCCAACGCTGAAAATCACAGAAACCTTGCTGAGGAAATGGCGCAGCATGAGTTGCGTCCCTTTGAAGAGGCGCAGCAGGTGCTGCGCCTGTTCCCAGGTGTGTCTGCTCTGGCAGATTTTAGGAAACAGAGTTTAGTATAAATAGAGACGTCGATGGAGGTTTTATTCACACAATTCTTCTGTCCCTTCTTCGCCTTATTACATAAAATTTTCAATATAATCACTCATCATGAATACTTTGGAGATTCGCCTAAAAGAGTGGACCAACGAGTTTTCCAATATGGAGAAACACGATATGGGCGCCTATAATCTTGGATCTTTGTTGAGTTTGAAGCTTATCAAGGTTGTCAAACCATTCTTAGATGCTTGTCTTGATTACTGGGACCCGAATTATCATGTTTTTGCGTTCCCCGGAGACGACATTTGCCCATTTCCTGAAGAAATTGTTGCGATTGGTGGGTGGGACCCAGAACACTTGCCTGCCAATCGTTATACTTCGCAACGGTATAAGAGCAAATTTAGAGACTTGCTTGGATTGACTAGAATTGAGGTGGACCGTTTAGTGACCTCGAAGGGAGTGCGAATGTTGGACTTCATTGACCGAATCATTAACAGGGCCGACCCCACCGTTTCTTATGTTGCTAGGCGAAGGGCATTTGGATTTTGCTTGTTGCATGTGTATGTCCTCCGAGGGCATGTTGATGAATGCTTGAGAGGTGATCCCCGTCTTCTGGGCCTAGTTGAGCAAATGGAGCTGTGCAGGAGCCCAGCTTGTTTATGCTTAGGAGAGATCTTGTTGGGCTTGGATAATAGGAAAGCCAATCGTGACCTACCGTACTTGGGAAGTCCCGTTATTTTGCAGGTAAAAGAACATTTTCTCTTTTTTTTTTCTTTTTTTGTTCGTTTTTTTTTTCTTCTTTTGTTCTAACACCCGTTTTTGGTAGGTTTGGCTTATGGAGCGTCATCGATTGATCGAGCCCCCAGTTCATGTTCCTTCTTATCATGCTCGTTCGATTGCAATGAGGACCAGGCTTTATATGGTGGACTTCACTCGAGTTTGCAATTATTGGGAGAATAAATTGAAGAGTGATGATGGCCCCTTGATTAGGTGGATTGTGCCATGGTGGCACCTCAAATCTGTCACTGGAGTGTCTTCCTTGGATCCTACTCGATCTGTGCGCATTCCTGGCTTGGAATTCATGGTGTGCATCTTCCCGGAAAGGCTGATGAGACAGGTTGGACTAAAACAGACAATCCCGAAGCTTGACACTGTACCGCAGACTGCCGTGGCGCTTACTACTGAGAGTCGAAGGGAGTGGGCCATTAAATGGGTCCAAAGAAACGCGTGGTTCTTGAACTCTTCTACTAATGCCTTATGGGTGTCAGATTCCTATCTGTGATGGCAGAAAGCTACTACTCCGGAAGAGCGCGAGAGATTGAGGAAACGCGAGCCCGTTGACTACAAGGTGCACGAGGTGGAAAAGGAGAAAGAGAAGCATTTGACTGAGGGAGAGGAAGAAGTCGGGTTTCGAGTTGTTCACCCTTCGAAGAAACCGAAGACCTCTCCTGTCGTGGATAAAGTGATTGATAAGAATGGGAAGCCTAGGCCTCGAGAAAGACCGTTGGTGATTAGGTCCGAAGTGGCGCAAGAGCGTCCGGCTCGAGGTCGTGACAAGAAGTATGACAAGAATGACAAGGGCAAAGGGAAAATGGAGGAATAGCCCAAGTCTTTATTATTTATTATTATTATTATTATTATTGTTGTAATAAAAAGGTGGGGTTTTTAGAATCCTAGCCTATTTTTATTTTTATTATGTAGCGTATTATTATTAGAAAATGAATGGAATAAAAAAGGTTAATTGGTTATGAAACCGTTGTGATTTTCTATGTATTATTCTTGTCGAATTCCAAATGCAATGCAAATGTCCTTCTATTTACATTTTGAAATAATGGGTTGTATCCTGTGAAGGATTGCCTACGTATTCATTTAGAAAAATGAAGTCAAACCCTTGTGCGTAGTTCGAGTAAATGTAAAAGAATAATTGTTCTAAGCAAGAGCTTGTAATGAACTTAGAAAATAAGCATGAGCTTTTTGCTTACTCTGAAGGTGCGGTTTAGTTTATTCGATGATATGAGGATGACAAATTTGTCAAAATGCAAGAGCAGAGTGACATTAGCTTATTTCAGCTTGGCCAGGGGCCGTTTATTCAGTGCCACAAGAGCGACACGTGAGGTTACGCGAGGCGCGTTTTTGTTCCTATTCTAGGCATAGTACCGTTTTAGTTGGTCGAGGTTTGTCGGGTTGGAAAACTCATTACCATCTAGGTCTGTGATTCTAACCGCACCCCTTGGAAGTATGGACTTGACTAGAAATGGCCCAGCCCAATTAGGTTTGAATTTTCCCCGTGGGTCGACAGGTAAAAGAGCTCTAACCGACTTGAGTACTAAGTCTCCTTCCTTGATGTGTCTTGGCTTAACCCTTTTGTTGAAAGCTCGTTTGATATGTGCTTGATATGTTTGGACATTATGCAAGGCGCGTAGCCTACGTTCATCCAGGAGTATGAGTTCTTCATATCTATCCCTCTTCCAATCAACTTCCGGGATTTGACTCTCGAGTAAGATACGCAAGGATGGTATTTCTAACTCGACTGGCTGTACAGCTTATATGCCATGGGTCAAATAGAAAGGAGTGGCCCCAGTGGGCGTCCTAACAGATGTGCAATATCCCCACAAAGCAAAAGGGTATCTTGCTTGGCCAATCTCGATAGTTGTCAATCATTTTCTTGAGAATTGTGACAACGTTCTTGTTTGCTGCCTCTACCGCGCCATTAGCCTGTGGTCTATATGGCGAAGAATGGTGATGTCTAATTTTGTACTTGGCTAGCAATTGCTCAGTCTCAGCTTGGAAATGTGATCCATTATCACTAATGATCTCATGTGGGCAACCGTATCGACAGATGATGTTGTTTTGTATGAACTTTGCCACATTTTTGGCCGTAAGACTAGTGTAGGAAGCCGCTTCTACCCATTTGGTGAAATAGTCGATTGCCACTAGGATGAAATAGTGACCTCCTGTTCCGGCTGGGGTTATCTTCCCGATTATATCAATTCCCCAGGCAGAAAATGGCCAAGGAGATGTCATCGTATAGAGCAATGAAGGAGGGACATGTTGTACATTCCCGAAGATTTGGCAATTGTGGCAATGTCTTATATATTTGATGCAATCGGATTCCATTGTGGTCTAGTAATACCCTAAACGTATGATTTTCTTTGCCATCATAGGCCCACTCATGTGAGGACCGCATTCTCCATCGTGGACTTCTTCCATCACTTTCCGTGCCTGTGAATGATCAAGGCAACGTAGGATTACACCAAAAGGTGTTCTTTTGTATAACTCTCCTTGCATGAGAACGTATTGGGAAGCTAGTAGGCGTATGGCACGTTGTCTCCTTTTCTCCATATCCGGTGGATAGGTACCGTTGAGCTTGAAATTTAGGATTTCTTGGAACCAGGGTTCCTGTGCGATTTCCTCTTCATCGGTGATTTGGTGGACATAAGCTGGCTCTGACCGTTGTTCGATGCATAAAGGCATTTCCACCATGTCATCTGGCATGTTAATCAAAGATGCAAGTTTTGCAAGAGCATCTGCAAATTGATTTTCTTCCCGGGGTAGGTGTAGATAGGTCACGTGATCTAAGAATTGGGCAACTTGGTCTATTCTGGCTTGATAAGGTGCTAGGCTTTCACTTCGGATTTTCCAAGATCCCGTAACTTGGTTGATGATCAGGGATGAATCCCCATGTACTCGGAGGTTTTTGATGCCTAAGCTCACTGCTGCTTGTAGCCCAATGAGACAAGCCTCGTATTCTGCAGCATTGTTTGTCACCTCGAAGTCGAGTTTGACAGAGATTGGTGTATGCTCGCCTTCAGGAGAAATGAGCAACACTCCTATTACAAATCCTCTTAAGTTTGATGCTCCATCAAAGTAAAGGTCCCAGGAGTCTACATCAGTTTGGAGTATATCCTCGTCTGGAAATGACCAAGTGTCTATTGCTTGTGCATCATTGATGGGATTCTATGCAAAGAATTCGGCAACGGCGCGCCCTTTTATAACTTTTAGAGGCACGTATTTGAGATCGAACTCTGAGAGCATCAAAGTTCATCTTGCTAGGCGTCCGTTGAGGATGGGTTTTTCGAAGAGGTATTTTACTGGATCCATTTTGGAGTATATTTTGACGGAGTAGCTAAGCATGTAATGGCGTAGCTTCTTCGTTGCGCACACAAGAGCGAGGCATGTCTTTTCGAGTTGTGAGTATTTGCACTCGTACTCCAAGAACTTCTTACTAAGGTAGTAGATAGCCCTTTCTTCCTTTCCTACGGTTTGAGCTAGCATGGCACACATGGCGGTTTCGGTTACTGTGAGATACAAACCAAGAGGTTGGTCTCATTGAGGTGGCATGAGCACTGGTGGTTTAGCTAATATCTCCTTGATTCGGTCAAATGCCTTTTGATAATCATCATCCCACATGGTGTGATCCATTTTCTTGAGCTTCTTGAAGATAGGCTCACAAATCATGGTGAGTTTCGATATGAATCGACTTATATATTGCACTTTCCCTAGGAATCCTGTGACTTCTTTTTCTGTTTGAGGTTGTGGCATTTCGATCAGAGCCTTGATCTTGTAAGGGTCTATTTCTATACCTCGTTGGCTAACGACGTATCCCAGGAGTTTGCCAGATGTTACTCCGAATGCGCACTTCTGAGGATTGAGCCTCATGTTGTACTTTCGTAGCCTTGCGAAAAATTTGCGAAGGTTCGCAATATGCCCTTCTCTATCCTTGGACTTGACAATCATGTCGTCTACGTATACCTCAACTTATGTGTTCATCATGTCATGTAAGAGTGTAGTTGCGGTGCGTTGATATGTAGCTCCGGCGTTGATCAACCCAAACGGCATTACCGTATAGCAATAAGTCCCCCATTGAGTGACAAAGGCGGTCTTATGCATGTCTTCTATGGGCATCTTGATTTGGTTATAACCCGCATACCCATCCATGAAGGATAGTAATGCGTGGTCTGCGGTATTGTCCACCAATATGTCAATGTGTGGTAGGGGGAAGTCATCTTTAGGACTTGCTTTGTTTAAGTCCCTAAAATCAACACAAACACGGATTCTCCCATCCTTTTTGGGTACAGGTACTATGTTGGCTACCCAGTCAGAATACTCGGATACTTTGATGAACCCGGCTTTGAATTGCTTATCGACTTCTTCCTTAATCTTGAGAGCCCATTCCGTTCTCATTCGACGAAGGTTCTGTTTTACAGGCTTGAAACCTGGCTTAATTGGGATTCTATGTTCGGCGATATCCCTGTCGATCCCTGGCATGTCTTTGTAGGACCACGCAAAAACGTCTTTGAACTCGTGTAGGAGGTCTATGAAGTCGGCCCTTTCGGTAGAACTCAAGGTAGTCCATATCCTAAGTTCTTGGGGTTCTAGTTCGGTTCCTGTTGGAATATGTGTCCTCCGACAATAATGCGATCACAACTGTTGATCATGATGATCACATGTTTAAATCTCATTTTAAAGGATACAATTGGGAAGTAATATTTTACTATCAACTGGTCCACACATATCGGTAATGATTGGCTGACTAGAGTTTGACATTACTGTCGTGCGACGGTGGTGATCAGTTGATCCCCTTAGGTCATACCTAAAGGGTAACACTCTTAATTGATTATTTAATTGATCGTATGACGATATGGGTTGATTAAATTACTTAAAATTGACGGACGATTTTGGAAGTAATATTTACGTATCTCATTACAATTTGATACGGTCTAAGTGATTGAATTGTTTTATTACTTAGATGAAATTATTGTTTAAGGAAACAATTGTATTTGAATGAATAATTTATTATAAATACAAGATGTTGCGATTTATAATTGGTAAATTATTTTGGTTCAAGTAATTATGAATTACTAAGTCGATTTTGTGTATGACATATTTTTATTAATGCGTTGATTTTTAATATGTTAAAAATGCATAACAATTTTACATGACATGTGACATGTGACAAATTGACAAATTGACAAAGATAAAATGGAGTCGATTTTATCTTAAGTGGACCGAAATTAAGAGGGAATATGGTGTTTAAATTATGTTATATTTTTGAGTGGAAAACAATATAATTGCACCTAGCCATAGCCATGCAAGCCTATGTTTTCTTGGATAGAAAAACTTGACCATGCATTGGCTCCCTCTCTCTCCTTCCCTCCGGTTTTTGAAGGACAAAGTAGAGAGTTTTTCTCTATCATTTTTCATTCATAATTTACACAATATTTCTAGTGTAAGAAATAAGAAAGCTCTCTAAGAAAACTAGAGAAATAAAACTCCAAACTTCTTCCTCTCTTAACCGAAAATTAAGTGACTAAAATAAAGATTTTTAAGTCAATTTTATTTAAAATTAATATTGTTCTAGTAATAATAATATTAATTTTATTAAGTTGTTACCTTGGGTATTAATCCTTGGGAGGGATTCTACACTTGAATCCTTGTTCTTCCATTTTGGAGTGCTCAAGAACAAGTAAGAAGGAGATCTTACTTGTGCCCATAAAATCCGAAACATTCAATGTAAGATGATGATTTCTTCTTTAATTTAATTATTGTTTGCATGCATAAGATCACCTTTTAATTTTATGACTAAATTAAAATTAAAACATATATGAATATGTCATGTAATGAGATATAGATTTCTAACAAGCGGTATCAAGAGCCTTGGTTGTTTGCATGCAAATCGGTTATAGTTTTTCCGAGTTATACGATTAACATATAAAACTTATAAATTTGTGTTATTGTGATATATCACGAAATAATTTATGCATGTTAAAGTTTATGATCCTAAAATGTATTTAGGATATTTTGGTTAATTTATGGATTTTTATTGTTCATCTTATATAATAATGGCATTTAAAATGTGATTTTATGATTAAAATGTCATTTTCGGACTAAAATTAGCTAAACTTTGAATTTTACAGTGGTTTTTGGATATGTTTTCAAATATATTATTTTTAGATGACCTGAAAAGTTTCATAATTTTTGGAGTGCTTATGCTCGAAATATGGATTTTTCATGATAAAAATCGATTTTAAATGAAAAAATAGGTTAATATGAGATAAATTTCGAATCTGGTCATAGAAATTTAGTATGCTGTCACATGTAATTTTACAAGATGTGTGTAAAATAATAGGCTATATTGAAGTCTTCATGCATGATTTATGAATTTTTGATGAAAAATAGCATAAATAGTGACTTAATTAGTGAATAATTGCTAAAACATACTTCATGATTAAGGAAAAACGTCACATGTTGCATTTTATTATCTTTTTCAGATCTAAAATTTAAAAGTTGATGAATATAATTTTTCTCATGTTTTTATGATTATTATTGATAAATCCGATAAACCGCAACATTGTTTTTCCGTTACATTTTCGAAATTTTTAACCTAAGTTTTGAACATTATGAGTGTCATATATTTTTCCAGAATGTTCATGAGTTTAAAATTTCAAATTTTTGATTTTATTTGAAATTTCGGTGATGTTTTTGAAGTTTATAGCATTTTATTGTAATTTTGAGTCCATTAATGAACAATTTTAAGAAATATAAGTTAATTATAGTCAAATAGTTAGTGGAGACTAATTTTGAGTCCTAAGTTGGTTAGGGTAATTAACGTGTGCATAAATATGATTTTATGCAATTTATTGTGATTTTAAAAGGTTGAATCGCGCAAATCCGTAAAAATCGTTTAATATACGATATTGGCTCCTTAAAGGCGATTTAGCATAAAATTGGGCATGTTCATACATATTATAATGCTGCATTTTGTTTATGATTGTCATAATTTTATTTTATGTAATTTTTACTTAGTATGATCTTAGTTTTTAATTGGTATTACCCGAAATGTATGGGAATATCGATTCGGTTGTAATTTATTGTGATCTCGTATCACCGTTTTGTAATTTAATAGATTTATTTTATTTTAATTACAAATGTATAATAGGAAATTATGTAATTTGTTATGTAATTTATTTATTCCGGAGTTCCTTGAAGACGGTGTCACTCAAGAAGGCGATACATAAAGACGGTGTTACCTCGAGATGCGTTCCGAATATGTAATAGTTAATTAGATTTTCTATTTTAGGAAGGCCATACTAGGATTTATTTTATGCTTTGCATTTTATTTATATGTTGCATGCATCGCTAAATCGCCATAACTAAAACATGCATCATTCTTTTAATCGAGTTTATCGACCGTGTCAATTATAATTATCATAGTTCACCGCTTTAGTTCACTTAAAACGTGATAGATAATAAATTGACATGACCTCTCGCTTAAAATAAACAATTGAGACATAGCCATACCAAAAAGTAGAAACCATGAAAACCTATTTCGTGAGGGAGTGCACTCGGCCACACCGGGGTACAAACCTTGTTACGTAGGGGAAGTGGGTGATAAATGTCTATCCACCGAATTTATATTAATGAGGGGTATTTCGGCACACCGTGCCCTAAGTTGATATGAGTTTTGATCATGGACACATTTATTCGAAATTTGGGTTGAACTCAACGAAAGTATTCACGACGATTTCCGGATGTGTTTCGGGCTAGAGATAAATATTAATGTAATTTTATCGACCAAGAGTTCTAAAAGTAGAATCGATTAAAGAGTTAATCCACCGAGTTATATTGATGAGGGGTATTTCGGCACACCGTGCCCCAAGTTAATATGAATTTGGATCTTGGAATCATTTATCATAGTTGGGTAGAGGTCACTATGTAAATGCTTTACTTGTTATTTACAAGTATTAATAAAACGATAAATGTTAAGTTTTTCCACTATTCCGTTATCATATTGTTCTATTTCTTCACCACAATTTTTATACGATATCATTTCGATTCAAAACTCCATTAAAACATAGTAACTAAAGACAAAATTTGATTTTTCTTCTAAAAACCTCGAATTATCCATTGGAAGGATCTCATGTGAAGAGTATAGATAAAAGTTATTCATTATCAAACAGGTTTTTGATTCTTGACTAACACATGTACTTACAATGGATTGTTTTTCCATATAGTTAATTAAATTAAGTGCCTTGAAGCGATAAATTGTTTTGGTAATTAGATTTCTCAGAATTCGTAATTGACCAAAATAACGCAACCACTTCAATGAAAGTTTTAAGACTAAAACGATTGAATTGAAGAGTAGTCTTCATAAGATTCAACTTTGCTTCTCAAAGTAAAGATTCTTTGAAATGAGTGGGAGCATTCTCTTAAAACGTTAAGAAAAGGACGAGGTTCAAGAACTAAAGATTATAATGGAATTGATACAAGGTAATGTTAAAAGTAAAGTTATTGAGAATAGCGATACTAAACCTATCAATCCCGACCGATAAAGTTTCCATTGTCTTAAATGTTGGACACTAGAAAGGAAACTACCCCAAGTTGTTAAAGAATAAGCAAGTTAGTTGTGGAACATCTAATAAGACTTAGTTCTTAATTTATTTGATTGACATAAATTTTGCTAGTACTACTTCGTCAATATTAGAAACCGGTGGTGGTTTTCATCATTGTACTTGATACATAGGATGATTAGAATATGACGACTAGCAACAATGATGTTGAGAGATAGAGTCATTGTATAATCAATCTAGTTTTGGATTTATAGTTGTACTTAATTATGACTATTAAGTGCATAAACTCTAAATAAGAATATAAACTTGTTAAGATACAAAAGAGGTTTCACTTTTGTGGCCCTATACACCACGATTTGATGTATGGCTAGCCCATTATCAAGGTGATTATATTCTAAATCAAACTAGGATGACATATCATATAGATGATGCAAGACTCAAATTGGTGACCCAAGATTAAACCTTAAATTCTGGAATGATGAACGCAAAGAGTTATCGAGTACTCTTGAAACCATTAGATCTTATGGTATATGCGTATCTTGTATTCAAATCAAGATATCTCGTACCTTTTGGTTGAAAAGGAGATCGAGGTTGTAAATCATTGATCCAAAATAGTTTGATCATTTTCTTTTACCAACGATTTAAGTTGACACTAATATGTTTACTTAATAAGGTAAATAGAGAAATATTTGATGAAGTTCAAAGAATTCCAGGAATCACGATTTAGTCGTGATGGGATTATCTAAGTGAAGACTTTGATATAAACCAAAGGAAATGTGATATAGTATCACAAGTAAATCTCTCTTAGCATACATTATGGGATAAATATCCTTTGATAAAGAATTTAAACGCTATTCGATATGGTTTGCCTTAAATCAAGTTACCTTGAGTTACTTGATCTAATTTCGGGGATTTTATCATTTTGTCTAAGTAGTTTTTCCCACTAAATCTAAACAATTCATATGAGATATAAAATGGTAGGGTACCATGCTTGTAAGTTCTCACAAGAAACAAATGCTCATTTTTTCTTACTATAATTACGAGTACAACGAGTTTGTGGCTCGTGAAACTGTCTTCCTAGAATACAAGTTTATTGCTAGAAGACAGAGTGGGAGAAAATTTTAAAGAGCCACAAAAGAATGTTATGTCGCAAGAAACTGGTCTTTCTTGGCTACATGAGACGTTTTGTGTAAGACGTTGTTTCTTCAACGTCTAGGAGGTTAAAGTCATCACTTGTTGAAGATGATGAATTAGTGTTACTTTTAAGAAAGTAAAGAGCACAAAGTAAAGAGCTTGCAACTTACAAAGAAATTGTTTGATTCAAGTTGATTACTTCTGGAAAGTAATGAACACATGACTTACATGAGAGTGTTTAAGTCACAACTCAATACAAGGCTTAGAGCCATGAAAATCCGAAATAAATTCCGAGTGGAATTGTTGGATATCAAAGAGAGATATCAAAGCTTGATTAGTTGCAAAGTGTTTTGCACTATTCGGATCTTCTTAGGGATTGTATTTCATTATGATGATATACTTATAACGAGTGAATCTAAAACCAACTTCTTCAATTAGAAGGAATGTATTCAATACATGTCATGAGTTTTATAGATTCTTACAATCCTAAGATAATGTGCAACTTAAGAGATTGTCTTAAGTAGGACATCAATGAGTTGGAATCAATGTTTTGATCATGTTATAAAACTTTTCTCGATAAGACGAGAAGCTGTGTTTATACATGAAGTTTAGTGGGAGTTACGGAAATTTTAATTAGTCTTATATGTGGATGACATATTGATCATTGAGAATGATTTAAGACTTTTGGAGTAATATAATACATCTTTAATATCTAGATTTATGGAGATAAATCCACATGATATTAGCGTCAGATAAGAAGTCTTATGTTGATAAGATTCATGACTAGTTCAATCAAAATGAACATATTTGATTGATTTCTTTTGCTTCCGCTGCCAGATCAATTAAATGAGTAATGATGTATAACATTTAATATACTTTGAGTATGATGAATTGTTTCAAATCGAATTTAAGTAATAGTTACCAAGTAAGCCATAAAGATTACCCTTAAGTGCTTGCAGAAGCATTAAGGATGTAATGCAAAGTGTTTTTGATGCAATTTTGTGTAAGGGTGTTACACAAGTGACAATTGACAATTGAGATTGCGCATGGTTTCTGACAAAACCATAATCAAAACACATTAGGATGGTTAAGATACCATTGTGGCTATGTTATTTAAGAAATAGATTTTCTAGAATCGTTCTAGGCAATAAAGAACAATGAGAAATATTTACAATGGAAATTGAGTACACTTGCAATCATGGGATGTGCAAGAAGGATGAGTCCCGCACACTGTGAAAACAGTGGGAGCTGTTCTAAGGCTAAAAGGCCTATGTCTTGATTGGATCTCGACACGTACTCAGAAAGTTTTGTAATGCAAATGTATACATTACAAAGGAAAACGAGTATGTAGTAAGGTTGAGTAAGGTACAAGAAGTTGATAAAACCTACTAACCAAAGCCTTCTCATAGGCTTAACATGATAAGTCATGTCATATGTCATTTCAATTGCATTGAGATGAACAAATACATATAAGATGAAAATGGATTATAAAATATGAAGTAATAATCAGGTATTGACTCTTCATATGTGATAATCACATTTGCCGTTCGAGTTTTTAAATCTAAAAACTCCCTTTTACTTTGTTACATCCAAACGGGTTGTAGAGACAATTGAACCCCGTTAAAGTGAACTCGGATTAACATAGTATTCGCCCATAGTCACTTGTATGAGGTGATGTCTCGAAGTGACTAGAGTGTGATGCGATTGATGGCAAGTTCAAGTGCCATAGAGTCATGTGAGATGACTAGTCGATCACATAGGCAGACTGTTATGAACACTTTGTCGGGCCTTATGACCGCTTATAGAGTTCTGGCAAATTTATATAGCCTGGTCGTGGCGAGAGCTACTATAGTATTCTAATGAGTCGATTCTTTTGACTAAAGACTGTTCGCCTAAGATGGCACAGTTTCAGATTAACTTTGATTTGTGTTACTACGACCTTCGTAAATGGGGTCAAATGGGCATATTTTGGGTTATGATGGCTGTGGCTAGTCGAAGGGAATGAGTGCGATAGGAATTGTCACCCCTAGTCAGGGTTATAACAATATCTCAGGGCCACTCGAGGAGTAATGAACTGGAAATGCGTGGCCACGCTCGGAAGATATCCATGGTAGATAAATCCGGTCAATCAGTTATTCTCCAGATCGAGGAAACCACTCTCGATATGATCACTTGCAAGTACGGCCTAAACGACACCTTGCATTGAGTGGGAGATAATAATAGGACAAGAGAATTGGTGACGCACACCACGGAGACTATTTCTTGCATAGTAGCATTTTGAGAGAAGATTAGTGCCACATGCTCTTTAGGTGTTGCGTTGGGGTCATGTAAAGTTTTCACCACGTTTTCCAATTCCCAAACTTGCCTATCCACACTCCTTGCCCATGTGATGAAATCGAAAATGGTAGGGGAGATAGTAGAATAGAACCCTTCATTCTCGATCACGTAGATCTCATCTTCAATTGGAGAAATGAGGTGTGAACAATCTAAGGTAGATTCTTCACTTGTGATCACTAGAATCCCACGAGGGTTCTGAGTGTTGTTGGGTTTACCTCCCGGCGGTATTGGTAGTCGACCATCTTCAATCATGTCTTGAAGCACATTTTTCAATTTGTAGCATTTTTCTGTGTCATGCCCCTTGCCCCTATGGTATTCACAGTACGAGTTCTCATCCCAGAATTTGGATTTCTTTTCGGGTTCGGGAGTAGGTCTATGGGTTGAAGTTTGCCTTGTTTCATTAACCTCTTAAGAGCGTTGGAGTAAGTGTCCCCAAGATTTGTGAATGTCCTTGGTGGGGTACTTTTCTTGGATGGCTCGAGAAGGTTAACCTCGTCGGTCTTGCTAGTGGAGCCGTATGAACGACTTGTTGAGCCTTGATATCCTCGACCTACCATTTTGGACAAGAGCCCTTTACGGATGTCATCTTCAATCCTTGTTCCTAGTACGGTTAAGTCCTTGAAAGTTTTGATGTTTTGGTATCTTAAATGATTGGCATAGATAGGTTTGAGATTGTCCACGAACTTCTCCACAAGGGTAGCCTCATCCGGGCGTTCAACTAGTTGGGTACTAGTCTTCCTCCACCTACTTAGGAAGTCGGTGAATCCTTCTTTGTCATTTTGGGTAAGAACCTCTAGAGTGCGCATGTTAACTTGGATCTCGGCATTATCCGCATATTGCTTAGCAAACTCGATCGCGGCATCTTCCCAAGTAGCAATCTTCTTGTGTTCTAAAGAGTAAAACCATTGCTTTGGGATGGTGTCAAGAGATGAAGGAAAGATCCTTAAGAACATCTCAGGTTTGATGCCTTTGATAGACATGTAATCCTTAAAAGCACGGATGTGGTTCAAGGGGTTTTCGTGCCCCTTGAATTTAGGGATATCCGTCATGTTGAAGTTGGTTGGCAATTTGGAATTTACGGCCTCATACTTGCGGTTATTCTCCCTATAAATGTCATCCCCTTTAAGATACATCAATTGCTCCTCTAAGTATTGGAGTCTTTTCTCGGCTACAGTCATTCCCATGGGAGGATTTTCGTCCTTGAGGTCACTCGCAAAGTCACCCACTACTTCACTCTCTTGAGGAGGCAACCTCCCCTCTACGGCGTAGATCCGGCCCTCGATGGTGTCAAGGCGATCATACACTTGATCTTGGGTAACTTGGATTTGAGCTAACACGGCTAGGATTCGATCATTACCATCTTGAAGTTGGTTGAAGTTCACGTCGCTTGTTTCAGGCATCTTGAAAACTGGATAAGAGATCGATGACGAATCAAAACACGATCAACCATTCTAACACACTTGCTATGAGAAGAAATGTTTTGACTCGTGAAGTGGGTGTGTGCCACTTGTGTTGAGTGAGCTTTGAAGAAAAGACAAAGTTTTGAAAATGTGTATCCTAGTCAACTATAGTGTAGTTGTAGGAGTGGACTCGAAGTGAGGTTTTGAAATGGGCTTGGGCCCGAAATTTGACTCGACAAACGGACAGAGTTTTGACTGGGTTTTGCGCTAATCAATGGCCTTTTTGAAATTTTCATTCGAAAATGGGTTTTGATTTTTACAAAAATCGTCATGGTTTCGTTTAGAAATGGTGATCACGCAAGGTACAAACATTCATACAAGCATTATAACGGGATGCTGAGTGCATTTAAAAGGGTTTTGGTTTAAAGGGTGGGTTGCCATACCGAACAATCAAACCCGAAGTCTATGGAGAGGCTCGTACCAAACAAGAGTAAGGCCGATTCCTAGTCCATTTCCTCAAGTAGTGAAGGTCCTTGATACAAACAAGAGTAAGCATCATGGTATGGATGACGTCAATCGCTATCTATCCTTAGGCCCAAATAAGAATTAGGACCATTTAGACGGGACGATTGGTCGAATGGGTTGGGTTGGGCCTAGGAAGGCCGAATAAAACGGTCTAGGAAGACCGAGTTATGAAAACCAAAAATTGTCTTGTACAAACTATTCCCTAACCTTGTTCAAGTTTCACCCTTTTGGCTACACGTAAGTGTATTATCCCCAGCGGAGTCGCCAAACTGTGGACAATGGGCCCACGGGGGCGCTTGGGGAAAGAACAAGCGTTTGCATTTTGTGGAGTCGCCACCAATTTATTGTGGAAAATTGGAAACCGTTCGAATACCTCAAGCCATGTCAAGACACAAAGTAGTGACATGAATACTAAGCACTCGTTACCCTTAGCATTCTATGTCTAGAATGACTCTCGTGGATGCCAATGAACACGGATGTCCACAGAGATCTGGAGTAAGGGGTGAGGGTACGTATTAGGAAGCTCTTTTGATCGAACACCTAATCCCGCCCTCCTCGATAGCGGCCTCTACTAATGATTAGGGACATCATCTATACTCGATATATCGTAGTTTATATGCATGCAATGCAACATTCAAATTTTAATCCTAGCATGTGAAGATTAGACTAAGTCGGTTAACACGCAATTTAGCATACAATTAATGTCGAAGTAGGATTTAATGCTCAATTACATGTGAAGGCATACAAATAATACAAGAAATATGATAAATACAATAAATAATATTACAATAATGAAAATTACAATAATTACATTGGGTTTATTAATTTATGTCGAAAATACCTTTAAAACGAATAATTTGAGAAAAAGAATAAAAGAAAGAATTAACGAACAGAAATTAAGGCGATAATACGGATAATAGTTAATTATACGTAAGCTAATTAAACTAGGTCAAGGCAGAACGGGAGTTCAGAGACAGAAATCAACCTGGAACAGGCGCAGCAGAGCTGCGCCCTTTGGAAGAGGCGCAGCAGTTGCTGCGTCTGTTCCAAGGGTGAGTTCTGGCTGTGAAGCCGGAACTGCAAATCGTTAATATTAATTGGTGATTTTAATGATTGATTAATATATTTACTCGGATGAAAGTGATTAACACGTTATTTACATGTGAATGATGGTCATAAAAGCAACAAAACATGGATGAGACGGATGCAAACGAATTATTTACATGAACGAACGATTGATTAGTGACATGGGTGAACAAAATAG
This sequence comes from Silene latifolia, assembly GCF_048544455.1. Taxonomy (NCBI): domain Eukaryota; kingdom Viridiplantae; phylum Streptophyta; class Magnoliopsida; order Caryophyllales; family Caryophyllaceae; genus Silene; species Silene latifolia. The sequence goes on from NC_133526.1 coordinate 136,639,132, forward strand.
GCTAAACATGACGAATTAATGACAAATTAATGACGAATATGACGAAAGACAGATGGAAATATATCAAAGGTCAAATTCCAGAAACCCGATATAAATGAATCGAACTTCTACAACCCGGATTGATTTTAATGACAAAAACCCGCAAATATTGGATTATAAGGGATTTAAGCCGAATTTTAATGATGGATTATATACTAATGAATGATAAATTATACACATGTGAAATTATCAAGCTATTGTATCAAAGAATTAACAAAAACAAATGAAAACGAATAAAAGTTGACGAATTACAGAGGACGAAGGAAGAAGAAAGGAAGCAGGAACTGCGCCAGCCTCACGAAGAGGCGCAGCAAGCGCTGCGCTCCTTTGAAGAGGCGCAGCAGTTGCTGCGTCCTTTCTCGACGGTTTGTCTTCTGGAAATCCGTAAAAAGGGGTTTTAAACGAGGTTTTAGAAATTGGTTTTAAGAGGTGTTTTCGACATAAACCTTACATTTGTGATACAAAAAGGTAAATACAATAACAAAAGAGAGATTTACACCCTCAAACTTACATGTTTGACGAAACGAGATGAACTAAGTTTACGATTAGTTATGCTCGACTCGAATGTAGATGAAAGTGCCCTCGTAAGAGAAAAACGATTAGATTAATTAAGTTGATTAGTTGTGGAGTTGGTCAAATTGGTCGGTCATGCAAACGAGGCTGGTACTCAGAAGGATCCGAGCTTACGTGGTCGAATGTTTAAGCACGTAGACGCCAAAAAGTAAGAACAAAGGTCTAGAATGCAAAGGGAGAAGAGAAGGGCGGATACTCGCGTGGGAAATATGAGGAGCGAAGGCTCCTATTTATACTAATCACGCGGAGGAATAGGGTTTTCGGAGAGCCTTTGGAAGTGAATCTCGAAAAGATATGAAAAAGATACGAAAAATACGCAGAAAAGGACCTGGGAAGAGGCGCAGCAGTCACTGCATCTCTTGGAAGAGGCGCAACACCTGCTGCGTCTGTTCCCAGGTGGTTTCCTCCTGCGGAAGAAAGATTTCCGTGTTTAAGTTATGGAATAACGGGATAATTTGGGTTTCCTTAATATTTTGTATGAATATTACGGGAAATTGTTTACCAAAGAATAAAGATTGTGAAATATTTATAAAACATGGAATAGAAATATCCGGAACATTCCAGAACATTTTGACTCGGGATTTAGCGGTTATCAGAAAATGAAGACTAGGCCTGGACTCCAAATGTACTCTAATTACTGTCAAAACGACCGTATCGGCGCGTAGATGACAACTAAGAGGTAGACATTAGTGTTTGAGCAATCACTTGACGATAAACTTACGAACTGTCACAAATCGTTCCGTGTACCAAACATGCGGCCCAATCATCACCGGGTGGTTTGCGAGGGGTGCAGAAATGAGGTATCTACACGTACCCACCAAATCCCCGCTCATCAACCACTGAGCGATAAATCCAAGTTTCCTTAATGTGCACATCCCCTCCTGTGGCGGGTTCCACAGAGGGCGAACCAAGGGCGTGAAGCCACTCCCGCAGGTGACTCCACTCAGCCAGGGACGCGCCCCGAACATCACAGACAGTTATACATCAACAATCAATAATATATACCAATAACCGTCACAATCGCAAGCAATATAATTAATCAATAACCACAATACAACCACCACACACATCATGTAACTAATACTAAGTAGGGAAACCCTACCTGGAAAGCAACACGAAATCAGACGATCTAAGCAGCTACTCAGAATCTCTCCTCAACAAAGCCTCCTCCTATACATACATACATACATATTATCACTACCGTAACCACATAATCACAAAAACCCCCCAAATCCCCAAATTAGGGTTTAACCAACATTAACCAAATTATATAAAAATTATATGTAGAAATTACCCACGTAACTTGAAACTTCTCTTGACTGTGATTTAGGTTTTGTAAAAGTGTTTAAAGAAAGATTACGGAACTTAATATATATTAATCCGCATTATTAACAAACCCGTCGCAAATCATGTTAGAAATTATTAATCTCATTAATTTAACATATTCATATATGATAAAATTTATTTAGTCATAAAATAAATTGTTGATCTTATGCATGCAAACTAAATAAAAAGAGATAAGAAAATCGATTTCTCACCATCTAAATTTCGGTCATTTATGGGCACCAACAAGATCTCCTTCTTGTTAGTTCTTGAGCTTTCCAATAATGGATGAACATTCATGACTTCAAAATAGAAGCCCTCCAATAAGTAGCACCCAAGACTATCCCAAAATCCCACAAAATAATATGTACTAGATATTTGTAATGTGGTTTACCTTAAAATCGGTTACTAATACTCATATACTACTACTAGTATTATTAGTGATTGATTTGAACAAATTTGATTCATAAAACTTGATTTTATGAAGAACAAGAGAGAGAAGTTTATTGTTTATCATAAAACATGAGAAGAATGAAAAATTAAGAAAATCTCTCCATTTTCTATATCAAAAACCGGTGGGTTAGAGGGCTATAGGACCCCATTTTCTTTTTCCTTTTTGTCTTCACAAGACAAATTGTGTAAGCCTTTGTCCATAGTCATGTCACTATCAAGTGTCATAGACAAATGAATAAGACAAATGAATAAGACAAAACTTCTAAAATGCCCATCAATATTTCGGTTGATATGTTGTAAAATTGAGTCCATTTTATTTTTGTCAATTGCACAATTGTATGTCATGTGACATGTGACATGTCTTATGTCATGTTTTAATTTAAAATGCATATTTAACAAATTAAATATCATTTACAAATAAAATAAATGACATTTAACAAATTGACTAGTAATTCAAAATTACTTTCACATAAAATGGTCATTTAATTATTAGTTAGTATAATTCACAACATCTTGTAATTATAACTAACTTATCATTCTCATCTCGCGTGTTTCGCAACACCGATTAATTTTAGTATTATAACTTCTTAAATTACTAAATAAAATCTTATTTAATCACATTATAATAAGATGTCATTTTCTCTCTTATGATGATAATTTGTTCAATTTTAAGGAATTAATTAATCTGTATCGACATACAATTAATTAACCTTTTTCAATTAAGGGAATCGTCCTTTAGGTGTGACCTCAAGGGATCAACTGATCACCACTGTCGCACGACAGTAATGTCAAACTCTAGCCAGCCAATCATTACCGATATGTGTGGACCAGTTGACTATATATGTAATGTATCATCCCTTTCGTATTCTGGATATGAGATTTAAATATGTGATCAATATGATCGACAATTGTGATCGCATTATTGTCGGGGACACTTACTCCAACAATCTCCCACTTGTCCTCGACAAGTGTGCGTCACCAATTCTCTTGTCCTATTACTATCTCCCACTCAATGCAAGGTGTCTTTCGGGTCGTACTTGCAAGTGATCATATCGAGAGTGGTTTCCTGGATCTGGAGAATAACTGATTGACCGGAGTTATCTACCATACATACCTTCCGAGCGTGGCCACGCATTTCCAGTTCATTACTCCTCGAGTGGCCCTGAGATATTGTTTTAACCCTGATAAGGGGGTCGACAATTCCTATCGCACTATTCCCTTCGACTAGCCACATCCATCATAACCCAAAATATACCCATTTGACCCCATTTACGAAGGTCGTAGTAACATAAATAAAAACTAATCTGAAACTGTGCCATCTTAGGCGAACAGTCTTTAGTCAAAAGAATCAACTCATTAGAATACTATAGTAGCTCTCGCCACGACCAGGCTATATAAATTTGCCAGAACTCTATAAGCGGTCACTGCCCGATAAAGTGTTCCTAACAGTGTGCCTATGTGATCGACTAGTCATCTCACATGACTCTATGGCACTTGAACTTGCCATCAATCACATCACACACTAGTCACTTCGAGACGTCACCTCATACAAGTGACTATGGGCGAATACCATGTTAATCCGGGTTCACTTTAACGGGGTTCAATGTTGTCTTTACAACTCGTTTGGATGTAACAAAGTATAAAAGGAGTTTTTTTAGTTTAAAAACTCGAACGACAAATGTGATTATCACATATGAATAGTCAATACCTGATTACTATTTCATATTCTATAATCAAATTTGATCTTTAATGTAGTTATTAATCTCAATCCAATTGAAATGACATGACTCATCATCTTAAGCCTATGAAAAGGCTTTGGTTAGTAGGTTTTATCAACTTCTTGTACCTTACTCAACCTTACTAGATACTTGTATTCCTTTCGTAATGTATACATTTGCATTACAAAACTTTCTGAGTACGTGTCTAGATCCAATCTAGACATAGGCTTTCTTGCCTTAAAATAGCTCCCACTAATTTCACAGTGTGCGGAACTCATCCCTCTTGCACATCCCATGATTGCAAGTGTACTCAATTTCCGTTGTAAACATTTCTCATTGTTCTTTATTGCCTAGAACGATTCTAGAAAATCTATTTCTTAAATAACATAGCCACAACGGTATCTTAACCATCCTAATGTGTTTTGATTATGGTTTTATCAGAAACCATGCGCAATCTCAATTGTCAATTATCACTTGTGTAACACCCTTACACAAAATTGCATCAAAAACACTTTGCATTACATCCTTAATGCTTCCGCAAGCACTTAAGGGTAATCTTTATGGCTTACATGGTAACTATTACTTAAATTTGATTTGAAACAATTCATCATACTCAAAGTATATGAAGTGTTATACATCATTTCCTATTTAATTGATTCGGCAGCGGAAGCAAATGGAATCAATCAAATATGTTCAACTCGATTGAACTAGTCATAAATCTTATCAACATAAGAACTCTTATTTGACGTTAATGTGGATTTATCTCCATAAATCTGGATATTAAAGATGTATTATATATATATATATATATATATATATATATATATATATATATATATATATATATATATATATATATATATATATATATATATATATATATATATATATCTCCAAGTCTTAAATCATTCCCAATGATCAATATGTCATCCACATATAAGATTAATTAAAATTTCCGTAACTCCCACTAAATTCTATGTATAAACACAACTTCTCGACTTATCGAGAAAAGTTTTATAACATGATCAAAACATTGATTCCAACTCATTGATGTCCTACTTAAGACAATCTCTTAAGTTGCACATTATCTTAGAAATGTAAGAATCTATAAAACCCATAACATGTATTGAATACATTCCTTCTAATTGATGAAGTCGGTTTTAGATTCACTTGCTATATGTATATCATCATAATGAAACACAATCCCTAAGAAGATCCAAATAGACTTAAGCATTTTAACTAGTGCAAAACCCTTTATTTGCAACCAATCAAGCTTTGATATCTAACAATTCACTTGGAATTTATTTCGGATTTTCATGGCTCTAAGCCTTGTATTGAGTTGTGACTTAAACACTCTCATGTAAGTCATATGTTCATTACTTTCTAGAAGTAATCAACTTGAATCAAACAATTTCTTTGTAAGTTATAAGCTCTTTACTTTCTTAAAAGTAACATGAATCCATCATCTTCAACAAGTGACGACTTTAACCTCCTAGGTTTGAAGAAACAACGTCTTACACAAAACTTCTCATGTAGCAAAGAAAGACCAGTTTCTTGCGACATAACATTCTTTGTGGCTCTTGAATAATTTCTCTCACTCTGTCTTCTAGAAATAAACTTGTATTTTAGAAAGACAGCTTCACGAGCCACAAACCCGCTGTACTCGTGATTATAATAAGGAAAAATTAGCATTTGTTTCTTTTTAAAACTTACAAACATGGCACCCTACCATTTCATATCTCATATGATTCGTTTTAGATTTAGTGGAAAAAATAATTTAGACAAAATGATAAAATCCCCAAAAGGATCACTAGATTGAAGTCCAAACCATATCGAATAGCGTTTGATTTCTTTATCCAACCACACATTATCCCATAATGTGTGTTAAGAGAGATTAACTTGTGATACTATATCACATTTCCTTTGGCTTATATCAAAGTCTTCACTTTGATAATCCCATCATGACTAAATTGTGATTCCTAGAACTCTTTGAACTTCTTCAAAGATTTCCCTATTTACCTTATTAAGTGAACACATTAGCGTCAACTTAAATCGTTGGTAAAAGAAAATGATCAACCTATTTTGGATCAATGATTTACAACCTCGATCTCCTTTTCAACCAAAAGGCACGAGACATCTTGCTTTGAATACAAGATATGCATATACCATAAGATTAACAATCTAATGGTTTCAAGAGTACTCGATAACTCTTTGCGTTCATTAATCCAGAATTTAAGGTTTAATCTTGGGATACCAATTTGAGTCTTGCATCATCTACATGATGTATCATTCTAGTTTGGTTTATAATATATTCACCTTGATAATGGGCTAGCCATACATCAAATCGTGGTGTATAGGGTCACAAAAGTGAAACCTCTTTTGTATCTTAACAAGTTTATATTCTTATCTGGAGTTTATGCACTTAATAGTCACAATTATTTACAACTATAAACCCAAAACTAGATTGATTACACAATGACTCTATCTCTCGACATCATTGTTGCTAGTCGTCATGTTCTAATCATCCTATGTATCGAATGCAATGATGAAAACCACCATCGGTTTCTAATATTAACGAAATGGTACTAGCAAAACTTATGTTAATTGAATAAACATTTAAAGAAGAAGGTCCCATTAGATGTCCCACAACCAACTTGTTGATTCCCAATAATTTGGGGTAGTTTCCTTTCTGGTGTCCAACATTAAGACAATGGAAACTTTATCGGTCGGGATTGATAGGTTTAGTATTGCTATTCTCAATAACGTTACTTTTAACATTACCTTGTATCAATTCCATTCTAATTTTACTTCTTAGAACCTTATCCTTTTCTTAACGGTTTAAGAGAATGCTCCCACTCATTTCAATGAGTCTTTGCTTAGAGAAGCAAAATTTAATTTCATGAAGACTACTCTTCATTCGTTCGTTTAATATTAAAACTTTCATTGAAGTGGTTCCGGTATTTGGGTCAATTTTGATTTCCAATAAATCTAGTTACCAAAATGATTTAACGTTTCAAAGTACTTAACTTAATTAAGCATATGAGAAAAATTTTAAGTAGATATGTTAGTCAAGAATCAAAAACCCTTTTGATCACAAATAACTTCCATCTATACTCTTCACAAGAGATCCTTACAATGGATAATTCGAGGTTTTAGAAGAAAATTCATATTTGTCTTTAGTTACGATGTTTTAATGGAGATTTGAATTAAAAATCGAAATGATATCGTATATGAATTGTGGTAAAGAAATAGAATAATATGATAACGGAATAGTGGAAAACTTAACATTTATCGTTTTATTAATACTTGTAAATAACAAGCAAAGCATTTACATAGTGACCTCTACCCAACTATGATAAATGATTCCAAGACCCAAATTCATATTAACTTAGGCATCGGTAAAGCCGAATACAACCCTTATCAATATAACTCGGTGGATTAACACTTTAATCGATTCTACTTTTAGAACTCTTGGTCGATAAAATTACATTAATATTTATCTTTAGCCCGAAACACATCCGGCAACCGTCGAGAATACTTTCGTTGAGTTCAACCCAAATTTCGAATAAATGTGTCCATGATCCAAATTTACATCAACTTGGGCATCGGTAAAGCCGAAAACAACCCTCATCTTTATAAATTCGGTGGAAAGACATTTATCATCCACTTCCCCTACGTAACAAGGTTTGTACCCCGGTAAAGCCGAGTGCACTCCCTCACGAAATAAGTTTTCATGGTTTCTACTTTTTGGTAAGGCTAAGTCTCAATTGTTTATTTTTAGCGAGAGGTCATGTCAATTTTTTATCTATCACATTTTAAGTGAACTAAAGCGGTGAACTATGATAATTATAATTGACACGGTCGATAAACTCGATTAAAATGATAATGCATGTTTTAGTTATGGCTATTTAGCGATGCATGCAACATATAAATAAAATGCAAAGCATAATAAAAATCCTAGTATGGCCTTCCTAAAATAGTAAATCTAATTTAACTATTACAAATTTGGAAACCAACTCCTTTGGTCCCTAGAACTTCTGTCTTGGCACGCATATCAAGGCAACACCGTCTTTAATGGATCGCCTTCTCGAGTGACACCGTCTTCAAGGAACTCCGGAATAAATAAATTACATAACAAATTACATAATTTCCTATTATACATTTGTAATTAAAATAAAAATAAATCTATTATATTACAAAACGGTGATACGAGATCACAATAAATTACATCCGAATCGATATTCCCATACATTTCGGGTAATATCAATTAAAACTAAGGCCATACTAAGTAAAATTACATAATTCAAAAATTACATAAAATTAAAATATGACAATCATAAATAAAATGCAGCATTATAATATGTTGAACATGCCCAATTTTATGCTAAATCACCTTTAAGGAGCCAATATTGTATATTAATCGGTTTTTACGGATTTGCGTGATTTAAACCTTTAAAATCACAATTTTTACATAAAATCATATTTATGTACAAGTTAATTACCCTAACTATATTAGGACTCAAAATTAGTCTCCACTAACACTTGAAAATAATTAACTTATATTTCTTAATATTGTTCATAAATGGACTCAAAATTACAATATTATGACATAAACTTCAAATAAATCATAAAAAATTCAAATAAATTCAAAATTCAAAATTTAAACTCATGAACATTCTGGAAAAAATACCATGACACTCATAATGTTTAAAACTTAGGTTAAAATTTCAAAATTTATCGAGAAAAATAATGTTGCGGTTTATCCGATTTATCAATGATTACCATAAAAATATGATAAAAATTATTTTTATCAAGTTTTCAATTTTAGATCTGAAGTAAATGATAAAATGCAATATGTGACGTTTTTCCTTAGTCATGAAGTATGTTTTAACAATTTATAATAATTAAAGTCACTATTTATGTGATTTTTCATCAAAAATTCATAAATCATGCATAAAGACTTCATTATAGCCAATTATTTTACACACATTTTGTAAAATTTCATGTGACAACATAATAAATTTCTATGACCAGATTCGAAATATAACTCATATTAACCTATTTTTCCATTTAAATTCGATTTTATCTTGAAAAATCCATATTTCGAGCATAAGAACTCATAAAATTATGAACAATTACAGGTCATCAAAATATAATATATGTGAAAACATATCCAAAAACCACTGGAAAAATCAAAGTTTAGCTAATTTTAGTCCAAAAATGACATTTTTATCATAAATTCACATTTTAATGCCATTATTACATAAAATGAACAATAAAAATCCATAAATTAACCAAAATATCCTAAATGCATTTTAGGACCAGAAACTTTAACATGCATAATTGATTTCGTGATATATCATAATAAACACAAATTTATAAGTTTTATTTGTTAATCGTATAACTCGGAAAAACTATAACCGATTTGCATGCAAACAACCTAAGACTCATGATACCGCTTGTTAGAAATTATTAATCTCATTAATTTAACATATTCATATATGTTCAAATTTATTTAGTCATAAAATAAATTGTTGATCTTATGCATGCAAACTAAATAAAAAGAGATAAGAAAATCGATTTCTCACCATCTAAATTTCGGTCATTTATGGGCACCAACAAGATCTCGTTCTTGTTAGTTCTTGAGCTTTCCAATAATGGATGAACATTCATGACTTCAAAATAGAAGCCCTCCAATAAGTAGCACCCAAGACTATCCCAAAATCCCACAAAATAATATGTACTAGATATTTGTAATGTGGTTTACCTTAAAATCGGTTACTTATACTCATATACTACTACTAGTATTATTAGTGATTAATTTGAACAAATTTGATTCATAAAACTTGATTTTATGAAGAACAAGAGAGAGAAGTTTATTGTTTATCATAAAACATGAGAAGAATGAAAAATTAAGAAAATCTCTCCATTTTCTATATCAAAAACCGGTGGGTTAGAGGGCTATAGGACCCCATTTTCTTTTTCCTTTTTGTCTTCACAAGACAAATTGTGTAAGCCTTTGTCGATAGTCATGTCACTATCAAGTGTCATAGACAAATGAATAAGACAAATGAATAAGACAAAACTTCTAAAATGCCCATCAATATTTCGGTTGATATGTTGTAAAATGGAGTCCATTTTATTTTTGTCAATTGCACAATTGTATGTCATGTGACATGTGACATGTCTTATGTCATGTTTTAATTTAAAATGCATATTTTACAAATTAAATATCATTTACAAATTAAATAAATCACATTTAACAAATTGACTAGTAATTCAAAATTACTTTCATATAAAATGGTCATTTAATTATTAGTTAGTATAATTCACAACATCTTATAATTATAACTAACTTATCATTCTCATCTCGCGTGTTTCGCAAACACCGATTAATTTTAGTAATATAACTTCTTAAATTACTAAATAAAATCTTATTTAATCACATTATAATAAGATGTCATTTTCTCTCTTATGATGATAATTTGTTCAATTTTAAGGAATTAATTAATCTGTACCGACATACAATTAATTAACCTTTTTCAATTAAGGGAATCGTCCTTTAGGTGTGACCTCAAGGGATCAACTGATCACCACTGTCGCACGACAGTAATGTAAAACTCTAGCCAGCCAATCATTACCGATATGTGTGGACCAGTTGACTATATATGTAATGTATCATCCCTTTCGTATTCTTGATATGAGATTTAAATATGTGATCAATATGATCGACAATTGTGATCGCATTATTGTCGGGGACACTTACTCCAACAAATCACCCGTAAACTGACTTACTCGATGTAAAAGTGTTTAAATAAAGATGACGGAAGTTAATATATATTAATCCTTATATTAACAAACCCGTCGCAAATCACCCGCAAACCGACTTATCGAGTGCCCCTTACTCGATCGAGTGCCAAGCTTACTCGATCGAGTACCCTACAGGCAGACTACTGTTTTGCATAAAATCCAACTTACTCGACAGAATAAGCCCCACTCGATAGAGTACCCTCATACACATAAAACCGTAGTATTATAGTCTTCCCTCCTTAAAAAGAACTTCGTCCCCGAAGTTCAATCCACAACCAAGACAAAAGCACACTAACATCCTCCCGACATAACAACACAAACAAAACTCAACATAAAACTCCAAAACATACCTCCCAAACAAACTCAACCCGACTCAAAACAACTACTGACTATATCAAAACCAACATAAAAACATGTAAAAACTCTATGCGACCATCTCCTACCCCCTAAAAAAAACAAGGTTACGTCCTCGTAACCATACATACCTGATAAAAAAGATACGGGTACCGCTCTCTCATAGCCTCTTCTGCCTCCCATGTAGCCTCCTCAACCTCATGGTTAGACCAAAGAACCTTAAGCAACACTGTCTCACCATGTCTAGTTTTCCTAACCTTTCGATCAAGAATCTGTTTAAGCACCTCAAGATAAGACAAGGACTCATCCAGCTCTATGTTCTCTACCTCTAACACATGTGACGGATCACTAACATACTTCCGCAGCTGAGACACATAAAACATATTATGCACTCTATCCACAGCAGACGGTAAAGCTAACCGATAAGCAGCCTCACCCACACGATCCAAGATCTCATACGGTCCTATGAACTTCTGGCTCAGCTTCCTTTTCTTACCAAATCTCATGACCCCACGCATAGGAGACACATTCAAAAGAACCTTGTCCCCAACCTGAAACTCTATATCCCGTCGATGTAGATCAGCATAACCCTTTTGTCGATCCTGGGCCGCTCTCATCCTCTGTCTGATCAGCTTAATCTGTTCCACCATCTCATGTACCATCTCTGGTCCCAAAACCAATGCATCAGCACTATCGTCCCAACAAATCGGACTCCTACATCTCCTACCATATAAAGCCTCAAATGGCGCCATGCCAATACCAGTGTGATAGTTGTTGTTGTAAGAAAACTCAATCAAATCCAATCTCTGCTCCCAGCTACCACCAAAATCCATAACACAAGCTCGCAACATATCCTTTAGATTCTTGATGGTCCTCTTAGTCTGGCCATCTGTCGTAGGATGAAATACTGTACTCATCTTTATGGTAGTTCCCAAAGACTCCTGCAACTCTTTCCAAAACCATGAGATGAATCTCGAATCTCTATCAGACACTATATCTTTAGGCACCCCATGCAGTCGAACCATGTTTTTTCCGATAAGCCATAACTAACTGCGTCTTAGTCCATGTATCTTTCATAGGCACAAAATGAGCTGACTTGGTCAGTCGATCCACTATAACCCATATCATGTTGTTACCCTGTTGACTCTTCGGTAAACCCACGATAAAATCCATAGAAATGGACGCCCACTTCCACTCAGGTACCTCAAGAGACTGAATCTTACCTTGTGGTCGTCGCTGCTCCTCTTTCACTCTCTGACACGTCAAACAACGAGCCACAAACTCAGATGTTTCTTTCTTCATCCCAGGCCACCATAAAGTCTTCTTCAAATCTTTATATAACTTGTCACCGCCTGGATGTACCGAGTATGGTGTGCAATGAGCCTATGTCATGATTATCTTTTTCAACTCCTCATCATTAGGAACACACCACCTCCCATCAAATCTCACACTACCATATTGTATGAATAGAGAATCTAGACACTGTCCCTTTCTCTAGTCCAGCTCTTCACTCCTCAATCTTGGGATCCGATGCCTGTTTACTGCGAATGTCATCATAAAGGTCTGGCTCCACTGTCAAATCTCCTCTAGCATCCCCTTTCTGGATCATATGTATCCCGAACTTCCCCACCTCATCTCTCAATCTCATCAAAGATATAGTTGTGCATAAAGAATGCACACTCTTCCTGCTTAAAGCATCTGCAACCACATTGGCTTTCCCCTCATGGTAGATGATGTCCATGTCATCACTAATCAACTCCATCCACCTCCTCTGTCTCATGTTCAATTCCTTTTGAGTGAAGATGTACTTGAGACTCTTCTGATCTAAAAATACCTTAAACGTCGCCCTATATAGGTAATGCCTCAAATTCTTAAGAGCAAACACAACCGCACCCAACTCAAGATCATGTGTAGGGTAGTTCTCCTCATAAGGCTTCAATTGCCTAGGAGCGTAGGCAATCATATTCCCATTCTGCATCAACACACAACCCAACCCATTCTTTGAAGCATCCGTATACACCTCAAAGTTCTCACTCCCTTTAGGCAATGCTAAGATTGGAGCTGTGGTCAAACGCTCCTTTAATGTTTGGAACGCTGTCTCACAACTTTTATCCCAACGAAACCTGTTCTCTTTCCTCATCAAAGCTGTCATAGGTCTAGCTATCTTGGAGAAATCTTTCATGAACCGTCGATAATACCTTGCTAAACCCAAGAAACTCATGATCTCAGCCACATTCTTTGGTGCTTCCCACTTGGTAACTGCTTGAATCTTTGCAGGATCAACAGCTACCCCTTTCTTTGAAATCACATGCCCCAGAAAAGCTACCTCCTCTAACCAGAACTCACACTTGGACAACTTGGCATATAACTGATGATCTCGCAAGGTCTACAACACAATCCTCAAATGATCCTCATGATCCTCTTTAGTCTTAGAAAAGACTAAGATATCATCTATGAAAACCACCACAAACTTATCCAAGAACTGACTGAAGACCCGGTTCATCAAATCCATAAACACGGCAGGTGCATTAGATAACCCAAACGACGTCACCACATACTCATAATAACCATAACTCAACGTGAAAGCTGTCTTTGGTATGTCCTCTTCCCCAATCTTCACCTGATGGTAACCCGACCTCAAATCAATCTTAGAAAAGACTGCTGCACCGCTCAACTGGTCAAACAAATCATTTATCCTTGGCAAAGGATACTTGTTCTTTACTGTCACTCTGTTCAGCTCCCTATAGTCGATGCACAACCTCAGGCTCCCATCTTTCTTCTTCACAAACAAAACTAGTGCTCCCCATGGTGATACACTAGCTCTAATGTATCCCTTCTCAATCAAATCATCCAGCTGCTTCCTTAGCTCTTCCATTTCCTTAGGACCCATACGGTACGGTGCCTTAGAGATTGGCCCCGTCCTCGGTTTCAGCTCAACATTGAAATCTACCTCCCTCTTCGGTGGTAACCCCGGAATCTCCTCTGGAAAGACATCTGGAAACTCTCCCACCGCTGGTATCTGCTCAACTGTCGGACTCTCCACTCTATGATCCCTCACATGGCACAAGATCAACGGGCACCCCTTCCTCAGATAGGGCTTCAAGGTCACTGCTACAATCAACTTAACTTTGGGTTTGACAACAAACCCACGATAAAACACACTAATCCGCTTTGGACCTCTCAAAGAAACTCTCTTCTGATGACAATCTATCTTAGCCTTGTACTTTTCCAACCAATCCATCCCGACTATCATCTCAAAACCATCTAAAGAGACTCCAACAAGTCTATAGGTAGATCAACTTGCCCAACTATCATGGATACACCTCTATACAACCGCCCACAAGATACAGACTCATTCGAAGGTATAAAACCTTCCTCTCTTACACACTCATGCTCACTCAAACCCATCCGTTTAACATGACTCGATGATACAAACGATTGTGACGCTCCCGAATCAAACAAAACAAAGGTAAAAACTCTATTAACAAGAAATGTACCAGTGATAACATTAGCATCATCCTCAGTTGCTTTCTTCTCCATCATAAACAGCTTGCCACTGGTCTTCTACCCACCTCCCCGGACAGTACTAGCAGAGGTAGTCGGTTTAGCACCCGACCCATGGTTGTTGTTGGTGTTTATAGCCGGTTTCTGATAAGAATTACCGCCATTGCAGTTAGCCCCACCGTTGTTGCTCTGACCTCCCCTGTTGTTCCATGACCCACCCGTCCAGTTACTAGCATAAATCTGTGTAGGACCCTGTGAGAAACTCCCCTGTAACGGTCTCTGGAAACCCCCACTCATCACACTGGTGCACTCATGTATCTTGTGGCCCACACCACCACAGTTATAACAGGTCATACCCCAACTACCACCACCACTACCACGACCACGCCCGTATGAAGCCCCATCACTAAACCCCGAGCTCGATGAATATGCTCTCACCTGATTATAGTTACCCTTCTTGTAGCTGGACTGACCACCCCCTTCGCTCTCAGCTTTCCTCTTCTCAGCACCCCTCTCCTTGGCCATCTCAACTAACCTCTCAGCCCTCCCAGCTCGCTCATAGACCTCCTTCACATCTGTTAGAACTCCCACCAGTAGCTTCTCCATAATCTTGAGGGTCAACCCCTTCTCAAACCTCAAAGCTAAGTTCTCCTCACTCAGCCCCATGTCCTCAGCATATCTGGACTTCTCATTAAACTTGCGGTAGTACTCAGCTACCATCATATCGGATGTCATCTTAAAGTCATCAAAGTCTTACATAAGCTTACTCCTCACATATTACGGCACGAACTCATGCCTCATAGCTTTCCTGAACTCATCCCAAGGTATTGCAGGTAGCCCCTGCTTCATATACAACATCTCCCTAGCACTCACCCTAACCTTATCCCACCACTCACCAGCCGCTTCCCTCAAGTAGAACGCAGCTTGTTCCACATTCATCTCCTCCTGGCAATGAACTAACTCAAGGATATTCTCCATCTCTCTGTGCCAATTATCCGGCAGAATGGGCGCCCCAGTCCCCTTATACTCCTTAAGGTTGAACCTAGCTATGTGAATGCTGATTTTGGAGTGATAGGCATTCTTATCCTTTCCAACTCTTTTCAAAGCATCTGTAAGAGCATCTTGGTGCTCCAACACCTTCACTATGTCATCCACGTTCATACTCTCAGCTCTAGCATACAAAGCGGTTCTTTTCGGCGGCATCTTGTAACTATATAAGAAACGGTAGATATAAACACATATCCCACATCTCAAAACACGCATACGACCTGTATAAAACCCACTCGATCGAGCCCCTACACCTACTCGATCGAGTTGAGGTCACTCGATCGAGTTGCCTCACCTACTCGATCGAGTACCTCGACTCCAGAACCTGATCAGAAAATTCCCAAAAAACACACTCGATCGAGCTGACTAGCCACTCGATCGAGCTGACCCCACTCGATCGAGTGCCCCTACCTACTCGATCGAGCGCCCAAAAACCTGCTTCTGCCCACAAAACATAAAACTACCTACTCGATCGATTCAGTCCCACTCGATCGAGCCTCTCACCTACTCGATCGAGTGCCCCCCACTCGAACGAGTCATGCAGACTCGTATAACTACCCGCATACTTATCTTCCTTTCCCAACTTTATATACAACTTTTATACTACCAACATAACAACAACAACAACAATATATATATATATATATATATATATATATATATATATATATATATATATATATATATATATATATATATATATATATATATATATACGCAACCCTTTATATACTCAAACAAACAACTTTACTTCCGTATTTCTAACATGTCACATTATAAAACAAACAACACGCCTTCATTCATCCAACATGCAAATCACATTATCATCATCTTCATTCCATATCTCCTATCCCCCACATTCATACATCCACCGATTCACCACATGTTATTATATAGACATACAAACAAGAAGATAACACATACGATCCCGACACGCACCCCATGTGACTGGTTCAAAATTGTAGGGCGAGTTCGCGACTTTAGGATGTCTCCCAAGCCTTTGCATTAGCTCCTACAACTTCTACCCCGGGTTCATTTTAATTTGACTCCCTATGTCCATTAGGTTCATTGGTTTCAGGTTTCATGATCGTCTCTCTGATACCACTTTGTGACACCCCCATACTCCAAGTGCCTTACCAGGACCACTTACGTATAAGAACGTCACCATCTCGGTTACCCAAGGCAATGATAATCATAAGACAATGAAGAAATATAACTTAAAGGTAAAATACGGTTTAATGATTACATGTTCCAAAACCCAAAACTGTTAACTAAAATACAAGGTACTCAAACGGTCCACTAGCAAAACTATCAAAACTACAAAATATCGTCTGACACAGCGGAAGACTCTTCTAACAGCCACGTGATGACTCATACCAGCTATCCCATATGCGTCATATCGTACCTGCTCAATAACTGATCACCATCCCCGAATGGATCACCACAGTTTTTAAAACATTTAAACGAGGTCAGTACTAATTACACAACACAAAGCCACAACGAAACAAGTACATAAACAGCTCAACAACACAGCAATCCTCCAAACTCCATAATCAATCTCCACACAACTAACTACACACTAATGTGTGTAGTCCTGCTAGAGTACCCATCGCAACAAGTACTCCACACCGCCAGTAGGGGACCGCAGCCGTACCCAACAAATCCCCGCTCATCAACCACTGAGCAATAAACCCATGTTTCCTTAATGTGCACATCCCCTCCTGTGGCGGGTTCCACAAAGGGCGAACCAAGGGCGTGAAGCCACTCTCGCAAGTGACTCCACTCAGCCAGGGACGTGCCTCCAACATCACAGACAGTTATACAACAACAATCAACAATATAAACCAACAACCGTCACAATTACTAGGGTGGTTAATTTTTTTCTTGAGGGCCGGTGTCCTCTAGCTCTTGGTGAGTACATTGCCAGTGCCCCGCTCACGGCGCTTGTTAAATCGGGTGGTGGTGTTCATCTTATTGTTGTTGGCACTGTCTGGAGACGTCTTGTCTCTAAGGTTGGTCCTTGTTTGGTTGGTCCTTCTTTATCTTCTTATTTTGCTGGTCTTCAGTTTGGGGTTGGGGTGTCCGGTGGAGGAGAGGCTATCCTGCATGCCTTGAATCGGCTCATTGAGGCCCGTGGTCGTGGTGTGGGACTTTCTATGTTGCTGGTTGATTTTCAGAATGCTTTCAACCTTATTGATCGTGCGACCATGCTACAAGAAGTCCGCCGTCGTTGCCCGGTTCTTTCCCATTGGGTGGAGTTTTGTTACTCTGGCCCGGCCCATCTTTATTATGGGGAGCATTGTTTGTGGTCTTGTCAGGTGTCCAACAGGGTGATCCTTTGGGCCCTTTGCTTTTTGCTTTGGTTTTGCATCCCTTAGTTTGCAAAATTCGGGACTCTTTTGACCTTACTATGCAGGCATGGTACTTGGATGATGGCACCATTGTTGGGGACATTTTGGAGGTGGGGCAGGTTTTGGATTTGATTATGGCGGATGGCCCTCATTTTGGACTCCATCTTAATGTCGCTAAGACAGAGGTCTTTTGGCCTAATGAGGACCCTCGGAGTCGGCATCCCGGTGTTTTCCCCCCTTCTATTGCTCAACCTTTGCGTGGTATCTCTGTTTTGGGTGGACCTGTCAGTACTTATCCTGTTTTCAGCAGTAAGCTTGTGGCAAAGAGAGTGACTAAGACCATTGAGCTTATGGACTTCGTCGCGAGGATTGAGGACCCGCAATGTGAGTTGATTCTGCTTCGAGCTTGTACTGGTATTTATAAGCTCTATTTCTCTCTTCGTACTTGCTCCTCTCGTGTGTTTGGTTCGGTCCATCTTCCTTTTGATGCCGCCATTCGTTCTAGCTTGGAACGTATTGTCACCGCGTTTGGACCTGGTTTTGGGGATTAGCAGTGGCGCCTTGCTACATTCCCTTTTCATCTTGGTGGGCTTGGTGTTTATGCTGCGGGAGATGTTTTACACTATGCTTTTCTGGCGTCCCGTTTGCAGTCTGCAGATTTGCAGGCTAAGCTCCTACGGCCTTCTGGTATTGTAGATGCTGGTCCTTCTTTTGATGATGCCTTCTGGGTGTTTTCTGAGACTATAGGTTCTGCTTTCTTACGCGATCCTAATGAAATCGCTGCCCCTAAACTTATGAAGAAATTGGCAGATATATATTTCGCGACGGTTGCTGTTGCTTCAGAATTTGTTTTCTCTTTGACACCGCATCAGCTGGCGTTGTGGAACTCTCAGCAGGGTGCCCACTCTTCTGATTGGTTCAGTGTGGTTCCTATCTCTAGGTTGGGTCAGACTATGAACGGGAGGACTTACCGTAGTGTGATTGGATATCAACTTGGTGTTCCGTTATTCACGGTTTCTAGGCCTTGTCCTGTTTGCTCTCGGGTTTTTGCTGATGATGTTTATGGGGACCACGCTGTTTCTTGTACTGGCACTGTGGGTGTTAAGCATCGGCATAACCTCGTTCGGGACACTTTATTCGACATGTGCTATAGGTCTGGTATTTCTACGGGTAAGGAGGTTGATATCGGTTTGGTTGACGGACATGGTGGCTCTCTTCATCCTGCGGATTTGCTGTTTTATTCCTGGGACAGAAGGCGTGATGTGTGCATCGATCTGACATGGTCTTCTCCCTTGACTCATACTGGGATGATGTATTTTGTGCCAGGCCGGGTTATCGCTGATGCTGCTCAACGTAAGTGTGCTAAGTAAGGGGATTTATGCGCGGCAGCTAGTTATGGTTTCCTTCCCTTCTCTTTCTCTTCACTTGGAGAGCTGGGTTCGGATGCTGTTCCCTTGCTCAAGCGGATCCAGAAATTCTCAGTATCTCATGATGCGGGGGCTCGGGTGGCCGCTTATATTTTTACTGCTATTGCTAAGGGTGTGGGGGCCCAGATTGTCTCTCGGCTCCCCACCAATTTCATGTAAACTTTTATTTTTCTATCTATGAAAGCTGCGCGCATCCCTTTATAATAAAAAAAAAAAAAAAATAATAATAATAATAATAATAATAATTATTATTATTATTATTATTATTTTTTTTTTTATTATAAAGGGATGCGCGCAGCTTTCATTAAAATAAAAAAAAAAGTTTACATGAAATTGGTGGGGAGCCGAGAGACAATCTGGGCTCCCACACCCTTAGCAATAGCAAAGCTAAGTCTAGTAAAAATGTAAGCGGCCACCCGAGCCCCCGCATCCTGAGATACCGAGAATTTCGGATCCGCTGAGCAAGGCAACAAGATCCGAACCCAGCTCCCCAAGTGAAGAGAAAGAGAAAGGTAGGAAACCATAACCCGCTACCGCGCACAAATCCCCATACTTAGCACACTTTCGCTGAGCAGCATCAGCGATAACCCGGCCCGGCCTAAAATCTGCAAACCCAGTCTGAGTCAAAGGTGAAGAACCTGTCAGGTCGACGCACACATCACGCCCTCTGTCCCAAGAATAAAGCAAAACATCCGCAGGACGAAGAGAGCCACCATGCCCATCCACCAAACCGATATCAACCTCCTTCCCCGCAGAAATACCAGATCTATAGCAGATGTCGAAAAGAGTGTCCCGGACAAGGTTATGCCGATGTTTAACGCCCACAAGATCAAGACAAGAAACAACATGGTCCCCAAAAACATCCCCAAAGAAAAACCCGAGAGCAAGCAGACATGGCCTAGATACCGTGAATAACGGAACACCCGCACGATACCCCAACACACTACGGTAAGTCCTCCCGTTCATAGTCCGCCCCAAACCGTAGATAGGAACCGCACGTAACCAATCGTAGGAGTGAGAACCCCGCCGAGACCGCCATAAAGCAAGTTGGCGTGGTGTCAAAGAGAAAATGACTCGAGGCAAAGAAGAACCGTCGTGAAATAAATGTCCGCCAATTTCTTCATAAGTTTGGGAGCAAAGAATTTCACTAGGGTGACCTAATACACCGTAACCCGTAGTCGCAGTGAAACACTGCGCGCATCATCAAAGGCAAAATAGCAGCACTACAATACCGAGAAGGGCCGAGGAGCTTAGCCTCGCAAAACCAAAGAGATCGCAAGCGGGACGCAATAAAAGCATAAAATAAAACATCTCCCGCCGCATAGACACCAAGACCACCAAGATGAAAAGGGAAAGTAGCAAGGCGCCACTGCCAATCCCCAAAACCCGGCCCTGATGCGGTGACAATACGTTCTAAGCTAGAACGAAGAGCGGCATCAAAAGGAAGATGGACAGACCCAAAAACACTAGGGGAGCAAGTACGAAGGGAGAAGTAGAGCTTAGAAATACCAGTACAAGCTCGAAGAAGAAGCAACTCACATTGCGGGTCCTCAATCCTCGCAACCAAGTCCATTAGCTCAATGGTCTTAGTTACTCTCGTCGCCACAATCTCACTGCTAAAACCAGGACAAGTACTGACAGGTCCTCCCAAAACAGTAACACCACGCAATGGCCAAGAAATAGAAGTGGGGAAAACCCCAGGGAGCCGACTCCGTGGATCCTCAACAGGCCAAAAGACCTCCGTCTTGGAGACATTAAGATGTAATCCAAAACGAGGGCCATCCAACATAATCAAGTCCAAAACCTTCCCCACCTCCAAAGTATCACCCACAATGGTGCCATCATCTAAGTACCATGCCTGCAAAGTGAGGTCAAAAGTATCCCAGATCTTGCAAACCAAGGGATGCAAAACCAACGCGAAAAGCAAAGGCCCCAACGGATCACCCTGCTGAACACCCTGACAAGACCACAAGCAGTGCTCCCCATAGAAAAGGCGGGCCGGGCTGGAATAACAATACTCCACCCAACGGGAGAGAGCCGGGCAACGACGGCGGACCTTTAGAAGCATGGTCGAACGGTCAACAAGGTTGAACGCATTCTGGAAATCAACCAGCAACATAGAAAGCCCCTCCTGAGTCCCACGAGCCTCAATGAGCCGGTTCAAGGCATGCAAGATAGCCTCTCCTCCACCGGACACACCCACCCCGAACTGAAGCCCATCAAAATAAGAAGATAAAGACGGACCAACCATAGAAGCACCCACCTTAGAGACAAGCCGTCTCCCGGACCGTACCAACAAAGAATAGACGAACTCCACCACCCGGTTTAACGAGTGGTGTGAGAGGGGCGCCGCAATGTACTCACCCGCAGGAAGAGGACACCGACCCTCAAGAAAAAGATTAACCACCCTAGTAATAGAAGTGATCAAATCATCGGAGATAGCCACAACAGCGCCACTCAAACAAATCCCATAAGGTGTCAAGCACGAAAACCATCCCTCCCACAGGAAGTACCACGAGGAAAGCTCCGAATCATATCCAAGACCACCGCCGAAGAGGCAACCAGAGGATGATGATCCCCAGACAGAGGAGGCAATGAAGGAGGCGGGGCAACAGGATGCTTCTCACGCAGGGCCACGAGAGTGGCATCGGAGTAGGGGCGACCCCGAGGAAGAAAGCACCCGTACGGCGCGAGATAATGGCCATCGAAATCTTCCGCCGGCATTGGCGGAGGTTGAGGTCACTCAAATCCAGATCCTCATCCACTGAAAAAGAAGAAGGACCTTCATCAAAGCACTCCTGTAACAACTGCAAACCCCCCCAGGTGTCCCCCAAGCAAGTATGGCCCTGACAATACTCTCCTCCTGATGCTGACGCCGAATAGCAGACCGACACTCATGATTACTCCGAGGAGCGAAAGTCCTGAGCAAACAAAGAGGTAAAGCAAGCAAATGAATCCAGCGGGAGAGATCAGTAGGGGCATCAAACACCGCGTCCAAGGCCCCTTTCAAAGCCCGAGCAAACCCAAGACGGCACTTGGGAGGAATAGATTTCACAGTGCGTAGGCCTAAAGACAAAGAAACGATCCGCGAGATATAGACCACTGAACGAGCTCCACACTATCATCAGAAGAAACCGAAATAGAAGGAGCCAAAGGTCTCGGAATACCATAAATATGGAAGGTGTAAATGCCATCAACACACCCCGGATGCTCCACAATATCACCCCGGTTATGCCGACATCTTGCTCTAACAGTACGGGTCATAAAGCACACCCCGCACAACCAGAGCCCCATTCGTCTCAAAGAACTCTCGGCATTGGAGTAAACAGTCAAACTATCAGAAAGAGTCTGACGCGTAAGGTCCAACGCACCGCCATGACAATGTCGGACCTGTAAATGTTTCTGCCACGCTGCCTTTGTAAAGCCATTGCCGTAACCATCCCGACACCCGTGAAGACCCGAAAAAGGACAATGGTACCGTACTAGCTCAGGGATGTAAGGACAACAAAAACCCAACACCCTTCCTCGCACACGGTGGCGTTGAACAACCAAGGACCACCACCAAAATCTGATGACAACCGGCCCAAGACTCAGACAACCCGAACCTCCACACCACACAAACCGCAACACCCACAACAAACCTAACCCCACACACCCAAGGCAGTGGCAGGAGTTGTGGCCGATCACTGGCAGGGAAACGGACCACCGCAGCACGGCAAACAAGGAGCCCAAAAGAAACATCGAAAAGGAGAAAAAACAAACTGTAAAGAACACAAAAAAAAAAGAACTCACCGGTGGGAGGTAAAAACAAAGCCGTGCCGTCAGCCACCACCAAAATGACCGGCGACTTGAGGTGTAAAAGCCAACTGGTGGCAGCGTAGGTCGACAAATGACGCAAAGAAGGCGACAAATGCTCCTGAAAAACGAAACACAGCCGCTCCCCTCACCACGCAACACCGTTCGAAACAACCACAACAACAGCCCCTGCCCGAGAATGTTTCTAGTCACTAATATGTCAAACACATATTTAGACTAAGAAACATCACCTTAGCTATATTTCTAGTCACTAATATGTCAAACACATATTTAGACTAAGAAACTAACTTTAGCTCCCACTAAACTCCATGTATCATAATGGTACCTCAACACTCGAATAATACCATTTTAATAAACTACATGATTGAACCCAAAGTTCCAACTCTTTGACGTATATAGATCACTTAGCATTGACAACATCAACAAAACTTCTCCCAAGGAGAAAGTTTCATTATTTATTTGCCGAATCTCATCCTCATGAGAAGCTATATTACTAAGAACATACGAATTGATAAAGGCATTTGGGTTGTCACAAACTCTCTATAACAAGCCCAAATTTTAAACATCTTATGTAACGTTTATGACAAGATCAAGGTAACCAACCAAAGTATTCACCTTAAATCAAGTCTCGAAAACATCTCGTTTTTCCTTCCTTATCGCATCGTGTGCCAGGAGATAAATTCGAATTGCATGGTGACACGCCATCACATAGAGTTCATACTATAGAAAAGCCTTTGATGTGTGTTTAAGATTCGTCACTTTTGAAAAGTAACGCAATATTATCGCAAAATTATCTCCTTATAACCACTGAGCCATAATAAAGAACGTCTTCTTGCATTGTACTCAGTTTGTGGGTCTTGGACTTCCGCAAGTTCAAAATTTCTCCTACTCTGTCTTCCAGAAAATTGAAAATCTTTCTAGAAAGACAGCATTACGAGCCACAAACTCTTTGTTCTCGTTTTGGAGAAGTAAAACCAAGTGGTTCAATTTTGGATAACCCTCATAAATACATAAATTGGTTTTGAACATAAACATTTATGGTCCCAAATGTATAATAATGACAAGTTAGGGACCCTCCCTACCCATATCTCATATGGAGTCATTAAGGCTATTATAGTCGGGTTTTAAACTTTTAGTGAGAAAATAGCTTACAAAATTGCGAAAAACCTCAAACTATATCTCATAACGTTCGGTTTATATACTTGACTACACCATACACTATGGTGTCCCAAAGAGAAGGTTTATGTGAACTGGTTCACAATCTTCTTAGTGATCATCAAGGTCATTACTTGATATTAGCCATTTGACCTTCAAAGTCATTACATTGAAACTTCCGATCAACATCTTGATCTTGTCGTGTTTTTGGTTTACTACTTCATTTTGAAAATATTTCACGTTTCAAAAATCACTTTTATGTCTTATTAAATAGATACGAGGTTTTCATATCTACTTAACAATACGGTAAAAGTAACCAAGCATGTATATTACCAACTATCGGCCTTACACATCCGTATGTATATGGTCAATCACCTCACTATTGTTTTTCTTTTCTACAAAAGAAAACATAATACATGCACACATACCATAAGACTCACAATCAAATGGTTGTTCAATGTGCTTTTCGTTTACTCGTTTGAAACGAATTTACTTGAGGTTTGATCAATTGGGTTCACCGGAATAGAGACTTTAAAATCTACAAGATAGTATAACATTTAGTTTTCGTGAAGAATGTAAAATTCCTCTAACTTAAGCGGTCTAAACCAACCACCAAGTTATCATAGGTGTAGGTACAACATTTTGTTTTAAATCACATAAGTGATGCCTTCTATGTATAAACATAGATGATTACATTCTTTTAAAAACAAATTTAGGTACATTTGTCCCCATCGAAATCATTGCTAATCTAGCACCATTTCGATACAAAAATGTCCTATGCTAGACGTCTTACGTTTTCAATTCATGTAAACTTCTTTACAAAGAAATGATCCATACTTGATATCTCATACCAAGATAGTGGAACTAGCCTATCCATTGAGTAGATGTCTCTTTCAACTTTGTTCTATCGCATACATCTAGGGTTGATACTTCTTAACTCCCACTCACTTTCTCATTCCTCTTTGCTTCAATCAAGCAAAAATTAATCTCATGAAGACCTCTCTTCATGTCATTCGTGATATTTTATACACTTAGTAAGAGTGAATTACTAAAAAGTGAGTGTAACATTTGGCAAAATCTCAACTTCTTGCGAAATTGGACTACCTAACCGTTCAATTGTTATCATATGCCTAAACTCTTCAGTGCATAAACAATTGATTTGGCCTTTCTCGAAGTGAGCCATTTGACGGTATCATATTGGAGTATTATAAGTGTTTTTGAAAACTCTTTTCGCAAACTTTTGAATTACTCTTGAGTAATAAAAATGAATATGTCATCATCATGACGGAGGTGTCACTTCCGAAATCAAGACTCTCTTGATAAAATGTGACTTCCTTTTAAACTCATAACATGAGTTTTCAACATAAAAACCCCTTTTTAAATATGTATAGATGTTAAGTTGTAAAATAATCGCAATAATTGTTGTAAGCTTATGTAGGTGAATTAGTGAATCATGTTACCAATCATTGCTACCGAATTCCTTCAAAGAAACCGCTTCCTATGAAAGAAAGAAACTAGTATAATAATAAATACAGGAAATCATAAAATCATGCTAATGATTTTATTATCTTTCAACATAGTGATCAAATAAATGATTTATTCTATGATAAAATCATAGAATAAATCATTTGTATGGACTAATTCTCTTGTCCGTTTTAATTTAAATGATTTTATTTATTCCCATTCGTCCAGATAAGGGACGTGCAAGCACTAGCAAAAGGTAATGTGGATCTCCGCATGGGCAATGGAGCTAGAGTAGCCGCCGTTGCCGTAGGGACCTATGTGCTCACTTTAGCTAGTGGTTTAGAGTTGTATTTAAATAAGTGTTATTTTGTACCAACTTTAACCAAGAACATCATCTCCATTTCCGCATTAAACGCGGAAAGCTTTTGTTTTATGATTAAGGACAAGTGTTGTACTTTATCTTTTAATGATGTGGTTTATGGCTAAGGTCCATTAGGATAATTTTAGCGGTTGCCGCATTTCATGATTATGAGATTTGGCAAATGGATGTCAAAACCGGTGGGAGGTAAAAACAAAGCCGTGCCGTCAGCCACCACCAAAATGACCGGCGACTTGAGGTGTAAAAGCCAACTGGTGGCAGCGTAGGTCGACAAATGACGCAAAGAAGGCGACAAATGCTCCTGAAAAACGAAACACAGCCGCTCCCCTCACCACGCAACACCGTTCGAAACAACCACAACAACAGCCCCTGCCCGAGAATGTTTCTAGTCACTAATATGTCAAACACATATTTAGACTAAGAAACATCACCTTAGCTATATTTCTAGTCACTAATATGTCAAACACATATTTAGACTAAGAAACTAACTTTAGCTCCCACTAAACTCCATGTATCATAATGGTACCTCAACACTCGAATAATACCATTTTAATAAACTACATGATTGAACCCAAAGTTCCAACTCTTTGACGTATATAGATCACTTAGCATTGACAACATCAACAAAACTTCTCCCAAGGAGAAAGTTTCATTATTTATTTGCCGAATCTCATCCTCAAGAGAAGCTATATTACTAAGAACATACGAATTGATAAAGGCATTTGGGTTGTCACAAACTCTCTATAACAAGCCCAAATTTTAAACATCTTATGTAACGTTTATGACAAGATCAAGGTAACCAACCAAAGTATTCACCTTAAATCAAGTCTCGAAAACATCTCGTGTTTCCTTCCTTATCGCATCGTGTGCAAGGAGATAAATTCGAATTGCATGGTGACACGCCATCACATAGAGTTCATACTATAGAAAAGCCTTTGATGTGTGTTTAAGATTCGTCACTTTTGAAAAGTAACGCAATATTATCGCAAAATTATCTCCTTATAACCACTGAGCCATAATAAAGAACGTCTTCTTGCATTGTACTCAGTTTGTGGGTCTTGGACTTCCGCAAGCTCAAAATTTCTCCCACTCTGTCTTCCAGAAAATTGAAAATCTTTCTAGAAAGACAGCATTACGAGCCACAAACTCTTTGTTCTCGTTTTGGAGAAGTAAAACCAAGTGGTTCAATTTTGGATAACCCTCATAAATACATAAATTGGTTTTGAACATAAACATTTATGGTCCCAAATGTATAATAATGACAAGTTAGGGACCCTCCCTACCCATATCTCATATGGAGTCATTAAGGCTATTATAGTCGGGTTTTAAACTTTTAGTGAGAAAATAGCTTACAAAATTGCGAAAAACCTCAAACTATATCTCATAAAGTTCGGTTTATATACTTGACTACACCATACACTATGGTGTCCCAAAGAGAAGGTTTATGTGAACTGGTTCACAATCTTCTTAGTGATCATCAAGGTCATTACTTGATATTAGCCATTTGACCTTCAAAGTCATTACATTGAAACTTCCGATCAACATCTTGATCTTGTCGTGTTTTTGGTTTACTACTTCATTTTGAAAATATTTCACGTTTCAAAAATCACTTTTATGTCGTATTAAATAGATACGAGGTTTTCATATCTACTTAACAATACGGTAAAAGTAACCAAGCATGTATATTACCAACTATCGGCCTTACACATCCGTATGTATATGGTCAATCACCTCACTATTGTTTTTCTTTTCTACAAAAGAAAACATAATACATGCACACATACCATAAGACTCACAATCAAATGGTTGTTCAATGTGCTTTTCGTTTACTCGTTTGAAACGAATTTACTTGAGGTTTGATCAATTGGGTTCACCGGAATAGAGACTTTAAAATCTACAAGATAGTATAACATTTAGTTTTCGTGAAGAATGTAAAATTCCTCTAACTTAAGCGGTCTAAACCAACCACCAAGTTATCATAGGTGTAGGTACAACATTTTGTTTTAAATCACATAAGTGATGCCTTCTATGTATAAACATAGATGATTACATTCTTTTAAAAACAAATTTAGGTACATTTGTCCCCATCGAAATCATTGCTAATCTAGCACCATTTCGATACAAAAATGTCCTATGCTAGACGTCTTACGTTTTCAATTCATGTAAACTTCTTTACAAAGAAATGATCCATACTTGATATCTCATACCAAGATAGTGGAACTAGCCTATCCATTGAGTAGATGTCTCTTTCAACTTTGTTCTATCGCATACATCTAGGGTTGATACTTCTTAACTCCCACTCACTTTCTCATTCCTCTTTGCTTCAATCAAGCAAAAATTAATCTCATGAAGACCTCTCTTCATGTCATTCGTGATATTTTATACACTTAGTAAGAGTGAATTACTAAAAAGTGAGTGTAACATTTGGCAAAATCTCAACTTCTTGCGAAATTGGACTACCTAACCGTTCAATTGTTATCATATGCCTAAACTCTTCAGTGCATAAACAATTGATTTGGCCTTTCTCGAAGTGAGCCATTTGACGGTATCATATTGGAGTATTATAAGTGTTTTTGAAAACTCTTTTCGCAAACTTTTGAATTACTCTTGAGTAATAAAAATGAATATGTCATCATCATGACGGAGGTGTCACTTCCGAAATCAAGACTCTCTTGATAAAATGTGACTTCCTTTTAAACTCATAACATGAGTTTTCAACATAAAAACCCCTTTTTAAATATGTATAGATGTTAAGTTGTAAAATAATCGCAATAATTGTTGTAAGCTTATGTAGGTGAATTAGTGAATCATGTTACCAATCATTGCTACCGAATTCCTTCAAAGAAACCGCTTCCTATGAAAGAAAGAAACTAGTATAATAATAAATACAGGAAATCATAAAATCATGCTAATGATTTTATTATCTTTCAACATAGTGATCAAATAAATGATTTATTCTATGATAAAATCATAGAATAAATCATTTTATGGACTAATTCTCTTGTCCGTTTTAATTTAAATGATTTTATTTATTCCCATTCGTCCAGATAAGGGACGTGCAAGCACTAGCAAAAGGTAATGTGGATCTCCGCATGGGCAATGGAGCTAGAGTAGCTGCCGTTGCCGTAGGGACCTATGTGCTCACTTTAGCTAGTGGTTTAGAGTTGTATTTAAATAAGTGTTATTTTGTACCAACTTTAACCAAGAACATCATCTCCATTTCCGCATTAAACGCGGAAAGCTTTTGTTTTATGATTAAGGACAAGTGTTGTACTTTATCTTTTAATGATGTGGTTTATGGCTAAGGTCCATTAGGATAATTTTAGCGGTTGCCGCATTTCATGATTATGAGATTTGGCAAATGGATGTCAAAACCGCCTTCTTGAATGGGATTCTAGAAGAAGAGGTGTACATGATACAACCTGAAGGTTTTGTGGATACATCTAACTCTAAGAAGGTGTGTAAGCTTAAAAAGTCCATCTATGGTCTTAAGCAAGCATCTAGGAGTTGGAATCATCGCTTTGATCATGTTATTAAACAATACGGTTTCACTAGAAGTGTGGAAGAACCGTGTTTATACATGAAGTTTAGTGGGAGTAAGGTTGCATTCCTCGTCCTATATGTGGATGACATATTGCTCATTGGGAATGATATTCCATCGCTCACTTCCGTTAAGGAGTGGCTAGGGAAACACTTCCAAATGAAGGACTTGGGAGAGGCACAACGAATCTTGGGTATCCGGATCTTTAGGGATAGGTCCAAAAGGATACTAGCATTGAGTCAAGAAGCTTATATTGACAAAGTTCTTGACCGGTTCAATATGAAAGACTCCAAGAGAGGATTTCTACCTATGGGCCAAGGGATTACTTTGAGCAAGTCACAGTCTCCCTCTACCCCTAAGGAAATTGAACACATGAAGGCCGTCCCTTATGCTTCCGCTGTTGTGTCTATCATGTATGCTATGATTTGCACTCGCCCCGACGTTGCGTATGCCTTGAGCATGACAAATCGGTATCAAGCCAAGCCTGGTGAGAGCCACTGGATAGCCGTAAAGAACATCCTTAAGTACTTGAGAAGGACCAAGGATTCGTTCTTAGTGTTTGGAGGAGAAACTGAGTTGCGTGTAAGAGGTTACACGGACACAAGTGTCCAAACCAATCGGGATGACATGAAATCCCAATCCGGCTATGTGTTTATGCTAAATGGAGGAGCTGTTTGCTGGAAGAGCTTCAAGCAAAGTGTTACTACGGATTCTACAATAGAGGCTGAGTACCTTGCAGCGTCTGAGGCTACGAAGGAAGCTGTTTGGATTAGGCAATTCATGGAGGGGCTAGGAGTAGTCCATTCCGCCAAAGATCCTATCACTCTATTTTGTGATAACAGTGGAGCTATTTTTCAAGCCAAAGAGCCTAAGTCTAGTAACAAATGTAATTAGAGATTATGTGGAAAGGAAGGAAATTGACATTTGTAAGATTGGGACAGATGATAATATTGCTGATCCTTTAACAAAGCCTTTATCAAAGGCTAAGCATGATGGTCATGTCGTCACTATGGGATTGAGACAAGTACCAGATTTTCTATAGATTATGGATATGTAATAATTGGATAGTGTATATTTTATTATATATATGATAATCACATTCATTGTTTTCGCATTCATTTCTTTTATGAATCTTTTATTTGTGAGACTAAATTTTAATACCTTGTTTATCTGAATAAGTTGTGGAGACAATGTTGAACACTATTCAAGTGAATAAGATGAACATTGTATTGTTTCCCTAGTCACTTAATGAAGTGACGTCTCGGAGTGACAAGTGGGAGATTGTTGGAGTTAGTGTCCTCCACAATAGTGCGTTAACATAATAAATCTCATTAATGGAATATTATCAGATATTTAATTATTTGATCCTCGTCAGTTGATTAACGTAAATCAATAACGGTTGGCTGTCTAGAGTTTGACGTTATTGTCGTGAGACGGCGGTGATCAACTGACCCCTTTCGGTCACACCTAAAGGTACGAACCACAATTGATAACTAATTAATTGTATGAGATACAATTTTTTTAGTCCCTTGATTTATAGACTAAGAGGTTAGTCGATTATTTTTAGAGAGATTTCGAGTTGCGAACTCGAGGAGCGGCAATTATTATTTAATTATGCGATAATTAAATAATAAGTTTTGGGACACGGGTTTTAGTTAATTAACTGTTAATTTACTAAAATTGTACTAATTGATTAATGTGATTAATATTAGTACGTAAATAATATGTGTAGTGGTACACGTATATTTACGGAGTGAATTGGACGAATTAATTATGGAAGTATTTAAACATGATACGATGTTTAAAATATAAATTACACGGATTTGTGCGACAAATATAAGAACCAACATGGACCCGTAAATGGTCAAGTGGACCGTGTAAAATAAGAGTAGTGGATGATTATTCACATAATCATTTCACCTTATATTGTATACTACCATAATTTATCTTATGTAAGAGTTTGCATGTGATGTAAGATAAAAACATAAGACAAAATTTCTCCACTCCCTCACTCCACCTTCCACCCGCCATTTCCCTTCCCTATATACTCCATCTATTGTTCACATTTCACTCTACCTCACTTCTTTACTCTACCTACATGCATGTGAACATTTTATTCATCTCTCTAAAATAATAATCCTTACTACTAAACTTGTTAGAAAGAACACAAATAATATTACTAAGACTAGTTAATAATACTACTAATAATAATCAAGGGTAA
This sequence comes from Silene latifolia, assembly GCF_048544455.1. Classification (NCBI taxonomy): domain Eukaryota; kingdom Viridiplantae; phylum Streptophyta; class Magnoliopsida; order Caryophyllales; family Caryophyllaceae; genus Silene; species Silene latifolia. The sequence goes on from NC_133526.1 coordinate 136,671,307, forward strand.
AATATTAACAAGTTCTAGTTCATACTTGTTATTATTTTTGGGTTAGTTCTTGGGTGCAACAAGAAGGAGATCTTCTATTTTGAAGATTTGCAAGGAGGATCTTCCATTGGTATAAGCTCAAGAACAAGCTAGGTAGGTGAACTAGTTTGTGCCCTTTTTACCACAAATTCAATGTAAGGAAATTGTTCTTTCCTTTTATGCTTTCATATTAGCATGCATGTTACATAGATCACCTAAATGGTAATTTATGAGATAAATTAATTTTATTAGTGTGTGTTTTTTTCGTGTTTATTGTGCTCCCCAATAGACAACTAATTAATTGTATGAGATACAATTTATTTAGTCCCTTAATTTGTAGACTAAAAAGTTAGTCGATTATTTTTAGAGAGATTTCGAGTTGCGAACTCGAAGAGCGGCAGTTATTATTTAATTATGCGATAATTGAATAATAAGTTTTGGGAGACGGGTTTTAGTTAATTAACTGTTAATTTACTAAAATTGTACTAATTGATTAATGTGATTAATATTAGTACGTAAATAATATGTGTAGTGGTACACGTATATTTACGGAGTGAATTGGACGAATTAATTATGGAAGTATTTAAACATGATACGATGTTTAAAATATAAATTACACGGATTTGTGCGACAAATATAAGAACCAACATGGACCCGTAAATGGTCAAGTGGACCGTGTAAAATAAGAGTAGTGGATGATTATTCACATAATCATTTCACCTTATATTGTATACTACCATAATTTATCTTATGTAAAAGTTTGCATGTGATGTAAGATAAAAACATAAGACAAATTTTCTCCACTCCCTCACTCCACCTTCCACCCGCCATTTCCCTTCCCTATATACTCCATCTATTGTTCACATTTCACTCTACCTCACTTCTTTACTCTACCTACATGCATGTGAACATTTTATTCATCTCTCTAAAATAATAATCCTTACTACTAAACTTGTTAGAAAGAACACAATTAATATTACTAAGACTAGTTAATAATACTACTAATAATAATCAAGGGTAAAATATTAACAAGTTCTAGTTCATACTTGTTATTATTTTTGGGTTAGTTCTTGGGTGCAACAAGAAGGAGATCTTCTATTTTGAAGATTTGCAAGGAGGATCTTCCATTGGTATAAGCTCAAGAACAAGCTAGGTAGGTGAACTAGTTTGTGCCCTTTTTACCACAAATTCAATGTAAGGAAATTGTTCTTTCCTTTTATGCTTTCATATTAGCATGCATGTTACATAGATCACCTAAATGCTAATTTATGAGATAAATTAATTTTATTAGTGTGTATTTTTTTCGTGTTTATTGTGCTCCCCAATAGACAACTAATTAATTGTATGAGATACAATTTATTTAGTCCCTTGATTTGTAGACTAAAAAGTTAGTCGATTATTTTTAGAGAGATTTCGAGTTGCGAACTCGAAGAGCGGCAATTATTATTTAATTATGCGATAATTGAATAATAAGTTTTGGGAGGCGGGTTTTAGTTAATTAACTGTTAATTTACTAAAATTATACTAATTGATTAATGTGATTAATATTATTACGTAAATAATATGTGTAGTGGTACACGTATATTTACGGAGTGAATTGGACGAATTAATTATGGAAGTATTTAAACATGATACGATGTTTAAAATATAAATTACACGGATTTGTGCGACAAATATAAGAACCAACATGGACCCGTAAATGGTCAAGTGGACCGTGTAAAATAAGAGTAGTGGATGATTATTCACATAATCATTTCACCTTATATTGTATACTACCATAATTTATCTTATGTAAGAGTTTGCATGTGATGTAAGATAAAAACATAAGACAAATTTTCTCCACTCCCTCACTCCACCTTCCACCCGCCATTTCCCTTCCCTATATACTCCATCTATTGTTCACATTTCACTCTACCTCACTTCTTTACTCTACCTACATGCATGTGAACATTTTATTCATCTCTCTAAAATAATAATCCTTACTACTAAACTTGTTAGAAAGAACACAAATAATATTACTAAGACTAGTTAATAATACTACTAATAATAATCAAGGGTAAAATATTAACAAGTTCTAGTTCATACTTGTTATTATTTTTGGGTTAGTTCTTGGGTGCAACAAGAAGAAGATCTTCTATTTTGAAGATTTGCAAGGAGGATCTTCCATTGGTATAAGCTCAAGAACAAGCTAGGTAGGTGAACTAGTTTGTGCCCTTTTTACCACAAATTCAATGTAAGGAAATTGTTCTTTCCTTTTATGCTTTCATATTAGCATGCATGTTACATAGATCACCTAAATGCTAATTTATGAGATAAATTAATTTTATTAGTGTGTATTTTTTTCGTGTTTATTGTGCTCCCCAATAGACAACTAATTAATTGTATGAGATACAATTTATTTAGTCCCTTGATTTGTAGACTAAAAAGTTAGTCGATTATTTTTAGAGAGATTTCGAGTTGCGAACTCGAAGAGCGGCAGTTATTATTTAATTATGCGATAATTGAATAATAAGTTTTGGGAGGCGGGTTTTAGTTAATTAACTGTTAATTTACTAAAATTATACTAATTGATTAATGTGATTAATATTAGTACGTAAATAATATGTGTAGTGGTACACGTATATTTACGGAGTGAATTGGACGAATTAATTATGGAAGTATTTAAACATGATACGATGTTTAAAATATAAATTACACGGATTTGTGCGACAAATATAAGAACCAACATGGACCCGTAAATGGTCAAGTGGACCGTGTAAAATAAGAGTAGTGGATGATTATTCACATAATCATTTCACCTTATATTGTATACTACCATAATTTATCTTATGTAAGAGTTTGCATGTGATGTAAGATAAAAACATAAGACAAATTTTCTCCACTCCCTCACTCCACCTTCCACCCGCCATTTCCCTTCCCTATATACTCCATCTATTGTTCACATTTCACTCTACCTCACTTCTTTACTCTACCTACATGCATGTGAACATTTTATTCATCTCTCTAAAATAATAATCCTTACTACTAAACTTGTTAGAAAGAACACAAATAATATTACTAAGACTAGTTAATAATACTACTAATAATAATCAAGGGTAAAATATTAACAAGTTCTAGTTCATACTTGTTATTATTTTTGGGTTAGTTCTTGGGTGCAACAAGAAGGAGATCTTCTATTTTGAAGATTTGCAAGGAGGATCTTCCATTGGTATAAGCTCAAGAACAAGCTAGGTAGGTGAACTAGTTTGTGCCCTTTTTACCACAAATTCAATGTAAGGAAATTGTTCTTTCCTTTTATGCTTTCATATTAGCATGCATGTTACATAGATCACCTAAATGCTAATTTATGAGATAAATTAATTTTATTAGTGTGTGTTTTTTTCGTTATTATTGTGCTCCCCAATAGACAACTAATTAATTGTATGAGATACAATTTATTTAGTCCCTTGATTTGTAGACTAAAAAGTTAGTCGATTATTTTTAGAGAGATTTCGAGTTGCGAACTCGAAGAGCGGCAGTTATTATTTAATTATGCGATAATTGAATAATAAGTTTTGGGAGACGGGTTTTAGTTAATTAACTGTTAATTTACTAAAATTGTACTAATTGATTAATGTGATTAATATTAGTACGTAAATAATATGTGTAGTGGTACACGTATATTTACGGAGTGAATTGGACGAATTAATTATGGAAGTATTTAAACATGATACGATGTTTAAAATATAAATTACACGGATTTGTGCGACAAATATAAGAACCAACATGGACCCGTAAATGGTCAAGTGGACCGTGTAAAATAAGAGTAGTGGATGATTATTCACATAATCATTTCACCTTATATTGTATACTACCATAATTTATCTTATGTAAGAGTTTGCATGTGATGTAAGATAAAAACATAAGACAAATTTTCTCCACTCCCTCACTCCACCTTCCACCCGCCATTTCCCTTCCCTATATACTCCATCTATTGTTCACATTTCACTCTACCTCACTTCTTTACTCTACCTACATGCATGTGAACATTTTATTCATCTCTCTAAAATAATAATCCTTACTACTAAACTTGTTAGAAAGAACACAAATAATATTACTAAGACTAGTTAATAATACTACTAATAATAATCAAGGGTAAAATATTAACAAGTTCTAGTTCATACTTGTTATTATTTTTGGGTTAGTTCTTGGGTGCAACAAGAAGGAGATCTTCTATTTTGAAGATTTGCAAGGAGGATCTTCCATTGGTATAAGCTCAAGAACAAGCTAGGTAGGTGAACTAGTTTGTGCCCTTTTTACCACAAATTCAATGTAAGGAAATTGTTCTTTCCTTTTATGCTTTCATATTAGCATGCATGTTACATAGATCACCTAAATGCTAATTTATGAGATAAATTAATTTTATTAGTGTGTGTTTTTTTCGTGTTTATTGTGCTCCCCAATAGGCAACTAATTAATTGTATGAGATACAATTTATTTAGTCCCTTGATTTGTAGACTAAAAAGTTAGTCGATTATTTTTAGAGAGATTTCGAGTTGCGAACTCGAAGAGCGGCAGTTATTATTTAATTATGCGATAATTGAATAATAAGTTTTGGGAGACGGGTTTTAGTTAATTAACTGTTAATTTACTAAAATTGTACTAATTGATTAATGTGATTAATATTAGTACGTAAATAATATGTGTAGTGGTACACGTATATTTACGGAGTGAATTGGACGAATTAATTATGGAAGTATTTAAACATGATACGATGTTTAAAATATAAATTACACGGATTTGTGCGACAAATATAAGAACCAACATGGACCCGTAAATGGTCAAGTGGACCGTGTAAAATAAGAGTAGTGGATGATTATTCACATAATCATTTCACCTTATATTGTATACTACCATAATTTATCTTATGTAAGAGTTTGCATGTGATGTAAGATAAAAACATAAGACAAATTTTCTCCACTCCCTCACTCCACCTTCCACCCGCCATTTCCCTTCCCTATATACTCCATCTATTGTTCACATTTCACTCTACCTCACTTCTTTACTCTACCTACATGCATGTGAACATTTTATTCATCTCTCTAAAATAATAATCCTTACTACTAAACTTGTTAGAAAGAACACAAATAATATTACTAAGACTAGTTAATAATACTACTAATAATAATCAAGGGTAAAATATTAACAAGTTCTAGTTCATACTTGTTATTATTTTTGGGTTAGTTCTTGGGTGCAACAAGAAGGAGATCTTCTATTTTGAAGATTTGCAAGGAGGATCTTCCATTGGTATAAGCTCAAGAACAAGCTAGGTAGGTGAAGTAGTTTGTGCCCGTTTTACCACAAATTCAATGTAAGGAAATTGTTCTTTCCTTTTATGCTTTCATATTAGCATGCATGTTACATAGATCACCTAAATGCTAATTTATGAGATAAATTAATTTTATTAGTGTGTGTTTTTTTCGTGTTTATTGTGCTCCCCAATAGGCAACTAATTAATTGTATGAGATACAATTTATTTAGTCCCTTGATTTGTAGACTAAAAAGTTAGTCGATTATTTTTAGAGAGATTTCGAGTTGCGAACTCGAAGAGCGGCAGTTATTATTTAATTATGCGATAATTGAATAATAAGTTTTGGGAGACGGGTTTTAGTTAATTAATCGTTAATTTACTAAAATTGTACTAATTGATTAATGTGATTAATATTAGTACGTAAATAATATGTGTAGTGGTACACGTATATTTACGGAGTGAATTGGACGAATTAATTATGGAAGTATTTAAACATGATACGATGTTTAAAATATAAATTACACGGATTTGTGCGACAAATATAAGAACCAACATGGACCCGTAAATGGTCAAGTGGACCGTGTAAAATAAGAGTAGTGGATGATTATTCACATAATCATTTCACCTTATATTGTATACTACCATAATTTATCTTATGTAAGAGTTTGCATGTGATGTAAGATAAAAACATAAGACAAATTTTCTCCACTCCCTCACTCCACCTTCCACCCGCCATTTCCCTTCCCTATATACTCCATCTATTGTTCACATTTCACTCTACCTCACTTCTTTACTCTACCTACATGCATGTGAACATTTTATTCATCTCTCTAAAATAATAATCCTTACTACTAAACTTGTTAGAAAGAACACAAATAATATTACTAAGACTAGTTAATAATACTACTAATAATAATCAAGGGTAAAATATTAACAAGTTCTAGTTCATACTTGTTATTATTTTTGGGTTAGTTCTTGGGTGCAACAAGAAGGAGATCTTCTATTTTGAAGATTTGCAAGGAGGATCTTCCATTGGTATAAGCTCAAGAACAAGCTAGGTAGGTGAACTAGTTTGTGCCCGTTTTACCACAAATTCAATGTAAGGAAATTGTTCTTTCCTTTTATGCTTTCATATTAGCATGCATGTTACATAGATCACCTAAATGCTAATTTATGAGATAAATTAATTTTATTAGTGTGTGTTTTTTTCGTGTTTATTGTGCTCCCCAATAGGCAACTAATTAATTGTATGAGATACAATTTATTTAGTCCCTTGATTTGTAGACTAAAAAGTTAGTCGATTATTTTTAGAGAGATTTCGAGTTGCGAACTCGAAGAGCGGCAGTTATTATTTAATTATGCGATAATTGAATAATAAGTTTTGGGAGACGGGTTTTAGTTAATTAACTGTTAATTTACTAAAATTGTACTAATTGATTAATGTGATTAATATTAGTACGTAAATAATATGTGTAGTGGTACACGTATATTTACGGAGTGAATTGGACGAATTAATTATGGAAGTATTTAAACATGATACGATGTTTAAAATATAAATTACACGGATTTGTGCGACAAATATAAGAACCAACATGGACCCGTAAATGGTCAAGTGGACCGTGTAAAATAAGAGTAGTGGATGATTATTCACATAATCATTTCACCTTATATTGTATACTACCATAATTTATCTTATGTAAGAGTTTGCATGTGATGTAAGATAAAAACATAAGACAAATTTTCTCCACTCCCTCACTCCACCTTCCACCCGCCATTTCCCTTCCCTATATACTCCATCTATTGTTCACATTTCACTCTACCTCACTTCTTTACTCTACCTACATGCATGTGAACATTTTATTCATCTCTCTAAAATAATAATCCTTACTACTAAACTTGTTAGAAAGAACACAAATAATATTACTAAGACTAGTTAATAATACTACTAATAATAATCAAGGGTAAAATATTAACAAGTTCTAGTTCATACTTGTTATTATTTTTGGGTTAGTTCTTGGGTGCAACAAGAAGGAGATCTTCTATTTTGAAGATTTGCAAGGAGGATCTTCCATTGGTATAAGCTCAAGAACAAGCTAGGTAGGTGAAGTAGTTTGTGCCCGTTTTACCACAAATTCAATGTAAGGAAATTGTTCTTTCCTTTTATGCTTTCATATTAGCATGCATGTTACATAGATCACCTAAATGCTAATTTATGAGATAAATTAATTTTATTAGTGTGTGTTTTTTTCGTGTTTATTGTGCTCCCCAATAGGCAACTAATTAATTGTATGAGATACAATTTATTTAGTCCCTTGATTTGTAGACTAAAAAGTTAGTCGATTATTTTTAGAGAGATTTCGAGTTGCGAACTCGAAGAGCGGCAGTTATTATTTAATTATGCGATAATTGAATAATAAGTTTTGGGAGACGGGTTTTAGTTAATTAACTGTTAATTTACTAAAATTGTACTAATTGATTAATGTGATTAATATTAGTACGTAAATAATATGTGTAGTGGTACACGTATATTTACGGAGTGAATTGGACGAATTAATTATGGAAGTATTTAAACATGATACGATGTTTAAAATATAAATTACACGGATTTGTGCGACAAATATAAGAACCAACATGGACCCGTAAATGGTCAAGTGGACCGTGTAAAATAAGAGTAGTGGATGATTATTCACATAATCATTTCACCTTATATTGTATACTACCATAATTTATCTTATGTAAGAGTTTGCATGTGATGTAAGATAAAAACATAAGACAAATTTTCTCCACTCCCTCACTCCACCTTCCACCCGCCATTTCCCTTCCCTATATACTCCATCTATTGTTCACATTTCACTCTACCTCACTTCTTTACTCTACCTACATGCATGTGAACATTTTATTCATCTCTCTAAAATAATAATCCTTACTACTAAACTTGTTAGAAAGAACACAAATAATATTACTAAGACTAGTTAATAATACTACTAATAATAATCAAGGGTAAAATATTAACAAGTTCTAGTTCATACTTGTTATTATTTTTGGGTTAGTTCTTGGGTGCAACAAGAAGGAGATCTTCTATTTTGAAGATTTGCAAGGAGGATCTTCCATTGGTATAAGCTCAAGAACAAGCTAGGTAGGTGAACTAGTTTGTGCCCGTTTTACCACAAATTCAATGTAAGGAAATTGTTCTTTCCTTTTATGCTTTCATATTAGCATGCATGTTACATAGATCACCTAAATGCTAATTTATGAGATAAATTAATTTTATTAGTGTGTGTTTTTTTCGTGTTTATTGTGCTCCCCAATAGGCAACTAATTAATTGTATGAGATACAATTTATTTAGTCCCTTGATTTGTAGACTAAAAAGTTAGTCGATTATTTTTAGAGAGATTTCGAGTTGCGAACTCGAAGAGCGGCAGTTATTATTTAATTATGCGATAATTGAATAATAAGTTTTGGGAGACGGGTTTTAGTTAATTAACTGTTAATTTACTAAAATTGTACTAATTGATTAATGTGATTAATATTAGTACGTAAATAATATGTGTAGTGGTACACGTATATTTACGAGTGAATTGACGAATTAATTATGGAAGTATTTAAACATGATACGATGTTTAAAATATAAATTACACGGATTTGTGCGACAAATATAAGAACCAACATGGACCCGTAAATGGTCAAGTGGACCGTGTAAAATAAGAGTAGTGGATGATTATTCACATAATCATTTCACCTTATATTGTATACTACCATAATTTATCTTATGTAAGAGTTTGCATGTGATGTAAGATAAAAACATAAGACAAATTTTCTCCACTCCCTCACTCCACCTTCCACCCGCCATTTCCCTTCCCTATATACTCCATCTATTGTTCACATTTCACTCTACCTCACTTCTTTACTCTACCTACATGCATGTGAACATTTTATTCATCTCTCTAAAATAATAATCCTTACTACTAAACTTGTTAGAAAGAACACAAATAATATTACTAAGACTAGTTAATAATACTACTAATAATAATCAAGGGTAAAATATTAACAAGTTCTAGTTCATACTTGTTATTATTTTTGGGTTAGTTCTTGGGTGCAACAAGAAGGAGATCTTCTATTTTGAAGATTTGCAAGGAGGATCTTCCATTGGTATAAGCTCAAGAACAAGCTAGGTAGGTGAAGTAGTTTGTGCCCGTTTTACCACAAATTCAATGTAAGGAAATTGTTCTTTCCTTTTATGCTTTCATATTAGCATGCATGTTACATAGATCACCTAAATGCTAATTTATGAGATAAATTAATTTTATTAGTGTGTGTTTTTTTCGTGTTTATTGTGCTCCCCAATAGGCAACTAATTAATTGTATGAGATACAATTTATTTAGTCCCTTGATTTGTAGACTAAAAAGTTAGTCGATTATTTTTAGAGAGATTTCGAGTTGCGAACTCGAAGAGCGGCAGTTATTATTTAATTATGCGATAATTGAATAATAAGTTTTGGGAGACGGGTTTTAGTTAATTAACTGTTAATTTACTAAAATTGTACTAATTGATTAATGTGATTAATATTAGTACGTAAATAATATGTGTAGTGGTACACGTATATTTACGGAGTGAATTGGACGAATTAATTATGGAAGTATTTAAACATGATACGATGTTTAAAATATAAATTACACGGATTTGTGCGACAAATATAAGAACCAACATGGACCCGTAAATGGTCAAGTGGACCGTGTAAAATAAGAGTAGTGGATGATTATTCACATAATCATTTCACCTTATATTGTATACTACCATAATTTATCTTATGTAAGAGTTTGCATGTGATGTAAGATAAAAACATAAGACAAATTTTCTCCACTCCCTCACTCCACCTTCCACCCGCCATTTCCCTTCCCTATATACTCCATCTATTGTTCACATTTCACTCTACCTCACTTCTTTACTCTACCTACATGCATGTGAACATTTTATTCATCTCTCTAAAATAATAATCCTTACTACTAAACTTGTTAGAAAGAACACAAATAATATTACTAAGACTAGTTAATAATACTACTAATAATAATCAAGGGTAAAATATTAACAAGTTCTAGTTCATACTTGTTATTATTTTTGGGTTAGTTCTTGGGTGCAACAAGAAGGAGATCTTCTATTTTGAAGATTTGCAAGGAGGATCTTCCATTGGTATAAGCTCAAGAACAAGCTAGGTAGGTGAACTAGTTTGTGCCCTTTTTACCACAAATTCAATGTAAGGAAATTGTTCTTTCCTTTTATGCTTTCATAAATTAGCATTTAGGTGATCTATGTAACATGCATGCTAATATGAAAGCATAAAAGGAAAGAACAATTTCCTTACATTGAATTTGTGTTAAAAAGGGCACAAACTAGTTCACCTAACTAGCTTGTTCTTGAGCTTATACCAATGGAAGATCCTCTTTGCAAATCTTCAAAATAGAAGATCTCCTTCTTGTTGCACCCAAGAAGTAACCCAAAAATTAATAACAAGTATGAACTAGAATTTGTTAATCTTGATCCCTTGATTATTATTAATAATAATACTAACTAATCTTAGTAATATTATTTGTGTATACTAACAACTTAGTAGTGATGAATTATTATTATAGAGAGATGGAGAAATAATGTTCACATGCAAGTATGTAGAGTGTTGAAGTAAGGTAGTGTAAAAATGTGAACAATAGATGGAGGATGATACATGCCTAATGTATAGTCTTTTTAGCCTATTTTAGCACGTATTTCTATGCATTTTCATATTGTTTTTATGATATTTTGCCCCGAATTGGCTACTTTGGTTCGTTTTGTCCACTTTGTAGAAATGAACGCGAAAGTAGTGGAATCGTACCCTTTTTCGTCCTTTTCGCATGCATTTAGAGGATACGGGATTTTCCTGAGTGAGATACTATGTTTGGAAGCGTCGTGGCACGCAATACGAGGCACTTAGACGCGGACTTGAGCTGAATTGAAGATATACTTACTCGATCGAGCTGTTTCCCAGTCGATCGAGTGGTTTTCACACCCTCTGATGGTCGATCGAGTGGTTTTTCACTCGACCTTATGCTGCACAAAGACCAAGTCCTCGATCGAGTAACTATTTGGTCGATCGAGCTGTTTTGGCTGAAGAGTTGGTCGATCGAGTGGTTTTAATCCACTCGATCGAGTGGTTTTGATAGGTTTGGGCTTTAATTAGCCCGCGTGATGTTTTATTTCGCTAAAACTTATTTTGTTTGCTATTTAAGCACGCTTTACTAGGTTAATTAGGATTATCTTTCATATTATCAAAGACTCTACTGTAAACTTTAGAACGCTGCTTTATTCCTCTTCACTGTTACTTTATTTCGGGATTGCTTTTACTCGGATTTTCTGTTCTCTACGCCGGATTCGCTTGGATTATAATTCCTTCTCTCCCTTCAATAATAATTAATCATTTGCTTGCTTTTATTACTTGTTTCGTGCGTTTATCCTTTGCCCTAATTTTCCTTATTGCAATTTATTATTTATTTATAATGTTTTCTGCTGGGAAATTAATTGTTGTTAGTTTAATCACCGATATGAGTAGCTAAACCCCCTTCATGTTGGGATTAGGGAATCTGCGGTAGAAATGTGACGATGTAGTGAGTGAATTAGACGAATTGATTATGAGACCCTGTCACTATAGCAATTTAACTGTATTTATCCGACCTAGTTGAGTGCACGCTTCTATGTCACCCTTTAATCTGGCTAAAATTAATCCTGGATCGAAAGATTGGACTAAATAGGCCTGCTATAAACAGTAGACTACCCTAATGAGGACGAAAGTTAAGTTAGTGGTACTTTAGGATAGAAAGTGGAACGAAAGGGCCTTTCCACATCCGTCTCACATTAGTTCGTCTGAATCATTTACAGCTGAGTCACAGGACTACCGTAGTGAACCGAAATCCCGACATGTCCCTCTCTTCTTGATAGTTTAATCACATTTTATTGCCTTTACTGCTCTTTACTTTAATTCTCTTCCTTTCAACCTTCATAGTTTAGAACCAAATTCAAACAACCCCCCCAATTGTTACCATAAGATTAGAATTAGACAACTATAATTGCATTATCTCCCTGTGGATTCGATACTCGACTGCCTCTGCTACATTTTAGTTGAGACCGTTAGGTTTTATCTTTGATAGGGTTGCGATAGCCGTGTCAAATTTTGGCGCAGTTGCCGGGGAGGCAATTATTCAATTTTTTAGTTGTTTTATTTTTAGTCCTTTTTCAGTTTAAGGAACACCCGTTCCTTAGACTATTCTTATATCCTGTTTGTAGTTTCCTCTTATGCGCAGGTCACAGGGTGGTGAATTATTGCCTTATAATCCCGAACTTGAGAAATCCTTGCGCGAGTTGAGGCGATCACAGAGGGTATTGCGGACAGAGGAAGAGCTGAGTACTCTGTCTAGTTACTACGAGAACGCTTTGTTTGAGGAAGATCCACCTTCATCCCCAGTTTCCAATTCATCACCGAATCGTCACTTCTCCGGACTTTCTAGAAATGGCCGAAGAAGCAACCATTGCCAGTCACTCGAGCCGACAAATTGCAAATCTCTATAAGGGGTTTGAATTACTAGGGGAGGCGAGAAAATTCGAGCCAAAGCCAGCTTATATTAATCTGGTTGAGAAAAACCAATTTGGGGGAGCTGCAAATGAAGATGCAGCTAAGCACATGGAGACTTTTATCGATTATTGTTGCTCCATACCTCCACCTACTGGCGTGACCCAGGATCAGATAAAAGAAACCATGTTTATCTTCTCACTCCGCAATGCTGCAAGGGAGTGGTATAGGGATCTGGACCGGGCTTCTCACGGTATAACTGACTGGAATTCACTGGCTTTAGCATTTTATAAGAAGTACTTTTCTGCATCGAAGACTATTGCCATTAGAGCTCAGATAACGAGCTTTAAACAAGGGCCTGACGAGAACTTTCACGAGGCATGGGTCCGCCTTAAGAAGTTGGTGCGAACCATTCCGCACCATGGGTTCGAAAAGTGGAGTCTATGCAATCAGTTCTATAACGGGTTGTACGACGATCAGAGAGCCATTTTAGATGCTGCTGCCAATGGCCGATTTGCTGAGAACATGGGAGAGACCAAGGGGTGGAAGATCATTGATGATTTGGCCACCCATAAGGCTGAATATGGGAACTCCAGAGGTAATCAAAGAAGAGCTGCTAAATCTTCTTCTGTCGCTGCACTTGAAGCTCTTACTGCGAGATTTGACAAATATGAGTTGGGAGGAGCTTCCAAGGGAGGGATGTACCAGGTTAATGCTATGACAGACGGCCCTTTCGTCTGTAGAAGATGTGGAGGAGAGGGACATGTCTCAGATCATTGTCCCAATTCCTATGAGTCATGTGCTGCCTTCCAACACTACAGGTAGAACAACAGTTACTACGAGCCGAACGTCCACCCCAATTTGAGGTGGACCAGTCAGAATGTACTCAATCCTACCGCTCCTCCACACCAGCAGCAGCCGTATATTCCTCCACACAAGAATCAACAAGGCTTTCAGAAGCCTCCTTCTTTCAATCCTACTAATCAAGGTGCATCATCTTCTAGTGGGGTGAGTGAAATGGGTGAGCTAAATTCTATGTTGCAGTCTATTTCAAAGCAATTGCAGTTGAATGATCAACAAAATCAACAGAAGGACGCATCATTTAAGGCACTTGAGTCTCAAGTTGCCCAACATGCTGCAAATCAATCCTCGAGAAAGCAGGGTCATTTACCGACTCAAAATGAGAAGAATCCACATGAGACGGTAAATCTGATAGAATTGAAAAGCGGTCTTTCTTATGAGGGACCGGAAGTGTCAAAATCAGACCCTAGGGAAGATAATACTGATGGTGAACAGTGTACTGTCGAGAAAAAAGGGCTCACGACAAAGCAGTTGCTCGATCGACTGAAATCTGGTGTTCGATCGAGTAGAACTGAAGATGAAAGCCCTCGATCGAGTGGTTTTTCCACTCGATCGAGTGAACAGGAAGAACAGGTTAGTCGATCGAGTAGTTTATCTACTCGATCGAGTGAAGCAGAAAGTGGAGTTGGTCGATCGAGTGGAAATATTGCTCGATCGACTGACATTGACGAAGAAACTGCTCGATCGAGTGAGCAAATTGGTCGATCGAGTAGTATTGATGATGGGAAGCTTATTCGAGAGCCTGCTAGTGCTCGTTTAAGTCAGATATCACCGGAAAGACCTCATTGGAGAGGTAAGAAGCGTCCAAAGGATACAGAACTTGCTCCGGAAGACACTTTGGAAGAGATAAACAAGGGACTCGAGATACCTATTACGGTTCCCTTCCCGAGGCGGCTGCAAAATACTAAAGTTAATCAACAATTCGGCAAATTTGTCGAACTTTTGAAGAGCTTGGAAGTCACCGTGCCGTTCACTGAATTGCTGACTAAGGTATCCTCTTATTTAAAGTTTATGAAAGAAATTTTAGCGCGTAAGAGGACTATTAATGACAGTGAGACCGTAGCTTTGACTGAGGTGGGGTCAGCCCTATTTCAAAATAAGTTCCCCCTAAGCAATCAGACCCGGGTAGTTTTTCCACTCCGTGTCATATCGGTATGCATTTGATTGATAATGCGCTATGCGATTTAGGCGCTAGCGTGAGTGTCTTACCTTTATCTCTGGCCAAGAGATTTGGTTTGACAAAGTTGAGTTGTACCAACATGACTGTTCAGATGGCCGACCGTAGTTTATCACGGCCACTAGGTGTAGTAGAAGACGTGCTGCTCGATCGGGAAGTTCTTTATTCCCGTTGATTTTGTTGTCTTGGACATCCCCGAAGATGCACACACCCGTATTATTTTAGGGAGACCATTTTTGTCCACTGCCCGTGCAGTGATAGACGTTGCGGGGAAGACCTTGACCTTTCAGGTAGGAGACGAGGAGCTGATTTTTCATCAGTCTAAGTTCCGGAGAGCTCCCATGCAAGCCCAGCCTTGCAATGCTCTCTCTTCTATTGATCCTAGTATTGACACTCCAAATGAAAATTTGGAGAATTGCGCCGCTATTGTTAACCCTCCGCCTCGGATCGAGAGCAAAAAGGAGGAAAGTTCGTCATTTTCCTTCTTGTAGGCATAGATGAAAGCAAAGGGGAAGTCACAAAGGACATGGTACAGCCATTATCAATCAAACGGAGATGCTTTGACGCTAAAGTCGGTGATAAAGGAGCAAGGACGAGGAAGGTTCACGCTTATGTGGATGTGAACTACTCCCCTCCTACCGTTTCAAGTGATTACTCATGCTCATGGAAGTTGAAGAGGACAATCAATGTTCTTTGAGGTGAAGTCCTCCAATCGAGAAGCCCACCAAGGGGCTACTGAAATTTGATGGGAATTAAACGGGGAAATGCCCCGTGTAACACTTTGTAATAGATAATTTTTGAATTTCTTTTGAATTTGTTTTATTGCGTTTTAATTAGGACAATTAGTTTTAGACAGTTTTTAGCGTAGACATAAGACTATAGACTGTGCTTGCGTTTTTGGTATTTTGGGAATTTTTTTGGATGTGTTTTTATGCAGGTTTGGGGAAGTTTCACGCATTTCAAAGGAGTAAAGACGAAATTAAAAGGCTTACGCAAGAAAAGTCCTCGATCGAGTACTTTTTGTACTCGATCGAGTAAAAATCTGGTCGAACGAGCGCTCTTTCCAGTCGATCGAGTAAAGCCAAAAGAGGAACTAGTCGATCGAGTGAATTTTGCTCGATCGAGCAACAGTATCATCCAAAGCCCTCGATCGAGCGGTTTAAAACCACTCGATCGAGTGGAATGAGCAGTGTACAAGGAGTTTTCACCTTAAACTCTTATTTTTGTTCCTAATTCATTTTGTTCCTTCATTTTTTGTCTAACACCCTAATTTGCGACCAAACTCACCCCAAATCCCCATTTTATCTTGCCCAATCTCCAAATCCGCCACCTACAATCCCTTCCTTGCTAATTGATCTTCAAAAGCCCTTTGTTTTTCCCCTTATTTGTGTTCGTTTCCACGATTTTAAAGAGGGATTTAGGGTTTGCGGGTTTTTCGATTGAAATCCGCCATTGTTGCTTGTTTATTTGAGGATTATTTGCATTTGTAGGTTCATCATCATCAAGTAAGTGATTTCCATAACCTCTTGCATTTCAATTTAGATTATTTTGAATTTTATGAGGTGAAATTGAATTAGGGTTTCGAAAATCCATGTTTAGTAGAATTTTTCGACTTAATTGTGTTTATATGCCCTTAATTAGCTTGCTTGATGATCATATCCCAATTCCTCGCTGTTGTTGCATGTCTAATTCGAAATTTGCGCAAGAATTCCGCAATTAGGGCTTCTAAGTCGATTTTTTCGACTGTCAGACGGTCTATATGCTGCCATGATTTGTTTAACCTCAGTTCTTGCTTACTTGCTGCTGTTGTTAACTGCTTTTTCCGTCCCCTATCACCTTTACATGCTGTAAATTTTTGGGATTCTTGTACTGTGAGTCGAAATTTCCGACTACTAGGAGACTTACATGCTGCCATATGCAGTTTTTCGTACTGTTTTTAGTCTCCATTAGCAGTCATTACATTGTCACTTTATCACCATTCACGTACTGCTATTTCGAAATTTCTTAGGAATTGTTGGAAATTGTATGCTGTAGGTCGAAATTTTCGACTGATAGGGGAGTGTTTATGGTTTCACATGCTGTTTTTCTGTTGTCTTCGCCTCTGTTAACCATTGTTTTCCTCTCATACCCCCTCCCCTATGTTTCAGGATAGAGTCGAGTACCTTACCTTCTACCAGTACTTCTACCAGCCCGTCCTTGATCGAGTCAGTGGCCCCTGCTGTTGCCACTACCTCTGCCCTAGTCACCACTGCAGCCCCAGTTTTCCTTGTTTCAGCTGCAGGGACGGTTTTTGTTCCAGCTAGCTCAGCTGGAAGCCCAGTTCAGGCTACCACTTCCACTACAAATGTCACCACCACAAACTAGCACCGCCGCTAGCCCCTCTTCAGTTGTGACCACAGCAGCCACCACGTGTACACCAGCCTCCACTTCCACACCTGTGGCGGACTCACCAGCAGTTGCAGCTGCCTTCAGAGCTGCTTTGGTTCCTTACACAGTCCGAGAGCGGGCCGCTGCCTTGCGTTCCAGAGACGGAGGCCGGGGTCGTAGACTGGTCAGAGCTACACTAGCTCCAGTCACTTCTACTTCCACTCCTAGCACTTCCATAGCTGCTGCCTCTGCTTCTACTTCAGCTGCCGCTCCGCCTACTTCTGAGACAGTTACAGTCCGAGGGGACACTTCCCTCGACTCCCACCCAGACTACCCACAGGTATTATTCGTCAACGCTGTCCATCGTACGAAATTCTTTAACTTGGTCAAGTGTGTATATGTGCCTTCCCGATTTTTGGATAAATCGGAGTTAGAGAGACTCGGTATTTACGAGTCAGTCTGTACTTTACTACGGGTCACGGGGATGCATAGGCTCATTACCATGAGAGGCCACACCTTCTTAGAGCTGAGTCTCGAGTTTCGCAGCTCTTTTACCTTCTTCTCAGGGGCATACGCTGCTGACCCCGACTGTTTGTCAGTATCCTTCCGGTTGTTCAACCGGACCTTCCCGATGCCTCTAGCGGAGTTTGGTAGGTTACTTGACCTTACCTCCTCGGGTGTGACGTCAGACTCGAGGAAGGTTTACCGTTAGGTTTGGCGGTGCCTGGCCCAGACCCGTTTTCAGAAGCGTAAGCTCCACCAGGTCCACCACCCCCCCGTTCGTTGTTTTCTTAGACTGATGGGGAGCTCGATTTTCGGCCGAAAGGAGCCGAACAACACCACCAACACCGAGCTCTCCATCCTGGGCGGTTATCTTAACGTCGACTGTGAAGGTCCTTTTACCTTCAACATTGCCTACCTCACCGCCCAGTACCTCCACGACCAGGGGAAGAAGGAGGCGGGAACCATTGCCTGCGGTGGCATAGCCACCATCCTTGCCCACCGACTTTTCCCCACCTGGCCACGTGACTTGCAGTACCTCGAGGAAGAGAGGTCACTGAGTCTGGCTGCCATGCTCGCTCGGCATTGGCTTACCCCAGACTACCAGACTTGGAAGATTGACGGCTCCTTGTCTGTTGACTTACCCTGCGACAGTCTCCGAGCCCTTGCCTACTGTGGTAAAGGGCCACCGTCTGCCTGCTTTGCCTTTACTTCACCTTCCACTTCAGTCTCGTCCACCTCCTGCTGCACCCGCCGCCAAGAAGCGGCGAAATGAGACTGGAGAGGGGTCCACACCTTCAGGGAGTACCCAGCCTTCCACGGCTACTCCCGATCCAACCCCTACTCCCACTACTACTACCACTCCTACTCCTGCTCCACCTCCCACTAACCAGACACAGACTGAGCCGGTCTTTCCGGCTACTTTTAGACCACCTCCTCCCTTTGTAGCACCCGCGGTCCAGGACCAAGGGGGCGCAGTTTACGGTCTGTTGATTGAGCTTGCAGAGCGTCAGGCTCGTATGGAGAGGGATATGGCTCTTGCCTTACACCCTCTATACGAGTACCACTTGCGGAGACACAGACCGATCCCAGAGGGTTGGCCACACCCCTCCTTCTTCCAAGACCACCGAGGGGTACCCGGTTTCTGACGAGGAAGAGAGCGAGGACCCAGAGGTGGCGGTGGAGAGAGCTCGCGCTGAGGAGCGGAGGAGGAGAGAGGAGGAGAGAGACCCGGAGTACCAAGGAGATGGATACGACGACGACGACGACGACGAGTAGCTACTGGTCTACTCACTTCCCCAGTTTTCTGACTGGTTTGGGAAAGTTCGTCTTTTGTATGTATCTCTTACTCTTTTCTTTTTGTCTCCTTTATTTATTGTTTTTATTTCCCTTATAGGTTGTATATTCCCATTCCCCCATATTTCTGTTGGTGTATGCTGGAGGACAACGAGGGCGTTGTCCGTTTTGGTTTGGGGAGGGTATTGCATCCTTTTGAGTCTGCATTTGCATTTGTTTTTGCATTCACGTTTACTTTTCAGCTTGCATTGTTGTTTATTTTCATTTAAAAATAAAAAAAATCAAAAAAAATTAGAAAATTTCAAATTTTCAAAAAATATTCACGTTTATTTCTACATATAGGTTGAGTCGGAACGGTAGATTCCCATGATGACAATGCTCTATAACTTGTCTTTTTGCTTGAGCCTTGCACTTTTATTGATAGTTATTAGCTTTGTCATACGCATAGTCTACGAATTTCTTTTCAAATATAAGCTGAATGTTTAGACTTGACCTATAAACTGGCAAACTACTTAAAAATTCTGAGTTTTTAGAGCCATAACTGGTGACATTCATGACCAGTTCATTAGGAATTGAGAGTAGTACTCCTTGCATAGCATGTTCATCTTTTTGCACGTTTATGACATTCAATTTCTCGTCAAATGCACATATTCGGGTTTGTGGTTGGTGTCACATGCATGGAGGTGTTTGAAAATTTCCCTTTCCTTATATTTTTCACCCATTTAGCTCCACATTAGCCAAAACTTGCCTTTTTGACCCATTAGCTACATTCCAAATTAAGCCTGCCTAGTCAAGCTAGTTTAGTATGTTCTTTTGTGGTATGAATTTCCGTCTGCAGTTTGGCTCATATCTCATTGTATGGAGTTGGTGTAAATAGAGGAAGGAGGAAAAGTAAAAAAAAAAAAAGAATTGAAAAAGGAAAAAAGAAGAGAAAACGTGAAAGAAAAAAAAATGAAAAAAAGAAAGAAAAAGAAAAGAAGGCTGGAACGTGTAAGTAAAGAAAAAAAAAAGAGAATGTGAAAATGGAGGAAACAGACGTGCTCCTCTTGTCTGAGTTGAGAAGATGTTCGAAGATGTACAATCGAAAAGGTTGATTTGGTTCAGTTAGTTATTTCAGACGATGTTTAAAAGGGAGTTTGTGACCGTCTGACTCCTCCGTTCTATCCCATATTTTTTTTTTGAGGAGATTGTGTTTTGAGTCTAGTGAGTTTTGTGCCGAATGACGGGCACCCGTACTTAGTCTTTTAGTCAGTTGAGATTCGGATGGTTTCATTATGGTCCTGTTAGGAACTAGCTTGGCGCTTTTACCTCCACATTTCCATAACATGTTTTGCCTTTTCTCACCTGAACCTCACTATTCCCAAATCATTTGCAACCCCTCGGCTGTGACGGACGTTGTTGGTTGGAATTTGTGCATTAGTACTTGAATTGTCTTTCATTTTTGTTGCATGCATGCTATGTAGGTCGCAGTTAGGTGAGTGACTGTTTTTCCTTCTCTCTTTTACATATAACATTCACCCTTTGCTTCATGAGAGAAGAGTGACCACGAGAGAGTCCAGTTTTGTTGGTCTTGCAAGGTCGATAGGTCAGCTTTATTTCTGAACAGCTTATAATTCGTTTGCGTATTGACTGCTTAGCTTTAACTGTTAATTTTTGTTGCATTAAATTGGTTTAAGTAGACTAGTTAAGCTAGCTCTGAGTTATCATTTCCGTTCCATTAGTGTATAGTTTTGAATTTACTCGAGGACGAGTAAAGGTTCGGTTTGGGCAGATTTGATACGTGCCTAATGTATAGTCTTTTTAGCCTATTTCAGCACGTATTTCTATGCATTTTCATATTGTTTTTATGATATTTTGCCCCGAATTGGCTACTTTGGTTCGTTTTGTCCACTTTGTAGAAATGAACGCGAAAGTAGTGGAATCGTACTCTTTTTCGTCCTTTTCGCATGCATTTAGAGGAGACGGGATTTTCCTGAGTGAGATACTATGTTTGGAAGCGTCGTGGCACGCAATACGAGGCACTTAGACGCGGACTTGAGCTGAATTGAAGATATACTTACTCGATCGAGCTGTTTCCCAGTCGATCGAGTGGTTTTCACACCCTCTGATGGTCGATCGAGTGGTTTTGTACTCGACCTTATGCTACACAAAGACCAAGTCCTCGATCGAGTAACTATTTGGTCGATCGAGCTGTTTTGGCTGAAGAGTTGGTCGATCGAGTGGTTTTAATCCACTCGATCGAGTGGTTTTGATAGGTTTGGGCTTTAATTAGCCCGCGTGATGTTTTATTTCGCTAAAACTTATTTTGTTTGCTATTTAAGCACGCTTTACTAGGTTAATTAGGATCATCTTTCATATTATCAAAGACTCTACTGTAAACTTTAGAACGCTGCTTTATTCCTCTTCACTGTTACTTTATTTCGGGATTTCTTTTACTCGGATTTTGTGTTCTCTACGCCGGATTCGCTTGGATTGTAATTCCTTCTCTCCCTTCAATAATAATTAATCATTTGCTTGCTTTTATTACTTGTTTCGTGCGTTTATCCTTTGCCCTAATTTTCCTTATTGCAATTTATTATTTATTTATAATGTTTTCTGCTGGGAAATTAATTGTTGTTAGTTTAATCACCGATATGAGTAGCTAAACCCCCTTCATGTTGGGATTAGGGAATCTGCGGTAGAAATGTGACGATGTAGTGAGTGAATTAGACGAATTGATTATGAGACCCTGTCACTATAGCAATTTAACTGTATTTATCCGACCTAGTTGAGTGCACGCTTCTATGTCACCCTTTAATCTGGCTAGAATTAATCCTGGATCGAAAGATTGGAGTAAATAGGCCTGCTATAAACAGTAGACTACCCTAATGAGGACGAAAGTTAAGTTACTGGTACTTTAGGATAGATAGTGGACCGAAAGGACCTTTCCACATCCGTCTCACATTAGTTCGTCTGAATCATTTACAGCTGAGTCACAGGACTACCGTAGTGAACCGAAATCCCGACATGTCCCTCTCTTCTTGATAGTTTAATCACATTTTATTGCCTTTACTGCTCTTTACTTTAATTCTCTTCCTTTCAACCTTCATAGTTTAGAACCAAATTCAAACAACCCCCCCAATTGTTACCATAGGATTAGAATTAGACAGCTATAATTGCATTACCTCGCTGTGGATTCGATACTCGACTGCCTCTGCTACATTTTAGTTGAGACCGTTAGGTTTTATCTTTGATAGGGTTGCGATAGCCGTGTCAAAGGATATAGGGGGAAAGTGGCGGGTGGGTGGAGTGTGGTAGTGGACAATTTTGTCTTATATTTTTATCTTACATCACATGCAAAATGTTGTATAAGATTAATTATGTTGTATACAAAATAAGGTAAAATGATTATGTGAGTAATCATCCACTACACTTATTTTACACGGTCCACTTGACCATTTACGGGTCCATGTTGGTTCTTATATTTGTCTCACAAATCCGTGTAATTATTATTTTAAACATCGTATCATGTTTAAATACTTCCATAATTAATTCGTCCAATTCACTCCGTAAATATATGTGTACCACTACACATATTATTTACGTAGTAATATTAATCACATTAATCAATTAGTACAATTTTAGTAAATTAACAGTTAATTAACTAAAACCCGTCTCCCAAAACTTATTATTCAATTATTGTATAATTAAATAATAACTGCCGCTCTTCGAGTTCGCAACTCGAAATCTCTTTACAAATAATCGACTAACTTTTTAGTCTACAAATCAAGGGACTAAATAAATTGTATCTCATACAATTAATTAGTTGTCTATTGGGGAGCACAATAAGCACGAAAAAAACACACACTAATAAAATTAATTTATCTCATAAATTAGCATTTAGGTGATCTATGTAACATGCATGCTAATATGAAAGCATAAAAGGAAAGAACAATTTCCTTACATTGAATTTGTGGTAAAAAGGGCACAAACTAGTTCACCTAACTAGCTTGTTCTTGAGCTTATACCAATGGAAGATCCTCCTTGCAAATCTTCAAAATAGAAGATCTCCTTCTTGTTGCACCCAAGAACTAACCCAAAAATTAATAACAAGTATGAACTAGAACTTGTTAATATTAATCCCTTGATTAAAATTAATAATAATACTAACTAATCTTAGTAATATTATTTGTGTATACTAACAACTTAGTAGTGATGAATAATTATTATAGAGAGATGGAGAAATAATGTTCACATGCAAGTATGTAGAGTGTTGAAGTAAGGTAGTGTAAAAATGTGAACAATAGATGGAGGATATAGGGGGAAAGTGGCGGGTGGGTGGAGTGTGGTAGTGGACAATTTTGTCTTATATTTTTATCTTACATCACATGCAAAATGTTGTATAAGATTAATTATGGTAGTATACAAAATAAGGTAAAATGATTATGTGAGTAATCATCCACTACACTTATTTTACACGGTCCACTTGACCATTTACGGGTCCATGTTGGTTCTTATATTTGTCTCACAAATCCGTGTAATTATTATTTTAAACATCGTATCATGTTTAACTACTTCCATAATTAATTCGTCCAATTCACTCCGTAAATATACGTGTACCACTACACATATTATTTACGTACTAATATTAATCACATTAATCAATTAGTACAATTTTAGTAAATTAACAGTTAATTAACTAAAACCCGTCTCCCAAAACTTATTATTCAATTATCGCATAATTAAATAATAACTGCCGCTCCTCGAGTTCGCAACTCAAAATCTCTCTAAAAATAATCGACTAACCTCTTAGTCTATAAATCAAGGGACTAAACAAATTGTATCTCATACAATTAATTAGTTATCAATTGGGGTTCGTTCCTTTAGGTGTGACCGAAAGGGGTCAGTTGATCACCGCCGTCTCACGACAATAACGTCAAACTGTAGTCAGCCAACCGTTATCGATTTACGTTAATCAACTGACGAGGATGAAATAAATAAATATCTGATGATATTCCATTAATGAGATTTATTATGTTAACGCACTATTGTGGAGGACACTAACTCCAACAATCTTCCACTTGTCCGACACAAGGTGTGCGCTACCAATTCTCTTGTCCGTTTTAATCTCCCACTCAATGCAAGGTGTCTTTCAGGTCGCACTTGCACATGAACACATCGTGAGTGGTTTTCTCGATCGGGAGTGTGACTACCTGACCGGAAAACTCTCTCACAGATTACTTCCGAGCGTGGCCATGCATTTGTAGTCATTAACTCCTCGAGTGGCCTTGAGATATAGTTACCCAACGTGGGTAGACAATTCCTGTATGCCCTATTTATCCTATTGCACAATACAGCTCACCATGACCTAGTAAATGCTCTTTTGGCCTCCTTTCACGGCACAACCTAGGACAAAAACCAAAATCACTCGGAAACTACACCTGCTCAGATAATAGTCTCCAGTCAAAAGAATCGACTCATTAGAACATCTTAGAGATCCCCGCCACGACCAGGCGTTTATAATAGAACTTAGGGACTCTCTAAATGGTCACTGTCCGGCAAAGTGTCACACACTCTGCCTATGTAATCGACCAGTCATCACCTATGACCTTATGGTGTTGAACAACCATCAATCGACTAACAATCTAGTCACTCCGAGACGTCACCTCATTAAGTGACTAGGGACAAAATACAATGTTCATCTTATTCACTTGAATAGTGTTCAACATTGTCTCCACAACTTATTCAGATAAACAAGGTATTAAAATTTAGTCTCACTAAATAAAAGATTCATAAAAGAAATGAATGCGAAAACAATGAATGTGATTATCATATATATAATAAAAGATACACTATCTAATTATTACATATCCATAATCTAAAGAAAATCTGGTACTCGTCTCAATCCCATAGCGACGTCATGACCATCATGCTTAGCCTTTGATAAAGGCTTGGTTAAAGGATCAACAATATTATCATATGTCTCAACCTTACAAATGTCAATTTCCTTCCTTTCCACATAATCTCTAATTACATGGTATTTCCTTTCAATGTGTCTAGATTTGTTACTAGACTTAGGCTCTTTGGCTTGAAAAATAGCTCCACTGTTATCACAAAATAGAGTGATAGGATCTTTGGCGGAATGGACTACTCCTAGCCCCTCCATGAATTTCCTAATCCAAATAGCTTCCTTCCTTCGCACCTCGCACGCCGCAAGGTACTCAGCCTCTGTTGTAGAATCCGCAGTAACACTTTGCTTGAAGCTCTTCCAGCAAACAGCTCCTCCATTTAGGATAAACACATAGCCGGATTGGGATTTCATGTCATCCCGAACGGTTTGGAAACTTGCGTCCGTGTAACCTCTTACACGCAACTCAGTTTCTCCTCCAAACACTAAGAACGAATCCTTAGTCCTTCTCAAGTACTTAAGGATGTTCTTTACGGCTATCCAGTGACTCTCACTAGGCTTGGCTTGATACCGACTTGTCATGCTCAAGGCATACGCAACGTCGGGGCGAGTGCAAATCATAGCATACATGATAGACCCAACAACGGAAGCATAAGGGACGGTCTTCATGTGTTCAATTTCCTTAAGGGTAGAGGGAGACTGTGACTTGCTCAAAGTAATCCCTTGGCCCATAGGTAGAAATCCTCTCTTGAAGTCTTTCATATTGAACCAGTCAAGAACTTTGTCAATATAAGCTTCTTGACTCAATGCTAGTATCCTTTTGGACCTATCCCTAAAGATCCGGATACCCAAGATTCGTTGTGCTTCTCCCAAGTCCTTCATTTGGAAGTGTTTCCCTAGCCACTCCTTAACGGAAGTGAGCGATGGAATATCATTCCCAATGAGCAATATGTCATCCACATATAGGACAAGGAATACAACCTTACTCCCACTAAACTTCATGTATAAACATGGTTCTTCCACACTTCTAGTGAAACCGTATTGTTTAATAACATGATCAAAGCGATGATTCCAACTCCTAGATGCTTGCTTAAGACCATAGATAGACTTTTTAAGCTTACACACCTTCTTAGGGTTATATGTGTCCACAAAACCTTCAGGTTGTATCATGTACGCCTCTTCTTCTAGAATCCCATTCAAGAAGGCGGTTTTGACATCCATTTGCCAAATCTCATAATCATGAAATGCGGCAACCGCTAAGATTATCCTAATGGACCTAAGCATAGCGACTGGATCGATGGTTTCATTATATTGTAAACCATGAACTTGGGTGAAACCTTTTGCCATCAATCTAGCTTTGTAAACATCCACATGTTTATCCACACCGAGCTTAATTTTATATATCCATTTATATTGAAGGGGTCGCACTCCCTCAGGTAAATCCACCAAGTCCCACACTTGGTTCTCGTACATGGAATCCATTTAGGACCGCATGGCTTCTAGCCAAAGCGAGGAGTCGGGACTAGACATGGCCGATTTGTAGGTAGTGAGTTCATCACTTTCAAAAAGTAACAAAACACCATCCTCTTCGATGTTACCAAGGTAACGGTCAGGTGGATTAGAAATCCTACTTGACTTTTTAGGAACAATTACCGTTTCAGAGGAAGAGGGAATGCTATCCTCCAGTTCTCCTCTACCTCATTCTCGGTTTGTGGCTCTCGAACTTCTTCAAGTTCAAATTTTCTCCCACTCTGTCTTCTAGAAATAAACTCTTTTTCTAGAAAGACAGCATCACGAGCAACAAACACTTTGTTCTCGTGTTTATTGTAGAAGTAATAGCCACGTGTTTCCCTTGGATATCCTACAAAAAGACATTTGTCAGACCTGGGTGCAAGCTTATTGTCAGACTTGTTCTTAACGTATGCTTCGCAACCCTAAATACGCATGAATGACAAATGAGGGACTTTCCCTGTCCATATATCATATGGAGTCTTATCGGCCGCTTTAGTCGGGCTTCGATTTAGTGAAAATACTGCAGACAAGAGGGCAAAACCCCAAAATGAACTAGGAAGCTCAGTTAGACTCATCATTGACCAAACCATATCAAGTAAAGTTTTGTTTCTCCTTTCGGCCACACAATTTTATTGCGGTGTGCCAGGAGGAGTCCATTGTGATACTACACCACAATCTTTTAGGTGTGAATCAAATTCAATAATTAGATACTCACCACCACGGTCGGACCGTAGAGTCTTTATCTTTTTATCCAATTGGTTCTCTACTTCTTTTTTAAACTCTTTGAACTTGTCAAAGGCTTTACTCTTGTTCTTCATTAAGTAGACATACCCATATCTACTTAAGTCATCAGTAAAAGTAATGAAGTAGTGAAAACCTCCTCTAGCGGTGATGGTTAATGGTCCACACACATCCGTGTGTATGAGAGCCAAAATCTCACTAGCTCGTGTCCCTTTTCCCGCAAAAGGTGCACGAGTCATCTTGCCTAGAAGGCAAGACTCGCATGTACCATAAGATTCGAAACCAAATGGTTTGAGCACTTTTGATGAAGCAAGTCTCTTAATGCGTCTTTCGTTTATGTGGCCTAAACGACAATGCCAAAAGTAGGATTCGTTTGGATCACCCTTTTTGAGCTTTTTAGTTTCCATATGATAAACGTCATTAACATCATTTAAAACATAAATGCCTCCAATTGAAATGGCCTTGCCATAAACCACATCATTATAAGAAAAAGTACAACACTTGTCCTTAATCATAAAACAAATGCCTTCCGCGTCTAACGCGGAAATGGAGATGATGTTCTTAATTAAAGTTGGTACAAAATAACACTTATTTAAATACAACTCTAAACCACTAGCTAAAGTGAGCACATAGGTCCCTACGGCAACGATGGCTACTCTAGCTCCATTGCCCATGCGGAGATCCACATCACCTTTTGCTAGTGCTTGCACGTCCCTTATACCCTGTAAATGGTTACAAAGGTGAGAGCCACATCCGGTATCAAGTACCCAAGTGGAAGTACAAGCATAATTAACGTCTATCACATAGAGAGAGAAAATCATACCAATAGGCATCACACGCCCTTCCTTGAGATCCTCCAAGTATTTGGGACAACTCCTCCTATAATGCCCCTTCCCATTACAATGGAAACATTTGGCCTCAGAGAGCTTGACACTTTTTGCCTTGGGATTGCCATTCTCAACGGCCTTCCCCTTTCCCTTGTTATTTTTCTTTGACGATTTCTTGAATTGGGACTTTTCTTTCCTTTTTCCTTTCTTGACTCCAAGAGACATGTTCTTTAACTTCATGGTTAAAACATCTCCC
Source organism: Silene latifolia (assembly GCF_048544455.1). NCBI lineage: Eukaryota > Viridiplantae > Streptophyta > Magnoliopsida > Caryophyllales > Caryophyllaceae > Silene > Silene latifolia. Next base: position 136,699,633 of record NC_133526.1, read on the forward strand.
TTTTCACTCCCACTGGCCTCCATATCCCTCTCCGCTTGGGAGAGGAGTGCATGAATTTCTTGGTAACTCTTATCCATGTCATTCATGTTGTAGTTTACCCTAAAGTGGGCAAACTTGGTGGAGAGTGAGTGGAGGATACGATCCACAACAAGAGTCTTAGGAATCTTACACCCTAGACGCTCTAGGATGTCAACATATTCGACCATTTTGAGTACATGGGGACCAACCTGTTGGCCCCTCTCAAGCTTACCTTCAAAGAAGCGTGCCGCCGCTTCGTATTGACGGACTTTAGGTGTTTGTGAAAACATAGTGATCATACGAGTGAATATCTCGTAAGCATTTAAAGAAATGCATGATAGCTTGAGCTTTGGGGATATTGACCATATCAACACATTCTTGATATCATTCAACATTCTCATATAGTCATCATGGGCAGTCCGCACCGCCGATGAAGCTCTTGCACCGGGCTCAATAGGAGGAGCATCGGTCAAGTAAGTGAGCACATTGTCGGACAACGCGGCACTTTTGATGTTGGATTCCCATTCAAGAAAGTTACTACCGTCATCTTTTAAAATACATTTGTCCATTACGGACCTTAGCCATGAATCTTTGCCTAGTGAAGTAGTCGATGGAGTTGATGAAGTTGCTATTGCGAATTAAAATGCTACAATAAAAAGGAAAAATTAACATTCATTGTTTTAAAAAATTACTTGTAAAAACATGTTTAGTAAGTTTTAGCATTTATATAATGACCTCCCACTAAATTATATAAATGTTTCCAAGGCCCAAATATTAAACAAAAATGAGCATCGCTTGGGCGAAACATCCCATAATTGCGTAAATTCGGTAAGTCACGTTGACTAATTCTACCTCTAGAACTCTTGGTCGACGAATTTCCTCAAATTCATCTACTAGCCCCGGAACAGAAGACCGTCTTATATCCCGTTGAGTCCAACCAATTTTAGCGTGTGATAACCGCTTACCACCCTACTTACCCAAGGTAAAAAGAGAACACCCCGCTTGGGCGAGCGTGGCTCTAATGAACAAGAGATTCATAGGTGTTATTAATTGGTAAGGCTAATCTCAATTTTAGTTATGTGAGAGATCTTGTCAATTTAGTCATAAATTCCTTATATGTGAATTAATTCGGTGAATGTAAATGATGTGAATTGACAACCGCGAAAATAAAATGCATGTGAATGGCGATTTTGGCATGCGCGAAAATAAAACAAGCAAACATGTAAGCATATTAATAAATCCTAGTATCGCCACCTAGTTAATAAAAAACTAGTCTATTACATTTCGGAAACCAACTCCTTGGTCCCTTGCCTCTTCATTCCAAAAGTGGCTCTTGTGGGATTTTGAACACCTTCCAAAAATAGACTCCGTCTCGTTGTAATCTGTCTTTTGGAAACGCCGGTAAAAATAACTATTACAAATTAATTACATAGCTATTCCTATTATACATTAATTAATAAAATAAATAAAAATATTAATTAATTACAAACCGACGATACGAGATCGTATTTAATTACAAACAAATCGATATTCCCATTCATTTCGGGTAATAACGATTAAAATTAACTAGGCCATACTAGGTACAACAAGATAAATACTTTAAATAAATGACAATCATTCATTCAACTTAAATAAATATGCTTAAAATGCTATAAAAAAGATGCCAAAATCGCCCTATCTATCATTCGTTGGTATCCATCTCGGTTTTTGTGGATTTAATCGATTTTTAACATGTAAAAATCAATAATTAACTCTTAAATCTCATTTAAGTCCAAACTAATTGTCCAAACTGTTTTGAACCTCAAAATTAGTCCTCACTAATTTTATGATAAATTATTAGTTTGATTTGGTGATATTTTGCTAATTTAATCGGTAAAATCATAATATTTAAGTAAAAATCCAAAATAATTGAAACATTATCCAAAAAATTGAAAAAAAAATTTCTAGTATTCTGGAACACTCCCAAGAACACCAAAATGTCAGAAAAATGCCCAAAAATTCCGGATAAATTTTGTGAAGAAAAAGATCGATATTTATCGGTTTTTAACAAAAAAACCAATAAACATCAAAACAAAGTGAAAACACACATGCAAAATCACTTTTGATATTTAAATAATATTCTTAAATGTACATAAATTTATCATGGGCATAATCAAAATTTTCGAAATTATGATTGATTAATTTGACTTTTATCGATTTTTTACTCAAAAAATCAATAAACATGCAAATATTCGAACCAACCTTCAACTTTTTGCATACAATTAGTAGAAAACATGCATGAACTACTATCAAAAATCCATGCACCGAATCAACTTTTAACTATTTTTAGTCAATTTTTCACTAAAATGCGACATTTTGACTCGGTTTTCTACCAAAAAACATTAAAAATAGCAAAATAACTTCAAAAATCACCAAATAATTCCAAAAACCTTTTGAGATCAGTAGGTCTGCATGTCCTAAAACTTTCGTGCTAAAACCTCTTCTAACACCATTTTTGAGTTTTTACAAATTAACTCATAATTCATTAAAATGCTTAAAATCAACATGCAAATTACAAGCCTAAGCTCTGATACCACTTGAAAGATCATAGATCCATATTAGATTTTCTAATAAAATTAATTTATCTCATAAATTATCATTTAGGTGATCTATGTAACATGCATGCTAATATGAAAGCATAAAAGGAAAGAACAATTTCCTTACATTGAATTTGTGGTAAAAAGGGCACAAACTAGTTTACCTAACTAGCTTGTTCTTGAGATTATACCAATGGAAGATCCTCCTTGCAAATCTTCAAAATAGAAGATCTCCTTCTTGTTGCACCCAAGAACTAACCCAAAAATTAATAACAAGTATGAACTAGAACTTGTTAATATTGATCCCTTGATTATTATTAATAATAATACTAACTAATCTTAGTAATATTATTTGTGTATACTAACAACTTAGTAGTGATGAATTATTATTATAGAGAGATGGAGAAATAATGTTCACATGCAAGTATGTAGAGTGTTGAAGTAAGGTAGTGTAAAAATGTGAACAATAGATGGAGTATATAGGGGGAAAGTGGCGGGTGGGTGGAGTGTGGTAGTGGACAATTTTGTCTTATATTTTTATCTTACATCACATGCAAAATGTTGTATAAGATTAATTATGGTAGTATACAAAATAAGGTAAAATGATTATGTGAGTAATCATCCACTACACTTATTTTACACGGTCCACTTGACCATTTAAGGGTCCATGTTGGTTCTTATATTTGTCGCACAAATCCGGGTAATTATTATTTTAAACATCGTATCATGTTTAAATACTTCCATAATTAATTCGTCCAATTCACTCCGTAAATATACGTGTACCACTACACATATTATTTACGTACTAATATTAATCACATTAATCAATTAGTACAAATTTAGTAAATTAACAGTTAATTAACTAAAACTCGTCTCCCAAAACTTATTATTCAATTATCGCATAATTAAATAATAATTGGCGCTCCTCGAGTTCGCAACTCGAAATCTCTCAAAAAATAATCGACTAACCTCTTAGTCTATAAATCAAGGGACTAAACAAATTGTATCTCATACAATTAATTAGTTATCAATTGGGGTTCGTTCCTTTAGGTGTGACCGAAAGGGGTCAGTTGATCACCACCGTCTCACGACAATAACGTCAAACCGTAGTCAGCCAACCGTTATCGATTTACGTTAATCAACTGACGAGGATCAAATAAATAAATATCTGATGATATTCCATTAATGAAATTTATTATGTTAACGCACTATTGTGGAGGACACTAACTCCAACAATAGAGATCACCTAAATGATAATTTATAGCATAGGTCCATTAGGATAATATTAGCGGTTGCCGCATTTCATGATTATGAGATTTGGCAAATGGATGTCAAAACCGCCTTCTTGAATAGGATTCTAGAAGAAGAGGTGTACATGATACAACTTGAAGGTTTTGTGGATACATCTAACCCTAAGAAGGTGTGTAAGCTTAAAAAGTCCATCTATGGTCTTAAGCAAGCATTTGGAGTTGGAATCATCGCTTTGATCATGTTATTAAACAATACGGTTTCACTAGAAGTGTGGAAGAACCGTGTTTATACATGAAGTTTAGTGGTAGTAAGGTTGCATTCCTTGTCCTATATGTGGATGACATATTGCTCATTGGGAATGATATTCCATCGCTCACTTCCGTTAAGGAGTGGCTAGGGAAACACTTCCAAATGAAGGACTTGGGAGAAGCACAACGAATCTTGGGTATCCGGATCTTTAGGGATAGGTCCAATACTAGCATTGAGTCAAGAAGCTTATATTGACAAAGTTCTTGACCGGCTCAATATGAAAGACACCAAGAGAGGATTTCTACCTATGGGCCAAGGGATTACTTTGAGCAAGTCACAGTCTCCCTCTACTCCTAAGGAAATTGAACACATGAAGACCGTCCCTTATGCTTCCGTTGTTGGGTCTATCATGTATGCTATGATTTGAACTCGCCCCGACGTTGCGTATGCCTTAAGCATGACAAATCGGTATCAAGCCAAGCCTGGTGAGAGTCACTGGATAGCCGTAAAGAACATCCTTAAGTACTTGAGAAGGACTAAGGATTCGTTCTTAGTGTTTGGAGGAGAAACTAAGTTGCGTGTAAGAGGTTACACGGACGCAAGTTTCCAAACCGATCGGGATGACATGAAATCCTAATCCGGCTATGTGTTTATGCTAAATGGAGGAGATGTTTGCTGGAAGAGCTTCAAGCAAAGTGTTACTGCGGATTCTACAACAGAGGCTGAGTACCTTGCAGCGTCTGAGGCTGCGAAGGAAGCTGTTTGGATTAGGCAATTCATGGAGGGGCTAGGAGTAGTCCATTCCGCCAAAGATCTTATCACTCTTTTTTGTGATAACAGTGGAGCTAATTTTCAAGCCCAAAAACCTAAGTCTAGTAACAAATCTAGACACATTGAAAGGAAATACTGATGCGTGTCATTTATGTTATGGCGAATTATGGTCACATCATCGATCGACTGCCAATTCTGGTCGATCGACTGAGGTCCGAGAAAAAGAAAAGAAATCAATTCGCATAATTCAAGGTCCTTATCTTATGGCGATTTTTGCTTCCATGTTGCATTAGTAACTTATGGGGAGTTGGTTGATTACTGTTATATTGGAGATTGTGAGTTTTGTGCTTGCTATAGCACCGCGTTAATTGAAGTTTGAGCAAAAAGTGGATGTTGCCGCATGGTTCCGTTTTGGTACTAGCTTGATCACCTGTACCTCCACTTTTCCATAAATATTTTGCCTCTTCTTACCCATACCTCACATTATCCATATTTACCTCGGCATGTGTCATGGTCATTTGTTGGTTGGAATGCATATGTACGGTTATAGAAATTACTTTCATATTAGATTGCAGGCATGTTCTTATAGGTCGTAGTTAGGTGAGAGTCTTTACAAAATGAATTCTTTCTGTCCTCCTGTATCTTCACCTGTGCTTATTAGAGTGATTTGAGCGACCCGTGAGAGTCCAATTTGATAAGTCTCTATAGTTGACAGTTCAGCAAATTTTAACGACTTCATAATTCGTTTGCATGATTCACCTGGCTAATTGATTGTTGGTTAATGCATTAAAATGGTTTAGGCTTCACAGTTTGCAATCCGCTCTGAGATTGAACTCGTTCCATTACGTCTTTAGATCGAGTCTAGTTCTTGCTTGGGGACAAGCAAGAGTTTGGTTTGGGGAAGTTTGATGCGTGTCATTTATGTGATGTTTTACACCTCTTTTTACACGCATTTCAGAGCTCATTCATGTAGTTTATGCTACATTTCTCCCTATTTCCGTCTACTTCCGTATTTTTGTACATTATTGCAGAAACGTGAAGAATTCAGCGGAAATCAAGCTAAATCCGTCCCCGAGTACCTTGCATTGCATTTGACGTGAAGTATTCACTTAAGGAACGAGCTTGGTGCGCATTTCAAGGCCCAAAAGACAAATCCACGAGAAGTTAAAAGCGGATTACCAGCTAAACCGGTCGATCGACAGGCCCCCTTAGTCGATCGACCAACCCACGACATCCAGAGACTACTGTTCACAGCAGCTCAGTCGATCGACAGGCCCCCTTAGTCGATCGACCACATCGCTACTCAGACGAGAATTAAAAGACCGAGAAATAGCAAGCCCATAGTACATTAGGTTTTAGAATAAGAGCTACGTTGTATTCTATATAACGTAAGCTAGGTTATTCAGTTTTGGCATCTAATTTTTAGCATACATTTCTTAACACAATTAAACATTCATTAGTTAGATTATTTTTCCGTCAATAAAGTTACTCTTTTGCAATCGGTTTTTGGATCCTTTTCTCTGCAATTTCGGTATTTCCTCTGTTCTTATTTCAGTTCCATTGCCTTTTTAGTGTTTATAGATATAGAATTGCTAGTTAGTATCCAAAGCCAATTATCGTTTATTGCTATTTGTTATTTGATTACTTCAAGCATGAATTCAATAGTTTATTTTGTTATGATTATTGTTGTTTTTATCAGTATCATGAGTAGCTAAATTAATTGTGCTAGGATGTAGAGGAATTATAGTGTAGGCGGCATTAGAATTAGGGAGCCCTAATCGCGTGTTGGTCGATCGACCACCCTACTTGGTCGATCGACTGACCACGTGAGGTTTTACCTTCGTTTTAATTGTTTTAATTCTTTATTCGACGAATCGAGTGCACACGACTAGTTGAATGTTTAGGATATGACTGACCCATTAGATCGAGAGATAGGGACAGTTGATTGACCACCAATTAAAATGACTAAACTATGCTGAGATCGAAAGATAGGTAAAGTTTAGATTATCAGTCACTTTTCGAGACGAAAGTCAGTATTAGTGATATTAGGGACTTATAGCGAGATCGAAAGATGATATCTGTTAAGAGTGGACCGAGAGGACCTCTTGTTTTTCCGCCTCATGTGTTTGATTTAGACCGAATTAGTTTGCTGCCGCCGAAACTATAGTGAACCGACCATCCTAGTACCCTTCTTTATATTTGATTTAATATATTTCTTTAGTTTAATTTTTATTGCTATTAGCTATAGACCAAATCAAATCAACCCCCACATTCGTTACCTCAGACTGAATTAGATAACTATTAATTACATTCGCCTCCTTGTGGTTCGACCCTGTTACCACTAGCCTAGGTTAGTTTTAATAGGAATTATAAATCTTATTTTTGGTACTCACAACGACGGGTATCAAATTTTGGCGCCGTTGCCGGGGAGGAAATTGTTCTAATTTTTAGTTGTTTTTATTTAGTCTTTCTTAGTTTAAGGGACATCCGTTCCTTAAACTTTTCTTATATTCTTTTTGTAGTTTCTTCTTATGCGCAGGTCACAGGGTGGTGAACTAGTACCATTCAATCCTGAGATTGAGAAATCCTTGCGTGAGTTGAGACGATCATCTAGGATATTGCCGACAGAGGAAGAGCTGATTACTCTGTCTAGTTACTACGAGAACGAGCTGTCGAAGAAGATCCACCTACATCTCCTGCTTCTACTTCTTCAGCTGAGACAGTCACTTCTCCAGAAATTCCAGTCATGGCTGAAGAAGCAACTATAGCAAGTCATTCTGAGCCGACAGCTGCAAATCTATACAAGGGGTCCGAATTACCCGGAGCTGATAGGAAATTTGAACCGAAGCCTTCCTATATCAACTTGGTTGAGAGAACCAGTTCGGGGGAGCTGCAAATGAAGATGCAGCTAAGCATATGGAGATATTTATTGATTATTGCTGCTCTATACCCCCGCCGACCGGTGTGACCCAGGACCAGATAAAGGAGACTATGTTTATATTCTCACTCCGCGATGCTGCAAGGGAGTGGTACATAGATCTGGATCGAGCCGCTCATGGGATCACCGACTGGAATTCTTTGGCCTTGGCATTCTACAAGAAATACTTCTCTGCCTCGAAGACGAATCCCATTAGAGCTCAGATCACGAGCTTTAAACAGGGGCCTGATGAGAACTTTCATGAAGCATGGGTCCATTTCAAGAAGCTGGTGCGAACCATACCGCACCATGGGTTCAAAAAATGGAGTCTTTGCAATCAGTTCTATAACGGGCTGTATGACGACCAGAGGGCTATTTTGGATGCTGCAGCCAATGGCCAATTTGCTGAGAATATGGGAGAGACCAAGGGGTGGAAGATCATTGATGACTTAGCCACCCATAAAACTGAATATGGGAATTCGAGAGGCAATCAGAGGAGGAGTGCTGAATCCCCTTCTGTAGCTGCATTAGAGGCTCTCACGGCGAGGTTCGATAAATACGAGTTGGGAGGAGCTTCGAAAGGAGGGATGTATCATGTGAATGTTGTTTCAGACGGTCCTTTCGTCTGTAGAAGATGTGGAGCTGAGGGACATGTTTCAGAAAATTGTCCCAGTCCCTTCGAGTCTTGTGCTGCCTTTCAACATTATAGGCAGACAAACACGTACTATGAGCCGAATGTCCACCCAAACTTGAGGTGGAGTAGCCAAAATGTCCTGAATCCGACTCAACCTCTACAGCAGCAGCAATAGCAAACTTATGTACCCCCTCACAAGCAACAACAATATCAAAAACCTCCCTATGTGCCGCAGCAGCAACAAACCCAAAATTCCGAGTTTGCTGAGTTGAAGAATATGCTACAAAAGGAGTCCAAAGCTAGAGAGGCCGGGATGAAATTGCTAGAAAGTCAAATTGCTCAATTGGCTTGCAAGAATACCACTCGAGCTCCGGGACACTTACCGACTCAAACTGACCAAAAGGAGACCCTTAATTCCATCACTTTGAGGAGCGGGTCTACCCCGGAACCGAGTCAAAACAAAGCTGGAACAAACAAAGGAAAGAAAAAGGCGTCTACCAGGTATATCCGTCGATCGACTGACATACCCGGTCGATCGACTGAAGTGCGACAAACAGTAGCTTCTGGTCCTGTTCAAGTCAGTCGATCGACTGACCTCACTGGTCGATCGACTGAGATCGCTGCTGATAGTGAACCTTTTCGTCCTCCGATGCCCGATAACTTGAGGGATCACTTATTTCGGGGTACGACTGCCCCGAAAATATTGAGGTCAGACCCGACTGCTGATGGGTCAGTCCCAGTTCCGAAGTATGACCCAATGTCGATCAATGGTTCACATTTGAGACGGTCTGAATAGGGGTCAAGCTTCAACAAAGAGAAGGTGGTGGACTTTCAGCCTAAGTCCACGGATGCCGGCATGCGAGATTTAGAGGAGAGGGTTAAGTTACTTCTTACAGCCCCATATCCAGAGCGACTAGTGCCAACGAAGGAACATGTATCTTTCAATAAATTTGAAAAAGTTATTCGTAGCTTGAATGTACAAGTTTCTTTCCTTGAGTTAGTCAATCAAGTGCCTGCATACACTAAATTCATGAAACAACTCTTGTCTAAGAAAAAGTCACTTGAAACTGTCCATACTGTCGCATTAACTGAGGAGACATGCTCTTATTTGTCTCATACTGCACCCCTTAAGCTAGAAGACCCGGGTAGTTTTTGTGTTCCTTGCAATATAGGTACCTTCTCAATTGAGAAGGCATTATGTGATTTAGGAGCTAGTATTAGTGTAATGACCTTGAGTCTACCTAGGAAGGTGAAGTTGAATAGGTTTGCAGTCACCGATATGACAGTACAGATGGCTGATCGATCTGCGGTCCAGCCAATATGAGTCTTAGAGGACATCCCTGTGCAAATAGGGAAGTTCTTCTTCCCTGTTGACTTCGTGGTACTAGATATGCCCGAAGATACACACATACCTATCATACTAGGAAGGCCATTTCTGCACACTGCTGGTGCAGTTATTGATGTCGGCTCAGGTACCTTGACCTTCAAAGTGGGGAAGCATTCCATTGTTTTTGCCCATACAACTAGGAAGAAAGACCCCATGTGGCCTGTCACTTGCAATACGGTTTCTGAAAAGAAATCTTATTTTATACTTTCTGATATGCCTGTCTCCATTTCTACTCCTGTTATGACACCTCCGCCCCAGGCTGGGAGCAAAAAGGAGGACGAATCTGTTGTTTTACATATTGAAGGAGCTCGTTTGGGGAAGGAAGAGCTGCAAGTTGCTCCAGCTGTGAAGGAGCCAATCATTTCACAAGGCGGTCTTGGTTGCCTTAGCTATGGCACTGATGAGGAAGTTGATGATGAGCTGGTCAAAGCAACGGAGTCTGATTTGGATTCTGACGCGTCCGCAGAGGTCATTGATTGGGGAGATGACGAAGCTGTTAATCCGCTGAGTTCTGCGGATGCTGAAGTAAAAAAGGGTGCAGCTGAGAAGATGAGCACCGTTGAGGCTACATCTTGTGGCCAGAAGCCGGTCAAGTGGGCCATTCCGTGGCCATTCTTGATCAACTATTAGTTGATCACATGCTTTCCGAACATTTTATTGCTTTTAGACTATCTTTTTATTGCTTTTGTGTGCGCGAGACTTCGCATTTATTTTTATTGCTTAGGATTTTTAAGCACTTTAGACTTTACATTGGGTTTTGCGCAATTTTGGGCGCGTATTATTGTGCATTTGCAGGTTTTTAGACCTCATTAGCTCAAGTAATTGAGCAAATACGAAGAAATCGGTTACAAGAGATTTTCAAATCGATCGATCGTCCGTATGGTCGATCGACTGGTCTGCAGTCTCCAGGAGCTACTGTTCCTTTCGCCTTGGTCGATCGACTGAGTGATGTGGTCGATCGACTGCCTTGTACTGCTGTACTTGTTCACGACCTCTCCCCTGCTGTGTTTAGTCGATTTGCGGAATTAAGGGAGTTTTCTACTCCACTTTAGCTTCCATCATATTATTTATTTCTTCTGTTCTTCTCAATTATGCACAAAATATCGCTCTTTATTGCTTTCTCGGTTTTATGCGTGGTATTTGTTTGTCTTTCAGGTACTTATTGGTAGCACTGCTGGCTACTCAAACCTCCTAGCTCACGCTGGTTTGGGGAGGTTTCCTTTTGATGCGCTTAAAGTCTTGTGAGTTCCCGATTTCCCACTTCTTGTCATATTTATTTCATTTTACGCAAATTCCCGTTTCTCTTTTCTTTCATTACATGATTTTGCACAATGGGAACATTGTGCGATTTGGTTTGGGGAAGGGTTTTGCGTCGCATATCATTTGCTTGCATTCACGTTTACATTTTGTTTTGCATTGTTTATTTCATTTCTTATATATACAGAAAATCCAAAAAAATTGAAAAATTTCAAAAAATTCAAAAAATTTCACGTTTATTTTAGCATATAGGTTGAGTCGGAACGGTAGTATTTCAATGATGACATTGCATTTGCGTCCGTTTATGCCTAAGCCTTGCTAATTGACATGTTATTAGTAGAATCGTATATGCATATCTACGAGTTTTCGTTAAATTATTTGCTGAACTTGAGACTTGACTTAGAATTTTGGCAAACTACTTACATATTCTGAGGTTTAGAGCTTATAACTGGTGTCATCTATGACCAGTTTATCTAGGATGTGAGTAGTTACTCCTTATGAGACATGTTACATAAATGTGCATAAATATGAACTTAATCTGCTTAATACCTGTATGCATTCGGTTTGTGGTTTGTTGACACATGTGGTAGGGGTTTCCCTTTATTCGTTTTGCCCAGAAGCTCCACACTGCCAAAAACAGCCTTTTTGTCCCATTACTACATCCTACATTTAGCCTGCCCTTGTCAAGCTAGTAGTTTAGTTGTTGGGATTGTCACTTTGTTTTTGGTAGCCTTTTGCTCAATTGAGATGTTGTTGGGAGAATGAAAAGAAAGGAAAGAAAGAAAAAGAACTGAAAAAGTTGAAAAAAAAAGAAAGAAAAAAAAAGAGTTATGTACTGTTCAAAGCAGTCGATTGATCGGTCCGTTTCGTGTTCACAAATGAATAGATGTGGTCGTTGGGTCACGTCCGAATCAAAACACAATTTATAGCTTCACAAACAACTCTACAATTAGTAAAGAGGCAAGTAAAGGTCGGATCCCAAGGGACGGGAATTGAGATGAGATTTCTATTAAAACTAGTGGTGTCTTAGGATTGTCACAATTTGGGTTGATGTAGAAGGTCCCTAACTAAAATAGCAATGAAATAAAACAAGCAAGATGAATTAAAAGGGTTGTAAACAATTGATAAAAAGCACTAGGGTGTCATGGGGTCATAGGGGAATCATGGGAATTGATCATACAAACATGTTCTCAAATTATAAGCAAGCAATTATTGTTGTGATGGATTGAGTTGGGTTATATCTTACAATCCTAGGAAAGTTTGGGTCCCGGAGCCGAATCGATTAGATTGTACAACACCTACAAGTCGACTTAATCTTCCCTACTCAACAACATGCATGGTCTAATGAGACTCGAGTTGGTTTATGTCTTACAAGTCTCATTGAAAAGATAGGTGATGGTAGTAAATGCAAGGATTCATAGGCTTAGCATTTCATCAAACATAACATGTGCATGAGTTGAGATCAAAACAAGCAAGCAAATAAACCATGAAAGCATATTAATTTAAGCATGAATCATTCCTCATGTTGGTTTCCCCTAATCATCCATTAACCCTAGCTAAGAGACTACTCACTCATTATCATGTTGATCATGCTAGCAAGGTTGTCAATCATACCAACAAAATGAAACATGATGAATAAATGAAAGTAATTAACAATAATTAAAAAGGGATTAAGAGAATTATACCTACTAATGATTCCAATAATAAAGCAAAGATAAAAGAAGTACTTGATGCTTGATTGAGAGGTTGTCAATCTCCCAATAATAACCCAAATAATCTTCAATTACCCAAAATAATGGATGAACAAAAGAGAGATTAAGGAAATAAAACTTGTATTAAAACTTGATTAATTGTTGATTACAAAACTAAAGAGAGATTTGATTGATATTAACTACTCTAAGAATGGATAAGAAGAACATGCTCTTCTAATTAGACTAATGGGGTATTTATAGTGGAAATTAGGGGGATGCATTAGGGTTAACTAAGGGCTAAACTAGTAATTACACTTTTTAGATTGAGCAGGGAGGAGCCGGTATTTTTCGAAGGAAGGGCTTCTTTCTTTGTAGCTTAGAGAAGACGAAATTGCGCTGTAGAGGAATCCGAGCGGATTAGAGTCGGGACGGGCGGATTCTGGCGGTGGAACACGAGCGGATTCAGGTGAATCCGGGCGGATTGTGGCAGTGCTAACCCGAGCGTCTTGACATGAAACCGCACGGATTGTGCAGGTGGAGGACGGCCGGATTGTAGTCAATCCGCACGGATTGTTCTTCAGCAAGATTTTTTCTTCTTTTATTCTCTTTTCTTCATAAATTTCTTGGGGATTTCCTTGGGGACTCAAGGATCCTTTCTCCACATTGCTCATCTACTATAATTTGTACAAAGGCCTTTTAATCTTGTCTCTCCTTGATGCTTGGTCATTGGATTCGATCAATTTAGTCTCGGTTTGCCATGTAAATGCAAGATTCTTACTCCTTTCCTACCAAGGGATCAAAATCTCAAAGAATATGCAAAACAAAGAACTAAAGATAATAAATAACCCAAATATGCACTATAAAGCATGGGAACAAGGCTAATTCGGGGGCTAAATATGCGCTAATTATGGTCACATCAAATATCCCCAAACCGAACCTTTGCTCGTCCCGAGTAAAGAGGTGACAAAGACTAGGACCATTATTTAAACTAACCTAATAACATAGCCGATATGAGACAATTAGCGGGTCTCACTCCGCCCTTTCAACTCACAATAAGACAACCATGAGGTAGGATGCCTTCTTGCAAGGCAAGGTGGGTCTTGCCAAAATGGCGACACATCCAAACATTAAGCACACAAAATCACATAATGGATGCATCTACAAAAGAAATAGCCACTTCCTCATCAAGTGGCGGAGGCACTAAAGAGGAACAAATTTAAGAGCATGTAATCCTTCACAAATACTAGTTCAACAAATTACTAAGGCTAAGAGGATGGCACTAAATCACCTCCAAATGGTGTTAAACTAGACTACTTTCGTCCTCAATTTCCAAATACTTTCGTCAAGAGCGATCGGATGGTGGTGGAATGATGATCCCTATGATGCTAGTAGCATATGACATGACAAGTCTCGAATTCTCTACAAAAGTAAAGGTCATGGATCGTCCCAAGCTCGACAAAGTGGCTTGACAAAAAGGCTTTTTGGGAATGAAATGCTCAAATCTTTATACACAACGGGTGGATATGACTAGTATTCAAAAATTGACCTCATTTACTTTCACATTTCAAAAATTTAAGATGGGGTTTGTCCCTTCCGGGCTAGTTTCCTTTGCTTTCGCCAATCGCTTATTAGGCAACCGGTTAACCTCTAGACAATAGCTCTTCGGGGTGATAGTCACTCTGTCTCTGGGCGGCCGAATTCAAAAACCGTGTGGGGGCCCAATTCAATGGATCCCGCTCCAAAGCACATCGAAGTGGTACGCCTCCATCAAAATAATTTAAATTTCTCGACATTCAACAATTCATAACATTTGAGGTTTCCTTGGCATTAAATTACTTCCACATGACAAAATTCTTTGAAATGAGCACTTCAAACTTATTGATAGAAAATATTTTTGGGTTGCCTTACCACAAGGTCAATCAAGGTCACCTAGACAAGTTAACCAAGTCCACATCGCATCACGGGGTTGGATAGGTGACTCACATGCAAACCCTTGACTAGGCTTTGGGTCATGGGTCAAAAGACACTAGTATGACACTATCTAGGGTGTTTTACAACCATTCTAGTAGGCAAAGTCTTAAGTTGAACAAGTATTTGTAATGGCTTAGTTGCTCTTGTCAAAGTTCCCAATTAGGCACTTTTTCAAAACTTTTATCTAAATGCAACTATATGCCATGATGCAACTATTATAAACATCCTAATGCAAGTGATTCTACTAACTAATATGACACATAAACTAAATGCAAGTCCTAAGTTCACATTGTTATACCGCATCAATCAAAATAAAGCCACATAGTCATTAACATAAAGAGGAAAAAGGAGATTGGAAAGATCATACCATGCGGTCTTCATTATCCTCATGTCTCGGATGTGGCGTAGTCAATCAATGTGAACAAGGGTAGAACAAACACAATATATACAAGACAATATATACAAGACTACACTACAAAAGGAAATAGACATGTTTTTGGGTTTTCAATTTTCAAATTTTTATGATTTTCGAAATTTTTCAATTTTTTTGGATTTTTGAATAAGAGTTAAGTGTTAGAATTCCCATCCCCACACTAATATGGGCATTGTCCTCAATGGCCAAAATGATGGAAATTATGCAAAGATGATGCATGATTTCTATACTAAATGCAATCTACACTAATCTACACTACATGACGCATGGTTTTTATTTATGACGGAGAGGATAATTTAGATTACCTCCCGTTGTGTATGCATTAACTTCCCCAAACCAAGTGAGACACCATTGCTAATGTCTTAAGGATGGGTGTAGTTCATGCACACACTATGCAATGCATGAAACTAATTTGTCATTTTGGATTTTGAAAGCGGGAACAATAAAATGAGAACACCTCAATGGTACCAAGGTGTGAGTCCTCTATGGTGCTAGGACTACTCAAACAATGATCAAGAAAATAATTAAAACAAAGAGAGAAATAGACAAACCATGAGAGGGTAGGAGCCTCCAAGGCTTGCTAATCTTCCATCATATCATCATTATCATCACTCTCCTCATTAGACGTGGTCTCATTGCCAATTCCCTCTTCATTTACTTCTTCACTTTCTTCTTCACCTTCCTCATCATCTTGCTTACCATCCTCTTCTCCTTCTTCACTTGCTTCTTCATCAATGTTATCATCAACTTCTTCATTACCGACAACCTCATTATCACCCGAAACGACCCTAGATGCACCCGGAAATAGGACTTCTCTATCCGCCCAACTAGGCAAAGGACATGATGGGTCAAGTAGTCCTTGCCTAGCTAAGTGTAGGAGGGGTGGATATTGAGCCAAGTAAGCATTTTTCCGATCCTCAAAGGCTTGCTTGTGCATTGCTTGCATGAGAAGAGTCAAATAATCATTTCTTGCTTCAACACCTTCCGGCTTGAACTCTTGGTACTCAAAAGGGTAAGGTGGTGTAACAATGGAAGAGGAGGGCATTTCAAGTTCACCCTTTTGTTGTCGGATAATATACTCGGCCTCTTTGGAAACGGGAAGTAGATAATTGGTCCGGTGGACGCTTAGACGACAAATCTTTGAAGGCAAAGTAAACGATCTAGCCTTACTAGTGAGCCATCCATACTTGGTGTCAAGAGGGTTATGGGCAACCCACTTGTACTTGTGTATCATAGTATGCATATCTACAAGATGACCACCCTCCTTTGCTTTATACTTGTTATCTTTGTTGAAGTTAGAATCAAAGTATTTAGCTAGGATAGTGACTCGGCCGCCATTCACAATAATGGTAGTGCCTTTCTTCCCACAATCAATGTTGAGCCATCTATCTACCAAAAGCCTTAAAGAGTTGAAAGGCTTGGTGTGTACTCTTCCAATGTTCAAAGCCGATTCAAGAAGAATAAAATCAAGTTTGGTGAAATGGTTGGTATCTTTCCTTGCAATAATGGTGTTTCCTATGACCTTGTGCCATACTCTTATGCCCGGATGATGGACTAAAAGAGCACGACTCGCATGAAAGTCCTCAAATTTCCTTCCGGAAATTGCCTCCTAAAGAGGGTCGGGGTCATACTTTCCATAATTCTTAAAATAACTCGGTTCATCACTAAGACCCAAAATTTCACCCAATTCCCTAAAGGAAATGCATCTACTAACATTAGCTAGACGAAACTCGAGGTTCTCCCTAGTCTCAACTTTGGTGACTTTCAAAGAACTCAAAAACTCCAAGGTAAGGGAGGGGTATGTCAATTCTTTTGATTCAAACAATTTCTTCAACCCCATTGCTTTAAAGAAGGCTCTAGTTTGCTCAAGGACACCCAACTTATCTAAGGTATCTTCACAAATAAACTTGGTGGATTGAAATGATTTCCTAGCAAACTTGGCAAAAGTATCTCTATGGGTTTTGGAAATAAAAGTTACCTCCGAATAATGCAAAAGTTGATCAATTTCCGGAGTAGTAGATGTTGTTGCTCCCATAGAAGGTTATTGTTGTTGTTGCACTTCCATGTTTGGGGTTGCTACCACCATAGCCAATGCTTTCTTTGCTTGAAGAGCCTTTTGCCTTTGTGAAACTGTCTTTGGTGCCTTTGTTGCCTTTGTTGCTCCCTTAGTCCTTGCCATTGATGATTTAACCAAGAAAAGAATGAAAAATCTTCAATTTGTAGTGTACCCAAATCGATTCAAAGGTGAAAGGCTTTGCCTTTATGAATTCAAAAATCGACTCAAAGGTTGAAGATTTTGTGCTTGGTTTTGATTTTTATTGAAAAAAGAGTGATTGATTTGTTGTTGAAAGGATGGTTTGATTTGATTTTGGTCAATGTAGTTGAGGGATTTTGTTTTTGTGATAGAGAGGATGAGGGTTTTGATGTTTTTGAGTAGTGTTATGAATGAATGAATGAAGAAATGAAGGTGGGAGGGGTTTTATAAAGACCAAAAAAATTCGAACTGCAGGGGCAATCCGTGCGGTTTCTGCTCAAGACGAGCGGATTATGCACTTTCTGGGTTGGGAAAAACTCGCCTAAAGACGGGCGCCTTTTAGTGAAGACGCTCGGATTTGCTGACATGGGACGGGCGGATTCTTCAGAAGACGGGCATATTTCAGTCCAGGAATTTTTCCTTGTTTTCCTCAGCCAAGAAGATGGGCGTCTTCTTTTCAAGACGGGCGACTTTTCAAAGACGGGGGGATTCTGCTGTACGACGCCCGGATTCTTTGACAGGCAAAAATTTCAAAATTTTAGCTCATAGGGACGTGCGTCTTCTACCCAATACGCTCGGATTGTATGAAAACGGGCGGATTCTCCTGAATCCGCTCGGATTCGACCCCTTTGTACCCGGATTCAGTTCCATCCGTGTACAATGCGTATCCCTTGTCATTCTTCCATTCTTCTTCATATCTTGTGTTCTTCATTGTGGGGGTACTACTAAGGCATGGATAGCCTAGGCAATTGTCATCCCCACACTAAGCTAAAGCACTACACATCAATCGAAATCATTAGTCCCTCCCTCACTTCTCTCAAACATGACAATTATCTTGATCAAAGTATAAAAATCCAAAGATGACAAAAATGCAATACAAGAATTGAAATGCGAGTTAGGGAGTTAGAAATATTTACAAACGGAGGTTTAGGGAGGACTCCACCAAACTCTCATTCTTGATGAGATGTCAAGGGGGCATGTTCAAGGTGTTGTTGATGTTGCTCAACACCTTGAAGAAATAATCAAAAGCTTGTTCATTATCGTTATAAAGCTCTTCAATAGACCTTGGCCCTTGTTGTCGGTCTTGATCGATGGCATTACCAATGTAGGGATTAAAAATCCCTTCAAATTCGTCGTCCCAAAGACCACAAACTTCATTAAGTTGATCATTGAAAATCTCTTGATTTGATGGAGACAACTCTCCCAAATTCTTCTCTTGGCCAATGAGGCCATCCTCTTCTTCTTTGCTTGATTTTGATGAGCTTTGCAAGCTCTCCTTGTCATGATTCACTTGCTCTTTGAATGGAGCATCTTCAATTTTCTTCTTCCATTGGAGTTCCGGCTTCTTCCTCTCATCCTTTCGGCTATAATGATCAATCATGAAACACGGTTCATGCAAACGAGGAGCTCTCATAGTCTTGTCAAGATTAAAGGTTATGCTTTCATCTCCCACTTCTAGAGTGAGCTCACCATGTTTCACATCAATCACCGCACCCGCGGTGTGTAGGAAAGGTCTTCCTAGAATGATTGGAATGTTGGAATCTTCCTCCATATCAACAATGACAAAGTCCACCGGGATGAAAAACTTCCCAATTCGTACGGGAACATCTTCCCATATCCCTAATGGTGTCTTCGTCGATCTATCGGCCATTTGGAATGTGATATTGGTGCATTTAAGCTCTCCCATACCTAACCTTTTACTCACCGAGTACGGCATGACACTCACACTAGCCCCTAGATCACATAAGGCTTTGTTGATCGTTGTGTCGCCAATGGTACACGTTATTGAGAAGCTTCCCGGATCCTTTAGTTTTGGAGGTGAACTCCCTTGAAGTAGTGCACTACTCACCTTAGTGAAGGCGATAGTCTCAAGTTTCCGGATCGACTTCTTCTTTGTGAGGATGTCTTTCATGTATTTCGCATAGGCCGGCACGTGATTGATTAATTCCGTGAAAGGAATCGAGACTTCCAAATTCTTCACAATTTCTATAAACTTTCCAAGTTGGTCATCAAATTTGGGCTTGGCTTGACGACTTGGAAAAGGAAGTCTATTCACAATGGGCTCCTTCTCCTTGACCTTGTCTTCATTTTTCTTTGAACTTTCTTCTTTTGATGATTCTCCATCTTTGGAGTTTTGCACAATTTCTTCCTTATCACTAGCTTTATCCTCAACTGGTTTCTTCGGTGCTTCATACCTTGTACCACTTCTCAAGTGAATGGCACTAACCGTTTCATGTCTTGGGGGATTACTTTGAGGTGGTAATTGCCCCTTTTGTCTTTGTGAGCTTGAAGATGCTAGTTGAGTCAATTGGGTTTCCAACATCTTGGTGTGAGCTAGGATGTTGTTGATGGTGGTTTCCTTTGCTTGGCTATCCTTTTGCATTTGAGTGAAAAATTCTTGTTGATTCTTTTGCATTTAGAGGACCGCTTTTTGGACATCAAAACCTTGGTCATTTTGGTGATTGTATGGATTTTGATTTTGGTAACCTTGGTTTTGATTGTAAAAGGGTCTTTGATTTTGGTTTCTCATGGGAGGTGGGGTGTATGTTGTTTGAGGGTTTTGAACATTTTGGCTTTTGTATGAGAGATTTGGATGGAATTTGGTGTTTTCATTGTAATAGTTGGAATAAGGGGTACCACTCTTATATGCTTGGAAAGCATTCACTTGTTCATTTGTTCCCCTACATTCACTTTGGTCATGTCCCAAAGTTCCACAATTCTCACATATCCCACTTGGGATTGATGAAGATGCCGTCATGGCATTAACATGATGCTTTGGTGATTTTGAGACTTCTTCAAGTCTAGCCATAGCTTTTTCAAACTTCAAATTGATTGTGTCAATGTGAGCACTAAGTTGAGCACCCAATTGAGTAACGGAGTCCACTTCATGCTTTCCTCCTCTAGTAGCCTTGCGAGGTCTACTATATTGTGAGTTATGGACCGCCATTTCCTCAATTTTGTTTCATGTTTGATTGTCATCAACTTCGGTGAACTTTCCATTTGATCCCATATTGAGAATGTTCCTTGAATCTTCATATAAACCATTCCAAAATTGTTGTACCAAGAACCATTAGCTAAGTCCATGGTGAGGACATGAGCGACAAATTCCCTTGAACCGCTCCCAAGCTTCATACAAAGATTCTTCATCCCTTTGCTTAAAACCCGTAATTTGAGCTCTTAGCATGTTAGTCTTTTCCGGTGGGTAGAATTTTTTGTAGAAAGCTAGAGCCAACTTCTTCCAAGAATCAATTCCGAGAGTGGCCTTATCAAGGCCCTTCAACCATTGTTTCGCGGTGCCAATTAGAGAAAAAGGAAATAAGACCCATCGAATTTGGTCTTGAGTTACACCGGTTTGAGAAATCGCATCACAATAGTCACAAAAGGTTTCCATATGAGAATGAGGGTCTTCACTAGGCATCCCCCCAAATTGGCTCCTTTCGACTAATTGGATAAAGACGGATTTGGCAATAAAATTTCCGGTTAGATGTTGTGGTGTGGGAGTACCATTGGGTAGGTTCTCCTCGGTGGGTACGGAATGTGACGAAAGGCATTGTAGGTTGATTTTGGGTGTTATTTTGTAATGGGTTCTCCTCACCTTCTCTTGCAAAAGGGTTGATGAACTCAATAGTTGGTTGAACAACCTCACTAATACCTCTCAAATTCCTCCTAGCAAGTCTCCTATTGGTTGTCAAAGTTCTTTCAATTTCACGATCAAAAGGTAACAAATCACCTTGTGACCTTATAGACATACAAAATATCAAACAACTTGAAAACGATTAGAACAAACCTTGAGGAGTTTTACTTCCCCAAGGCAAAGAAAGACACAACTAATAACAATATAAGGAAATCTAAATCAAGTAAACACCGTCCCCGGCAACGGCGCCATTTTTGATCAGTCCGTTTCGTGTTCACAAATAAATAGATGTGGTCGTTGGGTCACGTCCGAATCAAAACACAATTTATAGCTTCACAAACAACTCTACAATTAGTAAAGAGGCAAGTAAAGGTCGGATCCCAAGGGACGGGAATTGAGATGAGATTTCTATTGAAACTAGTGGTGTCTTAGGGGTGTCACAATTTGGGTTGATGTAGAAGGTCACTAACTAAAATAGCAATGAAATAAAACAAGCAAGATGAATTAAAAGGGTTGTAAACAATTGATAAAAAGCACTAGGGTGTCATGGGGTCATAGGGGAATCATGGGAATTGATCATACAAACATGTTCTTAAATTATAAGCAAGCAATTACTGTTATGATGGATTGAGATGGGTTATATCTTGCAATCCTAGGAAAGTTTGGGTCCCGGAGCTGAATCGATTAGATTGTACAACACCTACAAGTCGACTTAATCTTCCCTACTCAACAACATGCATGGTCTAATGAGACTCGAGTTGGTTTATGTCTTACAAGTCTCATTGAAAAGATAGGTGATGGTAGTAAATGCAAGGATTCATAGGCTTAGCATTTCATCAAATATAACATGTGCATGAGTTGAGATCAAAACAAGCAAGCAAATAAACCATGAAAGCATATTAATTTAAGCGTGAATCATTCCCCATGTTGGTTTCCCCTAATCACCCATTAACCCTAGTTAAGAGACTACTCACTCATTATTAGGGCTGTCAATGATATGAGCCGGCTCGTTGATCCCTCGGAATCGGCTCGGTCAAAGCTCGGCTCGTGCTCGTTCAAAACGAGCTCGAGCTCGAGCTCGAGCCGAGCTTGGCTAAATACGAGCCGAGCCCGAGCTCAGCAAGGCTCGGCTCGGAAGCTCGTTTGGGCTCGTTTATAAATTTTTTTTGTATAATCTTTATATTGTAGTATTATTTTTATTTCAAATTATATGTTATTTAGACATTTTTATAAGTATATTATGATATAATATTTTTTACTATTTTATACTCCCTCCATACCATACCAATGGTAACATTGAGAATCTTGGCACAATTCATGGTCATAAGGAATATTCGATATTACTCTTAATCTATAAGACAAAATATAGTCATGTGAGATTTTGTTTGATTTATCATCATGAATGCTATAAGAATATTAGTTTTTTATAATTTTTAATAATGTGTAATTAAAGATATTCACGTTACAAAATGTGTCTCGACAAGTGTGAAAAAGTCAATGTTACCATTGGTGTGGTATGGAGGGAGTAATTTAGTTATTTTTCAAAAATATTTATATTTAGTTAGATTTAAAAGGTGAGAAAGGGAAAATATATAATGACATAACGAGCTCGATTCGAACTCGAGCCGAGCTCGAGCTTTTTCCGAGCCGAGCTCGAGCTTCAATATTTTAGGCTCGACGAGCTTCGAGCTCGAGCTAAAAAATTCGAGCCGAGCCCGAGCTCACCCGAGCTCGAGCTCAACTCGGCTCGTTTACACCCCTACTCATTATCATGTTGATCATGCTAGCAAGGTTGTCAATCATACCAACAACATGAAACATGATGAATAAATGAAAGTAATTAACAATAATTAAAAAGGGATTAAGAGAATTATACCTACTAATGATTCCAATAATAAAGCACAGATAAAAGAAGTACTTGATGCTTGATTGAGAGGTTGTCAATCTCCCAATAATAACCCAAATAATCTTCAATTACCCAAAATAATGGATGAACAAAAGAGAGATTAAGGAAATAAAACTTGTATTAAAACTTGATTAATTGTTGATTACAAAACTAAAGAGAGATTTGATTGATATTAACTACTCTAAGAATTGATAAGAAGAACATGCTCTTCTAATTAGACTAATGGGGTATTTATAGTGGAAATTAGGGGGATGCATTAGGGTTAACTAAGGGCTAAACTAGTCATTACACTTTTTAGATTGAGCAGGAAGGAGCCGGTATTTTTCGAAGGAAGGGCTTCTTTCTTTGTAGCTTGGAGAAGACGAAATTGCGCTGTAGAGGAATCCGAGCGGATTAGAGTCGGGACGGGCGGATTCTGGCGGTGGAACACGAGCGGATTCAGGTGAATCCGGGCGGATTGTGGCAGTGCTAACCCGAGCGTCTTGACACGAAACCGCACGGATTGTGCAGGTGGAGGACGGCCGGATTGTAGTCAATCCGCACGGATTGTTCTTCAGCAAGATTTCTTCTTCTTTTCTTCCCTTTTCTTCATAAATTCCTTGGGGATTTCCTTTGGGACTCAAGGATCCTTTCTCAAAATTGCTCATCTACTATAATATGTACAAAGGCCTTTTAATCTTGTCTCTCCTTGATGCTTGGTCATTGGATTCGATCAATTTAGTCTCGTTTTGCCATGAAAATGCAAGATTCTTACTCCTTTCCTACCAAGGGATCAAAATCTCAAAGAATATGCAAAACAAAGAACTAAAGATAATAAATGACCCAAATATGCACTAAAAAGCATGGGACCAATGCTAATTCGGGGGCTAAATATGCTCTAATTATGGTCACATCATCGATCGACTGCCAATTCTGGTCGATCGACTGAGGTCCGAGAAAAAGAAAAGAAATCAATTCGCTTAATTCAAGGTCCTTATCTTATGGCGATTTTTGCTTCCATGTTGCATTAGTATCTTATGGGGAGTTGGTTGATTACTGTTATATTGGAGATTGTGAGTTTTGTGCTTGCTATAGCACCGTGTTAATTGAAGTTTGAGCAAGAAGTGGATGTTGCCGCATGGTTTCGTTTTGGTACTAGCTTGATCACCTGTACCTCCACTTTTCCATAAATATTTTGCCTCTTCTTACCCATACCTCACATTATCCATATTTACCTCGGCATGTGTCATGGTCATTTGTTGGTTGGAATGCATATGTACGGTTATAGAGATTACTTTCATATTAGATTGCAGGCATGTTCTTATAGGTCGTAGTTAGGTGAGAGTCTTTACAAAATGAATTCTTTCTGTCCTCCTATATCTTCACCTGTGCTTATTAGAGTGATTTGAGCGACCCGTGAGAGTCCAATTTGATAAGTCTCTATAGTTGACAGTTCAGCAGTTTTAACGACTTCATAATTCGTTTGCATGATTCACTTGGCTAATTGATTGTTGGTTAATGCATTAAAATGGTTTAGGCTTCACAGTTTGCAATCCGCTCTGAGATTGAACTCGTTCCATTAGGTCTTTAGATCGAGTCTAGTTCTTGCTTGGGGACAAGCAAGAGTTTGGTTTGGGGAAGTTTGATGCGTGTCATTTATGTGATGTTTTACACCTCTTTTTACACGCATTTCAGAGCTCATTCATGTAGTTTATGCTACATTTCTCCCTATTTCCATCTACTTCCGTATTTTTGTACATTATTGCAGAAACGTGAAGAATTCAGCGGAAATCAAGCTAAATCCGTCCCCGAGTACCTTGCATTGCATTTGACGTGAAGTATTCACTTAAGGAACGAGCTTGGTGCGCATTTCAAGGCCCAAAAGACAAATCCACGAGAAGTTAAAAGCGGATTACCAGCTAAACCGGTCGATCGACAGGCCCCCTTAGTCGATCGACCAACCCACGACATCCAGAGACTACTGTTCACAGCAGCTCAGTCGATCGACAGGCCCCCTTAGTCGATCGACCACATCGCTACTCAGACGAGAATTAAAAGACCGAGAAATAGCAAGCCCATAGTACATTAGGTTTTAGAATAAGAGCTACGTTGTATTCTATATAACGTAAGCTAGGTTATTAAGTTTTGGCATCTAGTTTTTAGCATACAGTTCTTAACACAATTAAACATTCATTAGTTAGATTATTTTTCCGTCAATAAAGTTACTCTTTTGCAATCGGTTTTTGGATCCTTTTCTCTCCAATTTCGGTATTTCCTAAGTTCTTATTTCAGTTCCATTGCCTTTTTATTGTTCATAGATATAGAATTGCTAGTTAGTATCCAAAGCCAATTATCGTTTATCGCTATTTGTTATTTGATTACTTCAAGCATGAATTCAATAGTTTATTTCGTTATGATTATTGTTGTTTTTATCAGTATCATGAGTTGCGAAATTAATTGTGCTAGGATGTAGGGGAATTATAGTGTAGACGGCATTAGAATTAGGGAGCCCTAATTGCGTGTTGGTCGATCGAGCACCCTACTTGGTCGATCGACTGACCACGTGAGGTTTTACCTTCGTTTTAATTGTTTTAATTCTTTATTCGACGAATCGAGTGCACACGACTAGTTGAATGTTTAGGATATGACTGACCCATTAGATCGAGAGATAGGGACAGTTGATTGACCACCAATTAAATTGACTAAACTATGCTGAGATCGAAAGATAGGTAAAGTTTAGATTATCAGTCACTTTTCGGGACGAAAGTCAGTATTAGTGATATTAGGGACTTATAGCGAGATCGAAAGATGCTATCTGTTAAGAGTGGACCGAGAGGACCTCTTGTTTTCCGGCCTCATGTGTTTGATTTAGACCGACTTAGTTTGCTGCCGCCGAAACTATAGTGAACCGACCATCCTAGTACCCTTCTTTATATTTGATTTAATATATTTCTTTAGTTTAATTTTAATTGCTATTAGCTATAGACCAAATCAAATCAACCCCCACATTTGTTACCTCAGACTGAATTAGATAAATATTAATTACATTCGCCTCCTTGTGGTTCGACCCTGTTACCACTAGCCTAGGTTAGTTTTAATAGGAATTATAAATCTTATTTTTGGTACTCACAACGACGGGTATCAAATACCATGTAATTAGAGATTATGTGGAAAGGAAGGAAATTGACATTTGTAAGGTTGGGACAGATGATAATATTGCTGATCCTTTAACCAAGCCTTTATCAAAGGCTAAGCATGATGGTCATGTCGTCGCTATGGGATTGAGACGAGTACCAGATTTTCTTTAGATTATGGATATGTAATAATTAGATAGTGTATCTTTTATTATATATATGATAATCACATTCATTGTTTTCGCATTCATTTCTTTTATGAATCTTTTATTTAGTGAGACTAAATTTTAATACCTTGTTTATCTGAATAAGTTGTGGAGACAATGTTGAACACTATTCAAGTGAATAAGATGAACATTGTATTTTGTCCCTAGTCACTTAATGAGGTGACGTCTCGGAGTGACTAGATTGTAAGTCGATTGATGGTTGTTCAACACCATAAGGTCATATGTGATGACTGGTCGATTACATAGGCAGAGTGTGTGACACTTTGCTGGACAGTGACCATTTAGAGAGTCCCTAAGTTCTACTATAGACGCCTGGTCGTGGCGGGGATCTCTAAGATGTTCTAATGAGTCGATTCTTTTGACTGGAGACTATTATTTGAGCAGGTGCAGTTTCCGAGTGACTTTGGTTTTTGTCCTAGGTCGTGCCGTAAAAGGAGGCCAAAAGGGCATTTACTAGGTCATGGTGAACTGTATTGTGCAATAGGATAAATAGGGCATAAAGGAATTGTCCACCCACGTTGGGTAACTATATCTCAAGGCCACTCGAGGAGTTAATGACTACAAATGCGTGGCCACGCTCGGAAGTAATCTGTGAGAGATTTTTCCGGTCAGGTAGTCACACTCCTGATCGAGAAAACCACTCGCGATGTGTTCATGTGCAAGTGCGACCTGAAAGACACCTTGCATTGAGTGGGAGATTAAAACGGACAAGAGAATTGGTAGCGCACACCTTGTGTCAGACAAGTGGGAGATTGTTGGAGTTAGTGTCCTCCAAATAGTGCGTTAACATAATAAATCTCATTAATGGAATATCATCATATATTTATTTATTTGATCCTCGTCAGTTGATTAACGTAAATCGATAATGGTTGGCTGACTACAGTTTGACGTTATTGTCGTGAGACGGCGGTGATCAACTGACCCTTTTCGGTCACACCTAAAGGAACGAACCCCAATTGATAACTAATTAATTGTATGAGATACAATTTGTTTAGTCCCTTGATTTATAGACTAAGAGGTTAGTCGATTATTTTTAGAGAATTTTCGAGTTGCGAACTCGAGGAGCGGCAGTTATTATTTAATTATGCGATAATTGAATAATAAGTTTTGGGAGACGGGTTTTAGTTAATTAACTGTTAATTTACTAAAATTGTACTAATTGATTAATGTGATTAATATTAGTACGTAAATAATATGTGTAGAGGTACACGTATATTTACGGAGTGAATTGGACGAATTACTTATGGAAGTATTTAAACATGATACGATGTTTAAAATAATAATTACACAGATTTGTGCGACAAATATAAGAACCAACATGGACCCGTAAATGGTCAAGTGGACCGTGTAAAATAAGTGTAGTGGATGATTACTCACATAATCATTTTACCTTATTTTGTATAATACCATAATTAATCTTATACAACATTTTGCATGTGATGTAAGATAAAAATATAAGACAAAATTGTCCACTACCACACTCCACCCACCCGTCACTTTCCCCCTATATAATCCATCTATTGTTCACATTTTTACACTACCTTACTTCAACACTCTACATACTTGCATGTGAACATTATTTCTCCATCTCTCTATAATAATAATTCATCACTACTAAGTTGTTAGTATACACAAATAATATTACTAAGATTAGTTAGTATTATTATTAATAATAATCAAGGGATCAATATTAACAAGTTCTATTTCATACTTGTTATTAATTTTTTGGTTAGTTCTTGGGTGCAACAAGAAGGAGATCTTTTATTTTGAAGATTTGCAAGGAGGATCTTCCATTGGTATAAGCTCAAGAATAAGCTAGTTAGGTGAACTAGTTTGTGCCCTTTTTACCACAAATTCAATGTAAGGAAATTGTTCTTTCCTTTTATGCTTTCATATTAGCATGCATGTTACATAGATCACCTAAATGATAATTTATGAGATAAATTAATTTTATGGTAGTGTAATTAATTAATAGTTTTATTTATTTTATTTATTAATGTATAATAGAAATAGCTATGTAATTCAATTGTAATAAGTTATTTTTACCGGCGTTTCCAAAAGACGGATTACATCGAGACGGAGTCTATTTTGGAAGGTGTTCCAAATCCCACAAGGAAGAGCCAGAGCCACTTATGGAATGAAGAGGCAAGGGACCAAGGAGTTGGTTTCGGAAATGTAATAGACTAGTTTTTATTAACTAGGTGGCCATACTAGGATTTATTCATATGCTTACATGTTTGCTTGTTTTATTTTCGCGCATGCCAAAATCGCCATTCACATGCATTTTATTTTCGCGGTTGTCAATTCACGTCATTTAAATTCACCGAATTAATTCACTTATAAGGAATTTATGACTAAATTGACAAGATCTCTCACATAACTAAATTTGAGATTAGGCTTACCAATTAGTAACACATATGAATCTCTTGTTCATTAGAGCCACGCTCGCCCAAGCGGGGTGTTCTCTTTTTACCTTGGGTAAGTAGGGTGGTAAACGGTTATCACACCCGAAAATTGGTTGGACTCAATGGGATATAAGACGGTCTTGTGTTCCGGGGCTAGAAGATGGATTTAAGGAAATTCGTGGACCAAGAGTTCTAGAGGTAGAATTAGTCAACGTGACTTACCGAATTTACACAATTATGGGATGTTTCGCCCAAGCGATGCTCATTTTTGTTTAATATTTGGGTCTTGGAATCATTTATATAATTTAGTGGGAGATCATTATATAAATGTTAAAACTTGTTGAACATGTTTTTCACAAGTATTTTTAAAACATTGAATGTTAATTTTTCCTATTTTTCGTTCTTTTTCATTAATGAATTTTCTATGACATCGCGCACTTCATCCTCCTTTCATCCTCTATTTATTATTATACTCGTTTTGTTCTTTCATAGGAAACTTTTTGTTTGAAGGAATTCGGTGGCAATGATTGGTAACATGATTTACTAATTCACCTACATAAGCTTACAACAATTATTGCGATTATTATACAACTTAACATCCATATTTAAAAAGGGGTTTTCATGTTGCACACTCATGTTATGAGTATAAAAGGAAGTCAAATTTAATCAAGAGAGTCTTGATTTCGGAAGTGACACCTCTGTCATGAAGATGACATATTAGTTTTTAATTACTCAAGAGTAATTCAAAAGTTTACGAAAAGAGTTTTCAAAAAACACTTATAATACTCCAATATGATACCGTCAAATGACTCACTTCGAGAAAGGCCAAATTAATTGTTTATGCACTGAAGTGTTTAGGCATATGATAACAATTGAACGGTTAGGTAGTCCAATTTCGCAAGAAGTTGAGATTTTGCCACATGTTACACTCACTTTTTAGTAATTCACTCTTACTAAGTGTATAAAATATCACGAATGACATGAAGAGAGATATTCATGAGATTCATTTTTGCTTGATTGAAGCAAAGAGGAATGAGAAAGTGAGTGGGAGTTAAGAAGAATCAACCCTAGATGTATGCGATAGAACAAAGTTGAAAGAGACATCTACTCAATGGATAGGCTAGTTCCACTATCTTGGTAGGAGATATCAAGTATGGATCATTTCTTTGTAAAGAAGTTTACATGAATTGATAAAACGTAAGACGTCTAGCATAGAACATTTTTGTATCGAAATGGTGCTAGATTAGCAATGATTTCGATAGGGACAAATGTACCTAAATTTGGTTTTAAAAGAATGTAATCATCTATGTTTATACATAGAAGGCATCACTTATGTGATTTAAAACAAAATGTTGTACCTACTCCTATGATAACTTGGTGGTTGGTTTAGACCACTTAAGTTAGAGGAATTCTACATTCTTCATGAAAACTAAATGTTATACTATCTTGTAGATTTTAAAGTCTCTATTCCGGTGAACCCAATTGATCAAACGTCAAGTAAATTCGTTTCAAACAAGTAAACGAAAAGCACATTGAACAACTATTTGATTGTGAGTCTTATGGTGTGTGTGCATAAATTATGTTTTCTTTTGCAGAAAAGAAAAACAATAGTGAGGTGATTGACCATATACATACGGATGTGTAAGGCCGATAGTTGGTTATAAATATACTTCGTTACTTTTACCGTAATGTTAAGTAGATATGAAAACCTCATATCTATTTAATAAGACATAAAAGTGATTTTTGAAACGTGGAATATTTTCAAAATGAAGTAGTAAACCAAAAGTATGTCAATATCAAGATGTTGATCGGAAGTTTCAAAGTAATGACTTTGAAGATCAAATGGGTAATATCAAGTAATGATCTTGATAATCACTAAGAAGATTGTGAACCAGTTCCCATAATACCTTCTCCTTGGGACACCATAGAGTATGGTGTAGTCAAGTATATAAACCGAACTTTATGAGATATAGTTTGAGGTTTTTTCGCAATTTATGTAAGCTATTTTCTCACTAAAAGTTTAAAACCCGACTATAATAGCCTAAATGACTCCATATGAGATATGGATAGGGAGAGTCCTTAACTTGTCTTTTATACATTTGGCATCATAAATGTTTATGTTCAGAACCAATTTGTGTATTTGTGAGGGTTATCCAAAATTGAACCACTTGGATTTTACTCATCCAAAACGAGAACAAAGAGTTTGTGGCTCATAATACTGTCTTTCCAGAAAGATTTTCATTTTCTGGGAGACAGAGTGGGAGAAATTTTGAACTTGCGGAAGTCCAAGACCCACAAACTGAGTACAATGCAAGAAGACGTTCTTTATTATGGCTCAGTGGTTATAAGGAGATAATTTTGAGATAATATTGCGTTACTTTTTAAAAGTAACGAATCTTAAACCCTCATCAAAGGCTTTTCTATAGTATGAACTCTATGTGATGGCGTGTCACCATGCAATCCGACTTGATCTCCTTGCACACGATGCGATAAG
This sequence comes from Silene latifolia, assembly GCF_048544455.1. Classification (NCBI taxonomy): domain Eukaryota; kingdom Viridiplantae; phylum Streptophyta; class Magnoliopsida; order Caryophyllales; family Caryophyllaceae; genus Silene; species Silene latifolia. The sequence goes on from NC_133526.1 coordinate 136,730,821, forward strand.
GAAGGAAACACGAGATGTTTTCGAGACTTGATTTAAGGTGAATACTTTGGTTGGTTACCTTGATCTTGTCGTAGAGGTTACATAAGATGTTTAAAATTTTGGTTTGTTATAGAGAGTTTTGTGACAACCCAAATACCTTTATCAATTCGTATGTTCTTAGCAATATAGCTTCTCATGAGGATGAGATTCGGCAAATGAATAATAAAACTTTCTCCTTGGGAGAAGTTTTGTTGATGTTGTCAATGCTAAGAAGCCTAGCATGCTTTAAAGATCCCTTTTGTGATCTATATACGTCAAAGAGTTGGAACTTTGGGTTCAATCATGTAGTCTATCAAAACGGTATTACTCGAGTGTCGAGATAACATGATGATACATAGAGTTTAGTGGGAGCTAAAGTGAGTTTCTTAGTCTAAATATGTGCTTGACATATTAGTGACTAGAAATGTAGCTAAGGTGATGTTTCTTAGTCTAAATATGTGTTTGACATATTAGTGACTAGAAATATTCTCGGGTGAATACTTGAGAGTAGCATGGCGCATATTAAACATCCGGATCTAATGAGATAGATCTCCATGGATATTAGCATTATAGTCAAGAGACTTATGTGATAAGATTCTTGACTCGTTCAAGTTGTTGAACAATTAATATGATTTCTTGTGCTTCCACTGCAGGATCTATTAAATATGTTAAATGCTTCTCTTGTCGGGACTTATCATGTTGAGAATATGAGAAGTCATTCCCAATCATTTTCTAGTGAGTGTCACTAGATTATTATCAAGAGCATCCTTGAGTACTTGAGAAGCACTGAGTATTTACTCTTGTTGAATGGAGGAATTAATGAATTTCGTGTAAAAGGTTATACGATTACATTCCTATGCTTATAAGATGTTATGAGTCTCGTTAAGGAATGGTTAGCATGTAAGAGTGTTATGTGCATAAAGAATAATATGTATAAGAAGTTATGCATATATGTATAAGAAGTTATACATGTATAAAGCAAATATGTATGAGAAGTCATACATAAAAGATGTCATATGAAGGATGTGTATGTATAAGTGTTATACATACAAATCATGAACGGAAAGCTAAGTACATTACAACATCCGATGTTGTAAAAGAGATAATTGATATCCGGATTTTAATGGAACTAGAGTAGTTTTGTTAGCCAAATATCGTTCCCGGAGAGACTGTGAAAACAGTGGGAGTATTTGACTGGCTTTGGAACCGGAGTCTAAAAACTTGTTTAGACGTGTACTTAGAAATGCTCTATGTGATGAAAAGATTGCATAGAACAAAGGAAAATAGCAATGGAAATTAGAGTGATGCAACTGTTGCTTATCCTCTAACCAAAGCCATAGGCATAAGGTAGACATGATGGCTATGTCATCTCAATGTTAATTGAGGAGTATCCCTTAATTGCTAAAGATCGTTATGTAAATATTGGATAGAGTATTGGTATTTATATAAGTGATGATCGCATTCATTGTTAGAGTTTCTTTAAGAACTCAATTATTCAGTTTGACTGAAAACATTGAATACCTTGTTTATCTGAATAAGTTGTGGAGACAATGTTGAACACTATTCAAGTGAATAAGATGAACATTGTATTTTGTCCCTAGTCACTTAATGAGGTGACGTCTCGGAGTGACTAGATTGTAAGTCGATTGATGGTTGTTCAACACCATAAGGTCATGTGTGATGACTAGTCGAATACATAGGCAGAGTGTGTGACACTTTGCCGGACAGTGACCATTTAGAGAGTCCCTAAGTTCTATTATAGACGTCTGGTCGTGGCGGGGATCTCTAAGATGTTCTAATGGGTTGATTCTTTTGACTGGAGACTATTATCTGAGCAAGTGTAATTCCGAGTGACTTTGGTTTTTGTCCTAGGTCGTGCCGTGAAAGGAGGCAAAAAAGGCATTTACTAGGTCATGGTGTTCTGTATTGTGCAATAAGATAGATAGGGCATACAGGAATTGTCCACCCACGTTGAGTAACTATATCTCAAGGCCACTCGAGGAGTTAACGACTACAAATGCGTGGCCACGCTCGGAAGTAATCTGTGAGAGAGTTTTCCGGTCAGGTAGTCACACTCCCGATCGAGAAAACCACTCGCGATGTGTTCGTGTGCAAGTGCGACCCGAAAGACACCTTGCATTGAGTGGGAGATTAAAACGGACAAGAGAATTGGTAGCGCACACCTTGTGTCGGACAAGTGGGAGATTGTTGGAGCTAGTGTCCTCCACAATAGTGCGTTTACATAATAAATCTCATTAAAGGAATATCATCAGAAATTGTTTTTCCTTATACTTTCTTTTTATGCTTTCAGGCACTTGAAAGATCATAGATCCATATTAGACTCTCTAATAAAATTAATTTATCTCATAAATTGTCATTTAGGTGATCTATGTAACATGCATGCTAATAAGAAAGTATAAAAAGAAAGTATAAGGAAAAACAATTTCCTTACATTGAATTTGTTGTAAAAAGGGAACAAACTAGTTCACCTTACTAGCTTGTTCTTGAGCTAATACCAAATGGAAGATCCTCCTTGCAAATCTTCAAAAAGAAGATCTCCTTCTTGTTGCACCCAAGAACTTACCCAAAATAATAAGTATTGACTAGAAACTTGTTAATATTATACCCTTGATAATATTTTAATTTTACTAACTTTTCTTAGTAAATATTAATGTATGTATACTAACAACTTAGTAGTGATGAATATTATTTTTTAGAGAGAGGAAGATATTGTTCAAATGCAAAACATAAGTGAATGTTGTAGTGTAGAAATGAACAATAGGTAGAGTATAAGAGGAGGGAAAGTGGCGGGTGGAAGTTGAGTGAGGGAGTGGACAAATTTTGTCTTATGTTTTTCATCTTACATCACATGCAAAATCTTACATAAGATAAATTATGGTAGTATACAAAATAAGGTGAAATGATTATGTGAGTAATCATCCACTACTCTTATTTTATACGGTCCACTTGACCATTTACGAGTCCATGTTGGTTCTTTTATTTGTCGCACAAATCCGTGTAATTTTTATTTTAAACATCGTATCATGTTTAAATACTTCCATAATTAATTCGTCCAATTCACTCCGTAAATATACGTGTACCACTAGACATATTATTTACGTACTAATATTAATCACATTAATTAATTAGTACAATTTTAGTAAATTAACATTTAATTAACTAAAACCCGTCTCCCAAAACTTATTATTCAATTATCGCATAATTAAATAATAACTACCGCTCCTCGAGTTCGCAACTCGAAATCTCTCTAAAAATAATCGACTAACTTTTTAGTCTACAAATCAAGGGACTAAATAAATTATATCTCATACAATTAATTAGTTGTCTATTGGGGTTCGTTCCTTTAGGTGTGACCGAAAGGGGTCAGTTGATCACCGCTGTTTTGTTACTTTTTGAAAGTGATGAACCCACTACCTATAAATCGGCCATGTCTAGTCCCGACTCGTCGCTTTGGCTAGAAGCCATGCGGTCCGAAATAGATTCCATGTACGAGAAACAAGTATGGGACTTGGTGGATTTACCTGAGGGAGTGCGACCCCTTCAATTTAAATGGATATATAAAATTAAGCTCGGCGTGGATAAACATGTGGATGTTTACAAAGCTTGATTGTTGGCAAAAGGTTTCACCCAAGTTCATGGTTTACACTATGATGAAACCTTCTCTCCAGTCTCTATGGTTAAGTCCATTAGGATAATCTTAGCGGTTGCCGCATTTCATGATTATGAGATTTGACAAATGGATGTCAAAACCGCCTTCTTGAATGGGATTCTAGAAGAAGAGGTGTACATGATACAACCTGAAGGTTTTGTGGATACATCTAACCCTAAGAAGGTGTGTAAGCTTAAAAAGTCCATCTATGGTCTTAAGCAAGCATCTAGGAGTTGGAATCATCGCTTTGATCATGTTATTAAACAATACGGTTTCACTAGAAGTGTGGAAGAACCGTGTTTATACATGAAGTTTAGTGGGAGTAAGGTTGCATTCCTCGTCCTATATGTGGATGACATATTGCTCATTGGGAATGATATTCCATCGCTCACTTCCGTTAAGGAGTGTCTAGGGAAACACTTCCAAATGAAGGACTTGGGAGAGGCACAACGAATCTTGGGTATCCGGATCTTTAGGGATAGGTCCAAAAGGATACTAGCATTGAGTCAAGAAGCTTATATTGACAAAGTTATTGACCAGTTCAATATGAAAGACGCCAAGAGAGGATTTCTACCTATGGGCCAAGGGATTACTTTGAGAAAGTCACAGTCTCCCTCTACCCCTAAGGAAATTGAACACATGAAGACCGTCCCTTATGCTTCCGCTGTTGGGTCTATCATGTATGCTATGATTTGCACTCGCCCCGACGTTGCGTATGCCTTGAGCATGACAAGTCAGTATCAAGCCAAGCCTGGTGAGAGTCACTGGATAGCCGTAAAGAACATCCTTAAGTACTTGAGAAGGACCAAGGATTCGTTCTTAGTGTTTGGAGGAGAAACTGAGTTGCGTGTAAGAGGTTACACGGACGCAAGTTTCCAAACCGATCGGGATGACATGAAATCCCAATCCGGCTATGTGTTTATGCTAAATGAAGGAGCTGTTTGCTGGAAGAGCTTCAAGCAAAGTGTTACTGCGGATTCTGCAACAGAGGTTGAGTACCTTGCAGCGTCTGAGGCTGCGAAGGAAGCTGTTTGGATTAGGCAATTCATGGAGGGGCTAGGAGTAGTCCATTCCGCCAAAGATCCTATCACTCTATTTTGTGATAACAGTAGAGCTATTTTTCAAGCCAAAGAGCCTAAGTCTAGTAACAAATCTAGACACATTGAAAGGAAATAACATGTAATTAGAGATTATGTGTAAAGGAAGGAAATTGACATTTGTAAGGTTGGGACAGATGATAATATTGCTGATCCTTTAACCAAGCCTTTATCAAAGGCTAAGCATGATGGTCATGTCGTCGCTATGGGATTGAGACGAGTACCAGATTTTCTTTAGATTATGGATATGTAATAATTGGATAGTGTATCTTTTATTATATATATGATAATCACATTCATTGTTTTCGTATTCATTTCTTTTATGAATCTTTTATTTAGTGAGACTAAATTTTACCTAAGTTCTATGACATTTACCACTTGAAAGATCATAGATACATATTAGACTCTCTAATAAAATTAATTTATCTCATAAATTATCATTTATGTGATCTATGTAACATGCAAGCTAATATGAAAGCATAAAAGGAAAGAACAATTTTCTTACATTGAATTTGTGGTAAAAAGGGCACAAACTAGTTCACCTAACTAGCTTTTTCTTGAGCTTATACCAATGGAAGATCCTCCTTGCAAATCTTCAAAATAGAAGATCTCCTTCTTGTTGCACCCAAGAACTAACCCAATAATAATAACAAGTATGAACTAGAACTTGTTAATATTTTACCCTTGATTATTATTAATAGTATTACTAACTAGTCTTAGTAATATTATTTGTGTTCTTACTAACAAGCTTAGTAGTAAGGATTATTACTTTAGAGAGATGAATAAAATATTCACATGCATGTAGGTAGAGTAAAGAAGTAAGGTAGAGTGAAATGTGAACAATAGATGGAGTATATAGGGAAGGGAAGTGGCGGGTGGAAGGTGGAGTGAGGGAGTGGAGAAAATTTGTCTTAAGTTTTTATCTTACATCACATGCAAACTCTTACATAAGATAAATTATGGTAGTATACAATATACGGTAAAATGATTATGTGAATAATCATCCACTACTCTTATTTTACACGGTCCACTTGACCATTTACGGGTCCATGTTGGTTCTTATATTTGTCGCACAAATCCGTGTAAGTTATATTTTAAACATCGTATCATGTTTAAATACTTCCATAATTAATTCGTCCAATTCACTCCGTAAATATACGTGTACCACTACACATATTATTTACGTACTAATATTAGACACATTAATCAATTAGTACAATTTTAGTAAATTAACAGTTAATTAACTAAAACCCGTTTCCCAAAACTTATTATTTAATTATCGCATAGTTAAATAATAACTGCCGCTCCTCGAGTTCGCAACTCAAAATCTCTCTAAAAATAATCGACTAACCTCTTAGTCTATAAATCAAGGGACTAAACAAATTGTATCTCATAAAATTAATTAGTTATAAATTGGGGTTCGTTCCTCTAGGTGTGACCGAAAGGGGTCAGTTGATCACCGCCGTCTCACGACAATAACGTCAAACTCTAGACAGCCAACCGTTATTGATTTACGTTAATCAACTGACGAGGATCAAATAATTAAATATCTGATAATATTCCATTAATGAGATTTATTATGTTAACGCACTATTGTGGAGGACACGAACTCCAACAATCTCCCACTTGTCCGACACAAGGTGTGCGTTACCAATTCTCTTGTCCGTTTTAATCTCCCACTCAGTGCAAGGTGTCTTTCAGGTCGCACTTGCACATGAACACATCGCGAGTGGTTTTCTCGATCGGGAGTGTGACTACCTGACCGAAAAATCTCTCACAGATTACTTCCGAGCGTGGCCACGCATTTGTAGTCATTAACTCCTCGAGTGGCCTTGAGATATAGTTACCCAACGTGGGTGGACAATTCCTGTATGCCCTGTCTATCCTATTGCACAATACAGCTCACCATGACCTAGTAAATGCCCTTTTGGCCTTCTTTCACGGCACGACCTAGGACAAAAACCAAAGTCACTCGGAAACTGCACCTGCTCAGATAATAGTCTCCAGTCAAAAGAATCAACTCATTAGAACATCTTAGAGATCCCCGCCACGAACAGGCGTCTATAACAGAATTTAGGGACTCTCTAAATGGTCACTGTCTGGCAAAGTGTCACAGACTCTGCCTATGTAATCGACTAGTCATCACGTATGACCTTATGGTGTTGAACAACCATCAATCGACTTACAATCTAGTCACTCCGAGACGTCACCTCATTAAGTGACTAGTTACAAAATACAATGTTCATCTTATTCACTTTAATAGTGTTCAACATTGTCTCCACAACTTATTCAGATAAACAAGGTATTAAAATTTAGTCGCGCTAAATAAAAGATTCATAAAAGAAATGAATACGAAAACAATGAAGGTGATTATCATATATATAATAAAAGATACACTATCCAATTATTACATATCCATAATCTAAAGAAAATCTGGTACTCGTCTCAATCCCATAGCGATGACATGACCATCATGCTTAGCCTTTGATAAAGGCTCGGTTAAAGGATCAGCAATATTATCATCTGTCCCAACCTTACAAATGTCAATTTCCTTCCTTTCCACATAATCTCTAATTACATGGTATTTCCTTTCAATGTGTCTATATTTGTTACTAGACTTAGGCTCTTTGGCTTGAAAAATAGCTCCACTGTTATCACAATATAGAGTGATAGGATCTTTGGCTGAATGGACTATACCTAGCCCCTCCATGAATTGCCTAATCCAAACAGCTTCCTTCGCAGCCTCAGACGCTGCAAGGTACTCAGCCTTTGTTGTAGAATCCGCAGTAAAACTTTGCTTGAAGCTCTTCCAGCAAACAACTCCTCCATTAAGCATAAACACATAGCTGGATTGGGATTTCATGTCATCCCGATCGGTTTGGAAACTTGCGTCCGTGTAACCTCTTACACGCAACTCAGTTTCTCCTCCAAACACTAAGAACGAATCCTGAGTCCTTCTCAAGTACTTAAGGATATTCTTTACGGCTATCCAGTGACTCTCACCAGGCTTGGCTTGATACCGACTTGTCATGCTCAAGGCATACGCAACGTCGGGGCGAGTTCAAATCATAGCATACATGATAGACCCAACAGCGGAAGCATAAGGGACGGATCTTCATGTGTTCAATTTCCTTAGGGGTGGAGGGAGACTGTGACTTGCTCAAAGTAATCCCTTGGCCCATAGGTAGAAATCCTCTCTTGGAGTCTTTCATATTGAACCGGTCAAGAACTTTGTCAAAATAAGCTTCTTGACCCAATGCTAGTATCCTTTTGGACCTACCCCTATAGATCCGGAAACCTAAGATTCGTTGTGCCTCTCCCAAGTCCTTCATTTGGAAGTGTTTCCCTAGCCACTCCTTAACGGAAGTGAGCGATGGAATATCATTCCCAATGAGCAATATGTCATCCATATATAGGACAAGGAATGCAACCTTTCTCCCACTAAACTTCATGTATAAACACGGTTCTTCCACACTTCTAGTGAAACCGTATTGTTTAATAACATGAATTAAGCGATGATTCCAACTCCTAGATGCTTGCTTAAGACCATAGATGGACTTTTTAAGCTTACACACCTTCTTAGGGTTAGATGTATCCACAAAACCTTCAGGTTGTATCATGTACACCTCTTCTTCTAGAATCCCATTCAAGAAGGCGGTTTTGACATCCATTTGCCAAATCTCATAATCATGAAATGCGGCAACCGCTAAGATTATCCTGATGGACCTAAGCATAGCGACTGGAGCAAAGGTTTCGTCATAGTGTAAACCATGAACTTGGGTGAAACCTTTTGCCACCAATCTAGCTTTGTAAACATCCATATGTTTATCCACGCCGAGCTTAATTTTATATATCCATTTACATTGACGGGGTCGCACTCCCTCGGGTAAATCCATCAAGTCCCATACTTGGTTCTCGTACATGGAATTTATTTCGGACCGCATGGCTTCTAGCCAAAGCGAGGAGTCGGGACTAGACATGGCCGATTTGTAGGTAGTGGGTTCATCACTTTCAAAAAGTAACAAAACACCATCCTCTTCGATGTTATAAGGTAACGATCAGGTGGATTAGAAATCCTACTTGACTTTCTAGGAACAATTACCGTTTCAGAGGAAGAGGGAATGCTATCCTCCACGTTCTCCTCTACCTCATTCTCGGTTTGTGGCTCTCGAACTTCTTCAAGCTCAAATTTTCTCCTACTCTGTCTCCTAGAAATAAACTCCTTTTCTAGAAAGACAGCATCACGAGCCACAAACACTTTGTTCTCGTGGTTATTGAAGAAGTAATAGCCACGTGTTTCCCTTGGATATCCTATAAAAAGACATTTGTCAGACCTGGGTGCAAGCTTATTGTCAGACTTGATCTTAACGTATGCTTCGCAACCCCAAATATGCATGAATGACAAATGAGGGACTTTCCCTGTCCATATCTCATATGGAGTCTTATCGACCGCTTTAGTCGGGCTTCGATTTAGTGAAAATACTGCAGACAAGAGGGCAAAACCCCAAAATGAACTAGGAAGCTCAGTTAGACTCATCATTGACCTAACCATATCAAGTAAAGTTCGGTTTCTCCTTTCGGTCACACCATTTAATTGCGGTGTGCCAGGAGGAGTCCATTGTGATACTATACCACAATCTTTTAGGTGTGAATAAAATTCAATATTTAGATACTCACCACCACGGTCGGACCGTAGAATCTTTATCTTTTTATCCAATTGGTTCTCTACTTCTTTTTGAAACTCTTTGAACTTGTCAAAGGCTTCACTATTGTTCTTCATTAAGTAGACATACCCATATCTACTTAAGTCATTAGTAAAAGTAATGAAGTAGTGAAAACTTCCTCTAGCGGTGATGGTTAATGGTCCACACACATCCGTGTGTATGAGAGCCAAAACCTCACTAGCTCGTGTCCCTTTTCCCGCAAAAGGTGGACGAGTCATCTTGCCTAGAAGGCAAGACTCGCATGTACCATAAGATTTGAAACCAAATGGTTTGAGCACTTTTGATGAAGCAAGTCTCTTAATGCGTCTTTCGTTTATGTGGCCAAAACGACAATGCCAATGGTAGGATTCGTTTGGATCACCCTTTTTGAGCTTTTTAGTTTCCATATGATAAACGTCATTAAAATCATTTAAAACATAAATGCCTCCAATTGAAATGGCCTTGCCATAAACCACATAATTAAAAGAAAAAGTACAACACTTGTCCTTAATCATAAAACAAAAGCCTTCCGCGTCTAACGCGGAAATGGAGATGATGTTCTTAGTTAAAGTTGGTACAAAATAACACTTATTTAAATACAACTCTAAACCACTAGCTAAAGTGAGCACATAGGTCCCTACGACAACGGCGGCTACTCTAGCTTCATTGCCCATGCGGAGATCCACATCATCTTTTGCTAGTGCTTGCACTTCCCTTATACCCTGCAAATGGTTACAAAGGTGAGAGCCACATCCGGTATCAAGTACCCAAGTGAAAGTACAATCATAATTAATGTCTATCACATAGAGAGAGAAAATCATACCAATAGGCGTCACACGCCCTTTCTTGAGATCCTCCAAGTATTTGGGACAATTCCTCCTATAATGCCCATTCCCATTACAATGGAAACATTCGGCCTCGGAGAGCTTGACACTTTTTGCCTTGGGATTGCCATTCTCAACGGCCTTCCCCTTTCCCTTGTCATTTTTCTTTGACGATTTCTTAAATTGGGACTTTTCTTTCCCTTTTCCTTTTTTTGACTCCAAAAGACATGTTCTTTTACTTCATGGTTAAAACATCTCCCTTTTCACTCCCAGTAGCCTCCATATCCCTCTCCGCTTGGGTGAGGAGTGCTTGAATTTCATGGTAACTCTTATCCATGTCATTCATATTGTAGTTTACCCTAAAGTGGGCAAACTTGGTGGGGAGTGAGTGGAGGATACGATCCACCACAAGAGTCTTAGGAATCTTACACCCTAGACGCTCTAGGATGTCAACATATTCAGCCATTTTGAGTACATGGGGACCAACCTTTTGGCCCCTCTCAAGCTTAGCTTCAAAGAAGCATGCCGCCGCTTCGTATTGACGGACTTTAGGTGTTTGTGAAAACATAGTGATCATACGAGTGAATATCTCGTAAGCATTTAAGGAAATGCATGATAGCTTGAGCTTTGGGGATATTGACCATATCAACACATTCTTGATATCATTCAACATTCTCATATAGTCATCATGGGCGGTCCGCACCGCCGATGAAGCTCTTGCACCGGGCTCAATAGGAGGAGCATCGATCAAGTAAGTGAGCACATTGTCGGACAACGCGACACTTTTGATGTCGGATTCCCATTCAAGAAAGTTACTACCGTCATCTTTTAAAATACATTTGTCCATTACGGACCTTAGCCATGAATCTTTGCCTAGTGAAGTAGTCGATGGAGTTGATGAAGTTGCCATTGCGAATTAAAATGCTACAACAAAAAGGAAAAATTAACATTCATTGTTTTAAAAAAAATACTTGTAAAAACATGTTTAGCAAGTTTTAGCATTTATATAATGACCTCCCACTAAATTATATAAATGATTCCAAGACCCAAATATTAAACAAAAATGAGCATCGCTTTGGCGAAACATCCCATAATTGCGTAAATTCGGTAAGTCACGTTGACTAATTCTACCTCTAGAACTCTTGGTCGACGAATTTCCTCAAATTCATCTACTAGCCCCGGAACACAAGACCGTCTTATATCCCGTCGAGTCCAACCAATTTTAGCGTGTGATAACCGCTTACCACTCTACTTACCCAAGGTAAAAAGAGAACACCCCGCTTGGGCGAGCGTGGCTCTAATGAACAAGAGATTCATAGGTGTTACTAATTGGTAAGGCTAATCTCAATTTTAGTTATGTGAGAGATCTTGTCAATTTAGTCATAAATTCCTTATAAGTGAATTAATTCGGTGAATGTAAATGACGTGAATTGACAACCGCGAAAATAAAATGCATGTGAATGGCGATTTTGGCATGCGCGAAAATAAAACAAGCAAACGTGTAAGCATATGAATAAATCCTAGTATGGCCACCTAGTTAATAAAAACTAGTCTATTACATTTCGGAAACCAACTCCTTGGTCTCTTGCCTTTTCATTCCATAAGTGGCTCTTTCTTGTGGGATTTGGAACACCTTCCAAAAATAGACTCCGTCTCGTTGTAATCCGTCTTTTGGAAACGCCGGTAAAAATAACTATTACAAATGAATTACATAGCTAGTCCTATTATACATTAATTAATAAAATAAAAATAAAACTATTAATTAATTACAAACCTGATGATACGAGATCGTATTTAATTACAAACAAATCGATATTCCCATTCATTTCGGGTAATAACGATTAAAATCAACTAGGCCATGCTAGGTACAACAAGATAAATACTTTAAATAAATGACAATCATTCATTCAATTTAAATAAATATGCTTAAAATGCTGTATATATGATGCCGAAATCGCCCTATCTATCAATCGTTGGTATTAATCTCGGTTTTTGTGGATTTAATCGATTTTTAACATGTAAAAATCAATAATCAACTCTTAAATCTCATTTAATTCCAAAATAATTGTTCAAACTGTTTTGAACCTCAAAATTAGTCCTCACTAATTTTATGATAAATAATTAGTTTGATTTGGTGATATTTTGCTAATTTAATCGGTAAAATCATAATATTTAAGTAAAAATCCAAAATAATTGAAAAATAACCCAAAAAATTGAAACAAAAATTTTTAGTATTCTGGAACACTCCAAAGAACACCAAAATGTTAGAAAAATTGCCCAAAAAGTCCGTATAAATTTTGTGAAGAAAAAGATCGATATTTATAGGTTTTTAACCACAAAAACCAATAAACATCAAAACAAAGTGAAAACACACATGAAAAATCACTTTTGACATTTAAATAATATTATTAAGTGTACATAAATTTATCATGGGCAGAATCAAAAGTTTCGAAATTATGATTAATTAATTTGACTTTTATCGACTTTATACTCAAAAAATCAATAAACATGCAAAAGTTCGAACCAACCTTCAACTTTTTGCATACAATCAGTAAAAAACATGCATGAACTACCATAAAAAATCCATACACCGAATCAACTTTTAACTATTTTTAGTCAATTGTTCAGTAAAATGCGACATTTTGACTCGGTTTTCTACCAAAAAACATTAAAAATAGCAAAATAACTTCAAAAATCACCAAAAAATTCCACAAACCTTTTGAGATCAGTAGGTATGCATGTCCCAAAAAATTCGTGCTAAAACCTCTTCTAACACCATTTTTGAGTTTTTACAAATTATCTCATATTTTATTAAAATGCTTAAAATCAACATGCAAATTACAAGCCTAAGCTCTGATACCACTTGAAAGATCATATATCCATATTAGACTCTCTAATAAAATTAATTTATCTCATAAATTATCATTTAGGTGATCTATGTAACATGCATGCTAATATGAAAGCATAAAAGGAAAGAACAATTTCCTTACATTGAATTTGTGGTAAAAAGGGCACAAACTAGTTCACCTAACTAGCGTGTTCTTGAGCTTATACCAAAGGAAGATCCTCCTTGCAAATCCTCAAAATAGAAGATCTCCTTCTTGTTGCACCCAAGAACTAACCCAAAAATTAATAACAAGTATGAACTAGAACTTGTTAATATTGATCCCTTGATTATTATTAATAATAATACAAACTAATCTTAGTAATATTATTTGTGTATACTAACAACTTAGTAGTGATGAATTATTATTATAGAGAGATGGAGAAATAATGTTCACATGCAAGTATGTAGAGTGTTGAAGTAAGGTAGTGTAAAAATGTGAACAATAGATGGAGTATATAGGGGGAAAGTGGCGGGTGGGCGGAGTGTGGTAGTGGACAATTTTGTCTTATATTTTTATCTTACATCACATGCAAAATGTTGTATAAGATTAATTATGGTAGTATACAAAATAAGGTAAAATGATTATGTGAGTAAGCATCCACTACACTTATTTTACATGGTCCACTTGACCATTTACGGGTCCATGTTGGTTCTTATATTTGTCGCACAAATCCGTGTAATTATTATTTTAAACATCGTATCATGTTTAAATACTTCCATAATTAATTCGTCCTATTCACTCCGTAAATATACGTGTACCACTACACATATTATTTACGTACTAATATTAATCACATTAATCAATTAGTACAATTTTAGTAAATTAACAGTTAATTAACTAAAACCCGTCTCCCAAAACTTATTATTCAATTATCGTATAATTAAATAATAACTGCCGCTCCTCGAGTTCGCAACTCGAAATCTCTCTAAAAATAATCGACTAACTTCTTAGTCTATAAATCAAGGGACTAAACAAATTGTATCTCATACAATTAATTAGTTATCAATTGCGGTTCGTTTCTTTAGGTGTGACCGAAAGGGGTCAGTTGATCACCGCCGTCTCACGACAATAACGTCAAACTGTAGTCAGTCAACCGTTATCGATTTACGTTAATCAACTGACGAGGATCAAATAAATAAATATTTGATATTAGACTCTCTAATAAAATTAATTTATCTCATAAATTGTCATTTAGGTGATCTATGTAACATGCATGCTAATATGAAAGCATAAAAAGAAAGTAAAAGGGAAAACAATTTCCTTACATTAAATTTGTGGTAAAAAGGGCACAAACTAGTTCACCTTTCTAGCTTGTTCTTGAGCTAATACTAAATGGAAGATCCTCCTTGCAAATCTTCAAAAAGAAGTTCTCCTTCTTGTTGCACCCAAGAACTTACCCAAAATAATAACAAGTATTGACTAAAAACTTGTTAATATTATACCCTTGATAATATTTTAATTTTACTAACTTTTCTTAGTAAATATTAATGTATGTATACTAACAACTTAGTAGTGATGAATATTATTTTTTAGAGAGAGGAAGATATTGTTCACATGCAAAGCATAAGTGAATGTTGTAGTGTAGAAATGAACAATAGGTAGAGTAAAAAGGAAGGGAAAGTGGCGGGTGGAATATGGAGTGTTGGAGTGGACAAACTTTGTCTTATATTTATCATCTTACATCACATGCAAAATCTTATATAAGAGTAAATTATGGTAGTATACAAAATAAGGTGAAATGATTATGTGAGTAATCATCCACTACTCAATATTACACGGTCCACTTGCCCATTTACGGGTCCATGTTGATTCTAATATTTGTCGCACAAATACGTGTAATTTTATTTTAAACATCGTTTCATGTTTAAATACTTCTATAATTAATTCGTCCAAATCACTCCATAAATATACGTGTACCACTACACATATTATTTACGTACTAATATTAATCACATTAATCAATTAGTACAATTTTAGTAAATTAACAGTTAATTAACTAAAACCCGTCTCCTAAAACTTATTATTCAATTATCGCATAATTAAATAATAATTGCCTCTCCTCGAGTTCGCAACTCGAAATCTCTCTAAAAATAATCGACTAACCTCTTAGTCTATAAATCAAGGGACTAAATAAATTGTATCTCATACAATTAATTAGTTGTCTATTGGGGTTCGTTCCTTTAGGTGTGACCGAAAGGGGTCAGTTGCTCACCGCCGTCTCACGTTAATATTCATCACTACTAAGTTGTTAGTATACATACATTAATATTTACTAAGAAAAGTTAGTAAAATCAAAATATTATCAAGGGTATAATATTAACAAGTTTCTAGTCAATACTTGTTATTATTTTGGGTAAGTTCTTGGGTGCAACAAGAAGGAGATCTTCTTTTTGAAGATTTGCAAGGAGGATCTTCCATTTGGTATTAGCTCAAGAACAAGCTAGTAAGGTGAACTAGTTTGTGCCTTTTTTACCACAAATTTAATGTAAGGAAATTGTTTTCCTTATACTTTCTTTTTATGCTTTCATATTAGCATGCTTGTTACATAGTTCACCTAAATGACAATTTATGACATAAATTAATTTTATTAGAGAGTTTAATATAGATCTATGATCTTTCCTTACATTGATTTTGTGGTAAAAAGGGCACAAACTAGTTCACCTTACTAGTTTGTTCTTGGGCTTATAATAAATGGATGACCCTCCTTACAAATTTTCAAAGAGAAGATCTCCTTCAAGATGCACCCAAGAACTTACCCAAAAATAATAACAAGTATTTAACTTGAAACTTGTTAAAATTATACCCTTGATATTATTTATGATATTACTAACAAGTCTTAGTAATTATATGTGTTTACTAACAAACTTAGTAAAGATGGATAATTATTTTTAAAGAGATGAATGATATTTTCACATGCAAAACATAAGTGAATGTTGTAGTGTAGAAATGAACAATAGGTAGAGTAAAAAGGAAGGGAAAGTGGCGGGTGGAAAATGGAGTGTTGGAGTGGACAAACTTTGTCTTATATTTTTCATCTTACATCACATGCAAAATCTTATATAAGAAAATTGTTTTTCCTTATACTTTCATTTTTATGTTTTCACATTAGCATGCATGTTACATAGATCACCTAAATGACAAATTATGAGATAATTTAATTTTTATTAGAGAGTTTAATATGGATCTATGATCTTTCAAGTGGTATCAGAGCTTAGGCTTGTAATTTGCATGTTGATTTTAAGCATTTTAATGAATTATGAGATAATTTGTAAAAACTCAAAAATGGTGTTAGAAGAGGTTTTAGCACGAAATTTTTGGGACATGCATACCTACTGATCTCAAAAGGTTTATGGAATGTTTTGGTGATTTTTGAAGTTATTTTGCTATTTTTAATGTTTTTTGGTGGAAAACTGAGTTAAAATGTCGCATTTTAGTGAAAAATTGACTAAAAATAGTTAGAAGTTGATTCGGTGCATGGATTTTTTATGGTAGTTCATGCATGTTTTCTACTGATTGTATGAAAAATGTTGAAGGTTGGTTTGAATTTTTCCATGTTTGTTGAGTTTTTGAGTAAAAAGTCGATAAAAGTCAAAATAATTAATCATAATTTCGAAACTTTTGATTCTGCCCATGATAAATTTATGTAAATTTAATAATATTATTTAAATATCAAAAGTGATTTTGCATGTGTGTTTTCACTTTGTTTTGATGTGTATTGGTTTTTGTGGTTAAAAACCGATAAATATCGATCTTTTTCTTCACAAAATTTATCCGGAATTTTTGGGCAATTTTTCTGACATTTTGGTGTTCTTTGGAGTGTTCCAGAATACTAAAAGTTTTTGTTTCAATTTTTTCGGTAATGTTTCAATTATTTTGGATTTTTACTTAAATATTATGATTTTACCGATTAAATTAGTAAAATATCACCAAATCAAACTAATTATTTATCATAAAATTAGTGAGGACTAATTTTGAGGTTCAAAATAGTTTGGACAATTATTTTGGAATTAAATAATATTTAAGAGTTGATTATAGATTTTTACATGTTAAAAATCGATTAAATCCACAAAAACCGAGATTAATACCAATGATTGATAGATAGGGAGATTTTGGCATCATATATACAGCATTTTAAGCATATTTATTTAAGTTGAATGAATGATTGTCATTTATTTAAAGTATTTATCTTGTTGTACCTAGCATGGCCTAGTTAATTTTAATCGTTATTACCCGAAATGAATGGGAATATCGATTTGTTTGTAATTAAATACGATCTCGTATCGTCGGTTTGTAATTAATTAATAGTTTTATTTTTATTTTATTAATTAATGTATAATAGGAATAGCTATGTAATTCATTTGTAATAGTTATTTTTACCGGCGTTTCCAAAATAAAGACGGATTACAACGAGACGGAGTCTATTTTTGGAAGGTGTTCCAAATCCCACAAGGAAGTGCCACTTATGGAGTGAAGAGGCAAGGGACCAAGGAGTTGGTTTCCGAAATGTAATAGACTAGTTTTTATTAACTAGGTGGCCATACTAGGATTTATTCATATGCTTACATGTTTGCTTGTTTTATTTTCGCGCATGCCAAAATCGCCATTCACATGCATTTTATTTTCGCGGTTGTCAATTCACGTCATTTACATTCACCGAATTAATTCACTTATAAGAAATTTATGACTAAATTGACAAGATCTCTCACATAACTAAAATTGAGATTAGCCTTACCAATTAGTAACACCTATGAATCTCTTGTTCATTAGAGCCACGCTCGCCCAAGCGGGGTGTTCTCTTTTTACCTTGGGTAAGTAGGGTGGTAAGCGGTTATCACGAGCCAAAATTGGTTGGACTGAATGGGATATAAGATGGTCTTGTGTTCCGGGGCTACTAGATGAATTTGAGGAAATTCGTCGACCAAGAGTTCTAGAGGTAGAATTAGTCAACGTGACTTACCGAATTTACGCAATTATGGGATGTTTCGCCCAAGCGATGCTCATTTTTGTTTAATATTTGGGTCTTGGAATCATTTATATAATTAGTGGGAGGTCATTATATAAAAGCTAAAACTTGCTAAACATGTTTTTACAAGTATTTTTTTTAAAACAATGAATGTTAATTTTTCCTTTTTGTTGTAGCATTTTAATTCGCAATGACAACTTCATCAACTCCATCGACTACTTCACTTGGCAAAGATTCATGGCTAAGTTCCGTAATGGACAAATGTATTTTAAAAGATGACGGTAGTAACTTTCTTGAATGGGAATCCAACATCAAAAGTGCCGTGTTGTCCGACAATGTGCTCACTTACTTGACCGATGCTCCTCCTATTGAGCTCGGTGCAAGAGCTTCATCGGCGGTGCGGACCTCCCATGATGACTATATGAGAATGTTGAATGATATCAAGAATGTGTTGATATGGTCAATATCCCCAAAGCTCAAGCTATCATGCATATCTTTAAATGCTTACGAGATATTCACTCGTATGATCACTATGTTTTCACAAACACCTAAAGTCCGTCAATACGAAGCGGCGGCACGCTTCTTTGAAGATAAGCTTGAGAGGGGCCAAAAGGTTGGTCCCCATGTACTCAAAATGGTCGAATATGTTGACATCTTAGAGCGTCTAGGGTGTAAGATTCCTAAGACTCTTGTGGTGGATCGTATCCTCCACTCACTCCCCACCAAGTTTGCCCACTTTAGGGTAAACTACAACATGAATGACATGGATAAGAGTTACCATGAAATTCATGCACTCCTCTCCCAAGCGGAGAGGGATATGGGGGCTAGTGGGAGTGAAAAGGGAGATGTTTTAACCATGAAGTTAAAGAACATGTCTCTTGGAGTCAAAAAAAGGAAAAGGGAAAGAAAAGTCGCAATTCAAGAAATCGTCAAAGAAAAATGACAAAGGAAAGGGGAAGGCCGTTGAGAATGGAAATCCCAAGGCAAAAAGTGTCAAGCTCTCCGAGGCCGAATGTTTCCATTGTAATGGGAAGGGGCATTATAGGAGGAGTTGTCCCAAATACTTGGAGGATATCAAGGAAGGGCGTGTGACGCCTATTGGTATGATTTCCTCTCTCTATGTGATAGACGTTAATTATGCTTTTACTTCCACTTGGGTACTTGATACCGGATGTGGTTCTCACCTTTGTAACCATTTGAAGGGTATAAGGGATGTGCAAGCACTAGCAAAAGGTGATGTGGATCTCCGCATGGGCAATGGAGCTAGAGTAGCCGCCGTTGCCGTAGGGACCTATGTGCTCACTTTAGCTAGTGGTTTAGAGTTGTATTTAAATAAGTGTTATTTTGTACCAACTTTAACTAAGAACATCATCTCTGTAATACTCCGTATTTTAATAATAATTTATAAGAATAATTTATGTAATTTAATGAGTGAATAAATGGCATTCTAATAGTAATTACAAATAAGACGTTAATTAAATAATAAATTAATTGTTCAAGTCGGGAATTGGGTTTGGCTAATATTTGTGCTTTGGGCCGTGTGCTATTATTAAATGGGCCGAAACTTATTAAATTGGTACGAGTGTAATCGGGATTTATATCGGGAAATTTATAATAATATAATAAGGAAATAATAATATATAAAGGTAATTATAATTATAATAATAATAATAAAGTTATGGCAATAATAAATTTAGTAAGTATTATATGCGGAAATCCTAGTTATGGTAAGATTAATAGTATATGATAATAATAATAATAATATAATTGTAATGACAATTCCTATACTAATTGGAATAAGGTAAGTTACATAGTTTCCTAATTGACCTCGTATTCTCTAAATCTTACACTATAAATACCACCTTAAATCTGAGAAATAATTCATAAATTAAAAGAAGGAGATTTAAGAGACGGAAGGAGCAATTAGCGATAAAAGGTAAGACCGTCTCACAATTTAATGTATTGATTTTATAATTAATATAACTCATAAACTAAACCGCCGTTTAACGAACTAAGACCGTCACCATGACCGTGGATCACCAGGGTTTGACAAGACCTCCGTTTTTACCGTCGTTGACCGCCAGGGATGGGTGTTTGACCGACTATAAAAGGGTTGTTGTGGGTGGTTGTTTAACACGTTTTATATGTCTCATAAACCCATATTTCAGTCGTGACTGACCTAGGCTTAGTAAGGGTGGTACCTGGGTGATAAGTCGACCACTATGGGTGGTGATGGGTGGTCGGAGGTGGTGTTTTGCGCAGTGGCTGACAGAAAAACGCGAGGGTTATGTTGTTGTATAGCTAGGATTTTAGACTCCCGTTGTGACTTGTCTAGACCACGACTTGGGCAGGGTTTTCAACTGGTGGTTCGGGGTGGTTATGAGCAGCTAGTGGTGGTGGTTTAAGTGGTGGTTAGAATATTTTAGGCGAGATTGACAGTTGGTGTTCACTGTTGCTGCTGGGTATTAGGGCAGGCTGACGGAGGGTTGGTGGTGGTTATAGGACACGGTGGAGGTCGGTGGTAGTCTTTAGTGGTGGTGGTGGTCGTGAATAGTGGTTTAATCGTGAGTTGTATAGGTTGCGTCGGGTTCGGGTTCGTATATTAGGAGGTGGTTTAGGGCGTGTTTATGGGGGGTGGTAAGGGGTGGCTAGGCTGGTGTTCAGTGGGTGTTTGGGTGTGTTGGGTTGCAGGCTGGTGGTGACGGAGTTGGGTGGTGTCGATGGTGGCTAGGGGTGTCGGATATAGGTGGGTGAAGGATGGTTGTCAAACACGGTTTGCTTTGTAATTTATAGTGTGTGATGTTGAGCTATTTTCACGGGTTGCATGGGTGATGGGTGATGGGTAATTGGGTTATTCGGGTTTCAAAGTTTAATCGGGTTTGTTTATGAAAACGGGATTAATTATACGAAATTATAATTAACGTAATTAATTAATTAATAATTGTTGAGTCGGGTTTCTAAGTTGGGTTTGATGCTGTTTTTCGTATATCATAATAATTAATAATGAAGTATAAATAAAGTAAATAATTATTATAATAAATTATAATTACAAACAAATAATTGAATTGAATTATATATTTATGTTAGGTGACGATTTGTGAAGAATTATAATCGTATCGGATTGCTTTATTTATTGGCTAATTTGTGACGGGTTTTATTTGGGAGTTGGGTGACTCGGGTTTGTATCGGAATCGGGTTTTAATATCGTAAACCTTAATAATAATAAATAATTAAATTGGTAGATAATAATAGAAGTTAATAATTTATAATTAATGGTATTATTTGAATAAAGTAAGTAATTAAGTAATTATAAGTATATTATTTATTTATAGGTGACGGACTTGTGGGACGGGTTTGTTGAAGAATATTTTTAGTAGATTGCATTACTTGGAATTGCTTGCCGGGTAGGAATTTCCTACTCAACTCGGTTTTATTGTTAAGTGAATGAATGTTTAATTGTGACGGTCGATGAGATTAATGTTAATATTGTTATTTATTATTGGAGACTGAGTATATGTGCAGTTGTTGACGGAGCTGTACGACGGGATTGTTATTGAGTTTTTGTTGTTGGATATATTTGATTGTTGGAGAGTTGATTATTCAGTTGAGCATAACACGGAGAGTGTTACTGCCAGTTGTGCATAGCGAGCAATCGTTACTGCTAGATGAGCATAGTAAGTAATTACTACTGCCAGAGATAGTTGTGGATAGTAAGTGATTACTACTGCAAAGTTGTGCATAGTACGGGAATACTACTGCCAGTTGAGTATGGTATGAAAATACCACTGCCAGTTGAGTTGAGCATAGCACAGTGTTAAGGGAGTTGTGCTACTGCCAGCGATGTAAGTAAGTTGTACGGATGGAGTGATGAGAATTTGAAGGACGTTTATCTTGGTTGGATTATTATTATTGTTGTTGTTTAGTTTATTTCTACTCAACCTCGCGGTTGACTGTGTATTCTTGAACACCCTGCGGCGAACCGTTTTATGGGGAGCAGATTTGACAGGTACTAAAGATTAGGTGACTCGGGAGCATTGGGAAGAGAGCTTGACTTGGACCATAGTTGAAGTCTAGATCACGTAGAACATTTATATCACTTTATTTATTTCCGCTGCGAGATTGTAATTATTTTATATTAAGATTTAGTTGGTTAATTTGTAATAAACATGTAAACATTAAGTTTTTAATTTAAAGTACTTTGGTGAGTTGGTCTTTGTTATTCACTACCTCGGGAAATCGAGATGGTAACAGTCCTATTTATTTGGAAATGTCTAGATAGAGGCTTCTAAATAAATGGGGGTGTTACAAAGTGGTATCAGAGCAAAACGATCCTCAGGCCTAACCAATGAACAATAATGAACTTAGGATGTGTCTAAATAAAATGAACCCCGGGTAGAAACTGTTAGGTGCCCCTCTTAGTGCGGTTAAGAAGGCACCCTTAATTCGTACCATGGCCCTCTCAGTTTTGAACCGGGAACCTTGAGAGGATACTTGAGAGTGTGGGGTAATTTAAAAGGAATATTGCTTATTTTGTCTTGAAAGTTTTGTTTCCTTGTTTGAATGTTGTTTCATTAATGATTGCGATTACGTGAACGATTTTCTTTTACGCATTGGTATAAGCTTGTTGATATGAGAAAAGTATGTTGGCATGTATGTAGGAGGTGTGGGTATGATTAATATGTGAAGTTTTAAAGGAATTGCGTGAAATTGTGAAGAATGTGATTTTGGTTGATTTCTCGAAATTTTACCCTTGATTGTTTTAGCTGCCATTTACTGCCTGGTTACAATTCTTATACGAGATTTTTATGTGTGATAGTCTTGTGAGTTAACTTTCATATGTCACCGGTTTCGTGTTCAAATAACATACGGTTTGGGAGAAATAAATATTTTAGTAGACAGTGGTCAGAATATTCCTGTACAGTGATGTTTTAGCGCCATGTTTTTGTAAAATTTGCCACATAAAAACTACCTGTCGATTTAGTGTAATTCCAACTACATTGATTAAAAGATTCATATATGTTTCTAAATTAATAAGCCACATTGGAAGGTAAATTGTTGACAATTAATAGTGATTTTTACAAGTTGACCTAAGTTTCTGACAAGTTGTTGTAAAATTTATGTTTCGACCAAACAATTTGTAAAATGCATTATAAATTGACCTTATGACTTTTTGACTTGATTCTTTTGCTAATGATTTATAAACTCTCTTTTTTTTTTAAAAAAAAAGTATAAGTTTTCAAGAATTAATTATGTTATTAATTATTTATGAATTTTAGAAGTTATAACATGTTTTGCTAGCCTTGAAATGTATCAGTTTTTGTTTCTTATCTTTTGAACATTGATATTTTGATATTGTAAATTATTTGAAGTAGGATGACATGTCTAGTGATATGCGGAATGTGTTTCCCTAAGCCTATAAATATGTTCACATTAAATGCATTCATGTCTAAGTTAGATATCATTATGAAGAAAAGATTAAACTAAACAATTATGCGTACTTGGTTATAAATTATTATTAGTCCGGCAACGTATTCGTCGATAGCTAAAGTAATAAGTTGAAGTTTAAACAAAGACTAGTTCGAATATCTTATATGATTATTTTTGTTATATAAAAGTAAATCAAATATTTTGTTATCGAGTTGTGTTGGAAAATAATAGTTGCTTTATGTTACATTGTGTGTTCCTTATTTTGTGGCGTTACAACAATGAATTGTTAGTTCCTATCGTTTGTTATTCTGAACTTCGAGGACGAAGTTTATTTTAGGGGGAAGGAATGTAATAGTACGAATATTTTGAGTTATTGTTGTGTTACCTTATGATAAGATTGACATGATTGATAATCGTAAAATGCTTGATTGTGTTGGATGGTGGTTAGTTGTGAGGATGTTTATAAGTGATGTGGTGGTAGTTGTGGGCGAACTTCGGGACGAAGTTCATTTTAAGGGGGGAAGACTGTAATACTCCGTATTTTAATAATAATTTATAAGAATAATTTATGTAATTTAAGGAGTGAGTAAATGACATTCTAATAGTAATTACAAATAAGACGTTAATATAGAAGAGAAGCATCCAAGAGAACATTCTAATCTGCCAAGATCTGATCAGGTTATATGAAAGGCCTCATGCTTCTGCAAGGTGTATGTTCAAAATAGACCTGCAGAAGGCATATGATACAGTAGAGTGGTGCTTTGTTGAGAATCTTTTGGAAGAGCTACATTTCCCGCCTGAATTCAAAGCTATGATTCTACAATGCATAACTACAACTACCTTCTCACTCTCTATAAATGGTGAAATGTGTGGTTACTTCCAGGGGAAGAGGGGCTTAAGACAGGGGGATCCTCTCTCCCCCTTGATATTCACTTTTTGTATGGAGTATCTGACTCGTACCTTGCAGTATGCCTCATCAAAGTCTGAATTTAAATTCCATCCTATGTGCAAGAAACAAAGGCTTACTAGTCTTATGTTTGCTGATGATGTCATGCTCTTCAGTAAAGGGGATGCCAATTCTATGATGCTGTTGTTACAGTCATTTGCCACTTTTCTAATGCTTCTGGACTGCAAGTTAGTGCCTCAAAATCTAGTGCCTATTTCAGGAATGTACCAGAGCAGCTAAAATCTGAGATATTGCAGATATCTGGATTCAATGAAGGGAGCATCCCATTCAAATACCTTGGTAAGCCAATCCAGACTACAAGACTCAAAAAGCAAGATTGTGAGTGTCTTGTGGATAAAATTTGTGCTAGGATACATGTGTATGGGGCAAGAAAATTCTCCTATGCAGGAAGGTTAGTAATAGCCAAGAGTGTGCTTAATTCCCTACATTCCTACTGGGCATCTATGTTTGTCATCCCCAAAGGAATCATCAAAAACATTGAAGCAGTTTGTAGAAACTTCCTCTGAGATAACTCAGCAGATTATAGGAGGATTCCTCTTGTGGGATGGGACACTATTTGTAGACCTAAGATGAAGGTGGTTTGGGGCTCAAGGATCAGGAATCTTGGAATAAGGCAATGGTAGGAAGACTGGTGGACTGGGTAGCTACGCAAAGAGACTCAATTTGGGTTAACTGGGTGCAAAGTAATTATCTTAAGGGTCAGGAGTGGATGGAATACAAGCCTAGTTCGAACTCAAGTTGGGTATGGAGGAGAATTTGCAAGGTTAAGGACGAAATGAGGACTGGTTATGTTAATGGGCAGTGGAATGTTCAACCAGGAGGCTTTACTCCAGCTGGTTGCTATGCCAGGTTCAGAGGAACAAGGCCAAGAGTTCAATGGGATAAGGCAGTATGGAATGGGTGGGCAGTTCCCAAGCATCAATTCTTGGGTTGGCTGGTTACTCATGAGGCCTTGAATACAGCTGTTAGACTAGTCAGGTTTGGGGTGGATATTGAGGATAAATGCTATCTGTGTGGCATAGCTTCTGAAACTATTGAGCACTTGTTTTGTGATTGCCCTTACAGTAGAAGAATTGTACGGGAGATGAACAGGAAAACTACTTGGGCATTTCCTGTCAGGGATATGATGGACTGGTGCGGGTGTAGAACAGGTACGGTGCTTTAGAGAGGAATACAAAATGCTATAGTGATGAGCCTCTTGTACCAGATATGGCAACAGAGAAATAGAAGCAGGAATGAGATGGTTCTGATTAGGCCAGAAAGTGTGGCAGGTACAATATTGGAGGATATGAGGTCAAGAGTTCGAACCCGAGAAAAAACAATGATGACTCTTGGAGAACGAGATTGGCTTGTTAGAATGCGTCTTATAGAATGATATCTTTTGTATGATCACCATAATGTAATTATCTTTTTCATATTTATATAATTCTCACATTTCACCAAAACAAATAAGACGTTAATTAAATAATAAATTAATAGTTCAAGTCGGGAAT
This sequence comes from Silene latifolia, assembly GCF_048544455.1. NCBI lineage: Eukaryota > Viridiplantae > Streptophyta > Magnoliopsida > Caryophyllales > Caryophyllaceae > Silene > Silene latifolia. Next base: position 136,756,871 of record NC_133526.1, read on the forward strand.
TGGGTTTGGCTAATATTTGTGCTTTGGGCCGTGTGCTATTATTAAATGGGCCGAAACTTATTAAATTGGTACGAGTGTAATCGGGATTTATATCGGGAAATTTATAATAATATAATAAGGAAATAATAATATATAAAGGTAATTATAATTAAAATAATAATAATAAAGTTATGGCAATAATAAATTTAGTAAGTATTATATGCGGAAATCCTAGTTATGGTAAGATTAATAGTATATGATAATAATAATAATAATAATATAATTGTAATGACAATTCCTATACTAATTGGAATAAGATAAGTTACATAGTTTCCTAATTGACCTCGTATTCTCTAAATCTTACACTATAAATACCACCTTAAATCTGAGAAATAATTCATAAATTAAAAGAAGGAGATTTAAGAGACGGAAGGAGCAATTAGCGATAAAAGGTAAGACTGTCTCACAATTTAATGTATTGATTTTGTAATTAATATAACTCGTAAACTAAACCGTCGTTTAATGAACTAAGACCGTCACCATGACCGTGGATCACCAGGGTTTGACAGGACCTCCGTTTTGACCGTCGTTGACCGCCAGGGATGGGTGTTTGACCGACTATAAAAGGGTTGTTGTGGGTGGTTGTTTAACACGTTTTATATGGCTCATAAACCCATATTTCAGTCGTGACTGACCTAGGCTTAGTAAGGGTGGTACCTAGGTGATTAGTCGACCACTATGGGTGGTGATAGGTGGTCGGAGGTGGTGTTTTGCGCAGTGGCTGACGGAAAAACGCGAGGGTTGTGTTGTTGTATAGCTAGGATTTTAGACTCCCGTTGTGACTTATCTAGACCACGACTTGGGCAGGGTTTGCAACTGGTGGTTCGGGGTGGTTGTGAGCAGCTAGTGATGGTGGTTTAAGTGGTGGTTAGAATATTTTAGGCGAGATTGATAGTTGGTGTTCACTGTTGTTGCTGCTTGGTATTAGGGCAGGCTGACGGAGGGTTGGTGGTGGTTATAGGACACGGTGGAGGTCGGTTGTAGTCTTTAGTGGTGGTGGTGGTCGTGAATAGTGGTTTAATCGTGAGTTGTATCGGTTGCGTCGAGTTCGGGTTCGTATATTAGGAGGTGGTTTAGGGCGTGTTTTTGGGGGGTGGTAAGGGGTGCTAGGCTGGTGTTCAGTGGGTGTTTGGGTGTGTTGGGTTGCAGGCTGGTGGTGACGGAGTTGGGTGGTGTCGATGGTGGCTAGGGGTGTCGGATATAGGCGGGTGAAGGATGGTTGTCAAACACGGTTTGCTTTGTAATTTATAGTGTGTGATGTTGAGCTATTTTCACGGGTTGCATGGGTGATGGGTAATTGGGTTATTCGGGTTTCAAAGTTTAATCGGGGTTGTTTATGAAAACGGGATTAATTATACGAAATTATAATTAACGTAATTAATTAATTAATTAATAATCGTTGAGTCGGGTTTCTAAGTTAGGTTTGATGCGGGTTTTCGTATATCATAATAATTAATAATGAAGTATAAATAAAGTAAATAATTAATATAATAAATTATAATTACAAACAAATAATTGAATTGAATTATATATTTATGTTAGAAGACGATTTGTGAAGAATTATAATCGGATCGGATTGCTTTATTTATTGGGTAATTTGTGACGGGTTTTATTTGGGAGTTGGGTGACTCGGGTTTGTATCGGAATCGGGTTTTAATATCGTAAACCTTAATAATAATAAATAATTAAATTGATTGATGAAGATAATAATTTATAATTAGTAGATAATAATAGAAGTTAATAATTTATAATTAATGGTATTATTTGAATAAAGTAAGTAATTAAGTAATTATAAATATATTATTTATTTATAGGTGACGGACTTGTGGGACGGGTTTGTTAAGAATATTTTTAGTAGATTGCATTACTTGGAATTGCTTGCCAGGTAGGAATTTCCTACTCAACTCGGTTTTATTTTTAAGTGAATAAATGTTTAATTGTGACGGTCGATGAGATTAATTTTAATATTGTGATTTATTATTGGAGACTGAGTATATGTGTAGTTGTTGACGGAGCTGTACAACGGGATTGTTATTGAGTTTTTGTTGTTGGTTATATTTGATTGTTGGAGAGTTGATTATTCAGTTGAGCATAACACGGAGGCTGTTACTTCCAGTTGTGCATAGCGAGCAATCGTTACTGCCAGATGAGCATAGTAAGTAATTACTACTGCCAGAGATAGTTGTGCATAGTAAGTGATTACTACTGCCAGTTGTGCATAGTACGGGGGTACTATTGCCAGTTGAGCATGGTATGAAAATACCACTGCCAGTTGAGTTGAGCATAGCACGGTGTTAAGGGAGTTGTGCTACTGCCAGTGATGTAAGTAAGTTGTACGGATGGAGTGATGAGAATTTGAAGGACGTTTATCTTGGTTGGATTATTATTGTTGTTGTTGTTTAGTATATTCCTACTCAACCTCGCGGTTGACTATGTATTCGTGAACACCTGCGGTGAACCGTTTTATGGGGAGCAGATTTGACAGGTTCTAAAGATTAGCTGACTCGGGAGCATTGGGATGAGAGCTTTACTTGGACCATAGTTGAAGTCTAGATCACGTAGAACATTTATATCACTTTATTTATTTCCGCTGCGAGATTGTAATTATTTTATATTAAGATTTAGTTGGTTAATTTGTAATAAACATGTAAACATTAAGTTTTTAATTTAAAGTACTTTGGTGAGTTGGTCTTTGTTATTCACTACCTCGGGAAACCGAGATGGTAACAGTCCTATTTATTTGGAAATGTCTAGATAAAGGCTTCTAAATAAATGGGGGTGTTACAATCTCCATTTCCGCGTTAGACGCGGAAGGCTTTTATTTTATGATTAAGGACAAGTGTTGTACTTTTTCTTTTAATGATGTGGTTTATGGCATGGCCATTTAAATTGTAGGCATTTATGTTTTAAATTATGTTAATGACGTTTATCATATGGAAACTAAAAAGCTCAAAAAGGGTGATCCAAACGAATACTACCTTTGGCATTGTCGTTTAGGCCACATAAACGAAAGACGCATTAAGAGACTTGCTTCATCAAAAGTGCTCAAACCATTTGGTTTCGAATCTTATGGTACATGCGAGTCTTGCCTTCTAGGCAAGATGACTCGTGCACCTTTTGCGGGAAAAGGGACACGAGCTAGTGAGGTTTTGGCTCTCATACACACGGATGTGTGTGGACCATTAACCATCACCGCTAGAGGAAGTTTTCACTAATTCATTACTTTTACTGATGACTTAAGTAGATATGGGTATGTCTACTTAATGAAGAACAAGAGTGAAGCCTTTGACAAGTTCAAAGAGTTTCAAAAAGAAGTAGAGAACCAATTGGATAAAAAGATAAAGACTCTACGGTCCAACCGTGGTGGTGAGTATCTAAATATTGAATTTGATTCACACCTAAAAGATTGTGGTATAGTATCACAATGGACTCCTCCTGGCACACCGCAATTAAATGGTGTGGCCGAAAGGAGAAACCGAACTTTACTTGATATGGTTCGGTCAATGATGAGTCTAATTGAGCTTTCTAGTTCATTTTGGGGTTTTGCCGTCTTATCTGCAGTATTTTCACTAAATCGAAGCCCGACTAAAGCGGCCGATAAGACTCCATATGAGATATGGACAGGGAAAGTCCCTCATTTGTCATTCATGCGTATTTGGGGTTGCGAAGCATACGTTAAGATCAAGTCTGACAATAAGCTTGCACCCAGGTCTGACAAATATCTTTTTGTAGGATATCCAAGGGAAACACGTGGCTATTACTTCTACAATAAACACGAGAACAAAGTGTTTGTGGCTCGTGATGCTGTCTTTCTAGAAAAAGAGTTTAGTTCTAGGAGACAGAGTGGGAGAAAATTTGAACTTGAAGAAGTTCGAGAGCCACAAACCGAGAATGAGGTAGAGGAGAACGTGGAGGATAGCATTCCCTCTTCCTCTGAAACGGTAATTATTCCTAGAAAGTCAAGTAGGATTTCTAATCCACCTGATCGTTACCTTGGTAACATCGAAGAGGATGGTGTTTTGTTACTTTTTGAAAGTGATGAACCCACTACCTACAAATCGGCCATGTCTAATCCCGACTCCTCGCTTTGGCTAGAAGCCATGTCTAGTACGGACTCCTCGCTTTGGCTAGAAGCCATGCGGTCCGAAATGGATTCCATGTACGAGAACCAAGTGTGGGACTTGGTGGATTTACCTGAGGGAGTGCGACCCCTTCAATGTAAATGGATATATAAAATTAAGCTCGGCGTGGATAAACATGTGGATGTTTACAAAGCTAGATTGGTGGCAAAAGGTTTCACCCAAGTTCATGGTTTACACTATGATGAAACCTTCGCTCCAGTCGCTACGCTTAGGTACATTAGGATAATCTTAGCGGTTGCCGCATTTCATGATTATGAGATTTGGCAAATGGATGTCAAAACCGCCTTCTTGAATGAGATTCTAGAAGAAGAGGTGTACATGATATTACCAGAAGGTTTTGTGGATACATCTAACCCTAAGAAGGTGTGTAAGCTCAAAAAGTCCATCTATGGTATTAAGCAAGCATCTAGGAGTTGGAATCATCGCTTTGATCATGTTATTAAACAATACGGTTCCACTAGAAGTGTGGAAGAACTGTGTTTATACATGAAGTTTAGTGGGAGTAAGGTTGCATTCCTTGTCCTATATGTGGATGACATATTTTTCATTGGGAATGATATTCGATCGCTCACTTCCGTTAAGGAGTGGCTAGGGAAACACTTTCAAATGAAGGACTTGGGAGAAGCACAATGAATCTTGGGTATCCGGATCTTTAGGGATAGGTCCAAAAGGATACTAACATTGAGTCAAGAAGCTTATATTGACAAAGTTCTTGACCGGTTCAATATGAAAGACTCCAAGAGAGGATTTCTACCTATGGGCCAAGGGATTACTTTGAGCAAGTCACAGTCTCCCTCTACCCCTAAGGAAATTGAACACATGAAGACCGTCCCTTATGCTTCCGTTGTTGGGTCTATCATGTATGCTATGATTTGCACTCGCCCCGACATTGCGTATGCCTTGAGCATGACAAGTCGGTATCAAGCCAAGCCTGGTGAGAGTCACTGGATAGCCGTAAAGAACATCCTTAAGTACTTGAGAAGGACTAAGGATTCGTTCTTAGTGTTTGGAGGAGAAACTGAGTTGCGTGTAATAGGTTACACGGACGCAATTTTCCAAACCGATCGGGATGACATGAAATCCCAATCCGGCTATGTGTTTATGCTAAATGGAGGAGCTGTTTGTTGGAAGAGCTTCAAGCAAAGTGTTACTGCGGATTCTACAACAGAGGCTGAGTACCTTGCAGCGTCTGAGGCTGCGAAGGAAGCTGTTTGGATTAGGCAATTCATGGAGGGCCTAGGAGTAGTCCGTTTCGCCAAATATCCTATCACTCTATTTTCTGATAACAATGGAGCTATTTTTCATGCCAAAGAGCCTAAGTCTAGTAACAAATCTAGACACATTGAAAGGAAATACCATGTAATTAGAGATTATGTGGAAAGGAAGGAAATTGACATTTGTAAGGTTGGGACAGATGATAATATTGATGATCCTTTAACCAAGCCTTTATCAAAGGCTAAGCATGATGGTCATGTCGTCGCTATGGGATTGAGATGAGTACCAGATTTTCTTTAGAATATGGATATGTAATAATTGGATAGTGTATCTTTTATTATATATATGATAATCACATTCATTGTTTTCGCATTCATTTCTTTTATGAATCTTTTATTTAGTGAGACTAAATTTTAATACCTTGTTTATCTGAATAAGTTGTGGAGACAATGTTGAACACTAATCAAGTGAATAAGATGAATATTGTATTTTGTCCCTAGTCACTTAATGAGGTGACGTCTTGGAGTGACTAGATTGTAAGTCGATTGATGGGTGTTCAACACCATAAGGTTATATGTGATGACTGGTCGATTACATAGGCAGCGTGTGTGACACTTTGCCTGACAGTGACCATTTAGAGAGTCCCTAAGTTCTATTATAGACGCCTGGTCGTGGCGGGGATCTCTAAGATGTTCTAATGAGTCGATTCTTTTGAATGGAGACTATTATCTGAGCAGGTGCAGTTTCCGAGTGATTTTGGTTTTTGTCCTAGGTCGTGCCGTGAAAGGAGGCCAAACGGGCATTTACTAGGTCATGGTGAGCTGTATTGTGCAATAGGATAAATAAGGCATACAGGAATTGTCCACCCACGTTGGGTAACTATATCTCAAGGCCACTCGAGGAGTTAATGACTACAAATGCGTGGCCACACTCGGAAGTAATCTGTGAGAGAATTTTCCGGTCAGGTAGTCACACTCCCGATCGAGAAAACCACTCGCGATGTGTTCATGTGCAAGTGCGACCTGAAAGACACCTTGCATTGAGTGGGAGATTAAAACGGACCAGAGAATTGTTAGCGCACACCTTGTGTCGGACAAGTGGGAGATTGTTGGAGTTAGTGTCCTCCACAATAGTGCGTTAACATAATAAATCTCATTAATGGAATATCATCAGATATTTATTTATTTGATCCTCGTCAGTTGATTAACGTAAATCTATAACGATTGGCTGACTACAGTTTGACATTATTGTCGTGAGACGACGGTGATCAACTGACCCATTTCGGTCACACCTAAAGGAACGAACCCCAATTGATAACTAATTAATTGTATGAGATAAAATTTGTTTAGTCCCTTGATTTATAGACTAAGAGTTTAGTCGATTATTTTTAGAGAGATTTCGAATTGCGAACTCGAGGAGCGGCAGTTATTATTTAATTATGCGATAATTGAATAATAAGTTTTGGGAGACGGGTTTTAGTTAATTAACTGTTAATTTACTAAAATTGTACTAAAATGATTATGTGAGTAATCATCCACTACACTTATTTTACCTGGTCCACTTGACCATTTACGGGTCCATGTTGGTTCTTATATTTGTCGCACCAATCCGTGTAGTTATTATTTTAAACATCGTATCATGTTTAAATACTTCCATAATTAATTCGTCCAATTCACTCCGTAAATATACGTGTACCACTACACATATTATTTACGTACTAATATTAATCACATTAATCAATTAGTACAATTTTAGTAAATTAACAGTTAATTAACTAAAACCCGTCTCCCAAAACTTATTATTCCATTATCGCATAATTAAATAATAACTGCCGCTCCTCGAGTTCGCAACTCGAAATCTCTCTAAAAATAATCGACTAACCTCTTTGTCTATAAATCAAGGGACTAAACAAATTGTATCTCATACATATAATTATTTATCAATTGGGGTTCGTTCCTTTAGGTGTGAACGAAAGGGGTCAGTTTATTACCGCCGTCTCACGACAATAACGTCAAACTATAGTCAGCCTACCGAAGTTTGAGAGCCACAAACCGAGAATGAGGTAGAGGAGAACGTGGAGGATAGCAATCCCTCTTCCTCTGAAACGGTAATTGTTCCTAGAAAGTCAAGTAGGATTTCTAATCCACTTGATCGTTACCTTGGTATCATCGAAGAGGATGGTGTTTTGTTACTTATTGAATGTGATGAACCCACTACCTACAAATCAGCCATGTCTAGTCCCGACTCCTCGCTTTGGCTAGAAGCCATGCGGTCCGAAATGGATTCCATGTACGAGAACCAAGTATGGGACTTGGTTGATTTACCTGAGGGAGTGCGACCCCTTCAATGTAAATGGATATATAAAATTAAGCTCGGCGTGGATAAACATGTGGATGTTTACAAAGCTAGATTGGTGGCAAAAGGTTTCACCCAAGTTCATGGTTTACACTATGACGAAACCTTTGCTCCAGTCGTTATGCTTAGGTCCATCAGGATAATCTTAGCGGTTGCCGCATTTCATGATTATGAGATTTGGCAAATGGATGTCAAAACCGCCTTCTTGAATGGGATTCTAGAAGAAGAGGTGTACATGATACAACCTGAAGGTTTTGTGGATACATCTAACTCTAAGAAGGTGTGTAAGCTTAAAAAGTCCATCTCTGGTCTTAAGCAAGCATCTAGGAGTTGGAATCATCGCTTTGATCATGTTATTAAACAATACGGTTTCACTAGAAGTGTGGAAGAACCGTGTTTATACATGAAGTTTAGTGGGAGTAAGGTTGCATTCCTTGTTCTATATGTGGATGACATATTGCTCATTGGGAATGATATTCCATCGCTCACTTCCGTTAAGGAGTGGCTAGGGAAACACTTCCAAATGAAGGACTTGGGAGAGGCACAACGAATCTTAGGTATCCGGATCTATAGGGATAGGTCCAAAAGGATACTAGCATTGGGTCAAGAAGCTTATATTGACAAAGTTCTTGACCGGTTCAATATGAAAGACTCCAAGAGAGGATTTCTACCTATGGGCCAAGGGATTACTTTGAGCAAGTCACAGTCTCCCTCCACCCCTAAGGAAATTGAACACATGAAGACCGTCCCTTATGCTTCCGCTGTTGCGTCTATCATGTATTCTATGATTTGCACTCGCCCCGACGTTGCGTATGCCTTGAGCATGACAAGTGGTATCAGAGCTTAGGCTTGTAATTTGCATGTTGATTTTAAGCATTTTAATGAATTATGAGATAATTTGTAAAAACTCAAAAATGGTGTTAGAAGAGGTTTTACCACGAAATTTTTGGGACATGCGTACCTACTGATCTCAAAAGGTTTGTGGAATTGTTTGGTGATTTTTGAAGTTATTTTGCTTTTTTTAATGTTTTTTTGGTAGAATACCGAGTCAGAATGTCGCATTTTAGTGAAAAATTGACTAAAAATTGTTAAAAGTTGATTCGATTCATTATGGTAGTTCATGCATGTTTTCTACTGATTGTATGCAAAAAGTTGAAGGTTGGTTCGAATTTTTGCATGTTTATTGATTTTTTGAGTAAAAAGTCGATAAAAGTCAAATTAATTAATCATAATTTCGAAACTTTTGATTCTGCCCATGATAAATTTATGTACATTTAAGAATATTAATTAAATGTCAAAAGTGATTTTGAATGTGTGTTTTCACTTTTTTTTGATGTTTATTGGTTTTTGTGGTTAAAAACCGATAAATATCGATCTTTTTCTTCACAAAATTTATCCGGACTTTTTGGGCAATTTTTCTGACATTTTGGTGTTCTTTGGAGTGTTCTAGAATACTAAAAATTTTTGTTTCAATTTTTTGGGTAATTTTTCAATTATTTTGGATTTTTACTTAAATATTATGATTTTACCGATTAAATTCGCAAAATATAACCAAATCAAACTAATTATTTATCATAAAACTAGTGAGGACTAATTTTGAGGTTCAAAACAGTTTAGAATTAAATGAGATTTAAGAGTTGATTATTGATTTTTACATGTTAAAAATCGATTAAATCCACAAAAACCGAGATTAATACCAACAATTTGAAAGATCATAGATCCATATTAGACTCTCTAATAAAAAATAAATTATCTCATAATTTGTCATTTAGGTGATCTATGTAACATGCATGCTAATATGAAAGCATAAAAATGAAAGTATAAGGACAAACAATTTCCTTACATTGATTTTGTGGTAAAAAGGGCACAAACTAGTTCACCTTACTAGCTTGTTCTTGAGCTTATACCAAATGGATGATCATCCTTACAAATCTTCAAAGAGAAGATCTCCTTCTTGTTGCACCCAAGAACTAACCCAAAAATTAATAACAAGTATGAACTAGAACTTGTTAATATTGATCCCTTGATTATTATTAATAATAATACTAACTAATCTTAGTAATATTATTTGTGTATACTAACAACTTAGTAGTGATGAATTATTATTATAGAGAGATGGAGAAATAATGTTCACATGCAAGTATGTAGAGTGTTGAAGTAAGGTAGTGTAAAAATGTGAACAATAGATGGAGTATATAGGGGGAAAGTGGCGGGTGGGTGGAGTGTGGTAGTGGACAATTTTGTCTTATATTTTTATCTTACATCACATGCAAAATATTGTATAAGATTAATTATGGTAGTATACAAAATAAGGTAAAATGATTATGTGAGTAATCATCCACTACACTTATTTTACACGGTCCACTTGACCATATACGGGTCCATGTTGGTTCTTATATTTGTCGCACAAGTCCGTGTAATTATTATTTTAAACATCGTATCATGTTTAAATACTTCCATAATGAATTCGTCCAATTCACTCCGTAAATATACGTGTACCACTACACATATTATTTACGTACTAATTTTAATCACATTAATCAATTAGTACAATTTTAGTAAATTAACGGTTAATTAACTAAAACCCGTCTCCCAAAACTTATTATTCAATTATCGCATAATTAAATAATAACTGCCGCTCCTCGAGTTCGCAACTCGAAATCTCTCTAAAAATAATCGACTAACCTCTTAGTCTATAAATCAAGGGACTAAACAAATTGTATCTCATACAATTAATTAGTTATCAATTGGGTTTCGTTCCTTTAGGTGTGACCGAAAGGGGTTAGTTGATTACCGCCGTCTCACGGCAATAACGTCAAACTGTAGCCAGCCAACCGTTATTGATTTACGTTAATCAACTGACGAGGATCTAATAAATAAATATCTGAAGATATTCCATTAATGAGATTTATTATGTTAACGCACTATTGTGGAGGACACTAACTCCAACAATCTCCAACTTGTCCGACACAAGGTGTGCGCTATCAATTCTCTTGTCCGTTTTAATCTCCCACTCAATGCTAGGTGTCTTTCAGGTCGCACTTGTACATGAACACATCGCGAGTGGTTTTCTCGATCGGAGTGTGACTACCTGACCGGAAAAATCTCTCACAGATTACTTCCGAGCGTGGCCACGCATTTGTAGTCATTAACTCCTCGAGTGGCCTTGAGATATAGTTACCCAACGTGGGTGGACAATTCCTATATGCCCTATTTATCCTATTGCATAATACAGCTCACCATGACCTAGTAAATGCCCTTTTGGCCTCCTTTCACGACACGACCTAGGACAAAAACCAAAGTCACTCGGAAACTGCACTTACTCAGATAATAGTCTCAAGTCAAAAGAATCGACTCATTAGAACATCTTAGAGATCCCCGCCACGACCAGGCGTCTATAATAGAACATAAGGACTCTCTAAATGGTCACTGTCCGGCAAAGTGTCACACACTCTGCCTATGTAATCGACCAGTCATCACATATGACCTTATGGTGTTGAACAACCATCAATCGACTTACAATCTAGTCACTCCGAGACGTCACCTCATTAAGTGACTAGGGACAAAATACAATGTTCATCTTATTCACTTGAATAGTGTTCAACATTGTCTCCACAACTTATTCAGATAAACAAGGTATTAAAATTTAGTCTCACTAAATAAAAGATTCATAAAAGAAATGAATGTGAAAACAATGAATGTGATTATCATATATATATATATATATATAATAAAAGATACACTATCCAATTATTACATATCCATAATCTAAAGAAAATCTGGTACTCGTCTCAATCCCATAGCGACGACATGACCATAATGCTTAGCCTTTGATAAAGGGTTGGTTAAAGGATCAGCAATATTATCATCTGTCCCAACCTTACAAATGTCAATTTCCTTCCTTTCCACATAATCTCTAATTACATGGTATTTCCTTTCAATGTGTCTAGATTTGTTACTAGACTTAGGCTCTTTGGCATGAAAAATAGCTCCATTGTTATCAGAAAATAGAGTGATAGGATATTTGGCGAAACGGACTACTCCTAGGCCCTCCATGAATTGCCTAATCCAAACAGCTTCCTTCGCAGCCTCAGACGCAGCAAGGTACTCAGCCTCTGTTGTAGAATCCGCAGTAACACTTTGCTTGAAGCTCTTCCAGCAAACAACTCCTCTATTTAGCATAAACACATAGCCGGATTGGGATTTCATGTCATCCCGATCGGTTTGGAAACTTGCGTTCGTGTAACCTCTTACACGCAACTCAGTTTCTCCTCAAAACACTAAGAACGAATCCTTGGTCCTTCTCAAGTACTTAAGGATGTTCTTTACGGCTATCCAGTGACTCTCACCAGGCTTGGCTTGATACCGACTTGTCATGCTCAAGGCATACGCAACGTCGGGGCGAGTGAAAATCATAGCATACATAATAGACCCAACAGAGGAAGCATAAGGGACGGTCTTCATGTGTTCAATTTCCTTAGGGGTAGAGGGAGACTGTGACTTGCTTAAAGTAATCCCTTAGCCCATAGGTAGAAATCCTCTCTTGCAGAGTTTCATAATGAACCGGTCAAGAACTTTGTCAATATAAGCTTCTTGACTCAATGCTAGTATCCTTTTGGACCTATCCCTAAAGATCCGGATACCCAAAATTCATGCACTCCTCTCCCAAGCGGAGAGGGATATGGAGGCTAGTGGGAGTGAAAAGGGAGATGTTTTAACCATGAAGTTAAAGAACATGTCTCTTGGAGTCAAGAAAGGAAAAGGGAAAGAAAAGTCCCAATTCAAGAAATCGTCAAAGAAAAATGACAAGGGAAAGGGGAAGGCCGTTGAGAATGGCAATCCCAAGGCAAAAAATGTCAAGCTCTCCGAGGCCGAATGTTTCCATTGTAATGGGAAGGGGCATCATAGGAGGAGTTGTCCCAAATACTTGGAGGATCTCAAGGAAGGGCGTGTGACGCCTATTGGTATGATTTCGTCTCTCTATGTGATAGACGTTAATTATGCTTGTTTTTCCACTTGGGTACTTGATACCGGATGTGGCTCTCACCATTGTAACCATTTGGAGGGTATAAGGGATGTGCAAGCACTAGCAAAAGGTGATGTGGATCTCCGCATGGGCAATGGAGCTAGAGTAGCTGCCGTTGCCGTAGAGACCTATGTGCTCACTTTAGCTAGTGGTTTAGAGTTGTATTTAAATAAGTGTTATTTTGTACCTGTTGGGGTTGGTGTCCTTAACAGTTAGTGCAAGGACTTATAAATCTCTAAAAGGATCAAAGGGCATACTTTTGGTATTATTATCAGTTGATCCACGTTTATCAATAACGGTTGGCTTGCTAGATAAGTTTGACGTTATTGTCATACGGATGGCGGTGATCAACTGGTCCCTAAAAGTCACACCTATAGGATAAGTTTGAGAGACGTGACTGTATGAAAATACAGTCATGTAGATGCCAAATTTGACTAACCAGTTAGTCCGAGTTATTTGACTAATAATAAGTCAAAATGTGATGTTGAGATATTATATTTAATACGGATTAAATAAAATGGGCTAAGGCGAATTAACCAGTTAATTCGTAAAATTAAATATAAGCGTTTTATATTTGATTAATGTATATTGAATTTAATTATACAATATCGTCTTTGTCGGACATGTATTAATACTTCAACTAACCCGTGTTATTAGTTGATGTTTTAATAGCCGATAACCGATGACGATTTATAATAAACCGTGTCATATACATTTAGCAATTTTCGAGCCAGTCCACGAGGTAAAATTAAGAGGAAGTGGAAGCCCACTTCCCCATGCATACCCGCGGTCCAGCCGAGCCAAACAAAAGGAGAGACTCCCTCTCCTTTTGACCTAGACAATTCATTTTACAGAAAACTAGGGTTTTGGAGACATTTTTCTCTCTGAAACCTAGATCTCACATCTCGAAAACCTCACAACAGTTCTCCCAATATTGCAAGGCAATCGGAGAACACCATCTAGCACAAGGGCATATCTCGGACAAGTCTTGGGTGCAACAATTAGGAGGGAATCTCGTTTGATTTCTGTTCTTTACGCCGTGCATCAAAGGACCCGAGGTTGATTTCTATCTTTATCGTTTCTCTACTGTTTTTATGTTTTATGACGATATTCGCATGTTAAATTTGCGTTATAGTCCTAAATTTAAAGGGTATTATACGGATATTACCCCACAAGTGGTATCAGAGCGAGGCCACGTAAATTTTTCCATGTGTTTTTCATAAAACCTATTTTGAAACGATTGTTTTGTCTCGAATTCCGTGCCATGTATACACGGCTGATTCGGTTTTTGTTCTTGTTGAAACCGTGACATGTTTTACACGGTTTTATCATCTTGTTTTCGTTTTGTTTTTATGCATATTGTTGTTTTATACGGAGATTACAGCAACATGTCAAGTTTTTCAATTGTTAAATTGTTTTTGATACGTTTTGATCAAAATTGCAATTGATTTTGTTTTGTCAAACTGTTTTCACGAGGGTTTTATGTTTTCAGAAACTTTTTCCCTCGATCGAGCATGTTTTTAGTCGATCGAATGGTTTTTCTGACATGTTTTTGCTCGATCGAGTCCTTGCATACTCGATCGACCGCTTTAAAACCCCACCGCTCGATCGAGAAGTCCTCGTACTCGATCGAGCGATTATTGGCGATATAAGTCCTCGATCGACTACCAGTTTTGTCGATCGAGTACTTCCTGATTAGCACACCTCTCGATCGACTTGCAGTTCAGTCGATCGAGCCCTTTTGTTCCTCGTACTCGATCGAGCAGTATTGCTGATATAAGTCCTCGATCGACTACCAGTTTTGTCGATCGAGTACTTCCTGATTAGCACACCTCTCGATCGACTTGCAGTTCAGTCGATCGAGCCCTTTTGTTCCTGGATCGAGCACCTGTGTCCCTGGATCGAGGGATTTACTGTTTTTAAACAGACTTTGAAAATTTATTCTTTTTGCTTTAAATTTTCTTTTGGCTACAAAATGTACATTATACGGATATTGTACACTCGCTATGATTGTGAAACGGTTCACACACGTACCATTAAGTTATTTTAACATGTATTTAAAGTAACGGACTGTATTAGATTAAAATTAAATTGATAGAAGCAGTTTTATCACATGAATTTTAATCATTAAAAGGTGGTTTGGATAAATTTAACATAATTACGGAATTATGTCACGAATGAATTTGTTTTTAGTTGATGCATTTTTATTTATCGTTATTTTTGAATGCTTGTGAATGCCTTTTATTACGTATTTAATTTTTACAATCGGTTGTAACTTAGTGTGGCCTTAATAGAACGTGTTACCGTAATGATGGAACACGGTCTTGGTTGTATTTTGAGATCTCGTATCTCCGTTTTGGATTTTTCACTTGTAATTACAGTTTTTAATTAGAATGTAAATAGGTTTATATTTTGTAATTTTAATTGTAATTTTTGAGAAGACCAAAGATGGAGACCGATGCTCACTCCCGCTACTTGGATCAAGATGGAACATCAAGACAAGCTTTTCGGGTCCAACGGTGGATTCCAAAGTTGTATTATGTTCTTATACTAGGATAGGCCACACTAGGAAATTTTTATTTACGTATTGCATTCTTTTATTTATTTTTCGCAACGATAATATGCATCATATTCCGCCTAAATACCAAACCACCTATTTATTGCATGAAAACTGACACATATAGAGGTCACGAGTTAGTTTTCATTGACATTCTCATGTCACACGTTTTAAAGCCATCATCCAAATAAATTCATTCACGACGGACGCTAGTTATTCGTTCACTTAAAATGAATTATAATTTAGTTGATGGGATCTTCCTCGTATAAACAAAAATTGAGAACGGTCTTTATAGGTCAAACTCCAATGAGTCCCTTCTTCGTCGGTAGGCATAATATGACCCCTTCTACGTCGGGTAAGTTGGAACCGATTGACCTATTTTATCTCAACACTATGGTCACTCGTACGATCCTGTGACTATGGTGGACTATAGATAGGATTTACGGAAATCTATCGACCAAGAGTTCTTCCGGAAGAATTAGCTAAACAGTTGGCTTATCAATTTACAGAAATTGAGTCTTGGGATCACTTGTATCATTCTTGAGGGAGATCAATTATGCAAGTGCGAGAGTCTACATGTTTAAAATGAATTTTAAAATAGACTTAAATCACCTCGATGAGTTGCTTATTTCGTTTTTGTTTTTCTTTCTTTTTCAGTGTAGATCACGTATTTTAAACTGCAAATAACAAATGGCTGGTTCTACTGATAACCCAATGCCAAGTGCCACATTGGACCGTGAGTCCTGGCTTCGGATCTTCATGAATCAGATGAATCAGTCTACTCGACTGAAGAATGATGGATCAAACTTCGCGGACTGGGAGGCGGCATTACGGAATGCTGCCGCTGCTGACGGGAAGCTCAAATATCTCTTGGAGCCCATCCCGGCAAACCCAGGTCCCACGGCTAGAGCTGCTGAAATCACCAAGTTTAATGATTTCTGTATGGAAGCGGGTGCGATTAAAAACGTACTCATTTTTGCAATGGAACCCAATTTGCAGAAACGCTTCATAGCCCATGGTGCAAACAAGATTTTCACCACGCTCACTAAGGAATTCTCGAAAGCACCGAGAATCGTGACCTATGAGCATACCACTCGCTTCTTTGATGCGAGACTCGAAAGGGCCAACCGGTTAGCCCACACATTCTCAAAGATGATTGAGAATGTCGAGAAGCTGGAGACCTTTAACTGTAACATCAGCGAGAACATTGTTATCGACCGCATTCTTCACTCACTCCACGATGGTTATTCGCAATTTAGAGCGAATTACTATATGAATGATTTGAAGAAAACTCCGCATGAACTGCATTCCCTCCTCGTACAGACCGAGAAGGACATGAAGTTTAGTGGGAGCATGAAACAGGATGTTCTCGTTGTGTCAAATAAAGGGAAGGGTAAGGGCAAAGCTCAGGCAAACCTAGCAGTAGGTAAAGCGAAGTTCAAGAACTCGGGTTCAGGTAAGAGTGGGCCTGGTGAGTCGAGCACCTCATCAGGCATGACAAAGAGCAAGAATGAAAACATGGAATGCCATCATTGCCACAAGACTGGGCATTGGAGACGCACATGTCCTGTTTATCATGAGGACTTAAAGGCAGGTCGTGTTAAACCTGTTGGTATGTCTTCCTCTTCTTCTACTTTTATTCATATGATTGAGTTTAACCACGCAAGTTCTAACTTGGGTACTTGATACTCGGTTGTGGTTCTCATCATCTGTGTAATCATGTGCAGGGGCTCCGAAACATCGAACCCCTCGTAAAGGGTGAGGTGGACCTGCGTGTTGGGAATGGAGCAAGAGTGGCTGCCATCTCCAAGGGGACATATGTGATCCAGCTTCCTAGCGGATTTGAGTTGTCATTAAATGACTGCTATTATGTTCCTAGTCTTTCGAAAAACATTATTTCAGTTTCTGCACTTGATAAACTTGGTTTTTCATTTGTAATAGAAAATAATACTTGCATTTTCTCATTACACGATATGATTTACTGACAAGGCGTCTCCATGAACGGAATTTATGTTTTAGATCAGACCACGGAAATATTACACGTAATGAATAAAAGGTTAAAGGTTGGTGACAAAGATCAAACGTATCTATGGCACTGCCGTATGGGACACATTAATGAGAAACGCGTAAAACAGCTCATCAAACATGGAGCTATCTCGGCCTTTGATTTTCAATCATTTGGCACGTGTGAATCATGTCTCATCGGTAAGATGACTCGTATTTCCTTCAAAGGTGTTGGAATGCGCGCTGCCGACCTATTAGGACTCATACACACGGATGTATGTGGTCCTATGTCAATCACCGCACGAGAAGGCTATAGGTATTTCATCACTTTCACGGACGATTTAAGTAGATATGGCTATGTCTACTTAATGAAGCACAAAAGTGAATCCTTTGAGAAATTCAAGGAATACCAAAATAGGGTACAGAACCTATTAGGTAGAAAGATTAAAACACTACGTTCAGATCGTGGTGGCGAGTATCTTTCTCACGAGTTTGATCAACACCTCAAAGACTGTGGGATTGCCTTACGCTTAACTCCACCGGAACACCTCACCGAATGGTGTGTCCGAACGGAGAAATCGAACACTACTTGATATGGTTCGATCCATGATGAGTCACACGGTTTTACCTGATTCGTTATGGGGTTATGCTCTTTTATCACCGCTCTAATACTTAATCAAGTCCGTCTAAAGTCATGACAAGACTCCATATGAACTATGGAAGGGAAAGGTCCCTAACTTGTCCTTTATACGGGTTTGGGGCTGCGAGGCTTATGTCAAGTGGAGACACGAGGATAAGCTCGGCCCGCGATCGGTCAAGACATACTTTATAGGTTATCCTAAAGGAACACTTGGTCATTACTTCTATTCGCCAACCGAACAACGCGTTTTTGTTGCGGCTAGTGCGACATTCTTAGAGAAGGAATTTCTCGAGAATGCAAAGAGTGATAGAACCTTCGAACTGTCGGAGATTCCAGAACCAAACACCGAGCAACCATTGGAGGAACCTGTTCCTTCAATCCCGGGCTGCGTGAATATTCCCGAGGAACCTAGGAGGTCGGGAAGAGTCTCTATTCCTCCGGACAGATACATTGGTATAGTCGAGGAACATGACATAGATGACGTTCTACTCTTAACGAGTAGTGAACCCGCAACCTATAAAGGTGCCATGACTAGTTCTGACTCAAAGCTATGGCTTGAGGCCATGCAATCCGAGATGGACTCCATGTATGAGAACAACGTGTGGGATCTTGTTGACTTACCTGCTAAGGTTCGTCCCCTTCAATGCAAATGGCTTTACAAGATAAATCATTCTGTGGAAGGTCAACAAGATATCTACAAAGCACGACTAGTTGCTAAAGGTTTCACCCAAGTGCCAGGTTTGCACTACGATGAGATTTTTGCACCCGTAGTCATGCTGCGTTCCATTCGGATTATCTTAGCGATTGCCGCTTTTCATGACTATGAAATTTGGCAAATGGACGTGAAAACCGCCTTCTTAAACGGCTTTTTGGAGGAAGAGTTGTACATGGTACAACCCGAAGGTTTCATCGATCCAGTACATCCTAAGAAAGTGTGCAAGCTTAAGCGTTCCATTTATGGACTTAAGCAAGCATCAAGGAGTTGGAATCATCGCTTCGACCAAGTTATAAAAGACAATGGATTTACTCGATCGGTCGAGGAACCATGTCTATATATCAAGTCGAGTGGGAGCAAGATTGTCTTCCTAATATTGTATGTTGACGACATACTCCTGATTGGGAATGACATACCTCTCTTAACTTCGGTGAAAGTATGGTTGAAAAACCATTTCCAGATGAAAGATCTGGGAGAGGCACAAAGAATTCTAGGCATCCGTATCTATCGAGATAGATCACGACGGATGTTATCTCTCGATCGGAGTCTTACATAGACAAAGTCCTAGAGAGATTCAGTATGACTAACTCCAAGAAGGGGTTCCTTCCTATGGCTCCAGGGGTGCATTTGAGCCGATCTCGGGCACCGAGACACCGGAAGAGAAAGAGCGCATGACACGGATTCCTTATGCTTCGGCTATAGGATCAATCATGTATGCCATGATATGCACACGTCCGGACGTGGCATATGCATTGAGTATGACAAGTCGATTCCAACAAAGATACAGGTGAACCACATTGGCTGGCTGTCAAGAACATTCTTAAGTACCTACGGAGGACTAAAGATTGGGCATTGACTTATGGAGGCTCTCAAACGCTATGCGCAACCTAAGTTCTGCAGATGCTAGCTTCCAACCGGATCGAGATGACTCGAAATCTCGATCTGGATTCGTTTTTACTCTTAATGGCGCTGCAGATCACCGGAAGAGTTCGAAACAAACTGTTACAGAGATTCTACGACGAGTCCGAGTACTATGCCGCGTCTGAAGCTACAAAGGAAGCGATATGGATGCGTCAATTCTTACATGGGCTATCAGTAGTGCCTAGTTCGAATGACCCGATCACCATCTATTGCGACAATAGTGGTGCCATCTTCCAAGCTAAGGAGCCAAAGTCTAGCAACAAGTCTAGACATGTACAACGGAAAGCTCATCTAATCCGAGATTACGTGGAGCAAAAGGAAGTAGTGATAGAAAAGATTGCTACTGATGATAACATAGCAGATCCTCTCACTAAACCATTACGACAAGATAAGCATGAAGGGCATGTTAATTCCATGGGAATTAAACGTGTTCCTAAGTTCTAGTACTCTTTTATGGATTAGATTCATTCTCTTTTGTACTCTATACGACATCATCGTTTTGATATTTTATATATATATATATTTTGTTTTTCATGTGGAATTGTACGACAATTTTGAACACCACAAAGTGAATCGAACGAACATTATATATTTTTCAGTCCTTAATTGCCCACATGAGCTGATAACTCGGCAATTATTTTGTGACGTTGGTTGATGGTGGGTTCAACGAGCCATAAGTCAACCGGTTGACCGACCAATCACAGAGGCGATTTATACGGATATTTCGTAGGACACAATTGTGACATCGACGTGGAGTCCTAAATGTTTTATAACATTCGTTGCCTGGTCGTGGATAGGACTTCCATGGTGATCCTAAGAGTCGATTCTTTTGACTATCGACCGTCTCTTGAGACTAAGGCAGATTTTGGGTGACTTTGGTTTCTTTCTCACGGTCATCCGTAACAGGGGCCAAGTAGATTTTTTCTGGGTCATTTCATGCCGTGCTTAGATCGGAAGGAGTTCGAGTTGAAGGAAATATTCAGCCTTAATCGTGTACTCGATATTTCTCGGGGCCACTCGAGGAGTCAGAATCGAAATGCATGGCCATGCTCGGATACGGATTCGTTTTATCAGTTAAGTTACTCTCTAGTCGGGGAAACCACTCTAGATACAGATCGATTGTAAAATACGACCTTTGCGGATCCGGATCTGCAAATTGTTTTACATTGAGTGGGAGAGATTTTAAATGAATATGAGAATCGGTTATCGCACATACACTTGTACGGACAAGTGGGAGTTTGTTAGAGCTGTGTCCTCCAGTTAGTGCGGATAACGTCATTGCACATACACTTGTACGGACAAGTGGGAGCTTGTTGGGGTTGGTGTCATTAACAGTTAGTGCAAGGACTTATAAATCTCTAAAAGGATCAAAGGGCATACTTTTGGTATTATTATCAGTTGATCCACGTTTATCAATAACGGTTGGCTTGCTAGATAAGTTTGACGTTATTGTCATACGGATGGCGGTGATCAACTGGTCCCTAAAAGTCACACCTATAGGATACGTTTGAGAGACGTGACAGTATAAAAATACAGTCATGTAGATGCCAAATTTGACTAACCAGTTAGTCCGAGTTATTTGACTAATAATAAGTCAAAATGTGATGTTGAGATATTATATTTAATACGGATTAAATAAAATGGGCTAAGGCGAATTAACCAGTTAATTCGTAAAATTAAATATAAGCGTTTTATATTTGATTAATGTATATTGAATTTAATTATACAATATCGTCTTTGTCGGACATGTATTAATACTTCAACTAACCCGTGTTATTAGTTGATGTTTTAATAGCCGATAACCGATGACGATTTATAATAAACCGTGTCATATACATTTAGCAATTTTCGAGCCAGTCCACGAGGTAAAATTAAGAGGAAGTGGAAGCCCACTTCCCCATGCATACCCGCGGTCCAGCCGAGCCAAACAAAAGGAGAGACTCCCTCTCCTTTTGACCTAGACAAATCATTTTACAGAAAACTAGGGTTTTGGAGACATTTTTCTCTCTGAAACCTAGATCTCACATCTCGAAAACCTCACAACAGTTCTCCCAATATTGCAAGGCAATCGGAGAACACCATCTAGCACAAGGGCATATCTTGGACAAGTCTTGGGTGCAACAATTAGGAGGGAATCTCGTTTGATTTCTGTTCTTTACGCCGTGCATCAAAGGACCCGAGGTTGATTTCTATCTTTATCGTTTCTCTACTGTTTTTATGTTTTATGACGATATTCGCAAGTTAAATTTGCGTTATAGTCCTAAATTTAAAGGGTATTATACGGATATTACCCCACAGTACCAACTTTAACTAAGAACATAATCTCTATTTCCGCGTTAGACGCGAAAGGCTTTTATTTTATGATTAAGGACAAGTGTTGTACTTTTTCTTTTAATAATGTGGTTTATGGCAAGGCCATTTCAATTGGAGGCATTTATGTTTTAAATGATGTTAATGACGTTTATCATATGGAAACTAAAAAGCTTAAAAAGGGTGATCCAAACGAATCCTACCTTTGGCATTGTCGTTTAGGCCACATAAACGAAAGACGCGTTAAGAGACTTGCTTCATCAAAAGTGCTCAAACCATTTGGTTTCGAATCTTATGGTACATGCGAGTCTTGCCTTCTAGGCAAGATGACTCGTGCAACTTTTGCGGGAAAAGGGACACGAGCTACTGAGGTTTTGGCTCTCATACACACGGATGTGTGTGGACCATTAACCATCACCGCTAGAGGAGGTTTTCACTACTTCATTACTTTTACTGATGACTTAAGTAGATATGGGTATGTCTACTTAATGAAGAACAAGAGTGAAGCCTTTGACAAGTTCAAAGAGTTTCAAAAAGAAGTAGAGAACCAATTGGATAAAAAGATAAAGACTCTACGGTCCGACCGTGGTGGTGAGTATCTAAATATTGAATTTGATTCACACCTAAAAGATTGTGGTATAGTATCACAATGGACTCCTCCTGGCACACCGCAATTAAATGATGTGGCCGAAAGGAGAAACCGAACTTTACTTGATATGGTTCGGTCAATGATGAGTCTAACTGAGCTTCCTAGTTCATTTCGGGGTATTGCCCTTTTGTCTGCAGTATTTTCACTAAATCGAAGCCCGACTAAAGCGGCCGATAAGACTCCATATGAGATATGGACAGGGAAAGTCCCTCATTTGTCATTCATGCGTATTTGGGGTTGCGAAGCATACGTTAAGATCAAGTCTGACAATAAGCTTGCACCCAGGTCTGACAAATATCTTTTTGTAGGATATCCAAGGGAAACACATGGCTATTACTTCTATAATAAACACGAGAAAAAAGTGTTTGTGGTTCGTGATGCTGTCTTTCTAGAAAAAGAGTTTATTTCTAGGAGACAGAGTGGGAGAAAATTAGAACTTGAAGAAGTTCGAGAGCCACAAACCGAGAATGAGGTAGAGGAGAACGTGGAGGATAGCATTCCCTCTTCCTCTGAAACGGTAATTGTTCCTAGAAAGTCAAGTAGGATTTCTAATCCACCTGACCGTTAACTTGGTAACATCGAAGAGGATGGTGTTTTGTTACTTTTTGAAAGTGATGAACCAACTACCTACAAATCGGCCATGTCTAGTCTCGACTCCTCGCTTTGGCTAGAAGCCATGTGGTCCGAAATGGATTCCATGTACGAGAACCAAGTGTGGGACTTGGTGGTTTTACCAGAGGGAGTGTGACCCCTTCAATGTAAATGGATATATAAAATTAAGCTCGGCCTGTATAAACATGTGGATGTTTACAAAGCTATATTGGTGGCAAAAGGTTTTACCCAAGTTCATGGTTTACACTTTGATGAAACCTTCGCTCTAGTCTCTATGCTTAGGTCCATTAGGATAATCTTAGCGGTTGCCGCATTTCATGATTATGAGATTTGGCAAATGGATGTCAAAACCGCCTTCTTGAATGGGATTCTAGAAGAAGAGGTGTACATGATACAACCTGAAGGTTTTGTGGATACATCTAACCCTAAGAAGGTGTGTAAGCTTAAAAAGTCCATCTATGGTCTTAAGCAAGCATCTAGGAGTTGGAATCATCGCTTTGATCATGTTATTAAACAATACGGTTTCACTAGAAGTGTGGAAGAACCGTGTTTATACATGAAGTTTAGTGGGAGTAAGGTTGCATTCCTTGTCCTATATGTGGATGACATATTGCTCATTGGGAATGATATTCCATCGCTCACTTCCGTTAAGGAGTGGCTAGAGAAACACTTCCAAATGAAGGACTTGGGAGAGGCACAATGAATCTTGGGTATCCGGATCTCTAGGGATAGGTTCAAAAGGATACTAGCATTGAGTCAAGAAGCTTATATTGACAAAGTTCTTGACCGGTTCAAGACTCCAAGAGAGGATTTTTACCTATGGGCCAAGGGATTACTTTGAGCAAGTCACAGTCTCCCTCTACCCCTAAGGAAATTGAACACATGAAGACCGTCCCTTATGCTTCCGCTGTTGGGTCTATCATGTATGCTATGATTTGAACTCGCCCCGACGTTGCGTATGCCTTGAGCATGACAAGTCGGTATCAAGCGAAGCCTGGTGAGAGTCACTGGATAGCCGTAAAGAACATCCTTAAGTCCTTGAGAAGGACCAAGGATTCGTTCTTAGTGTTTGGAGGAAAAACTGACTTGCGTGTAAGAGGTTACACGGACGCAAGTTTCCAAACCGATCGGGATGACATGAAATCCCAATCCAGCTATGTGTTTATGCTAAATTTAGGAGCTGTTGCTGGAAGAGCTTCAAGAAAAGTGTTACTGCGAATTCTACAACAGAGGCTGAGTACCTTGCAGCGTCTGAGGCTGCGAAGGAAGCTGTTTGGATTAGGCAATTCATGGAGGGGCTAGGAGTAGTCCATTCCGCCAAAGATCCTATCACTCTATTTTGTGATAACAGTGGAGCTATTTTTAAAGCCAAAGAGCCTAAGTCTAGTAACAAATCTAGACACATTGAAAGGAAATACCATGTAATTAGAGATTATGTGGAAAGGAAGGAAATTGACATTTGTAAGGTTGGGACAGATGATAATATTGTTGATCCTTTAACCAAGCCTTTATCAAAGTCTAAGCATGATGGTCATGTCGTCGCTATGGGATTGAGACGAGTACCATATTTTCTTTAGATAATCACATTCATTGTTTTCGCATTCATTTCTTTTATGAATCATTTATTTAGTGAGACTAAATTTTAATACCTTGTTTATCCGAATAAGTTGTGGAGACAATGTTGAACACTATTCAAGTGAATAAGATAAACATTGTATTTTGTCCCTAGTCACTTAATGAGGTGACGTCTCGGAGTGACTTGATTGTAAGTCGATTGATGGTTGTTCAACACCATAAGGTCATATGTGATGACTGGTCGATTACATAGGCAAAGCGTGTGACACTTTGCCGGACAGTGACCATTTAGAGAGTTCCTAAGTTCTATTATAGACGCCTGGTCGTGGCGGGGATTTGTAAGATGTTCTAATGAGTCGATTCTTTTGACTGGAGACTATTATCTGAGCAGGTGCAGTTTCCGAGTGATTTTGGTTTTTGTCCATGGTCGTGCCGTGAAAGGAGGCCAAAAGGGCATTTATTAGGTCATGGTGAGCTGTATTGTGCAATAGGATAAATAGGGCATACAAGAATTGTCCACCCACGTTGGGTAACTATATCTCAAGGCCACTCGAGGAGTTAATGACTACAAATGCGTGGCCACGCTCGGAAGTAATCTGTGAGAGATTTTTCCGGTCAGGTAGTCACACTCCCGATCGAGAAAACCACTCGCGGTGTGTTCATGTGCAAGTGCGACCTGAAAGACACCTTGCATTGAGTAGGAGATTATAATGGACAAGAGAATTGGTTGCGCACACCTTGTGTCGGACAAGTGGGAGATTGTTGGAGTTAGTGTCCTCCACAATAGTGCGTTAACATAATAAATCTCATTAATGGAATGTCATCAGATATTTATTTATTTGATCCTCATCAGTTGATTAACCTCAATAGATAACGGTTGGCTGACAACAGTTTGACGTTATTGTCGTGAGACGGCGGCGATCAACTGACCCCTTTCGGTCACACCTAAAGGAACGAACCCCAATTGATAACTAATTAATTGTATGAGATACAATTTGTTTAGTCCCTTGATTTATAGACTAAGAGGTTAGTCGATTATTTTTAGAGAGATTTCGAGTTGCGAACTCGAGGAGCGGCAGTTATTATTTAATTATGCGATAATTGAATAATAAGTTTTGGGAGACGGGTTTTAGTTAATTAAATGTTAATTTAATAAAATTGTACTAATTGATTAATGTGATTAATATTAGTACGTAAATATTATGTGTAGTGGTACACGTATATTTACGGAGTGAATTAGACGAATTCATTATGGAAGTATTTAAACATGATACGATGTTTAAAATAATAATTACACCGATTTGTGCGACAAATATAAGAACCAACATGGACCCGTAAATGGTCAAGTGGACCGTGTAAAATAAGTGTAGTGGATGATTACTCACATAATCATTTTACCTTATTTTGTATACTACCATAATTAATCTTATACAACATTTCGCATGTGATGTAAGATAAAAATATAAGACAAAATTGTCCACTACCACACTCCACCCACCTGCCACTTTCCCCCTATATACTTCATCTATTGTTCACATTTTTACACTACCTTACTTCAACACTCTACATACTTGCATGTGAACATTATTTCTCCATCTCTCTATAATAATAATTCATCACTACTAAGTTGTTAGTATACACAAATAATATTACTAAGATTAGTTAGTATTATTATTAATAATAATCAAGGGATCAATATTAACAAGTTTTAGTTCATACTTGTTATTAATTTTTGGGTTAGTTCTTGTGTGCAACAAGAAGGAGATCTTCTATTTTGAACATTTTCAAGGAGGATCTTCCATTGGTATAAGCTCAAGAACAAGCTAGTTAGGTGAACTAGTTTGTGCCCTTTTTACCACAAATTCGATGTAAGGAAATTGTTCTTTCCTTTTATGTTTTCATATTAGCATGCATATTACATAGATCACCTAAAAGATAATTTCTGAGATAAATTAATTTTATTAGAGAGTCTAATATGGATCTATGATCTTTGAAGTGGTATCTAACTCCAACAATCTCCCACTTGTCCAACACAAGGTGTGCGCTACCAATTCTCTTGTCCGTTTTAATCTCCCACTCAATGCAAGGTGTCTTTCAGGTCAAACTTGCACATGAACACATCGCGAGTGTTTTTCTCGATCGGGAGTGTGACTACCTGACCGGAAAAATCTCTCACAGATTACTTCCGAGCGTGGCCACGCATTTGTAGTCATTAACTCCTCGAGTGGCCTTGAGATATAGTTACCCAACGTGGGTGGACAATTCATGTATGCCCTATTTATCCTATTGCACAATACAGCTCACCATGACCTGGTAAATGCCCTTTTGTCCTCCTTTCACGGCGTGACCTAGGACAAAAACCAAAGTCACTCGGAAACTGCACTTGCTCAGATAATAGTCTCCAGTCAAAAGAATCGACTCATTAGAACATCTTGGAGATCCCCCCCACGACCAGGCGTCTATAATAGAACTTAGGGACTCTCTAAATGGTCACTGTCCGGCAAAGTGTCACACACTCTGCCTATGTAATCGACCAGTCATCACATATGACCTTATGGTGTTGAACAACCATCAATCGACTTACAATCTAGTCACTCCGAGACGTCACCTCATTAAGTGACTAGGGACAAAATACAATGTTTATCTTACTCACTTGAATAGTGTTCAACATTGTCTCCACAACTTATTCAGATACACAAGGTATTCAATGTTTTCAGTCAAACTGAATAATTGAGTTCTTAAAGAAACTCTAACAATGAATGCGATCATCACTTATGTAAATATCAATACACTATCCAATATTTACATAACGATCTTTAGCAATTAAGGTATACTGCTCAATCACATTGAGATGACATAACCATCATGTCTACCTTATGCCAACGGCTTTGGTTAGAGGATTAGCAACAGTTACATCACTCTAATTTCCATTGCAATTTTCCTTTGTTCTATGCAATCTTTTCATCACATAGAGCCTTTCTAAGTACACGTCTAAACAAGTTTTTAGACTCTGGTTCTAAAGCCAGTCAAACACTCCCACTGTTTTCACAGTCTCTCGGGAGACTATATTCGGCTAACGGAACTACTCTAGTTCCATTAAATTCCGGTTCTCAACTATCTCTTTTACAACATCGGATGCTGTAATGTACTTAGCTTTTCGTTCATGATTTGTACGTATAACACTTATACATACACATTCTTCATATGACATCTTATGTATGACTCCTCATACATATCTTCTTTATACATGTATAACTTCTTATACATATTATTCTTTATGCACATAACACTCTTACATGCTAACCATTCCTTAACGAGGCTCATAACGTCTTATAAGCATAGGAATGTTTCCGTGTAATCCTTTTACACAAAATTCATATATTCCTCCAGTCAAGAGTAAATCCTCAGTACTTCTCAAGTACTCAAGGATGCTCTTGATAATCATCTAGTGACACTCACTAGAAAATTATTGGTAATGACTTCTCATATTCTCAATATGATAAGTCCCGACGAGAAAAGCTTTTAGCATATTTAATAGATCCTGCAGCGGAAGCACAAGAGATCATATTAATTGTTCAACAACTTGAACGACTCAAGAATCTTATCACATAAGTCTCTTGACTAAAATGCGAATATCCATGGAGATCTATCTCATTAGATCCGGATGTTTAAGATGCGCCATGCTACTCTCAAATATTCACCCGAGAATATTTCTAGTCACTAATATGTCAAACACATATTTAGACTAAGAAACATCACATTAGCTACATTTCTAGTCACTAATATGTCAAGCACATATTTAGACTAAGAAACTCACTTTAGCTCCCACTAAACTCCATGTATCATAATGGTACCACTTGAAATTTATCCATATTAGACTCTCTAATAAAATTAATTTATCTCATAAATTATCAATTAAGTGATCTATGTAACATGCATGCTAATATGAAAGCATAAAAGGAAAGAACAATTTCCTTACGTTAAATTTGTAGTAAAAAGGGCATAAACTAGTTCACCTAACTAACTTGTTCTTGAGCTTATACCAATGGAAGATCCTCCTTTCAAATCTTCAAAATAGAAGATCTCCTTCTTGTTGCACCCAAGAACTAACCCAAAAATTAATAACAAGTATGAACTAGAACTTGTTAATATTGATCCCTTGATTATTAATAATAATACTAACTAATCTTAGTAATATTATTTGTGTATACTAACAACTTAGTAGTGATGAATTATTATTATAGAGAGATGGAGAAATAATGTTCACATGCAAGTATGTAGAGTGTTGAAGTAAGGTAGTGTAAAAATGTGAACAATAGATGGAGTATATAGGGGGAAAGTGGCGGGTGGGTGGAGTGTGGTAGTGGACAATTTTGTCTTATATTTTTATCTTACATCACATTCAAAATGTTTTTTTTGGTAAAAAGTAAGCTTCTCATTAAGAATGAAACAAACAATTACAAACTA
The DNA here is from genome assembly GCF_048544455.1 of Silene latifolia. Classification (NCBI taxonomy): domain Eukaryota; kingdom Viridiplantae; phylum Streptophyta; class Magnoliopsida; order Caryophyllales; family Caryophyllaceae; genus Silene; species Silene latifolia. Next base: position 136,786,098 of record NC_133526.1, read on the forward strand.
CCACAACGGTACAATTTTGGGAGACAAGGACATTCAACCATTGTTGATCGAATTGAGCCAAGTCTCCTCATTCAAACTAAGTTTACATTTTTGCCAAGAAAAAGATCTAAATTTCATCAAGGCACCAAGCTTATCCATGACATGTTTAGGATGCATAATACTTCCTTCAATCCTCACCCTATTTCTTTGGATCTAAACTTCATAGAAAATGTCTTTCACCCAGGCTAGTGCAACTTTCTTCTTTACACTTGACCATGGTTTTCTGTAAATCCAAACTAACAGATTTGCAGATGGTAGAGTCAAGTTCAATTTAGCCTTCAAATTCTGCAATAAAAGATAAGTATAATGGCATTGCTGAAAGAGGTGGACATGAGTTTCAACAAAGACTCCACATAACAAGCACAAATCAACTCTAGGGGTGCAAACTTTCTCCCAACTGACCATAGGAGATCTTATATACTCAGTATTTCCATCCCAAAGGTAGTTCCTACACAGAGCATCAATTCTTCTCAGAACTCCTTTAGGTAGCACAAAAATAGTAGCCCAGTAACCATAAAGAGAAGTAAGGACTGAATTAACAAGGATTAATCTGCCAGAATAGGATAACTTCTTGGCACCAAACCCCCTAATTCTAGCAGTAACAGAATCAATTAGGACTGAGCAATGCTTGACAGAGAGCCTTCCAAAGGTGATTGGCACACCCAAGTACTTAAATGGGAAAGTACCCTCAGTGAAACCAGAAACTTGGAGAATATCAGCTCTAACTGAATGATGAACCCCATTAAAGTAAATATTGGACTTCATTGAATTCATTTGCAATCCAGTGGTTGCAGAAAAGGTGGCAAAGGCCCTAAGCAAGATCATAATGGATTTAATATCACCTTTAGAGAACATAAGCAGGTCATCAGCAAACATCATGTGAGAGAACTTGAGATGACCACAAAGAGGATGGTATCTAAAAGGCAGAATACTGGTTACATGAGAAAGAACCCTAGTAAGGTACTCCATGGTGATGGTGAAAAGGAGAGGGGAAATGGGGTCCCCCTGCCTCAACCCTTTAGCTCCTTTAAAGTAACCAAAGTTAACATCATTGAGAACCAGTGAGTAAGATGCAGATCTCACACATACCATAACCAGATTAATAAATCTAGGAGGGAAATTCAAGGCATTTAACATTTGTTCAATGAAATCCCAACTGACAGAATCATAGGCCTTTTTTAGGTCAATTTTCATAAGACAATGAGGGGACACAGTTTTCCTATTATATAATCTTACAATGTCTTGACAAATGAGTATGTTTTCAATGATATTCCTCTTTTGAATAAAACCACCTTGGTTGATACTGATAATATCAGGTAAGATGGCTGCCAGTCTGGTGCATAAAATCTTGGAAATGGCTTTATATATCACATTGCAGCACGAGATAGGCCTAAACTGTGTCACATTCAAAGGTAATTCACATTTGGGGAGCAGGGAAATAAAGGTATGGTTAACCTGTTGCAGCAATTTCTCAGTTTGAAAAAAATCCAATACAGCTTGGCATACCTCATCCCCAACAATGGCCCAGGCATCTTTATAAAAAGAACTTGAGAACCCATCAGGACCTGGGGCTTTGTGCCCATGAATAGAGAATATTGCATCCTTGACTTCTTTTGGAGTGACAGGCTGAAGTAAAATGTTCCAGTGATCCAGGGAGCAAACCTTACCCTGCTGCACAACAGAAGTACAGACAGAAGAAGTGACAGTAGAAGTCCCAAGTAACTGAGTATAGTAATTAAGAAAGGCATTCTGAATCTGATCACCCTCAGTGTGAATGTTACCATCCACATCTGCAATTCTAAAAATTTTATTCTTAGAGCACCTTCCTCTAATCACACTGTGAAAGTATTTGGTATTATCATCTCCATTATTAACCCAGATAACTTTAGATTTTTGCAACAGGAAGCTATCACAAGCAGCTTGCAGGTCTCTATAAGTTTTGGTAGTAGTTCTTTCTTGTTCAATAAGAGTAGCATCCAATGGGTTGAGCTTCAAATCAGACTGAATAACATCCATAACCTTCCAGGCATGAGCAGCACTATTCTCAATATCAGCAAACAATTGACTATTCAATTGCTTTAGTGGCTGCTTAAGGCTCTTCAATTTTTTCATAAGAACATACATTTTGGTACCTTGCCAATGATTAGACCAATGGTGTTGCACACAAGGTAGGAATTCATCAACTTAGCTCCACATGCTGAAATATTTAAAACTTTTCCTACGCACAAAAGCATGTTGAGAGTCTTGAATAATACATGGTGAGTGATCAAAATAACCTTCATTATGAAAGTGAGCATAAGAATCCACCCTATAAACCAGCCATTTATGATTAACAAGCACTCTATCCAGTCTGGAATAAACTCTAGTGGATAATTCTTGCTTGTTGTTCCAAGTGTAAAAGGAACCAGTTGCAGGACTATCCATGAGATGACAGTAATCCACACAAGACTGGAAATCTTCCATTTCTTCCAGAGTAGTCATCCCCCCTAACCTCTCAGTGGGGCTTAAAACAGAATTGAAATATCCACACAAGATCCAGGGAATATTAATGCTATCGAGAGGGTACAGTGTAGAGCGAGAGGGATTTTCTTTCCACAGTATCATTAAAGACATATATCATAGAGTGATTGAAAACAAAATGAGAACTAAGTTCAGTAACTTGCATATGAATAAGTTGTGCTGAGTAATGAAGAAAGTTAACATGAAAAATAAGTGGATTCCATAAAACCCAGACTCTTCCTCCAGGGTGACAAGAAGTATTAGTAGAAATAGACCAACCATCACATATATTTGATCTAAAAGCATTTAGAGACAAAGGTTTTACCTTTGTCTCAAGGAGACCAAACAGTCCAACCTGATTATTATGAAGAAACCATTTCACTTGCTTTTGTTTGGTTAGACTGTTGAGCCCCCTAACATTCCAGAAACCAAAACTATGCATTACTCCCAGAGGGGAGTAACACACTACCTTTTGTGCCAATGCCAACCTTAGGAGTAGCATTATTCAATGCATCCACAAATGTATATCTTGGCTGAAATTGGCGTGTATTTTTTGCCTGCTCTAATGATTTCTTGCATACCCAAGGTAACACCAGGTCTAGTAGGAGTATTCACCTGTCTGTAAGAGCCATTTTTGTTCCAAGAGACCTGAAGACGATGTTGCACTTCCTCTGGTGTTTTGTTAGTTTCACCAGAGGTAGAAATGGCCACTGGAGTCTCAACTGGCTTAACAGGGGTAGGTACCACAACCACTGGAGATGGGTTAGAGGCAACAGGGATAGGCATAGCAGGTTTTTTGGCAACCCATTGTTTAGATGGTGGTTAAGGCTTGGACTTCTTTGTTCCAGGGCTTCCTTCCGCACCGAGCACTTTCATGCCCAAAGTGCCCCACAAATAGTGCAAGTTACGGGTTTCCACTCACATTCAACTAAAACCTTCACAATGTGACTATCCTCATCCAGGAATTTCACAGACCCAGGCAAAGATTTACCAAAGGGAACTTCAAGTAAGACCCTAGCAAACCCTAATCTGGTCTTATCCTCAGTTAGCCGCGTCACAGCGAAGAAATTTACCCAATAATCCAGCAATTTTAGGGAAGCTTTTACCCCAGAATTTTAGAGGCAAGTCTAACAGTTTAACCCAGACTGGAACATTCATCACATTCTCCATTGTGAGGACAACATTTTCATGCCAACTTCGCACAATTAAAGGCTTATTATCAAACAAAAAATGTCCTTGCTTAAGAATTACCTCTTTATCAGCAGCATTCTTAAAACGCACCAGAAAAATCCCATCAGGTAAAAACGATACCTTATCAATAGGATAGTTTGCCCATATGCGTCTTATGAAGCCTTCCACTACATCCCAGGGAGGGTTAGCCCCAAGAATGAAACAGTAGACAGAGGATTTCCAGTAAGCCAGTTCCTCCTGAACGTCCTCTGCCAAAATCTGCATCAAATCCCCCGGCTCCTCCTCAATTGGTGCCAAAGTTGCTTTCTTTTTCCTTGAATACGCCAACCTTCATCATTGTCATCAATTTCCAGCGTTTCTAAGTTATAAGGAGCTATACCAGTAATATCATTCACATTTCTCTCTTTCGTAGCATCAGCTGAAGAAGGACCTTTCTTATTATTTTGTTTAGTTGTTGAAGATGAGCCAGCAACATGAGTATTTTTAGATTTTTGTAAATTTTTCGAAGCAGATTGGTGAATAACTGCCATGGTTGCGCTCAGATTTCGAAGACGATACCCTAGTTTTCAGAGCATTCTTTCTTCAGATTCTCTATCATAATTTTTTTTTTGGGTTTTATCCACACATTCAAAATGTTGTATAAGATTAATTATGGTAGTATACAAAATAAGGTAAAATGATTATTTGAGTAATCATCCACTACACTTATTTTACACGGTCCACTTGACCATTTACGGGTCCATGTTGGTTCTTATATTTGTCGCACAAATCCGTGTAATTATTATTTTAAACATCGTATCATGTTTAAATACTTCCATAATTAATTCATCCAATTCACTCCGTAAATATACGTGTACCACTACACATATTATTTACGTACTAATATTAATCACATTAATCAATTAGTATAATTTTAGTAAATTAACAGTTAATTAACTAAAACCCGTCTCCCAAAACTTATTATTCAATTATCGCATAATTAAATAATAACTACCGCTCCTCGAGTTCGCAACTCAAAATCTCTCTAAAAATAATCGACTAACCTCATAGTCTATAAATCAAGGGACTAAACAAATTGTATCTCATACAATTAATTAGTTATCAATTGGGGTTCGTTCCTTTAGGTGTGACCGAAAGGGGTCAGTTGATCACCGCCGTCTCACGACAATAACGTCAAACTGTAGTCAGCCAACCGTTATCGATATACGTTAATCAACTGACGAGGATCAAATAATTAAATATCTTATGATATTGCATTAATGAGATTTATTATGTTAACGCACTATTGTGGAGGACACTAACTCCAACAATCTCCCACTTGTCCGACACAAGGTGTGTGCTACAAATTCTCTTGTCCGTTTTAATCTCCCACTCAATGCAAGGTGTCTTTCAGGTCGCACTTGCACATGAACACATCGCGAGTGGTTTTCTAAATTGGGAATGTGACTACCTGACCGGAAAAATCTCTTACAGATTACTTCCGAGCGTGGCCACGCATTTGTAGTCATTAACTCCTCGAGTGGCTTTGAGATATAGTTACCCGACATGGGTGGACAATTCCTGTATGCCCTATTTATCCTATTGCACAACAAAGCTCACCATGACCTAGTAAATGCCCTTTTGGCCTCCTTTCACGGCACGACCTAGGACAAAAACCAAAATCACTCGAAAACTGCACCTGCTCAGATAATAGTCTCCAGTCAAAAGAATCGACTCATTAGAACATCTTAGAGATCCCCTCCACGACCAGGCGTCTATAATAGAACTTAGGGACTCCCTAAATGGTCATTGTCCGGCAAAGTGTCACACACTCTGCCTATGTAATCGACCAGTCATCACATATGACCTTATGGTGTTGAAGAACCATCAATCGACTTACAATCTAGTCACTCCGAGACGTCACCTCATTAAGTGACTAGGGACAAAATACAATGTTTATCTTACTCACTTGAATAGTGTTCAACATTGTCTCCACAACTTATTCAGATACACAAGGTATTCAATGTTTTCAGTCAAACTGAATAATTGAGTTCTTAAAGAAACTCTAACAATGAATGCGATCATCACTTATGTAAATATCAATACACTATCCAATATTTACATAACGATCTTTAGCAATTAAGGTATACTGCTCAATCACATTGAGATGACATAACCATCATGTCTACCTTATGCCAACGGCTTTGGTTAGAGGATTAGCAACAGTTACATCACTCTAATTTCCATTGCAATTTTCCTTTGTTCTATGCAATCTTTTCATCACATAGAGCCTTTCTAAGTACACGTCTAAACAAGTTTTTAGACTCTGGTTCTAAAGCCAGTCAAACACTCCCACTGTTTTCACAGTCTCTCGGGAGACTATATTCGGCTAACGGAACTACTCTAGTTCCATTAAATTCCGGTTCTCAACTATCTCTTTTACAACATCGGATGCTGTAATGTACTTAGCTTTTCGTTCATGATTTGTACGTATAACACTTATACATACACATTCTTCATATGACATCTTATGTATGACTCCTCATACATATCTTCTTTATACATGTATAACTTCTTATACATATTATTCTTTATGCACATAACACTCTTACATGCTAACCATTCCTTAACGAGGCTCATAACGTCTTATAAGCATAGGAATGTTTCCGTAATCCTTTTACACAAAATTCATATATTCCTCCAAATCAAGAGTAAATCCTCAGTACTTCTCAAGTACTCAAGGATGCTCTTGATAATCATCTAGTGACACTCACTAGAAAATTATTGGTAATGACTTCTCATATTCTCAATATGATAAGTCCCGACGAGAAAAGCTTTTAGCATATTTAATAGATCCTGCAGCGGAAGCACAAGAGATCATATTAATTGTTCAACAACTTGAACGACTCAAGAATCTTATCACATAAGTCTCTTGACTAAAATGCGAATATCCATGGAGATCTATCTCATTAGATCCGGATGTTTAAGATGCGCCATGCTACTCTCAAATATTCACCCGAGAATATTTCTAGTCACTAATATGTCAAACACATATTTAGACTAAGAAACATCACATTAGCTACATTTCTAGTCACTAATATGTCAAGCACATATTTAGACTAAGAAACTCACTTTAGCTCCCACTAAACTCCATGTATCATAATGGTACCACTTGAAATTTATCCATATTAGACTCTCTAATAAAATTAATTTATCTCATAAATTATCAATTAAGTGATCTATGTAACATGCATGCTAATATGAAAGCATAAAAGGAAAGAACAATTTCCTTACGTTAAATTTGTAGTAAAAAGGGCATAAACTAGTTCACCTAACTAACTTGTTCTTGAGCTTATACCAATGGAAGATCCTCCTTTCAAATCTTCAAAATAGAAGATCTCCTTCTTGTTGCACCCAAGAACTAACCCAAAAATTAATAACAAGTATGAACTAGAACTTGTTAATATTGATCCCTTGATTATTAATAATAATACTAACTAATCTTAGTAATATTATTTGTGTATACTAACAACTTAGTAGTGATGAATTATTATTATAGAGAGATGGAGAAATAATGTTCACATGCAAGTATGTAGAGTGTTGAAGTAAGGTAGTGTAAAAATGTGAACAATAGATGGAGTATATAGGGGGAAAGTGGCGGGTGGGTGGAGTGTGGTAGTGGACAATTTTGTCTTATATTTTTATCTTACATCACATTCAAAATGTTTTTTTTGGTAAAAAGTAAGCTTCTCATTAAGAATGAAACAAACAATTACAAACTACCACAACGGTACAATTTTGGGAGACAAGGACATTCAACCATTGTTGATCGAATTGAGCCAAGTCTCCTCATTCAAACTAAGTTTACATTTTTGCCAAGAAAAAGATCTAAATTTCATCAAGGCACCAAGCTTATCCATGACATGTTTAGGATGCATAATACTTCCTTCAATCCTCACCCTATTTCTTTGGATCCAAACTTCATAGAAAATGTCTTTCACCCAGGCTAGTGCAACTTTCTTCTTTACACTTGACCATGGTTTTCTGTAAATCCAAACTAACAGATTTGCAGATGGTAGAGTCAAGTTCAATTTAGCCTTCAAATTCTGCAATAAAAGATAAGTATAATGGCATTGCTGAAAGAGGTGGACATGAGTTTCAACAGCAGCTCCACATAACAAGCACAAATCAACTCTAGGGGTGCAAACTTTCTCCCAACTGACCATAGGAGATCTTATATACTCAGTATTTCCATCCCAAAGGTAGTTCCTACACAGAGCATCAATTCTTCTCAGAACTCCTTTAGGTAGCACAAAAATAGTAGCCCAGTAACCATAAAGAGAAGTAAGGACTGAATTAACAAGGATTAATCTGCCAGAATAGGATAACTTCTTGGCACCAAACCCCCTTATTCTAGCAGTAACAGAATCAATTAGGACTGAGCAATGCTTGACAGAGAGCCTTCCAAAGGTGATTGGCACACCCAAGTACTTAAATGGGAAAGTACCCTCAGTGAAACCAGAAACTTGGAGAATATCAGCTCTAACTGAATGATGAACCCCATTAAAGTAAATATTGGACTTCATTGAATTCATTTGCAATCCAGTGGTTGCAGAAAAGGTGGCAAAGGCCCTAAGCAAGATCATAATGGATTTAATATCACCTTTAGAGAACATAAGCAGGTCATCAGCAAACATCATGTGAGAGAACTTGAGATGACCACAAAGAGGATGGTATCTAAAAGGCAGAATACTGGTTACATGAGAAAGAACCCTAGTAAGGTACTCCATGGTGATGGTGAAAAGGAGAGGGGAAATGGGGTCCCCCTGCCTCAACCCTTTAGCTCCTTTAAAGTAACCAAAGTTAACATCATTGAGAACCAGTGAGTAAGATGCAGATCTCACACATACCATAACCAGATTAATAAATCTAGGAGGGAAATTCAAGGCATTTAACATTTGTTCAATGAAATCCCAACTGACAGAATCATAGGCCTTTTTTAGGTCAATTTTCATAAGACAATGAGGGGACACAGTTTTCCTATTATATAATCTTACAATGTCTTGACAAATGAGTATGTTTTCAATGATATTCCTCTTTTGAATAAAACCACCTTGGTTGATACTGATAATATCAGGTAAGATGGCTGCCAGTCTGGTGCATAAAATCTTGGAAATGGCTTTATATATCACATTGCAGCACGAGATAGGCCTAAACTGTGTCACATTCAAAGGTAATTCACATTTGGGGAGCAGGGAAATAAAGGTATGGTTAACCTGTTGCAGCAATTTCTCAGTTTGAAAAAAATCCAATACAGCTTGGCATACCTCATCCCCAACAATGGCCCAGGCATCTTTATAAAAAGAACTTGAGAACCCATCAGGACCTGGGGCTTTGTGCCCATGAATAGAGAATATTGCATCCTTGACTTCTTTTGGAGTGACAGGCTGAAGTAAAATGTTCCAGTGATCCAGGGAGCAAACCTTACCCTGCTGCACAATAGAAGTACAGACAGAAGAAGTGACAGTAGAAGTCCCAAGTAACTGAGTATAGTAATTAAGAAAGGCATTCTGAATCTGATCACCCTCAGTGTGAATGTTACCATCCACATCTGCAATTCTAAAAATTTTATTCTTAGAGCACCTTCCTCTAATCACACTGTGAAAGTATTTGGTATTATCATCTCCATTATTAACCCAGATAACTTTAGATTTTTGCAACAGGAAGCTATCACAAGCAGCTTGCAGGTCTCTATAAGTTTTGGTAGTAGTTCTTTCTTGTTCAATAAGAGTAGCATCCAATGGGTTGAGCTTCAAATCAGACTGAATAACATCCATAACCTTCCAGGCATGAGCAGCACTATTCTCAATATCAGCAAACAATTGACTATTCAATTGCTTTAGTGGCTGCTTAAGGCTCTTCAATTTTTTCATAAGAACATACATTTTGGTACCTTGCCAATGATTAGACCAATGGTGTTGCACACAAGGTAGGAATTCATCAACTTAGCTCCACATGCTGAAATATTTAAAACTTTTCCTACGCACAAAAGCATGTTGAGAGTCTTGAATAATACATGGTGAGTGATCAAAATAACCTTCATTATGAAAGTGAGCATAAGAATCCACCCTATAAACCAGCCATTTATGATTAACAAGCACTCTATCCAGTCTGGAATAAACTCTAGTGGATAATTCTTGCTTGTTGTTCCAAGTGTAAAAGGAACCAGTTGCAGGACTATCCATGAGATGACAGTAATCCACACAAGACTGGAAATCTTCCATTTCTTCCAGAGTAGTCATCCCCCCTAACCTCTCAGTGGGGCTTAAAACAGAATTGAAATATCCACACAAGATCCAGGGAATATTAATGCTATCAGAGAGGGTACAGAGTGTAGAGCAGAGGGATTTTCTTTCCACAGTATCATTAAAGACATATATCATAGAGTGATTGAAAACAAAATGAGAACTAAGTTCAGTAACTTGCATATGAATAAGTTGTGCTGAGTAATGAAGAAAGTTAACATGAAAAATAAGTGGATTCCATAAAACCCAGACTCTTCCTCCAGGGTGACAAGAAGTATTAGTAGAAATAGACCAACCATCACATATATTTGATCTAAAAGCATTTAGAGACAAAGGTTTTACCTTTGTCTCAAGGAGACCAAACAGTCCAACCTGATTATTATGAAGAAACCATTTCACTTGCTTTTGTTTGGTTAGACTGTTGAGCCCCCTAACATTCCAGAAACCAAAACTATGCATTACTCCCAGAGGGGAGTAACACACTACCTTTTGTGCCAATGCCAACCTTAGGAGTAGCATTATTCAATGCATCCACAAATGTATACTGGCTGAAATTGGCAGTACTTTTGCCTGCTCTAATGATTTCTTGCATACCCAAGGTAACACCAGGTCTAGTAGGAGTATTCACCTGTCTGTAAGAGCCATTTTTGTTCCAAGAGACCTGAAGACGATGTTGCACTTCCTCTGGTGTTTTGTTAGTTTCACCAGAGGTAGAAATGGCCACTGGAGTCTCAACTGGCTTAACAGGGGTAGGTACCACAACCACTGGAGATGGGTTAGAGGCAACAGGGATAGGCATAGCAGGTTTTTTGGCAACCCATTGTTTAGATGGTGGTTAAGGCTTGGACTTCTTTGTTCCAGGCTTCCTGCACTGAGCACTTTCATGCCCAGTGCCCCCACAAATAGTGCAAGTTACGGGTTTCCACTCACATTCAACTAAAACCTTCACAATGTGACTATCCTCATCCAGGAATTTCACAGACCCAGGCAAAGATTTACCAAAGGGAACTTCAAGTAAGACCCTAGCAAACCCTAATCTGGTCTTATCCTCAGTAGCCGCGTCACAGCGAAGAAATTTACCCAATAATCCAGCAATTTTAGGGAAGCTTTTACCCCAGAATTTTAGAGGCAAGTCTAACAGTTTAACCCAGACTGGAACATTCATCACATTCTCCATTGTGAGGACAACATTTTCATGCCAACTTCGCACAATTAAAGGCTTATTATCAAACAAAAAATGTCCTTGCTTAAGAATTACCTCTTTATCAGCAGCATTCTTAAAACGCACCAGAAAAATCCCATCAGGTAAAAACGATACCTTATCAATAGGATAGTTTGCCCATATGCGTCTTATGAAGCCTTCCACTACATCCCAGGGAGGGTTAGCCCCAAGAATGAAACAGTAGACAGAGGATTTCCAGTAAGCCAGTTCCTCCTGAACGTCCTCTGCCAAAATCTGCATCAAATCCCCCGGCTCCTCCTCAATTGGTGCCAAAGTTGCTTTCTTTTTCCTTGAATACGCCAACCTTCATCATTGTCATCAATTTCCAGCGTTTCTAAGTTATAAGGAGCTATACCAGTAATATCATTCACATTTCTCTCTTTCGTAGCATCAGCTGAAGAAGGACCTTTCTTATTATTTTGTTTAGTTGTTGAAGATGAGCCAGCAACATGAGTATTTTTAGATTTTTGTAAATTTTTCGAAGCAGATTGGTGAATAACTGCCATGGTTGCGCTCAGATTTCGAAGACGATACCCTAGTTTTCAGAGCATTCTTTCTTCAGATTCTCTATCATAATTTTTTTTTTGGGTTTTATCCACACATTCAAAATGTTGTATAAGATTAATTATGGTAGTATACAAAATAAGGTAAAATGATTATTTGAGTAATCATCCACTACACTTATTTTACACGGTCCACTTGACCATTTACGGGTCCATGTTGGTTCTTATATTTGTCGCACAAATCCGTGTAATTATTATTTTAAACATCGTATCATGTTTAAATACTTCCATAATTAATTCATCCAATTCACTCCGTAAATATACGTGTACCACTACACATATTATTTACGTACTAATATTAATCACATTAATCAATTAGTATAATTTTAGTAAATTAACAGTTAATTAACTAAAACCCGTCTCCCAAAACTTATTATTCAATTATCGCATAATTAAATAATAACTACCGCTCCTCGAGTTCGCAACTCAAAATCTCTCTAAAAATAATCGACTAACCTCATAGTCTATAAATCAAGGGACTAAACAAATTGTATCTCATACAATTAATTAGTTATCAATTGGGGTTCGTTCCTTTAGGTGTGACCGAAAGGGGTCAGTTGATCACCGCCGTCTCACGACAATAACGTCAAACTGTAGTCAGCCAACCGTTATCGATATACGTTAATCAACTGACGAGGATCAAATAATTAAATATCTTATGATATTGCATTAATGAGATTTATTATGTTAACGCACTATTGTGGAGGACACTAACTCCAACAATCTCCCACTTGTCCGACACAAGGTGTGTGCTACAAATTCTCTTGTCCGTTTTAATCTCCCACTCAATGCAAGGTGTCTTTCAGGTCGCACTTGCACATGAACACATCGCGAGTGGTTTTCTAAATTGGGAATGTGACTACCTGACCGGAAAAATCTCTTACAGATTACTTCCGAGCGTGGCCACGCATTTGTAGTCATTAACTCCTCGAGTGGCTTTGAGATATAGTTACCCGACATGGGTGGACAATTCCTGTATGCCCTATTTATCCTATTGCACAACAAAGCTCACCATGACCTAGTAAATGCCCTTTTGGCCTCCTTTCACGGCACGACCTAGGACAAAAACCAAAATCACTCGAAAACTGCACCTGCTCAGATAATAGTCTCCAGTCAAAAGAATCGACTCATTAGAACATCTTAGAGATCCCCTCCACGACCAGGCGTCTATAATAGAACTTAGGGACTCCCTAAATGGTCATTGTCCGGCAAAGTGTCACACACTCTGCCTATGTAATCGACCAGTCATCACATATGACCTTATGGTGTTGAAGAACCATCAATCGACTTACAATCTAGTCACTCCGAGACGTCACCTCATTAAGTGACTAGGGACAAAATACAATGTTCATCTTATTCACTTGAATAGTGTTCAACATTGTCTCCACAACTTATTCAGATAAACAAGGTATTAAAATTTAGTCTCACTAAATAAAAGATTCATAAAAGAAATGAATGCGAAAACAATGAATGTGATTATCATATATATAATAAAAGATACACTATCCAATTATTACATATCCATAATCTAAAGAAAATGTGGTACTCGTCTCAATCCCATAGCGACGACATGACCATCATGCTTAGCCTTGATAAAGGCTTGGTTAAAGGATCAGCAATATTATCATCTGTCCCAACCTTACAAATGTCAATTTCCTTCCTTTCCACATAATCTCTAATTACATGGTATTTCCTTTCAATGTGTCTAGATTTGTTACTAGACTTAGGCTCTTTGGCTTGAAAAATAGCTCCACTGTTAACACAAAATAGAGTGATAGGATCTTTGGCGGAATGGACTACTCCTAGCCCCTCCATGAATTGCCTAATCCAAACAGCTTCCTTCGCAGCCTCTGACACTGCAAGGTACTCAGCCTCTGTTGTAGAATCCGCAGTAACACTTTGCTTGAAGCTCTTCCAGCAAACAGCTCCTCCATTGAGAATAAACACATAGCCGGATTGGGATTTCATGTCATCTAGATCGGTTTGGAAACTTGCGTCCGTGTAACCTCTTACACGCAACTCAGTTTCTCCTCCACTGAGAACGAATCCTTAGTCCTTCTCAAGTACTTAAGGATGTTCTTTATGGCTATCCAGTGACTCTCACCAGGCTTGGCTTGATACCGACTTGTCATGCTCAAGGCATACGCAATGTCGGGGCGAGTGCAAATCATAGCATACATGATAGACCCAACAGCGGAAGCATAAGGGACGGTCTTCATGTGTTCAATTTCCTTAGGGGTAGATGGAGACTGTGACTTGCTCAAAGTAATCCCTTGGTCCATAGGTAGAAATCCTCTCTTGGAGTCTTTCATATTGAACTGGTCAAGAACTTTGTCAATATAAGCTTCTTCACTCAATGCTAGTATCCTTTTGGACCTATCCCTAAAGATCCGGATACATAAGATTCGTTGTGCTTCTCCCAAGTCCTTCATTTGAAAGTGTTTCCCTAGCCACTCCTTAACGGAAGTGGGCGATGGAATATCATTCCCAATGAGCAATATGTCATCCACATATAGGACAAGGAATGCAACCTTACTCCCACTAAACTTCATGTATAAATACGGTGCTTTCACACTTCTTGTGAAACCGTATTGTTTAATAACATGATCAAAGCGATGATTCCAACTCCTAGATGCTTGCTTAAGACCATAGATGGACTTTTTAAGCTTACACACCTTCTTAGGGTTAGATGTATCCACAAAAGCTTCAGGTTGTATCATGCACACCTCTTCTTCTAGAATCCCATTCAAGAAGGCGGTTTTGACATCCATTTGCCAAATCTCATAATCATGAAATGCCGCAACCGCTAAAATTATCCTAATGGACCTAAGTATAGCGACTGGAGCGAAGGTTTCATCAAAGTGTAAACCATGAACTTGGGTGAAATCCTTTGCCACCAATCTAGCTTTGTAAACATCCACATGTTTATCCACGCCGAGCTTAATTTTATATATCCATTTACATTGAAGGGGTCGCACTCCCTCAGGTAAATCCACCAAGTCCCACACTTGGTTCTCATACTTGTAGGTAGTGGGTTCATCACTTTCAAAAAGTAACAAAACACCATCCTCTTCCATGTTACCAAGGTAACGGTCAGGTGGATTAGAAATCCTACTTGACATTCTAGGAACAATTACCGTTTCAGAGGAAGAGGAATGCTATCCTCCACGTTCTCCTCTACCTCATTCTCTGCTTGTGGCTCTCGAACTTCTTCAACTTCAAATTTTCTCCCACTCTGTCTTCTAGAAATAAACTCTTTTTCTAGAAAGACAGCATCACGAGCCACAAACACTTTGTTCTCGTGTTTATTGTAGAAGTAATAGACACATGTTTCCCTTGGATATCCTACAAAAAGACATTTGTCAGACCTGGGTGCAAGCTTATTGTCAGACTTGATCTTAACGTATGCTTCGCAACCCCAAATACGCATGAATGACAAATGAGGGACTTTCCCTGTCCATATTTCATATGGAGTCTTATCGGCCGCTTTAATCGGGCTTCTATTTAGTGAAAATACTGCAGTCAAGAGGGCAAAACCCCAAAATGAACTAGGAAGCTCAGTTAGACTAATCATTGACCGAACCATATCAAGTAAAGTTCGGTTTCTCCTTTCGGCCACACCATTTAATTGCGGTGTGCCAGGAGGAGTCTATTGTGATACTATACCACAATCTTTTAGGTGTGAATCAAATTAAATATTTAGATACTCACCACCACGGTCGGACCGTAGAGTCTTTATCTTTTTATTTAATTGGTTCACTACTTCTTTTTGAAACTCTTTGAACTTGTCAAAGGCTTCACTCTTGTTCTTCATTAAGTAGACATACCCATATCTACTTAAGTCATCAGTAAAAGTAATGAAGTAGTGAAAACCTCCTCTAGCGGTGATGGTTAATGGTCCACACACATCCGTGTGTATGAGAGCCAAAACCTCACTAGCTCGTGTCCCTTTTCCCGCAAAAGGTGCACGAGTCATCTTGCCTAGAAGGCAAGACTCGCATGTACCATAAGATTCGAAACCAAATGGTTTGAGCACTTTTGATGAAGCAAGTCTCTTAATGCGTCTTTGGTTTATGTGGCCTAAACGACAATGCCAATGGTAGGATTAGTTTGGATCACCCTTTTTGAGCTTTTTAGTTTCCATATGATAAACGTCATTAACATCATTTAAAACATAAATGCCTCCAATTGAAATGGCCTTGCCATAAACAACATCATTATAAGAAAAAGTACAACACTTGTCCTTGATCATAAAACAAAAGCCTTCCGCGTCTAACGCGGAAATGGAGATGATGTTCTTAGTTAAAGTTGGTACAAAATAACACTTATTTAAATACAACTCTAACCAACTAGCTAAAGGGAGCACATAGGTCCCTACGGCAACGGCGGCTAATCTAGCTCCATTGCCCATGCGGAGATCCACATCACCTTTTGCTAGTGCTTGTACGTCCCTTATACCCTACAAATGGTTACAAAGGTGAGAGCCACATCCGGTATCAAGTACCCAAGTGGAAGTACAAGCATAATTAATGTCTATCACATAGAGAGAGGAAATCATACCAATAGGCGTCACACGCCCTTCCTTGAGATCCTCCAAGTATTTGGGACAACTCCTCCTATAATGCCCCTTCCCATTACAATGGAAACATTAGGCCTCGGAGAGCTTGGCACTTTTTGCCTTGGGATTGCCATTCTCAACGGCCTTCCCCTTTCCCTTGTCATTTTTCTTTGACGATTTCTTGAATTGGGACTTTTCTTTCCCTTTTCCTTTCTTGACTCCAAGAGACATGTTCTTTAACTTCATGGTTAAAACATCTCCCTTTTCACTCCCACTAGCCTCCATATCCCTCTCCGCTTGGGAGAGGAGTGCATTAATTTCATGGTAACTCTTATCCATGTCATTCATGTTGTAGTTTACCCTAAAGTGGGAAAACTTGGTGGGGAGTGAGTGGAGGATACAATCCACCACAAGAGTCTTAGGAATCTTACACCCTAGACGCTCTAGGATGTCAACATATTCGACCATTTTGAGTACATGGGGACCAACCTTTTGGCCCCTCTCAATCTTAGCTTCAAAGAAGCGTGCCGCCGCTTCGTATTGATGGACTTTAGGTGTTTGTGAAAACATAGTGATCATACGAGTGAATATCTCGTAAGCATTTAAAGAAATGCATGATAGCTTGAGCTTTGGGGATATTGACCATATCAACACATTCTTGATATCATTCAACATTCTCATATAGTCATCATGGGCGGTCCGCACCGCCGATGAAGCTCTTGCACCGGACTCAATAGGAGGAGCATCGGTCAAGAAAGTGAGCACATTGTCGGACAACGCGACACTTTTGATGTTGGATTCCCATTTAAGAAAGTTACTACCGTCATCATTTAAAATACATTTGTCCATTACGGACCTTAGCCATGGATCTTTGCCTAGTGAAGTAGTCGATGGAGTTGATGAAGTTGCCATTGCGAATTAAAATGCTACAACAAAGAGGAAAAATTAACATTCATTGTTTTAAAAAATTACTTGTAAAAACATATTTAGCAAGTTTTAGAATTTATATAATGACCTCTCACTAAATTATATAAATGATTCCAAGACCCAAATATTAAACAAAAATGAGCATCGCTTGGGCAAGACATCCCATAATTGCGTAAATTCGGTAAGTCACGTTGACTAATTCTACCTCTAGAACTCTTAGTCGGCGAATTTCCTCAAATTCATCTACTAGCCCCGGAACACAAAACCGTCTTATATCCCGTTGAGTCCAACCAATTTTATCATGTGATAACCGCTTACCACCCTACTTACCCAAGGTAAAAAGAGAACACCCCGCTTGGGCGAGCGTGGCTCTAATGAACAAGAGATTCGTAGGTGTTACTAATTGGTAAGGCTAATCTCAATTTTAGTTATGTGAGAGATCTTGTCAATTTAGTCATAAATTCCTTATAAGTGAATTAATTCGGTGAATGTAAATGACGTGAATTGAAAACCGCGAAAATAAAATGTATGTGAAAGGCGATTTTGGCATGCGCGAAAATAAAACAAGCAAACATGTAAGCATATTAATAAATCCTAGTATGGCCACCTAGTTAATAAAAACAAGTCTATTACATTTCGGAAACAAACTCCTTGGTCCCTTGCCTCTTCATTCCAAAAGTGGCTCTTGTGGGATTTGGAACACCTTCCAAAAATAGACTCCGTCTCGTTGTAATCCGTCTTTTGGAAACGTCGGTAAAAACAACTATTACAAATGAATTACATAGCTATTCCTATTATACATTAATTAATAAAATAAATAAAACTATTAATTAATTAAAAACCGACGATACGAGATCGTATTTAATTACAAACAAATCGATATTCCCATTCATTTCGGGTAATAACGATTAAAATTAACTAGGCCATACTAGGTACAACAAGATAAATACTTTAAATAAATGACAATCATTCATTCAACTTAAATAAATATGCTTAAAATGCTATAAAAAAGATGCCAAAATTGCCCTATCTATCATTCGTTGGTATCCATCTCGGTTTTTGTGGATTTAATCGATTTTTAACATGTAAAAATCAATAATTAACTCTTAAATCTCATTTAAATACAAACTAATCGTCCAAACTGTTTTGAACCTCAAAATTAGTCCTCACTAATTTTATGATAAATTATTAGTTTGATTTGGTGATATTTTGCTAATTTAATCGGTAAAATCATAATATTTAAGTAAAAATCCAAAATAATTGAAAAATTACCCAAAAAATTGAAACAAAAATTTCTAGTATTCT
Organism: Silene latifolia; assembly: GCF_048544455.1. NCBI lineage: Eukaryota > Viridiplantae > Streptophyta > Magnoliopsida > Caryophyllales > Caryophyllaceae > Silene > Silene latifolia. Next base: position 136,804,686 of record NC_133526.1, read on the forward strand.
GGAACACTCCCAAGAACAGCAAAATGTTAGAAAAAATGCCCAAAAATTCCGGATAAATTTTGTGAAGAAAAAGATCGATATTTATCCACTAAATAAAAGATTCACTACCTAAACACGTGGCCATACTAGGAATTAATTAATTCGTCTAATTCACTCCGTAAATATACATGTCACACACTCTGATACCACTTGAAAGATCATAGATCCAAATTAGACCCTCTAATAAAATTAATTTATCTCATAAATTGTCATTTAGGTGATCTATGTAACATGCATGCTAATATGAAAGCATAAAAAGAAAGTATAAGGAAAAATAATTTCCTTACATTAAATTTGTGGTAAAAAGGGCACAAACTAGTTCACCTTACTAGCTTGTTCTTGAGCTAATACCAAATGGAAGATCCTCCTTGCAAATCTTCAAAAAGAAGATCTCTTTCTTGTTGCACCCAAGAACTTACCCAAAATAATAACAAGTATTGACTAGAAACTTGTTAAGATTATACCCTTGATAATATTTAATTTTACTAACTTTTCTTAGTAAATATTAATGTATGTATACTAACAACTTAGTAGTGATGAATATTATTTTTTAGAGAGAGGAAGATATTGTTCACATGCAAAACATAAGTGAATGTTGTAGTGTAGAAATGAACAATAGGTAGAGTATAAGAGGAGGGAAAGTGGCGGGTGGAAGTGGAGTGAGGGAGTGGACAAATTTTGTCTTTTATTTTTCATCTTACATCACATGCAAAATCATACATAAGATAAATTATGATAGTATACAAAATAAGGTGAAATGATTATGTGAGTAATCATCCACTACTCTTATTTTACACGATCCACTTGACCATTTGCGGGTCCATGTTGGTTCTTATATTTGTCGCACAAATCCGTCTAATTTTAATTTTAAACATCGTATCATGTTTAAATACTTTCATAATTAATTCGTCGAATTCACTCCGTAAATATACGTGTACCACTACACATATTATTTACGTACTAATATTAATCACATTTGAAAGATCATAGATCCATATTAGACTCTCTAATAAAATTAATTTATCTCATTAATTGTCATTTAGGTGATCTATGTAACATGCATGCTAATATGAAAGCATAAAAAGAAAGTATAAGGAAAAACAATTTCCTTACATTAAATTTGTGGTAAAAAGGGCACAAACTAGTTCACCTTACTAGCTTGTTCTTGAGCTAATACCAAATGGAAGATCCTCCTTGCAAATCTTCAAAAAGAAGATCTCCTTCTTGTTGCACCCAAGAACTTACCCAAAATAATAACAAGTATTGACTAGAAACTTGTTAATATTATACCCTTAATAATATTTTAATTTTACTAACTTTTCTTAGTAAATATTAATGTATGTATATCAAGTGTCTTTTGTAGGAAATTTGACGGGATTTGAAGTTATGAGTAACAAATGACGAAGAAAGGAGCCTGTACCTACTTCCTCGATCGAGTCAATGGCGACTCGATCGAGGAACCTATCAGCTCGATCGAGTCACTTGCGACTCGATCGAGGAACCTGTGGTGAATTTAGAAAAGTTTAAAACGAGAGTTGGGTATTTCTGAAATTGGTTCCTCGACCGAGTCACATGCGACTCGATCGAGGATCCAATTTAAACCCGGTTCCGTGCTTTGTTTATACCGGTTTTGTGATTAATTGCTCCTACATCTTTCACTTTCCTTCTTCCTTTATCGCCATAATTCCTGCATTCCTTCCTCCTCTACTACTCATTCTCTCTTTATTCATCATAATCATCATCAAAACTCACTTAAACTTTGTGCTTTCTTGCTTATTACTTGATTGAATCATTCTCTTGTGCTTATTTTCTCAATTCTATTGCTTAAACTACCAAGGTGAGTCGCGATTTGGTCTTTGTATGTCTCGAAAATTTGGATTTTTCTTGCTTAAATCTTGAGTTTATTGTATTAAATCTTCCATTGCTAGTATACAATTGCTATTTCCTTGCTTTCTAGCCCCTTACTTGTTGAAATTCATGCCTAATTTGCTAATTTGGGAATTAGGGTTCTTCAAAATCCGGGTAGAAATTTTGCATTAAATTGGTTAGAATTGTATTCTATTGCTTGGAATCTTCCATATTTGATACATACTCATGTTCCCCTAAGTTTTTGGATGCTTTCATTGTCATTTGGAGTCTTAAAAATTGATTTTTCGGACCCATGAGTGCCAAAACCGGGACTGTTTTTACGACATTGTTGGAGTTTAATTTTCTACTTGCTCTTATGTAGATAATGTCGACTTCCAGGCAAGGAAATAAGCGGACTAGAGAAAGGCGAGCACCGGTTCAACAACCCGAAGTAATTCCTGAGGAGGTTGTGTCTTCAAAGGATGATTTGTCTCCCTTAGACGATTATCCGTTTATCGAATTTCGTGACAAAGTGCAGAAGGACAGGTTTGTGTATCTGTTATCCAAGTCTATGAGTGCCACTCGATGTGTTGATAGGAAAATTTTGCGCACTTTGAAGATAGACGACATTATGTTTGGCATGTTTAATGAAATCGGGTTGCAGGGTCTTTTCACGCTCCACGAGTTATCTTACCCTGCCCTAACTCGGAATTTCGAGCTCTTATACTTATTTCCCCAGTGATCACCTAATCAGATGTCGTTTGCTTAATGTTGAACGGTCTTTAACCTTTGGCCGTATTTAAAATTTTGGAGTTGGATAAGTATCTTTGAAGGGGACTTGTATGGTGTTGGTGGGTTGTCTGCCGTTCGTTATTTTCCATTGTTTACTGGTTACATGGATGCGGATGTCGATCTGCTATGGCTTTGTTAGATGTCCAACACGTTTGCCTTCGTATGTTTTTGAGATATTTGAGCTATTTGTTGTATGGTCGGAGTGATAAGAGCAAGACCTCCACTATTGAGGTCTTAATACTTGCTAGTTACTTGAATCCTTATAGGGAGGAGACATTCCAATTCTCTCCCCCTGCTCTTGTCTGCTCAGCATTTGATAGGGCGATTGGGTGGTACGGGAACCTTGACTGTGGTGCTCTTGTCACCAAAATTGCTAGGGCTGTTTGTGACTTTGAGGGTGATGACCCATATGAGCCCATGGCTGACTATGAGCCACTTGTTGATGATGACCACCTTCGCTATGACATTTCTTATATTGATATTAAGAATGGGAAGGACCATTACTGGAGGGTCCGCGGTGAGTCGTACATGCTTCTTCTTTGCGCCCGTTTGCCTACTGTTGACCCCCTCAAGAAGAGTACGGCTGTGGAGCGACCCCCACCCGTTACTTATCTGATTCCTGAGGATCTTTTGGTTACTTTTCCTGGGTCTAGTACTACTACCACCACCGGCGGGCGCCGGAGACGTCGTGCACCCACTACCCATCTGCCAGGTTCCTACCAGCCCGCTCCTCCTCCACCTCCTTCAGCCTATCCCACTTCAGGCTATGCTCCCGGTTACCATTTTGATCCCGTCGTTGAACGGGAAGTGAGGATGCATACTGGCATCAACACTGCTTTGACAGAGAGAAGGATGTGGGAACAGATGGAGGCTATGACTTTAGCTTCTGGGGGACAGTATGGCGGTGTGTCACCTTCTTACTACACTACTCCTGGTGACGACAGCCGTGTGTTTCATCTTTACGGAGTGACTCCTACAGAGTTTGGACAGTTTAGCACCGAGTTTGGTGCATTAGGCCGTCCCTTCTACACTCCAGTCCACCCCTCTCAGCCTACTTCTGTTTTCGCAGAGGACACCGGCATCCCTTGTTCCCAGAGAGGCCCATTCGGCCAGTTTGCTGCTTCTACATCCACTGCTGCTGCTCCTGGAGGCACTCGTGGTCGCAGCCGTGTTCGGAGACCCACTCGTGGTAGAGGCCGTGGCCGCAGTGCCGTTCCTGATCCTGAGCTTATGTCCTTATATGCTGATATTGATGATTTTGATGATGCTTCTGGAGCCCAGTAGTGACAGCTGGTCACTACATCCCTCTCTTTCCAGCTGGTTTGGGGGAGGCTACTGCATTACAACTGGTATTATCTTTCTTTTTATTTTTATTGCATTTCCTTTTTACCCTCTTTCCTTTATTAGTAGTGTCCTGTAGGTTGCTGGTTTTCTGTGTGATTGCTATGCTGTAGGCGTCACAATGAGGACACTGTGACATTTAGGTTTGGGGGAGTGTGTTTATTTCTGTGTGTGCTTTTATTTATTGTTGTGTGAAAAAAAAAAAATTCAAAAAATTCAAAAAAAAATTGAAAAATTAGAAAATCCAAAAACATGTCTTTTGTTTACTTTTGTTTATTTTGAGTCGAGTCATGGTGAATTGTATAGCAATGATGATAACTTGCTTTGTCTTTGCATTTGAGTCTCATCTAGTTGTCCATGTACATTGTTTTGACCTGTTAGCTATGATGAACAAAGCTCTTTACTCAAGTCTTGGCCGTCACAATATGCCTTATGCCGAGTAGACTTGACATTATTTTGTTGGTAAACCACTTAAATTTCTGAGGTCTTTAGAGCTTCCTAGGCCGGGAACATTAATAAACCGGTCTCATTGTTATTTAGGCTAATGAGTGTGGTCTCCTTGTGGTATATGTAACATCAAACTGCATAAGTGTGACATTAGTTTCTTAGCTTTTGCGCGTTCATTTGATTAAGTACATGTGGATAGGCGATTCTTATTGTTCAAATCAGCCTTACATTACCCAGTTTTGTTAGCTCGTTTGAACCATGTAGCCATTTATATCCTATTTCTTAGCTACATTCCAGAATTTGCCTACCTTTTTTTTTTCGGGACAGTCGCAGTTGTTTCCGTCCTTATTGTTATAGCTACTTTGGTTGGGTTGGGACTTTTATTGTCATGTGGGTAGTAGCTATCTTTTTGTAACAATTGTGTGACCTCTTATGTTGAAAAGAGAATATTATGAAGCAGAAAAAAAAAAATGAAAGTCTCGAAAGAAAGAAAAGAGAAAAAAAAAAGAAAAAGAAAATAAAAAAAAAAGAGAAAAAAAAAGAAAGAAGAAAACGTTTCGAAAAAGAAAAGATTCAAAAGAGAAAAGAAGAGAAAAAATGTATGCTTCATTCAGTTTTGTTAGGAGGTCGTGTGTGGTAATTACTGGAGTCTAATGCACATTTGGAGAGCCTTTACATTTCTCTCATATGTTGTCAAAGTTGAGATTATTTCTCCAGTTGGATGTTTGATTTATTACTTATTAGTTTTGGCTATTGGCCTAGAGCTGCGACTACCGTCTGAGCCCCACATATCCATACGTGCTTTTGCACAAGCCACTTCTATACCCATGCCACTTTACCACCATTTTGTCCTTGATACATGTACTTGGTCTGTTTCGTGAATGCGTATTAGCTGGAGAATCTCTTATCACATTAGATTGCATGCATATCTCATAAGTTGAGTGAGTGTCTTATTTCTTTCTATCTTACATAAATCACCCATTATGAGTGCATGAGTGAAACCGCGAGAATCCGACAAAATGGTCTTGCAAGGTTGAAAAGTGTTTGGTTGAGTCTCGGTATCATGTCACATCTTGAGTAAGATCTGCGTGAGTCTATTACCCGTGCTTTTTGAATTTGTTTTATTAGCACAACTTCGGTCATTACTTTGTTATAGATATGGACAGCTGAGTCTTGTATGTGCCTAGACATTTGTTCTGAGTTATTCATTCACCATATGTTTGTTGTTCTTTGTTTGGTCTGACTGCTTTGCTTGAGGACAAGCAAAGGTTTGGTTTGGGGGAGTTTGATGTATCACTTTCATATATACTTTTATAGCTCCCTTTATACCGTTTTACATACCGTTTCGTGCCTATTATATCATTTATATGCTTTATTTCAATGAATTGTCGATACTGCCACTATTTTGTGTTTTGATGCAGAAATGACTCGTTATGAGTATGATCAAGCTAAGATTAGTATGGCGGAGACGGCATAGAAGAATACACGAAGCATGGCACGGGAAACGAGGAATCATGAAGACTAGAAGTCAAAGAAGAGAAGAAGGAACCTGTGAGCTAGTTCCTCGATCGAGTCACTGCTGACTCGATCGAGCAGCCGTCCTCGATCGAGTCACCTCTGACTCGATCGAGGATCCTTTCTGGCGGGTTTATTTCCGGAATTTCCTAAAACGTTAATCTTTTGTTATAAATTAAAGACTCGGGTTTTATTGTAAACGAACATTATACTTTGCTTTATTATTGCTGGAAAACTCTCTTAGAACCCTAATCTTCCTTCTGTATGGTACTAATCTTTCCTCACTAATTTAATCATTGTTTTATGTTCTTCAATTATCGTTTTATACTTGAAATCATGCTTTCATCTTTAATCATATTCATTGTTGTTATCATAGTTATGAGTAGCTAATCCCCTCATATAGGATGAAGGGGATCTAGGTTAATTAAAAGGGAAAATTAATTAGTTGCTATTGATATCATTAAAGTTGTTGTTTGATTATTGAAATTCTTCTAGTTAATCAACTTGAGGCCTGAGTTATTAATTAGTGTAGCGAATCGATCCTATCGCCGACCGGGTTAGAATTGATATAGGCTGCGATAATCAAATAGAGAGTATCTAATCATAGCGACCGCATGTTAGAATCGATCTAAAGGGCATAATTGAGTCGACCGATCTTATGACCTTAAACAACTTGATAGATTTAGTAATTGATTGATAATCCCCGACTGATTGACCTAGTGAACCTAAATCCTAGACTTTTAATAATATTGTTATTCACCCTTTATTTATTGCAATTAGTCTGTTAGAATCAACTCAAAACAAAACCCCCGAAATTGGTTACTTCTGAAGGAAATGTAGATTCATATACATACTAACATACTCATATATGTAAAATTAATTTGTCATAAAATTAAAGGTGGATTTTATGCATGCAAACTTTAATAAAAGAAGATAAGAAAACATTTTCTCACCATAATAATTTCGGTCATATTGGGCACCAACAAGATCTCCTTCTTGTTAGTTCTTGAGCTTTTCATTAATGGATGAACATACTTGACTTCAAATTAGAAGCCCTCCAATTAGTTGCACCCAAAACTATCCCTTAATCCCACAAACTAACATGTACTAGATGTTTATATTGTGGTTTACCTTAAAATCTATTACTAATACTCATATACTACTTTTAGTATTATTAGTGTTTGATTTAAACAAATTAGATTCACAAAAAATGAGTTTTGTGAAGAACAAGAGAGAGAAGGGAGGTTTTTCATAAAAAGTGAGAATGAATTAATTAGAGAAAATTTTCTCTCTAATGTTGTGTATAGAAAACCGGTTGGGAGGGCATAGAGTAGACAAATTTTTCTTCCCAATTTGCTTTTGTTCTTCACAAGAAAAGCTAGCTAGTAGTAGGTGTTATCATGATGTTTATTTTATTATTTAAATAACAAAAACCATCAACACCCACTCACTACATATAAAATGGTTTTCCTTGTAATATTGAGTCCATTTTATTTTTGTCAATTGTACAAATGTATGTCATGTGACATGTGACATGTCTTATGTCTTGTTTTAATTTAAAATGCATATTTAACAAATTAAATATCATTTATAAATTAAATAAATCATATTTAACAAATTGACTAGTAATATAAAATTACTTTCTCATAAAATGGTCATTTAATTACCAGTTAGTATAATTCACAATATCTTGTAATTATAACTAACTTATCATTCTCATCTCGCGTGTTTCGCAAACACCGATTAATTTTAATAATATAACTTCTTAAATTACTAAATGAAATCTCATTTAATCACATTATAATAAGATGTCATTATTCTCTCTTTTATAATAATTTGTTCAATTTTAAGGAATTAATTAATCAGACGGTATACAATTAATTAACCTTTTCAATTAAGGGAATCGTCCTTTAGGTGTGACCTCAAGGGATCAACTGATCACCACCGTCGCACGACAGTAATGTCAAACTCTAGCCAGCCAATCATTACCGATATGTGTGGACCAGTTGACTATATATATTATGTATCATCCCTTCCGTATTCTTGTAATGAGATTTAATAATGATATTTAAATCATGTGATCGCACTATTGTTGAGGACACATTTCCCAACAATCTCCCACTTGTCCTCGACAAGTGTGCGTCACCAATTCTCTTGTCCTATTACTATCTCCCACTCAATGCAAGGTGTCTTTCAGGTCGTACTTGCAAGTGATCATATCGAGAGTGGTTTCCTCGATCTGGAGAATAACTGTTTGACCGGATTTATCCACTCGGATACCTTCCGAGCGTGGCCACGTATTTCCGATTCATTACTCCTCGAGTGGCCCTGAGATATTGTTTTAACCCCGACAAGGGGTGGACAATTCCTATCGCACTTATTCCCTTCGACTAGCCACAGCCATCATAACCCAAAATATGCCCATTTGACCCCATTTACGAAGGTCGTAGTAACACAAATCAAAGTTAATCTGAAACTGTGCCATCTTAGGCGAACAGTCTTTAGTCAAAAGAATTGACTCATTAGAATACTATAGTAGCTCTCGCCACGACCAGGCTTTATAAATTTGCCGGAACTCTATAAGCGGTCTTTGCCCGACAAAGTGTTCCTAACAGTCTGCCTATGTGATCGACTAGTCATCTCACATGACTCTATGGCACTTGAACTTGCCATCAATCGCATCACACTCTAGTCACTTCGAGACGTCACCTCATACAAGTGACTATGGGCGAATACAATGCTAATCCGTGTTCACTTTAACGGGGTTCAATTGTCTCTACAACCCGTTTGGATGTAACAAAGTATAATAAAAGAGTTTTAAAGTAAAACTCGAACGACAAATGCGATTATCACATATGAATAGTCAATGCCTGATTACTATTTCATGTTCTATAATCTAATTTGATCTTGTACATAGTTGTTCATTTCAATTCAATTGAAATGACATGACTCATCATGTTTAGCCTTTGAGAAGGCTTTGGTTAGTAGGTTTTATCAATTTCTTGTACCTTACTTAACCTCACTACATACTCGTTTTCCTTTGTAATGTATACATTTGCATTACAAAACTTTCTCGAGTACGTGTCGAGATCCAATCAAGACATAGGCCCCTCTAGCCTAGGAATAGCTCCCACTTTGTTTTCACAAAGGTGTGGGACTCATCCTTCTTGCACATCTCATGATCGCAAGTGTACTCAATTTCCGTTATAAATATCTCTCATTGTTCTTTATTGCCTAGAACGATTCTAGAAAATCTACTTCTTAATTATCATAGCCACAATGGTATCTTAACCATCCTAATGTGTTTTGATTATGGTTTTGTCGGAAACCATGCGCAACCTCAATTGTCAATTGTCACTTGTGTAACACCCTTACACAAAATTGCATCATAAACACTCTGCTTTACTTTCTTAATGCTTCTGCAAGCACTTAAGGGTAATCTTTATATACTAGGTAAAGATTACTTAAATTCGATTTTGAAAACAATTCATCATACTCAAAGCATATGAAGTGTTATACATCATTTCTTTTTAATTGATTCGGCAGCGGAAGCAAATGAAATCAATCAAATATGTTCAATTTAATTGAACTAGTCATGAATCTTATCAACATAAGACTTCTTATTGACCCTAATATCATGTGGATTTATCTTCATAAATCCGGATATTCAAGATGTATTATAATACTCCAAAAGTCTTAAATCATTCGCAATGATCAATATGTCATCCACATATCGGACTAATTAAAATTTCCGTAACTCCCACTAAACTCCATGTATAAACACAACTTCTCGACTTATCGAGAAATGTTTTATCACATGATCAAAATGTTGATTCTAACTCATTGATGTCCTACTTAAGACCCTCTCTTAAGTTTCACATTATCTTAGGATTGCAAGAATCTACTAAACTCAAGACATGTATTGAATACATTCCTTCTATTGAAGAAGTGGGTTTTAGATTCACTTGCTATGTATTTCATAACCTCATAATGAAACACAATCCCTAAGAAGATCCAAATAGACTTAAGCATTTCAATTAGTGCAAAACCCTTTGCAACCAATCTTGCTTTGAAATATCTCTTTATTAGTGCAAAACTCTTTGTCACTAATCAAGCCTTTTGTTTCGGATTTTCATGGCTCTAAGCCTTGTATTGAGTTGTGACTTTAAACACTCTTATGTAAGTCATATGTTTATTACTTTCTAGAAGTAATCAACTTGAATCAAACAATTTCTTTTGTAAGTTATAAGCTCTTTACTTTCTTAAAAGTAGCATGAATTCATCATTTTTAACAAGTGACGAATTTAACCTCCTAGGTTTTGAAGAAACAATATTTTACACAAAACGTCTCATGTAGCCAAGAAGGACCAGTTTCTTGCGACATAACATTCTCTGTGGCATTCTTTGTGGCTCTTGAATAATTTCTCCCACTCTGTCTTCTAGAAATAAACCTGTATTTTAGAAAGACAGCTTCATGAGCCGCAAACCCGTCGTGCTCGTGATAATTGCAAGGGAAAAATGAGCATTTGTTTCTTGTGAAAAACTTACAAACATGGTACCTTTACCATTTCATATCTCATATGATTCGATTTAGTGGAAAAATAATTTAGACAAAAATCCCCAAAATGATCAAGTAACTCAAAGTAACTTGATTGAAATCCAAACCATATCGAATAGCGTTTGATTTCTTAGCTAACCACACATTATTCCATAATGCGTGCTAAGAGAGATTAACTTGTGATACTATATCACATTTCCTTTGGCTTATATCAAAGTCTTCACTTTGATAATCCCATCACGACTTAAATCGTGATTCCTTGAATTCTTTGAAATTCTTCAAAGATTTCTCCTTTTACCTTATTAAGTGAACATATTAGCGTCAACTTAAATCGTTGGTAAAAGAAATTGATTAACCTATTTTGGATCGATGATATACCACCTCGATCTCCTTTTCAACCAAAAGGCACGAGACATCTTGCTTTGAATACAAGATACGCATATACCATTAACAATCTAATGGTTTCAAGAGTACTCGATAACTCTTTGCGTTCATCATTCCAAAATTTAAGGTTTAATCTTGGGTTACCAATTTGAGTCTTGCATCATCTTCATGATATATCATTCTAGTTTGGTTTAGAATATAATCACCTTGATGATGGGCTAGCCATTCATCAAATCATGGTGTATAGGGTCACAAAAGTGAAACCTCTTTTGTATCTTTAACAAATTGTATTCTTATTTAGAGTTTATGTACTTAATAGTCACAATTAAGTACGACTCCAAACCCGAAAACTAGATTTAGTACACAATGACTCTATCTCTTGATTTCATTGTTGCTAGTCGTCATATTCTAATCATCCTATGTATCAAACATAATGATGAAAACCACCACCGGTTTCTAATATTGACGAAGTAGTATTAGCAAAATTTTATGTTTAATCAAATAAACAATTAAAGAAGAAGGTCCCATTAGATGTCCCACAACTAACTTGTTGATTCTTCAATAATTTGGGGTAGTTTCCTTTCTCGTGTCCAACATTTAAGACAATGGAAACTTTATCGGTCGGGATTGATAGGTTTAGTATCGTTATTCTCAACAACTTTACCTTTAACATTACCTTGTATCAATTCCATTCTAATTTTACTTCTTTAACCTCGTCCTCATCTTAACGGTTTAAGAGAATGCTCCCACTCATTTCAATGAGTCTTTACTTAGAGAAGCAAAGGTGAATTTTATAAAGATTACTCTTCAATTCAATCGTTTTAGTCTTAAAACTTTCATTGAAGTGGTTGCGATATTTTGGTCAATTACGAATTCTGACAAAACTAATTACCAAAACAATTTATCGCTTCAAGGTACTTAATTCAATTAAGTATATGAAAAACAATCCATTGTAAGTAGATGTGTTAGTCAAGAATCAAAACCTGTTTGATAATGAATAACTTTTATCTATACTCTTTGCAAGAGATCCTTAGCAATGGTTCATGTGAGGTTTTAGAAGCAAATTCATATTTGTCTTTAGTTACGATGTTTTAATGGAGATTTGAATCAAAAAACGAAATGATATCGTATATGAATTGTGGTAAAGAAATAGAACAATATGATAACGGAATAATGGAAAACTTAACATTTATCGTTTTATTAATACTTGTAAACAAGTATAGCATTTACATAGTGACCTCTACCCAACTATGATAAATGATTCCAAGACCCAAATTCATATCGACTTAGGCACGGTATGGCCGATGAAACCCTTATCAATATAACTCGGTGGATTAACGCTTTAATCGATTCTACTTTTAGAACTCTTGGTCGATAAAATTACTCTAATATTTATCTATAGCCCGGAACACATGCAACTACGGTCGCGAATACTTCCGTTGAGCTCAATCCAAATTTCGAATAAATGTGTCCATGATCCAAATCCACATCAACTTGGGCACGGTATGGCCGATGAAACCCTCATTAACATGAACTCGGTGGATTAACACTCATCACCCACTTCCCCTACGTAACAAGGTTTGTACCCGGTAGGGCCGAGTGCACTCCCTCGCGAAATAGGTTTTCATGGTTTCTACTATTTGGTAAGGCTATGTCTCAATTATTTGTTTTTAGCGAGAGGTCATGTCAATTTATTATCTATCACGTTTTAAGTGAACTAAAGCGGTGAACTACGATAATTTTAATTGACACGGTCGATAAACTCGATAAAATGACAATGCATGTTTAGTTATGGCGATTTAGCAATGCATGTGACATAAAATAAAATGCAAGCATAAAGATAAATAAATCCTAGTATGGCCTTTCCTAAAATAGAAAAACTATTTAACTATTACATATTCGGAAACCAACTCCATTGGTCCCTTGAACCTTGGTTGTGGCACGCATCTCGAGGTAACACCGTCTTTATGTATCGCCATTCTTGAAGAAATCCGTCTTTGGGAACTCCGGAATGAATAAAATTACATAATAAATTACATAATTTCCTATTATACATTTGAAACTAAAATAAAATAAATCTATTAAATTACAAAACGGTGATACGAGATCACAATAAAATTACAACCGAATCGATATTCCCATACATTTCGGGAAATACCAATTAAAAACTAAGGCCATACTAAGTAAAATTACATAATTCAAAATTACATAAATTAAAATTATGACAATCATAAAGAAAATGCAGCATTACAATATGTATGAACATGCTCAATTTTATGCTAAATCGCCTTTTAATTAGCCAATATCGTATATTACTCGGTTTTTACGGATTTGCGTGATTTCAACATTTTATAATCACAAAAATGCATAAACTCATATTTATGCATAAGTTAATTACCCTAAACTCTTAGGACTCAAAATATAGTCTTCACTAATAATTTGACCATAATTAACCCATATTTTATAAAATTGTTCATAAATGGACCAAAAATTACAAAAATAAGCTATTAGACTTCAAATAAATCCAAAAATTTCAAATAAATTCAAAATTTGAAATTTAAACTCATGAACATTCTGGAAAAATTCCATGACACTCATAATGTTCAAAATCTTAGGTAAAAAAATTTCGAAATTTCCCCCGGAAAAACAATGTTGCGGTTTATCGATTATTAATAAAATAATCATAAAAACATGGAAAAATTATTTTCATTAACTTTTCAATTTTAGATCTGAAAAATATAATAAAATGCAACATTAGACGTTTTTCCTAAGTCATAGATTATGTTTTATTAATTTTCCACTAATAATGTCACTATTTATGCTATTTTTCTTCAAAAATTCATAAATCATGCAAAAAGACTTCTTTATAGCCAATTATTTTACACACATCTTGTAAAATTGCATGTGACAACATATTAATTTTCTATGACCAGATTCGAAATTTAACTCATATTAACCTATTTTTCACTTAAATCCGAATTTAATAATGAAAAATTCATTTTTCGAGCATAACAAGTCCAAAAATTATGAAAATTTACAGGTTATCTCAAAATAATATATGTAACAACATATCCAAAAACCAAGTGAAAATTCGAAGTATAGCTAATTTTAGACCAAAAATGACATTTTTACTCATAAAATCACATTTAAATGCCATTATTGTAAATTATGAACAATAAAAATCCGAAAAATTAACCAAAATATCCTAAAACATTTTAGGACCAGAAATATTAACATGCATGTAATAATTTCGTGATATATCATAATAACACAAATTTTACAAGTTTTATTTGTTATTCTTATAACTTGGAAAAACTTTTAACCAATTTGCATGCAAACAACCGTGGCTCTTGATACCGATTGAAGGAAATGTAGATTCATATACATACTAACATACTCATATATGTAAAATTAATTTGTCATAAAATTAAAGGTGGATTTTATGCATGCAAACTTTAATAAAAGAAGATAAGAAAACATTTTCTCACCATAATAATTTCGGTCATATTGGGCACCAACAAGATCTCCTTCTTGTTAGTTCTTGAGCTTTTCATTAATGGATGAACATACTTGACTTCAAATTAGAAGCCCTCCAATTAGTTGCACCCAAAACTATCCCTTAATCCCACAAACTAACATGTACTAGATGTTTATATTGTGGTTTACCTTAAAATCTATTACTAATACTCATATACTACTTTTAGTATTATTAGTGTTTGATTTAAACAAATTAGATTCACAAAAAATGAGTTTTGTGAAGAACAAGAGAGAGAAGGGAGGTTTTTCATAAAAAGTGAGAATGAATTAATTAGAGAAAATTTTCTCTCTAATGTTATGTATAGAAAACCGGTTGGGAGGGCATAGAGTAGACAAATTTTTCTTCCCAATTTGCTTTTGTTCTTCACAAGAAAAGCTAGCTAGTAGTAGGTGTTATCATGATGTTTATTTTATTATTTAAATAACAAAAACCATCAACACCCACTCACTACATATAAAATGGTTTTCCTTGTAATATTGAGTCCATTTTATTTTTGTCAATTGTACAAATGTATGTCATGTGACATGTGACATGTCTTATGTCTTGTTTTAATTTAAAATGCATATTTAACAAATTAAATATCATTTATAAATTAAATAAATCATATTTAACAAATTGACTAGTAATATAAAATTACTTTCTCATAAAATGGTCATTTAATTACCAGTTAGTATAATTCACAATATCTTGTAATTATAACTAACTTATCATTCTCATCTCGCGTGTTTCGCAAACACCGATTAATTTTAATAATATAACTTCTTAAATTACTAAATGAAATCTCATTTAATCACATTATAATAAGATGTCATTATTCTCTCTTTTATAATAATTTGTTCAATTTTAAGGAATTAATTAATCAGATGTCGGTACAATTAATTAACCTTTTCAATTAAGGGAATCGTCCTTTAGGTGTGACCTCAAGGGATCAACTGATCACCACCGTCGCACGACAGTAATGTCAAACTCTAGCCAGCCAATCATTACCGATATGTGTGGACCAGTTGACTATATATATTATGTATCATCCCTTCCGTATTCTTGTAATGAGATTTAATAATGATATTTAAATCATGTGATCGCACTATTGTTGAGGACACATTTCCCAACAACTTCTAGACAGTTTGAATACTCTTAGACTTAGCTTTTACCGCCTCCCTGTGGATTCGATACCTATCTTATCACTAGCTATTCCTGAAACTCCTGTTCCTGAAACTATCATCATGTCTACCCTAGCCAGTCACTCTGAGCCAACCTTAGATTCTATTCCACAAGGTTTCAAGCTTCCCACTTCTACCAATGGAACATTCGAGATTCGGCCATCTTACATTAATTTGGTGGAACGAAACATGTTTGGAGGGACAGCTGCTGAGGACCCTGCAACGCATATGGAAAAGTTTGTCACTAAGAGTATTCAAACTGTCTAGAAGTAACCAATTTCGGGGGTTTTGTTTTGAGTTGATTCTAACAGACTAATTGCAATAAATAAAGGGTGAATAACAATATTATTAAAAGTCTAGGATTTAGGTTCACTAGGTCAATCAGTCGGGGATTATCAATCAATTACTAAATCTATCAAGTTGTTTAATGTCATAAGATCGGTCGACTCAATTATGCCCTTTAGATCGATTCTAACATGCGGTCGCTATGATTAGATACTCTCTATTTGATTATCGCAGCCTATATCAATTCTAACCCGGTCGGCGATAGGATCGATTCGCTACACTAATTAATAACTCAGGCCTCAAGTTGATTAACTAGAAGAATTACAATAATCAAACAACAACTTTAATGATATCAATAGCAACTAATTAATTTTCCCTTTTAATTAACCTAGATCCCCTTCATCCTAGATGAGGGGATTAGCTACTCATAACTATGATAACAACAATGAATATGATTAAAGATGAAAGCATGATTGCAAGTATAAAACGATAATTGAAGAACATAAAACAATGATTAAATTAGTGAGGAAAGATTAGTACCATACAGAAGGAAGATTAGGGTTCTAAGAGAGTTTTCCAGCAATAATAAAGCAAAGTATAACGTCCGTTTACATTAAAACCCGAGTCTTTAATTTATAACAAAAGATTAACGTTTTAGGAAATTCCGGAAATAAACCCGCCAGAAAGGATCCTCGATCGAGTCAGAGGTGACTCGATCGAGGACGGTTGCTCGATCGAGTCAGCAGTGACTCGATCGAGGAACTAGCTCACAGGTTCCTTCTTCTCTTCTTTGACTTCTAGTCTTCATGATTCCTCGTTTCCCGTGCCATGCTTCGTGTATTCTTCTATGCCGTCTCCGCCATGCTAATCTTAGCTTGATCATACTCATAACGAGTCATTTCTGCATCAAAACACAAAATAGCGGCGGTATCGACAATTCATTGAAATAAAGCATATAAATGATATAATAGGCACGAAACGGTATGTAAAACGGTATAAAGGGAGCTATAAAAGTATATATGAAAGTGATACATCAGTATACTAACAACTTAGTAGTGATGAATATTATTTTTTAGAGAGAGGATGATATTGTTCACATGCAAAACATAAGTGAATGTTGTAGTGTAGAAATGAACAATAGGTAGAGTAAAAAGGAAGGGAAAGTGGCGGGTGGAATATGGAGTGTTGGAGTGGACAAACTTTGTCTTATATTTATCATCTTACATCACATGCAAAATCTTATATAAGATTAAATTATGGTAGTATACAAAATAAGGTGAAATGATTAAGTGAATAATCATCCACTACTCAATATTACACGGTCCACTTGCCCATTTACGGGTCCATGTATGTTCTTATATTTGTCGCACAAATACGTGTAATTTTATTTTAAACATCGTTTCATGTTTAAATACTTCCATAATTAATTCGTCCAAATCACCCCATAAATATACGTGTACCACTACACATATTATTTACGTACTAATATTAATCACATTAATCAATTAGTACAATTTTAGTAAATTAACAGTTAATTAACTAAAACCCGTCTCCCAAAACTTATTATTCAATCATCGCATAATTAAATAATAACTGCCTCTCCTCGAGTTCGCAACTCGAAATCTCTCTAAAAATAATTGACTAACCTCTTAGTCTATAAATCAAGGGACTAAATAAATTGCATCTCATACAATTAATTAGTTGTCTATGGGGTTCGTTTCTTTAGGTGTGACCGAAAGGGGTCAGTTGATCACCGCCGTCTCACGACAATAACGTCAAACTCTAGTCAGCCAACCGTTATCGATTTACGTTAATCAACTGACGAGGATCAAATAAATATATATCTGATGATATTCGATTAATGAGATTTATTATGTTAACGCACTATTGTGGAGGACACTAACTCCAACAATCTCCCACTTGTCCGACACAAGGTGTGCGCTACCAATTCTCTTGTCCGTTTTAATCTCCCACTAAATGCAAGGTGTCTTTCAGGTCGCACTTGCACATGAACACATCGCGAGTGGTTTTCTCGATCGGGAGTGTGACTACCTGACCGGAAAAATCTCTCACAGATTACTTCCGAGCGTGGCCATGCATTTGTAGTCATTAACTCCTCGAGTGGCCTTGAGATATAGTTACCCAATGTGGGTGGACAATTCCTGTATACCCTATCTATCCTATTACACAATACAGCTCACCATGACCTAGTAAATGCCCTTTTGGCCTCCTTTCATGCCACGACCTAGGACAAAAACCCAAGTCACTCGGAAACTGTACTTGCTCAGATAATAGTCTCTAGTCAAAAGAATCGACTCATTAGAACATCTTAGAGATCCCCGCCATGACCATGCGTCTATAATAGAACTTAGGGACTCTCTAAATGGTCACTGTCCGGCAAAGTGTCACACACTCTGCCTATGTAATCGACCAGTCATCACATATGACCTTATGGTGTTGAACCACCATAAATCGACTTACAATCGAGTCTCTCCGAGACATCACCTCATTAAGTGACTAGGGACAAAATACAATGTTCATCTTATTCACTTGAATAGTGTTCAACATTGTCTCCACAACTTATTCAGATAAACAAGGTATTCAATGTTTTCAGTCAAACTGAATAATTGAGTTCTTAAAGAAACTCTAACAATGAATGAGATCATCACTTATGTAAATATCAATACTCTATCCAATATTTACATAACGATCTTTAGCAATTAAGGTATACTGTTCAATCGCATTGAGATGACATAACCATCATATCTACCTTATGCCAACGGCTTTGGTTAGAGGATTAGCAACAGTTGCATCACTCTAATTTCCATTGCAATTTTCTTTTGTTCTATGCAATCTTTTCATCACATAGAGCCTTTCTAAGTACACGTCTAAACAAGTTTTTAGACTCTGGTTCTAAAGCCAGTCAAATACTCCCACTGTTTTCACAGTCTCTCGGGAGACGATATTCGGCTAACGGAACTACTCTAGTTCCATTAAATTCCGGTTATCAACTATCTCTTTTACAACATCGGATGCTGTAATGTACTTAGCTTTTCGTTCAGGATTTGTACGCATAACACTTATACATACACATTCTTCATATGACATCTTTTATGTATGACTCCTCATACATATCTTCTTTATACATGTATAACTTCTTATACATATATGTATAACTTCTTATACATATTATTCTTTATGCACGTAACACTCTTACATGCTAACCATTCCTTAACGAGGCCCATAACATCTTATAAGCATATGAATGTTTCCGTGTAATCCTTTTACACAAAATTCATAAATTCCTCCAAACTATAACAGTGAATCCTCAGTGCTTCTCAAGTACTCAAGGATGCTCTTGATAATCATCTAGTGACACTCACTAGAAAATGATTGGTAATGAGTACTCATGTTGTACCACTTGAAAGATCATAGATCCATATTAGACTCTCTAATAAAATTAATTTATCTCATATATTATCATTTAGGCGATCTATGTAACATGCATGCTAATATGAAAGCATAAAAGGAAAGAACAATTTCCTTACATTGAATTTGTGGTAAAAAGGGCACAAACTAGTTCACCTAACTAGCTTGTTCTTGAGCTTATACCAATGGAAGATCCTTCTTGCAAATCTTCAAAATAGAAGATTTCCTTCTTGTTGCACCCAAGAACTAACCCAAAAATTAATAACAAGTATGAACTAGAACTTGTTAATATTGATCCCTTGATTGTTATTAATAATAATACTAACTAATCTTAGTAATATTATTTGTGTATACTAACAACTTAGTAGTGATGAATTATTATTATTATAGAGAGATGGAGAAATAATGTTCACATGCAAGTATGTAGAGTGTGGAAGTAAGGTTGTGTAAAAATGTGAACAATAGATGGAGTATATAGGGGAAAAGTGGCGGGTGGGTGGAGTGTGGTAGTGGACAATTTTGTCTTATATTTTTATCTTACATCACATGCAAAATGTTGTATAAGATTAATTATGGTAGTATACAAAATAAGGTAAAATGATTATGTGAGTAATCATCCACTACACTTATTTTACACGGTCCACTTGACCATTTACGGGTCCATGTTGGTTCTTATATTTGTCGCACAAATCCGTGTAATTATTATTTTAAACATCGTACCATGTTTAAATACTTCCATAATTAATTCGTCCAATTCACTCCGTAAATATACGTGTACCACTACACATATTATTTACGTACTAATATTAATCACATTAATCAATTAGTACAATTTTAGTAAATTAAAAGTTAATTAACTAAAACCCGTCTCCCAAAACTTATTATTCAATTATCGCATAATTAAATAATAACTGCCGCTCCTCGAGTTCGCATCTCGAAATCTATCTAAAAATAATCGACTAACCTCTTAGTCTATAAATCAAGAGACTAAACAAATTGTAGCTCATACAATTAATTAGTTATCAATTGGGGTTCGTTCCTTTAGGTGTGACCGAAAGGGGTCAGTTGATCACCGTCGTCTGACGACAATAACGTCAAACTGTAGTCAGCCAATCGTTATCGATTTACGTTAATCAAATGACGAGGATCAAATAAATAAATATCTGATGATATTCCATTAATGAGATTTATTATGTTAACGCACTATTGTGGAGGACACTAACTCTAACAATCTCCCACTTGTCCGACACAAGGTGTGCGCTACCAATTCTCTTGTCCGTTTTAATCTCCCACTCAATGCAAGGTGTCTTTCAGGTCACACTTGCACGTGAACACATCGCGAGTGGTTTTCTCGATCGAGAGTGTGACTACCTGACCGGAAAAATCTCTCACAAAATACTTCCGAGCGTGGCCACGCATTTGTAGTCATTAACTCCTCGAGTGGCCTTGAGATATAGTTACCCAACGTGGGTGGACAATTCCAGTATACCCTATCTATCCTATTGCACAATACAGCTCACAATGACCTAGTAAATGCCCTTTTGGCCTCGTTTCAGGGCACGACCTAGGAAAAAAAACCAAAGTCACTCGGAAACTGCACTTGCTCAGATAATAGTCTCCAGTCAAAAGAATCGACTCATTAGAACATCTTAGAGATCCCCGCCACGACCAGGCGTCTATAATAGAACTTAGGGACTATCTAAATGGTCACTGTCCGGCAAAGTGTCACACACTCTGCCTATGTAATCGACCAGTCCTCACATATGACCTTATGGTGTTGAACAACCATCAATTGACTTACAATCTAGTCACTCCGAGACGTCACCTCATTAAGTGACTAGGGACAAAATACAATGTTCATCTTATTCACTTGAATAGTGTTCAACATTGTCTCCACAACTTATTCAGATAAACAAGGTATTAAAATTTAGTCTCACTAAATAAAAGATTCATAAAAGAAATGAATGCGAAAACAATAAATGTGATTATCATATATATAATAAAAGATACACTATCAAATTATTACATATCCATAATCTAAAGAAAATCTGGTACTCGTCTCATTCCCATAGCGACGACATGACCATCATGCTTAGCCTTTGATAAAGGCTTGGTTAAAGGATCAACAATATTATCATCTGTCCCAACCTTACAAATGTCAATTTCCTTCCTTTCCACATAATCTCTAATTACATGGTATTTCCTTTCAATGTGTCTAGATGTGTTACTAGACTTAGGCTCTTTGGCTTGAAAAATAGCTCCACTGTTAACACAAAATAGAGTGATAGGATCTTTGGCGAAATGGACTACTCCTAGCCCCTCCATGAATTGCCTAATCCAAACAGCTTCCTTCGCAGCCTCAGACGCTGCAAGGTACTCAGCCTCTGTTTTAGAATCCGCAGTAACACTTTGCTTGAAGCTATTCTAGCAAACAGCTCCTCCATTTAGCATAAACACATAGCTGAATTGGGATTCCATGTCATCCCGATCGGTTTGGAAACTTGCGTCCGTGTAACCTCTTACACGCAACTCAGTTTCTCCTCCAAACACTATGAACGAATCCTTAGTCCTTCTCAAGTACTTAAGGATGTTCTGTACGGCTATCCAGTGACTCTCACCAGGCTTGGCTTGATACCGACTTGTCATGCTCAAGGCATACGCAACGTCGGGGCGAGTGCAAATCATAGCATACATGATAGACCCAACAACGGAAGCATAAGGGACGGTCTTCATGTGTGCAATTTCCTTAGGGGTAGAGGAAATGGAAACATTCGGCCTCGGAGAGCTTGACACTTTTTGCCTTGGGATTGCCATTCTCAACGGCCTTCCCCTTTTCCTTGTCATTTTTCTTTGACGATTTCTTGAATTAATAGAGTATATTAGACTCTCTAATAAAATTAGCAAAATATCACCAAATCAAACTAATAATTTATCATAAAATTAGTGAGGACTAATTTTATGATTTTACCGACCGTGGTGGATCGTAATAAATAAGTATAATAAATAAGTATAATAATAAATAGATCTGGGTGCAAGCTTATTGTCAGACTTGATCTTAACGTATGCTTCGCAACCCCAAATACGCATGAATGACAAATGCGAGACTTTCCCTGTCCATGTCTCATATGGAGTCTTATCGGCTGCTTTAGTCGGGCTTCGATTTAGTGAAAATACTGCAGACAAGAGGGCAAAACCCCAAAATGAACTAGGAAGCTCGGTTAGACTCATCATTGACCGAACCATATCAAGTAAAGTTCGGTTTCTCCTTTCGGCCACACCATTTAATTGCGGTGTGCCAGGAGGAGTCCATTGTGATACTATACCACAATATTTTAGGTGTGAATCAAATTCAATATTTAGATACTCACCACCACGGTCGGACCGTAGAGTCTTTATCTTTTTATCCAATTGGTTCTCTACTTCCTTTTGAAACTCTTTGAACTTGTCAAAGGCTTCACTCTTGTTCTTCATTAAGTAGACATACCCATATCTACTAAGTCATCAGTAAATGTAATGAAGTAGTGAAAACCTCCTCTAGCGGTGATGGTTAATGGTCCACACACATCCGTGTGTATGAGAGCCAAAACCTCACTAGCTCGTGTCCCTTTTCCCGCAAAAGGTGCACGAGTCATCTCGCCTAGAAGGCAAGACTCGCATGTACCATAAGATTCGAAACCAAATGGTTTGAGCACTTTTGATGAAGCAAGTCTCTTAATGCGTCTTTCGTTTATGTGGCCTAAACGACAATGCCAAAGGTAGGATTCATTTGGATCACCCTTTTTGAGCTTTTTAGTTTCCATATGATAAACGTCATTAACATCATTTAAAACATAAATGCCTCCAATTGAAATGGCCTTGCCATAAACCACTATGATAAACGTCATTAATATAGTCATTAGTCTATTCGTCGACCAAGAGTTCTAGAGGTAGAATTAGTCAACGTGACTTACCGAATTTACGAAATTATGGGATGTTTCGCCCAAGCGATGCTCATTTTTGTTTAATATTTGGGTCTTGGAATCATTTATATAATTTAGTGGGACGTCATTATATAAATGCTAAAACTTGCTAAACATGTTTTTACAAGTAATGTTTTAAAACAATGAATGTTAATTTTTCCTTTTTGTTGTAGCATTTTAATTCGCAATGGCAACTTCATCAACTCCATCGACTACTTCACTAGGCAAAGATTCATGGCTAAGGTCCGTAATGGACAAATGTATTTTAAAAGATGACGGTAGTAACTTTCTTGAATGGGAATCCAACATCAAAAGTGCCGCGTTGTCCGACAATGTGCTCACTTACTTGACCGATGCTCCTCCTATTGAGCCCGGTGCAAGAGCTTTATCGGCGGTGCGGACCGCCCATGATGACTATATGAGAATGTTGAATGATATCAAAAATGTGTTGATATGGTCAATATCCCGAAAGCTCAAGCTATTATGCATTTCTTTAAATGCTTACGAGATATTCGCTCGTATGATCACTATGTTTTCACAAACACCTAAAGTCCGTCAATACGAAGCGGCGGCACGCTTCTTTGAAGCTAAGCTTGAGAGGGGCCAAAAGGTTGGTCCCCATGTACTCAAAATGGTCGAATATGTTGACATCCTAGAGCGTCTAGGGTGTAAGATTCCTAAGACTCTTGTGGTGGATCGTATCCTCCACTCACTCCCCACCAAGTTTGCCCACTTTAGGGTAAACTACAACATGAATGACATGGATAAGAGTTACCCTGAAATTCATGCACTCCTCTCCTAAGCGAAAAGGGATATGGAGGCTAGTGGGAGTGAAAAGGGAGATGTTTTAACCATGAAGTTAAAGAACATGTCTCTTGGAGTCAAGAAAGGAAAAGGGAAAGAAAAGTCCCAATTCAAGAAATCGTCAAAGAAAAATGACAAGGGAAAGGGGAAGGCCGTTAAGAATGGCAATCCCAAGGCAAAAAGTGTCAAGCTCTCCGAGGCCGAATGTTTCCATTGTAATGGGAAGGGGCATTATAGGAGGAGTTGTCCCAAATACTTGGAGGATCTCAAGGAAGGGCGTGTGACGCCTATTGGTATGATTTCCTCTCTCTATGTGATAGACGTTAATTATGCTTGTACTTCCACTTGGGTACTTGATACCGGATGTGGCTCTCACCTTTATAACCATTTGCAGGGTATAGGGGACGTGCAAGCACTAGCAAAAGGTGATGTGGATCTCCGCATGGGCAATGGAGCTAGAGTAGCCGCCGTTGCCGTAGGGACCTATGTGCTCACTTTAGCTAGTATTTTAGAGTTGTATTTAAATAAGTGTTATTTTGTACCAACTTTAACTAAAAACATCATGTCCATTTTCGCGTTAGACGCGGAAGGTTTTTGTTTTATGATTAAGGACAAGTGTTGTATTTTATCTTATAATGATGTGGTTTATGGCAAGGCCATTTCAATTGGAGGCATTTATGTTTTAAATGATGTTAATGATGTTTATCATATGGAAACTAAAAAGCTCAAAAAGGGTGATCCAAACGAATCCTACCTTTGGCATTGTCGTTTAGGCCACATAAACGAAAGATGTATTAAGAGACTTGCTTCATCAAAAGTGCTCAAACCATTTTGTTTCGAATCTTATGGTACATGCGAGTCTTACCTTCTAGGCAAGATGACTCGTGCACCTTTTGCGGGAAAAGGGACACAAGCTAGTGAGGTTTTGGCTCTCATACACACGGATGTGTGTGGACCATTAACCATCACCGCTAGAGGAGGTTTTCACTACTTCATTACTTTTAGTGGATATGGGTATGTCTACTTAATGAAGAACAAGAGTGAAGCCTTTGACAAGTTGATCGGTCCGTTTCGTGTTCACAATTAAATAGATGTGGTCGTTGGGTCACGTCCGAATCAAAACACAATTTATAGCTTCACAAACAACTCTACAATTAGTAAAGAGGCAATTAAAGGTCGGATCCCAAGGGACGGGAATTGAGATGAGATTTCTATTGAAACTAGTGATGTCTTAGGGGTGTCACAATTTGGGTTGATGTAGAAGGTCACTAACTAAAATAGTAATGGAAATAAACAAGCAAGATGAATTAAAAGGGTTGTAAACAATTGATAAAAAGCACTAGGGTGTCATGGGGTCATAGGGGAATCATGGGAATTGATCATACAAACATGTTCTCAAATTATAAGCAAGCAATTATTGTTGTGATGGATTGAGTTGGGTTATATCTTATAATCCTAGGAAAGTTTGGGTCCCGGCGCCGAATCGATTAGATTGTACAACACCTACAAGTTGACTTAATCTTCCCTACTCAACAACATGCATGGTCTAATGAGACTCGAGTTGGTTTATGTCTTACAAGTCTCATTGAAAAGATAGGTGATGGGTAAAAAATGCAAGGATTCATAGGCTCGCATTTCATCAAACATAACATGTGCATGAGTTGAGATCAAAACAAGCAAGCAAATAAAACATGAAAGCATATTAATTTAAGCATGAATCATTCCCCATGTTGGTTTCCCCTAATCACCCATTAACCCTAGCTAAGAGACTACTCACTCATTATCATGTTGATCATGCTAGCAAGGTTGTCAATCATACCAACAAAATGAAACATGATGAACAAATGAAAGTAATTAACAATAATTAAAAAGGGATTAAGAGGATTATACCTACTAATGATTCCAATAATAAAGCAAAGATAAAAGAAGTACTTGATGCTTGATTTAGAGGTTGTCAATCTCCCAATAATAACCCAAATAATCTTCAATTACCCAAAATAAAGGATGAACAAAAGAGAGATTAAGGAAATAAAACTTGTATTAAAACTTGTTTTTTGGTTGATTACAAAACTAAAGAGAGATTTGATTAGTATTAACTACTCTAAGAATTGATAAGAAGAACATGCTCTTCTAATTAGACTAATGGGGTATTTATAGTGGAAATTAGGGGGATGCATTAGGGTTAACTAAGGGCTAAACTAGTAATTACACTTTTTAGATTGAGCAGGGAGGAGCCGGTATTTTTCGAAGGAAGGGCTTCTTTCTTTGTAGCTTGGAGAAGACGAAATTGCGCTGTACAGGAATCCGTACGTTTTGGAGTCGGGACGGGCGAATTCTGGCGGTGGAACACGGGCGGCTTCAGGTGAATCCGGGCGGATTGTGGCGGCTGCTAACCCGAGCGTCTTGGGAGAAAAACGCACGGATTGTGCATGTGGAGGACGGCCGGATTGTAGACAATCCGCACGGATTGTTCCTCAGCAACATTTCTTCTTCTTTTCTTCCCTTTTCTTCATAAAATCCTTGGGGATTTCCTTGGGGACTCAAGGATCCTTTCTCAACATTGCTCATCTACTATAATATGTACAAAGGCCTTCTAATCTTGTCTCTCCTTGATGCTTGGTCATTGGATTTGATCAATTTAGTCTCGTTTTGCCATGAAAATGCAAGATTCTTACTCCTTTAATTTCCTACCAAGGGATCAAAATCTCAAAGAATATGCAAAACAAAGAACTAAAGATAATAAATGACCCAAATATGCACTAAAAAGCATGGGAACAAGGCTAATTCGGGGGCTAAATATGCGCTAATTATGGTCACATCACAAGTTCAAAGAGTTTCAAAAAGAAGTAGAGAACCAATTGGATAAAAAGATAAAGACTCTACGGTCCGACCGTGATGGTGAGTATCTAAATATTGAATTTGATTCACACCTAAAAGATTGTGGTATAGTATCACAATGGACTCCTCCTGGCACACCGCAATTAAATGGTGTGGCCGAAACGAGAAACCGAACTTTACTTGATATGGTTCGGTCAATGATGAGTCTAACTGAGCTTCCTAGTTCATTTTGGGGTTTTGCCCTCTTGTCTGCAAAATTTTCACTAAATCGAAGCCCGACTGACAAGACAGCCGTATACCTATCAAAAATAACCAACTGACTCTAACTAATATAGCTAGGAAGTCGGGTCGAATCTACAGGGAGATGGGAAAATGTCAGCTTAGTCTAAGTCCGTCTCGGTAACCGATTTGGGGGGTTTTAATTGATTGGTTCTAAACTAATGATAAGGATAGGGAAGAGGAAATAAGAGAATAAAGATAAATCAAGTAGAGAAAACAGCTAAGACAGACGGTTCACCATAAACATTCAGTCAAGTAATCTAAGTCTCAGGTCAGTGCAGATACGGTCTGAGGAGCAGTGAATATATCCTTTCGGTCTCAATTCGCCCTAAAACACAAATAGCTTAGCTTTAGCCCTAACTATAGTGCTCTATTATTCGCTACTAGTCTCGCCTATTCCAACCTTTCGGTCCAGGTCAAGGGTCACTAAGATATAAATGCCTAATTGCGTCGACTCAATTAAACGGATACAATTAATTGCAGCAGTTAACAACAAAGATTATACCAGCATTAACCCTACGATTCGATTACTTTCCTTTCATAATTATGGATCCCCTAAAGTCTTAGCAGAGGGGAATTAGCTACGCATCATCATTGAACTAACAATAATAACAAATAGATAATCGAAGCTAAACATAATAACAAAACTAATAAAGATCGAATTAAAGAAATTATGATAACAATAAAGGAGAGAAGGAATTGGAACAATAATTAAGATTAAGAGATTAAAGAAGAATAATAGTACCAATACAATCTGAATCCGAGTAGCAAAAGTGTAGAAGGGAAGCAAATTCCAATGAACAGTAGCAAAGTTTAGAGTAAAGTGAATGAGAGAGGAGAGAAGAAATTTACGCAGTCCCTCCTTCTCTTTACATACAAAAATCCCTTCCTAATCTAACCTATTGACTAATTAGAAAAGCTCATACGAAAATTAGGCGGAAAAAGACTATAGAAGGACAAACCACTCGATCGAGTGGAAATAAACCACTCGATCGAGCAAACTAACGCCAAACCACTCGATCGAGTGGAAATAAACCACTCGATCGAGCATCCTTGCAAAGTCTTCTCGATTGGCTCCTTGAACTGCTCGATCGAGCAACTTGGAGTATATAAAGCATTCGATCGAGTAATAAATCACTCGATCGAGCTATCTTGGCACATAAGACCTTAAAGCACCTTCCGAAACCAGCTCACGCGTCTCCAAAATGTTAGATTCTAAGCTCCGGCTCCTTATTCTCCATAAATGCATGCAATTGGGACAAATTAGGCTCGATTTAGCTCCTCTTTGGTTTATTCCTGCAAATTACATAAAACGAACCAAAGTAGAATATTCGGGGGTATTTGTAGCTAGATGCTACATAAATAGTACAGAAATGCGTGTAAAAATGAGGTAAAAACCTTATATAAAATACACGCATCAAATCTCCCCAAACCAAACCTTTGCTTGTCCCCAAGCAAAATATGAATGCAACTAAAAGAATAAACAATGGAACGGGACCAACGCATCAGCTACAAATAACCCACCAAAACCAGTTTTAATGCAACAGCTGACAAAGTGGCAAAAGAGAAGTGCAAACGAGTTAAATCAATGTTTCAAACTTACTGAACCGTCGACCTTGCAAGACTCAAAAGATATCGAACTCTCACGGGTCGCTTATCACTCAAAATTAGGAACAAGGTGAGTATATATGTGAAAGATAGGAAGAAGTAAAGACACTCACCTAACTCAACCTATAAGAGCATGCATGCAGTTAACATGAATAAAGTCTCTACAACCGTACATATGCATTCCACCCATACTAATGACCAAGACACATGTCGAGGACTTACATTTGGGTAAGTGAGGTAATGGGTAAGAAGGGCTAAGATGAATGTGGATATGTGGAGTTAATAGCCAGGCTAGCAACAACGAAATCCAAATTTGAACTGCATCCCAACTTCGTACTCAATATAACAGGATGAAACGGTGCAAAAACTATGCACTCTACTCACGAAACACCAAAACAACTTGTCAACTCCCCATAAGATATAAATAAAACACGGGAGTGAAAATCATTATACAAATTCTCATTTTTTTTCTTAGCACATGATTTTTTTCTTTCTTTTTCTTCTTTTCTTATTCTTTTCGTCTCTTTTTTTTTCGTTTTTCATTTTTTTCGTTCATCGCTTTTCTTTCATTCCCTTCAATTCTTCCACCATCTTCTGAAATCAGACAAAATAACCATATTGCAATATAACATTCCAACAACTACTCGTCACTAGCTCGGCTAGGGTAGGAAGTATTATAGAAAGTAGCTAATAGGACGAAAAGGCACTTTGGCTATGTGGGGCTCATGGGTAGAATGAAATAAAGGGAACTGCCTCTCCTAACATGTGTCACCATCCACAGACCGAATGCATACAGGTATTAAGAAGACTAGACTCATGCTTATGCAAATTGATGTTACATGCCTTAAAGAGAGTACTACTCACATCCTAAAATGAAACCGGTCATGAATGTCACCAGTTTATAAAGCTCTAACCTCAGAATGTAATGTAGCTTGCCGATATAATGAATCAAGTCTATTCGTTCAGATAAGAGAGAAACAAAACCTCGTAGATTATGCACATAATCATGCCAACAAAATGTCAAGAAAATGCAAGGCTCAAGTAAAGATTCAATGTAGCGTCAGTGTTCAAACGTTCCGACTCAAATTAAACATGAAATTTTTTTTTGAATTTTATGATTTTTATATGATTTTTGGAATTAATTGAAATAACAATGCATGCGAGAATAAA
Organism: Silene latifolia; assembly: GCF_048544455.1. NCBI lineage: Eukaryota > Viridiplantae > Streptophyta > Magnoliopsida > Caryophyllales > Caryophyllaceae > Silene > Silene latifolia. The sequence goes on from NC_133526.1 coordinate 136,834,680, forward strand.
TAAACGTGCAAGCAAAAATGCAAGAAAACATGCAGACACAGATATGGATGCATACCTCCCCAAACAAAACCGTACAATGCCCTCATTGTACCAAAAATAGGGAAAAAAATGCAAACTGAAGAGAAAAGGAGGAGTGGAGTCGGAAAACTTACAAAATGTCATAAGGAGGGACCTCCCCAAACCGACCATGAACATGGGAGGTCAAAGAAAGTTAAGCAGTAGCTCCATAGTCGTAAATAATGGCTGGATGACGTAACTACTCGATCGAGCAACTTGGAACAGCTCGACCGAGTAAACTGGTATATGGAAGGACTCGATCGAGTAGAAAACTACTCGATCGAGTGAATAATCACCCAAAAGTACTCGATCGAGTAGAAAAACTACTCGATCAAGTGCTGGACCTACAAAATTTGCGTTAAAAGCAAGGATAGCATGTAAAGTTCGTAAAACAGCGTCTAAAGTTCATCATAAAGCTAAAGAAAAATAAAGTGTTCAACAAAAGTACAATAAAACAGTCCGGGCTGCCTCCCGGAGAGCGCTGGTTTAAGAGGTCCCGCACGACCTTTCTGGCATCAAATAACTGGCGCGTCTAGCTCGTCGAAGTACAAGACTTCAACGCGGTTGTCTGCTTCATTTGCCTCGTGGTAATGCTTCACATATTGGCCATTCACCTTGAACCTACTACCTTCGGAATCTTCGAGCTCCACGGATCCAAATTTGGTAACAACTGTCACCGTATAAGGACCACTCCACCGGACTTGACTTGCCAGGGAACAATCTCAATCGGGCATTAAACAGCAGCACTTTTTGCCCAACATGAAACTCCCGAGGTAGAATTCTCTTGTCATGCCATCTCTTCGTCTTTTCTTTGTATATGCGCGAGCTATCATAGGCATTTAGCCTAAACTCTTCCAACTCATCTAGCTGCAAAAGACGATTCTGACCACACAACTTAGGATCAAAGTTAAGCTCACGAATTGCCCACCAAGCCTTACATTCCAATTCAACAGGTAAGTGACATGATTTCCCATAAACTAGCCTATAAAGAGATGCACCAATCGGTGTCTTAAAGGCAGTTCTGTAGGCCCATAATGTGTCCTCTAACTTAAGACTCCAGTCCTTCCGTGATTTAGAAACTACTTTAGATAAGATCTCTTTCAACTCGCGATTAGAGACCTCAACCTGACCACTAGTTTGGGGATGATACCCCAAACCACGCCGGTGTTGGACACCAACTTTAGACAGTATAGAAGTTAGTTTCTTTTCCTTAAAGTGCATTCCCCCATCACTAATGACGACCCTAGGGACACCAAATCGGGGAAATATGACCTTTTTGAACATTTTTATCACGGTCTTGGCATCACAATGAGGTGAGGCAATTGCCTCAACCCATTTCGACACATAATCTACAGCCACTAAGATATACCTGTTACCTTTACTGGATGGGAACGGACCTTGGAAATCAATGCCCCAGACATCGAAAACCTCAACCTCTAAAATGCCATTTTGTGGCATCTCATGTCTCTTTGAAATGTTCCCTGATCGTTGGCAAGCATCACAAGCTGAAACAAAAGACTTAGCATCAGCAAACAAAGAGGGCCAGTAAAAACCAGACTGAAGTACCTTGGCCACGGTGCGCGATGCACCGTGGTGATCACCATACGAAGAGGAGTGACAGCCCTCCAGGACTACTTTGGCCTCCCACTGCGGAATACACCGTCTGTAGAGACCGTCTGCACATTCCTTAAACAAATAAGGATCATCCCAGAAGTACTGCTTAGCGTTATACAAAAACGCTTCCTCTGGCGATGAGAAAGGTCGGGCGGCGACTAATAGCCACTGACAACGAAGTTAGCTATATCTGCATACCAAGGTTCTTGGTTAACAATAGACGATATAACAGCAATTAAAGTATCGTCAGGAAAAGAATCATCAATAGGTAGAGAATCTTCCCCTTCTTGTCCTATCAGTCGCGACAAGTGATCAGCTACAACGTTATCAGCTCCTTTCTTATCCTTAATCTTCAAATCAAACTCCTGAAGAAGGAGTATCCATCTCAATAGCCGTGGTTTGGCCTCCTTCTTAGCAAGGAGCTGCCTCAAAGCTGCATGGTCGGTAAAAAACAAAACAAACTTCGACCCAACTAAATAAGAACGAAACTTCTCTAAGGCATAAACTACAGCTAGCAGCTCTTTCTCAGTGGTAGTGTACTTCACTTGAGCCTCATCCAGAGTTCGGCTCGCATAGTAGATAGCATTCAGAGCTTTGTCTTTCCTTTGGCCTAGCACCGCTCCTAGTGCATATTCACTGGCATCACACATTATCTCAAACGGCAAGTCCCAGTCGGGAGGTTGTATGATCGGCGCAGAGACTAAAGCCTGCTTTAACCTGTTAAAAGTAGAAAGACACTCATCAGTAAACACAAAAGGGGCATCCTTAAGTAGCAACTGTGTAAGTGGTTTAGCAATTTTCGAGAAGTCCTTGATAAACCGGCGATAAAAGCCGGCGTGACCAAGGAAACTTCTCACCCCCTTAACATTGACAGGAGGTGGTAATTGCTGAATCACTTCCACCTTTGCTTTGTCAACCTTTATTCCCCTGTCAGAAACTAAGTGCCCTTAGACAACTCCCTCGTTGACCATAACGTGTCACTTCTCCCAGTTCAGCACAAGATTAACCTCAATACAGAGCTGCAACACTTTCTCAAGGTTAGACAGACAGTTAGAAAAATCACTTCCATAAACACTGAAATCGTCCATGAAAACTTACATAATAGACTCAATATACTCTGAAAATATTCCCATCATACACCTTTGAAAGGTGGCAGGGGCATTACACAAACCAAAAGGCATCCTGCGATAAGCAAAAACGCCCTGGGGACAAGTAAATGTAGTCTTAGCTTGATCGTCTGGGTGAATAGGGATCTGAAAGAACCCGGAATACCCGTCTAAATAGCAGAAAAACTTATGAGAAGCTAACCTTTCTACCATTTGATCAATAAAAGGAAGGGGAAAGTGATCTTTCTTGGTGGCGGCATTAAGCAGTTTGTAATCTATGCACATCCGCCAACCAGTCACTACTCGAGTAGGTATTAATTCATTCTTATCATTCTTAATCACAGTTGTCCCTCCTTTCTTCGGGACCACCTGTACTGGACTCACCCATTTAGAGTGACCAACAGAATAAATAATACCTGCGTCGAGCAGCTTCATTACCTCAGCCATCACAACATCTTGCATCTTCCTCGGTTCGTCTGTGACGACCCTATCTTCAAGGTTTGTGATCTTCCTCCAACTCTATCCTGTGCATACAAATATCGGGACTAATCCCCTTGATATCGTCCAATGAATAACCCAATGCTTTCTGTTTTTCTTAAGTACGACTAATAAAGAAGTCACCGATCATCATTAAGCTTAGCACTAACAATGACTGGATATTGCTCTGTATCGTCTAAGAAAACATATTTAAGATGAGAAGGGAGAGGCTTACGCTCCGGTACCTTTACCTCAATGGAGCAAAGAGTGCTAATCATCTGTTCCACTTGCTCTCCCTCAGCTTCGGTGAGTTCAGGCTCATCTAAATCATCAACAAGCAAATCCAACACAGCGTCATCGTCATCTGGGCTATCTGCACACTCATCAAAAAGCATGAGAGCTTCTAGTGGGTCCTTCATAAAAGAACCCGACCAGAAGTCATGAATAGACTCGTCAATAATATCAACCGAATAGCAAGTATCCTCTATCATTGGCCGAGCTAAAGTACTAGGCGGATCAAAGTGATCGCGTCATCCCCTCTATCGCAAGAGTCAAACGCCCTTGTTTGACATCAATAACGACCCCAACTGTACAAAGGAATGGTCTTCCTAAGATAATTGGGGTCCGGGTGTCCTCGGCTATATCTAAAACAATGAAATCCACTTTGAATAAAGAGCTTGCCTATTTTCACGTGCACGTCCTCTAAGACACCTAAGGGCTTCCTAACGATCTATCACCATCTCGTAGGGTAATGTTAGTCACTTTAAGGTGACTTATGTTCGATTTCTTGCGCGACAGATAGGGGCATGACACTAACGCTGGCTCCTAAGTCACAAAGAGCCTTATCAATAACTACATTGCCTATGATACAGGTAATAGAAAAGCTGCCCGGGTCTTTCATTTTGGGTGGAGCCTTGTTTAAAAGCAAATTACTAGACTCTTCCATAAATGAAACTGTCTCAAATTCACTTAAATCTCTCTTACGTGTCACAATATCTTTCATAAACTTAGCGTAAGTAGGTACCTGCGTAACAAGTTCGGTAAAAAGGACAGTTAACTGGAGGTTCTTCATAACGTCCATAAACTTACCGTATTGTCGCTCGATCTTTGCGTCCTTCAGACGACCTGGGAAGGGCACTCTGGTAGCAATGAGTGGACCCGCAACTTTCTCTTTACCTTTATCAGTGCGTGACGTCTCCACGGCAGGGGAAGATGACACGGTAGCGGCATTAGATAGTAAAATAGGATCTCCGCCGCTTCTGGTACTCGATCGAGTACTTTTATCCCTCGATCGAGTGATTCCTTGTTGAGAAATACTCGATCGACCACGTTCCTCACTCAATCGACCATTCCCTTTTTATGCTTTACTCGATCGAGCATTTTTATCACTCGATCGAGTGATTTCTTCAGCAAACTTACTCGATCGAGTAAGTATATCACTCGATCGACCATCCTCGATTTGTGCACTGCTCGATCGACTATAATTATCACTCGATCGAGTGACAGGATGAAATAAATCACTCGATCGAGTAGATTTTTCACTCGATCGAGTGTCTGGAACACACGCAGCAACAATTTCGTCCAGAAACTCATCTATATCATCCTCCGGGGTATCTTCAGCTATCAAAACCCCGTCTTCTGGTACTTTTGGCTCTTCATGAGTAAGGCCAACTTGGAGATTCATTGCATTGGCTGAATCGCATGTCGGTAGAAGCTTGGCTTGGTCTTTCGCGAGTGTTAACTACGCGACTTGTTCTCTCAACTCCGCTATGACATTTTCTTTCCTATTGCACTTCTCCTCAAATTGTTGTGTTATGTTAAACATAAAGGATTTCAATTCGGCAATTTCTTGATTTGCAGGAGGAGGAACGGGTTCTTGGCGCCGGCGTATAAAGAGTAGGAGCATTACTTATTTCTTCGTACATTGAGAAAAAGGAACTCCTTCTTTGTATTTCGATATAGCAAGGACGCGCTCTGTACTTCCCAGGCATCCAATAGGGTCATGCCCTTCCATACCACATCTACCACATAGCTCAACATACTCGATGAATCGACCAAACCGAGCACTCTACTTTGAAACTTCGTAATCTCCACATTACCTAGACTTTTGCTAGGACCTTCTACTGCAGCAGCTGCTGACTCAATAACTTGCTCACTACCTCGGGAATTTCCATATTCAGAGACATGAATAGCCATATCCTCAATGAGATGCCACCCTTAGTCATCTTCAACATTCTTCGTGAATCTCCCTTTAGCTACGCAGTCAAGAATAGCTCTCTCATTCCGATATAATCTGTTATAAAGCTGAGTACAAAGGAACCAGCGTTTGAACCCATGATGAGGCACTGAGCTGACAAGCTTCTTGAACCTAGTCCAAGCCCCATTCAAGTCTTTAGTAGGTAGCTGCTCAAAAGAACTAATCTGAGCTCTGAAAGTATTGGTGCGCTGCGGCGGAAAATATCGCCTGTAAAAGGCCAAGGCAAGGGAATTCCAGTCGGTTACACCGGCTGCCTCCCTATCAAGATCTCTCAACCATTCCCGGGCATCATCAGCTAAATAAAAGGGAAAGAGGGCTCCCTTCACTTTGTCTGTGTCACCCAAAGAAAAGAGGAATGGTAGAGCAATACTCAGAAATGACTCTATATGCCTGCATGGATCTTCTTCAGGTACTCCCCTAAAGAGATTTCTCTCTACCAGCTGTATGTAAGATGGGTGGATTCCAAAGTTTCCCTGATCAGTAATGGGTAATAGGAAACCTTTTGGAAGTGAATCCACAGTAGGCTCTGAATGGCTGGCTAGCTTAGGCATTCTGGCAAATAAACTTTACAAAGCAACAAGGAATCTGCAAAACTAATCAAAAACTTTGCAGAAATGAGATCAGTCTCAAGGAATAAATTCCTTGAGACGAGAAACAAACTTAAATAAAGCAACAAAATTGCGCCACCTCCCCGGCAACGTCGCCAAAATTTGACAGGACAGTCGTATACCTATCAAAAATAACCAACTGACTCTAACTAATATAGCTAGGGAAGTCGGGTCGAATCCACAGAGAGATGGGAAAATGTCAGCTTAGTCTAAGTCCGTCTCGGTAACCGATTTGGGGGGTTTTAATTGATTGATTCTAAACTAATGATAAGGATAGGGAAGAGGAAATAAGAGAATAAAGATAAATCAAGTAGAGAAAACAGCTAAGACAGACGGTTCACCATAAACATTCAGTCAAGTAATCTAAGTCTCAGGTCAGTGCAGATACGGTCTGAGGAGCAGTGAATATCTCCTTTCGGTCTCAATTCGCCCTAAAACACAAATAGCTTAGCTTTCGCCCTAACTATAGTGCTCTATTGTTCGCTACTAGTCTCGCCTTCTAACCTTTCGGTCCAGGTCAAGGGTCACTAAGATATAAATGCCTAATTGCGTCGACTCAATTAAACGGATACAATTAATTGCAGCAGTTAACAACAAAGATTATACCAGCATTAACCCTACGATTCGATTACTTTCCTTTCATAATTATGGATCCCTTAAAGTATTAGCAGAGGGGAATTAGCTACGCATCATCATTGAACTAACAATAATAACAAATAGATAATAGAAGCTAAACATAATAACAAAACTAATAAAGATCGAATTAAAGCTATTATGATAACAATAAAGGAGAGAAGGAATTGGAACAATAATTAAGATTAAGAGATTAAAGAAGAATAATAGTACCAATACAATCTGAATCCGAGTAGCAAAAGTGTAGAAGGGAAGCAAATTCCAATGAACAGTAGCAAAGTATAGAGTAAAGTGAATGAGAGAGGAGAGAAGAAATTTACGCAGTCCCTCCTTCTCTTTACATACGAAAATCCCTTCCTAATATAACCTATGTACTAATTACAAAAGCCCATACGAAAATTAGGCAAAAAAAGTCTATAGAAGGACAAACCACTCGATCGAGTGGAAATAAACCACTCGATCGAGCAAACTAACGCCAAACCACTCGATCGAGTGGAAATAAACCACTCGATCGAGCAACCTTGCAAAGTCTTCTCGATTGGCTCTTTGAACTGATCGATCGAGCAACTTGGAGTATATAAAGCATTCGATCGAGTAATAAATCACTCGATCGAGCTATCTTGGCACGTAAGACCTTAAAGCACCTTCCGAAACAAGCTCACGCGTCTCCAAAATGTTAGATTCCAAGCTCCGGCTCCTTATTCTCCGTAAATGCATGCAATTGGGACAAATTAGGCTCGATTTAGCTCCTCTTTGGTTTATTCCTGCAAATTACATAAAACGAACCAAAGTAGAATATTCGGAGGTATTTGTAGCTAGATGCTACATAAATAGTACAGAAATGCGTGTAAAAATGAGGTAAAAACCTTATATAAAATACACGCATCAAATCTCCCCAAACCAAACCTTTGCTTGTCCCCAAGCAAAATATGAATGCAACTAAAAGAATAAACAATGGAACGGGACCAACGCATCAGCTACAAATCACCCACCAAAACCAGTTTTAATGCAACAGCTGACAAAGTGGCAAAAGAGAAGTGCAAACGAGTTAAATCAATGTTTCAAACTTACTGAACCGTCGACCTTGCAAGACTCAAAAGATATCGAACTCTCACGGGTCGCTTATCACTCAAAATTAGGAACAAGGTGAGTTTATATGTGAAAGATAGGAAGAAGTAAAGACACTCACCTAACTCAACCTATAAGAGCATGCATGCAGTTAACATGAATAAAGTCTCTACAACCGTACATATGCATTCCAACCATACTAATGACCAAGACACATGCCGAGGACTTACATTTGGGTAAGTGAGGTAATGGGTAAGAAGGGCTAAGATGAATGTGGATATGTGGAGTTAATAGCCAGGCTAGCAACAACGAAATCCAAATTTGAACTGCATCCCAACTTCGTACTCAATATAACAGGATGAAACGGTGCAAAAACCATGCACTCTACTCACGAAACACCAAAACAACTTGTCAACTCCCCATAAGATATAAATAAAACACGGGAGTGAAAATCATTATACAAATTCTCATTTTTTTTCTTAGCACATGATTTTTTTCTTTCTTTTTCTTCTTTTCTTATTCTTTTCGTCTCTTTTTTTTTCGTTTTTCATTTTTTTTCATTCATCGCTTTTCTTTCATTCCCTTCAATTCTTCCACCATCTTCTGAAATCAGACAAAATAACCATATTGCAATATAAATTTGAACTTGAAGAAGTTCGAGAGCCACAAACCGAGAATGAGGTAGAGGAGAACGTGGAGGATAGCATTCCCTCTTCCTCTGAAACGGTAATTGTTCCTAGAAAGTCAAGTAGGATTTCTAATCCACCTGACCGTTACCTTGATAACATCGAAGAGGATGGTGTTTTGTTACTTTTTGAAAGTGATGAACCCACTACCAACAAATCGGCCATGTTTAGTCCCGACTCCTCGCTTTGGCTAGAAGCCATGCGGTCCGAAATGGATTCCATGTATGAGAACCAAGTGTGGGACTTGGTGGATTTACCAGAGGGAGTGCGACCCCTTCAATGTAAATGGATATATAAAATTAAGTTCGGCGTGGATAAACATGTGGATGTTTACAAAGCTAGATTGGTGGCAAAAGGTTTCACCCTAGTTCATGGTTTACACTATGATGAAACCTTCGCTCCATTCGTTATGCTTAGGTCCATTAGGATAATCTTAGCGGTTGCCGCATTTCATGAATATGAGATTTGGCAAATGGATGTCAAAACCGCCTTCTTGAATGGGATTCTAGAAGAAGAGGTGTACATGATACAACCTGAAGGTTTTGTGGATACATCTAACCCTAAGAAGATGTGTAAGCTTAAAAAGTCCATCTATGGTCTTAAGCAAGCATCTAGGAGTTAGAATCATCGCTTTGATCATGTTATTAAACAATACGGTTTCACTAGAAGTGTGGAAGAACCGTGTTTATACATGAAGTTTAGTGGGAGTAAGGTTGCATTCCTTGTCCTATATGTGGATGACATATTGCTCATTGGGAATGATATTCCATCGCTCACTTTCGTTAAGGAGTGGCTAGGGAAACACTTCCAAATGAAGGACTTGGGAGAGGCACAACGAATCTTGGGCATCCGGATCTTTAGGGATAGGTCCAAAAGGATACTAGCATTGAGTCAAGAAGCTTATATTGACAAAGTTCTTGACCGGTTCAATATGAAAGACTCTAAGAGAGGATTTCTACCTATGGGCCAAGGGATTACTTTGAGCAAGTCACAGTCTCCCTCTACCCCTAAGGAAATTGAACACATGAAGACCGTCCCTTATGCTTCCGCTGTTGGGTCTATCATGTATGCTATGATTTGCACTCGCCCCGACGTTGCGTATGCCTTGAGCATGACAAGTCAGTATCAAGCCAAGCCTGGTGAGAGTCACTAGATAGCCGTAAAGAACATCCTTAAGTACTTGAGAAGGACCAAGGATTCGTTCTTAGTGTTTGGAGGAGAAACTGAGTTGCGTGTAAGAGGTTACACGGACGCAAGTTTCCAAACCGATCGGGATGACATGAAATCCTAATCCGGCTATGTGTTTATGCTAAATGGAGGAGCTGTTTGCTGGAAGAACTTCAAGCAAAGTGTTACTGCGGATTCTACAACAGAGGCTGAGTACCTTGCAGCGTCTGAGGCTACGAAGGAAGCTGTATGGATTAGACAATTCATGGAGGGGCTAGGAGTAGTCCATTCCGCCAAAGATCCTATCACTCTATTTTGTGATAACAGTAGAACTATTTTTCAAGCCAAAGAGCCTAAGCCTAGTAACAAATCTAGACACATTGAAAGGAAATACCATGTAATTAGAGATTATGTGGAAAGGAAGGAAATTGACATTTGTAAGGTTGGGACATATGATAATATTGCTTATCCCTTAACCAAGCCTTTATCAAAGGCTAAGCATGGTGGTCATGTCGTCGCTATGGGAATGAGACGAGTACCAGATTTTCTTTAGATTATGGATATGTAATAATTGGATAGTGTATCTTTTATTATATATATGACAATCACATTCATTGTTTTCGCATTCATTTCTTTTATGTATCTTTTATTTAGTGAGACTAAATTTTAATACCTTGTTTATCTGAATAGGTTGTGGAGACAATGTTGAACACTATTCAAGTAAATAAGATGAACATTGTTTTTGTCTCTAGTCACTTAATGAGGTGACGTCTCGGAGTGACTAGATTGTAAGTCGATTGATGGTTGTTCAACATCATAAGGTCATATGTGATGACTGGTCGACTACATAGGCAGAGTGTATGACACTTTGCCGGACAGTGACCATTTAGAGAGTCCCTAAGTTCTATTATAGACGCCTGGTCGTGGCGGGGATCTCTAAGATGTTCTAATGAGTCGATTCTTTTGACTGAAGACTATTACTGAGCGGTGCGGTTTCAGTGACTTTGGTTTTTGTCCTAGGTCGTGCCGTGAAAGGAGGCCAAAAGGGCATTTACTAGGTCATGGTGAGCTGTATTGTGCAATAGGATAAATAGGGCATACAGGAATTGTCCACCCACGTTGGGTAACTATATCTTAAGGCCACTCGAGGATTTAATGACTACAAATGCGTGGCCACGCTCGGAAGTAATCTGTGAGAGATTTTTCCGGTCAGGTAGTCCCACTCCCGATCGAGAAAACCACTCGTGATGTGTTCATGTGCAAGTGCGACCTGAAAGACACCTTGCATTGAGTGGGAGATTAAAACGGACAAGAGAATTGGTAGCGCACACCTTGTGTCGGACAAGTGGGAGATTGTTGGAGTTAGTGTCCTCCACAATAGTGCGTTAACATAATAAATCTCATTAATGGAATATCATCAGATATTTTTTTATTTGATCCTCGTCAGTTGATTAACGTAAATCGATAACGGTTGGCTGGCTACAGTTTGACGTTATTATCGTGAGACGGCGGTAATCAACTGACTCCTTTCAGTCACACCTAAAGGAACGAACCCCAATTGATAACTAATTAATTGTATGAGATACAATTTGTTTAGTCCCTTGATTTATAGACTAAGAGGTTAGTCGATTATTTTTAGAGAGATTTCGAGTTGCGAACTCGAGGAGCGGCAGTTATTATTAAATTATGCGATAATTGAATAATAAGTTTTGGGAGACGGGTTTTAGTTAATTAACTGTTAATTTACTAAAATTGTACTAATTGATTAATGTGATTAATATTAGTACGTAAATAATATGTGTAGTGGTACACGTATATATACGGAGTGAATTGGACAAATTAATTATGGAAGTATTTAAACATGATACGATGTTTAAAATAATAATTACACGGATTTGTGCGACAAATATAAGAACCAACATGGACCCGTATATGGTCAAGTGGACCGTGTAAAATAAGTGTAGTGGATGATTACTAACATAATCATTTTACCTTATTTTGTATACTACCATAATTAATCTTATACAACATTTTGCATGTGATGTAAGATAAAAATATAAGACAAAATTGTCCACTACCACACTCCACCCACCCGCCACATTCCCCCTATATACTTCATCTATTGTTCACATTTTTACACTACCTTACTTCAACACTCTATATACTTGCATGTGAACATTATTTCTCCATCTCTCTATAATAATAATTCATCACTACTAAGTTGTTAGTATACACAAATAATATTACTAAGATTAGTTAGTATTATTATTATTATTAATAATAATCAAGGGATCAATATTAACAAGTTCTAATTCATACTTGTTATTAATTTTTGGGTTAGTTCTTGGGTGCAACAAGAAGGAGATCTTCTATTTTGAAGATTTGCAAGGTGGATCTTCGATTGGTATAAGCTCAAGAACAAGCTAATTAGGTGAACTAGTTTGTGCCCATTTTACCACAAATTCAATGTAAGGAAATTGTTCTTTCCTTTTATTCTTTCATATTAGCATGCATGTTACATAGATCACCTAAATGATAATTTATGAGATAAATCAATTTTATTAGAGAGTCTAATATGGATCTATGATCTTTCAATATGATCCATATTAGACTCTCTAATAAAATTTAAATTATCTCATAATTTGTCATTTAGGTGATCTATGTAACATGCATGCTAATATGAAAGCATAAAAATGAAAGTATAAGGAAAAACAATTTTCTTACATTGATTTTGTGGTAAAAAGGGAACAAACTAGTTCACCTTACTAGCTTGTTCTTGAGCTTATTCCAAATGGATGACCCCCCTTACTAATCTTCAAAGAGAAGATCTCCTTCTTATTGCACGCAAGAACTTACCCAAAAATAATAACAAGTATTTTACTAGAACTTGTTAATATTATACCCTTGATATTATTTGTAATATTACTAACTCTCTTAGTAATAAAATTTATGTATACTAACAATCTTAGTAGAGATGGAAAATTATTTTAGAGAGATGAATGATATTGTTCACATGCAAAATGATACACAATGATGTAGTATAGAAAAATGAACAATAGATGGAGTATAAGAAAGGGAAAAGTGGCGGGTGGATGGAGTGTGGTAGTGGACAAATTTTGTCTTATATTTTTCATCTTACATCACATGCAAAATCTTATATAAGATAAATTATGGTAGTATACAAAATAAGGTGAAATGATTATGTGAGTAATCATTCACTACTCTTATTTTACACGGTCCACTTGCCCATTTACGGGTCCATGTTGGTTCTTATATTTATCACACAAATCCGTGTAATTTTTATTTTAAACATCGTTTCATGTTTAAATACTTCCATAATTAATTTGTCCAATTCACTCCGTAAATATACGTGTACCACTACACATATTATTTACGTAGTAATATTAATCACATTAATCAATTAGTACAATTTTTAGTAAATTAACAGTTAATTAACTAAAACCCGTTTCCCAAAACTTATTATTTAATTATCGCATAATTAAATAATAACTGCCGCTCCTCGAGTTCGCAACTCGAAATCTCTCTTAAAATAATTGACTAACCTTTTAGTCTACAAATCAAGGGACTAAATAAATTGTATCTCATACAATTAATTAGTTGTCTATTGGGGTTCGTTCCTTTAGGTGTGACCGAAAGGGGTCAGTTGATCACCGCCGTCTCACGACAATAACGTCAAACTCTAGTCATCCAACCGTTATCGATTTACGTTAATCAACTGACGAGGATCAAATAAATAAATATCTGATGATATTCGATTAATGAGATTTATTATGTTAACGCACTATTGTGGAGGACACTAACTGCAACAATCTCCCACTTGTCCGACACAAGGTGTGCGCTACCAATTATCTTGTCCGTTTTAATCTCCCACTCAATGCAAGGTGTCTTTCAGGTCGCACTTGCACATGAACACATCGCGAGTGGTTTTCTCGATCGGAAGTGTGACTACCTGACCGGAAAAATCTCTCACAGATTATTTCCGAGCGTGACCACGCATTTGTAGTCATTAACTCCTCGAGTGGCCTTGAGATATAGTTACCCAACGTGGGTGGACAATTCCTGTATACCCTATCTATCCTATTGCCCAATACAGATCACCATGACCTAGTAAATGCCCTTTTGGCCTCCTTTAACGGCACGACCTAGGACAAAAACCAAAGTCACTCGAAAACTGCACATGCTCAGATAATAGTCTCCAGTCAAAAGAATCGACTCATTAGAACATCTTAGAGATCCCCGCCACGACCAGGCGTCTATAATAGAACTTAGGGACTCTCTAAATGGTCACTAACCGGAAAAGTGTCATACACTCTGCCTATGTAATCGACCAGTCATCACATATGACCTTATGGTGTTGAAAAACCATCAATCGACTTACAATCTAGTCACTCCGAGACGTCACCTCATTAAGTGACTAGGGACAAAATACAATGTTCATCTTATTCACTTGAATAGTGTTCAACATTGTCTCCACAACTTATTCAGATAAACAAGGTATTAAAATTTAGTCTCACTAAATAAAAGATTCATAAAAGAAATGAATGCGAAAACAATGAATGTGATTATCATATATATAATAAAAGATACACTACCCAATTATTACATATCCATAATCTAAAGAAAATCTGGTACTCGTCTCAATCCCATAGCGACGACATGACCATCATGCTTAGCCTTTGATAAAGGCTTGGTTAAAGGATCAGCAATATTATCATCTGTCCCAACCTTACAAATGTCAATTTCCTTCCTTTCCACATAATCTCTAATTACATGGTATTTCCTTTCAATGTGTCTAGATTTGTTACTAGGCTTAGGCTCTTTGGCTTGAAAAATAGCTCCACTGTTATCACAAAATAGAGTGATAGGATCTTTGGCGGAATGGACTACTCCTAGCCCCTTCATGAATTGCCTAATCCAAACAGCTTCCTTTGCAGCCTCAGACGCTGCAAGGTACTCAGCCTCTGTTGTAGAATCCGCAGTAACACTTTGCTTGAAGCTCTTCCAGCAAACAGCTCCTCCATTTAGCATTAACACATAGCCGGATAAATTTTGTGAAGAAAAAGATCGATATTTATCGGTTTTTAACCACAAAAACCAATAAACATCAAAACAAAGTGAAAACACACATGGAAACTCACTTTTGACATTTAAATAATATTCTTAAATGTACATAAATTTATCATGGGCAGAATCAAAAGTTTCGAAATTATGATTAATTAATTTGACTTTTATCGACTTTTTACTCAAAAAATCAATAAACATGCAAAAATTCGAACCAACCTTCAAATTTTTGCATACAATCAGTAGAAAACATGCATGAACTACCATAAAAAATCCATTCACTGAATCAACTTTTAACTATTTTTAGTCAATTTTTAACTAAAATGCGACATTTTGACTCGGTTTTCTACCAAAAAACATTAAAAATAACAAAATAACTTCAAAAATCACCAAACAATTCCACAAAACTTTTGAGATCAGTAGGTATGCATGTCCCAAAAATTTCGTGCTAAAACCTCTTCTAACACAATTTTTGAGTTTTTATAAATTATCACATAATTCATTAAAATGCTTAAAATCAACATGAAAATTACAAGCCTAAGCTCTGATACCACTTAAAAGATCATAGATCCATATTAGACTCTCTAATAAAATTTAAATTATCTCATAATTTGTCATTTAGGTGATCTATGTAACATGCATGCTAACATGAAAGCATAAAAATGAAAGTATAAGGAAAAACAATTTTCTTAAATTGATTTTGTGGTAAAAAGGGCACAAACTCGTTCACCTTACTAGCTTGTTCTTGAGCTTATTCCAAATGGATGATCCTCCTTACTAATCTTCAAAGAGAAGATCTCCTTCTTGTTGCACCCAAGAACTTGCCCAAAAATAATAACAAGTATTTTACTAGAACTTGTTAATATTATACCCTTGATATTATTTGTAATATTAATAACTCTCTTAGAAATAAAACTTGAAAGATCATAGATCCATATTAGACTCTCTAATAAAATTAATTTATCTCATAAATTGTCATTTTGGTGATCTATGTAACATGCATGCTAATATGAAAGCATAAAAAGAATGTATAAGGAAAAACAATTCCCCTTAGATTAAATTTGTGGTAAAAAGGGCACAAACTAGTTCACCTTACTAGCTTGTTCTTGAGCTAATACCAAATGGAAGATCCTCCTTGCAAATCTTCAAAAAGAAGATCTCCTTCTTGTTGCACCCAAGAACTTACCCAAAATAATAACAAGTATTGACTAAAAACTTGTTAATATTATACCCTTAATAATATTTTAATTTTACTAACTTTTCTTAGTAAATATTAATGTATGTATACTAACAACTTAGTAGTGATGAATATTATTTTTTAGAGAGAGGAAGATATTGTTCACATGCAAAACATAAGTGAATGTTGTAGTGTAGAAATGAACAATAGGTAGAGTAAAAAGGAAGGGAAAGTGGCGGGTGGAATATGGAGTGTTGGAGTGGACAAACTTTGTCTTATATTTATTATCTTACATTACATGCAAAATCTTATATAAGATTAAATTATGGTAGTATACAAAATAAGGTGAAATGATTATGTGAGTAATCATCCACTACTCAATATTACACGGTCCACTTGCCTATTTACGGGTCCATGTTGGTTCTTATATCTGTCGCACAAATACGTGTAATTTTATTTTAAACATCGTTTCATGTTTAAATATTTTCATAATTAATTCGTCCAAATCACTCCATAAATATACGTGTACCACTACACATATTATTTACGTACTAATGTTAATCACATTAATCAATTAGTACAATTTTAGTAAATTAACAGTTAGTTAACTAAAACCCGTCTCCCAAAACTTATTATTCAATTATCGCATAATTAAATAATAACTGCCTCTCCTCGAGTTCGCAACTCGAAATCTCTCTAAAAATAATCGACTAACCTCTTAGTTTATAAATCAAGGGACTAAATAAATTGTATCTCATACAATTAATTAGTTGTCTATTGGGGTTCGTTTCTTAAGGTGTGACCGAAAGGGGTCAGTTGATCACCGCCGTCTCACGACAATAACGTCAAACTCTAGTCAGCCAACCGTTATCGATTTACGTTAATAAACTGACGAGGATCAAATATATAAATATCTGATGTTATTCGATTAATGAGATTTATTATGTTAACGCACTATTGTGGAGGACACTAACTCCAACAATCTCCCACTTGTCCGACACAAGGTGTGCGCTACCAATTATCTTGTCCTTTTTAATCTCCCACTCAATGCAAGGTGTCTTTCAGGTCGCACTTGCACATGAACACATCGCGAGTGGTTTTCTCGATCGGGAGTGTGACTACCTGACCGGAAAAATCTCTCACAGATTACTTCCGAGCGTGGCCACGGATTTGTAGTCATTAACTCCTCGAGTGGCCTTGAGATATAGTTACCCAACGTGGGTGGACAATTCCTGTATACCCTATCGATCCTATTGCACAATACAGCTCACCATGACCTAGTAAATGCCCTTTTGGCCTCCTTTCACGGCACGACCTAGGACAAAAACCAAAGTCACTCGGAAACTGCACTTGCTCAGATAATAGTCTCCAGTCAAAAGAATCGACTAATTAGAACATCTTAGAGATCCCCGCCACCACCAGGCGTCTGTAATAGAACTTAGGGACTCTCTAAATGGTCACTGTCCGGCAAAGTGTCACACACTCTGCCTATGTAATCGACCAGTCATCGCATATGACCTTATGGTGTTGAACAACCATCAATCGACTTACAATCTAGTCACTCCGAGACGTCACCTCATTAAGTGACTAGGGACAAAATACAATGTTCATCTTATTCACTTGAATAGTGTTCAACATTGTCTCCACAACTTATTCAGATAAACAAGGTATTCGATGTTTTTCAAATAAACTGAATAATTGAGTTCTTAAAGAAACTCTAACAATGAATGCGATCATCACTTATGTAAATATCAATACTCTATCCAATATTTACATAACGATCTTTAGCAATTAAGGTATACTGCTCAATCGCATTGAGATGACATAACCATCATGTCTACCTTATGCCAAGGGCTTTGGTTAGAGGATTAGCAACAGTTGCATCACTCTAATTTCCATTGCAATTTTCCTTTGTTCTATGCAATATTTTCATCACATAGAGCCTTTCTAAGTAAACGTCTAAACAAGTTTTTAGACTCTGGTTCTAAAGCCAGTCAAACACTCCCACTGTTTTCACAGTCTCACGGGAGACGATATTCGGCTAACGGAACTACTCTAGTTCCATTAAATTCCGGTTATCAACTATCTCTTTTACAACATCGGATGCTGTAATGTACTTAGCTTTTCGTTCATGATTTGTACGCATAACACTTATACATACACATTCTTCATATGACATCTTTTATGTATGACTCCTCATACATATCTTCTTTATACATGTATAACTTCTTATACATATATGTATAACTTCTTATACATATTATTCTTTATGCACATAACACTCTTACATGCTAACCATTCCTTAACGAGGCCCATAACATCTTATAAGCATAGGAATGTTTCCGTGTAATCCTTTTACACAAAATTCATAAATTCCTCCAAACTATAAGAGTAAATCCTCAGTGCTTCTCAAGTACTCAAGGATGCTCTTGATAATCATCTACTGACACTCACTAGAAAATGATTGGTAATGACTTCTCATATTCTCAACATGATAAGTCCCGACGAGAGAAGCTTTTAGCATATTTAATAGATCCTGCAGCGGAAGCACAAGAGATCATATTTATTGTTCAACAACTTGAACGAGTCAAGAATCTTATCACATAAGTCTCTTGACTATAATGCTAATATCCATAGAGATCTATCTCATTAGATATGGATATTTAATATACGCCATGCTACTCTCATGTATTCACCCGAGAATGTTTCTAGTCACTAATATGTCAAACACATATTTAGACTAAGAAACATCACCTTAGCTATATTTCTAGTCACTAATATGTCAAACACATATTTAGACTAAGAAACTAACATTAGCTCCCACTAAACTCCATGTATCATAATGGTACCTCAACACTCGAATAATACCATTTTAATAGACTACATGATTGAACCCAAAGTTCTAACTCTTTGACGTATATAGATCACTTAGCATTGACAACATCAACAAAACTTCTCCCAAGGAGAAAGTTTCATTATTTATTTGCCGAATCTCATCCTCATGAGAAGCTATATTGCTAAGAACATACGAATTGATAAAGGCATTTGGGTTGTCACAAACTCTCTATAACAAGCCCAAATTTTAAACATCTTATGTAACCTTTATGACAAGATCAAGGTAACCAACCAAAGTATTCACCTTAAATCAAGTCTCGAAAATATCTCGTGTTTCCTTCCTTATCGCATCATGTGCAAGGAGCTCAATTCGAATTGCATGGTGACACGCCATCACATAGAGTTCATACTATATAAAAGCCTTTGATGTGGGTTTAAGATTCGTCACTTTTGAAAAGTAACGCAATATTATCGCAAAATTATCTCCTTATAACCACTGAGCCATAATAAAGAACGTCTTCTTGCATTGTACTCAGTTTGTGGGTCTTGGACTTCCACAAGTTCAAAATTTCTCCCACTCCGTCTTCCAAAAAATTGAAAATCTTTCTAGAAAGACAGCATTACGAGCCACAAACTCTTTGTTCTCGTTTTGGAGGAGTAAAAACCAAGTGGTTCAATTTTGGATAACCCTCACAAATACATAAATTTGTTCTGAACATAAACATTTATGGTCCCAAATGTATAATAATGACAAGTTAGGGACCCTCCCTACCCATATCTCATATGGAGTCATTAAGGCTATTATAGTCGGGTTTTAAACTTTTAGTGAGAAAATAGCTTACAAAATTGCGAAAAACCTCAAACTATATCTCATAAAGTTCGGTTTAAATACTTGACTACACCATACACTATGGTGTCCCAAGGAGAAGGTTTATGTGAAGTGGTTCACAATCTTCTTAGTGATCATCAAGGTCATTACTTGATATTACCCATTTGACCTTCAAAGTCATTACTTTGAAACTTCTGATCAACATCTTGATCTTGTCGTGTTTTTGGTTTACTACTTCATTTTGAAAATATTTCACGTTTCAAAAATCACTTTTATGTCTTATTAAATAGATACGAAGTTTTCATATCTACTTAACAATACGGTAAATGTAACCAAGCATGTATATTACCAACTATCGGCCTTACACATCCGTATGTATATGGTCAATCACCTCACTATTGTATTTCTTTTCTACAAAAGAAAACATAATACATGCACACATACCATAAGACTCACAATCAAATGGTTGTTCAATGTGCTTTTCTTTTACTCGTTTGAAATGAATTTACTTGAGGTTTGATCAATTGGGTTCACCGGAATAGAGACTTTAAAATCTACAAGATAGTATAACATTTAGTTTTCGTGAAGAATGTAAAATTCCTCTAACTTAAGTGGTCTAAACCAACCACCAAGTTATGATAGGAGTAGGTACAACATTTTGTTTTAAATCACATAAGTGATGCCTTCTATGTATAAACATAGATGATTACATTCTTATAAAAACAAATTTAGGTACATTTGTCCCCATCGAAATCATTGCTAATCTAGCACCATTTCGATACAAAAATGTCTTATGCTAGACGTCTTACGTTTTATCAATTCATCTAAACTTCTTTACAAAGAAATGATCCATACTTGATATCTCATATCAAGATAGTGGAACTAGCCTATCCATTGAGTAGATGTCTTTTTCAACTTTGTTCTATCGCATACATCTAAGGTTGATACTTCTTAACTCCCACTCACTTTCTCATTCCTCTTTGCTTCAATCAAGCAAAAATGAATCTCATGAAGACCTCTCTTCATGTCATTCGTGATATTATATACACTTAGTAAGAGTGAATTACTAAAAAGTGAGTGTAACATGTGGCAAAATCTCAACTTCTTGCGAAATTGGACTACCTAACCTTTCAATTGTTATCATATGCCTAAAATCTTCAGTGCATAAACAATTGATTTGGCTTTTCTCGAAGTGAGCCATTTGACGGTATCATATTGGAGTATTATAAGTGTTTTTGAAAACTCTTTTCGCAAACTTTTGAATTACTCTTGAGTAATAAAAACTAATATGTCATCATCATGACGGAGGTGTCACCTCCGAAATCAAGACTCTCTTGATAAAATGTGACTTCCTTTTCAACTCATAACATGAGTTTGCAACATGAAAACCCCCTTTTAAATATGTATGGATGTTAAGTTGTAAAATAATCGCAATAATTGTTGTAAGCTTATGTAGGTGAATTAGTAAATCATGTTACAAATCATTGATACCGAATTCCTTCAAAGAAACCGCTTCCTATGAAAGAACGAAACGAGTATAATAATAAATAGAGGATGAAGGAGGATGAAATGCGCGATGTCATAGCAAATACATTTAAAGAACGAAAAATAGGAAAAATTAACATTCAATGTTTTAAAAATACTTGTGAAAACACGTTCAACAAGTTTTAACATTTATATAATGATCTCCCACTAAATTATATAAATGATTCCAAGACCCAAATATTAAACAAAAATGAGCATCGCTTGGGCGAAACATCCCATAATTGTGTAAATTCGGTAAGTCACGTTGACTAATTCTACCTCTAAAACTCTTGGTCGACGAATTTTCTTAAATCCATCTACTAGCCCCGGAACACAAGACCGTCTTATATCCCGTTGAGTCCAACCAACTTTGGCGCGTGATAACCGTTTACCACCCTACTTACTCAAGGTAAAAAGAGAACACCCCGCTTGGGCGAGCGTGGCTCTAATGAACAAGAGATTCATAGGTGTTACTAATTGGTAAGGCTAATCTCAATTTTAGTTATGTGAGAGATCTTGTCAATTTAGTCATAAATTCCTTATAAGTGAATTAATTCGGTGAATGTAAATGACGTGAATTGACAACCGCGAAAATAAAATGCATGTGAATGGCGATTTTGGCAGGCGCGAAAATAAAACAAGCAAACATGTAAGCATATGAATAAATCCTAGTATGGCCACCTAGTTAATAAAAACTAGTCTATTAAATTTCGGAAACCAACTCCTTGGTCCCTTGCCTCTTCATTCCATAAGTGGCTCTTCCTTGTGGGATTTGGAACACCCTCCAAAAATAGACTCCGTCTCGTTGTAATCCGTCTTTTGGAAACGCCGGTAAAAATAACTATTACAAATGAATTACATAGATATTCCTATTATATATTAGTTAATAAAATAAACAAAACTATTAATTAATTACAAACCGACGATACGAGATCGTATTTAATTACAAACAAATCGATATTCCCATTCATTTCGGGTAATAACGATTAAAATTAACTAGGTCATACTAGGTACAACAAGATAAATACTTTAAATAAATGACAATCATTCATTAAACTTAAATAAATATGCTTAAAATGCTGTAAAATGATGCCAAAATTGCCATATCTATCATTCGTTGGTATCCATCTCAGTTTTTGTGGATTTAGTCGATTTTTAACATGTAAAAATCAATAATTAACTCTTAAATCTCATTTAAGTCCAAACTAATTATCCAATATGTTTTGAACCTCAAAATTAGTCCTCACTAATTTTATGATAAATTATTCGTTTGATTTGGTGATATTTTGCTAATTTAATTAGTAAAATCATAAAATTTAAGTAAAAATCCAAAATAATTGAAATATTACCTAAACAAATTGAAACAAGAATTTTAGTATTCGGTAACACTCCCAAGAACACCAAAATGTCAGAAACATTGCCCAAAGATTCCGTATAAATTTTATAAAGAAAAAGATCGATATTAATCGGTTTTTAACCACTAAAACCAATAAATATCAAAACAAAGTGAAAACACACATGCAAAATCACTTTTGACATTTAAATAATATTTTTAAATGTACATAAATTTATCATGGGCAGAATCAAAAGTTTCAAAATTATGATTAATTAATTTGACTTTTATCGACTTTTAACTCAAAAATCAATAAACATGCAAAAATTCGAACCAACCTTCAACTTTTTGGATAAAATCAGTAGAAAAAATCCATGAACTACCATAAAAAATCCATGCACCGAATCAACTTTTAACTAATTTTAGTCAATTTTTAACTAAAATACGGCATTTTGACTCGGTTTTCTACCAAAAAACATTAAAAATAGCAAAATAACTTCAAAAATCACCAAAACATTCCACAAACCTTTTGAGATAAGT
Source organism: Silene latifolia (assembly GCF_048544455.1). NCBI lineage: Eukaryota > Viridiplantae > Streptophyta > Magnoliopsida > Caryophyllales > Caryophyllaceae > Silene > Silene latifolia. The sequence goes on from NC_133526.1 coordinate 136,857,673, forward strand.
ATGTATGCATGTCCCAAAAATTTCGTGCTAAAACCTCTTCTAACACAATTTTTGAGTTTTTATAAATTATCACATAATTCATTAAAATGCTTAAAATCAACATACAAATTACAAGCCTAAGCTCTGATACCACTTGAAAGATCATAGATCCATATTAGACTCTATAATAAAATTAATTTATCTCATAAATTGTCATTTAGGTGATCTATGTAACATGCATGCTAATATGAAAGCATAAAAAGAAAGTATAAGGAAAAATAATTTCCTTACATTAAATTTGTCGTTAAAAGGGCAGAAACTAGTTCACCTTACTAACTTATTCTTGAGCTAATACTAAATGGAAGATCCTCCTTGCAAATCTTCAAAAAGAAGATCTCCTTCTTGTTGCACCCAAGAACTTACCCAAAATAATAACAAGTATTGACTAGAAACTTGTTAATATTATACCCTTGATAATATTTTAATTTTACTAACTTTTCTTAGTAAATATTAATGTATGTATACTAACAACTTAGTAGTGATGAATATTATTTTTTAGAGAGAGGAAGATATTGTTCACATGCAAAACATAAGTGAATGTTGTAGTGTAGAAATGAATAATAGGTAGAGTAAAAAGGAAGGGAAAGTGGCGGGTGGAATATGGAGTGTTGGAGTGGACAAACTTTGTCTTATATTTATCATCTTACATCACATGCAAAATCTTATATAAGATTAAATTATGGTAGTATACAAAATAAGGTGAAATGATTATGTGAGTAATCATCCACTACTCAATATTACACGGTCCACTTGCCCATTTACGGGTCCATGTTGTTTCTTATATTTGTCGCACAAATACGTGTAATTTTATTTTAAACACCGTTTCATGTTTAAATACTTCCATAATTAATTCGTCAAAATCACTCCATAAATATACGTGTACCACTACACATATTATTTACGTACTAATATTAATCACATTAATCAATTAGTACAATTTTAGTAAATTAACAGTTAATTATTTAAAACTCGTCTCCCAAAACTTATTATTCAATTATCGCATAATTAAATAATAACTGCCTCTCCTCGAGTTCGCAACTCGAAATCTCTCTAAAAATAATCGACTAACCTCTTAGTCTATAAATCATGGGACTAAATAAATTGTATCTCATACAATTAATTAGTTGTCTATTGGGGTTCGTTCCTTTAGGTGTGACCGAAAGGGGTCAGTTGATCACCGCCGTATCACGACAATAACGTCAAACTCTAGTCAGCCAACCATTATCGATTTACGTTAATCAACTGATGAGGATCAAATAAATAAATATCTGATGATATTCGATTAATGAGATTTATTATGTTAACGCACTATTGTGGAGGACACTAACTCCAACAGTGGTTGACGGCGCTGTCCTTGGGTCCCTCCGCCGGTGAGTGTTTTCTATTCTTTATCTTTTTGTTTCCGTTTTGTTTTCTCGCTGTTTTCTGCTTTGTAGTGGTGGTCCGGTGGTACCCCTGTTCTGTGCTCGGCCGCTGCCTCCTTTGCCTGCTTTGTGCGTGTGGGTGTAGTGGTGTTTGCGGGTTGTTGCTGGGGTTTGGGTTGTGCGGTTTACCTAGGGCTTTTGTCAACCATTTTTGTTGTGGTTGGTGTGTTGGTCGCCCTAGGCTGTTCAACACCGCTTTGCGGGAGGAAGGGTGTTGGGTTTTTCTGTTCTTTCATGCCTGAGCTAGTGCGGTACCATTGTCCTTTTTCGGGTCTTCATGCGTGTCGGGATGGTTTTGGTAAGGGCCTTACTAAGGCTGCACGGCAGAAACATTTACAGGACCGACATTGTCATAAGGGTGCATTGGACCTTATCCGTCAGACTCTTACTGATAGTTTAACTGTTTATTCCAATGCCGAGAGTTCTTTGAGACGGATGGGGCTCTGGTTGTGTGGGGTGTGTTTTAAAACCCGTACTATTAGAGCAAGATGTCGGCATAGTCGGGGTGATATTGTGATTCATCCGGAGTGTGTTGATGGCCTTTACACCTTCCATATTCATGGTATTCCGAGACCTTTGGCTCCTTCTACTTTGGTTTCTTCTGATGATAGTGTAGAGCTCGTTTAGTGGTCTATATCTTCGCTGGATAGTTTATTGTCTTTAGGCCTTCGCACCGTGAAATCTATTCCTCCTAAGTGCCGTCTTGGGTTTGCTCGGGCTTTGAAAGGGGCCTTGGATGAGGTGTTTGATTCCCCTAGTGATCTCTCCCGTTGGGTTCGTTTGCTTGTTCTACCACTTTGTTTGCTCAAGACTTTCGCTCCTAGGAGTAATCATGAGTGTCGGACTGCTATTCGGCGTCAGCATCAGGAGGAGAGTATTGCCAGGGCTATCCTTGCTTGGGGGGCACCTGGGGGGGTTTGCAGTTGTTGCAGAAGTGTTTTGATGAGGGTCCTTCTTCATTTACTGTGGATGAGGATCTGGATTTGAGTGAGCTTAACCTCCGCCAATGTCGGCGGAAGATTTCTGATGGCCATTATACTGCTATTGTCCGGGTGCTTTCTTCCTCTGGGGTCACCCCCTACTCCGATGCCAATCTTGTGGCCCTGCGTGAGAAGCATCATGTCGCCCCGCCTCCTTCATTGCCTCCTCTGTCTGGGGATCATCATCCTCTGGTCGCTTCTTCGACTGTGGTCTTGGATATGATTCAGAGCTTCCCACGTGGTACTTCCTGTGGAAGGGATGGTTTTCGGGCCCAGCACCTTATGGATTGTTTGAGTGGCGCTGCTGTGGCTATCTCCGATGATTTGATCACTTCTATTACTAGGGTGGTTAATCTTTTTCTTGAGGGCCGGTGTCCTCTTCCTCTGGGTGAGTACATTGCCAGCGCCCCTCTCACGCCACTCGTTAAACCGGGTGGTGGGGTTCGTCCTATTGCTGTTGGTACGGTGTGGAGACGGCTTGTCTCTAAGGTAGGTGCTTCTATGGTTGGTCCGTCTTTATCTTCTTATTTTGACGGGCTTCAGTTCGGGGTGGGTGTGTCCGGTGGAGGAGAGGCTATCTTGCATGCCTTGAACCGGCTCATTGAGGCTCGGGGGGCTCAGGTGGGGCTTTCTATGTTGCTGGTTAATTTCCAGAATGCGTTCAACCTTGTTGATCGTTCAACCATACTTCAGGAGGTCCGCCGTCGTTGCTCGGCTCTCTCCTGTTGGGTGGAGTTTTGTTATTCCAGCCCGGCCCGCCTTTTTTATGGGGAGCACTGCTTGTGGTCTTGTCAGGGTGTTCAGAAGGGTGATCCGTTGGGCCCTTTGCTTTTCGCTTTGGGTTTGCATCCATTAGTTTGCAAGATCCGGGACACTTTTGACCTCACTTTGCAGGCGTGGTACTTAGATGATGGCACCATCGTGGGTGATACTTTGGAGGTGGGGAAGGTCTTGGATTTGATTATGGTGGATGGCCCTCGTTTTGGATTGCATCTTAATGTCTCCAAGACGGAGGTCTTTTGGTCTATTGAGGATCCTCGGAGTCGACTTCCTGGGGTTTTCCCCCTTCTATTTCTCGGCCATTGCGTAGTGTTACAGTTTTGGGTGGACCTGTCAGTGCTTCTTCTGATTTTAGCAGTGAGATTGTGGCGAAGAGAGTAACCAAGACCATTGAGCTAATGGATTTGGTTGTGGGGATTGAGGACCCGCAATGTGAGTTGCTTCTTCTTCGAGCTTGTACTGATATTTCCAAGCTCTACTTCTCACTTCGTACTTGCTCCCCTAGTGTTTTTGGGTCTGTCCATCTTCCTTTTGATGCCGCTCTTCCTTCTAGCTTGGAACGTATTGTCACCGCGTCAGGGCCGGTTTTTGGGGATTGGCAGTGGCGCCTTGCTACATTCCCTTTTCAGCTTGGTGGCGTTGGTGTCTATGCGGCGGGAGATGTTTTATTTTATGCTTTTATTGTGTCCCGTTTGCAGTCTGCTGGTTTGCAGGCTAAGCTCCTCGGCCCTTCTGGTATTGTAGCTGCTGGCCCTGCTTTTGATGATGCCGCGCAAGTGTTCACTGCGACTACAGGATTTGGTATTTTAGGTCACCCTAGTGAAATTGCTGCCCCCAAACTTATGAAGAAATTGGCAGATATTTATTTCGCGACGGTTGCTGCTGCCTCAGAGTCTGTTTTCTCTTTGACACCACACCAGCTTGCTTTATGGCAGTCTCAGCAGGGTTCTCACTCCTCTGATTGGTTACGTGCGGTTCCTATCTCGAGAGGACTTACCGTAGTGAGCTGGGGTATCGTCTGGGTGTTCCGTTATTCACGGTATCTAGGCCCTCTCCGGCTTGCTCTCGGGTTTTTGTTGAGGATGTTTTTGGGGACCACGCTGTTTCTTGTACTGGTACTGTGGGCGTTAAACATCGGCATAACCTTGTCCGGGACACTCTTTTCGACATCTGCTATAGATCTGGTTTTACTGCGGGAAAGGAGGTTGATATCGGTTTGGTTGATGGACATGGTGGCTCTCTTCATCCTGCGGATTTATTGCTTTATTCTTGGGACAGGGGGCGTGATGTGTGCGTTGACTTGACAGGTTCTTCTCCTTTGACTCGGATCGGGATGACGGATTTTGTGCCTGGCGGGTTGTCGCCGATCTTTGCTCAGCGAAAGTGTGTTAAGTATGGGGATTTGTGCGCGGTAGCGGGTTATGGTTTCCTTCCTTTCTCTTTCTCTTCACTTGGGAAGCTGGGTTCGAATGCTGTTGCCTTGCTCAAGCGGATCCAGAAATTCTCGGTATCTCAGGATGAGGGGGCTCGGGTGGCCGCTTACGTTTTTACTAGACTTAGCTTTTCTATTGCTAAGGGTGTGGGAGCCCAGATTGTCTATCGGCTCCCCACCAATTTCATGTAAACTTTTATTTTTCTTTTAATGAAAGCTGTGCGCATCCTTTTATAATAATAATAATAATAAGGTTGAGTTCCGGTGAGAACGGAGCTTAGGTGAGAATGGTGAGAACCAATCACCCACCATTCAATTTTGATCTAAGGGACAAGAAGGTGGTCAACAGACGCCAATGGTCAATGATGATCAACAATTTCAATTTTGAACTTCAAAAATGTTGTTGATGGGGATTGAACCCACAACCTCTTGGTTGAAATGCACTTACTTTTACCACTGTGACACATGCACCTTATTGTTATTTTTGTATCTCTTTTAATATATAGCTTTGTTAAGACCTGAGTTAAAACAATATGTACCTCTAATAACTATTAAATGTACTTCCAATTTGTATTTAATGTACATTCAGTATAAAATCAATGTACATGATGAGTTAGTTAAGTGTACTTGATAAAAATTGAACAACATATTTTATGTATTTATGTTAATTATTCTTTGTATCTATACTGTATATTTAATGTACCTCCAATATATATAATGTGTCCCCGATGAGTAAGTGAAATAAAGTTAATAAATAATTGTAGTAAATATGATATGTAGCTATAATTATTAAAATGTACATTTATTATATATTTCATGTCCCTTCTATATTATTAAAATGTACTTGAATAATTATTGAAACATGCCTTGTAACTAATTAAGATATACATGGTATGTAACTTTAGTATTTATTATATGTACCTGTAATATATATTTAATGTGTCTCTTATATAAATAAAATGTACATAATAAAAAATCGAGTAATAATTGATAACCAATTAAAATAAACATGATATGTAACTTTAATAAGTATTATATGGACCTATATTATAAATTTAATGTATCTCTTATATACATAAAATGTAAATAATTTATTCATCCGTGCAAGATAATTAATTAAAATAAACATGATAATAATCTATAATCGTTAATAAATGTACCTATTGTAGATATATTTAATGTACCTCCTAAACAAATTAATGGTACTTGATGATTTATTGAAACGTGATTGATAAATAATTTAAATAAACATAAATACTTTGATATGTACCCATAGTTATTATAATATGTACCTATATCATATGGTCAATGTACGCCCTATATATATATATATATATATATATATATATATATATATATATATATATATATATATATATATATATATATATATATATATATATATATATATATATATATATATATATAAGATGCACATAACGAATTAATGATATGTATTTGAAAAGTAATTGAAATATATATGACATGTCATACAAAAAAAATATTATGTACCTTCAATGGTAATAAAATGTATCTTTGACATAAATATATTGTACGTATATACATTTTTCGTTAATTTATAATAATTATATAAATTATAAGTTCAAATAATAATTATCATAAGTACATAAAATACTTTGATCAATTTTTATCATGTACATTTAACTAAGTGGGCATTACATTGATTTTATACTATTAAATGTACTTCTAGCTTATATTAAATGTACCTTTAGTATAAAATCAATGTACATGCTGAGTTAGTTAAAGGTACTTGACAAAAATTGAACAACATATTTTATGTACTTGTGATAATTATTCTTTGTATCTATACTTAATATTTAATGTATCTCTAATATAAATAATGTGTCCCCGATGAATAAGCAAAATAAAGTTAATAAATAATTGTAGTAAACGTTATATATACCTATAATTATTACAAAATGTACCTTTATTATAGATGTACCTATATCATATGGTCAATGTACCCCTTACATATATATATGATGAACCTTATGAATTTAATAAATAATTGAAATACACATGACATGTCATATAGGAATATATTATGTACCTCCAATGAAAATAAAATGTACCTTCGGCATAAATATATTGTACGTACATTTTTCATTAAAATAATATAACCTATAACAAATGTAAATTTTATAATAATTATGTAAATAATAAGTACAAATTATCATAAGTACAAATTATCATAAGTACATACGATATTTTGTTCAATCTTTAGCAAATATATTTAACTAACTAAGCATTACATTGATTTTATATTGAATGTACATTGTATATAAGTTAGAAGTACATTTAATAATTATTATAGGTACATATTGTTTTAACTCAGGTCTTAATATACATACATATATCAAAAGAGATACAAAAATAGCAACAAGATGTTTGTGGCACAGTGATAATAGCAAGCGCATCTTAACTAAGAGGTCTTGGGTCCAAGCCCAACTAACAACCTTTTTGAGGTTTCACTTAATGGTTTATCTTCTTTGACTACTGGCCGCTGACCGACCGCCGGCCACCGCCAGCCACTGTCAGCCACCGTCGTTGACCGACCATCATTGACCGTTGACTGAATTTGTCCGATCGTTGACCGGTGGCGTTGACTTTTCCGACAGGTCACTGAATTTGTCCGGATGTTGACCTTCCTTGACCGGCGGCCAAACTACCATTGTTGACCGCCATTGACCGGTGGTGTTGACTTTTCCGGCGGGTCAATGTTGGTCAATGGATTGGGTGTGATAGGTGGTTGTATAATAGAGTTAATCACAACCCTTAGATTAGATTTAGTGGAGTTAAATCTAATGGTTGAAAAGTGTTCTCACCGTTCTCACCTAAAGGGTTGTTCTCATATGATCCCGAATCATATTATTATTATTATTATTATTTTTTTAAGAAAAATAAAAGTTTACATGAAATAAAAGATTATTACTATTATTATTATTATTATTATTATTATTATTATTATTATTATTATTATTATTATTATTATTATTATTATTATTATTATTATTATTATTATTATTATTATTATTATTATTATTATTATACTCTCTCACACCGTCCCCACCCCTCTTCTTCCTTTCTTTTTCAAAAAGCCTGCAACAACAACAACATACACGCTGCAAACAACAATATAGAGCTAAACACCATTTTTCGGTCATCTTCAACCTCAGATCCCAATCTCATTTCTCAAACTTTTTCCTTAATTCTTGCGCCAAAACCTTCCTCATTCTGTTCTCCATCCGTTCATGTAAGAAAGACGCCAACTTTCTCCCTGTTTTTGTTCGGCCGTCTTGCAATGGGGCTCGAATTCCTTGCTTATTCCTTGCTTCCTGTGCTTGGATGCAAGTTGGGACAACTCAGAGTAGCTTTGGGTCGGAAGCATGCTATTTTGAAGTGCAAATGAGGTAACGGTGATAGGTTACTCGACAAAATGTCGAAATTTCCGTCTTTTATGTCGTTTTCATGTCTTTGTTTGTTTAAGTCCGGTTCTTTATACTTTTCCTCATTTGTATGCTCAATTTCATCATATCATTTTTGTCTTTATGCTCGGATTGCTGGTTGTTATGTACAAAGTGGTTGTATTAAATTTTCGTCTCAAAAAATCGCATGAAATGGACTGTTTTACAAGGAGTTTCGAGCTTGGTTAAGATTAGCGTGGTGGGAGCATTTCATGTTTTAGCTGCGTTTTATTTCCGTCTTAAATTGGAGTTGTTCGTGCTGTGTTATTCTCTGTTTTTCAACCGTGGTCGGGTGTTTGGTGGCCTGCCACGGCCTGGTTAGGCTCAGTTTTGGCAGTCCTTGCAGGGTGTCTCGATGGGGCTGTTTTGCTCGGTTGGTACCCTGTTTTGGGTGCCTGTTTACAGGCTGTTTGGGCTGGCCGTGGGGGTATAGTGATGACTTAGCCTCGACTAGGACGTGGTGGCTGGGTATTGGTGGTTTAGCGTAGTTTGTTTCTATTTCCGACTCATATATATATATACATATATATATATATATATATATATATATATATATATATATATATATATATATATATATATATATATATATATATATATATATATAGAGAGAGAGAGAGAGAGAGAGAGAGAGAGAGAGAGAGAAAGAGAGAGAGAGAGAAAGAGAGAGAGAGAGAGAGGCAAGATCCGGTGAGTTTGCCACTTTTCGTGAGTTATCCCCGCATTTATATACCATTAGATCTAACAAGCTCAAGGGCTGAGATTAGACCAAAAAAATTGTCCTAGTCTACCAAAATATGACATTCGTTTCCCAGTATTCTTTATCGTCTTTTTTTCTATCCTATTTTCTTCATTCTTTCTCTCTTTTTCCTAATTTCTTCAATTTTATAACATTATTCAATCAAATCATCACAAAAACTGGAGTAATTCAAGTCGAACACACAAATTAATTCATTATTTTCGTTCTATTTGATTTATACATGCATCAATCGTCAATTTTTGCCCAAAATTTGCAGAAACTCTAGCTCGAATCGACAAAACGAAGGTAAGCGTAGATTATATAAGTCAATATATGTTATTTTGCGAGTTATTTCAATTTCTACTCCGTTAGTATGCTTGTTTATTATACCGTTGACATTTGATTGATGATTTATTATCATAATCCTGAAAAATTGTTGGTAACCTAGATTAGCACACCAACTATTTGTTAAAATGTCTAGTTGAATTTAGAAACTCGATTATTGTAATGAAAAGACATGATTATTTAATAGTTATTTAAATGCAGAAACGCGGTTATTGTAATGTACAAACTCAGTTATTGTAATGTACAAACTCAGTTATTGTGGTGTTGAAACACTGGTATTTGTAGTTATTGTAACGTAGAAACTCAGTTATTGCAATGAATAAATTGTGTTATTGTATTGAGATGAAACTCAAATATATTCAAATTTCTTGTTCACTCGTTAGTTGTTGTAACATTAGATCTCGATTATTGTATTACTTAAACCCAGTTATTCTATTATTAAAACTCAGATATTATATCTCGTAGTTACTTCTTGGGTGTTCTGGTAAGTAATATTCTGTTTTTTGGTGATTTGCAGGTTGAGTCACGATATACGCGGATAATTGACATTCAATGGAACACTACAAGAAAAACTGTTTTGGGCAACAAAAAATTCATCGCACAAACCATTTAATTCGTCGCCCAATCGTTTGTGCGACGAAAACCAAGTCGTCGTGGGTTCGACGTCTTAGGGTCGACGCCCATTGTAGCTTGTGCAATAATATTGTTGTTCGTCACCTATGATGTACTTTGTGCAACAAATTTATGTTGTTGCCCAATTAAGCGTATGTAGAGAAACTCAGTTATTGTAATGTAGAAACGCTGATATTTCTAGTTATTCCAATGTAGAAACTCAATTATTGTAATGTAGAAACTCAGTTGTTGCAATGTATAACTTTGGTATTTGCAATTATTGTAATGCAGAAACTCGGTTATTGTAATGAGTAAATCGTATTATTGTATTGAGATGAAACTCAAATATAATCAAATTTCTATCTTGTGTTTGTTTTCATGTTGTTTAATTGAATAACTAGTTATTTTCATTCAATCAATAATTGAGATTGGTTAATGCAATAGCAAAATCAGAAAAATGACATAATAATATATAACAAGGTTAAAAAAACCACTTACTTTCATGATATAACTTTCCAACACATTACATTTAAACATCTCCAACATAATATATCTAAGCATCATTATCATTACATCTAAGCATTGCAAATAATACATCTAACAGTGGTAACATCACAAATATTACATATATTTATCTCCGATACTACGTCTAAAAGTATTTCTTCCAACGAAAATCGCGTCTTGTCGTTGTTTTCACCGTTTTTCCGCCAGTATTTCTTCCCGGCGAGAATCATATTTTGTATATTGATGAGGGCTGAGTCCGCAGAAAAAAAAAAGCTCATTGAAAGATCTAAAAGCAAAAACAGGGGGTAAGTTATAAATAATTATGCAACAATAAGCAAATTATATAAGACCACAACAATAACTCCAAATTGAAATAACTAAATTAAAACAATACAATAATATATATGTAATATTACTATAACCAACTTAAACAGATTATATTAGAAGGAATCATCTTACAACAACTCTAATTTGAAATAAGTAAGTTAAAACAATACAATAACTAAGTTTGAATAATAGAATAACTCGGTTAAAGCAATAAAATAACTCTTATTAACAGAATATATTCTAACATATATAGCAAATAAGAAATAACTAGAAAATACAATAACTGAGTTAGAATAATACAATAACTCGGTTAAAGTAATACAATAACTGTTATTTACAGATTAACACAGTCAGCAAGAAATAATTATAAAATAAAATAATTGAGTTTGAATAAAACAATAACTCGGTCAAAGCAATACAATAACTAACACCAACAGACAAAGTTCGACAGTTTGATGCTTGAGACATCCTGATTGAGTTTCTTACTTTCTGAAGTCTCAAACAGTGAGACGGACTAAATATCATACATAAGTACAAACGAAAATACAACGAATCAACGAAAATAAAGAGGATAATAAATAAGAACGATAATAAAAACGCACAAATTAGATCTAAAAAAAAAAATAGTACTTACCTATAGTGAAATTGAAGAGAAATACTAAGATGAAGCGAAAGCGACAACGAATCTCCTTAATTGATGACGAATTTGAACGAGGATGATGAAGATTGAGGATGAAGATTGAGTTTGTAGCCTGCAATTTGAAGGAATTTGATGAAGATTGAATTCGACAATGTTGAACGATGTAGTCGTTCTTTTTTTTTTTGTTCTGGCTTTTTAGGGCGGAAAGAGGAGAGAGATTGTGATTTTACTAATAATGAGGGATATGGAGAGAAAAGTGAGTATTTATAGGTTAAGCAAGATTTAATCTCAGCCCTCCATCTTAGTTTAGATTAATGGTCTAGATTTAGAGGGGTAACTCACCAAGAATGACCCAACTCATATATATATATATATATATATATATATATATATATATATATATATATATATATATATATATATATATATATATATATATATATATATATATATATATATATATATAAGGCAAGATCCTATGAGTCCACCTATATATTTGAGTCCATGAGTCCATAAAACAATATCACGCACTATACAAAACAATATCACGAATTTTTTTTTTTTTTCAAAATTTTTTTTTTTCAAAAGATTTTTTCAAATTTTTTTTTCCGAAAAAAAAGTTTTTTTTTTTTTTTTTTTTTTTTTTAAACTGTGATATTGTTTAGTATAACGTGTGATATTGTATTACAAAATAATATCACGTTTTTTTTTTCAATTTTTTTTTTTTTTTAAAAATTTTAATGTATGCTGTGATATTGTTTAGTATAACGTGTGATATTGTATTACAAAACAATATCACGATTTTTTTTTCGAATTTTTTTTTCAAAAACTTTTTTTTTTCAGTTGTGATATTGTTTAGTATAACGTGTGAAACTGTAAGTTGTGATATTGTGTAGTATAACGTGTGATATTGTATCATGGACTCACGGACTCAAAAAGATAGGGTGGACTCATGTGATCCTAATTCTATATATATATATATATATATATATATATATATATATATATATATATATATATATATATATATATATATATTTTAACCACTTTGCTTTTTATGACGGAAATGGGACTACTTTGGGGACGGTTGTATACAATAATTTGAGACTGTTTTGAGTCTGTTTTGGGACGGTTTCTCGCTGTTTTGGGGACGTTTGTCATGGTGCTTTTCGGGACTGTTTTTGAGGCGTAAGAGTGACTGATGCGGGACGGTTTTCTATGCATTTTTGGGACTGTTTTAATTTGTGTGAACAGGCGGTTTTATAGGCTGTTTATGGGCTGTGTGTGAGGCCGTGTATGGAGCTGTCCAAGAGATTCCTTAAGTCGTAGATATGGTTGCTTTCGGCGCCAAGTGGGTTAATACGTATTATTTAAATTCCGTCTTAAGGTTTATATAACGTAATTTATTAATTATCGGTCATTTATATACTTTTTCTCACATGGTCTATATTTGCGGAATTCATTATTTAATTGTCTCATTTATTTATGAAATGACATGTTTTCCTTATAAGATGAGTTCAATTTAATTATTGTATGCTCATGAATATTGGTGATTGAATTATTTACATTTCCGCCTCATATTTATCATGACGTAAATAATTCATGCCTGTTTATTATATTTATTTTCAAGCACTTTATGAGAATGAAAAGAAACGTTATCGAAATGTTAATAGAAGGATCAATTGAATTTATTATATTTTGACCAAGTGTTTTATAAGATTTAAGTAGAACGTTTACCTATATATACTATGAGAAGGTTTACATTGCATTTAGTATTCTTCGCTGAAGTATCACTTAGAAATGAAATGAAATGCCCATTTATGTTATACAAGTACGAATGACTTAATTTACATAATGGTTGGTAAAGAGTCGTGTTCTTGTAGAAATGCCATAATACCATCGTATGTGCTTGACATGCATTTTCGCCCTGCTTGTGTTTTTCTGGCAAGTGCTTGACATGCATTTTCGCCCTGCTTGTGCTGTTCTGGCAAGTACGGGTTTGACCTACTTGTTCTGTTCTGGCAAGTACGGTTTTGGCCTGCTTGTGCTCTTTTGGCAAGTACGGCTTTTGGCCACTTGTGCTGTTCTGGCAAGTGATTCTTATCTTAGTCATTCCGCCACTTTCGTGCTACTCTGGCGATTGGGGTACTTGGTTTTCATTAGTAGTCGAGTCTTGGGCGCGTGCAGTGCTGGCGCACGTCGAATCGGGATGTACTCCCGAGAATCTTCAAATTTAGACTAGGACCGTATTATTATCGTAGTCCTACCCGGGGAAATTATAGTCTAAGAGTGATAAATGTCTTGCATTATTTGGATGGTTACTTTGGTCATATCTTCTTGAAATACGTGCTCGTTGCTAAGTGGTCGTGTCTGTTTCCTTGTCTTTCTTCTCCATTTATTTATTGTTGCTTATGCCTTACTTATTTGTTTATTCCATCATTTCTTTTATCCTTGTTGGTTTAAACACGTATGATCCCATGTCTAGTTATAATTCGATTCACTCATGTCTGATCTAATATGACTGCTTGTTTATGTTTTTTGTTATGTTCGTTTTGACATTTTGTGGTTGGGAAAACTTTGAGTTACTCCCCACTGACTGTGGCTTTCATGGTTACATGAATGACAGGTTCATGAAGATGCATTTGTGGGGTTTAGATGTGTGAGCTAGCGAGCACCTTGGACTAGTAGTCGGTTTAGTAGGATTGTTTAGACTCACCTTTTATCATTTGTCATTCGAGGGATATATTTTCCCTCACTTTGACTATCACGTTTGTATAATTTAATCTTTATTTCCACATTCTTTATTTGTGTTTTAGATTTTAATGAACCCGCGCTTTAAATTTTAAAAGTTTCAAAAATTTTCCTAATTTCTGCTTGAATTTATAAGTTATATTTTCCGCGTTATTGCGGGGGTTCCCAAGTTATCATTTTTATTTTTCTCCCACTTATGGCCTCAGACAATTGTAGTTTGTAGTCCTGCATCAAAATTCAAGAAGTCGGCCGATAAATAATGAATTCATTTGATTAAAGTGTTATGTTAAGATGATGTAGTACGTAGTTAAACGAAGTCTAAACTACGGTTATTCCACCAAAATATAATCACAAATAATCATTGGAGTGTGTGTATATAAATCATACATGCCTCGATACACATTCAAGTGATCAATACATATAAAATAATTCACTGATCTATATATATCACTATAACAACCCGACCCGCCACCGCCGTAACACAACCCCAATATGATTGGATGTGTACCTTTGGGCCTATTATTTGTCCTCAATAATGTAATACTACGGTTTTATTTGTCTTTGGATACTCTATCGAGTGGGGCTTACTCTATCGAGTAAGTAGCTTTTTACGCAAAACAGTAGACTGCCTGTAGGGTACTCGATCGAGTAAGTGAGACACTCGATCGAGTAAGTCGGTATTACGGGCTGAGTTTGACGAGTTTTGTTAATAATGCGAGATTAATATAAAAAGGATTCGTCACTTTTCCCTAAACTCTTTTATCATTCAAAAAACCTTTTTGAGAAGAAACGAAGTTACGTAAGTTGTGTTATTCGCATTGATAACAAATCCCCAAGGTTAGGAGTGTCGGATCGTCTCGTTCTTTACGCCGTTGTGATCGTTGTGTTGAAGGTAAGCTTTCTATATAATTTTTATAATGTTTCGTTAAGATTGGTTAAACCATAATTGGGTAATATTGGGGGTTTTGGGTGATTTGTATGGCTGTGGTAGTAATTGTACGTATGTATGTTATAGGAGGAGGATTCGTTGAGGAAAGATTATGATTAGCTGCTAGACCATCTGTGGTGTTTACTTTCTCGGCAGGGGTTTCCCTACTCAGTATTGGCTACATAATATGTTGGTGATTGTTGTTGTGATTGTTAAATAATTATAATGTTGGATTGGTTCTGGTGATTGTTGATAGTATGTTATTTATTGGTTGTGTATCTGTCTGTGATCTTCGGGGTGCGTCCCTGGCTTAGTGGAGTCACTTGCGGGAGTGGCTTCACGCCCTTGATTCGCCCCTTGTGGTTCCCGTCACAAGGGGTATGTGCACATTAATGAACTAGGGTTTATCGCTCAATGGAGATGAGCGGGGCTTAGGTGGGAACGGCTGCGGTCCCCTACTGGCGGTGAGGAGTACTTGTTGCGATGGGTGCTCTGGCAGGGCTGCACACTTTAGTGTGTAGTCATATGTGTGGAGTTGGAGACGGAGTTGTGGAGATTGGTTTGAGCTGATTGAGCTGTTTGTGTTACTATTTCTTTGTGGCTATTGTTTTATGTATTCAATACTGACCCCGTTAATTGTTTTAAAAACTGTGGTGATCCATTCGAGGATGGTGAGCATTTGTTGAGCAGGTATGATGGCTTATGCGAGGGATAGCTGGGATGCAGTCACCACCGGTCTTAGAGTCTTCCGCTGTGTTTGAACTAGTAGTTTTAGTCTTTTGGTTTTTGAGAACAGTTGTATTCTTTTAAACAGTTTTGGAGCTTCGTTGTATGACTTAAACGTTATTATCATTTAAATACATTTCGTTATTGTCTATTTGAGTATCATTGCCTCGGGTAACCGAGATGGTGACGTTCTCATACCTTAAGTGGTCCTAGTAAGGCACTTGGAGTATGGGGGTGTCACAAAGTGGTATCAGAGCGACGATCTTGAAACCTATAACCAATGAATCTAATGAACATAGGGAGTCAAACTAAAATGAACCCGGGTAGGAGTTGTAGGAGCTAATGCAAAGGCTTGGGAGACGTCCTAAAGTCGCAAACTCGCCCTACAATTTTGAACCGGTCACCATGGGATGGGAGTCGGGATCGCTATGTGTTTATCTTGTGATGTGTGTTTATATAGTAATGTGTGGTATGAATCGGTGGATGCATGTATGTGGAGGATGGGAGATGTGTAGTGAAGGAATATGATGATATGATTATATATGTTGTTGGTTGAATATATGAATGGCATGATAAATGATTTATAACATGGCATATTAGAAACATGGAAGGGAAGTAACTGTTGATTGAGTATATAAAGAGACATGTATATATATGCTTTTGGTTTGTCGTTTTGCATAATAGTATAGATAGTGGGAAGTGTGATTTTGAACATGCGGGTAGTATACGAGTCTGCACGACTCGATCGAGTAGGGGGCACTCGATCGGGTAGGGGAGTGACTCTAACTCGATCGGGTAGGTAGTTTTCCGTTTCTGGGTAGAAGTCTGTTTTTAGGCACTCGATCGAGTAGGATAGGACACTCGATCGAGCGGGGTCAACTCGATCGAGTGGGTGGTTGGCTCGATCGAGTACGTTTTAGGGAGCTTTCTGGTCAGGTTCTGGAGTCGAGGCACTTGATCGAGTAAGTGGGAAACTCGATCGAGTGACCTCAACTCGATCGAGTGGGTGATGAGGCTCGATCGAGTTGGTGCTGTACATGTGGTTTTCGTGTTTTGAGATATGGGATGTGTGTTCATGTTTACTTTTTCTTATATAGTTTCAAAGATGCCGCCAAATAGAACAGCGTTGTATGCCAGGGCAGAAAATATGAGTATTGATGAGATTGTTAAGATGTTGGAGCACCAAGATGCTCTCATGGAGGCTTTAAAGAAGGTGGGGAAAGATAAAGAGGCAGGGCCTGATTACTCAAATATCAGTATACATATAGCAACGTTCAATCCTAAGGAGTACAAGGGGACTGGGGCGCCAATTCTGCTGGATAATTGGCATAGAGAGATGAAGAACATACTTAATCTGGTTTAATGCCCAGAGGAGCTTCGAGTAGAACAAGCTACGTTCTACTTGAGGGAAGCAGCTGGTGAGTGGTGGGACAAGGTTAAGGTGAGTGCTTTGGACTTGTATGTGAAATAGAGGTTACCTGTGATACCATGACATGAGTTTAAGAGAGCTATGAGGCGAGAGTTTGTGCCAGAGCATGTGCGTAGTAAGCTGAGGGAGGAGTTTGATGATTTTAAGATGACTTATGATATGACAGTTGCTGAGTACTATCATAAGTTCAACGAGAAATCTAGGTATGCTAAGGACATGGGGCTGAGCCAAGAGAACTTGGCGTTGAGATTTGAGAAGGGATTGGCACCCAAGATCATGGAGAAGTTACCAGTACGAGCCCTAGCTGATGTTAAGGAGGTGTATGAGCGTGCTGGGAAGGCTAAGAGGTTAGTTGAGATGGCCAAGGAGAGCCGTGAGAGAGCCTCTGAGAAGAGGTAGGATGAGAGTGAGGGTGATGGTCAGTCTAGTTAAAAGAAGGGTGGCCATAACCAGGCGAGAGCGTACTCTTCAGGTTCGGGGTTTAGTGCTGGAGCTTCTTACGGGCGTGGTCGTGGTGGTGGTAGTAGCAGTTGGGGTATGACTTGTTTTAACTGTGGCGGTATGGGCCACAAGAGGCATGAGTGCACCAGTGCTATGGGTGGGATTTTCCAGAGACCGTCACAGGAGAGTTTCTCTCAGGGTCCGTCTCAAAGTTATGCTAGTAACAGGCCGGCTGGGTCGTGGAATAACCGGGGTGGTCAGAGTAACAAGAATGGTGAGGCTAATCGCAATGGCGGTAATTCATATCAGAAACCGGCGACGAACAACAACAACAACCAGGGGTCGGCTTCCAAGCCGTCTACCTCAGCTAGTATTGTCCAGGGAGGTGGACAGAAGACCAGTGGTAAGCTGTTTATGATGGAGAAGAAAGCAGCTGAGGATGATGCTCATGTTATCACCGGTACTTTTCTTGTTAATGGAGTGTTTACCTTTGTTTTGTTTGATTCGGGAGCGTCACAGTCGTTTGTATCATCAAGTCATGCTAAGCTGTTGGGTTTGAGTGAGTATGAGTCTGTAAAAGAGGAAGTTTTTATACCGTCGGGTGAGTTTGTATCTTGTGGGCGGTTGTATAAAGGGTTGTCTATGATAGTTGGGCAGGTTGACCTACCAGTGGACTTGTTAGAGTTTCCTTTGGAGGGTTTTGAGATGATAGTTGGTATGGACTGGTTGGGTAAGTACAAGGCTAAGATAGACTATCATCAAAAGAGGGTTTCGTTGAGAGGTCCTAAGGGGATTCGTGTGTCTTATCGTGGGTTTGTTGTCAAATCCAAAGTTAAGTTGATTGCAGTAGTGACCTTGAAGTCCTATCTGAGTAAGGGGTGTCCGTTGATCTTATGCCATGTGAGAGACCATAGTATGGAGAGTCCGACAGTTGAGCAGATACCAGTGGTGGGAGAGTTTCCAGATGTCTTTCCAGATGAGATACCGGGGTTGCCATCAAAGAGGGACATAGATTTCAGTGTTGAGTTAAAACCGGAGACGGGGCCAATCTCTAAGGCAATGTACCGTATGGGTCCTAAGGAGTTGGAGGAGCTGAAGAAACAGCTGGATGATTTGATTGAGAACGGATACATTAGACCTAGCGTATCACCGTGGGGAGCATCAATCTTGTTTGTGAAAAAGAAAGATGGGAGTTTGAGGTTATGCATCGATTATAGGGAGCTGAACATAGTTACAGTGAAGAACAAGTATCCTTTGCCGAGGATAGATGATTTGTTCGATCAGTTGAATGGTGCAACGGTCTTTTCTAAGATCGACATGAGGTCGGGTTACCATCAGGTGAAGATTCGGGAAGAGGACATACCGAAGACAGCTTTTACCTCGAGGTACGGTCACTATGAGTATGTTGTGATGCCGTATGGGTTGTCTAATTCACCTGCAGTGTTTATGGATTTGATGAACCGGGTCTTCAGTCAGTACTTGAATCGGTTTGTTGTGGTCTTTATCGATGATATTTTAGTCTTTTCTAAGACTAAGGAGGAGCATGAGGAGCATTTGAGGATAGTGTTGTAGACTTTGCGAGACAATCAGCTGTATGTAAAGTTGTCTAAGTATGAGTTCTAGTTAGAGGAGGTTGCTTTTTTGGGGCATGTGATTTTAAAGAAAGGTGTTGTTGTGGATCCTGCAAAGATAGAGGAAGTTACTCGGTGGGAGGCACCGAAGAATGTGGCAGAGATCAGGAGTTTCTTGGATTTGGCAGGGTACTATCGACGGTTGGTGAAAGATTTTTCCAAGATAGCCAAACCTATGACAGCTTTGATGAGGAAAGAGAACAGGTTCTGTTGGGATGAAAGTTGTGAGACGGCGTTCCAAACATTAAAGGAGCGTTTGACCACAGCTCCAATCTTAGCAATACCTGAAGGGAGTGAGAACTTTGAGGAGATGCTTCAAAGAATGGGTTGGCTTGTGTGTTTATGCAGAATGGAAAAGTGATTGCCTATGCTTCTAGGCAATTGAAGCCTTATGAGGAGAACTATCCGACATATGATCTAGAGTTGGGTGCAGTTGTGCTTACTATCAAGATTTAGAGCCACTACCTTTATGGGGCAACCTTTAATGTGTTTTCAGATCACAAGAGTCTCAAGTACATCTTCACTCAAAAGGAGTTGAACATGAGATAGAGGAGGTGGATGAAGCTGATTGGGGATTATGACATGGATATTATATACCATGAAGGGAAAGCTAATGTGGTTGCAGATTCCTTAAGCAGGAAGAGTGTTCATTCTCTTTGCACAGCTATGTCTTTGATGAAGTTGAGAGATGAGGTGGGGAAGATGGGGAACATATGATATAGAGAGGGGATGCTAGAGGGGACTTGACAGTGGAGCCAGACCTTTATGATGATATTCGCAGGAAGCAGGCTTTGGATCCCAAGATTGAGGAGTGGAGAGCTGGAGTAGAGAAAGGGACGGTGTCTAGATTCTCTATTCATACAGATGGTAGCGTGAGATTCGATGGGAGATGGTGTATTCCTAATGATGAGTAATTGAGGAATATGATTATGACAGAGGCTCATTGCACACCATATTCGGTACATCCAGGCGGTGAATTTTTTATGAAAAAGACTTTCTGGTGGCGTGGGATGAAGAAGGAAACAACTGAGTTTGTGGCTCGTTGTTTGACATGTCAGAGAGTTAAAGGAGAGCAGCGACGACCACAAGGTAAGATTCAGTCTCTTGAGGTACCTGAGTGGAAGTGGAAGTCCATTTCTATGGATTTTATAGTGGGTTTGCTAAGGAGTCAATAGGGTAATAACATGATATGGGTTATAGTTGACCGTTTGACCAAGTCAGCTCACTTTGTGCCGATGAAAGATAATTGGACCAAGATACAGTTAGCTTTGGCTTACAGAAAGCATGTGGTTCGGTTGCATGGGGTGCCTAAGGATATAGTGTCCGATAGAGATACGAGGCTCATATCACGGTTTTGGAAAGAGTTGCAGGAAATGATGGGAAATACCTTGAAGATGAGTACTGTATTTCATCCTGCGACAGATGGACAGACAGAGAGGACCATCAAGACTTTGGAGGATATGTTGCGAGCTTGTGTTATGGATTTTGGTGGTAGCTGGGAGCAGAGGTTAGATTTGATTGAGTTTTCTTATAACAATAGCTATCACACGAGTATAGGCATGGCACCGTTTGAGGCTTTATATGGGAGGAGATGTAGGAGTCCGATTTGCTGGGATGATAAAGTTGAGGCAGTGGTTTTAGGGCCAGAGATAGTACAGGAGATGGTTGAGCAGGTTAAGATGATCAGACAGAAGATGAAAGCGGCCCAGGATCGACAAAAGAGTTATGCAGATTTACATCGTCGTGACATAGAGTTTCAGGTTGGGGACAAGGTTCTTTTGAAAGTGTCTCCTATATGTGGGGTCATGAGATTTAGGAAGAAAGGGAAGCTGAGCCAGAAGTTTATCGGACCATATGAGATTTTGGATCGTGTGGGTGAGTTTGCTTACCGGTTAGCTTTACCAGCTGCTTTGGATAGAGTGCATAATGTGTTTCATGTGTCTCAACTGCGGAAGTATGTGAGTGATCCATCACATGTGTTAGAGGTAGAGAACATCGAGTTGGATGAGTCTTTGTCTTATCTTGAGGTGCCCAAACAGATTCTTGATCGCAAGGTTAGGAAAACTAGACATAAGGAAACAATGTTGCTTAAGGTTCTTGGGTCTAACCATGAGGCGGAGGAGGCTACGTGGGAGGCGGAGGAGGCTATAAGGGAGCGGTATCCGTCTCTTTTTGATCAGGTATGTGTGGTTACGGGGACGTAACCATGTTTCTTTTTGGGGGTTAGGAGATGGTCGCATAGAGTTTTTGTATGTTTTATGTTGGTTTAGTACAGTTAGTAGTTGTCTTGTGTCGGGTTGAGTGTTGTTTTGAGAGATATGTTTTGGGTTTTGTTTTGAGAATTGGTTATGTTGTTGTGTCAAAGTAGTGTTAGTGTGTTTTTTTTTTGGTTATGGGATGAACTTCGGGGACGAAGTTCTTTTTAAGGAGGGAAGACTGTAATACTACGATTTTATGTGTCTTTGGATACTCTATCGAGTGGCGCTTACTCTGTCGAGTAAGTAGCTTTTTACGCAAAACAGTAGACTGCCTGTAGGGTACTCGATCAAGTAAGTGAGACACTCGATCGAGTAAGGGTCACTCGATCGAGTAAGTGACTTACTCAATCGAGTAAGTCGGTATTACGGGCTGAGTTTGACGAGTTTTGTTAATAATGCGAGATTAATATAAAAAGGATTCGTCACTTTTCCCTAAACTCTTTTATCATTCTAAAAACCTTTTTGAGAAGAAAAGAAGTTACGTAAGTTGTGTTCTTCACATTTTTAACAAATCCCCAAGGTTAGGAGTGTCGAATCGTCTCGTTCTTTACGCCGTTGTGATCGTTGTGTCGAGGGTAAGCTTTCTATATAATTTTTATAATCTTTCGTTAAGATTGGTTAAACCCTAATTGGGTAATATTGGGGGTGATGTGACTCTTATTTCCGTGCATTTAGTCCCCTAATTGAGCCTATTTTGCATACTATTATAACATTTAGATAGACTAATATGAAGAGGTAAGAACGACGACCAACAAAGCAAGAATAAGGAGTATGCAAAGACTAACGGATGAGAAGCAAGGATCACACTGAGGAACAATCCGAGCGGCTTAGGCAAAAGACGAGCGGATCCTCCCCTCATGATCCGAGCGTCCCGTGCAGAAGACGCTCGTCTCCCTCCCCTTACAATCCGAGCCTCTCCCCTCCTTGTCCGAACGTCTCGTGGCAGCACTAGCGTGATATGCTCAACTCCTCGCAAGACCTGTATTTCCTTAGTTTAAAACCTAGCATTGTTATTTACTAATCTATCCTTACTTAACCTAATGATGTACTACTATATATATCCCATTTGTAATGATGAAAAGGGAGGCCAATTAGACAACCATTAGACTAGGAGTAGATTTGGATAGTTTAATCTCAACCATTCCACTTGAATCTTTCCTTAATCATTTTGTTCAAGTATTGTTATTATTGGGTAATTGAAGATTATTGGGTTATTATTGGAGAATTGACAACACTTCATCAATCAAGTTCTTTTCTTTTATTCTTTGCTTTATTATTTGGAATCATCTTCATAGGTATAATTCTCTTTTACTCTTGTTTAATTATTGTTAATCATTTTTCATTTGTTCATCATGTTTTGCTTTGTTAATATGATTGACAACCTTTTTAGCATGTTAAACTTGATAATGAGTGAGTAGTCTTTTAGCTAGGATTAATGGGGACTTAAGGGAAACAAACATGAGGAATGAATCATGTTTAATCTAATATGTTTTCATAATTTATTTGCTTGCTTGTTGTGATTCCAACTTATGCACATGTTATGTTTGATGAAATGCTAAGCCTATGAATCCTTGCATTTATTACCCATCACCTACCTTTTCAATGAGACTTGTTGATGTGATCAATATTTGAGCATATTTAGTCCCCGAATCAGCCTCATTTCTATGCTTTTTAGTGCATAATTGGGTCATTTACTATCTTTAGTCCTTTGTTTTGCATATTCTTTGAGGTTTTGTTTCCTTGGTAGGAGAGGAGTGCAAACCTTGCATTTTCATGGCAAAATAGAGCTAAATTGATCGAATCTAATGACCAAGCATCAAAGAGAAGACAAGACTAGAAGGCCTTTGTACATAATGTAGTAGATGGGAAATGATGAAGAAGATCCTTGCATCCCCGATAAAATCCCGGAGGATTGTTGGAAGAAGAAAAGAAGAAAAGAAGAAATGGAAGCTGAGCTAAGATCCGCTCGTCTCACCCCTTGGGACGCCCGCCCAGAATGTCGCCAGGCCGCTCGTCCTTACTGCCAGGCCGCTCGTCCAGAAGCTCCCCAATCCGCCCATGCCGACCCTTGGACGCTCGGATTGTCCTCCAGAGAAACACACCCCCTTCTTTCTTCATTCGAGATGCGCATATTTTTGGAAGGCTAGCTAAAAGGAGACCCGCATCTTTTCTTGAGAGGAGCGATTCCTTAAGGACTTAATCGTCATTTAAGCCCTTAGTAACCCTAATTTGTGCACCTTATCCCCACTATAAATACCCCATTAGTCTAATTAGATTATCATGTTCTTCTTATCAATATTTAGTGTAGTTTATATTATTCTAATCTCTCTCTAATCTTGTAATCAACTTCTAATCAAGTATTAATACAAATCTCATTTCCTTAATTTCTCTATTGTTCATCTTTTATTTTGGGTAATTGAAGATTGTTTGGGTTTATTGGGAGATTGACAACCTTCCATCAATCATCAAGTACTTCTATTATTCTTTGCATTATTATTTTGGAATCATCATTAGGTATAATTCTCTTAATCCCTTTTTAATTATTGTTAATCATCTTCATTTATTCATCATGTTTTGCTTTGTTAATATGATTGACAACCTTGTTAACATGTTAAACTTGATAATGAGTGAGTAGTTTCCTTAACTAGGGTTAATGGGGAATTAGGGGAAACCAACATGGGGGATGATTCATGCTTAATTTAATATGTTTTCATAATTTATTTGCTTTCTTGTTGTGATCTCAACTTATGCACATGTTATGTTTGATGAAATGCGAGCCTATGAATCCTTGCATTTTTTACCCATCACTTACCTTTTCAATGAGACTTGTAAGACATAAACCAACTCGAGTCTCATTAGACCATGCATATAGTTGAGTAGGGAGGATTAAGTCGACTTGTAGGTGTTGTACAATCTAATCGATTCGGCTCCGGGACCCAAACCTTCCTATGATTGTAAGATATAAACCAACTCGATCCTATCACAACAATAATTGCTTGCTTATAATTTGAGAATATGTTTGTATGATCAATTCCCATGAATCCCCTATGAACCCATGACACCCTAGTACTTTTAATTAATTGTTTACATCTCATTTTAGTCATCTCGCTTGTTTACTTTTATTGTTATTTAGTTTAGTGATCTTCTTATCTCAACCCAAATTGTGACACTCCTAGACACCACTACTTGCAATCGAAAATCCTACATCAATACCCGTCCCTTGGGATCCGACCTTTACTTGCCTCTTTACTAGTAGTAGAGTTGTTTGTGAAATTATAAATATTGTTTTGGTCTAGGTGCTCCTAACGACAAGTAACCGAAATCTAAGCTAAGAAAGCGACTCGACCAAAAATGGCGCCGTTGCCGGGGACGGTGTTAACTTGATTTTATTTTCTTTGATTGTTAGTAGTTGTGTCTTTCTTTGCCTTGGGGAAGTAAAACTCCTCAAGGTTTGTTCTAATTGTTTTCGAGTTGTTCGATATTTTGCAAGATAGATATTGTAGATTGTTTTGTTAAGGACCACTTGAGTATAACTTTCTTCAAAGACCCCATGCAAGCATTGGAAGCCTTGGAAGCAAGTGAGGCCAAAAATATGCATTGGGAGTTGGAGGTAGATCTTCTTGAGGCCGCTCTAGCTAACAAAGAACTTACTCATGAGCAATCCGAATTAGTACATAACATCCTTGTGGAAGCATATCAACCTATGGAACAAGAGCAAGAAATCATATAAGACATCATACAAACCGAAGAGCAAGAAAAATTTGTCATGGAATTTGAGTATGATGAGATTAGTGAGCTTGAAGAACAAGTTGAGTACGCCATGAGAATGGAGTGTCTAATGGAAATGGAGCAAGTTCTCAATAAACCTTCAATGGAGGAAAGTGAGGTACAAGTCCCAACTTTAAAACCCCTTCCCCCAAATTTGAAATATGCTTATCTTGATGAATCTAAGACCAAACCCGTGATTGCTAATGACAAACTTGATGGAAACCAATTGGGAAAATTGCTTGATGTGTTGAAACAACATGAAAAGGCTATAGGTTATAGTCTAGATGACCTTAAGGGGATAAGTCCCAACTTTTGTATGCATAGAATTCATTTTGAAGACGACCATAGACCTACCATCCAATCAAGGAGATTAAACCCCCACATGTAAGAAGTTGTTAAAGGAGAGGTTATGAAATTACTTGATGCGGGAATCATATATCCCATATCGGACTCTTTGTGGGTTAGCCCCGTTCAGGTGGTTCTTAAGAAAGGAGGTACCACGGTAGTGACAAATGAAAAGAGTGAGCTAATACCCACAAGGAAGATCACCGGTTGGCGTTGTATATTGACTATCGAAAATTGAATTCCGCGACAAGGAAGGATCATTTCCCCCTACCATTTATTGACCAAATGCTTGAGAGGCTAGCCTATAACAAGTTCTTTTGCTACCTTGACGGGTATTCGAGATTCTTTGAAATCCCTATACACCCGGATAACCAGCACAAGACCATCTTCACATGCCCTTATGATACTTTTGCATATAGGAGGATGCC
The DNA here is from genome assembly GCF_048544455.1 of Silene latifolia. NCBI lineage: Eukaryota > Viridiplantae > Streptophyta > Magnoliopsida > Caryophyllales > Caryophyllaceae > Silene > Silene latifolia. Next base: position 136,883,685 of record NC_133526.1, read on the forward strand.
TTTTGGCTTGTGTAATGCCCCCGCTACTTTTCAAAGATGCATGATGAGTGTCTTCTCCGACTACCTAGAGACCATAATGGAAGTTTTTATGGATGATTTTAGTGTTTATGGAAAATACTTTGACTCATGCTTGCATAATCTTTCTCTTGTATTGCAAAAATGTGAAGATGTTAGTCTCGTTTTAAATTGGGAAAAATGTCACTTCATGGTCAATGAAGGAATTGTTTCGGGTCATTTAATCTCGGAAAAGGGCATCGAGGTCGATAAAGCTAAGGTTGAGGTGACAGAGAAACTCCCACCTCCCGTGAATGTTAGAGGGGTGAGAAGTTTTCTCGGTCACGCGGGTTTATATCGCCGTTTCATAAAAGATTTCTCAAAAATCGCAAAACCCCTCACTCAACTCTTACTTAAAGATGCCCAATTCCATTTCACTAATTAGTGTGTTGAAGCCTTTAATGTAATCAAGGAAGCACTAATCTCGGCACCGATCATTCAACCACCAAATTGGGAACTACCGTTCGAGATTATGTGTGATGCTAGTAACTACGCCGTTGGAGCGGTTCTTGGCCAACGGGTAGGGAGAGCTCTACATGCTATCTACTATATAAGCAAGACTCTTGATTCTTCCCAAGTGAACTATGATACCACCGAGAAAGAGCTTCTTGCCATTGTCTATGCTTTGGACAAATTCCGTTCCTACTTACTTGGATCCAAAGTGATTGTCTTTTCGGATCACCGTGCCCTTCGACATCTCTTGATAAAGAAAGAGGCAAAACCAAGGTTGTTGAGATGGATTTTGCTTCTTCAAGAATTCGACTTGGAAATAAGAGATAAAAAAGGAGCCGAGAATGTAGTGGCGGATCACTTGTCAAGGATCCGGTTTCATGATGAAGAAGGAGAAACACCTATCAATGACTCTTTCCCCAATGATATCTTGATGGCTATTCAAACACAACTTGAGAGACATATCACCCCATGGTTTGCCGATTATGCCAAAAATATTGTTGGAAGAGTACTCCCTCCAAACTTAAACTACAACCAAAGAAAGAGATTCTTATTCGAAGTAAAGAGGTATTTTTCGGATGACCTAAATCTTTACAAGGAGTGTAGTGATGGGCTCTACCGAAGGTGCATCCCTCAATGGGAGATTCAAGGAGTTTTGGAAGGATGTCACTCATCACCTTACGGTGGACACCATGGAGCAAGGAGAACCATTGCAAAAATTCTTCAATCGGGCTTCTATTGGCCTACGATGTTCCAAGATGCAAGGGAATTCATCCTTCATTGTGATGCTTGTCAAAGGACGGGGAGTATCTCTTGGAGGAATGAAATGCCATAAAGGGGCATACTAGAGGTGGAGATCTTCGACGTTTGGGGGATCGACTACCAAGGGTCGTTCGTGACATCCAAAGGAAACAAATATATCCTTGTGGCCGTAGACTACGTCTCAAAATGGGTGGAGGCAATTGCCACCCCAACCGATGATGCAAAAACAGTTACTAAGCTCTTTAAGAAAATAATCTTCCCAAGATTCGGAGTCCCTAGAGCAATTATAAGTGATGGAGGAACGCATTTTCACGAAAAGAAGCTCACATCCCTTTTGACCAAATATGATGTTCAACATAGAACCGGCTTAGGATACCATCCTCAAACAAGCGGTCAAGTTTTTTTTTTTGGTGTAATGTGAGTATATTATATATCATATCAAATAAAGATAATTACATGAGGTTCTAGGATCGAATCCTACTACAAGCATATCAAACCAATATCACATTTTGCAGCCAATGGAGATCAGACTGATCACCAACAGCCTTACATTTCAGTTTAACCCTCCTCTTAACATCATCCTCTATACGAACAGCAACTACTTCAGGTCTTGGCAGCCAGTCATTGATCCTGGCATTGTTTCTTTGAAACCAGATGAAGTAATGATAAGCATTGAACATGGCCACTTTAATCTTCCATTGCATAGTATTCTGTTTTTCTTCATCTCTCTCTGTTGGAAATTTGCCTCCAAACCAATGCAATGCAGATACTCGAACTCGACAGAATACACACATCTCGTAAACAGATGCTCCACTATTTCAGTTGTCTCGACACAAGACACACACAGTCATCAGCAAAGCAATGACCAAACTCGAACAGTTTACTCTTCACATTCATTCCTTCATTCATTCTCAGCCAGGTAGTCAAAGAGTGTTTAGGGATGTTCCAATTATTCCACACAATAGCAGTCCAATTCAGAGTGGTTTGATCAGGTGCAAGCCAAGTATACCCACACTTGATAGAGTAACCTTTAGAGCTCATAGTCCATTTGCTGTCAGGAAAACCATCCTTGAGCTTTTCTTTTACTTTACAGATATTCTTCCAAACCCAGGTAGCATCAGCAGGAGGAGAATAGCTATTCCAATCTTTATTTTTAATATACACATCATTGATCCACTTAATCCAATGCCTATCAGCTTTGCAATAGATCCAATTAACCAGTTTTCCCACAGTGGCAATATTCCAGACATCAGCTTTCTTTATCCCCAATCCCCCCTCCTTTTTAGGCAGGGTAACTTTGTCCCAAGCTACAAGGGGGACCCTGTGATAATCAGGGGAGCCATCCCAAAGGAAATTCCTACAAATGGCCATAATATGGTTAATGATGCTTTTAGGGATAATGAACATTTGAGCCCAGTAATTCTGTAGAGTGTTGAGAACAACATTGATGAGAGTCACCCTGCCAGCATAGGAAAGTTTCTTGGCTCCTAGGCCTCTGATCCTTGCCACCATCTTTTCAGTTAAGGCAGAACATTCCTTCTTGGTGAGCCTACCTGCTTTAATAGGCACTCCCAGGTACCTGAAGGGCATGGTGCCTTCCCTGAAACCTGTCACCTGTTTAATACCCTCTCTAATGTCCTCAGGAACTCCATTGAAGAATATTTCAGACTTGGCATTGTTCATGGCTAAACCAGATGCCTTTGAAAAGGAGGAGAAAGCTCTCATGAGAAGCCATATGGACTGGGGCCTACCCTTGCATAAAAGAAGTAAATCATCAGCAAACATGAGATGTGTAAGCTTCAAATTCTTGCAAAGGGGGTGATATTGAAAAGGCCATTTATCTGTAGCAAATTTAATCAGTCTTGTTAAGTACTCCATGCATATAGTAAAAAGAAGAGGAGAAATAGGGTCTCCCTGCCTCAGTCCCCTTTGTCCTTTAAAATAACCAAAATTATTCCCATTCAAAGAGAAGGTAAATGAGGTAGACCTCACACATTGCATAACTAAATGGATGAAGTGAGAAGGAAAATTGAGACCAGGTAGCATCTGCTCATCAAAATCCCACTCAACTGTATCATAAGCTTTTTGCAAATCAATTTTGAATAGGCATCTTGGAGTGACAGCTTTCCTGGAATACAGATGAATGATGTCTTGACAAATAAGGACATTTTCAATGATAGACCTTCCTTTGATAAAGGCTTCTTGGTTCTCCTGAATGATATCAGGCAAAACTGTAGCCAACCTATTACAAATAAATTTAGATATCACCTTGTAAATCAAATTACAACAAGCTATAGGTCTGAAGTGGCTAACAGCAGTTCGTCTGTCACACTTAGGGATAAGAGTGATATTAGTTGCATTTATCTGGGTGAGCAGACAACCAGTAGAAAAGAAGTCCATTATAGCACTGCATACCTCATCCCAAACAATGTCCCATGAATCCCTGAAGAATCCACTGGAGTATCCTTCAGGCCCAGGAGCCTTATCCTTAGGGATAGAGAACACTACACCTTTAATTTCTTCTTTAGAGACAGGAGATATTAATGATGTATAAAGTTGATCACTCCAAAAGGAACCAGTTTGCAGTACCTCCAGTCTCACCTGTTCAGTCACCTTCTTGCTGCCCAACAAACCCTGATAAAACTTCAGGAAGGCATCCTGAATACTGAGTGTATCAGTACAAAGTTTACCATTCTGATCTTCAATCTGCACTATCTTGTTTCTCAGGCATCTTTTCTTAATAACATTGTGAAAATAAGTTGTATTGCTATCCCCTTCATCTATCCATTGAGCCTTAGCTTTCTGTTGTAAAAAACTGTCCCTAGCTTTAGACTAGAATCTCACCTCGTCAAGAGCCTGCAACTCAAGAGCAATAAGATCAGGGTTATCATAATTGTCCTGTAGTTGCACTTGAATATCCTCAAGTGTATGAATGGCTTTGCTTGCTTTGAGCTCTACATCTGAAAAACATTCTTTGTTAAGATTTTTAAGGCCTCTCTTTAGAGCTTTCAGTTTCTTAACCACACCAAACTTCTTTGTACCATCAATCTGCTGACTCCAGGCACCCCTTACAGTATCAAGAAAATTAGGGGCATCACTCCACATATTAAAGTATTTAAAGCTATTGGACCTCCTGCCATCCAGTTTAACATTTCTGATAATGCAAGGAGTTTGGTCCATTAGCCCTTCAGGATGAAAATGAGCATGCATATCAGGGAACACATCTACCCACTCTTGATTGACTAGGAATCTATCCAATCTACTGTACTTCCTATGGCCAACTTCTTGCTTATTTGTCCATCTGAAATAGGCACCAGTTGCTGCAATATCCAACATACCACAAGTAGACAGGCAATCAATAAAAGTATCCATATCCTCTTGCTTAGTAGCAGCCCCAAGCCTCTCTTCTGGAGATATTACAGTGTTAAAGTCACCTGCTAATGCCCAAGGCACATCACATTGACCTGCAAATGATTTCAACTTATCCCATAAGTCCAATCTCTCTGAGCCCTCATTGAATGCATAAACAATAGTGAGGAGGAACACTTGCTGGGTTGCCTTAATTAAGATCTTAGAATGAATGAATTGAGGATCATATTGAATGATATGAACATCAAAAATAGTAGGCCTCCATAACAACCAGACCCTCCCTCCTTTGTGCAAACTGCAATTGGTTGTAACACTCCATCCCTCAAGCATATTATGAGCTATATTACCAACATTAACACCATTTATTTTTGTTTCTAAGAGGCCAAATAAACAGGCTTCATTATTTTGAATAAATCTTTTAACTATTGTTTGTTTATTCACACTATTCATACCACGAACATTCCAAAACCCTATATTATTCATTATTATTAATAGTTATTTGAGGGTCACCAATATCCACTACCTGATTCTCCAAATTTTCATTCTCCTCATCTGTAATATCTTCCACCTGAATGTTGACATGCTGAGTGCTGACATCATCTTTAGCATTGTCAGGATGTTCAGCGGCTGAAACAGGAGGCCCTGCAGCTGCCACTGGTTAAGAAGTAGTGTTCTCAATCAGACGAGGGGGTGCCACTGTAGACAGAGCAGGGAACTCTTTTTCAGATACAGCAAGATTGCTCACATTCTTAGGAATAGGTCTCCAAAATTTCTTAATAGTAGTCTTAGATTTAGCATTCCTGGTTTGATCCCTTCTGCAATTTTTGCCTTCATGCCCTAAACCCTTACACCTATCACACAGTATAGGCTTCCATTCATATTCAACTTTTAATATCACAATCTTGCCATTCTCATCACGAAATTTAACAGATGAAGGAAACCCTTGCCCCACCTTCAACTCAACCATTGTTCTAGCAAAGCCAAGTCTTGTTTTGTTCGAGGTGGCAGCATCAGACTTCACATAGGGACCAACTAAACCAGCAATGGAGGGTAAACATCTACCCCAAAACTTGAGAGGTAAACCATGGATACGAATCCATACTGGCACAACTTTCACTTCTTCCTTCAGGAGATCAATATCCTCTTGCCAAGGCTTAACTATCAAAGGTTTATTATCAAACATATGATATCCTACATTCAGCACTTCATCTTTATCCTTCATCTCCTTGAATCTTACCAAAAAAATCCCATTTGGTAAGAAGGAGACCTTATCAATACCATGTTTACCCCATATTCTATGCACATATCCCTGCAAAATCTCCCAAGGAGGATTTGCACCTAACACGAAACAGTAAACAGCCTGATTCCAATACGTTATTTCTTCACTGACATCCTCAGGGGTGAATTGCCACAGATCCTCCCCAGATGTCTCAATACTCTCGTCTGTCACCACTATTTGGTTGCGTGGACCTTGATTTTTACCCCTCATTGTCACCTATTGGATGCTATCAGGGTTCTCCTCATCCTCAAAGAACACAGCAGGGATTGTATTGACTTCATGCATGGGTTTGGTATATAAAACATCATCTTCTTCTGGCCCCTGCTTCTTCTCACCACCAGTCCTCCTATCACTCCCTTTAACAAATCCATTACTACGACTACTTTTATTATGTTTTTTTGGTGAATTTGATGTAGAAGAACGAGCCATTGTCATGGAGAATTAATGCCCTAGATGGAGATGAGCATTCACACTTTCAGTCGGCATTAGGGTTTTTCTTTGCATCCATAATCTTATAACAAGCGGTCAAGTTGAAGTTTCAAATAGAGAGATCAAGCAAATTCTTGAGAAAGTTGTAAACAAGACTCGTAAAGATTGGAGCATGAAGCTTGATGACGCTCTTTGGGCTTATAGGACGGCCTATAAGACTCCCATAGGAGCTTCTCCTTACAAACTTTTCTATGGGAAAGCATGCCACTTGCCAATTGAGTTAGAATACAAAGCTTTTTGGGCAATCAAAGCTCTCAACCTTGATCTCAAATTAAGTGGTCAAAGGAGGATGATACAAATCCAAGAGTTGGAAGAATTTCGACTACAATCTTATGAGAACGCCAAGATCTACAAGGAAAGGACAAAGTTGCTTCATGAGAAGAGAATCAAGCAAAAGGCCTTGCACAAAAGAGATAAAGTCCTTCTATTCAATTCCCGATATCGACTTTTCCCGGGAAGTTGAACTTTAGGTGGATGGGTCCTTATGTGATCACCGAGGTAGGAAAGTATGGAGACTTTGAGATCAAATCAGAAGATGGAAGCAAATTCAAGGTCAATGGCCAAAGATTGAAGTCATATTATGAGGGAGCATTCATTGGAGAGGTCGAGGTCACCTACCTCGGGCCTCCTCATCCTTGAAGAGATCATCAAAAGGAGAGTTTGGTGGAGTCCTCCCTAAACCACCACTTGTAAATATACTAACCCTTCTTACTTGTACTTTTAATTTTATTGCATTTCTATCATAAACATGATTCTTTCCATGAGAGTAAGTGAGGGAGGGTCACTAATAATTTTGATGAATGAAGGAACTAATTTTCAAGTGTGGGGAAATATTTCTATCCGAGTGAAGGAAAAGCAGGAGGAGTCCGAGTGTCCCGAGAGGAAGACGCTCGTCCAAGCAGGAAATCCGAGCGTCCCACGGAGAATTCGCTCGTCCTATGAGAGCTGACAAGCAGCTGTTTTGTTCTGACCCGAAATTCGAGCGTCCCAACGGCTAATCCACTCGTCTTGATTTGGACGCCCGTCGCATTGGGAATCCGCTCGTCTTGTTGGCAGTAATTTCTGGGATTTCTCGCTGTAAGAAAATCCGAACGTCTCCCGGAGAAGACGCTCGTCCTGGCTACTTTAAAATCTAGAATTTCTCTCTGTAAGAGAATCCGAGCGTCCCACGTAGAATCCGAGCGTCCCAGCACCAAGAAATCCGAGCGTCCCGATGACGAATCCGCTCGTCCCCCTGCATCTTTTATTCCTGATTTTTGCAATCAAATTTCTCCCCCACCACACAATTTTTGACACCTCATCCTTCTTTCCACTTACAATATAAAAACCCCCTCTCTTATGACTCCAAAACATATCTCAAGCACTCATTCACTCCACAAAAACAAAAACCCCCCAAATTCTAGGGTTTCAAAAAGAATAAAAATCAAGATCTACTTCACAAAGAGCATCTCCATCTTTCAACAAATCAAATTCCAAATCTACAATCAAAGAATGGGACCAAGAGGATCTTTATTTAGGGAAAGAATAAGACCAAGAGTGAGAGGAAGCTCATCTACTTCTGACATCAACACTCTAAGGAGGGAACATGAAGAGATTGTGTTTCTCACCAAGCTTGACGACTTTTCCAACATTGAGTTTGTGAACGATGTTCAAAGGCTTGTTTTTCACCGACTACTTGGTAAGAATATTCTTCCTACCAAATTTCTATGCCATGAAACATTAAGAAAGCTTGGAATATACCATCAAACGGAAGCCCTTTTTGAGTTATTTGGTCTTTCTATCTTGTTTCACTTACATGAGCAAACCTACCGACCTCTTGTTCTTGAGTTCTTAAGTTTCTTAAAGATCACAACTTTGAACAAAACGATTTGCATAGAGTTTAGATTACAGAATGTAACAAGGATGATGACTCTTGTTGAGTTTGCAAATGTGCTCAGTTTGGATGTTTCGTCTACTCGAACATCAAGACCAAAGAAGTATAATGTGGCACCATTATGGAGAGCCATGACAGGTCGAGACTTTTTGTATATCAAGGAATGTTTGGCATTTCACATCCAAAACACTATTCTAAGGCTCACTTACCGTTTCTTATCCAGAACTATTCTTGCACGCCGAGACCCGGCAATTGTGAATGAGCTTGATCTCGTATTCATGGAATCATACCTTGAGATCCAAGGAAGAAGTGGATATCATTTTAATGCACCACTTGTACTCCTTGAGAAATGGGCTAAGTTTCGAAATGGGGACGACGATGGGATGAAGCATATCGTCAATGGAGGACTCATTACAAGACTCGCAAAACACTTCAATCCAAGGTTTAATGAGAACAATTAGTACACTCCCCTTCCGGGAAATACAAGGATAAATGAGGAGCTAATCCTTGTGCAACATCATTGGATAACCCACGAGGGTTTTGAAAAGAAAATCAAATGGATAACAAAAGGGAGCAATCCTATCTACTTGCCAATGAACGGTTTACCAAGAATTTCACCAAGGAGGGACCCTCTATCCCCAGTCCCGTCATACCTCATCCCCACAAACCCAAACCAAGCAAGTCAAGCACCACCACAAACCCAACAACAACAAAACGAGCCACAACAACAAAATAAAAAGATCAAGATACCTCCCTACCCCTTTCAATACCAACCATACAATCACCCTAACCCCTTCATCCTTCCCCGATACGATTTTATGACAGGAATTCTCCAAGACATGCATCTCCGTCAATATGAAGTCGTCGTGGATAGCTACTATGCTCTATACCCACAATTCCACCATTTGGTTCAACAAGGGAAGGTTAGCAAGGAAGGAATGTTTCCCTCTTGGGCCCAAATGGACATTCTCTTCCCAAACTCGGCAAGGGCCAATGAAGGAGCAAATGGGCAAGAAGGCGAAGGGAGTGATAAATCTGGTGGTGGAGATACGGTGGAGCTCAATTGTAAGGGAGATGAGTTCATGGACTTCAATGCAAGTGATGCATCCAAAGAGGCTTGGGATAGTGACTTAGAGGGGGATGATGGCGATCTCTATAGATCTCTTCATAGCTTGATGGAGCGGGCAAGAGGCACCCATCAAGGCTTAAGTTAAGTTTCCTTTATCCCTTCTCTCTTTAACTTTCATGAAAAGAACTTAATGTTTTTGTACCATATTTGTTTTGATCATTTTGTGGAGTCCTAGCAACATTGGATGACTAACACCTTGGCTTCATTAAGGTGTTCATTATTATTGTTCCCGACTTGTAAAATCCAAAATGACAATCTTTAGTTTCATGCATTGCAATGTGCATAAACTCCCCCGAAATTCATGACATTAGAAATAATGTCTATTTTGGTTTGGGGAAGTCCATGCATATGGATTGGGAGCTAATTTAAATTATGCTCTCCGCCATAACAAAAACACATGCATCATGTAGTGTAGCTTAGTATAGTTTGCATTTAGTTTAGAAATCATGCATATTCATTGCATAATTTCCTATCGTATTGGCCATTGAGGACAATGCCCATACTAGTGTGGGGATGGGAAATTCTAACTTGACTTTTATTCAAAATCCAAAAAAATCAAAAATTTCGAAAAATCCAAAAAAATTGAAAAATTGAAAATCCAAAAACAAGTTCATTTCCTTTGAAGTATAGTCTTGTATATATTATTTGTATATACTGTGTTTGTTCATCCTTGTTCACATTGATTGACTATGCCACATCCGAGACATGAGGATATTGAACACCGCATGGTATGATATTTCCAATCTCCTTTTTCCTCTTTATGTTAATGACTATGTGGCTTTATTTTGATTGATGCGGTATAAACAATGTGAACTTAGGACTTGCATTTACATTATTTTGTATATTAGTTGGTAGAAGCATATGCATTAGGATGTATAAATGTTAGTTGCATCATGGCATATAGTTGCATTTAGGAAAAAACTTTCGTGAAACCGTCTATTTGGGAAGCTTGACAAGTGTATATAGGCCCTAGTAGATGCTTTTTCTTCTTAAGATTTTGCTTGTTAGAATACTTGTAAAACACCCTAGGATGTGTCATGCTAGTATCCTTTGACCCATGGATTAAGGCCTAGTCAAGAGTACCTTGTGGTGTGATAACTCCTTGGCTACCGTTTATTCCAAGGTGACCCTTGAAACCATGCAACCATCATTCATCCATGTTCTAACATACATTTTGTCATCAAAGGGAATGGGCACAAACATTATTCAAATTTGAGTTCAAAAAAATGAAATGAAAAGTCAGAAAGTTTGCAAATTGCATCGAAAGAAAAGAGGAGCAAAAATAGACTTCTATGCTTCAAATATAAGGCACCCTCGTTACTAATTGGGGTGACTTTGAAAATGTTCAAAAGAAAATGCAAAGAAAAGTTGAAAAGTTGTCAAGTATTGAAATGCCAAAAATCAAAAGAAATGGTAAAAAGAAATTGTTCTCAAATGTTAATGTCACAAGAAATTGGGGGGAAAAACAACAACAAAAGCAAACTCCCAAATGAAACTCAATTACTATTGATCTCTTTATCCATCGTATCCATTTTTGTGCATGGTAGAGAGGGGACGACCCTTCTTTTTGTCTAGGCAAGAAGGGGAATTCCGCGATCCTCCAGTGTTTCTAACACCATAGGGAGTATTCTTGACAAAAGCATTTAACAATTGAGGACAAAGGTACCCTAGCTTGACACAACTTGGAGGTTATTTATTGGTATCCTTCTAGGCTTAGTAGTTTGAAGAAACCATATCTATAAAGGAGTGTGTACCCTTGAATTGCTTCCCCTTTAGATAATTTCCGCCACTTAGATGAGGAACGTGGCTATTCTTTTTGTAGATGCATCCATTACTTGATTTTGTGTGCTTTAATGATTAGATGTGTCGCCATTTTGGTAAGACTCACCTTGCCTTGCATGAAGGCATCCTAACTCATGGTTGTCTTGTTGTGAATTGAAGGGGCGGAGTGAGACCCGCTAATTGTCTCATATCGGCTATATAAGTAGGATAGTTTAAATAAGGGTCCTAGTTTTGTCACCTCTTTACTCGGGACGAGCAAAGGTTTGGTTTGGGGATATTTGATGTGATCAATATTTGAGCATATTTAGTCCCCGAATCAGCCTCATTCCTATGCTTTTTAGTGCATAATTGGGTCATTTACTATCTTTAGTCCTTTGTTTTGCATATTCTTTGAGTTTTTGTTTCCTTGGTAGGAGAGGAGTGCAAACCTTGCATTTTCATGGCAAAATAGAGCTAAATTGATCGAATCTAATGACCAAGCATCAAAGAGAAGACAAGACTAGAAGGCCTTTGTACATAATGTAGTAGATGGGCAATGATGAAGAAGATCCTTGCATCCCCAACAAAATCCCGGAGGATTGTTGGAAGAAAAAAAGAAGAAAAGAAGAAATGGAAGCTGAGCTAAGATCCGCTCGTCTCACCCCTCGGGATGCCCGCCCAGAAGCTCGCCAGGCCGCTCGTCCCTACCGCCAGGCCGCTCGTCTAGAAGCTCCCCAATCCGTCCGTCCCGACCCTTGGATGCTCGGATTGTCCTCCAGAGAAACACGCCCCCTTCTTTCTTCATTCTAGATGCGCATATTTTTGGAAGACTAGCGAAAAGGAGACCCGCATCTTTTCTTGAGATGAGCGATTCCTCAAAGACTTAATCGTCATTTAAGCCCTTAGTAACCCTAATTTGTGCACCTAATCCCCACTATAAATACCCCATTAGTCTAATTAGATTATCATGTTCTTCTTATCAATCTTTAGTGTAGTTTATATTATTCTAATCTCTCTCTAATCTTGTAATCAACTTCTAATCAAGTATTAATACAAATCTCATTTCCTTAATTTCTCTATTGTTCATCTTTTATTTTGGGTAATTGAAGATTATTTGGGTTAATTGGGAGATTGACAACCTTCCATCAATCATCAAGTACTTCTATTATTATTTGCATTATTATTTTGGAATCATCATTAGGTATAATTCTCTTAATCCCTTTTTAATTATTGTTAATCAGCTTCATTTATTCATCATGTTTTGCTTTGTTAATATGATTGACAACCTTGTTAACATGTTAAACTTGATAATGAGTGAGTAGTTTCCTTAATTAGGGTTAATGGGGAATTAGGGGAAACCAACATGGGGGATGATTCATGCTTAATTTAATACGTTTTCATAATTTATTTGCTTGCTTATTGTGATATCAACTTATGCACATGTTATGTTTGATGAAATGCGAGCCTATGAATCCTTGCATTTTTTACCCATCACTTACCTTTTCAATGATACTTGTAAGACATAAACCAACTCGAGTCTCATTAGACCATGCATAAAGTTGAGTAGGGAGGATTAAGTCGATTTGTAGGTGTTGTACAATCTAATCGATTCGGCTCCGGGACCCAAACCTTCCTAGGATTGTAAGATATAAACCAACTCGATCCTATCACAACAATAATTACTTGCTTATAATTTGAGAATATGTTTGTATGATCAATTCCCATGAATCCCCTATGAACCCATGACACCCTAGTGCTTTTAATCAATTGTTTACATCTCATTTTAGTCTTCTTGATTGTTTACTTTTATTGTTATTTAGTTTAGTGATCTTCTTATCTCAACCCAAATTGTGACACCCCTAAACACCACTACTTGCAATCGAAAATCCTACATCAATACCCGTCCCTTGGGATCCAACCTTTACTTGCCTCTTTACTAGTAGTAGAGTTGTTTGTGAAGTTATAAATATTGTTTTGGTCTAGGTGCTCCTAACGACAAGTAACCAAAATCTAAGCTAAGAAAGCGACTCGACCACTTGTAAGACATAAACCAACTCGAGTCTCATTAGACCATACATATAGTTGAATAGGAAGGACTAAGTCGACTTGTAGGTGTTGTACAATCGAATCGATTTGGCTCCGGGACCCAAACCTTCTTAGGGATTGTAAGACATACACCAACTCGATCTCATCACAATAATAAGTGCTTGCTATTTAAATGAGAACACGTTTGTATGATCAACCCCCATGAATCCCATATGATCCAATGACATCCTAGTACCCCTTTAGTATTTGTCTACACCTTTGTTGCTTGTTTTACTTTATTGCATCTATTGGCCTAGACTCACCAACTACAAACCCAAATCAATTGTGACACTAGCATAAATTGAGATAGATAGACTTAGAACCCAAAGCACACCGTCTCATGGATCGACCTCGACTTAACCACTAACTAGTTGTTTGTTGAGAAATATAAATGTGTTTGATTGGGAGACACGACGACAACCTCCCCACCAAAAATGGCGCCGTTGTCGGGGACGGTGTTAACTTGATTTGATTTTCTTTAATTGTTTTTTAGTTGTGTCTTTCTTTACCTTGGGGAAGTCAATCTCCTCAAGGTTTGTTCTAATTATTTTCAAGTTGTTTGATATTTTGCATGTCTAGGAGATCACAAGGTAACTTGTTACCCATTGATCTTGAAATTAAAAGAAGTTTGACCAACAATAGAAGACTTGCTAGAAATACTTTGAGAGGTATTGGTGAGATTGTGGACATTCAACCAAATAACATTGAGTTCATCAACCCTTTTTGTAAGAGAAGGAGAGGATGACCCAATACAAAACCCACCATAAAATCAACCCACAATGCCTAAATTTTCATCACATTTCGTACCAACCGAGGAGAACCTACCAAATGGTAATCCTACACCACAACGTTTAAGCAGTAATTTCAATGCCAAATCCGCATTCATACAATTAGTTGAGAGAAGTCAATTTGGGGGGATGCCTAGTGAAGACCCTCATTCTCATATGGAGACTTTTTGTGACTATTATGATGTGATTTCTCAAACCAGAGTTACTCAAGACCAAATCTGATGGGTCTTATTTCTTTTTTCTTTGATTGGTACCGCAAAACAATGGTTGAAGAGCCTAGATAAGGCTACTCTTGGTATTGATTCTTGGAAGAAATTGGCACTTGCTTTCTACAAGAAATTCTATCCTCCGGAGAAGACTAACATGTTGAGAGCCCAAATCACCGGGTTCAAACAAAGGGATGAGGAATCTTTGTACAAAGCATGGGAGAGATTCAAGGACACTTGTCGATCTTGTCCACACCATGGACTTAGCGAGTGGTTCATTGTACAACAATTTTGGAATGGTCTATATGAAGACTCCCGAAACATTCTCAATATGGGATCAAATGTTATGTTCACCGAAGTCGATGACAATCAAACATGGAACAAAATTGAAGAAATGGCGGTCCATAACTCACAATATAGTAGACCTCGGAAGGCTACTAAAGGAGGAAAGCATGAGGTGGACTCCATTACTCAATTGGGTGCTCAACTTAGTGCTCATATTGACACCATTAATTTGAAGTTTGAGAAGACCATGAGTAAACTTGAAGAGGCCTCCAAATCACCCAAACAACATGTTAATGTTATGGTAGCATCATCATCAATTCCAAGTGGAGTATGTGAGAGTTGTGGAACTTTGGGACATGACCAAAGTGAATGTAGGGGAACAAGTGAATACTTTCCAAGCATACAAAAGTGGCACCCCTTATTCCAACTTTTACAATGAGAACACCAAATTCCACCCCAATCTTTCATAAAAAAGTCAAAATGTTCAAAACCCTCAAACATACACCCCACCTCCAATGAGGAACCAAGCTCAAAAATCCTTTTACAATCAAAACCAAAGTTATCAAAATCAACCTCCATACAATCAAACAAATGACCAAGGTTTGATGTTCAAAAAGTGGTCCTCCAAATGCAAAAGAACCAACAAGAATTTTTCACTCAAATGCAAAAGGATGGCCAAGCAAAAGACATCACCATTAACAACATACTAGCTCAGACAAAGATGTTGGAGACCCAAATGTCTCAATTAGCATCTTCTAGTTCTCAAAGACAAAAGGGGTAATTACCACCTCAAGGTTATCCCCCAAGACATGAGTCGGTGAGTGCCATCCATTTGAGGAGTGGTACAAGGTATGAAGGGCCGAAGAGGCCAATTGATGAAGATGTTGTGAATGCTAGTGACAAGGAAAGAGTTGAAAACTCTAAGAAAGAAGAACCCACCATTCAAGAAGTTTCAAAGAAGAATGAAGAGAAGGCTAAGGAGAAAGTGCCTATTGTGATTAGACTTCCATTTCCAAGTCGTCAAGCTAAGCCTAAGTTTGATGAACAACTTGAAAAGCTTATGGAGATTGTGAAGAACTTGGAAGTTTCAATCCCATTCACCGAATTGATCAATCATGTTCCGGCCTATGCGAAATACATGAAAGATATTCTTACAAAGAAGAAATCCATCCGGAAGCTAGAGACTATTGCATTCACCAAGGTGAGTAGCGCCATCCTACAAGGAAGTTCAACTCCAAAACTAAAGGATCCGGGAAATTTCTCTATTCCATGCACCATTGGCGACACTACAATCAACAAAGCTCTATGTGACCTTAGGGCAAGTTTGAGTGTCATGCCATACTCGGTGTGCAAAAGGCTAGGAATGGGAGAACTCAAGTGCACTAATATCACACTTCAAATGGCGGATCGATCAACGAAGACACCTTTAGGGGTATGGGAGGATGTGCCGGTAATAATTGGCAAGTTCTTCATCCCGGTGGACTTTGTTATTGTTGACATGGAGGAAGACTCCAACATTCCTATCATTTTAGGAAGACCTTTCTTACACACCGCGGGAGCAGTGATTGACGTGAAACATGGAGAGCTCACACTTGAAGTGGGAGATGAAACAATCACTTTTAACCTTGACAAGACAATGAGAGCTCCCCGCTTACATGAGCCATGTTTCATGGTTGATCATTATAGCCGAGAAAGTGATAGGAAGAAGTTGGCATCTCAATGCAAAGAACAAGCTATGGGTAAAGAATCACCGCCCATATGGGAGAAGAAAGTAGATAATCTCCAAGATGCTTCATCCAAAGAGCAAGAATGTTTCAACAAGAATGAGAGCTTGAATAGCTCACCACCACTCATGACAAGAGAAGAAGAAGGCCTCATCGGCCATAATGACAAGATGGAAGAGGAGTTATTTTCATCAACTCATGATATTATTGGGAAGCAAGCTAATGAAGTATGCGGTTTATGGGATGATGAGGTTGAAGTATTATTGAATCCTTATATTGGTAATGCTATGACCCCAAGACCAAGGCTTTGGTGACCATTTCCACTCAAGTCACCACAATGAAGAACAACATATGCAGAAGGTCTATTGAAGATCTTTATAATGACAATGAACAAGCCTTCGACTACTTTTTCAAGGTATTGAGCAACATCAACAACACCTTGGCTATGCCTCCTTGACATCTCATACATGAATGAGAGTTTGGTGGAGTCCTCCCTAAACCACCATTTGTAAATATTCTAACCCCTTAACTTGCAATTTACTTATTGTATTGTATTTTTGTCAATTTTGGATTTATATTTTTATGTTTTGATCAAGATTATCATTTTGAGAGAAAGTGAGGGAGGGACTTATATGTTTATTGATGTGTAGTGTTTTGACATAGTGTGAGGATAGCAATTGCCTAGACTAAACAAGTCTTCGTAGTGCCCCACAATGAAGATCAAAGGAACGAAGAGGAAATGACTTGGGCTACGGAATACCCACGGGTGGAACTGAATCCGTGAGGTACAGGGGCAATCCGAGCGTCTAACCAAGAATCCGCTCGTCTTGGCTGCAATTCGAGCGTCCTGTGAGAGAAACGCTCGTCCTGAGAGAGCTGAAAAGGAAAATTTTTCTCTGACTGAAAATCCGAGCGTCTCCTAAAGAAATCCGCTCGTCTCAACCAAGACACTCGTCTCAGTGAGGATCCGCTCGTCCTGCTTCTATTAAAATCGGGGATTTCTCCCTGACCAAGAATCCGAGCGTCCTCAAAAGAATCCGCTCGTCTCCTAACAACAAGACGCTCATCTCAGCACGGGTTACATTTTCTGAAACTGGCTGGCAAAGAATTCGAGCGTCCCGTGCTGCAGACGCTCGTCTCCCCTGCTGCAATACAATAACACGGGATTAAAACCCCCTCTCCCATTTCATTTCACTCATTCAAAACACAAACGCACCTCCAAAACCCTCAAAACCCTCAATCCCTCCAACCAAAAAAATCAATTTCCTCAACCAAATTCACCCAAATCAATTCCAAACTTCCTCAAAACTTAAACAAATCACTCCTCTATCAACAAAAAGCCATTTAAACATCCAAATCCTTAAAAATTGAATCGATTTTCTAGGGTTAAAGGCAAATTTTTAAAGCTTGAGGATACTAGAAGAATCTCAAGCAAATCTTTGGTTGTTAATACATACAAGGAGAAGAACAATGGCTAGGACCAAAGGTGGAAGCAAGGCACCTACAAAACCAAACCTTTCCAAAAGGCAACAAGCACTTCAAGCCTCAAAGGCTTTGGTGGTTCAACAAGCAAGATTGGAAATTCAAGAAACTCCTATTCGTATGGTGGAAGCTACTACTTCTATCCCGGTTATTGAGCAACTAGAAAAATATCCGGAGGTAACTTTCACATCCGATTCTCATAGGAAAAATTTTGTGTCTCTTGCTAAGAAATCGATTTTACCCACCAAGTTTATTTGCCAAGATGCCTTGACCAAATTGGGTGTCCTTGAAAGGACCAAGAACTTCTTTGAGTCTATGGGGTTGCTTATATTGTTTAATATGCAAGAATTGACCTACCCCTCCCTCACCTTGGAATTTCTAAGCTCATTGAAAGTTACAAAGGTGGAGACTCGAACGAACATTGAATTCCGCCTTGAGAATGCGGATAGGAAGATGTCCTTTAATGAGTTTGGCAAAGTTTTCGGTCTTGATAATGACTCGACTTATGTGAAGAAACCTTCAACAAAATATGATCCCGCCCCTTTGTGGAAGGCTATTACCGGGAGGAAATTCGAATCCTTCAATGAATGCCGTGCCCTCTATGTTCATCACCCGGGCATAAGGGTGTGGCACAAGGTAGTGGGAAATACTCTTATTGCTAGGAAGGGAACAAACCACTTCACCGAACATTATTTTATCTATCTCGAGTCAACCTTAAATGTTGATAGGAAGTTCACCACGAAGTACAATATTCTTCAACTTTTGATTGAAAGGTGGCTTAATATCGATCATAGCAAGGAAGGTGCGGCCTTTATAGTAAATGGGGGATTGGTAACTTGGTTGGCAAAACACTTCAACCGGAATTTCAAAAAATATGGTATTTATAAACCGGTTAAGGGAGGTCACCTCATTGATTTAGCCACTATGGTCCACAAATTCCATTGGGTCAAGAATGACACACTTGACAACAAATTTGAGTGACTTACAAAAGATGCCAAGTCCTTCATTCTACTGAACAAAATTTGTCGGCTCAATGTCCGTAGCCCACACTATCTTCTCCCACTCTCCGAGGAAGCCGAGTCCATAATGCAACACCATAGGGAGGCCATTGCCGAGCCCTCCTCCTCTATTATCACTCCACCCTACCCGTTCACCTACCATGAGTTTCGACCCGAAAATGTTACGGTGGGGAATGATTACTTGACTCTTTTGATGCAATAAATGCATAAGCAAGCCCATGAAGACCGAGTCAATGCTTAAATAGCTCAATATCCGTCCCTCTTACACCTAGCTAGGCAAGGACTTCTTGACCCATCATGTCCTTTGCCTAGTTGGGCGGATAGGGAAGTTTTCTTTCCTAATGCTCCTAGGGATGCTAACATGGGTGATGAGGAGGTTGTTGTTGAGAGTGGTGGAGAAGAAGATGAAGAAGGTGAAGAAGAAGAAGGAAGTGAGGAAGAAGAAGAAAGCTCAAGTGATAGTGGTGAAGCCTTCGGGTCTATGGAGGTAGATGATGACAATGATGCCAGTGAGGATGATGATGATGAAGATGGTAGTGATGTCGCTATGGGCGACGATTGAGGATTAGCAAGCTCTTTGGAGGATGTCACAATACATTGTGAGTCTCCTACACCTCCTTTAGCTTTGTTCATTTCTCTTCTTTTTTAAATTTTTATCTTGATCAATTATTTGAGTCCTAGCAACACATAGAGGACTCCCACCTCGGTCCCATTGAGGTGTCTTTTATTGTTCCCACCATGAAAAATACAAAATGACAGTTTTAGTTGCATGCATAGCATCTTTTATACATGAACTCCCTCACTCTCAATTGGTTTGGGGAAGTTCAAGCATATGCATTGGGAGTTAATTTAAATTATGCTCTCCAACCAAACAAAAATCCATGCATCATATAGCATAGCTTAGTTTGCATTCACTTTTGTATATATATATCATATAGTTTGCATTTAGCTTAGGAATCATGCATTTTCATATAACTTGCATAATTTCCTATCGTATTGGCCATTGAGGACAATGCCCATATTAGTGTGGGGATGGGAAATTCTAACATGACTTGCTAAAACAAAAATGATAAAAATTGAAAAAATTTGAAAAATACAAAAACATGTCTTTTTATTTCATAAAATAAAAAACCATAAAAATTTGAAAAATTGAAAAAATCAAAAACATGTTCATTCCTTTATAGTGTAGTATTGTATATATTGTATATACTTACTTGTTTGTTTATCCTTTTTCACATTAATCGACTACGCCACATCCGAGACATGAGGATATCAAAGACCGCATAGTATGATCTTTCCAATCTCCTTTTTCCTCTTTATGTTAATGACTATGTGGCTTTATTTTGATTGATGCGGTATAAACAATGTGATTATAGGATTGCATTTAGATTATTTGGCATATTAGTTGGTAGAAGCATACGCATTAGGTTGTATAAATGTTAGTTGCATCATGGCATATAGTTGCATTTAGGAAAAAATTTGTGAAAGCATCTATTTGGGAAATTTGACAAGTGTATATAAGGCCCTTGTAGATACTTTTTCTTCTTAAGACTTTGCTTGTTAGAATACATGTAAAACACCCTAGGATGTGTCATGCTAGTATCCTTTGACCCATGGA
Organism: Silene latifolia; assembly: GCF_048544455.1. Lineage (NCBI taxonomy): Eukaryota > Viridiplantae > Streptophyta > Magnoliopsida > Caryophyllales > Caryophyllaceae > Silene > Silene latifolia. The sequence goes on from NC_133526.1 coordinate 136,904,058, forward strand.
TTAAGGCCTAGTCAAGAGTACCTTATGGTGTGATAACTCCCTGGCTACCGTTTATTCCAAGGTGACCCTTGAAACCATGCAACCATCATCCATATTCTACCACATTTTGTCATCAAAGGGATTGGGCACAAAAATTGTTCAAGTTTGAGTTCAAGAAATGAAAAGAAAAGAAAAAGTTTGCAATTGCATCAAAAGAAAAGAGGAGTAACAAAAATAAAAACTCATATGCTTCAAATATAAGCACCCTCACTACAATTGGGGTGACTTTAAAAATGTTCAAAAGAAAATACGAAAGTTAAAGTTGTCAAGTATTGAAATGTCAAACATCAAAAGAAATGGCAAAGAAAATGTTCTCAAATGTCAAATGCCACAAGAAATTGGGGGGAATAACAACAACAAAAAGTAAACTCCCATATGAAACTCAAAACTTATTGATCCCCTTTTCCATCGAATCCACTTTTGTGCGTGGTAGAGAGGGGACGACCCTTCTTCTTGCCTAGGCAAGAAGGGGAATTCCGCGATCCTCTAGTGTTTCTAACACTATCGGGAGTCTACTCTTGACGAAAGCATTTAACAATTGAGGACAAAGGTACCCTAGTTTGACACAACTTGAAGGTGATATTATTGGTATCCTTCTAGGCTTAGTAGTTTGAAGAAACCGTATCTATGATGGAATGTGTACCCTTAGATTGCTTCCCTTGTAGATAATTTCCGCCACTTAGATGAGGAAAGTGGCTATTCTTTTGTAGATGCATCCATTACTTGTTTTGTGTGCTTTAAAGCTTGGATGTATCGCCATTTTAGCAAGCCCCACCTTGCCTTGCAAGAAGGCATCCTACCTCATGGTTCTCTTGTTGTGAGTTGAAGGGACGGAGTGAGACCCGCTAATTGTCTCACACCGGCTATATTATTAGAATAGTTTAAATAAAGGTCTAGTTCGAGTCACCTCATTACTCGAGACGAGTAAAGGTTCGGTTTGGGGATGTTTGATGTGACTCTTATTTGCGTACATTTAGTCCCCTAATTGAACCTATTTTGCATACTATTATAACATTTTATGGCCATTTTATCCGTCAAATGCCTTCTATTTTGCTTTCCTAGTGCATTTTATATGTTTTATAGGAAAGGATATAATAAGGCAGAATTACCGTCCCTCGTGCATATTCGGAAGCTTGTTGATAACCTTAGATGGACTAGTATGAAGAGGAAGCAAGAACGACGACCAACAAAGCAAGAATAAGGAGTATTCAAAGACTAAAGGATGAGAAGCAAGGAGCACACTGAGGAACAATCCGAGCGGCTTAGGCAGAAGACGAGCGGATCCTCCTCTCATAATCCGAGCGTCCCATGCAGAAGACGCTCGTCTCCCTCCCCTTACAATCCGAGCATCTCCCCTCCTGGTCTGAACGTCTCGTGGCAGCATTAGCATGATATGCTCATCTCCTCGCAAGACTTGCATTTCCTTAGTTTAAAACCTTGCATTGTTATTTACTAATCTAACCTTACTTAACCTAATGATGTACTATTATATATATCCCATTTGTAATAATGAAAAGGGAGGCCAATTAGACAACCATTAGACTAGGAGTATATTAGGATAGTTTAATCTCAACCATTCCACTTGAATCTTTTCTTAATCATTTTGTTCAAGTATTGTTATTATTGGGTAATTGAAGATTATTGGGTTATTATTGGAGAATTGACAACTCTTCATCAATCAAGTTCTCTTCTTTTATTCTTTGATTTATTATTTGGAATCATCTTCATAGGTATAATTCTCTTTTACTCTTGTTTAATTATTGTTAATCATTTTTCATTTGTTTATGATGTTTTGCTTTGTTAATATGATTGACAACCTTATTAGCATGTTAAACTTGATAATGAGTGAGTAGTATTTTAGATAGGATTAATGGGGAATTAAGGGAAACAAACATAGGGAATGATTCATGCTTAATCTAATATGTTTTCATAATTTATTTGCTTGCTTGTTGTGATTCCAACTTATGCACATGTTATGTTTGATGAAATGCTAAGCCTATGAATCCTTGCATTTCTTACCCATCACCTATCTTTTCAATGAGACTTGTAAGACATAAACCAACTCGAGTCTCATTAGACCATGCATATCGTTGAATAGGAAGGACTAAGTCGACTTGTAGGTGTTGTACAATCTAATCGATTCGGCTCTGGGACCCAAACCTTCGTAGGGATTGTAAGACATACACCAACTCGATCTCATCACAATAATAAGTGCTTGCTATTTAATTTAGAACACGTTTGTATGATCAACCCCCATGAATCCCATATGATCCCATGACATCCTAGTACCCCTTTATTATTTGTCTACACCTTTGATGCTTGTTTTACTTTATTGTTTCTATTGGTCTAGACTCACCAACTACAAACCCAAATCAATTGTGACACTAGCATAAATTGAGATAGATAGACTTAGAACCCAAAGCACACCGTCACATGGATCGACCTCGACTTAACCACTAACTAGTTGTTTGTTGAGAAATATAAATGTGTTTGATTGGGAGACACGACGACAACCTCCCCACCAGGGGGTTTTGGGTGATTTGTATGGCTGTGGTAGTAATTGTATGTATGTATGTTATAGGAGAAGAATTCGTTGAGGAATGATTCTGATTAGCTGCTAGACCATCTGTGGTGTTTGCCTTCCAGGTAGTGTTTCCCTACTCAGTATTGGGTACATAATATGTTGGTGATTGTTGTTGTGATTGTTAAATAATTATAATGTTGGATTGGTTTTGGTGATTATTGATAGTATGTTGTTGATGGTTGTGTAACTATATATGATCTTCGGGGTGTGTCCCTGGCTGAGTGGAGTCACTTGCGGGAGTGGCTTCACGCCCTTGATTCGCCCCTTGTGGTTCCCGTCACAAGGGGGATGTGCACATTAATGAACTTGGGTTTATCACTCGATGGAGATGAGTGGGGCTTAGGTGGGAATAGTTGCGGTCCCCCACTAGCGGCGAGGAGTACTTGTTGGGATGGGTACTCTGGCAGGGCTACACACTTTAGTGTGTAGTCAGATGTGTGGAGTTGGAGACGGAGTTTTGGAGATTGGTTTGAGCTGATTGAGCTGTTTGTGTTACTGTTTCTTTGTGGCTATTGTTTTATGTAATCAGTACTAACCCCGTTAATTGTTTTAAAAATTGTGGTGATCCATTCGGGGATGGTGAGCAGTTGTTGCGCAGGTATGATGGCTTATGCGAGGGATATCTGGGATGGAGTCACCACCGGTCTTAGAGTCTTCCGCTGTGTTTGAACTAGTAGTTTTAGTCTTTTGGTTTTTGAGAACAGTTGTATTCTTTTAAACAGTTTTGCAGCTTCGTTGTGTGACTTAAAACGTTATTATCGTTTAAATACGTTTCGTTACTGTCTATTTGAGTATCATTGCCTCGGGTAACCGAGATGGTGACGTTCTCATACCTTAAGTGGTCATGGTAAGGCACTTGGAGTATGGGGGTGTCACAACTAAAGCCCAAAAGCACAAGGCCTTGTTACTAAATGGTGGGTTAAATCCTTTATAGACGTATCACAAGCTCCTCAATTTCCCGATGTGGGACAACTTTACTCTCAATATCTTGGGGTGTTCCAAACTCCCCCACTTAAAGAACACAACGTCCTCATTGTGCCTCGAACTTGACCGCAACCAAGCCCCAGAATCCTCCCCCGCTAGGTGGGTGACCCTTACCACAGGCTCATCACAAGGTCGAAGGGTTGCTCTGATATCATTTATAACAACCCGACCCGCCACCGTCGTAATACAACCTGTAATACCGCGTATTTTGGTAGCATTTATAATTACATTTTTGTGAATTAATTGTGAAGTTTATAATTTATAATACTCCCTCCATTTTCCTATTTTCACCCCATTTTCTTTATTACGGTCTCCAAGACGCCACTTTGACCGTATTTTTCGATGTCTATATGTTATTTTTTTTTCTTGAAATTTTTTTCGTGAAAGAAGTCTTGATATTAATTGTAAATGTTTTAGTTTTATAAATAAGTAGTTTTTATTCTCCAACTTATTGACGGTCAAAGTTCAAAAACTTTGACCTCCAAAACGTAAATGGGGTGAAAATAGAAAAATAGAGGGAGTAATAAATAAGTTGAAATAATGGAATAAAATAATAAATAATGATTGAGTCGGGAATTTCGTATTGGTCGAGTATGAACCGTGTAATAGGGCGTGTTTACTAAGTTTAATACTACTACTACTACTACTACTACTACTACTACTACTACTAATACTACTACTAATAATAATAATAATAATAATAATAATAATAATAATAATAATAATAATAATAATAATAATAATAATAATAATAATAATAATAATAATAATAATAATAATAATAATAATAATAATAATAATAATAATAATAATAATAATAATAATAATAATAATAATAATAATAATAATAATAATAATAATAATAATAATAATAATAATAATAATAATAATAATAATAATAATAATAATAATAATAATAATAATAATAATAATAATAATAATAATAATAATAATAATAATAATAATAATAATAATAATAATAATAATAATAATAATAATAATAATAATAATAATAATAATAATAATAATAATAATAATAATAATAATAATAATAATAATAATAATAATAATAATAATAATAATAATAATAATAATAATAATAATAATAATAATAATAATAATAATAATAATAATAATAATAATAATAATAGTGATAATTACATAAATATAATTAATAATAATAATAATAATAATAATAATAATAATAATAATAATAATAATAATAATAATAATAATAATAATAATAATAATAATAATAGAGTTTCTTAATTACCTTTATACCAATTAAAAATAGAGAAGAGGGGATCTTACCCTAACTTATTCAATCATAAACTGAAATTAATTCACAAGAAAAGGAGAATAAGAGATCTAGAGAAAGAGGAAAGAATTTAAGATCGAATAATCGACAAAAGGTAAGACCGTCTCATAATTTATTCAATTCATATTTTTATTGTTTTGTACCGTGATTAAGAGCACCGTGCACAACCATACACGTAACCCAAGGGACCGTGACTTCGACCATAGGCTACCTTGGACCACCGTGACCTCGCCTAACCCTTATGTGACCGTCGACACCTGACCTGGGGTGGTTAATTGGGCGGTTTTCGTGGCTAGGGCGTGGTGTAGCCGTGTAATTAAATTAGGGAATTGAACCCTTTTTTTGGTTGGAGGGCTAAAGGTGGAACCTTGGTGGTGGTGGTGGCCGGAAAACGTGAAAACAAGGTAGTGTTGGTGTTTTGTTTGAAACTGTCTTAAGACGGCTAATGTGGTTGTGGAAGTTGCTCCGTGGGAGTTTTGACACCACCACTGGAACCGCCATGAGTCAGTGGCAGCTATGGTGGTGGCCAGTGGAGGTGTGGGTCCTTGTAGTGGTCGTGGTTAAGGGTTTTGTAGGCGGCGAATATGGGTGAAGTTGGGGTATGTCCGTACAGGTGGCTCATAGGGCGTGGGTGCATAGCTTGGTGGTTAGGCTCGACAGAGAACCTGGTGGATGGCTGGGCTCACTGTGGTGGTGGGTGGTTGACCACGGTGAGGCTCAGTGGTTTTGGCCTTGTGTCGGGGTTGTTTGACCGTGATTTGGGACACGGGTAAAGGGGTGATTTCATTGGTGTTTCTGGGTTGTGTTAAATGCATTAAGACGGGTTTTGTTTCGTAAATTTTATAAATAATTATAATGAATCCTAGTTAATTAATAAATGAGTTGCGGCAAAATTAATAATTAAATTATAATATTGTCTTAGGTGACGGTTTTGAAGTGGGGTATTTATGATTTATTCTTAGACTGCGTAATTGGATTTTAGCTGCAAAGGTAGGTTATCTACTCAACTGAAATATGAATTCTGTTATTTGTCTTATGGATGTTATTTGGAGAATGGACATTAATTGCTGGATGATTGGTGATGTGAGTTATTTTTATTAATCCATTGATAAGTATTGGCTGCGGGTTTTATTCATGTTGCATATATCTATATTGTTGAATTGGTTGAATGAGTAGTGGAAGGTCCCAGGCTTAGTCGCTGGTAGATAACGTGTGAATTCGAAGGCCCCAGGCTTAATCTCTAGTGGATAACGTGTGAATACTCTGGGCCATGGATTGGCGGGATGATGGGTGTCTCGGAGATGTGAATTGGTTATTGAGCATTTTTATATCTTGATTATTATTATTTTTGCCTTGTATTCATGTTGTTTAGATATTCCTACTCAACCGTTTGGTTGACCATTGTGGACCAAGCCACCCGCGCCGCGCGCACCAGCGCCGTACCCGGGCGTTTTGTGTTTGAGGCGGCGGCACTTCTCCCACGTAACTTTGGTGAACAAAGCACTCCATGGGCCGTTATCGATGTGAAAAGGCATTAAAACCATTCAAAGGTTTGAACATGCCTGCATTTGTGGAGTCGCCACCAATCTTTATGGAAAATTTGAACCGTTCGAATACTTCACGCCATGTCAAGACACAAAGTACCGACATGAACACTAAGAAATTCGTTACCCTTAGCATTCCATGTCTAGAATGACTCCCGCGATGCCAATGAACATGGGTGTTCACAGAGATCTTGAGTAAGGGGTGAGGGTACGTATTAGGAAGCTCTTTATTTGAACACCTAATCCTGCCTGCCTCGATAGCGGCCTCTACTAATGATCAGGGAAGTTGTTTATATTCAATATGTTGTCAATTGTATGCATGCAATGCAATAAGCATGTTGATTAGACCTAGCATGTGAGAATAAGTCGAGATTGGAATTTAGGTTGATTGCATATGAATGCCAAGTAAGTAAATAAATCATACAAGATAAAATACATAATATTACAAAGAAATAAAAAATATATTACAATGGATATTTGAGTTTGCATCATATACATGCCCAAAAGAGTTTTAGAAATAAAAGAAAATAAATAAATTAAAAGGAGTAAAATAAATTAAAAGAAACAAAAGAATTGAAATTGGAATACAGGAATATTAAGATGTGTCGAATTAGAGGTGATAATAAGGATAATAGTCGATTAGAATCCTAATTAGAAAGCTACGTTAAGACGAGAAGAGTTCAGAGGCAGAAGCCATCTTAGAACAGGCGCGGCCTAAACTGCGTCCTCTGGAAGGGGCGCATCAGTTTATGCGACTATTCTTGAGTTGGGTTCTGACTGTGAAAGTCAGACTCGTTGTTCGTTATTGTTCATCGATTAATTTACATTGATTTCTGATATATAGATCGAGTAGAAGAAATTTAGCATGTTATATGTACTGAAGATCGTCAAAATTCAGATTAAAACAGATTAGAACGGATTATTACAACGAATTAAAGACTACGATGGCTTGCGATATCGGATTTACAAAAGTCGAAACTTTTAATGAAACTAAAGGAGGAAGGCTAAAATTCATACTGGGAAATAAACTAAAAGCATGTACAAAGACGAATTCAAACGACTCGATATGGAGAAATCGAATCCTATAAATCCGGGTTTGAATAAATGACGAAAACCCCTAAATATTGATCATATGGGATTTCAGTCGAAAAGGATTAGTAAAAATAAGTTTCATAAACTGGAAACATGAGAATTCGAATAAATAAAGAAAGAAAAGCGAAAGATGAAAAGAAACAGATACTCGAGGAAGAAGAAGAAGAGCATCAGCAGACAGGCAGCCTCTGGAAGAGGCGCAACATGTGCCCGACTATTCCAGAAGGCGCACCTGTTGGTGCGTTTATTCTTGGTCGTCTTTCGCTGCTATTTTGCAAAAATAGGTTTTAAAAGATGATTGTAAATATGGTTTTAAGCATGTTTCTAACATAAATTCTTACACAAATTGTAATTACAGAAATAAAACAAAAGGTAGGATTTACACCTTCAGACTTACATGTTAGCATCGCGAGATTTAACTAAATCGGCTTTTAGTGGTAACTCGACTCGATGTATGCAAATATGAAAGTCCCCTTGAAAAAGGATTTTAAAAGATTGATTTATTAATTGTGTAGTGGTAAAATTGGTCAGTTTATGCAACTTGACTAGGACTCAAAATGATATGGGCTTACATGGTTGCGTAGAGCAAGCACGTCCGTGTCGAAAAGCAAAAGCGAGGTCTTAGAATGCAAAGGGAGAAGAGAAGGGGCGGACACTAGCGTGAAAAATATGTGAGACGAAGGCCTCTATTTATACTAATCACGAGGTGGGGAATTAAGAAAAAGTCGGATTCGGAAAGGAATAACCGACTTAGGTTGAAACACGGAAACATGGAAAAAAAGAAAGCCTTGGAAGAGGCGCAGTAGGTGTTGCGTCCCACAGAAGAGGCACACCTACTACTGCGTCCTCTCTCGGATAGTTTCCTTCTGCGCAAGAAAGCGCATTTCGCATACTGTATTTTAGACATAACTTTTTCTACAAGACTCGGATTGAGGTGATTTAGCTAGAACTTTATGTGAAATAGGCCAGACCTAAAAAAAGTCGTTATCACCTCGTAAAATAGGCCTAAAGGTCGGGTTGTCATTTTAGCTAAATGAAATGCACATTTTACAATGTAAACTTAAGTTTAGCCTAAAGAAGTGACATGGGACTCAAAATGAGATATACTCCTAACATTTTATGACATCCTAACCTTAGGTAGACAAGTAAACTGCTTTTTGACTCGAGATTGGTTGTTTTAGAAAATGGAAATGGTTTTTGACCCGGATTCCAAATGTACTCTAATTACTGTCAAAACGACCGTAATGACACCTAGATGACAACCAAAGGGTAGAAATAAGTGTACAATTACCTTTTATTAACCGATTTACAAAACGTCATAAAATCGTGACACATGCTAACCATGCGACCCATCTTATCCATTCACCTCACCACAAAATCACAACACAATACACCACACAAATGAGAGGAGAGAAAAGAGGGATATTTCAAGAGATTTTGTCACTCCGCCTCGAGATCGGAAGGTAAAACCACCTTATACTAGTTTATATGTTAATTAATTTATACCATTGACCCGCCTCGACCTCGACTGACCTTGACCCATCATTGACCACTATTCGGACAACCTTTGACCGCGGATCTAGGGGTTTGACCATGTGTTTTAAGGTATTGTTGTTGTTACTGTGTAACTGTGTTAAGACGGATTTTTACCTTGGTTTCTGTGGCCTACTTGGGGAGGTCTTGGGTGGTCCTTATCATGGGTGGAGTGGAGGTTGTAGTGGTGGTCATGAGTGGTAGAATGGGTCGCGTTAGGTGGTCGAAAATGGGTGTTAAAAGGGAAACACGGGTTAGTTGGGTGTGTTGTGTTAGTGGTTGTTGTTGTCGAATGTGGTTTTTGTTGTGGGTGTTGGTGGGATCGCTGGTGGCGGTCAAGCCGTGAGGCCATGCCGTGACCATCGTGGTGTTGGTGGCTCACGATGGTGGCGGCATTTGTGGCGGTTTGGTGGTGTGAGAGAGAGTGTGTCATGTGTCTTGTGTTAGTGTGTGTCGGGTGTTGTTGGTGGTCGTGGCGTGCTGGCCATATATGTAGGGTCATTTTTGCGGGTTTTGGGTGGTAGTTTAAGACAAGATTTGTATAGCTTAAGACGGGTTTTATATAATTAATTAATTATATATTTAATTAGATTAGATTAGTTAGTAATTAAATATATTTAATTATTTTATTTAGGTGACGGATTTTGTGGACGATTATTATTGTAAGGGTTGCTTACGGAGTATGCTAAAAGGTAGGTTAATCCTACTCATTTTTAATATATTTGTATGGTCATGTGAGTCGTGTTTTAGTGGTCAGTGCATTATAACATGTTGTCGTGAACTCATATGTTATGGTAAATGCATTATGACATGGTATTGGTTAAGATGACCTGGTGAGTCGGTAATTGGCATATTGTTTGGTATCTTGCATATATTGTGTTTGACATGTATATTGGAGGGCATGACAGTTTGTGTTGGTTACCTGTTGTTGAGGAGACATGAGGCGGTTGGGAGACCGTCTCACGCTCGGGTCGCCTCTTGGAGCTTCCCACACCAAGAGGGATGTGCACATTAATGACTTGAGTACGGAGAGACTCGTGTAGTTGAGACATGACGTCTGGTAGGGGACCCGGTTGGCTTTCGGGTCCATTACGTCTGGGCGTGTCCCGGTACCTGTTTGTGTGGTGTGGTGTCGTGGGCGTGTCCCTAGCAGCGATAGTTATGGGTACGTCTGGGTGTGTCCCGATAACGGCGTGGTGATTGTTTGATAGCGTCTCATTCATAGCATAGTCATGTTGCATACTCACACACTTTGTGCCGTGTCTCACTTTATTTGTTGAAACTGACGTGTGGTGTCTCTGTGCAACCGTCACCTATTTCCGGGGTGGCATGTGTCCATCCATATGATGTTTTCGATTAAATAGGGAGCAGGTTATGTACATGTTATCTTTGAAAGTATGCGGGAGACGGGACGAGCCTTGATGACATCTGAGTCGAGTATAGTTGTCTAGAAGAGTATAGTTGTCATGAGTTGTACTTTCCTTCGTTTATTAGTTTATGGTTTGTAATCACTAAACTTCTTATTTATATAAAGAGTTTCTTAATTGTAATTTTGATTTCAGTGCCTCGAGAAACCGAGATGGTAACATCTACCCAATTACCTTGGCCGGATAAGAAGGGGGTATTACTGTAATACCCCACATTTATATAGACTAGACTCGACCAAGTAGACGATTCACTCGGCCGAGTGGAGCCCCACTCGACCGAGTGAAGGACCGAGTGCCACTGGACAGTATTCTGAAAGCTTGTAAAGTTGGTCACTCGACCAATTAACCATCCACTCGACCGAGTGGACCGGCCACTCGACCGAGTGCCGATCGAGTGCGGCTTATACGAGAAGATTGTTGGTGATATGTCACTTTCGGAACCTTATCATTTCAGATTTCCCACACAAAACCCTTCTCCAACACTATTGACACCACTATCTAAAATCCTCCAATATCTCTCTAAATTCCTCACCAACAAACCCTCTCAAAACCCTAATTCTCTTGAAAAGATTCTTGCCTTTTTTGTTCTTCCAATTGGTTGTAAGTTGATCTACACTCCTTCTTCCCTTTAATTTTGTCTTAACAATCTTATTTTGTTGTAGATTACTCTATATTTAATTAGGTTGTATGAATTAAAGGGGATATTTACGAGGGTTTAATTAGTATGGTTATTATAATAGATTGTAGTATTTATTGTAGCAATTAATTAATATGTGTAGGGAGCTTCATTGAGGAGCATTTCTAGTGAGTAGCTTGTGGATTGGTGAAGATAAGATTGAGGTAGGGTTTTCCCTACTTAGCTATGGTGATATTAGTGTTTAATTGTGCATTTATTATCACTAATTGCATTTGTCTCATGATAGTTGCATTATAACATGTTTTGGTAATTAAGGTTTATCACATAAGATGATTTTATGATATTTAGGTTAAGATGAGGATGGTAAATTGTCACAAAAATGATTACATTGCATGATAACATGTTAAAGAGAAATTAAATAATGAGAAATGAATTAGTGAAGAGTTGAGCATGATTTTACTTTTTTTGATAATGTGGTTGCATAATTGTGTTGTTTGGACTTGTTGGCTTTTTCTTGGTTTGTTGGACATTGGAGGATGTTGGAGGATCTTTGGTTCCGATTTTGTAGACGGAAGGTGGTTAAGAAACTGTCTTCCGTTCAAGTCACCCTTGGAGCTTCCCACTCCAAGGGAGATGTGCACATTTAGTACTTGGGTTACGGAGGGACTCGTGTGGTGAGGCACGACGTCTGGCAGGGGACTCGAGTCGCACTCGGGCCCGGTACCACGGACATGTTTCGAGTAACTTGAGTGTGTTAGTGACGTCGTGAGCGTGTCCCGATCACCGGTTGTGCGGACGTGTGTTGGAGCGTGATTTTCCTATCTCTCATTGTACCTTGTTGGTTTTATCTTGCATTGTCATATGTTAAGTAAGCTTAGTATCGCATGCATTGAACATTTATATCATTAAGCTAACACTTGGGTTTTGAATGATCTATGGTGAACCATATGGTGATTTCCGCCCATATGGGGAGCAGTGTTGACAGGTTAGCATGATTCATTTGAGGGCTTGGGGAGCGGTCTTCACTTGTCGTCATCACTTGTGTTTATCTTAGCTTTTTGACATTTAAACTCCTACTTTTATATTTGGTTGTATAACATTTGGGATGGTATTTGCATCCCCCAACTTGTAACCACTTAACCTTAACTTATCTATTTCTTTATATTAAGTTGGGAACTTCTTTACATGATTGTTCGCACTAAAAAACTTGGGAAACCAAGTCTTGTGATGCCTCCATGTGTTGGGAATGCCTAAAGGAAAGGATCTCGACTTATGGGGGTGTTACAAAGTGGTATCAGAGCATCTGTTTTGGACCCTAAGTCAATGAACCAATGAACTAGGGTGAGTCAATCGAAAATGAACCCAGTTTGAGTCATAGAGAACTTGTAGCAAGTTTGGGAGACGTCCCAAAGTTGTGTCATTGTCCTCTTAACTTAAGTCAGTCACTATGCGGGGGCAATAGGGCGTGTATGATGCATATAGTTGTTGCATATTTCTTGCTTAGTGTTGTGGATTTGTTATATGCTTGGTAATATCCTATGTGACAACATGTTAATGATGATACGATTAGGAAAGGTGTGTTGGATGTGTTAATGTGAACATATACTAAGTGACGCCATATGTGAGTTTTATGCCGTATAAATGCCTCTACTTTTCCCGTACATGTGTTTAAGAATATGCAATAGGGTTGTATGTGGACTTGTAGGAGTTGGGAAGGGTAAATAGCCCTTAAAGTGCATACTTGGTCAAGTGGAAAAAGGCACTCGGCCGACTAGAAAGCACTCGACCGAGTGCCCCTACCACTCGACTGAGTGGGCATATTTACAGACCCTTAGGACCTTCTGTATGTTTTGGGACTCGATCGAGTTGTGGATTTACTCGACCAAGTGTGTGTCACTCGACCGAGTGGGAGGACCACTCGACCGAGTAGACTTGGGGGGATTTCTAGAAACATTCTGCAACTCGAGTCACTCGACCGACTGGGACACCACTCGACCGAGTGGGACACCACTTGACCGAGTGGGCTCACCACTCGACCGAGTGATAAGCCACACTCGATCGAGTGGATCTCTATTGTGGTCAATGCCTTTCGCTTCCTAATTTGGAGCATGTATTGACGTTTGTTACGCTTATTGAAGAGACGTAATGCCGAGAACCCATACAAGGATCCCTTCGCCTCCATCCCGCGTGTCCGAAGAAGAAATGGAGCGACTCATAGCCTAAAACGAAGCCCTCACCGAGGCCCTTAGGAATGTCACTAGAGAGAGAGATGCGGCAATGGAAGCCTCCTCTGTGAGCATCGCCATCTCGCGCCACCAAGGACCTTGGGGTTGGGGAGCCATGTCTCTTTAGCGACTGGGTGAGGGAAATGGAGAATGTGTTCGAGGTAGTAAGGTGCCCCGAAGAGCTCAAGGTGGAGCAAGCCGCCTTCTACTTAGGAGGTATCGCGAGAGGGTCGTGGTATAAGGAGAGGGATGTTATGAGAGAGTTTTATGAAGAAAGATGTGAGGTCGCAATACCATGGACCGATTTCAAGGTGGAGATGAGGAATGAGTTCATCCCCGAGCATGTAAGATGCAAGCTCCGAGCGGAGTTCGATCGCTTTGTCATGACCGATGCTATGACCGTTCAAGATTACTACATCCGTTTCAACGAACTAGCTACATACGTGGAAGACCTTCATGTTAGCCAATCCCACTTGGCTCTCAAGTTTGAGGGAGGACTAACCATCAAGATCCTATAGAAGCTTCAACCCGAAGATGTGTCATGTGTGAAAGAGGTCTATGCAAGGGCCAAAAATACGGAGAGGCTACTCGGCATGGCCAAGGAGGCTAAGGAAAGGTCGGGGGAAAATAGGAAGGTCGAAAGTGAGAATGGAGGGTACCAACCCAAGAGGAATAATTTCAACGAAACTAGATCCTACTCGGGAGGAGCACCTACAAGTGGCTACGGGAAGTTGGGCGGCTACGGCGGAAGGGCCGTGAGTGAAGGAGGAGGACGTCGATGTATAGTTGTGGTGGCTTTGGCCACAAGAAGGTGGAGTGCACGAGCACCCCAAGAGGGCCCAACCGGAGGTTCGGGCAAGTAAACTCCTACTACACTCCTTCTCAAAGTGGGACCAACAACCGGAGTTCGGGGGCATGAAGAAACCCAATGAATGCTAACTCCAACTTCAATGGCGGCAACAACCAGGGAAATTTCAACCGGAGAGCTCCATTTAGGGCGACTAGCTTCGCAGGAGGCAATGCTTCGGGAAGTAGGCCAACCTAATCGGAAAGCATGGTGCAGGGTGAAACCAAGTCCAGTGGCAAGCTCTTTGCCATGGATAAGAAGAGTGCCGAGGAGGATGCCCACGTTGTCTTCGGTACATTCCTTATTAACTCTCATCCTTGTTTTATTTTATTTGACTCGGGGGCTACCCATTCTTTTGTGTCCAAAAGTCATGCGTCGACCCTAGGATTGGGGGAGGGAGAACTAGCCAATGATGACATATCTTTACCTTCGGGATAGTCAATCTTATGTTCAAAAGTAAATAAAGAAGTGTCGGTCACAGTTTATGAGACCAACCTTTTGGCAAACCTTTTCGAGTTCCCTCTAGAGGGGTTTGAAGTGATCCTATGGATGGATTCGCTATGTAAACACAAAGCCAACATAGATTGTTACCAAAAGAAGATCTCTTTGAGGGGACCCAAAGGTACTAGGGTGTCATACAAGGGCTAATTAGTCAAACCTAAGGTAAAGTTAGTTACGGTGATGACCTTGAAGACATACTTGAAGAAGGGTTGTCCTATGATCTTGTGTCATGTATGGGACACTAGTGTGGAGAGACAGCAAGCGCATGTTATACCGGTAGTGAGGGATTTCGAGGATGTCTTCTCGGAGGAGTTTCCCGGATTACCTCCTCCTAGAGAAGTGGAATTTGGGGTGGACTTGAAGTCGGGTACGGGACCAATCTCTAAGGCCCCGTACCGGATGAGTCCAAAGGAATTAGAAGAGTTGAAGAAACAACTTTGGGAGTTGGCGGATAAAGGCTACATAAGGCCAAGTGTTTCACAATGGGGAGCACCGGTCCTCTTTGTAAAGAAAAAGGATGGGACGTTAAGGCTATGCATAGATTATCGGGAATTAAACAACGTCACCGTCAAGAATAAGTATCCTCTACCAAGAATCGATGATTTGTTTGACCAACTTAGTGGAGCCGGAATATTTTCAAAGATCGACCTAAGATCGGGGTATCACCAGTTGAAGATCAAGGATGAGGACATAACAAAGACTGCTTTTAGATAAAGGTACGTACATTACGAGTTTGTGGTAATGCCATTCGGGTTAACAAACTCACCAGCCGCTTTCATGGACCTCATGAATAGAGTGTTTAGTCCATACTTGGACAAGTTCATGGTGGTATTCATAGAAGACATTTTTGTCTACTCCAAGACCAAGGAAGAGAATGAGTAGCACCTAAGAATTGTTTTACAAACCTTGAGGGAGCACCAACTTTATGCAAAGCTTAGTAAGTGCGAGTTTTGGTTGAAAAAGGTGGCTTTCCTAGGACATATAATATCAAAGGAAGGAGTTATCATGGATCCTACCAAGATTGAGGCTGTGTCTAGGTGGGTGGCACCCAAGAATGTGGCGGAAATTTGAAGCATCCTAGGCCTAGCCGGGTATTATCGCCGATTTGTGAAAGACTTCTCCAAAATTCCTAGACCCTTGACATCATTGATGAAAAAAGAGAGTCGTTTCAAATGGAACGGGAGTTGTGAGACGGCCTTCTTGACCCTAAAGGAGCACCTAACCACGGCCCCGGTATTAGCCTTGCCGGAAAGGAGTGAAAATTTTGAGGTATACACCGATGCTTCAAAGAATGGTCTGGTATGTGTGCTTATGCAAAATGGTAGAGTCATTGCTTATGCATCACGACAATTGAAGACCCGTGAAGAGAACTACCCAACCCACGACCTAGAATTGGGAGCCTTTGTCTTTGCCTTGAAGATTTGGAGGCACTACTTGTATGGAGCAGCCTTTAAGGTGTTTTCCGACCATAAAAGCTTGAAGTTCTTAGAATTCATTAATCTCATTAATTTACATATTCATATATGTGACCTTTAATTTAGTCATAAAATTAAATCTAGATCTTATGCATGCAAAACTAGAATAAGAGTAAGGAAAAATGATTTCATACCATATGAATATTTCAGCCAAATATGGGCATAAAAGTGGTCTCCTTCCACTACTTGTTCTTGAGCTAATAACACAATGGATGATCCTCCAAGTATTCAAAGTAGAATACCTCCAATAAGTAGCACCCAAGACTATCCCATAATACCCATATAATTATTAACTAGATAATTATATAAGTTACCTTAAAATAATCTAATATGTAAGATTATTACTACACTAGTAATATGTAATTTTTATTAGATTTTAAGAACAAATTTTATATATAAACATCTTTATATTTTAGAGAGAAGATGGAACTTATTCTTACTTGAAGAATAAGTGAGTTATGGAATGAGAATAATAGAGAAAATCTCATCTATTTTTCCTTCTAAAAACCGGTGGAAATGAGGGAGTGTAATATTTTTTTTTTTTTTTTTTTTTTGCTTTTTGTCTTCACAAGACAATTTTATTTTTTGCTTTTTGTCTTCACTAGACAAATTGTGTAAGCCTTTGTCCATAGTCATGTCACTATCAAGCATTTTAGACAAATGAATAAGACAAAGACTTCTCACACTACCCTCAATATTTTGGTCAAGATGTATAACATGGAGTCCATTTTAACTTTGTAATTTTGTCAATTGTATAACATGTGACATGTGACATCTCATATGTCATATGTAATTTAAATGCACATTTAACTAATTAAATGTCATTTTTATAATAGCTAAATCACATTTAACAAATTGACTAGTAATTCTAAATTACTTTTACATAAAATGGTCATTTTAATATAATTCACAACATCTTGTAATTATAACTAACTTATCATTCTCGTCTCGCGTGTTTCGCAAACACCGATTTATTTTAGTAATATAACTTCTTAAATTACTAAATAAAATCTTATTTAATCATATTTTAATAAGATGTCATTTTCTCATTTGTTCAATTTTAAGGAATTAATTAATCTGTATCGACATACAATTAATTAACCTTTTTCAATTAAGGGAATCGTCCTTTAGGTGTGACCTCAAGGGATCAAATGACCACCACCGTCAAACGACAGTAATGTCAAACCCTAGTTAGCCAATCATTACCGATTAATGTTGGTCAGTTGACTATATAATTGAATCATCCCTTACGTATTCTTAAAATGAGAATTAAACATGTGATCATCATGATCGACAATTGTGATCGCATTATTGTCGAGGACACACCAACAATCTCCCACTTGTCCTCGACAATTGTGCGTCACCAATTCTCTTGTCCTATTACTATCTCCCACTCAATGCAAGGTGTCTTTCAAGTCATACTTGCAAGTGATCACATCGAGAGTGGTTTCCTCGATCTGGAGAATAACTGATTGACCGGAATTATCTACCATAGATACCTTCTGAGCGTGGCCACGCATTTCCAGTTCATTACTCCTCGAGTGGCCCTGAGATATTATTTTAACCCTGACAAGGGGGTGGACAATTTCTATCGCACTTATTCCCTTTGACTAGCCACAGCCATCATAACCCAAAATATGCCCATTTGACCCCATTTACGAAGGTCGTAGTAACATAAATCAAAGCTAATCTGAAACTGTGCCATCTTAGGCGAACAGTCTTTAGTCAAAAGAATCGACTCATTAGAATATTGTAGTAGCTCTCGCCACGACCAGGCTATATAAATTTGCCAGAACTCTATAAGCGGTCACTGCCGACAAGGTGTTCCTAACGATCGCCTATGTGATCGACTAGTCATCTCACATGACTGTATGGCACTGAACTTGCCATCAATCGCATCACACTCTAGTCACTTCGAGACGTCACCTCATACAAGTGACTATGGGCGAATACTATGTTAATCCGGGTTCACTTTAACGGGGTTCAATATCGTCATACAACCCGTTTGGATGTAACAAAGTATAATAAAAGAGTTTTAAAGTAAAACTCGAACGACAAATGCGATTATCACATATGAATAGTCAATGCCTGATTATTATTTCATATTCTATAATCTAATTTGATCTTATATGTAGTTGTTCATCTCAATCCAATTGAAATGACATGACTCATCATGTTAAGCCTATGAATAGGCATTGTAAGTAGGTCTTAGCAACTCCCTGCTCAACCTTGCTACATACCTGTTTTCCTTTCGTAATGTATACATTTGCATTACAAAACTTTCTGAGTACGTGTCTAGATCCAATCTAGATATAGGCTTTCTTGCCTTAAAATAGCTCCCACTGTTTTCACAGTGTGCAGGACTCATCCCTCTTGCACATCCCATGATTGCAAGCGTACTCAATTTCCGTTGTAAATATTTCTCATTGTTCTTTATTGCCTAGAATGATTCTAGAAAATATATTTCTTAAATAACATAGCCACAATGGTATCTTAACCATCCTAATGTGTTTTGATTATGGTTTTGTCGGAAACCATGCGCAATCTCAATTGTCAATTGTAAATTGTGTAACACCCTTACAGAAAATTGCATCAAAAACACTTTGCTTTACATCCTTAATGCTTCTGCAAGCACTTAAGGGTAATCTTTATGGCTTACTTGGTAACTATTACTTAAATTCGATTTTGAAACAATTCATCATACTCAAAGTATATGAAGTGTTGTACATCATTACTCATTTAATTGATCCGGCAGCGGAAGCAAATGGAATCAATCAAATATGTTCAACTTGATTGAACTAGTCATGAATCCTATCAACATAAGACTTCTTATTTGATGCTAATATCATGTAGATTTATCTCCATAAATCCGGATATTAAAGATGCATTATAACACTCCATTAGTGTCAAATCATTCCCAATGATCAATATGTCATCCACATATAAGACTAATTAAAATTTTCGTAACTCCCACTAAACTCCATGTTAAACACAACTTCTCGACTTATCGAGAAACGTTTTATAACACGATCAAAACATTTATTCCAACTCATTGGTGTCCTACTTAAGACCCTCTCTTAAGTTTCACATTATCTTAGGATTGCAAGAATCTACAAAACTCAAGACATGTATTGAGTACATTCCTTCTAATTGAAGAAGTGGGTTTTAGATTCACTCGCTATATATCTCATAATGAAACACAATCCCTAAGAAGATCCAAATAGACTTAAGCATTTCAACTAGTGCAAAACCCTTTGCTACCAATCAAGCTTTGATATCTAACAATTCACTTGGAATTTATTTCGGATTTTCATGGCTCTAAGCCTTGTATTGAGTTGTGACTTAAACAATCTCATGTAAGTCATATGTTCATTACTTTCCAGAAGTAATCAACTTGAATCAAACAATTTCTTTGTAAGTTACAAGCTATTTACTTTCTAAAAGTAACACTAATTCATCATCTTCAACAAGTGATGACTTTAACCTCCTAGGTTTTGAAGAAACAACGTCTTACACAAAACGTCTCATGTAGCCCAGAAAGACCAGTTTCTTGCGACATAACATTCTTTGTGGCTCTTTGAATAATTTCTCCCACTCTGTCTTCTAGAAATAAACTTGTATTTTAGAAAGACAGCTTCACGAGCCACAAACCCGTTGTACTCGTGATTATAGTAAGGAAAAATGAGCATTTGTTTATTTTGAAAACTTACAAACATGGTACCCTACCATATCATATCTCATATGATTCGTTTTAGATTTAGTGAAAAAATAATTTAGACAAAATGACAAAATCCCCAAAAGGATCAAGTAACTCAAAGTAACTTGATTGAAGTCCAAACCATATCGAATAGCGTTTGATTTCTTTATCCAACCACACATTATCCCATAATGCGTGCTAAGAGAGATTAATTTGTGATACTATATCACATTTTCTTTGGCTTATATCAAAGTCTTTACTTTGATAATCCCATCACGACTAAATCGTGATTCTTTGAACTCTTTGAACTTCTTCAAAGATTTCTCTATTTACCTTATTAAGTGAACACATTAGCGTCAACTTAAATCGTTGGTAAAAGAAAATGATCAACCTATTTTGGATCAATGATTTACAACCTAGATCTCCTTTTCAACCAAAAGGCACGAGACATCTTGCTTTGAATACAAGATACACATATACCATAAGATTAACAATCTAATGGTTCCAAGAGTACTGGATAACTCTTTGCACTCATCATTCCAGAATTTAAGGTTTAATCTTTGGTTACCCATTTGAGTCTTGCATCATCTACATGATGTATCATTCTAGTTTGGTTTAGAATATATTCACCTTGATAATGGGCTAGCCATACATCAACTCGTGGTGTATAGGGTCACAAAAGTGAAACCTCTTTTGTATCTTAACAAGTTTATATTCTTATTTAGAGTTTATGCACTTAATAGTCATAATTAAGTACAACTATAAACCCTAAACTAGATTGATTACACAATGGCTCTATCTCTCGACATTATTTGATGTTAGTCGTCATATTATAATCATCTTATGTATCGAATACAATGATGAAAACCTCCACTGGTTTCTAATATTGACGAAGTAGTACTAGCAAAATTTATGTCAATCAAATAAATATTTAAAGAAGAAGGTCCCATTAGATGTCCCACAACTAACTTGCTGATTCTTCAATAATTGGGGTTAGTTTCCTTTCTAGTGTCCAACATTTAAGACAATGGAAACTTTATCGGTCGGAATTGATAGGTTTAGTATCGTTATTCTCAATAACTTTACTTTTAACATTACCTTGTATGAATTCCATTCTAATTTTACTTCTTTGAACCTCATCCCTTTCTTAACGGTTTAAGAGAATGCTCCCACTCATTTCAATGAGTCTTTGCTAAGAGAAGCAAAAATGAAAATCATGAAGACTACTCTTCATTCGCTCGTTTAGTCTTAAAACTTTCATTGAAATGGTTGCGGTATTTTGGTCAATTTTGATTTCAAACAAATCTAGTTACCAAAATGATGTAACGTTTCAAAGTACTTAACTCAATTAAGCATATGAGAAATAATTCATTGTAAGTAGATATGTTAGTCAAGAATCAAAAACCCTTTTGATCACGAATAACTTTTATCTATACTCTTCACAAGAGATCCTTATAATGGATAATACGAGGTTTTTAGAAGAAAAATTCAAATTTTGTCTTTAGTTACGATGTTTTAATGGAGATTTGTGTTGGAATATGTGTCCTCCGACAATAATGCGATCACAACTGTTGATCATGATGATCACATGTTTAAGTCTCATTAAAATGAATACAATTGGGAAGTAATATTGTTCTTTTGTCAAACCTGTTAACATATATCGGTAATGATTGGCTGACTAGAGTTTGACATTACTGTCGTGTGACGGTGGTGATCAGTTGACCCCCTAGGTCATACCTAAAGGGCAATACTCTTAATTGATTATTTAATTAATCGTATAATGTTACGAGTTAATTAAATTACTAGAAAATTGACGGACGATTTTGGAAGTAAAATTTACGTATCATATTGAAATGTGATTAAATAAGATACGGTCTGAGTAATTAAATTGTATAATTACTCGGATGAAATAATTGTTTAATGTAACAATTAAATTGAATGAATTGTTATAAATACAATCAGTTGTGATTTATAAATTGGTGAAATATTTTGGCACAAGTAATTATGACATTACCAAGTCGATTTTGTATGTGACGTATTTTTATTAATACGTTGATTTTTAATATGTTAAAAATACATAACAAATATATGTGACATATGACATGTGACATATTAACAATTGACAAAAATAATATGGATTCCATATTATCATTTGTACCGAAATTATGGGGGTTATTAGGTTAATATTGTGTTGATTAATTTATTGTGAAAACACAATGATTACCTATATCCTAGCCATGCAACTCTACTTTTCTTGTGAAGATAAAAATGTTCATGCATTGGCTCCCCTAAAAGTCCCCCTTCCACCCGGTTTTTTTATGGGAAAAACCATCATTGGTTTTTCATATAATTTTACCTATTATTACACTAAATTAGTTTAGTGATATTCATTCTTATTCCATCATCAAATAAGAGATTTTTAGTGAGATAAAAAGCTCTCTTCTCCTCCCTCTCTAAAACCGAAAATATTCAAAGTGTTAACTATATTTTTGGTTCAATTTTCTCATAGATTAATATTATAACTAGTATTTATAATATTAATTTAATTAAGAGGAGCCTTGGGTATTATATTTAGGGAGAGATCTTACTCTTAGATCTTTGTTCTTCCATTGGAATAAGCTCAAGAACAAAAGAGGAAGGTGACCTCTTTTGTGCCCAAATATCCGAAATTTTATTTGTAAGGACATAATTTCTCCTCTATTCATTTTATTGTTTGCATGCATAAGATCCGTTTTAATTTATGACAAATTAATTTGACATATATGAGTATGTTTAACATGTATATAGATCTACATTTCTTTCAATCGGTATCATGAGCCACGGTTGTTTGCATGCAAATTGGTTAAAAGTTTTTCCGAGTTATATGAATAACAAAATAAAACTTGTAAAATTTGTGTTATTATGATATATCACGAAATAATTACATGCATGTTAATATTTCTGGTCCTAAAGTGTTTTAGGATATTTTGGTTAATTTTTCGGATTTTTATTGTTCATATTTAATAATAATGACATTTAAATGTGATTTTATGAGTAAAAATGTCATTTTTGGTCGAAAATTAGCTATACTTCGAATTTTCACTTGGTTTTTGGATATGTTGTCACATATATTATTTTGAGATAACCTGTAATTTTTCATAATTTTTGCACTTGTTATGCTCGAAAAATGAATTTTTCATTATTAAATATGGATTTAAGAGAAAAATAGGTTAATAAGAGTTAAATTTCGAATCTGGTCATAGAAAATTTATATGTTGTCACATGCAATTTTACAAGATGTGTGTAAAATAATTGGCTATAAAGAAGTCTTTTAGCATGATTTATGAATTTTTGAAGAAAAATGGCATAAATAGTGACATTATTAATGAAAATTAATAAAAAAAATAATCTATGACTTAGGAAAAACGTCTAATGTTGCTTTTTATTATTTTTTTCAGATCTAAAATGAAAAGTTAATGAAAATAATTTTTCCATGTTTTTATGATTATTTTATTAAATATCGATAAACCGCAACATTGTTTTTCCGGAAAATTTTCGAAATTTTTTAACCTAAGATTTTGAACATTATGAGTGTCATGGATTTTTCCAGAATGTTCATGAATTTTAAATTTCAAATTTTGAATTTATTTGAAATTTTTCGATTTATTTGAAGTTTAATGGCTTATTTTTGTAATTTTGGTCCAATTATGAACAATTTTATAAATAAAAGGTTAATTATGGTCAAATTATTAGTGAAGACTATATTTTGAGTCCTAAGAGGTTAGGGTAATTAACTTATGCATAAATATGAGTTTATGTATTTTTGTGATTATAAAATGTTGAAATCACGCAAATCCGTAAAAACCGAGTAATATACGATATTGGCTATTAAAGGCGATTTAGCATAAAAAATTGAGCATGTTCATACATATTATAATGCTGCATTTTACTTTATGATTGTCATAATTTTTATTTATGTAATTTTGAATTATGTAATTTTACTTAGTATGGCCTTAGATTTTAATTGGTATTTCCCTAAATGTATGGGAATATCGATTCGGTTGTAATTTTTATTGTGATCTCGTATCACCGTTTTGTAATATTTAATAGATTTATTTTATTTTAGTTACAAATGTATAATAGGAAATTATGTAATTTATTATGTAATTTTATTCATTCCGGAGTTCCAAAAGACGGATTTCTTCAAGAATGACGATACATAAAGACGGTGTTACCTCGAGATGCGTGCCACAACCGAAGTTCAAGGGACCAATGGAGTTGGTTTCCGAATATGTAATAGATTAATAGTTTTTCTATTTTAGGAAAGGCCATACTAGGATTTATTTATTTTTATGCTTGCATTTTATTTTATGTCACATGCATCGCTAAATCGCCATAACTAAACATGCATTGTCTTATCTTATCGAGTTTATCGACCGTGTCAATTCGAATTATCGTAGTTCACCGCTTTAGTTCACTTAAAACGTGATAGATAATAAATTGACATGACCTCTCGCTAAAACAAATAATTGAGACATAGCCTTACCAAATAGTAGAAACCATGAAAACCTATTTCGCGAGGGAGTGCACTCGGCCCTACCGGGTACAAACCTTGTTACGTAGGGGAAGTGGGTGATGAATGTTAATCCACCGAGTTCATATTAATGAGGGTTTCATCGGCCATACCGTGCCCAAGTTGATGTGGATTTGGATCATGGACACATTTATTCGAAATTTGGATTGAGCTCAACGGAAGTATTCGCGACCGTAGTTGCATGTGTTCCGGGCTATAGATAAATATTAGAGTAATTTTATCGACCAAGAGTTCTAAAAGTAGAATCGATTAAAACGTTAATCTACCGAGTTATATTGATAAGGGTTTCATCGGCCATACCGTGCCTAAGTCGATATGAATTTGGGTCTTGGAATCATTTATCTAGTTGGATAGAGGTCACTAGAAAAATGCTTAAAACTTGTTTAAATCATACATTTTTACGAGTATTATTAAAACGACAATTGTTTTACTCCTTATATTTTGTTTTGTAGACCACTTCTTTTTCATAACAAATGGCAACACCAACACCAACTCCTAATGCTACACCTCTCGCTACTTCATCTTGGCTCCGATCCTTTATGGATCGATGTAAACTTGAAAAGAATGGGTCAAATTTCTCCGAGTGGGATGCCCAACTCAAATTAGCCACCGAAGGTGACGACAAGCTTCGTTACCTTACCGAGGCCTCTCCACCCGAGCCCTCCACTAGGTCCACCGCGGCCACTAGGGAAGCCTATGAGGCTTACCAAAAGGAGTCCGCCGCAATGAAAAATGTCTTAATATTTGCGATGGAGGCGGAACTCCAAAGGAGAGCCTTCAAAATGGGCAATGCTAATGAGATTTACTCCAAACTTGTGACCATGTTTTCACAAACTCCGCGGATCGTCCAATATGAGGCGGCTGCGGCATTCTTTGATCTCGACTTCAAAGAGGGCCAAAAGGTTAGCCCTCATGTGCTCAAACTCATGGAGCTTGTCGAGACCTTGAAGATTCAAAAAGTTGAAATTCCCAAAGAACTCATCGTAGATAGGATTCTACACTCCTTGTCTAAAGTCAAGGCATATGTACAATTCCGGGTGAATTTCAATATGCAAGACAAGGATGTGTCTCTTGAGGAGTTGCACAAGTTACTTGTGCAAGCCGAGAGGGACATGGGGTTAAATGTGAACCCTCCCAAGGATGTGCTTAACATAAGCACAAAGAGTAAAGGGAAGTTCAAGAAGAATGGGAGAAAGGGCAAGAAGCAAGCTCCCACATTCACCAAAGCTAAGTCTTGTGAAGCTAGCACCTCCAAAGTCAAGAAGAGTCCTCTTGACAAATGCCATTATTGTAATGGCATGGGACATTGGAAGAGGAATTGTTCCAAATACCTTGGTGATATCAAAGCTGGAAAGATCACTCCAGTAGGTAAATGACTAACCTTCTTTTATGTTTCAAATTCAACTATGGTATTATGATGCAAAGTTGTGATAATGTATCTCCCTTTTTATTGTAAATAGGGCCACCACCAAGCAAAGACAAAGGAAAAGAAAAGCAAGCATAAGAAACCATGAAGAAGCTAAGGATAGCTTTTATGGAGCTTTGTTTTTCATTGTCTTATTTTAAAGTTATGTCTTGAATTTTTAGAACTTTAAGTTTCCGTGTTCGACATGGAATGGTATTTTGGATAATGGTTTGTATTTTGGATGATGGTGACTTGGTTTGCAACCCAAGTCACCCATTTTATCATTTATCCTTTATGTTCTAAAATTTCATCTTTAAATGCTTGCGTTTTGAAACATAAGATTATTCACTAAAAGTGACCTAATAGACAATTATAATGACGGGTTTCATTATATGTCCACATGCTTAAGGCTTGTGTATGATCATTTATAAAGTGACTTTGAGTCTATGAACTCTCCTAAAGGTATGTCAATCACCAAGTATACATATGAAAACAATAACTATTAGTCAACCTATGAGGTAGTCCTCCTTATACTTCAACATCATTAATTTGTGTCTCATATGCTATCTTTGAATGTTTAGTGTATTCATTCTAAAGATAGAGTGGGAGAAAAATGAGGACACAACACACAAGGCAAGATATAATTGTGTACTTGTGTAAATAAAGATCTATGCAAGAGAGAATGATTTGAATGAAGGTATATCTATTTACATAGTATACCAAATAGATGAGATCTAGAGTCTCAAGTTAGTTCTAAATGACTTAAGAGACCAAGTGAAGTAATCATAAGAGTTTATTCTCAAGATAACTACATGAGGAGACCAAAAGAAGTTTTGGAAGAAAAATGACTAATGTAAAGTCTTAACAAGCTTTTGACTAAGGTTATGAATCATTTGACCAATAGTTTCAATCATGAGTTTTACTTAAGAGCCTAAATGAATCATAGTAACATACTAGTTATGATCAAGTTGCAAAGATTGATATTCCGATATCTTCAATGGCCAATGCTTTAACCACGCAAATATCATTGTTTAACCTCGCTATGAAATGGTTAAACCTCCTTCCGAAAGGGTATTCCGAAGGACCTATTCTAAATATTATTTGTATTTGAATAATGACATTGCTACACATCATTATGACATGAGTGTGTTAGAGATTTAAAATCTCTTTACGTAAGGTTGAGATGAGACCACTTCAAAATAGGCATTTTGAAAGGATATGATGGGACATATATGGTTTTATCCTAGTAACTTGGCAACGCAATTTATGTTTATATTCTTGACAAATTTCGATTGAGAAGTCAATTTCGAAATATGTAGAATTGAGTGGGAGTTAGGAAATTCTCATGTGAAGACATGGGATTTAGTGGGAGCTATCATCCTTGAATGTATAAAAACTCATTACTCATTAAAGAATGACGAGCTAATACCTTCTTTCATAAAGAAGCTTTTGAGTTTTCAATTCTTGATGAAAATGGACAATGATGAATCCAATTACATCATGGGATGTTGGATTAGTATTAAGAGATACACATCACATCAACATACGCATAGGTTATTCGTATGAATGAAAATGGGATTACCATTAGCAATCATGGTAGTTCATTGAACCTAAGAACGGTTGATCTCATGATTATTAGTAACTAATGTTTCCGCCATTAGAATAATCATGTACATGTCCAATTATAAATCATATGCATAAGAGCATGATGATAGACTTGGTGAGCCAAAATAGAAACGTCATGAATTCTCAAGTAGAATCCGATGAGTGATTTCAGTGTTTGACGGAATGTTCTATTATGTGTCAAGAGGTTGCACATATTGTAGAAAATCCGAACACATATGAGGATTTATGAGAATCCAAAAATCTTTCAAGCTAGGAAGAGAAATGAGAAGTTTTGGAAAGATGGTTTGTAGAATAAGAAGTTATTCAAAGATAATCTTTCCTAGTTAAGCTAGGACTTGTGAGAAGTACTAAGCTAATAATCTTGTCAATTGTTACAAGATTCTACAAAACATATACCTAGTGCATTGTGTGTGGATGAAATACTTGATCGGTGCAAGTTGTATTATTCATCGCAAATTCGTTCGTTATAAGATGAGCAATGAGGAAGTTCTTTCAAGTTAAAGAACCAAAACCAAGGTCAAGAACCTTGATGTGTACTTGGTAAGATTCATGCTATGAGAACATGAATGTGAAGGAAATTGCAAGTGCAAGAAGTTTGAACACATGGACACATGAGATGTTAAACTTCTATTGCAATCAATAAGTGTTTACACTTATGATAAACATCACAAGGTTGTAATATGATATTAACTACCCGAGTGTGATGTCAAAATTTGTCGTTTGAGTTATTATTAACTCACTTGATACATTGTTATATCCAAACGGGTTGTGGAGACAATTGAACCCCGTTAAAGTGAACATGGATTAACATTGTTTTTGCCCATAGTTACTTATATGAGGTGACGTCTCGAAGTGACTAGAGTGTGATGCGATTGATGGCAAGTTCAAGTGCCATAGAGTCATGTGTGATGACTAGTCGATCACATAGGCGGATTGTTAGGAACATTTTGTCGGGCCTTATGACCGCTTATAGAGTTCTGCAAATTTATATAGCCTGGTCGTGGCGAGAGCTACTATAGTATTCGAATGAGTCGATTCTTTTGACTAAAGACTATTCACCTAAGATGGCACAGTTTTCGATTAACTTTGATTTGTGTTACTACGACCTTCGTAAATGGGGTCAAATGGGCATATTTTGGGTTATGATGGCTGTGGCTAGTCGAAGGGAATGAGTGCGATAGGAATTGTCCACCCCTTGTCAGGGTTATAACAATATCTCAGGGCCACTCGAGGAGCAATGAACTGGAAATGCGTGGCCACGCTCGGATGGTATCCAGAGTGGATAAATCCGGTCAATCAGTTATTCTCCAGATCGAGGAAACCACTCTCGATATGATCACTTGCAAGTACGACCTGAAAGACACCTTGCATTGAGTGGGAGATAGTAATAGGACAAGAGAATTGGTGACGCACACTTGTCGAGGACAAGTGGGAGATTGTTGGAATATGTGTCCTCCGACAATAATGCGATCACAACTGTTGATCATGATGATCACATGTTTAAGTCTCATTAAAATGAATACAATTGGGAAGTAATATTGTTACTGTCAACTGGTTAACATATATCGGTAATGATTGGCTGACTAGAGTTTGACATTACTGTCGTGTGACGGTGGTGATCGATTGACCCCTAGGTCATACCTAAAGGGCAATACTCTTAATTGATTATTTAATTAATCGTATAATGTTACGAGTTAATTAAATTACTAGAAAATTGACGGACGATTTTGGAAGTAAAATTTACGTATCATATTGAAATGTGATTAAATAAGATACGGTCTGAGTAATTAAATTGTATAATTACTCGGATGAAATAATTGTTTAATGTAACAATTAAATTGAATGAATTGTTATAAATACAATCAGTTGTGATTTATAAATTGGTGAAATATTTTGGCACAAGTAATTATGACATTACCAAGTCGATTTTGTATGTGACGTATTTTTATTAATACGTTGATTTTTAATATGTTAAAAATACATAACAAATATATGTGACATATGACATGTGACATATTAACAATTGACAAAAATAATATGGATTCCATATTATCATTTGTACCGAAATTATGGGGGTTATTAGGTTAATATTGTGTTGATTAATTTATTGTGAAAACACAATGATTACCTATATCCTAGCCATGCAACTCTACTTTTCTTGTGAAGATAAAAATGTTCATGCATTGGCTCCCCTAAAAGTCCCCCTTCCACCCGGTTTTTTTATGGGAAAAACCATCATTGGTTTTTCATATAATTTTACCTATTATTACACTAAATTAGTTTAGTGATATTCATTCTTATTCCATCATCAAATAAGAGATTTTTAGTGAGATAAAAAGCTCTCTTCTCCTCCCTCTCTAAAACCGAAAATATTCAAAGTGTTAACTATATTTTTGGTTCAATTTTCTCATAGATTAATATTATAACTAGTATTTATAATATTAATTTAATTAAGAGGAGCCTTGGGTATTATATTTAGGGAGAGATCTTACTCTTAGATCTTTGTTCTTCCATTGGAATAAGCTCAAGAACAAAAGAGGAAGGTGACCTCTTTTGTGCCCAAATATCCGAAATTTTATTTGTAAGGACATAATTTCTCCTCTATTCATTTTATTGTTTGCATGCATAAGATCCGTTTTAATTTATGACAAATTAATTTGACATATATGAGTATGTTTAACATGTATATAGATCTACATTTCTTTCAATTTGAACTAAAATCGAAATGATATGGTATATAATTTGAGGTAAAGAAATAGAACAATATGATAACGGAATAGTGGAAAACTTAACATTTATCGTTTTATTAATACTTGTAAATAACAAGTAAAGCATTTACATAGTGACCTCTACCCAACTATGATAAATGATTCCAAGATCCAAATTCATATTAACTTAGGCATCGGTAAAGCCGAATACAACCCTCATCAATATAACTCGGTGGATTAACTCTTTAATCGATTCTACTTTTAGAACTCTTGGTCGATAAAATTACATTAATATTTATCTTTAGCCCGAAACACATCCGGCAACCGTCGAGAATACTTTTGTTGAGTTCAACCCAAATTTCGAATAAATGTGTCAATGATCCAAATTTACATCAACTTGGGCATCGGTAAAGCCGAATATAACCCTTATCTTTATAAATTCGGTGGGTAGACATTTATCACCCACTTCCCCTACGTAACAAGGTTTTTACCCCGGTAGGGCCGAGTGCACTCCCTCATGAAATAGGTTTTCATGGTTTCTACTTTTTGGTAAGGCTAAGTCTCAATTGTTTATTTTAGCGAGAGGTCGTGTCAATTTATTATCTATCACGTTTTAAGTGAACTAAAGCGGTGAACTACGATAATTGTAATTGACATGGTCGATTTACTCGATTTAATGATAATGCATGTTTTAGTTATGGCGATTTAGCGATGCATGCAACATATAAATAAAATGCAAAGCATAAAAAAATCCTAGTATGGCCTTCCTAAAATAGTAAATCTAATAAACTATTACAAATTCGGAAACCAACTCTTTTGGTCCCTTGAACTTCGATCTTGGCACGCATTTCAAGGCAATATTTTCTTTGATGGATCACCTTCTCGAGTGGCACCGTCTTCAAGGAACTCCGGAATAATAAAAATTACAAAATGAATTACATAATTTCCTATTATACATTTGTAATTAAAAATATTAATAAATCTATTAAATTACAAAACGGTGATATGAGATCACAATAATTACAACCAAATCGATATTCCCATACATTTCGGGTAATATCAATTAAAACTAAGGCCATACTAAGTAAAATTATATAATTCAAAAATTACATAAAATTAAGATATGACAATCATAAATAAAATATAGCATTATAATATGTATAAACATGCTATATTTTATTCTAAATCGCTTTTAAAGAGCCAATATCGTATATTAATCGGTTTTTACGGATTTGCGTGATTTAACCTTTTAAAATCACAATAATTACATAAATTCATATTTATGTACAAGTTAGTTACCCTAACCATCTTAGGACTCAAAATTAGTCTTCACTAACATTTTGACAATAATTAAACATGATTTCTTAATATTGTTCACAAATGGACCTAAAATACAAAAATATGCTATAAACTTCAAATTAAAATCATAAAAATTTCAAATAATTTTAAAATTTGAAATTTAAACTCATGAACATTCTGGAAAAAATACCATGACACTCATAATGTTCAAAACTTAGATTAAATATTTCGATCGAGAAAAACAATGTTGCGGTTTATCGGTTTTAACAATTATGACCATAAAAATATGAGAAAAATTATATTCATCAACTTTTCACTTTTAGATCTAAAATATATGATAAAATGCAACATGTGACGTTTTTCCTTTAGTCATGAAGTATGTTTTAGCATTATTGCTAATTATAGTCACTATTTATGTGATTTTTCATCAAAAATTCATAAATCATGCATAAAGACTTCATTATAGCCAAATATTTTACACACATCTTGTAAAATTGCATGTGACAACATACTAAATTTCCATGATCAGATTCGAAATATAACTCATATTAACCTATTTACCCATTTAAATACGATTTTAACTTGAAAAATCCATATTTCGAGCAAAACAACTCATTTTATCATGAACATTTACAGGCCATCAGTAGATAATATATGTGAAAACAAATCCAAAAACCACTGAAAAATTCGAAGTTTAGCTATTTTTCGTCCAAAAATGACATTTTTATCATAAAAATCACATTTTAATGCCAATATTATATAAAATGAACAATAAAATCCATAAATAAACCAAAATGTCCTAAAAATCACCTAGGACCAGAAACTTTTAAAAGTTATTTTTAGGTTTATCTTCATAAATCCAAATTAATTAGTTTTGTATGTTAATCTTATAACTCCGAAAAACTATAAACCGATTTGCATGCAAACAACCTAAGGCTCATGATACCGCTTGTTAAAATTCATTAATCTCATTAATTTACATATTCATATATGTGACCTTTAATTTAGTCATAAAATTAAATCTAGATCTTATGTATGCAAAACTAGAATAAGAGTAAGGAAAAATGATTTCATACCATATGAATATTTCGGCCAAATATGGGCACAAAAGTGGTCTCCTTCCACTACTTGTTCTTGAGCTAATAACACAATGGATGATCCTCAAAGTATTCAAAGTAGAATACCTCCAATAAGTAGCACCCAAGACTATCCCATAATACCCATATAATTATTAACTAGATAATTATATAAGTTACCTTAAAATAATCTAATATGTAAGATTATTACTACACTAGTAATATGTAATTTTTATTAGATTTTAAGAACAAATTTTATATATAAACATCTTTATATTTTAGAGAGAAGATGGAACTTATTTTTACTTGAAGAATAAGTGAGTTATGGAATGAGAATAATAGAGAAAATCTCATCTATTTTTCCTCCCAAAAACCGGTGGGAATGAGAGAGTGTAATATTTTTTTTTTTTTTTGCTTTTTGTCTTCACATGACAATTTTGCTTTTTGTTTTTTGTCTTCACAAGACAAATTGTATAAGCTTTTGTCCATAGTCATGTCACTATCAAGCATTTTAGACAAATGAATAAGACAAAGACTTCTCACACTACCCTCAATATTTCGGTCAAGATGTATAACATGGAGTCCATTTTAACTTTGTAATTTTGTCAATTGTATAACATGTGACATGTGACATCTCATATGTCATATGTAATTTAAATGCACATTTAACTAATTAAATGTCATTTTTATAATAGCTAAATCACATTTAACAAATTGACTAGTAATTCTAAATTACTTTTACATAAAATGGTCATTTTAATATAATTCACAACATCTTGTAATTATAACTAACTTATCATTCTCGTCTCGCGTGTTTCGCAAACACCGATTTATTTTAGTAATATAACTTCTTAAATTACTAAATAAAATCTTATTTAATCATATTTTAATAAGATGTCATTTTCTCACTTGTTCAATTTTAAGGAATTAATTAATCTGTATCGACATACAATTAATTAACCTTTTTCAATTAAGGGAATCGTCCTTTAGGTATGACCTCAAGGGATCAACTGACCACCACCATCAAACGACAGTAATGTCAAACCCTAGTTAGCCAATCATTACCGATTAATGTTGGTCAGTTGACTATATAATTGAATCATCCCTTACGTATTCTTAAAATGAGATTTAAACATGTGATCATCATGATCGACAATTGTGATCGCATTATTGTCGGGGACACTCCAACAGAAGTATATCTACACCCAAAAGGAGTTGAACATGAGACAAAGGAGGTGGATCGACCTTATTGGGGACTATTACATGGAGATAGTCTATCATGAAGGGAAAGCTAATGTGGTGGCCGATGCCTTGAGTAGGAAGTCAGTGCACTCCTGGTGTACCGCCTTGTCCATGCTAAGGTTGAAGGAAGAAGTGAGCAAGATGGGTATCCATGTGATACAAAAAAGGGAAACAATGGGTGATTTGACCTTAGAGCTCGAGTTATATTATGAAATCCGGGGAAGGCAAGCTAGTGATGCGAAAATTCAAGAATGGAAGGGAACACTAGAAAAGGGAGAGCCCTCAAGCTTCGAGTTACACAAGGATGGAAGTCTTAGGTTCAAAGGGAGGTCGTGGGTACCGAATGATGATGAACTTAAGAAGAAGATTATGAATGAAGCCCACAACACACCTTATTCGGGGTGGTGATAAGTTGTACAAGGACCTCAAGAAAACGTTTTGGTGGCCGAATATGAAAAGGGAGGTGGCGGAGTTCGTGGCAAGGTGCTTGACTTGCCAAAGAGTGAAAGGAGAACACAAGAGACCTCAAGGGAAAGTACAACCCTTAGATGTGCCGGAATGGAAGTGGGAGTCGATATCTATAGACTTCATAGTTGGACTACCAAGAACCCAAAAGGGGAACAACATGATTTGGGTCATTGTGGATAGATTGACCAAGTCGGCTCATTTCATAGTAATGAAGGACACTTGGAGTAAGGTAGAGTTGGCTAATGCTTATTGAAAACATGTGATCGAGCTTCATGGGTTCCCAAAGGACATAGTATCGAACCGAGATTCGCGGTTCATTTCAAGATTTTAGCAAGAACTTCAAAACTCCTTAGGCACCCAATTGAAGATGAGTACGGCCTTTCACCCGGCAACGGATGGACAAATGGAGAGGGCCATCCAAACATTGGAGGATATGTTGAGGGCTTGTGTCTTGGAATTTGGAGGCTCTTGGGAAGAAAGGCTACATTTGATTGAGTTCTCCTTCAACAATAGCTACCATGCTAACATTGGCATGACACCATTTGAAGCTCTATATGGAAGGAAATGCCGAAGCCCGATATGTTGGGATGATAACACCGAAGCCGTGCTATTGGGACCTCATATGATCCAAGACATGATTGACCAAGTCCGTGTAATCCGTGAGAAGATGAGAGCGGTACAAGATAGGCAAAAGAGTTACGCCGACTTGAGGAGAAGTGGCATCGAATTTGAAGTAGGAGACAAGGTACTAGTCAAAGTTTCACCCATGAGATGAGTCATGTGATTTGGGAAATGGGGTAAGTTGAGCCAAAAGTTCATTTGCCCCTATGAAATTTTAGATAGAGTCGGGGAAGTGGCTTACCGCGTAGCACTTCCACCGGCCTTGGACCGAGTTCACAATGTCTTCCACGTGTCTCAATTACGTAAGTAAATAAGTGACCCTTCTCATGTGTTCGAAGCGGAGATGATAAACTCAATGATGCCCTAACATATGTGGAAACACCCAAAGAAATCCTAAACCATAAGGTTAGGAAGACAAGACATGGCGAGACAATCTTGGTGAAAGTGTTGTGGTCCAATCACCTATTTGAGGAAGTCACTTGGGAGGCCGAGGAGAACATGAAAGAATGATACCCTCACCTTTTCGAACAGGTATGAGTCGGTTATGAGATCGTAACCATGGTTCTAGAGGCGTAGGGCGTATTATGCAAGTACAAGTAACACGAAATTCTTAATCTTTTACTTAGCCGTATAAATTTTGGTTGGTCATAGCATACTAGTTTTGATACCCGACTCACCGCCTTTCCCTTTGAGAATTCCATGGGATATAGAATTTTGACTCTTAGTGTGTCGGGTGTGAACTTCGGGGACAAAGTTCTTATTAAGGGGGGAAGATTGTAATACCCCGCATTTATATAGACTATACTCGACCAAGTAGATGATTCACTCGGCCGAGTGGAGCCCCACTCGACCGAGTGAAGGATCGAGTGCCACTGGATAGTATTCTGGAAGCCTGTAACGTTGGTCACTCGAACAAGTGACCATGCACTCGACCGAGTGGAGCTACCACTCGATCGAGTGGACCGGCCACTCGACCGAGTGTCGGTCGACTGCAACTTATACGAGAAGATTGTTGGTGAGATGTCAATATCGGAACCTTATCATTTCAGATTTCCCACACAAAACCCTTCTCTAAAACTATTCACACCACTGTCTAAACTCCTCCAATATCTCTCTAAATTCCTCACCAACAAACCCTCTCAAAACCCTAATTCTCTTGAGAAGATTCTTGCCTCCTTTGTTCTTCCCATTAGTTGTAAATTGATCTACACTCCTTCTTCCCTTTAATCTTATCTTAACAAGCTTATTTTATTGTAGATTACACTATATTTAATTAGGTTGTATGAATTAAAGGGGATATTTATGGGGGTTTAATTATATGGTTATTATAATAGATTGTAGTATTGATTGTAGCAATTAATATGTGTAGGGAGCTTCATTGAGGAGCATTTCTAGTGAGTAGCTTGTGGATTGGTGAATATAAGCTTGAGGTAGGGTTTTCCCTACTTAGCTATGGTGATATTAGTGTTTAATTGTGCATTTATTATCACTAATTGCATTTGTCTCATGATAGTTGCATTATAACATATTTTGGTAATTAGGGTTTATCACATAAGATGATTTCATGATATTTAGGTTAAGATGAGGATGGTAAATTATCACAAAAATGATTACATTGCATGATAACATGTTAAAGAGCAATTAAATGATGAGAAATGAATTAGTGAAGAGTTGAGCATAATTGTACTTGTGTTGATAATGTGGTTGCATAGTTGTGTTGTTTGGACTTGTTGGCTTTTTCTTGGTTTGTTGGACATTGGAGGATGTTAGATGATCTTTGGTTCCGATTTTGGAGACGGAAGGCAGTTGGGAAACCGTCTTCCGTTCAAGTCACCCTTGGAGCTTCTCACTCCCAGGGGGATGTGCACATTTAGTACTTTGGTTACGGAGGGACTCGTGTGGTGAGGCACGATGTCTGGCAGGGGACTCGAGTCGCACTCGGGCCCGGTACCACGGACGTGTTTCGAGTACCTTGTGTGTGTTAGTGACGTCGTGTGCGTGTCCCGGTCACCGGTTGTGTGGACGTGTGTTGGAGGGTGATTTTCCTATCTCTCATTGTACCTTGTTGGTTTTATCTTGCATTGTCATATGTTGAGTAAGCTTAGTATCGCATGCATTGAAAATTTATATAATTAAGCTAACACTTGGGTTTTGAATGATCTGTGGTGAACCATATGGTGATTTCCGCCCATATGGGGAGTAGTGTTGACAGGTTAGCGTGATTCATTCGAGGGCTTGGGGAGCGGTCTTCACTTGTCGTCATGACTTGTGTTTATCTTAGGTTTTTGACATTTAAACTCCTACTTTTAGATAGGGTTGTATAACATTTGGGATGGTATTTGAATCCCTTAACTTGTAACCACTTAATCTTAACTTATCTATTTCTCTATGTTGAGTTGACAATTTCTTTACATGATTGTTCGCACTACAAAACTTGGGAAACCAAGTCTTGTGATGCCTCCATGTGTTGGGAATTCCTAAAGGAAAGGATCCCGACTTATGGGGGGTTACAATTACAGTGGTTGACTTAAATTTCAGTGATGAGATGTTGACACTCAGATTTGAGATGGGCTTAATCACAACCATCAAGAAGAGGCTGGCAGCTGGTCAGCCAAGTGGCATGGATGATGTATATCAGAGAGCTGGGCACGCTGAGAGAATTGCCGATATGCTGAAAGAGGAAAAGAAAGAAAAGGGTGAGAAAAGAAAGACTGAGTCTACAAGTGAAAGTGCTGGGAACAAGAAGCAAATGCAAATCAATTCCGTTCATATTTCTCGAATAGTGCACCAAATGGAGGAATGGGTCATGGAAATTTCAGCCGAACTGGACCGGTGGGTGGTAGTGTAGTTAGTTGTTTCATGTGTAGAAAGTTGGGTCATAAAGTTGCGGATTGCAGAGTTGTTCTGGGTGGCCAAGGAAGAGGATTTACTAATGTTAACCAAAGTGGAGGATTTAGCACTCCTATGCAAAGCTATGGGAACTATAATCAAAGGTCTGGAGGTGGAAGCTATCAGAGGAGCAACAATAACTACTCTAATCAGAACCTTTACAACAATAATCAAGGCACGAAAAGTGGAACTTTTCAGAAGATAATGAATGGAGGTCAGCAGAATGGGTCAGCATCAGCTAGTCAGGGAGGAGCTAAGAGTAGTGGGAAGTTGTTTATGATAGGAAAGGAAGCAGCTGAGGATGATGCTCACATTGTCACGGGTACATTCCTTTATTAATTCTAAACCAACCTTTATTTTTTTTTTACTCGGGGGAAACCCATTCCGTTATATCAAGTGAACATGCTAGAGCCCTAGACTTATTTGATGATGTTAAAGATGTTGTAACTATGCCTTCTAGGTAGTCTATACCTTGTAGTCGAGTCTATAAAGAAGTGCCTATTAAGATTGGGGAGGTTGTCTTTCATTCTAATTTAATCGAGTTTCCTTTGGAAGGTTTTGAGTTGATCTTAGGGATGGATTGGTTGGGAAAATATAAATCCTTTATTGATTATCAGCAAAAGAAAGTCACCTAGAGGGGACCGAAGGGAGTAAGGGTGCCTTATAAGGGATTCGTTGTTAACCCTAAAGTAAAACTTATTTCTACAACTACCTTAAATCTTGTTTGAGGAAGGGAGGATAATTAATTTTGTGCCATGTGAGAGACCTGCGGAAGGAGGCGCCTAGGGCGTGTGGAATTGCAGTAGTGAAGGACTTTCAGGATGTGCTTACAGATGATATTCCTGGGTTGCCACCTCAAAGGGATATAGATTTTGGGATTGAATTAAAACTTGGGACGGGACCAATTTCTAAAGCACCTTACAGGATGGGGCCTAAGGAGTTGGAGGAACTTAAGAAGCAGCTGCAGGAACTATTAGATAAGGGCTATATGAGGCCAAGTGTGTCACCTTGGGGAGCACCGGTGTTATTTGTCAAGAAGAAGGATGGGAGTATGCGGTTGTGTATTGATTATAGGGAGCTAAATAATTTGACCATTAAGAATCGGTACCCTTTACCTCAAATTGATGATTTTTTTGAGCAGTTGAGTGGAGCTGGAATATTTTGTAAAATTGATTTGAGGTCGGGATACCATCAATTGAGAATTAAGAATGAAGATATTCCTAAGACTGCATTTAGAACTAGATACGGACACTATGAATTTGTTGTTATGCCATTTGGATTAACTAATGCACCGGCAGTCTTCATGGACTTAATGAACCGTGTGTTTAGTCCCTATTTAGACCAGTTCGTAGTTGTCTTTATCGATGATATCCTAGTTTATTCTAAGGATAAGGAGGAGCATGTGAAGCATTTCAGGATTGTATTACAGACCTTGAGGGAGAATAATCTTTATGGCAAGTTGAGTAAATGTGAGTTCATGTTGGAGAAGGTGGCGTTTTTAGGTCATGTTGTGTCAAAGGATGGAGTGTCGGTAGATCCAAGTAAAATTGAAGCAGTTGCCAAGTGGGAGAGGCCGAAAAGCGTTGGAGATATCCGGAGTTTTCTGCGTTTGGATGGTTATTATAGGAGGCTTGTAAAGGACTTCTTAAAAATAGCTAAGCCGTTGACTACTTTAATGAGGAAGGAAAATAGATTCAAGTGGGATGAGAGTTGTGAGAAGGCATTCTTAACCTTGAAAGAGTGCTTGACTACAGCTCCTATTCTTGCCTGAAGGGAGTGAGAATTTTGAAGTATATACCGATGCCTCGAAGAATGGTTTGGGGTGTGTGTTGATGCAGAATGGGAAGGTAATTGCTTACGCCTCGATACACTGAAAGCCATATGAGGAGAACTATCCTACTCACGATTTGGAGCTGAGAGCCGTGGTATTTGCATTAAAATTGAGGTGCCATTATCTTTATGGAGCTACTTTTAAGGTATTTTCTAATCACAAGAGCTTGAAGTATATTTATACTCAGAAAAGGTTGAATATGAGAGAAAGAAGATGGATTGAGTTGACTGGAGACTACGACATGGAGATAGTATATCACGAAGGGAAGGAGAACGTTATGGCAGAAGCACTAAGTAGGAAGTCTGTCCATGCTTTATGCACTGTTATATCAAGGTTGAAATTGCATGAAGAGGTGGAGAAAATGGGCATTTGTATGATTCGAAAGGGTGATTCAATTGAGGATTTGACCATAGAGCTCGAGTTATATGCTGAGATCAGAGAGAAGCAAAAATATGATCCTAGGGTGATGAAGTGGCGCACGGCTGTGAGCAGTGCCATGGGCACTGAGGGTGTTTCCAAGTTCGAGATTCATTCTGATGACAGTCTTAGATTTGCTGGAAGATGGTGTGTGCCTGATAATGATGAATTAAAAACAAAGATCCTTACTGAGGCTCATTCTACACCTTATTCTGTTGATCCTGGACGAGATAAATTGTATAAAGATTTGAAAAAGACTTTTTGGTGGCCAAAGATGAAGAACGAGGTAGCTGAGTTTGTTGCAAGATGCTTAGTATGTCAAAGGGTGAAGGGAGAGCACAAGAGACCACAAGGCAAAGTTCAATCTTTAGATGTGCCAAAACGAAAGTGGGAGAGCATTTCCATGGATTTTATTGTTGGCTTGCCAAGAACTCGAAAAGGAAATAATATGATATGGGTAATTATGGACAGATTAACTAAGTCGGCACACTTTATTCTAATGAAAGATACATGGAGTAAGGCGGAGTTGGCTAAGGCTTATATCAAGTATGTGTTGAAGCTTCATGGTGTGCCTAAAGATATTGTTTCTGATCGTGATTCAAGGTTTATATCTAAGTTATGGCAGGAGTTGCAATCTTTGATGGGGACTCAGTTGAAGATGAGTACAGCATTTCATCTAGTCACGGATGGTCAGACTAAAAGGACTATTAAGACACTAGAGGATATGTTGAGAGCTTGTATGATGGAGTTTGGTGGATCATGGGAGGAGAGATTGGATTTGATTGAGTTTTCTTATAATAATAGTTATCATGCTAGCATTAGCATGGCACGTTTTAAGGCGTCGTATGGGAGGAAGTGCATGAGTCCATTTTGTTGGGATGATAAGGCAGATGCAGTGGTGTTGGTACCTAAAATAATTCAGGAGATGGTGGAGCAAGTACAGGTAATTCGACAAAAGATGAGAGCTACGTAGGATCGATAGAAGAGATACAAATTTGAAGAGAAGTGAGATAGAGTTTGAGGTGGGAGACAAAGTGTTGCTAAAAGTATCTCCTATGAAGGGTGTGATGAGGTTGGGGAAGAGAGGTAAGCTGAGTCAGAAGTTTATTGGACCATATGAGATCTTAGACAGAGTTGGAGAGGTAGCTTGGATTAGCACTACCTCCATCTTTGGACAGCGTTCATAATGTGTTTCATGTTTCACAATTGAGGAAGTATGTGAGTGATCCTACTCATGTATTGGAGCCTGAGCATGTGGAGTTCATAATGTGTTTTATGTTTCACAATTGAGGAAGTATGTGATTGATCCTACTCATGTATTGGAGCCTGAGCATGTGGAGATAGATGAGCAAATGTACTATGTTGAAATGCTTAAGGCGATATTGGACAGGAAAGTGAGAAAGACTCGGAATTGAGAGACGGCTTTAGTGAAGGTTTTGTGAACTAATCATAATCTAGAGGAAGCTACGTGGGAAGCTGAAGCTGCTATGCGGGATAAGTACCCTCATCTATTTGTTTAATTTAGTTGGTTACGGGGAGGTAACCCTTTTTTTAGGAGGATATGATGTAACACCTCGTATTTTATTACATTTTGATGGTAAGTGTAATAAGAAGAGTGTGTTTTAATGATTTGATAATGTGTTGTGGTTCGAATTTTATTCGGCCAGTGGGAGGATTATTCGGCTATTTTGAGTACTTTGAGTGAACTTCGGGACGAAGTTCTATTTAAGGGGGAAGACTGTAATACCCCCGTATTCTGGTAGCATTTATAATTACATTTTAATGAATTAATTGTGACTTTTATAATTTATAATAATAATAAATAAGATGGATAATGGAATAAAATTAAACAATAATTGAGTCAGGAATTTGGCATTGGCCGAGTATGGACCGTGTAATAGGGCGTGTTTACTAAGTTTAATAATAATAATAACAACAACAACAACAACAACAACAACAAGAACAACAACAACAACAACAACAACAACAACAACAACAACAACAACAACAACAACAACAACAACAACAACAACAACAACAACAACAACAACAACAACAACAACAACAAGAATAATAATAATAATAATAATAATAATAATAATAATAATAATAATAATAATAATAATAATAATAATAATAATAATAATATTAGCTTTACTATTGCTAAGGGTGTGGGAGCCCAGCTTGTTTCTCGGCTCCCCACCAATTTCATGTAAACCTTTTATTTTTATTATAATGAAAGCTGCGCGCATTTTATAATAATAAAAAAAAAAAAAAAAAAAAAAAAAAATAATAATAATAATAATAATAATAATAATAATAATAATAATAATTGATGAGGCATATTCTGCACCCGCTGACCGAGTCAACATATTGAGCAAGGTCAAAGCCAAAAGACATCAAGTCAACATATTGGACAACTAACAAGCCGACGACTGCTACTGTCACTTGTATCTCGGCTGGGTAACTAGCCAGCCGGGAGGCATATCCGCGTACTCACATCCAAGTCCCCTCGGTATGGAGTCAACCAGGCCAGCCGGCTCGCCATGGGTCCCTCGGCCGAGGGTAGAACAGTCTTTCCACCTGCTCTGCCACTTGGCCACTTGGCCACTACGTGACAAAAGGTGAAAGTCTATAAATACTCCTCAATCCTCATTGAGAAAACGATCCAATAATCCGCAATTCACTCATAAACTCACTATTAATCTGGTATAAACTCCCTTATCTCTCTACAATATACTTTGCCAAGTAACACACAACTTAATCTCTTTAAGTTTACTGACTTGAGCGTCGGAGTGAGTACGCTCGGTACCAAGCCGAGCCCTCAGTTTGTTCATTGTTTCAGGA
The DNA here is from genome assembly GCF_048544455.1 of Silene latifolia. Lineage (NCBI taxonomy): Eukaryota > Viridiplantae > Streptophyta > Magnoliopsida > Caryophyllales > Caryophyllaceae > Silene > Silene latifolia. The sequence goes on from NC_133526.1 coordinate 136,946,963, forward strand.
GAGGCCGAAAGGAAGAGTCAAACAAAGACGTCATTCATCAAGCTTACTTGGTCACAAACACTGCTCCGGAATTACACCCGGAACAATTGGCGCCGTCTGTGGGAAAACCATACTAAAAGCTGGTCACCTACCTTAAAAAAAAAAAAAAAAAAAAAAAAAAAAAAAACATTCAAACAGCTAAGAGGATGTCAAAACAACCAGAAATAATTGTGACTGATGAAACCGAATTCTATCAGGATGACACGTTCCCTAACTCTGGGATCAGGCAGTCCCCCACCGGCCGAGTCACTGAGCCGGTGAAGTTCGGGATGCCAAGAGAGCCAGAAACACCGCTGCCCACCGGCCAAGTCACTGTCATGGGACTTATGGTCGATGCCGCCAAACTGAAGCTATTCCTGGACCTGATGGGTAGTACGCCGATCACCCCCGCCGCAACGACGGTGACGGCAGCACACCCACAGGTGACCAGGGCCCGTAAAGTGACCCCGAACAACTTGTTCGGGGCGATACAAGGAGCCATGCATACTAGGACGCCGGCGGAGCCCGTGCTGCCAGTGGCAGACCAAAGTCCTTACCCCACTCGCGGGAGGACAGCGTCGCCGCGGCAACTACGAGGCCACCCCCGAAGAAATGAAGAAAGAAGTCCGACTCTCCAAAGTCGGACAACAAGAAGCCCTTCCCGCCACGGGGAGAGAAGCCGGACTAGGGTTGTGAGGAGCCGATCGCCACGTGTCATTCGACACGTGGTCAGACAGCCCCTCAGTGCCTATGTCCTCGAAGTCTCCGTGCCGACCAAACTGAAGCTGCCGTCCCTATCATACAAAGGGGACAGTGACCCAACCGACCACGCCGAGGCTTTCAAGTCTTACATGTCGGTATGGGAGCAGCCTGATGAGGTATGGTGCCGAGTCTTCCCAACAACCCTGCATGGGATGGCCCAGAGTTGGTACAAGGGGCTGTCTAATGGTTCGGTATACTGCTACGCCGACCTAAGGGATAACTTCATAGCCAAGTACGCCTGCAACAAGAGAAGGGTCGTGGAGACATCGGATCTCCTCACTATCCGACCGGGGGAGGACGAGTCTCTACGAAGCTATGTGAAGAGGTTCGACGCAAAAGCTCAGCAGATCCGTGAGCTGAACACCGAACTGGCGGCCTTCGCACTGATGAAAGGCCTCCCGAAAGGCGAGCTCAAAAATGAGCTGATCAAGTGCGAGGACCTCAACCTGGACTCCGCCAGAAAGATGGCCGACCGAGCCGTAAAGGTGGAGGATTACCACAAGACCTGGGTAGGCCACAGTGAAGCTGGGCACCAAGAAATGAAGAGCCGCCGGGAGAATGCTGATGAAGGTCGCCGTGACATGAATCGGTCACGGCCTGAGAGATTTAATAGGAAACAGAACTCGGCAGGCGCCGGGGGGAGTTTGGGACCATACACCCGAAGCGACAAATGTCTCACCCCCCCTGGTCAAATCTCCGGCCGAGGTCTTCGCCCTGAGCAAGAATGAAAGGCAGAAGTGGGCAAGACCCCCCCAAGACGAGGGCGGAAGGCGACGCAAGCCAATTTTGCGATTACCACGGCCAGAACGGCCATAAGACCGACAACTGTCGGCATCTGAAGAACGCCATCGAGGAGCTGATCCGAAAGGGGCCCCTCGGCAAGTACGTAGTCGGGGCCCCGAAATGAGCTCCGACGGGGCGAATAGAAAATCGGTATTCCAGAGGATGGGAGTGATCCAGGTGGTTATCGGAGGAAACGAGAACGGAGGGTCGGCTAATGGGCACAAACGGCACCTAAATGAGCTTTACCAAGCCATCAACTTTGTGCCCACCACAAATGATCCCCGCTTCCACCGTCCCCGATATAACCATCGGAAAGAAAGACTACGAAGGAGTCGTAGCCCCGCACAAACTGACCGGGTAGTCCACTGGACATAGCCAACCACTTGGTTAAGAGGTGCCTAATTGATACAGCGCCTACACGAACATCATGTTCGGGGAATGCTTCCTCAATCTCGGTCAAGATTGAGGACCTTAGCCCCGCACCAACCCACTATACAAACTTCTCTCCGGGGCTACTGGTACCCCGGGGTCAATCAGATTGCGGTGATGTTTGGCTGCGAGATGCGGCCAAAAATGTTTGGTCTGAGTTCGTGGTTATTGATGGTCCGTCCGCCTACAATGTCCTAATAGGCCGGGTCACTTTGAGCGAGGCCGATCTTTGTCAATGTCCATCCGGGCCCGACATTGATGTATGTCTCGGACCGGGGAGGCCTGCTCGTCTCAAAGGACGAGAGAGACGAAATTGTCAATGTCCAAATATCTGCCAGAGGGTGTAACATGCAATCCCTCAAAGTGGCGAAGAAATCAGAGAAGGGGAAGAGCCCATCCTTACGACAGGAGGGTGATCCTATGAGCACCAACAACGTCAGCATGGTCGAGGGAGCCGAGACCGAGCAAGTGGAAATTGACCCAGGACGCACCGTAACTGTCGGTGTCGGCCTGGAGCCAAAATTCAGAGCCGATCTCCTAGACCTGCTGAGGAAGAACAAAGACGTCTTCGCGTACGCAGCCGCCGAGATGTCAGGCGTGAGCCGAGAGGTGATCGTTCACAAGCTGAACGTGCTCTCCACCGCTCGCCCTGTCAAGCAGAAGATGAGGAACTCCTCGGCCGAGAAAGATGAGGCCATCAAGGCCGAGGTAGACAAATTGTTAGAAGCAGGCTTTATCATGCCTTGTACTTACTCTGAGTGGCTAGCAAATGTTGTAATGGTGAAGAAGTCATCAGAGGGGTGGAGGATGTGTGTTGATTTTAAAATCTTAATTAAGCATGCCCTAAAGATTGTTATCCCTTGCCTCGAATAGATAGCTTAATTGACGCAACGGCAGGCTACACTATGCTAAGCCTGCTAGACGCCTTCTCAGGGTACCATCAGGTATTCATGGCCGAAGAAGACATGCCTAAGTGCGCATTCATCACCATACACGGCACATACATGTATAAAATGATGCCGTTCGGTTTGAAAAACGCTGGCGTAACATACACTAGGCTGGTGGACAAAGTGTTTCAAGATCAAAAAGGGCGAAACATCGAGGCTTACGTCGACGATGCTATTGTAAAAAGTAAGTCTGACAGCGAGCACTTGGCCGACTTGAGCGAAACATTTTGTTCACTAAGGAAATACAAGATGAAACTTAACCCAATGAAATGCAACTTCGGTGTCCGGGCAGGTAAGTTCCTCGACGTACTTGTCAGCGCCAGAGGAATTGATGCCAATCCAGAGAAAGTCCAAGCAATACTGGACCTACCGGAGCCGAGGAATCGAAAAGAGCTTATGATGTTGACCGGGAAAATGGCGGCTCTCGCCCGTTTCATCTCTCGGTCAGCCGACAAAAGCACCCCATTCTTCAAAGTGTTGAAGGGGAATAAAGACTTCAGCTGGGGGGAGGAACAGAGCACAGCTTTCAGGCAACTCAAAGCTCATCTTCTAACTCTCCCGACCCCGTCTGTCCCGAGCCGATCTTTGGGGAGATGCTATATCTATACATAGCGATTACCTCGGCCACGGTCGATCTTAATCATTAGAGAAGAAGACAAGCAAAGAACACCCAATCTACTTTATCACCATACATCGCTGGCCGCCGAAAGAAATTACCCACTGATCGAAAAAGCGACCTTTTTGTCGTCGTTGCCGCAAGGAAATTGAAACCTTACTTCGACGCACATCCCGTGACGGTCCTAACCGACCAGCCATTGGAGAAAGCATTGGAAAAATTCAAAAATCCGGCAGCTCATCAAATGGGCAAGAGAGCTATCCGCTTCGGCATTCAATACAAGCCGAGGCCCTCGATAAAGGGGCGCACTTGCGACTTCCCGGCCGAGTGCACATATCAAGAAGAACCAAATTCCGGAGTGTGGGAAGTATACACCGACGGGTCCTCCACGACGAACACTCGAGCCGCATCCTTATCATCAACCCAAACGGGGACGAGTTTGAGTACGCCTTGAAGTTTACCTTCTCGGCCTCAAACAATGAATCCGAATACGAGGCGGTGATAACTGGAGTCGAGCTAGCTAGAGCTGCCGAGGTGGAGCATGTTGTGGTGAAAACAGATTCACTCTTAGTCACTAATCAAATCAGAGGAGAGTATGAGGCTCGAGACGACGGGATGGTAAGATACCTGGAAAGGGTAAAAGCTGACACCGCAAAATTGAAATCTTTCCAAATCCAATGCATCCCAGTGTCCGAGAACAACCGAGCCGACGCTCTCTCAAAGCTTGCCGTTCAACCATCAAGAATGTCACCAACCGTCTGGTGGATATCGGAATGCTAAAAGCATCACCGAGACCGTCGGCATGGTGGGCGACATAGAAGCCGAGACGACGTGGATGACTCCGATAATGAAATACAAACTAACAAAAGAGTTACCGGAGGATCGCAGTCTCTCCCAGAATATAAGAAGGATCGCCGCAAGGTACTTGGTGTTTGAAGGAGAACTATACAGAAGGTTCGTGATAAGACCACTTTTGAAATGTGTCGGCCCAGCCGACGCGGAGCTCATACTGACAGAGATTCACGAAGGCATCTGTGGACATCACATGGGGGCAAGAACGCTAGCCCACAAAGCTCTCCGATCCGGCTACTTCGGCCTACCATGCTTGAGGATTCCGAGCTAAAACCAAGAAGTGCAAGAATTGTCAGATGCATGCTCCGGTGATACACGCACCTTCCCGAGACCTGCAACCGGTACTTAGTCCCCTGCCATTTGCACAATGGGGGATGGATTTACTAGGACCCTTTCCGATGGCCTCCGGAGGAAGGAAGTACCTGATCGTCGCCGTTGACTACTTCACCAAATGGGTCGAAGCTGTCGTGGTACCTGCCAAGACCACGGCGGCCGTGAGAAAGGTAATCTGGGAAAACATCATAACTCGCTTTGGGTTACCCCAAGTCATGGTATTTGACCACGGCCGAGAGTTTTGGAGTGACATGGTGATGAACTGGCTAGAAGAGCTCGGTATCAAGTTTGCATACTCCTCCGTCCGCCACCCTCGGAGCAACGGCAAAGGCGGAAGCGACTAATAAAACAATCCTAAACGGGCTGAAAAAGAAGGTTGAAGATCTAAAGGAAGGTGGGCTGATGAACTACCGGCGTCTGTGGTCCCTTAGAACCACGGAGAAAGAAGCAACGGGTGCACATCCATTCCACCTAGTCTATGGGTCTCAAGCCGTCCCCGCTAATCACCCATGAAGCGGTGCCGACATTCGAACGCAAACCTTTAACCTGATCGAAAATGAGGAAGGCCTGAAAGCCTCCCTAGACCTGGTCGAAGAAAGCCGAGACACGGCACGGCTTAACTTGCGATATCAAAACCGAATGAGAAGAGCATACAACAAAGAGGGTCCACAAAAGAGACTTAAGAGTAGGAGATCTAGTCCTAAGAAAGTCAGCCACGACCAACAAAGGAAACATCCATGGTAAAATGACGGCCAACTGGGAAGAACCCTACAAAGTGGTTGAAGAAATGAGGCCGGGGACATAGCGGCTGACAGACATGGAGGGAGTGCCTCTAATGAGCCACCGGAACACGACAACCCTAAGGAAATATTTCATATAGCGGCGGAGGTGTCCGAGACCGTTGCCGGACACCCCAACGTGTGATTATACCTTATAAAAAGTGATCCAAGTTTTCCATCAAAATACTTGTCCCCTCCATAGTCATGCCGAATAGACGCCGCGCCAAAGCCGGCAATCACTACCGAAGTATAAAAGCGTATAAGCACCGTTGAGACGCAACTCGATCGCCCCGACCAATCCGGGAGTGGTAGAGGAAGCGATCAATATGTCTATAGATACGGAAAGCGGTCAAAACGTAAACTCGATTGCCTCGGCCAAAGCCGGAGTGACGAGGGAAACGCGATTTGCCAACAAAGCGGCGATTGATACTCGCGAAAGCGACCAACATGCTTAGGAACGTATAAGTACGGTTGAGAAACGCAAATCGGACGCCTCGGCCCGACCGAGAGTGAAAGAGGAAGCGATCAACATGTCTACAGATACTGAACGCCGCCGAGCCGTAAACCTCGATTGCCTCGGCCATACGGGAGTGACGGGGACACAACGACCGATACGCTAACATGTTCACAACGGCGGTTGGGAAGCGCAAATCTGACGCCTCGGCCAGACAGAGCGTGAAGGAGGAAGCGACCGACATGCCAACATGTTTAAAAACGTTAAGTACAGTTGAGATACGCATTCTAACTGCCTCGGCGAAGCCGAAGGTAAAAACGAAAAAAAAAAAAAGCGCTCAATTAATAACGAAAGAAGACAACTGAATGAAGGATTGTGATCAAAGCCCCGGCCAAGCCGAGGGCAAATAAACAAACTTTATTAAACATGTTTACAGGTGATACAAAACGAAGTCGACGGTCCCCAATAAGGATAGCCTAAACTCAACCTACCAAAGTTTTACAAAAAAAGAAGAAGGAACAACAAAAAGTATCACATTGAGACAATGAAGCGCCAAAAGGATGGCAGGGAGAGAAGGCTCAAAAGTTGGCCCCCGAACAGCTAAAGCTATCCGAAGGGCCAGGTGAGTCTGGTGACGACCGCCCGTCTCCCTATGCTTGTTGCCGCTCGCCACCAGCAGCAGAAGCATCATCTTTGGTGGCCGGCCCAGAAGAAGGCTTGGCAGCTTCACGTGCCCTTGCCCTTTCAGCCTCCTCTCTGGCCTCCTTCACCTTTACAGCATGGGCCGCCTTGGCCTCAACTTCCTGAGCAGCCTTCGCCGCCTCCGCCTTCTCCGCAGCCGCCTTCTCCGCAGCATCGACCTTCTCATCCAGAAGCCGGTCAAATTCTTGCCACGGGAAGGAGCCTTCAGGAACGAGCTCTTTGATTGCCTCCCTGGTAGCCTCTTCAGCTTGGTCCCGGTACCGGGCACACATGTCAGGGATGACAACGGTTTGCAGCGTCTCAATGTCCTTCTCCCTCTGGGCAAGGACAGCCTTTGTGCTCTTGTGCTCCTTTACCTCAGTCGAATGCAGGGACTTCCACTTTTCCCTCTTATCAACCATGGCATTATAGCCGCCCTCAAATTTGGCTTTCTCCTCCAGCAGCTTAGCAGCGTCAGCCTGCACAACCTCAACCTTGGCTCTCTCGGCTAGGACCGTCTTTTCAGCGTCCTCCCTAAGCTTTCGCTCAGCGAGGAGGTCCTTCTCGACGGCCTGGAAGTCCTCCCTCGACCTCTCGGCCTCCTTCTTAGCAGCGGCAAGATCGAGCCTAAGCCGTTCAAGCGCAGGGGCAGCTCGAGCCATAACCGTTTCTTGCTCCATAATATGGGCGCCGACTAGTTCATTCCACTTCGCCAGCTTCTTGCACAACCTTGTGCCTTCCGCCACAAGCTGAGCGGCGGAAGGCTTCAGGGATGAGGAGTCGACGGTGACATTTTTATTGCCCGTCTGCATAGGCCGCTTCTCCAATTGCCGTTCAGTGGGACCGGCAGCCGGCAGCGGTTGATCTACAAAAAATTCGGACAAAGCATCCATGTCAACATTCATTGACATGTCAGAAAGCCTGTCATCAGGAATGCCTAATGAACCTGCTAAATCCGAGCCGTAAGTTAGATCCGTACCAGCCTTGGCCTTCTTGGTTGGAGGGCCGGATGGCCCCTTTTCTTTCCGAGCCTCGGTAACAGCAGCGGCGGAAGACTCGGTCTCTTTTCTCTTATTTAAAGAAGGAGGAGCCTCCGCAACAGTTACCTCCTCTTCAACATCGATGACCACCTGCTGCTTTTGGACCACGGGGATTGAAGACTGAGCCGGAGTTGACGCCGTCGCCGCCATAGACGTTGTCTTTGGTTTGCGGCGCGGCACGTTACTGGCAATCTGCGCCTGAGCCGCCGTCACATCCAGTGCCTTCAACTGCTGGTCCATGAGTTCGTTAGGAGCCGGTCGGCGATCACGTGTCTGGGCCTTAGGATGCAGCTCAACAACTCTCCCGTTCTCGTCAAGTCCCAACCTCTGGAGAACAGAGACATACAGTTCCGGGCCAAATCGGTCTGCAAAAGAAACAAAGCAGGAGTTAAACAAAGGAAATAAACCAAGATTCAAAATACAGAAACATAAAAAGCAAAGATGGGCCTCACACCGACCCCACTCACCCCGTTCGAGGGCCGGTATGAGGCCGACGTGAGAGCGACTCATCATCTCAAGAACGATCTGCGTCGGGGGCATCCATCCCTTCGGCGTCCCATCCTTCTCGGCCTCAAACAGCCTCATTGCCCGTTTTTCGTCCTCATTAAGATAGACCCTGCTGGCGTCCATCTTAAGCTTACTCCGGGAGACATATTTGTCATGCTCCCCTTGGTTCTCACTCCGCAAATTGACGCGGCTCTGAAAGGACCGGGGCAGCGAGTAGTCCTCCGGAACCTCAACGTATACCCACCGCCCCCTCCAGTCCTTGCAAGACGTCAGCTTGGAAATGGTGACGAAGCCCGGCTTGGTCTGTATGCTGTACCACCCCGAGCCGCCTAGGGTAGTCTGTTTAAGATGGTGGAGCCGGCGGAAGAGGTTCACCGTTGGGGCCTCCCCTTTGAAAAGACACAACCATACAAAACCAACAATCGTCCTGATGGACAACGGATGCAGTTGGGCCACGGCGACATTCATGGCTTTAATAATAGCGAACGTATTCATTCAGAGGAAACCGGAGCCCATACTCCAGGTGTCTGATGTATACGCCGATACAACCCTCGGGAGGGCAACAGACGGCCTGACCCTCCTCAGGGATAACAATTCTATACCCCCTACCGAAGGAGTAATGGTGTTCAAAAAGTTCAGAACCGGAACAACTGGCGAACTTGTTCGTCCAGGCACGGTCAGGACTGATCGAGCAGGCATCACCGTGCCCCGAAATAAGCGGCCTCCTTACGACAGAAGGGGTCGCCTCATCATCATCATCATCAATACCCTCCAAATATCTCTCATCAATTTCAGGAGAAGGAGACTTGGGACCCCCAAACCCTATCGGGGTGACAATCAGCGCCTCCTCTTCATCAGGATGCGATGGTTCGCCCCGGCGCCAAAATCTTGGGTCCAAAGACATCGTGAAGAAGACATGACAACAAATACTTAACAAATAAAAGTTGAAAAATTTGTTTGTTTACCTTGGAAAAGTGTTACGCCGAGTAACGCTTTGAAGACTAGAGAGAAGTTTCTTCGAAGAAAGCTAGAGAGAACAATTTTTTTTGAGAAAATGAATTTTTAGTGGCCAAAATCAGGGGCTAACTGCTCTATTTATAGAGCAAAGCCCATGAAACGGACCAATCGGGGCAAAGCCCATGAAGCGTCAACCAATCAACACCGAGCCACGTGTCAAGCATGCAAAGACACGAAATGCCAATCGACGTATCTTCTTCAACACGCTCCTTGACAGAATGCCAATCGACGTATCTTCTTCAACACGCTCCTTGGTATCTACTTGCCAAACAGCCCGCTGCTCAACCAAGCTTGGCTGCACCGGCCGGGGGCAATCAAAAGCACACGACACTCTCAACCTCGGTCTCAGCCAGCGCCATTTTCTTTTCCACATTTGATGTCCATTACACATCCATGTGCAGGGGGGATATGATACGACCTGAGCAGAACCAAGCCGAGGAAGAAGAAGCCGGGGAAGAAATTCAACTTGCGCAGAATACGCTCAACACTCATCGAAGGTCCATACCACGGCATAGACTACGCTGGGGGCAAATTGATGGGGCATATTCTGCACCCGCTGACCGAGTCAACATATTGAGCAAGGTCAAAACCAAAAGACAAAGAAGTCAACATATTGACAAACCCTAACCGACGCAAACTGCTGGCCAAATCACTTGTATCTCTACTGGGTAACTAGCCACCAGAGGCATATCCGCGTACTCACATCCAAGTCCCCTCGGCATGGAGTCAACCAGGCCAGCCGGCCCGCCATGGGTCCCTCAGCCGAGGGTAGAACAGTCTTTCCACCTGCTCTGCCACTTGGCCACTACGTGACAAAAGGTGAAAGTCTATAAATACTCCTCAATCCTCATTGTGAAAACGATCCAATAATCCGCAATTCACTCATAAACTCACTATTAATCTGGTATAAACTCCCTTATCTCTCTACAATATACTTTGCCAAGTAACAGACAACTTAATCTCTTTAAGTTTACTGACTTGAGTGTCGGAGTGAGTACGCTCGGTACCAAGCCGAGCCCTCAGTTTGTTCATTGTTTCAGGAGAGGCTGAAAGGAAGAGTCAAGCAAAGACGTCATTCATCAAGCTTACTTGGTCACAAACAATAATAATAATAATAATAATAATAATAATAATAATAATAATAATAATAATAATAATAATAATAATAATAATAATAATAATAATAATAATAATAATAATAATAATAATAATAATAATAATAATAATAATAATAATAATAATAATAATAATAATAATAATAATAATAATAATAATAATAATAATAATAATAATAATAATAATAATAATAATAATAATAATAATAATAATAATAATAATAATAATAATAATAATAATAATAATAATAATAATAATAATAATAATAATAATAATAATAATAATAATAATAATAATAATAATAATAATAATAATAATAATAATAATAATAATAATAATAATAATAATAATAATAATAATAATAATAATAATAATAATAATAATAATAATAATAATAATAATAATAATAATAATAATAATAATAATAATAATAATAATAATAATAATAATAATAATAATAATAATAATAATAATAATAATAATAATAATAATAAGACTCGATTTAGGCAAGTAAACTTGAGTTAGTTCGTCACCCGCGTAGAAGTTGGACAGCTCAACTAAAAACGATCATATCTCCTTCATTACTTAACCAAATAAGGCGTATGACTACTCGTTGGAAAGCTAACATCATGCATGTATTTTCATCTCCAACAAACATCACACCAAAAATAGCCATATTTTCGGAGATATTTAGCTTTTAAATCAAATGAACGAATCTGAATGACAAGAGTGCTTGAACTTTCGTTTTGAACTTATACTCATGTCCCTCATGTATCAATAATCATCAAGTTTGAAAATTCAAGATGTAGGATTCAACTAAAGATTTTAGAGGTTTTAGATTAATACAATTCCAACAAAAGATTCATATGAGGCCCTCCTCTCGAATTGAGGGTATTATGTTATTTATATGAAAGGAAGAAGAAAACAAAAATCTGATTTTTATTTAGAAGATTTTTTACCAGAACAAAAATCTCAAGGTGCCTTCCCTTTTAGATACCTTGGGATCTCCCGGTGAACTCATCTAGACTCACCTAAGCCATGTACTATGCTTTAATTCAGGAGATTGAAAGTATAATTACTTAATGGGCTAGTAAAAACCTCTCCTATGCAGGTAGAATTCAGCTAATAAACTCTGTCATTTTTTGGGTTGAAAGCTTTTGGTATTCTTGCATATTTTTTTCTGCTAAAGTGATAAAGAGTATAGAAAAAATGTGTAGACACTTCTTAGGGGGTATAAGCAAGGGACAAAGAAAATGGTTTTCTTTAGTTAGAACAAAATTTGCAGAATAACTAGAGCAAGAGGATTTGATGTCAGGGAAATACTAAGTTGGAATAAAACGTTAATGTTGAAGCATTTTTGGAAGCTTGTAACAGGAAATAGGACTGTTTGGACTGAGTGGATGCATACTTATGTCATAAAAGATGTTGACATCTTGTCTGACTAGCCTTTAAACTCCTCTTATACAGTTTGGAAACAAATCCTTCAACTCAGGGATCTTCTCATACAACTTACAGGAGGGTTAGACTCTACAAACCTGCTGATTAACATAAGTTCTGACTCCACAAGATTGAAGACTATATATCAGTTGTTTAGAGAGCCTGTCCAATGTTCATGACCTCTTCTGGACTAAGGCTACTCTTAGCAATGGAAAATGGCTTATCTACTCTGGACAACCTATGCAAGAGAGGATTTCAGCTGGCCAACAGGTGGTTCCTTTGTTATCAGGCTGCAGAAACTCAAAGCCATCTATTCTTCTCATGTGAGTACTCTGGTAAAGTGCTGCAGGGCATTCAACATTGGGAAGGAAGAACCAGAAGGCATTTGAGTCTTAATCACGAACTCAGACGTCTAGCCTTATTAATTCGCAGGAATTGGAAGAAAAAGCTTGCTAGATATGATATGGCTGTTGTAGTATACTACCTTTAGTATGAGCGTAATGCAAGGATTTTTATTGATAAGTGTATGACTGCAGATTAGCTAACTTATGTCATTAAATAGGTCGTTAGAATTCGAGCCTTAGCTAGCTTGCACGGTTTAGCTAGTGAATGAATGGTTGCTAGTTTAGCCTGAGTAGTCTCTTGCACTTTAGATGGGTTTTTCATCTAGTGGTGTCTCTTATAAGGTGATTCTTTTCTTCTTAATAAAAGCTCTCATTTCTTGCAAAAAGAAAAAAGAAAAAAAAAATCTGATTTTGGACTACTACGACCCATTCGACAACAATCAGGAATCTTGCCCATTGAGTGTAAAATGTTATCCCCTGTGACTTTGATTCACCCCCTAAGTGTAGAATGTATCCATCTCCTACCCAATTTTGCTAGATGGGATATAATCTTTGATCTTGGGTTGGCAAAATGTTGACCTTTAAGTGCAAGATTCATCCCCTCTGCCTCAAATTTGCCCATTGGACTTATAACGCCAAGCATTCTTCATTTTAACTCCATTTTCTTTTAGTTTCAAGTCGGTCTTGACTTTATGCTTTGTCAAGCTCTTCTCCCGACTCAGAAACCTACAATAATGCGTCAATGCTTTGATTATTTCCAAGGGAGGAGAGGGATCAGGCTGGGGGACCCTATGTCCCCTCTTATTTTCACAATTTGCATGGAGTACCTAAGTAGAGTACTCAATGAGGTGACTACTTGTAGACACCTCAAAATGTCTGCTAACCTTTTCAACGCCCGATGATGAGGCCTTATTTAATTCGGAATGAAACTTACTTGGATTTGATATAAGGTTATTTATGCTCGAAATCACCCAGTCCACCTCGACCACTTATTATATTCATAGCCCATTTATTCAATTCTAATAATTATACCTCTATAATTTGTCAGTTGGCATATTAACGGCACGAAACCGTAAATTATAATGAGGAATTATACATTTTTATAGGTCGTGTTCAAGACGGTATTTTATTAGACTAGTTGAATAAATAGGCACTACACCTTATAAATGTAAGGTCCATCTCATTTTAGGGATTTAGTTTGACCCAGATCGAATTTACTTTGTTTCGATCCAAGACAAGGTCCAAAATCATGTTACAATGTGGACGTCTAATAACAAAATAAGGATTTTGACCAGCTTAGTAATGCAACAAAGAGGCACATACTCTGCATGTCATATGGATTTAATATTCCAAACTAAGAGATGATACTTGGTCATCAAGGAATTAGCTCGAGTGTAGCTGGATAGTACAAACTCCTCCCAAACTAAGAGTTTGAGCATAAGGTTATTTATGCTCAAACTCCTCCCAAGAAAGAACTATTTTATCACCCAGTCCACTTCGACCACTTATTATATTCATATCCCATTTATTCAATTCTAATAATTATACCTCTATAATTTGTCAGTTGGTATATTAACGGCATGAAACCGTAAAATATAATGAGGAATTTTACATTTTTATAGGTCGTGTTCAAGACGATATTTTACTAGACTAGTTTAATAAATAAGGCACTACCCCTTATAAATGTAAGGTCTGTCTCATTTTAAGAATTTAGGTCGATCCGCATCGAATTTACTTTGTTTCGATCCAAGACAAGGTCCAAAATCATGTTACAATGTGGACGTCTAACAATAAAATAAGGATTTTGATGAGCTTAGTAATACAACAAGAGGCACGTACTCCGCATGCCATATGGATTTAATATCCCAACTAAGAGATGATACTTGGTCATCAAGGAATTAGCTCGAGTGTGGCTGGATAGTACAAGGACATGAGTTTTGCATCTTCATTGGGATTACAATTTGTCAAATATTATATTGATATTAAAATAGGAATTATGGACAAGATAAGAAAGAAAACATGGGATACAATTGTGCCATAATTTGGAATTGCCACTCTTTTATTATTATATTGGTGCTAAGGATGAATTTGCCAATAAGATAAAAAAGAGCACATCCTATAATAATTATATATATATATATATATAATTATTATATATAATACCTAAAAAGAGGCAAGATGCCTCTGCGTAATTTAGGCATATCCCCATTTTGCCCCTGCTTGATACTCTTGCATAAATTTTGTATCACCATTATACCCTTGCTTAGTATCGTGACACATATTCGCCAGATGTCAATCTTATTTTCCAAATCCTCTTTTCTCTTCTTATCTACTACTGGACCGTATAATTTCATTGTTATCATAAAACCACCTTATTTACTTTTACTTTCCTACCCATCCAAACATTTCTCCAATTCTCTGTCATTACACCAGCAATTCGGCAGCGGTCATTTTGCCTGTAGAACCGTGTCGTTATAGCCTCAAAGCAACCCTAATTTCCTAACAACCAAAGTACAAATCGTCTTTCAATCAAGGTAATATCGTCTGCCTCATTCGTATGCTTTGGGTTTTCTTTTTTAATCTTGTTGGGTCCTTTAGTGCTTCACTTACACTTGGTGTTTTTGTTTTCAATGACAGCTTGTTGATTAAACGTGAATTTTAATGTCTATCTCATTACTCCTGCCACGGTCCTCCATCTGTCAAATTGAATGCAATCTGGTTAGTATATATTTGTGCTCTTATGTGTTCTTCAAGATGTTCTAATTTGTATAGCGGTATGTAGTCTTTTAATTGTATATGTGCTTTTTATGTGCTTTTTTTTAACAATCTTTTACTTTATGTCTGTTTTGGGTTTATGAAATATGTTTTATGTTGCGTTTTTCACTAATTAGAGAGATTAAATTGGTAGCTTACTTTTCAGAAATTTACTGTCAAATTTCTTTTTTTTTTTTAAAAAAAAAAAACAATTTCAATGATAATCTATGATTTTTGTTGTTTTCCATTAGCAGAGAATGTAAAGTTTTACAACGCATACCAAGTGTTCGATGAAAGCTACAAGGTGAGTGTTTCGGTTATGTGCATTCGATCTTTGCGTCAATATCTGTTGCGTCTTAATTATTCAGTATTTTATAGTGTCTTTGACTTGCAGTGGTTTCATATCGTTCTATGGGAGAGTGTCTTACACCTATGTAGTGGCATGGATCTTGGGCATTATCATAGCATCTAAAGTTGAAAAATCATGATAATATAAACATAAAAGCGGCACCTGAAATGTTCTAAAGTAGTCACCTGATCTGGTAAGTAAGTTAACATCAAAACTTGTTGTATTTTCAATGAAATTATTTATCATCTGTATTACGACCTCGTATATTTTCCTAATATGCATATTAAAGTTTCCTTTTATTTTGTCTTATAACTTGAGAAGTAAAGTCGTCAAATTTAACCTTGTTTATTCTCAATTGTTGTGCTCTGTTTTCCATTTGGTTGTCAAACTCAAACATCGCTTATAGTTGATTTTGGGACGATAGTTTATGTATTGTTGTACAATAAAGTGACATATTTTGATGCACATCATATGTTTGATGTTTACCCTCAAAGACGTTTTCAATTAGATTTCATCGTTTCTTACTACCTTAAAAGCGCGATAAATTACCTGATAAATGATTCATTTGACTACTTTATATGTAAATCAGGGATATGGCTTCGACGCCGGAGGAGGAGGATGGGAGTACAATGCGGTAGGTATCAACTGTTCCATAAACCCGCTGCCGATGGTGCACAGGTGCGCTCTTCTTTGAACAGGAATTGAAATTTGAATTGGAATCTGAATTGGAATCTGAATTTTTTTGAAATCTTAACCCTCCCATTCATTAATTCCAGGCTACTGAAATTGATAGATGGATTCATCAAGACGCTAATGCCGATAAGCATATTCACAAGCTCTTTTTACATGGTACTCCCTTTATTCTCTACTCCGTATTTCACTTCCTTTTTTTGTTAAATATGTTGCAATTTCATAACTACATTGGCAGTGGACGACCCAGACTGTAAGAATATGGTCTTATATTTCACTGTAAGACTACCCGACAACTATTATCGGACAGTATTATTGTTGTTTTTTCAGGTAATTTTGTATTCAATAGCATTTTATAAAACTATGCCTGAGTTTAGACTATGTTATTTTGGAAGTGTTTCTTGGTTCTGTAAGTTAAATTAATTTCATATGATGAAGAAGTCTTTTCCTCGTTGTGTTTAAAAGATTCGGCTAAAGTCCGATTCTTATTGATGGCCAGGTAAAGTAATTCTCTTTTCTTTCCGAAATCCTTTTACTGCTCAAATATGATGATCGCTTTTGTGAAATATAAGATGTTTAAAAGCCTTCTTGATTCATTAATATCAAATTGGTACTTACCCGATACATGATATTGTAGGTGACGGCAATTGACTATAGATTGTGACTCTTTTCAGCCGACTTCGTAGCCCCCCAAGAGGAGTGGAGTCATAAACTGCAGGAGATTTCAAAGCTACAAATAATATAGAGCAGATTCCCTTACTAAGGTTAAGCCGCTTACAGAGGACGGTGAACATCCTCAAGCTTGAGGATGCGAGTCCTCTTACTTGACCTGAACCGATTCGTGTTCGGAATCGTCTTTTTTACTTTAGAATTTTCTTTTGTATTTAACTTAACCTTGAGATCGTACCTTGCAGTTTCAGTCTATACCGTGGAGAGGGTACACTAGTGTACCTAGCTTTGTTAGAGACTCCTTTCAAGGAATATCAGTCCTCTCTTGTTGTCGTTGGCCATAATGTCTTAGTATTTCGCTGTTATGATACTTTTGTGCCCACAAAAAAACCCATAAAAACATGTAGCAATGTGTGTATTTTCAATGTATATTATCAATCTTTGAGCACAGGTGATTAGCCTATCGGTAATGTTCAGAAAAGACCCTTTCCAGTGTATATTATCAATCTTTCAGTATAGGTGATTAGCCTATCGGTAATGTTCACAAAAGACCCTTTCCGAAAAAAATTTGATAGTGAAGCCCGAGCAACGCCGGGCCCAAAAACTAGTAGAATAAAGGAAACAATTGAACGGAATGTGTACGTATTCAAGGAGCACTTGAATACGCCAGTTAGAAAACGGTAGTTCGATTGGTAAAATTGTATCATCCTACAATTCAACATCTCGTCAAACACTCGGTCCATAACAAGTATAAATACTCCTCTTGGTACCCTTATTCGAGGACAGAAAAATCATACACACACAACACACACAGAAAATACACAGAAAAACTATTATTATCGTTGAATCTCCCACAAAATACTACCTACCTTCCATACAAAATACTGTTCCATACATTGATCCTATTTTGAGCAAAATGACGCTCTAAATTCAATTCACGTAAGCTAATTGTCGAAGCGCCGTATCTAGGTATGCCTGAGGGTGTCATATTTTACTTCTTATTTTGCTATTGTCATAGTCTAATTTGTTTGTTTGTATAATTTTTAAATAGCTTAACTTAGTTAATCAATTCACGTAAATAATTTGTATAAATTTGTAACCTTATTTTATTGTTAATTTCGTCAAAATTATAATATTACAAATAAATGGTAGAGGCCGTCAGTTTGATGGGCCGTCTGGGTGCCTAACACCTTCACAGACTCGTACTTTTACCCCTGAATCCACAATCTTTTGGTTCAGACCGGAGTGACGGATCATTCCCCATACCAGGGATCAAAAGGGCTTTTCTGTTTAAATTATTTTTTGTATGTTTTTTTTATAAAACCTACTGGCGACTCCTATTATTAATTTATTTCAAAAAATAGACTTTTTCAGGGACTCACAGTGACGACTCCGCTGGGGACTTAGAATGTATTTATTATATGGTACATTTGACGAAATTAGCTTGTTTTTGGTATTAACTGTGTTCGTATACAAGTCGCACAATGATGGCAATATCTAAGGCAATTTGTGTTACTTTTGGGGAGGTTCCCAAATTTTTGTGTAAATTGGGGAACTCCATTGTTGCATAAATGTAATTATGAAATAGGGAGGGTAAATGGAAAAGTTAGTGGAAAATGAGGTGGACGAATAAGAAAAGGAAAGAGAAGATATGGGGAGCCTCACCTTTGCGGATGCTCTTATGTTCTTATCAATTTATCATACATACTGATAAAACAATCTTATTTATGTTCACTTTCCTTCTCATTCAAACACATCTGCACATAAAGCTTTCTCTGTCGTCACTCCAGGAGTTCCGCGTCGGTCGATTGACTCTAACACTTTGACGTTATAGCCTCTTATCAACCCTAATTTCCAAATTGTCTTTCGTCAGTCAAGGTAACAGTATCTCTCTCTCTCTCTCTCTCTCTCTCTCTCTCTCTCTCTCTCTCTCTCTCTCTCGTTTTGTTTGGGTTTTCTTTTTGTTTAGTTTGTAATTAAACTTCATTTGCTAAGATTCTTATTATTTAGCTTAATGTTTGAATTAAACTTTGATTTTCTGTTTTCGATGGTGGCTTGTTGATTAGTTGCTGATTTTAATGTGTCAAGTAAACTAAGTAAAGCTTGTTTAATTAGTAAAAATTAGAATTACTCAAACTAAAATGTTCATTACATGCCCAAATGAATAAATTGTAATATTTCTAAAATTTAGTAATTTAGTCATTCCAATATATACGTAAGTTTCTACTTTTAATAATACTCTCTGTTACCACCCGTGCAGTGCACGGGTTCCAAAACTAGTGTTGTTTGTATTATTGACCCATTTTACAAAACCTTCTTGTGACGGTTTTATAGAAGAACATTTTAATCACAAATTCAATTATAACCGAAGTCAATTTTTAATTGTTTATTCTAGTTTTGGATTAGTGTTATTGTGTTTATGTTAGTCCACAATATATCATCTTTTCAGATTTCATATAATAATGATAAGAGTATACTACATTTTTTTTTTTTGGTGAAATGTGAAAATTATATTAATAATTTAAAAGTTGTTGTACATTCACCAATAGAAGCATAAAATAGTACCCCTAAGACAAGCAACTACTCAATATAAAGTTTACATCCAAGGTGACCAGCTCATTCGTTGATACATAGACATCCATTTCCAATTTTGTCCTCTGCTCTGCACTATACTTTGCACAGACTTAAATACATAGGTAGGTAGAGGAAGTTGACACTCCACCCTGCACAAATTGCGAGCCAGCCAAAGCTGATATATACTACAATTTTAATCACATGTGAAGATGAAAGGATAACGATATTTATATAATGATGCAAAATTGAGCCACAGTCTACATCTGGAATTATGAATAGGAAAATGAGATAGCGCTATTCAGTGGTACGGAGTTTCAGTACCACCTCTCACATTTTTGTGAGCCGTACACATTTCTCTTGCCGTAATGTGGGGTCGTCAATGTGTATTTGAGAATGTGATATAGAAATTCAGTACCACCTGATAACACCCTATCATTATAATCATTAGCATGTATTCCTTACATAAGTATATGTTAACTAACTCGATAATTCAGTATCAGCCGGTAACCCCTTATTAACGCGATTGTTAACTCGTATTGCCTTGCAAAAGTATATACGAAGTATTAACTTGGCAAAATTAGTAGGAGTATTTTCGTTAAATTTGAGGATTTATTTGGCTCATTTCTTGTATTTTTATTATTCTTATATATATTTAATTTTTATGTAAAATGCATGTTTTATGAATATATAACTCTAGCTAGCCAGCCGCAATAACATTCAATATAGAAAGTAGAAAAGAAGAAGAGTTGGATGGATAGGCGTGAGCGTCGGTCGATTGACTCTAACACTTTGACGTTATAGCCTCTTATCAACCCTAATTTCCAAATTGTCTTTCGTCAGTCAAAGTAATAGTATCTCTCTCTCTCTCTCTCTCTCTCTCTCTCTCTCTCTCTCTCTCGTTTTGTTTGGGTTTTCTTTTAGTTTAGTTTGTAATTAAACTTCATTAGCTAAGATTCTTATTATTTAACTTAATGTTTGAATTAAACTTTGATTTTCTGTTTTCGATGGTAGCTTGTTGATTAGTTGCTGATTTTAATGTGTCAAGTAAACTAAGTAAAGCTTGTTTAATAAGTAAAAATTAGAATTACTCAAACTAAAACGTTCATTACAAGCCCAGATGAATAAATTGTAATATTTCTAAAATTTAGTAATTTACTCATTCCAATATATACGTAAGTTTTTACTTTTAATAATACTCTCTGTTACCACCCGTGCAGTGCACGGGTTCTAAAACTAGTGTTGTTTGTATTATAGACCCATTTTACAAAACCTTCTTGTGACGGTTTTACAGAAGAACAACATTTTAATCACAAATTCAATTATAACCGAAGTCAATTTTTAATTGTTTATTCTAGTTTTGGATTAGTGTTATTGTGTTTATGTTAGTCCACAATATATCATCTTTTCAGATTTCATATAATAATGATAGAGTATACTACAATGTTAATCACATGTGAAGATGAAAAGGATAACGATATTTATAGAATGATGCAAAATTGACCCAGGAATTATGAATAGGAAAATGAGATAGCGCTATTCAGTGGTACGGAGTTTTAGTACCACCTCTCACATGTTTAATGTGAACCGTACACATTTCTCTTTCCGTAATGTGGGGTCGTCAATGTGTATTTGAGAACGTGATATAGAAATTCAGTACCACTTGATAACACCCTATCATTATGATCATTAGCATGTATTCCTTACATAACTATATGTTCACTAACTCGATAATTCAGTATCAGCCGGTAACCCCTTATTATCTCGATTGTTAACTCGTATTTCCTTGCAAAAGTATATACGGAGTATTAACTTGGCAAAATTAGTAGGAGTATTTGCGTTAAATTTGAGGATTTATTTGGCTCATTTCTTATATTTTTATTATTCTTATATATATTTAATTTTTATGTAAAATGCATGTTTTATGAATATATAACTCTAGCTAGTCGGCCGCAATGACATTCAATATAGAAACTAGAAAAGAAGAAGAGTTGGATGGATAAGCGTGAGCGTCGGTCGATTGACTCTAACACTTTGACGTTATAGCCTCTTATCAACCCTAATTTTAAAATTGTCTTTCGCAGTCAAGGTAATAGTCTCTCTCTCTCTCTCTCTCTCTCTCTCTCTCTCTCTCTCTCTCTCTCTCTCTCTCTCTCTCGTTCGTTTTGTTTGGTTTTCTTTTTGTTTAGTTTTTAATTAAACTTCATTTGCTAAGATTCTTATTATTTAGCTTAATGTTTGAATTAAACTTTGATTTTCTGTTTTCGATGGTGGCTTGTTGATTAGTCGCTGATTTTAATGTGTCATGTAAACTAAGTAAAGCTTGTTTAATTAGTACAAAATGAGAATTACTCAAACTAAAATGTTCATTACATGCCCAGATGAATAAATTGTAATATTTTTTTTACCTATTTTATACTTCAATCATAATTATCAATTTCAGTGCTAAATTACGTTTTCCCCTGTGTTTCCTCTGTTAATCATAGCAGGTTGTACACGCAGTTCATAGACTATACATCTGAGGTAGTACCTCTTAAGGCTCTTATTATTTATTTTCTGAGTTTTATTTTAAAGTTTTTGAGTTCTGCTTTAGTATAAATTTTTGAGCACATTTACTAAAACATTACACTAAAAAAATATAATATTGCTCAAAAACTATATTTATACTCCCTCCTATTCTCCATTTTCTTCCCTCTTTCCTAAAACGGATTATTCAGGTTTTCTTCCCCTTTCCTTTTTTGGAAAATTCTAATCTTATTTTATTCATTCCTCTCTCCTATCACCAAACCTCACCCAACTCACAATTCCTTATTTAATTCCTAATTATTCATTTCTCTCTCCTATCACCAAACCCCACCCAACTCACAATTCCTTATTTTATTCATTCCTCTCTCTTATCACCAAACCCCAACCAACTCCCAATTCATACTTTATTCCCCTCCTTAATTCTTGTGCCCCCAACAAAGGGGAAGAATATGGAGAATAGGAGGGAGTAAATGGTAATATGCTCAGAAAAAATGTATATATACTCAAAAACTACAAGGTCTGAGGTACTACCTCAGATGCGTAATCTTTTTTCTCTTGTACATGGCATATCAAGTGTAAGATGAAAGATCGATGGTTAGTGTTTCGATTACATAACTCTCATATTTGTGTTAAACTCTGCTCACTTTTAATCTGTATTATATACGCATCTTTCCTCAGTCATTTTTTATTCCTTTCTAGACTACTCTGGTTTCCATCTCACTAAGCTTCATCGTTTACTCCCATCTTTTTCATCTCAGAAAGATAAACCCTTATTATAAGGTAAGTTAACATGCATGTTCACAATTCTCGTTTGTTTGCTTTGTTTTCACTCTATGTGAGTTATTTTTTTGCCTTGTTTGTTGCTGCTTTTGAGACAAACATTTGTGTTTTGGTATACAATAAATTGTCTTATTTTGATACACATCATATGTTTGATGATTTCGCTCAACGACGCTTTCAATTAAATTTCATTGTTACGTGCTTGATCTTGAGTTTACTCCCTCCATCCTAATCATTTGTTTACCTTTAATTTAAATACTCCTCCAAGAATATAAAAGCTAGAGACGAAGGGATGATTGCATTATGTTGTGTCTGAGCATTAGATAGGAATGCTAATTCATTTGTTTCAAATTTGATGTCGAAGTTGGAATTTTCAATTGCATGTGCCTCTTGGTAACTATGATATCGTAACTTAGTTCTATATGGCTACATCTCTTTTAATATGGGTGGATGGCAGCTAATTATTGGCTCTAGCTCTGAATATGCGGCCCAGCAAACAACTTGTCCATTTATCACTAACTGAAGAACTTACGGTTTTCATGTGCTGGGGATTAAAAATATATACAAACGCACATTTGTCAATTGTTATTCATGTATTTTAACTCTGTTTTTTCTTAAAAAGGTTGGATGCCAGCTAAACCTATTTATCCGGAATGCTCCTGAAGGCTTGACAGGAGAGGAGGTTGATATGTTAAGACGGAAAGAGCATACACTTTTGCCTATTTGTAAACAGGGTAAAATTTCTCTCTATATCTTGTGAATTTCTGGATTTAGAGACGGATACGTTTTTGGCTCTATGCCTCTCTAACTTTGGATGTCCTTGTGCATGCCTATTAACTCAAGTACTAATTTATCAAAAAGTCACCTCTTTTAATTTACCTAAGCAGCTACCTTCCGTTTAGTCAATTACGTATATGGTGACTCAGATTCTTACGCTCACAAACATGTTTCTATTTGAAGAGAAAGTAATAATATTTCCGCAATTTCCATTTCTGTTTTTCATGGCTTTTCATTATCATCAAATTTGTTTGTTTATATATTATTGTGTTTTGTGCCCGATAACATTTTTACATCTTGTCTATGTTGCAGCGGAAACTGGCGTTTATACCACAGTTTTATCACTTAGATCATTATTACTGTATTAGTGTATTTTAATTCATACTTTTAGGTTTTTTAGTTAAGCCTTACTATTAGACTTTTGTGTTTGTACGTTGTAGTATTGCTTCTACCTGTTGACTGTTTCATCTTCAGCTACAAAGTAAAGTATTTCAATGCTTTCATAGATAAGAGCAACAATTTGAATATAATAACGGAGCGGCATCTTTAAGAAAGACCGTAGGGATCACAACTTGTTCTCAATTACCTCCTCTTTTGAACACCTTTCAACAACAGTCGGGTATAATTATGAGTTCATTTACCATGTACTTTTGATGAATGTTTTATTTTTGAAAGACTACATTAAATTGTACTCAGATTAAGGCTCGAGTAGAACCTGAACCAGGGATACCAGATGATCTTTCCGCAGCCAGGACTTTGAAGGAATATTGCTTCCTTAAGCCTCCAAGAAACACGCTAATCAATTTATCGTGTCAAAAAAACTGTAGAATGAAGCGTTTATTTTGCACACAAATGAACTAGGTGCATACAACCAGCTCAAAATAATCATCCGCAATGTCCGCCTTTTGGAAACCATCCCATAGAGCACAACTTTTGGGTTAAAATCTAAGGGATGTAGCTTACTGTACTGATGAATGTTATTGACATACAAGGCACGACTTTTTAGCAGAAGTATTTTTATTTTTTTGGTATCATAATATACTTTTGTTCAAATAAAAAAAACATAAAAACATCTAGCCATATATGTGTATATATTTACCAACAATTCAATATATTATCAACCAATTAGCAAAGATATAATGATATCACATCATGACTCCCAAGACTAATACTCATCTTATGAAATATACGTCTCATAAACCTTAAGATGGTGCAGCCCGAGCATCGACGGGCCCAAAAACTAGTATAAAATAAAAGGTCTTACATTGTTAAGCCGGCCTAGCGTAAATATGTTGATGCCACGTACTAAAAATTCTCGCTTACATGACACAACTATCACAAGCACTTGTTTTTAGGCATTAATAGATTGATTTCTAATTCATTAATTGTCTTGCATTTAGTACTCTCATATGCTTGTAGTCACTTTGCGTTTGTTATTGGGTAGACTCATTTATTACGGACTAATCTTGTTCATCACTTGTTCTACTGTTTGTATTATAATAATAGTATCTCTTTCGATGTAGGCTCCTCGTAAGCCAATTTTACACCTTTTAAGCTACCATAATTCTCCCTCAGAAAATAAGTTGTATACTTGGATTGTCCATTCGACCAACTAATCTTTACGGCGTATTCCCACCTCATGACGTCGTCTTTTGGTAACTCGCCTGGTCCATTCGACTGGGTGGGCACAAAAGCGAAAAATGCCCTTGTTGCATCGCGCGCTCACACTACGCATTTTAATGTTGTCAGTACCCAATTTTCGACCCATAAACTTAACCATAGAGAACGACAATGCATTATTGAGTCCTATTTTGTTTCATAATCTTGCATGTAATAATCACCGACACTAATTAATAATAGACATAAGTATAGCAAAATTTGCCTAGATTGACATACGTAATCAAATACTGGAATTTTAGCTAGGCGTAGCTAATAGCATAACGTACATACGTAGAATTTGTTTGTATTTGGCCTTATTAGAATTTGGTCTCAATTAATCATCTAAAGGAATGCATGTAGTTTATCCCAAGTCACGATCCTTGTCAATTGGTATCTATAAATGTTAATAAAAATAGTTTCTCAAATAGGTCAAAATTTGTGCACATTAGTGAATATTTGAGATCTTATTAGTAGTCCTACATAAACCATGGGTGTACATAAATTATACAAATTATTTTTATTATTTTTTATTTCTTTTTCAGATTTTTTTATTATTAAAAAAATAGGGGTCTAATTTTAACTATTTATTTTTTTTTAAAAAAACTTTTCTTTTCTTTCTTTGATTTCTTAAAAAAAAAAACATTTGTGATCCATTGTAGAAATCCGTATATGTGATCTTCTAAATCAAGTCTTTTCATCAATTTCAATTCTAAACAACTTTCCTAGATTTCTCCTTATAAAGTTGTGTCAACCGGTCTGAAAAGAAAAAAAGAGTAAGCACAAAGATGTCAATAAAAAAAGCACTCTTATAGTCAATCTCATAACTCTGTTGCTGACATTAGGCAAAAAAACTAACATCTTGTTGTCAATCTCATAACTCTGTTGCTGACATTAGGCAAAAACTCACATGTATTTTACAACAAGAGTCTGATTAGAATAGGGTCATCCTAGTCCTCTTTGAGTTGCATAAATAAAAATAGAAGAGCATATGTCATTTTTATTAGTCACTTGTTCTATGTTTTACCCTTAACTAGTAAAATAGACTTGAAATACTTTAGGGCATATCTCTTTAGTGTAGATCAATCGACCTCTTAGAATCAGCCTAAACGAGTGCGTGCATTTGACCACCTAATCCATCTTCTCTGGTGTGATAATTCCTTGATCGCCGTGTCTCTAGCTAGGTGACCTCTAGGTTTGGAAATTCCATCTTTCTACCCGATTTGTCAATTTTCCATATTTCAAATGACTACCAGATTCGTCAATTTCTCAAATGAGCACAAATTACTTTCTACTATATTTGTTAATTTCCTATATCTCAAATGATTACCAGATGAGCACAATCTCATATGATCGACCATTTTAGAAAATATTGTCATCCATTCCCATTGGTGCTAAAAAACTAGCTCGCCCGAAGGTCAAACCAGATTCCTAATATACCCGTGCTAAACATACCAAATAAGACACGGGAGCGCGCACTCCATGTTGTTAAAACCGATGAGGTGATTACTAGTCCCTTAAATGAACTTAATATATAAGTCCAGGTACCAATACAAGCTCAAAAATATTCACACCAAAGACTCACAAGTCAACAAAAATTCGAGTCAAAATTGCAATCAACCACTCCAGTGAAAAAACTCTCAAAAAGTCGAAGACAAAAAAAATATGATCTCAATATATACAAACCCCGTGTCAAAAGTCTCAAAAAGTCAAAGACAAAAAAAATATATGTGCAAAAATCGCAAAAATTTCACAAGACAAAAATTCCAGTCAAAGTTGCAATCAAATTGCAGAGTAGTCATTTTTTTTCATCTCTCAGACGAGTCAATCCACAGTTACTTTGTCTCCAATCCTCTTGAGATGATTTTTTCATTCATTTAGGTGCGTGAGAGAGGCACACAAGTCTCCAATGTCTACTAACGCCATAGAACCTTCTACTCCATTCCATTTATCACCCTCGTTTAGCATCTAAGAATTCGGGGGATGTACACTAAATTTATACGGTCACAAAAGTATTTTGTTTCTATGGTATTATTTTTGCGTAATTAGCGGACCTTGTTACTGTAAAGAGGGCAAAACTCACCAAAATATAACTCAAATTCATATGTCAAATAAAAATGATACAATCATTCTCCACACCAGAGAAATTGTTAGAAGTTACTTCTAGAGTAACAATGTCCAGTCCTTCTACTTGGATCACATTTGGGTTAGACCCCATCTTTTTCAAAATATTTTAAAGAAAAAAAAATACTTTCTTTCGACACTCATTTAAAATATTTTCGAAACCAACATTTGCATTCATCATACATGCATTATATCTAGGACATACATTTCCATTTTAGATGTCATACATTATTCTAAGTCGACTACTTTGACCATCGTCTTACTCAGACTCGTCCAAAGTGGGGGCTTCTCATAGTTAAATCTCACTCACCCACAAAATGATTCATTATTTCCAATTTCGCTCACCCGCGAAATTTTTTTAAATCTGGTCTCGCCCACCCGCTAAATTAAGCCCCACTCACCCAAGGAATATCACTATCTGGTTTTGCTCACCCGCAAAATTAAGTTCCGTTCACCTGCAGAATATTTTTTAAGCAAATCCAATTTCGTTCACCTACGGAATAGTTTTAAAGAAATCTAGCTTTGTTCACCTGCAAAGCTAGGCAAATCCAGTTTCGTTAACCTGCGAAACTAAGCAAATCCAGTCTCATTCACATGTGAGACTAAGCAATTCAGCTTTGTTCACCTCTAAAGCTAAGCAAATCCAATTTCGTTCACCTGCAGAATAGTTTAAAGAAATTCAACTTTGTACAACTGCAAAGCTAAGCAAATCCATTTTCGATCACCTGTGAAACTAAGCATTTATGTTCCGTTCACATGCGGAATCATTTTAAAAATCCAGTTTTGTTCACCTGTGAGACTAAGTAAGTTCCAGTTTTGTTCACCTGTGAGACTAAGAAATTTCGTTCCGTTCACCTGTGGGATAATTAAAGAAATTCAGCTTCATCTAACTTCGTTCACCTGCGAAGCTAAGCAAGTCCGAGAAAGCAGAAACAAATTTTTGCTTCGACGTATTCCAACTACTCGAGATGGATAATATAAGAGGCCCAGGTACGTTTCTTAACCTTTATCTGTCCCGACCGGACTTTTTTTTATCTTCGTCTTACTCAGACTCGGCCAAAGTGGGGGCTTCTGTAAACACCTCAAAATTTCTGCTAGCCTTCTGAACACCCGATGATGAGGCCCTATTTAATTCGGATTGAAACTTACTTGGATTTGATATAAGGTTATTTATGCTCAAAATCCTCCCAAGAAACAACCATTTTATCACCTAGTCCACTTCGACAACTTATTATATTCATAGCCCATTTATTCAATTCTAATAATTATACCTCTATAATTTGTCAGTCGGCATTTAATGGCACGAAACCGTAAATTATAATGAAGAATATACATTTTTGTAGGTCGTATTCAAGACGATATTTTATTAGACTAGTTTATTAAATAAGGCACTACACCTTATAAATGTAAGGTCCTTCTCATTTTAGGGATTTAGTTTGACCCGAATCGAATTTACTTTGTTTCGATCCAAGACAAGGTCCAAAATCATGTTACAATGTGAACGTCTAACAACAAAATAAGGAATTTGATCAGCTTAGTAATGCAACAAAGGGGCACGTACTCCGCATGCCATATGGATTTAATATCCCAACTAAGAGATAATACTTGGTCATCAGGGAATTAGCTCGAGTGTAGCTGGATAGTACAAGGACGTGAGTTTTGCATCTTCATTGGGATTGCAATTTGTCAAATATTATATTGATATTAAAATAGGAATTGTGAACAAGATAAGAAAGAAAACATGGATACAATTGTGCCATGATTTGGAATTGCCACTCCTTTATTATTATATTGTTTCTAAGGATGAAATTTGCCAATAAGATAAAAAAGAGCACATAGAATAAAGGAAACAATTGAAGGGAATGTGTACGTATTCAAGGAGCACTCAAATACGCCAGTTAGCAAACGGTAGTTCGATTGGTAAAATTCTATCACCCTACAATTCAACATCTCGTCAAACACTCGGTCCATAACTAGTATAAATACTCCTCTTGGTACCCGTATTCGGGGACAGAAAAATCATCGACACAGAAAATACACAGAAAAATTATTATTATTATTGTAGAATCTCCCACAAAATACTACCTACCTTCCATACAAAATACCGTTCCATAAATTGACCCTAATTTGAGCATAACGCCCTAAATTCAATTCAAAGTAAGCTAATTGTTGAAACGCCGTATCCAGGTATGCCTGAGGGTGTCATATTTTACTTCTTATTTTGCTAATGTTATAGTCTAATTTGTTTGTTTGTATAATTTGTAAATAGCTTAACTTAGTTAATCAATTCACGTAAATAATTTGTATAAATTTGTAACCTTTTTTTATTGTTAATTTCATCAAATATATAATATTATAAATAAATAGTAGAGGCTGTCAGTTTGATGGGAGGTCTAGGTACCTAACACCTTCCCTGACTGTACCTTTACCCCCGAATCCGCAAACTTTGGTTTAGACCGGAGTGACGGATCAGTCCCTATACCAGGGATCAAAAGGCCTTTTCCGTTAAAATTATTTTTTGTATGTTTTTATTATAAAACCTACTGGCGGCTCCTATTATTAAATTATTTCAAAAAAAAAAAAGATTTTTTCGGGGATCTCACACTACTAGAGTGGAGTTTATTAGCTATCATCCTCTCTGTAGAGCATTAAAATTGACTCATCTGTGCTTTGCATATGATCTGTTGATGTTCTATAGAGGGGACATAACTTCCACTAAAGAAATTTTGAGATCCTTTGCTACTTTCTCATGTGCTTCAGGATTGACAATGAATATTGACAAATCAGAAATATATTTAATGGTATGGATTCAGGGGAGTTAGAGTATATTCTTAGAATTTCTGGCTTTAAAGTTGGAAATTTTCCATTTAGGTATCTGTAGATACCTCATTTCTGCACCTCCCGCAAACCACCCGATGATGATTGGGCCGCATGTTTGGTATACGGAACGATTTGTGATAGTTCGTAAGTTTATCGTCAAGTGATCGCTCAAACACTTGTGTCTACCTCTTAATTGTCATCTACGTGCAGATACGGTTGTTTTGGCAGTAATTAGAGGACATTTGGCGTCCGGGTAAAAAACCGTCTTCATTTTCTAATAACCGAGTCAGAATGTTCTGGAATATTCCGGATATTTCTATTCCATATTTTCCAATCTTTCGATCTTTGGTAAAATATCTCACACAAAATATTAAGGAAACGATCTTAATCCGCTATTCCATAATAGAAACGCGGAAATCTTTCTTCCGCAGAAGAAAACCACTGAGGAAAGGACGCAACAAGTGCTGCGCCTCTTCCAAGGGGCGCAGTGCTTGTGTGACACCCCCATACTCCAAGTGCCTTACCAGGACCACTCAGGTATAAAGCTGTCACCATCTCAGTCTTCCGAGGCAATGATAATCAAAAGACAATAAAGAAACGGCATTTAAATAGTATAAAGTTTAAGTGAGTAAAATACAATCCAAAACCAACAGCCAAAAATACGGTTAACATGGTCTCAAAACAACTGTCTAAAAACTATCAAAACTACAGCGGAAGACTCCGTCACCTGGTGGCGACACATCCCAGCTATCCCATGTATCTCGACTCACACCTGCTCAACAACTGCTCTCCATCCCCGAATGGATCACCACAGTTTTTAAAACAATTAAACGGGGTCAGTACTAATCACACAATTTACATAACTCAATAAAACAACACTCAACACAGCTCAATCGTCACAGATAAACCCCGAACTCCATCACCAACACCACAATACTGACTACAGACTAAGATGTGTGTAGCCCTACCAGAGTACCCATCGCAACAGGTTAC
The DNA here is from genome assembly GCF_048544455.1 of Silene latifolia. Taxonomy (NCBI): domain Eukaryota; kingdom Viridiplantae; phylum Streptophyta; class Magnoliopsida; order Caryophyllales; family Caryophyllaceae; genus Silene; species Silene latifolia. The sequence goes on from NC_133526.1 coordinate 136,977,787, forward strand.
TCCTCGCCGCCAGTGGGGGACCGCAGCCGTTCCCACCTAAGCCCCGCTCATCTCCGTTGAGCGATAAACCCAAATCCATTAATGTGCACATCCCTTCTGTGGCGGGTTCCACAGAAGGCGAATCATGGGCGTGAAGCCACTCCCGCAAGTGACTCCACTCAGCCAGGAACGCACCCCGAAGAACACAGACAGATACAATCAATCACAGCTACTATCAACAACCAAATCCAACAACTGTCACAATACTCGTACGATAAAACTCAACAATCACAAATCACAACCAACTCATCATGGGACTAATATTGAGTAGGGAAACCCTACCTGCAATGCAATACAATCAGACGATCTCAACAGCTATTATCAAAAAGCCTCCTCTACGAATCATCCTCCTAACATATGATCACATAATTACTAACAATCATAAAAACTAACAAAAACCCCCAATCCCCCAAATTAGGGTTTAAACAAACTTAATAAAATACTATAAAATCGGTACGTAGATCTTACCCTCGACGCAAGGATCACAAGAATGTAAAGGATGATGAATTCCGACCTCTCAAGCTCCGGGATTTGTCAATAATGCGAAAGATGCGAAGAACGTAGTTTGAAATCTCTTTTGAAGTGACTAGGTTTAATAAAGGTGTTTAATGATGATGACGGAAAGTTATATATACCTATTCGCATTATTAACAAAACCCGACAAAACATTACCCGTAAACCGAGCCACTCGATCGAGTGCCCAACATACTCGATCGAGTGCCCCCTACTCGATCGAGTACCAAGGCTACTCGATCGAGTACCCTACAGACAGAAACTGTTTTAAAAACCAAAACACCCTTACTCGACAGAGTAAGGCCCACTCGATAGAGTACCCAGAGACTCATAAAACCGTAGTATTACAGTCTTCCCTCCTTAAAAAGAACTTTGTCCCCGAAGTTCAAACCACAACAAAGAAAAGACATACTATAACACTCCCGACACAACAACCAACATAAAACTCAACATAAAAACATGTTACCAACCAACTCAACTCGACTCAAATCACTACAAAACATACCGACACAACACAAAAAGGGTGTAAAAACTTTTTGCGATCATCTCCTACCCCCCCTAAAAGAAACAAGGTTACGTCCCCGTAACCATACATACCTGATCAAAAAGGAAAGGGTAACGCTCTCTCATGGCCTCCTCTGCCTCCCATGTAGCTTCCTCTACCTCATGATTAGACCAAAGGATCTTAAGCAAAACTGTCTCACCACTCCTAGTCTTCCTAACCTTCCGGTCAAGAATCTTCTTAGGAATCTCAAGATAAGACAAGGACTCATCTAGCTCTATGCTCTCTGCCTCTAACACATGTGACGGGTCACTCACAAACTTCCGCAGCTGAGCTACATAAAACACATTATGCACTCTCTCCAAAGCAACTGGTAAAGCCAAACGATAAGCAACCTCTCAAACTCGGTCTAAGATCTCATAAGGCCCTATGAACTTCTGACTCAACTTGCCTTTCTTCCCGAATCTCATAACCCCACGCATAGGAGACACTTTCAGAAGAATCTTGTCCCCAACCTGAAACTCCATATCCCGGCGATGAAGATCCGCATAACTCTTTTGCCTATCCTGAGCCGCTCCCATCCTTTCCCTGATCATCTTAATCTGATCAACCATCCCTTATACCATCTCTGGTCCTAGAACCACTGCCTCAGCACTATCGTCCCAACAAATCGGACTCTGACATCTCCTCCCATATAAAGCCTCAAACGATGCCATGCCAATACTGGTGTGATAGCTGTTGTTGTAAGAAAATTCAATCAAATCTAATCTCTGCTCCCAGCTACCACCAAAATCCATCACACAAGCTCGTAACATATCCTCAAGAGTCTTGATTTGTTCTCTCGATCGACCACTGTCGTCAGGGATGAAATGTTGTACTCATCTTCAAAGTTATTCCCAAAGATTCCTGCAACCCTTTCCAAAACCTTGAGATAAATCTCGCATCTCTGTCAGATACTATGTCCTTAGGCACTCCATGCAACCTCAACACATGCTTCCAATAAGCCAAAGCTAATTGTGCCTTGGTCCATATATCTTTCATTGGCACAAAATGAGCTGACTTGGTTAGTCGATCCACTATTACCCATATCATGTTGTTACTCTGTTGACTCTTTGGCAAACCCACGATAAAATCCATAGAGATGGATTCCCACTTCCACTCAGGTACCTCTAAAGACTGAATCTTACCTTGTGGTCGTCGCTGTTCCCCTTTAACTCTTTGGCATGTCAAACAACAGGCCACAAACTCACCTGTCTCTTTCTTCATCCCAGGCCACCACAACGTGTTATTTAAATCCTTGTATAGCTTGTCACCACCTGGATGTACTGAATATGGTGTACAATGTGCCTCTGTCATGATTGTCTTTTTCAACTCCTCATCATTAGGGACACACCACCTCCCATCAAACCTCAAACTACCATCTGAATGAATAGAGAATCTAGACACTGTCCGTTTCTCTACTCCAGCTCTCCACTCCACCATCTAAGGATCTAAAGCCTGTTTACCTCGAATATCATCATAAAGATCAGGATGCACTGTCAAATCTCCCATGGCATCTCCTCTCTGCATCATATGTATCCCAAACTTCCCCACCTCGTCTCTCAACCTCATCAAAGATAAAGCTGTACACAAAGAATGTACACTCCTCCTGCTCAAAGCATCAGCAACAACATTGGCTTTCCCTTCATGGTAGATAATATCCATGTCATAATCGCCAATCAGCTCCATCCACCTCCTCTGTCTCATGTTCAACTCCTTTTGAGTGAAGATGTACTTGAGACTCTTGTGATCGGAAAATACCTTAAAGGTCGCCCCCATAAAGGTAATGTCTCCAAATATTGAGAGCAAACACCACTGCACCCAACTCTAGATCGTGTGTAGGATGATTCTCCTCATAAGGCTTCAATTGCCTAGAAGCATAGGCAATCACTATACCGTTCAACATCAACACACATCCCAACCCATTCTTTGAGGCATCTGTATAAACCTCAAAGTTCTCACTCCCTTCAGGCAATGCTAAGATAGGAGCTGTGGTCAAACACTCCTTTAATGTTTAGAACGCCGTCTCACAACTCTCATCCCAACGAAACCTGTTCTCTTTCCTCATCAACGCTGTCATAGGTCTAGCAATCTTGGATAAATCCTTCACGAACCGTCTGTAATATCCAGCTAAACCCAAGAAACTCCTGATCTCAGCAACATTCTTTGGTGCTTCCCACTTGGTCACTGCCTTAATCTTTGCCGGATCTACAGCTACCCCATCCTTACAGATCACGTGCCCCAGAAAAGCAACTTTCTCTAACCACAACTCACACTTGGACAACTTAGCATATAACTCGTGCTCTCTCAAGGTCTGCAACACAATCCTCAGATGCTTCTCATGTTCCTCCTTAGTCTTGGAATAGACTAAGATGTCATCGATACAAACCACCACAAACTTGTCCAGAAATTGACTGAAAACTCTGTTCATCAAATCCATAAACACAGCCGGTGCATTAGATAACCCAAAAGGCATCACCACATACTCATAATGGCCATACCTCGACGTGAAAGCTGTCTTTGGTATGTCTACCTCCCTAATCTTCACCTGATGGTACCCCGACCTCAAATCAATCTTGGAAAAGACTGATGCACCACTCAACTGATCAAACAGGTCATCTATCCTTGGCAAAGGATACTTGTTCTTCACCGTCACTCGGTTCAGCTCCCTGTAATCTATGCACAACCTCAAGCTCTCATCTTTCTTCTTCACAAAAAGAACTGGTGCTCCCCACGGCGATACACTAGATCAAATATATCCCTTCTCTATCAGATCATCTAGCTGTTTCCTGAGCTCCTCCAACTCCTTAGGACCCATCCGGTATGGTGCCTTAGAGATTGGCCCCGTCCCCGGTTTCAGCTCAACCGGGAAATCTATCTCCCTCTTCGGCGGCAACCTCGGAATATCCTCTGGAAAGACATATGAAAACTCACCCACCACTGGTATCTGATCAACTGTTGGACTCTCTATCCGGTCATCTCTCACAAGGCACAAGATCAAAGGGCACCCCTTCCTCAGATAAGACTTTAAGGTCATAGCTGCAATCAACTTAACTTTGGGTTTGACCACAAACCCACGATAAGACACACTAACGCCCTTAGGACCTCTCAAAGACACTTTCTTTTGATGACAGTCTATCTTAGCTTTGTACTTTCCTAACCAATCTATCCCGACTATCATCTCAAAACCGTCTAAAGGAAACTCTAACAAGTCTACAGGTATCAACTTGCCCAACTATCATAGATACATCCCTATACAACCTCCCACATGTTACAGACTGTCCCGAAGGTATGAAAACTTTCTCACTTACTGACTCGTATACTCTCAGACCCAATCGTTTAACATGACTCGAAGATACAAACGACTGAGACGCCCCCGAATCAAACAAAACAAAGGTATGAATACCGTTAACAAGAAAGGTACCAGTGATAACATGTGCGTCGTCCTTAGCTGCTTTCTTTTCCATCATATACAACTTTCCACTGGTCTTCTGCCCACCTCCCTGGACAGTACTGGCTGAAGTAGTCGGCTTAGCACCCGACCCCTGATTGTTGTTGTTGTTCGTAAACGGTTTCTGATAAGAATTACTGCCATTGCGGTTATCTCCACCCTGGTTGCTCTGACCTCCTCGGTTGTTCCATGACCCAGCTGGTCTGTTGCTCGCATAACTCTGTGCCGGACCCTGAGAATAGCTCCCCTGAGCCGATCTCTGAAAAGCTCCCGGTACACTGGTGCACTCATGTCTCTTGTGGCCTACACCGCCACAGCCAAAGCAGGTCATCCCCCAACTACCACTACCGCTCCCACGGCCACGCCCAAAGGAAGCCCCGACACTGAACCCCGAGCCAGAAGAAAACGCTCTAGCCTGATTGTGGTTGCCTTTCTTGTAATTAGATTGGCCACCACTCTCGCTCTCAGCCTTTATTTTCTCACCTGCCCTATCCCGGGCCATCTCCACCAACCTCTCAACTCTCCCAGATCTCTCATAAGCTTCCTTAACATCAGTAAGGACTCCCACGGGTAACTTTTCCATAATCCTGGGGATCAACCACTTCTCAAACCTCAGCGCTAAGTTCTTATCACTCAGCCCTATGTCCTCAGCATAACTAGACTTCTCATTGAACTGCCGGTAATACTCAGCTACCGACATATCAGATGTCATCTTAAACCCATCAAACTCCTCCCTCAGCTTACTCCTCACATGCTCAGGTACAAACTCTCTCCTCATAGCCCTCCGGAACTCTTCCCAAGGTATAGCAGGCAGACCCTGCTTCGCATACATCTCCCTAGCACCCACCTTCACCTTATCCCACCACTCACCAACCGCTTCCCTCAAGTAAAATGCAGCTTGTTCTACTTTCATCTCATCAGGACAATGTACCCGATCCAGAATGTTCTCCATCTCACGATGCCAATTGTCAAGGAGAATTGGCTCCCCGGTCCCCTTATACGCTTTTGGGTTAAACCTCGCTATGTATAGACTGATCTTTGAGTGATCAACCTCCTTATCTTTCCCCACTCTCTTAAGGGCCTCCGTAAGAGCATCTTGATGCTCCAACATCTTAACTATATTGTCAACATTCATGCTCTCAGCTCTCGCATACAAAGCGGTTTTCTTTGGCGGCATCTTGAAACTATATATAAGAAAAGGGTAGATATAAACATACATACTATAACTCAAAACACGAAAATGACCTGCCTAGAACCCACTCGATCAAGTGCCCAAACCTACTCGATCGAGTGGAGGCTACTCGATCGAGTGCCCCACGTACTCGATCGAGTACCCCGACTCCAGACCCAAAACAGACCTTCTGATCTTTCACCTACTCGATCGAGCTGACAAGCCACTCGATCGAGTGCCCCTATGTACTCGATCGAGTACCCAAAAACACGGTTCTGGTCATAAAAACATCAAATACCCACTCGATCGAGTCAGACCCACTCGGTCGAGTACCTCACCCACTCGATCGAGTGCCCCTCACTCGATCGAGTCATGCAGACTCGTGAATACTACCCGCATGTTATCTCACATACCCCAACGTACTATGCATTAATTATTATCTCAACATTATAACTACAGCTACGCATGAAAATCTACGCAACTCCTCATATAATCCACAAAATATTCTACTTCATGCGATCAACTGCCACATTATAAACAACCATCATGCTTCTTTATTCAAATCAACATATAAACATATCCTCTCGTCCTTTAATCATACTTTCAATTCTCCACTTCCAACATTCAACAATTCACAACATATATCGTTACGTACTCATACAAACCAAAAGACAACACATACGACTCTGACATATACCCCCCGTGTGACCGGTTCAAAATTGGAGGGCGAGTTCGCGGCTTTAGGACGTCTCCTAAGCCTTTGCATTAGCTCCTACAACCTTTACCCCGTGTTCATTTTAATTGACTCCCTATGTTCATTAAATTCATTAGTTTCAGGTTTCAGGATCGTCGCTCTGATACCACTTTGTGACACCCCCATACTCCAAGTGCCTTACCAGGACCACTCAGGTATAAAGTTGTCACCATCTCGGTCTTCCGAGGCAATGATAATCAAAAGACAATAAAGAAACAGCATTTAAATAGTATAAAGTTTAAGTGAGTAAAATACAATCCAAAACCAACTGCCAAAAATACGGTTTACATGGTCTCAAAACACCTGTCTAAAAACTATCAAAACTACAGCGGAAGACTCTATCATCTGGTGACGACACATCCCAGCTATCTCATGTATCTCGACTCATACCTGCTCAACAACTGCTCACCATCCCCGAATGGATCACCACAGGTTTTAAAACAATTAAACGGGGTTAGTACTAATCACACAATTTACATAACTCAATAAAACAACACTCAACACAACTCAATCGTCACAGATAAACCCCGAACTCCATCACCAACTCCACAATACTGACTACACACTAAAGTTTGTAGCCCTGCCGGAGTACCCATCGCAATAGGTTACTCCTCGCCGCCAGTGGGGGACCACAGTCGTTCCCACCTAAGCCCCGCTCATCTCCGTCGAGCGATAAACCCAAATCCATTAATGTGCACATCCCTTCTGTGGCGGGTTCCACAGAAGGCGAATCATGGGCATGAAGCCACTCCCGCAAGTGACTTCACTCAGCCAAGGACGCACCACGAAGAACACAGACAGATACAATCAATCACAGCTACTATCAACAACCAAATCCAACAACTGTCACAATACTCGTACGATAAAACTCAACAATCAAAAATCACAACCAACACATCATGGGACTAATACTGAGTAGGGAAACCCTACCTGGAATGCAATACAATCAGGCGATCTCAACAGCTATTATCAAAAAGCCTCCTCTACGAATCCTCCTCCTAACATATGATCACATAATTGCTAACAATCATAAAAACTAACAAAAACCCCCAATCCCCCAAATTTGGGTTTAAACAAACTTAATAAAATTCTATAAAATCGGTACGTAGACCTTACCCTCGACGCAAGGATCACAAGAATGTAAAGGATGATGAATTCCGACCTCTTAAGCTCCGGGATTTGTCAATAATGGGAAAGATGCGAAGAACGTAGTTTGAAATCTCTTTTGAAGTGACTAGGTTTAATAAAGGTGTTTAATGATGATGACGGAAAGTTATATATACCTATTCGCATTATTAACAAAACCCGACAAAATATTACCCGTAAATCGAGCCACTCGATCGAGTGCCCAACATACTCGATCGAGTGTCCCCTACTCGATCGAGTACCAAGGCTACTCGATCGAGTACCCTACAGACAGAAACTGTTTTAAAAACAAAAACACCCTTACTCAACAGAGTAAGGCCCACTCGATAGAGTACCCAGAGACTCATAAACCCGTAGTATTACATTTTGCTGCGCCTCTTCCTCAGTCCTTTTCTGCGTATTTTTCGTATCTTTTCGAGATTCACTTCCAAAGTTTCTCCGAAAACCCTATTTCCTCCGTGTGATTAGTATAAATAGAGACCTTCGGTCTCACATATTTCTCACGCGAGTGTCCGCCCTTCTCTTCTCCCTTTGCATTCTAGACCATGTTCTTACTTATTGGCGTCTACGTGCTTGAACTTTCGACCACGTAAGCTTGGATCTTTCTGAGTACCAGCCTCGTTTTGCATGACCGACCAATTTGACCAACTCCACAATTAATCAACTTAATCAATCTTGTTCGTTTTCCTCCTAGAGGACACTTTCGTCGTACATTCGAGTCGAGCATCACTAAACCTTAACTTAGTTCATCTCGTTTCGTCAAACATGTAAGTCTGAGGGTGTAAATCCTTCTTTTGTTAATTGTTCTTTATTATCGTAATTAATATTGTAAGATTTATGTCGAAAGTATTCTTAAAACCGATTTGTAAAACATTGTTTTTAACCCTTTTTACGGATTTACAGGAGACAAACGTCGAGAAAGGACGCAGCAACTGGTGCGCCTCTTCGAAGGGACGCAGTACCTTCTGCGCCTCTTCGTGAGGCTGCCGCAGTTCCTGCTTCCTTTCTTCTTTCTTCGTCTTTTGATAATTCGATTTTTTTGTTTCGTTTTCAAGTATTCATATTTCTTTTAACACGATAATTCTAGTATGATAATTTTAACATGTTAATCTCTATTATTTAATTCATCTTTTTTAATTCCCGACTTAAATCCCTTATAATTCATATTTGCGGGTTTTCGTCATTAAAATCAATTCGGGTTTTAGAGATTCGATTCATCCATATTGAGTCTCTGGAATTCACCATTGATATATTTGCATCTGTTATTTATCGTTGCCATCATTAGTTTGTCATTAATAACCTGTTTAACATAATTAATTTGTTTAGTTTGTTTAATTCTCATAATTAATCTTATAAATCTTGTAAATATTCGTCCTAATTAGTTTCATTCATGTTTTATCGTTTTTATGACCTCATTCACATGTAAATAATCTGTTAATCACTTCCATCCGAGTCAATTATTCATAATCAAGCATTAAAATCACCAATGAATATTAACGATTTGCAATTCCGGCTTCAGAGCCAGAACTCCCGGTTGATTTCTGTCCCTGAACTCCCGTTTCTGTCTTGACCTGGTTTATTAATTACGTATTAATTAACTATTACTCGTATTATCGCTCCTAATTTCTGTTCGTTTATTCTTTTATTCTTTCTTTTCTAAAATCATCCGTTTTAAATGTATTTTCGACATAAATCATTAAATCCCGATGTAATTATTGTAATTTTATTTATTGTATTTTTATTGTATTTATTTTATTGTATTGCTTGTATGCTCTCACATGTAATTAACCTAAATTTCTACCTCGACATTAATTGTATGTTAAATTACGTGTTAACCGACTTAGTCTAATTTTCACATGCTAGGATTAATCTATGAATGTTACATTGCATGCATATAATCGACAATATATCGAGTATAGACAATTTCCCTCATCATTAGTAGAGGCCGCTATCGAGGCGGGTGGGATTAGGTGTTCGATCAAAAGACCTTCCTAATACGTACCCTCACCCCTTACTCCAGATCTCTGTGAACATCCGTGTTCATTGGCATCCACGAGAGTCATTCTAGACATAGAATGCCAAGGGTAACGAGTGCTTAGTGTTCATGTCACTACTTTGTGTCTTGACATGACACGAGGTATTCGAAGGGTTTCCAATTTTCCACAATAAATTGGTGGCGACTCCACAAATGCAAACAAACTAAAGAAAGAAAAGCTTGCTTCGCTTTTCGCCCCCGTGGGCCCGCGTCCACAGTTTGGCGACTCCGCTTGGGATAATACACTTACGTGTAGGCAAGGGTGAAACTTGAACAAGGTTAGGGAATAGTTTGTACAAGACAGTTGTCGGTTTTCATAACTCGGTCTTCCTAGATCGTTTATTCGGCCTTCCTAGGCCCAACCCAACCCATTCGACTAATCGTCCCGTCTAGACGGTCCTAATTCTTATTTGGGCCTAAGGATGGATAAATATTGACGTCATCTATACCATGGTACTTACTCTTGTTTGTATCAAGGACTTTCACTACTTGAGGAAATGGACGAGGAATCGGCCTTACTCTTGTTTGGTACGAGCCTCTCCACAGACCTCGGGGTTGATTGTTCGGTATGGCAACCCACCCTTTTAAACCAAAACCTTTCTAAATGCATTCAGCATCCCGTTATAATCCTTGTATAATGTTTGTACCATATGTGATCACCATTTCTAAACAAAACCATGACGATTTTTGTAAAATCATAATCCCTTTTAAAATGTAAAAAAAATGTAAAAATTTTCGAAACATAGGCCTAATAGTAGCGCAAAACCAGTTGAAACTCTGTCCAATTGTCGAGTCAAAATTCGGGCCTCAACCCATTTCAAAACCTCACTTCGAATCCACTCCTACAACTACACTAAATTTGACTAGGACCAAGATTTTCAAACCTTGTCATTTCCTCAAAACTCATTTGACACAAGTGGCACACTCCCACTTCACGAGTCAAAACATTTTTTCTTTTTTTTTAAGTAAGTGTGCTAGAATGGTCGATCGTGTTTTGATTCGTCGTCGATCTCTTATCTAGTTTCCAAGATGCCTGAAACAAGCGCCGTGAACTTCAACCAATTCCAGAATGGTAATGATCAAATCCTAGCCGCACTAGCTCATCTCCAAGTCACTCAAGATCAAGTTTATGATCGTCTTGACACAATCGAGGGCCGAATATATGCCGTGGAAACGAGGATGCCTCCTCGAGAAAGTGAAGTGTCTGATGAATTTGTGAATAACTTCGGGGACGAAAACCCTCCCATAGGTATGACTACAGCTGAGAAACGACTCCAATACTTGGAGGAACAATTGATGTATCTCAAAGGGGATGACATTTATAGGGAAAATAATCGCAAACATGAAGCCGTGAGTTCCAAGTTGCCAACCAACTTCAACATGACGGATATCCCTAAATTCAAGGGGCATGAAAACCCTCTAAACCATATCTGTGCTTTCAAGGATTACATGTCTATCAAAGGCATTAAACCCGAGATGTTCTTAAGGATCTTTCCTTAATCTTTTGACACCATCCCAAAACAATGGTTCTATTCTCTAGAGCATAAGAAGATCGCTACTTAGGACGATGCCGCAATTGAGTTCGCCAAGCAATATGCGGATAATGCTGAAATCCAAGTCAACATGCGCACTTTGGAGGTTCTTACCCAAAATGATAAAGAAGGTTTCACCGACTTCCTAAGTAGGTGGAGGAAGACTAGTACTCAACTTGTTGAACGTCCAGATGAAGCTACCCTCGTGGAGAAATTCGTGGACAACCTAAAACCCATCTATGCAAGTCATTTGAGGTACCAAAACATCAAGACCTTCAAAGACTTAACCGTACTAGGAACAAGGATCGAAGATGACATCCGTAAAGGGCTCTTGTCCAAAACGGTAGGTCGTGGATATCAAGGCTCAACAAGTCGTTCTTATGGCTCTACTAGCAAAACTGATGAAGTTAACCTTCTCGAGCCATCTAAGAAGAGTACCCCACCAAGAAAATTCACAAATCTTAGGGACACATATTCCAATGCTCTAAAAAGGTTGATGAAACTGGGTAAACTTCAACCCATAGGCCCTACACCCGAACCAGAAAAGAAATCCAAGTTCTGGGATGAGAATTCGTACTGTGAATACAATAGAGGTAAGGGACATGATACAGAAAAATGCTACAAACTTAAAAATGTATTTCAAGACATGATTGAAGACGGTCGCCTACCAATACCGCCTGGAGGTAAGCCCAACAACACTCAGAATCCTCTTGGAATTCTAGTGATTACAAGTGAAGAATCTACCATAGATTGTTCACACCTCATTTCTCCAGTCGATGATGAAATTCATACAATAGAGAACGAAGGGAACTACTCTACCATTTCCCCAACCATCACCGATTACATCGCATGGGCATAAAGTGTGAATAGGCAAGTCATGGAACTAGAGAGTGCAGTGGCCACTAGTCTTCTCTCAAAACACTACGATACAAGAAGTAGTAGCCATGGTTGATGAACTAATCGACCAAATTATCCAATTGGAGGCCGAAATCATAAGAATGAGGGAACTTGCTACTGTCAATGGAATATGGGCCGATGATGATGAAGATGAGTATCTCACTGAACATTACCTAGTCAAAATCAGTTAGCAAATTAGTCTAAAATTGTGAAGATGAAGATGTAGACCACCTTACTCATTCGGGACGCCCATACCAAAACACTTCTCAAAATGGTCCCATAGCGAATGGTTCAACCAATGTGGTCACACCAAATGATAATGAAGATGGCTCCACCGACCATTTGCTAAAGCAACTACAGAAGACAAAGGCTGATCTTTCAGTCTGGAAACTAGTGGCAAGCTCATTCTCGCATCTCCAAGCTATACTACAAGCCTTGGCCAAACTAAATGTGGCATATAACTCCACACCCGATGACGTAGTCAACTTGGTCTTCCAAGAATCTCCAAAGCTAAGTAATCCTATTACTTTCTCGGATGAAGATTTGCCACCCTTTGGTGCTAGTCATAACTTGGCTATTTATATCACTGTCATTTGCTTAAAGAAGAATGTGCCAATGACTTTGGTAGATGATGGCTCTGCAGTCAATGTCATACCCTTAAAAACGGCGTACAAATTGGGCATGAAAGAGTCGGATTGGACCCCTACCAACCAAGGTGTTCGCGCATATGATGGTACACGTCGGAAGGTAGTAGGACTTGTTAACCTAACCATAGCCACAGGGCCGATTCAGCGAAAGGTTAACTTCCAAATAGTGGACATTGAAGCATCCTTTAACATACTTCTGGGAAGACCTTGGATTCACGCTTCCAAAGCGGTAACATCCACCCTCCATCAGAAAATTAAAATCCCACTAAATGGTAAAGTGGTGACGATCACTTCATCACCCATCAAGGCAATAATCGAAAAGAAGTCAAGTGATCAAGTCCTTACGGATCCAGTAGATGAACTTGGGGGCTTCCATAGCATAAATGTCATAGAAGGTGAGTTGGCACTCTTATACTTCAATCCCTACTCTAATTTAGTGGTCAACCACATGCACAAATCCCAGGGATACTTCCCGGGAATGCCTTTGAATCCTATCCGAAGGAACACCTTCGCACCCTACAAAGAAGGCAACTCACAAAGAATACCACTTGGACTAGGATACAAACCCACTAAAGAGGAAGTTCTCGAGATGCTCGCTCAAGTTTAAAACCGTAAGAATGTGGGAATCCAAATACGACCCTACCTCCCTACCCTAAATTGATACTTCGTTAGAGAAGGAAGTCAAGATATCTTTCACAGATTTCCCGAACCTTGGCACTATCTCGAAAGGAAGCTAGCCGGAATCGAGATCTTTCACGATTGCTACTTCATTCCTCCAGAAACGGTTCCTACCGTCAAGACTCGTCAAGCACCTTGCTTAGACGAACAAGCTGTTAGTATAATATTTGGAGAAGATCTATTTGTTAGAGCCGCATAGGATGAGATCATTACCATGATACTTCAAGACGATCACTTCAACCCTACCGCGTTAATCACAGAAACCAACACCAATCAGCATAAAGGATGGAGAAAGTCGATCAAGTGGACAAACAATCAAGGAAGACTCTTCAAGCTCACCACTAGAGAAGGAGAGATGTTCAAAGGAGAACCAGAAGACGATGAATTCGAGTCAGAGTCATAGTCGGAGTCAGAGTCGGAGTCTAGAGAAGTTCCTAGAGAGTCTCCTTAGGTCGTCATTCCCACTCCCCTTGTTTCTCCTAGCTTAGTATCAAATGGTAACAGTAGTTCGGAAAATGTCCCAAGAGCTGTCCCTTTACTGCCACTGACTACATATCATATGGCTTCTTTGTTTCAACTTTTCTCAAACTTTAATATGAATAAATCAGGTTCTGCTTGCTCTCCGTGTTATCTTGAATGGAATTCTGTTTACGATGATACTGAGGATGACCCAGACCCAGACTCAATTGAGATACCTCATTACATAGCCAAAGAAATACTACAAGAGGGGGAAGGGGGGCCAGTAATAGAAAACACTGAACCCATCAATGTAGGAACCGAACTAGAACCCCAAGAACTTAGGATAGGGACGACCTTGAGCTCTACCGAAAGGACAGTTTCATAGACCTCCTACACGAGTTCAAAGACGTTTTTGCTTGGTCCTAAAAAGACATGCCAGGGATCGACAGGGACATCGCAGAGCATAGAATCCCAATCAAACCGGGTTTCAAACCCGTGAAACAGAAGCTTCGTCGAATGAGGACAGAATGGGCTCTCAATGTCAAAGAAGAAGTCGATAAACAGTTCAAAGCCATGTTCATCAAAGTTTTTGAGTACTCAGACTGGGTAGCTAACATAGTACCCGTACCCAAAAAGGATGGGAGAATCCGTGTTTGTGTTGATTTTAGAGACTTAAACAAAGCGAGTCCTAAGGATGACTTTCCTCTACCACATATCGACATATTGGTGGATAATACAGCAGATCACGCACTACTATCCTTCATGGATGGATACGCAGGATATAACCAAATCAAGATGGCCATAGAAGACATACATAAGACCGCCTTCGTCACTCAATGGGGAACCTATTTCTACACGGTTATGCCATTTGAGTTAATTAACGCCGGAGCTACATACCAACGAACTGCAACTACGCACTTACATGACATGATGCATAAAGAAGTTGAGGTATACGTAGATGACATGATTTTCAAGTCCAAGGATAGAGAGGGGCACATTGAGAACCTTCGCAAATTCTTCTCAAGACTACGGAAGTACAACATGAGGCTCAATCCTCAAAAATGTGCATTCGGAGTAACATCTGGCATACTCCTGGGATACGTTGTTAGCCAACGAGGAATAGAAATAGACCCTTCTAAGATCAAAGCTCTAATCGAAATGCCGCAACCTCAAACGGAGAAAGAAGTTAGAGGATTCCTAGGCAAGGTGTAATACATAAGTCGATTCATATCGAAACTCACCATGATCTGCGAACCTATCTTCAAGAAGTTAAAGAAAATAGATCACACCATGTGGGATGATGACTGTCAGAAGGCTTTCGACCGAATCAAGGAAATACTAGTCAAACCACCAGTGCTCATGCCACCTCAACGAGATCAACCTCTTGGTTTATATCTCATGGTAACTGAAACGACCATGGGCGCTATGCTAGCTCAAACCGTAGGAAAAGAAGAAAGAGCTATCTACTACCTTAGTAAGAAGTTCTTGGAGTACGAATGCAAGTACACATCACTCGAGAAGACATGCCTCGCTCTTGTGTGGGCAACGAAGAAACTACGCCACTACATGCTTAGCTACTCCGTCAAAATATACTCCAAAATGGATCCTGTCAAATACCTCTTCGACAAACCCGTTCTCAATGCACTCTTAGCAAGAGGGACTTTGATGCTCTCAGAGTTCGATCTCAAGTATGTACCTCTGAAAGTTATAAAAGGGTGCGCCGTTGCCGAATTCTTCGCAGAAAACCCCATTAATGATACACAAACGATAGACACCTGGTCGTTTCCGGATGAGGGTATACTCCAAACCGGTGTAGACTCCTGGGACCTCTATTTTGATGGAGCATCGAACTTAAGAGGATTTGGAATAGGAGTGTTGCTCATTTCTCCTGAAGGCGAGCATACACCAATCTCTGTCAAACTCGACTTCGAGGTGACAAATAACGTGGCAGAATACGAGGCTTGTCTCATTGGATTATAAGCAGCAGTAGGTTTAGGCATCAAGAATTTTCGAGTGCATGGGGATTCATCTTTGATCATCAACCAAATTACGGGATCTTGAAAAATCCGAAGTTAAAGCTTAGCACCTTATCAAGCCAGAATAGACCAAATTGCCCAATTCTTCGATCAAGTAACCTACCTACACCTACCTCGAGAGGAGAATCAATTTTCAAATGCTCTCGCAAAACTTGCATCTTTGATTAATATGCCGGATAGCATGGTAGAAATGCCTTTATGCATCGAACGATGGTCAGAGCCTTCTTATGTGCACCAAATCACCGATGAAGAGGAAATCACAGAGGAACCTTGGTTCCAAGCGATCCTAAACTTTAAACTCAATGGCACCTATCCACCGGATATGGATAAAAGGGGACAACATGCTATACGCTTACTAGCTTCCCAATACGTTCTCATGCAAGGAGAGTTATACAAAAGAACACCTCTTGGTGTAATCCTACGTGAGTTTGATGCGTGTCTTTTATATGATGTTTTACATCCCATTTTACACGCATTTCAGAGCTCATTTATGTAGTTTATGCTACATTTTTCCCTATTTCCGTCTACTTCCGTATTTTTGTACATTATTGCAGAAATGTGAAGAATCCAGCGGAAATCGAGCTAAATCCATCCCCGAGTATCCTGCATTTCATGTGATGTGAAGCAATCAAATGAGGAACGAACTTGGTGCGCAATTCAAGGCCCAAAAGACAAGTCCACGAGTTTAAAGAAGACAAGTAGCAGCTCAAGCACTCGATCGACCGATACCTTCAGTCGATCGACCAACCATCGGGTTCCAGAAGCTACTTTTTACTGAAGGCCAGTCGATCGACCAGTTCTAGCAGTCGATCGACCAAACCGCTAAACAGACGAGAATTAAAAGACCGTGAATCTTGAAGCCCAAAGTTATGTTAGGTTTAGGAAATAAAGCTACGTTAGTTGCTATTTAACGTAACCTAGAAACATCAGATTAATCATCAAGTTTTATTAGTTACATTAGGGTTTATCATTCAGTTCAAATACAATTCTTCATTGTTAGCTTAGTTCTTCAATAAAGTTTACTTCCTTGCAATCGGGTTCGGATCCTTCCTCTGCAATTTCTACTGGTATTCTTTTGCTTCATAATTTCAGTCTTATTATCTTTCGTAATATAGAAATTGCTAGGTAGTCTCCCAAAGCCGATATTGTCGTTTATGTTATTTATTTGTTTAATCGCTTTTATCATGAATTCCATAGACTTAATAATGAATCTTATTATTGTTTTTACCCTTAGCATGAGTAGCTAAATCTATTGTGCTAGGATGTAGGCGAGTTATAGCGTAGGCGGCAAAGTATTGAACACAGCCTGATTCCCGTGTCAGTCGATCGACTGACATTCTTGGTCGATCGACTGACCTCGTGAGGTTACCCTTCGTTTTAATTGATTTTAATGTTGTATTTAACGAATCAAATGCATGCGACCAGTTAGATGCTTAATTTATGACAAACCCATTAGATAGAAAGATAGGGTATGTTATTAGATCACCAATTAAATCGACTAGACTGTGCTGAGATCGAAAGATAGGTATAGTTTAGACCGTTAGTCACTTTTCAGGACGAGAGTTAGTATTAGTGATATTAGGGACCTATAGCGAGATCGAAAGATGCTATCTGTTAAGAGTGGACCGAGAGGACCTCTTGTTTCCCGCCTCACTTGTGTTCGATTTAGACCTGTTTAGTATCTTTGCCTGAAGCCGTAATGAACCGACCATCCTAGTAGCCCTTCTTTATCTCTTTAATCCGTCTTTCTAGTTTATTATTTACTCTTAGTCGTGAGACCAATTCAAATCAAACCTCCCACTTTACCGTTACCTTAGACTAGAATTAGACAACTAGAATTTACATCCGCCTCTCGTGGTTCGACCCGACCGCCGCTGCTATAGTTGTAGTTGGAAATTATAAATCTTATTTTTGACACCTCACGACGGGTATCAAATTTTGGCGCCGTTGCCGGGGAGGCAATAGTTCTAATTTTAGTTGTTTTATTTTTAGTCTTTCTTAGTTTAAGGGACTTCTGTTCCTTAAACTTTTCTTATATTCTTTTTGTAGTTTCTTCTTATGCGCAGGTCACAGGGTGGTGAACTAGTACCATTCGATCCCTAGATAGAGAAATCTTTGCGCGAGATGAGGCGATCACAAAGGGTATTACCGACAGAGGAAGAGCTGAGTACTCTGTCAAGCTATTGCGAGAACGAGCTGTACGAGGAAGACCCACATTCTTCGCCCGTTTCCACTTCTTCAGCCGAGACAGTTACTTCTACAGAAATTCCAGTCATGGCCGAGGAAGCGAGTATAGCTAGTCATTCTGAGCCGACAGCTGAAAACTTATATAAGGGGTTCGAATTACCAGGAGATGCCAGGAAGTTCGAACCAAAGCCTTCATACATTAACATGGTTGAGAGAAACCAGTTCGGGGGAGGTGCAAATGAAGATGCAGCTAAGCATATGGAGACCTTTATTGACTACTGCTGTTCCATACCCCCACCAGCTGGCGTGACTCAAGACCAGATCAAGGAAACCATGTTCATCTTCTCCCTCCGTGATGCTGCAAGGGAGTGGTATAGAGATCTGGACCGAACCGTTCATGGGATCACCGATTGGAATTCCTTAGCATTGGCATTCTACAAGAAGTACTTTTCTGCTTCAAAGACGATTGCTATTAGAGCTCAAATCACGAGCTTTAAACAAGGGCCAGATGAGAACTTCCACGAGGCATGGGTCCGATTTAAGAAGCTGGTGCGAACCATACCGCACCATGGGTTCGAAAAATGGAGCTTGTGCAATCATTTCTATAATGGGTTGTACGACGACCGGAGGGCCATTTTGGATGTCTTTGCGACCAATGGCCGGTTTGTTGAGAACTTGGGAGCAACCAAGGGGTGGAAGATCATTGACGATCTAGCCACCCACAAGGCCGAGTATGGTAATTCCGGAGGGAACCGAGAGGAGAGTCGCAATCTTCCTCTGTTGCTGCGCTTGAAGCTCTCACTGCGAGATTTAATAAGTATGAACTAGGAGGAGCTTCAAAGGGGGGTATTTACCAAGTAAATGCTGTGTCAGACGGTCCTTTCGTCTGTGAAAGGTGTGGAGTTGAGGGACACGTTTCGAAGAACTGCCCTAGTCCCTTTGAGTCTTGTGCTGCCTTTCAACACTATAGGCAGACAAACACCTACTATGAGCCGAATACCCATCCAAACTTGAGTTGGAGGAGCCAAAATGTCCTGAACCCAACTCAAGCTCCGCCGCAGCAGCAACCTTATGTACCTCCTCATCAAAAGCAACAACAATATCAGAAACCTCACTATGTGCCGCAGCAGCAACAATCGCAGAATTCTGAATTTTACGAGCTTAAGAACTTGTTGCTAAAGGAGTCCCAAGCAAGAGAGGCCGGGATGAAGCTACTAGAGAGCCAAATTGCTCAATTGGCTAGCAAAAGTAACACTCGAGCTCCCGGACACTTACCGACTCAAACTGACCAAAAGGAGACCTTAAATGCCATCACTTTCAGGAGTGGGTCCACCCTTGAGGGTCCTGCCATGGTCGAGGACGCTGTTGAAAAAGATGAGCCGGAAACAAGTCAAAAGAAAGCTTCAACGAATAAATCAAAGAAACAGGCGTTTACCAGGTATATCAGTCGATCGACTGATATACCCGGTCGATCGACTGATATGCGGGTTACAGGAGCTTCTGGAACTGTTCACCCCAGTCGATTGACTGAGCAAGGTGGCCGATCGATTGAGGTCACTGCTGATGTCGAGGAATTTCGTCCTTCAATGCCCGACAATTTGAGAGACCATTTGTTCCGGGGTTCGACAGTCCCGAAGACATTAGGACAAGACCCGAGTGTCTGATGGGTCGATCCCGCCCAAGTTCGATCCGACGACGGTTAATGGCTCACATTTGAGACGGTCTGAAGAGGGGTCAAGCTTCAACAAGGAGAAGGTGACGGACTTTCAGCCTAAGTCCACGGATACCGGCACGCGCGATTTAGAGGAGAGGGCTAAGGTACTTCTTACAGCCCCATATCCGGAGAGACGAGTGCCAACAAAAGAACAGGTATCTTTCAATAAATTTGAAAAGGTTATCCGTAGTTTGAATGTGCAAGTACCCTTCCTTGAGTTGGTCAATCAAGTGCCTGCATACACTAAGTTTATGAAACAACTCCTGTCTAAGAAAAAGTCACTTGAACATGTTCATACTGTCGCTTTAACCAAAGAGTCATGCTCTTATCTCTCTCTCACACCGCACCCCATAAGTTAGAGGACCAGGGCGCTTTTCTGTTCCATGCAATATAGGTACCTTCTCTATTGAGAAGGCATTATGTGACTTAGGAGCTAGTATAAGCGTCATGCCCTTGAGTCTAGCTAGGAAGCTCAAATTGACTAGGTTCGCAGTGGATGATATGACCGTCCAGATGGCCGATCGCTCCGCGGTCCAACCCATAGGAGTCCTAGAGGACATCCCTGTCCAAATAGGGAAGTTTTTCTTCCCTGTTGACTTTGTGGTCCTTGACATGCCTGAAGATGTTCATATTCCCATTATTTTGGGTAGGCCATTTCTGCACACTGCTGGTGCAGTCATAGATGTCGGTCTAGGTACCTTGACTTTCAAAGTAGGCAAGCATTCTATTGTCTTCGCCCAACCGGCTAAGAAAAAGGACCCCATGTGGCCTGTGACTTGTAATACGGTTTCTGAAAAGAAATCGTAATTTGTGCTTCCTGAATTACCTGTCTCTATTACTACTTGTGTGTTAACCCCTCCGCCCCAGATTGGGAGCAAAAAGGAGGAAGAATCTGTTGTTTTAGATGTTGCAGGAGCTGGTTTGGGGAAGGAAGTGCTGCAAGTTGTTCCAGCTGTAAAGAAGCCGATCATTCAAAGAGGAGGTCTTGGTTGCCTGAGCTATGGAATTGATGAGGTAGTTGATGACGAGCCGGTCAAAGCCAGAGAGTCTGATTTGGATTCTGACAAGCCCGAAGAGATCCTTGACTGGGGAGATGATGAGAGTGTTGATCCGTTGAGCCAAACGGACGTGGAGGCTAAGAAGGGTGCAGCTGCTCAGATAAGAACCGTTGAGGCTACCTCTAGTAGCCAGAAGTCGACGAAGTGGGCCATACCGTGGTCGTTCCTGATCAACTATTAGTTGATCGAGCTCTTTATAAACTTCATTTTATTTGTTTTGTTAAGACACTTTTTATTGCTTTTGTGTGCGCGAAAACTTCGCATTTTATTTTGCTTGCTTAGGATTTTATACGTTTAAGACTATATTTTGGGTTTTGCGCAATTTTGGGCGCGTATCATTGTGCATTTGCAGGTTTTTAGACCTCATTTGCTCAAGTTATTGAGCAAATACGAAGAAATAAGGAGTACAGCAGTATTTTCAGTCGATCGACTGGCTTCATTGGTCGATCGACTGAGTTGCACTTTACAGGAGCTTCTGTTCCTGTTCATCTGGTCGATCGACTGCTGTCCTTAGTCGATCGACCAAGGACGCTGTTGTACCTGTTCACGACCTCTCCCCTGCTGTGTTTGGTCGATATGCGGACTTAAGGGAGTTTTCTACTCCACTTTACTTTCCGTCAAATTATTTATTTCTTCTAATTTTCTCATTTGTGCACAATTTTACCGCTTCAAAATTGTTTTCTTGGTTTTATGCGTGGGTTTTATTTGTCTTTCAGGTACTTTTTGGTAGCACTGCTGGCTACTGAAACCTCCTAGCTCACGCTGGTTTGGGGAGGTTTCCCTTTTGCTGCGCTTAAAGTCTTGTAAGTTCCCGATTTTCACTTCATGTCATTTTTATTTATTTTCCCGCAAATTCCCACTTCTCTTTTCTTTCATTACATGATTTTGCACATTGGGGACATTGTGCGATTTGGTTTGGGGAAGGATTTTGCGTCGCATATCATTTGCTTGCATTCACGTTTATATTCTGTCTTGCACTGTTTATTTCCTTACATATATACAGAACATCAAAAAAAATTATTTTAGCATATAGGTCGAGTCGGAACGGTAGTATTTCCATGATGACATTGCAGTTGCATTTGTTTATGCCTGAGCCTTGCTAATGAACATGTTATTAGTAGAATCAAGTGCATATCTACGAGTTTTCGTTAACTATTTGTTGGACTTGAGACTTGACTTAGAAAATTGGCAAACTACATCATATTTCTGAGATTTAGAGCCTATAACTGGTGACATTCATGACCAGTTCATCTAGGAATGTGAGTAGTACTCCTTATGAGGCATGTCACATAAATGTGCATAAATATGAACTTAATCTGCTTAATACCTGTACGCATTTGGTCTGTGGTTAGTTGACACATGTGGTAGAGGTTTCCCCTTATTCGTTTTACCCATGAACTCCACACTGCCAAAAATAGCCCTTTTTGTCCCATTTACTACATCCTACATTTAGCATGTCCTTTGTCAAGCTAGTAGTTTAGTTCTTGGGATTGTTACTTAGTTTTTGTTAGCATATGCTCATGTTTGAGATATTGTTGGAAAGACGAAAAGGAGGAAAGAAAGAAATAGAAAAGAAAAAAAAAGATGAATAAATGATTCGAAAAAGAAAAAAAAAGAGAGTTCTGCACTGTTTGAAGCAGTAGATCGACTGCCCTTATAGGCCGATCGACCGAGGTTCGAGAAAGAGAAAGAATCAATTCGCATTATTCAATCCTTTATCTTTTGGCGATTTTTGCTCCCATGTATTATTCATATTTTATGGGGAGTTAGTTGATTACTTTTATCTCTGGAAATTGTGAGAGTTGTGCTTGCTATAGCACCGTTTCGTTTGATTATGAGCAAGAACAAGGATGTTGCCATTTGGTTCCGTCTTGGTACTAGCTTGATCACCTATACCTCCCCTTTACCATAAATGTTTTGCCTCTTCTTACCCATACATCACATATCCACATTTATACCTCGGCATGTGTCATGGTCTCCTGTTGGTTGGAATGCGTATGTACGGTTGTAGAGATTATTTTCATATTGGACTGCAGACATGTTCTTATAGGTCGTAGTTAGGTGAGCGTCATTACACTTACTTCTTTCTATTCTCTTATATATTCACCTGTGCTTATGTGTGATATGAGCGACCCGTGAGAGTCCAAATTGATAAGTCTCTATAGTTGACGGTTCAGCAATATTTCTAACGACTTCATAACTCGTTTGCATGATTCATTTGCTAATTGATTGTTAGTTGTGCATTAAATTGGTTTAGGACTTACACATTGCAATTCCCTCTGAGATTGAACTCGTTCCATTAGGTCAATAGATCGAGTCTAGTTCTTGCTTGGGGGCAAGCAAGGGTTTGGTTTGGGGAAGTTTGATGCGTGTCTTTTATATGATGTTTTACATCCCATTTTACACGCATTTCAGAGCTCATTTATGTAGTTTATGCTACATTTCTCCCTATTTCCGTCTACTTCCGTATTTTTGTACATTATTGCAGAAATGTGAAGAATCCAGCGGAAATCGAGCTAAATCCGTCCCCGATTATCCTGCATTTCATGTGATGTGAAGCAATCAAATGAGGAACGAACTTGGTGCGCAATTCAAGGCCCAAAAGACAAGTCCACGAGTTTAAAGAAGGCAAGTAGCAGCTCAAGCAGTCGATCGACCGATACCTTCAGTCGATCGACCAACCATCGGGTTCCAGAAGCTACTGTTTACTGAAGGCCAGTCGATCGACCAGTTCTAGCAGTCGATCGACCAAACCGCTAAACAGACGAGAATTAAAAGACCGTGAATCTTGAAGCCCAAAGTTATGTTAGGTTTAGGAAATAAAGCTACGTTAGTTGCTATATAACGTAATCTAGAAACATCAGATTAATCATCAAGTTTTATCAGTTACATTAGGGTTTATCATTCAGTTCAAATACAATTCTTCATTGTTAGCTTAGTTCTTCAATAAAGTTTACTTCCTTGCAATCGGGTTCGGATCCTTCCTCTGCAATTTCTACTGGTATTCTTTTGCTTCATAATTTCAGTCTTATTATCTTTCGTAATATAGAAATTGCTAGGTAGTCTCCCAAAGCCGATATTGTCGTTTATGTTATTTATTTGTTTAATCGCTTTTATCATGAATTCCGTAGACTTAATAATGAATCTTATTATTGTTTTTACCCTTAGCATGAGTAGCTAAATCTATTGTGCTAGGATGTAGGCGAGTTATAGCGGCAAAGTATTGAACACGGCCTGATTCGTGTGTCAGTCGATCGACTGACATTCTTGGTCGATCGACTGACCTCGCGAGGTTACCCTTCGTTTTAATTGATTTTAATGTTGTCTTTAACGAATCGAATGCATGCGACCAGTTAGATGCTTAATTTATGACAAACCCATTAGATCGAAAGATAGGGTATGTTATTAGATCACCAATTAAATCGACTAGACTGTGCTGAGATCGAAAGATAGGTATAGTTTAGACCGTTAGTCACTTTTCAGGACGAGAGTTAGTATTAGTGATATTAGGGACCTATAACGAGATCGAAAGATGCTATCTGTTAAGAGTGGACCGAGAGGACCTCTTGTTTCCCGCCTCACTTGTGTTCGATTTAGACCTGTTTAGTATGCTGCCGCCGAAGCTGTAATGAACCGACCATCCTAGTAGCCCTTCTTTATCTGTTTAATCCGTCTTTCTAGTTTATTATTTACTCTTAGCTGCAGACCAATTCAAATCAAACCCCCCACTTTACCGTTACCTTAGACTAGAATTAGACAACTAGAATTTACATCTGTCTCTCTGTGGTTCGACCCGACTGCCGCTTGCTATAGTTGTAGTTGGAAATTATAAATCTTATTTTTGACACCTCACGACGGGTATCACTACGCTGTCTTGATCATTCACAGGCACGAAAACTGATGGAAGAAGTCCATGATGGAGAATGTGGCCCTCACATGAGTTGACCCATGATGGCAAAGAAAATCACACGTTTGGGGTATTATTGGACCACAATGGAATCTGATTGCATCAAATATGTAAGACATTGCCACAATTGCCAAATCTTTGGGAATGTGCAACATGTCCCTCCTTAATTGCTTTACACCATGACATCTCCCTGGCCATTTCTGCTTAGAGAATTGACATCATCGGCAAGATCACTCCAGCCGAAACAGGAGGTCACTGTTTCATCCTAGTAGCAATCGATTACTTGACTAAGTAGGTAGAAGCGGCTTCCTACACCTGTCTTACAGCCAAGAACGTGGCAAAGTTCATACAAACCAACATCATCTGTCGATACGGTTGCCCACATGAGATCATCAGTGACAATGGATCACATTTCCAAGCTGAGACTAAGCAATTGCTAGCCAAGTACAAAATCAAGCATCACCACTCCTCGCCATATAGACCACAAACTAATGGCGCGGTAGAAGCGGCAAACAAAAACGTTGTCACAATTCTCAAGAAAATGATTGACAACTATCAAGATTGGCGAAGCAAGATACCCTTTGCTTTATGGGGATACCGTACATCTGTTAGGACGCCCACTGGGGCCACCCCTTTCTATTTGACCTACGGCATGGAAGCTGTACAACCAGTCGAGCTAGAAATACCATCTTTGCATATTTTACTCGAAAGTCAAATCCCGGAAGCCGATTGGAAGAGGGATAGATATGAAGAACTCATCCTCCTAGATGAACGAATATTGCGTGCATTACATAATGTGCAAACATATCAGGCACGTATCAAACGAGCCTTCAACAAAAGGGTTAAGCCAAGGAACATCAAAGAAGGAGATTTGGTCCTCAAATCAATTAGAGCTCTTTTACCTGTCGATCCACGAGGAAAATTCAAACCCAATTGGGCCGGGCCATTTCTAGTCAAGTCCATACTTCCAGGGGGTGCGGTTAGGATCACAGACTTAGATGGGAACGAATTTGCCAACCCGACAAACCTTGACCAACTGAAACGTTACTATGCCTAGAATAGGAGCAAAAACGCGCCTCGCGTAACCTCACGTGTCGCTCTTGTGGCATGAAATAAACGGCCCCTGGCCACGCTGAAATAAGCTAATGTCATCTTGCTCTTGCATTTTGACAATTTGTCATCCTCATATCATCAAATAAACTGAAATGCATTTTATAAGTAAGTGAAAGCTCATGCTTATTTTCTAAGTTCATCACAAGCTCTTGCTTAGAACAATTATTCTTTTACATTTACTTGAACTACGCGCAAGGGTTTGATTTCATTTTTTTAATGAATACGTAGGCAACCCTTCACAGGATACAATCCATTAATTATTTTAAATGTGAATAGAAGGACATTTGCAAATACATTTGGAATTCGACAAGAATAATGATAGAAAATAAAAAATAGGCTAGGATTCTAAAAACCCCACCTTCTTATTTAATAATAATAAATAATAATAAAAGACTTAGGCTATTCTTCCATTTTCCCTTTGCCTTTGTCATTTTTATCATATTTCTTGTCTCGACCTCGAGCCGGGCGCTCTTGCGCCACTTCAGACCTAATCACCAAAGGTCTCTCTCATGGTCTAGCCTTTCCATTCTTGTCAACCACCATATCGACGGCAGGAGAAGTCTTCGGTTTCTTCGAAGGATGAACAACTCAAAACCCGGCTTCTTCCTCTCCCTCGGTCAGATGCTTCTCTTTCTCATTTTCTACATCACGAACCTTGTAGTCAACAGGCTCGCGTTTCCTCAATCTCTCGCGCTCCTCCGGAGTAGTAGCTTTCCTCCACCGCAGATAGAAATCCGACACCCATAGAGCACTAACAGAAGAGTTCAAGAACCACATATTTCTTTGAGCCCATTTAATGGCCCATTCTCTTCGAATCTCAGTAGTAAGTGCCACGGCAGTCTGCGAGACAGTGTCAAGTTTCGGAATCATCTGCTTCAATCCAACCTGCCTCATCAACCTCTCCGGGAAGATGCATATTATAAACTCTAAGCCAGGAATGCGCACAAACCGGGTAGGATCCAAGGATGATACTCGAGTGATAGATTTAAGATGCCACCATGGTACGATCCATCTAATCAAGGGGCCATCGTCACTCTTCAATTTGTTTTCCCAATAGTTGCAGACTCGAGTGAAGTCCACCATATAGAGCCTGGTCCTCATCGCGATTGAGCGAGCATGATAAGCAGGAACATTAACTGGGGGCTCGATCAATCGAAGACGCTCCATAAGCCAGACCTACCAAAAGCAGATATTAGAAAAAAAAAGAAAAACGAAAAAAAAAAAGAAAAAAAAAAGAACGAAAAACGAAAAACA
The DNA here is from genome assembly GCF_048544455.1 of Silene latifolia. Taxonomy (NCBI): domain Eukaryota; kingdom Viridiplantae; phylum Streptophyta; class Magnoliopsida; order Caryophyllales; family Caryophyllaceae; genus Silene; species Silene latifolia. The sequence continues at coordinate 137,004,919 of NC_133526.1, forward strand.
AAAGGAAAAAAAAAGAAAAAAAAAAGAAAAAAAAAAGTTCTTTTACCTGCAAAATAATGGGATTTTCCAGATAAGGAAGGTCACGGTTGGCTTTCCTGTTATCTAACCCCAACAGGATCTCTCCTAAGCACAGGCAAGCTGGGCTCCTACGCAGCTCCATTTGCTCAATCAGGCTCAAATAACGAGGATCACCTCTCAAATCCTCATCCACATGCCCTTGAAGGACATATACATGTAGTAGGCAAAACCCGAATGCCCTTCGCCTGGCAACATAAGAGATAGTGGGATCTGCCCTATTGATGAATCGATCAATGAAGTCCAACATTCGAACTCCCTTTGAGGTCACAAGACGGTCCACCTCAGCTCTTGTCAACCCAAGAAAATCCCTAAACTTGTTCTTATATCCTTGAGAAGTAGAGGGAATAGCAGGCAAATGTTCCGGGTCCCAACCACCAATTGCAGCAATTTCTTCGGGAAATGGGCAAATGTCGCCTCCGGGGAAGGCAAATACGTGATAATTCGGGTCCCAATAATCAAGACAAGCATCTAGGAACGGTTTGACCACCTTGATCAACATCAAGCTCAAAAGTGATCCAAAATTATAAGCACCCATGTCGTGTTTCTCCACATTAGAGAACTCATTTGTCCATTCTTTTAGACGAATTTCGAGAGTATTCATGATGTATGATTATTTTGCGAGCTTTATGTAATAAGACGAAGGAAAGACAGAATAATTATGTGAATAAAACCTCCCTTGACGTCTCTATTTATACTAAAAGCTGTTTCCTAAAATCCGTCAAGACGGATACACTGGGGAACAGGCGTAGCACTTGCTGCGGCTCTTCAAAGGGACGCAGCTCTTGCTGCGCCTCTTCCTCAGCCTTCTTTCTGTATTTTTTCCGCGTTGGATCTTTCCTAATTCCTCAAATAATAATTTCCTATTCATACGGGTTATTATTTTGGTGAATCCGTCAAATTGCCATGTTTCGTGTTTCCTAATTCCACGGGCACGCATTTCGAGGCGATATCGACATTTTCGTCATCTTAGCACGCTGATCCATTTCCTTTTTTTATTTTTCTTTAGGGGAATCATTTCACCAATTTAATTTCTTTATTTTCAAAATTATACATTTCTTTTTAATTTTCTTTTCTAGGGAATCATTTCACTCCCGTTCCACATTACATTTCAAACTTATATGTTTCTATTTTTTCCTTCTTTTAGGGGGTAGCCCTCCCTACCGTTTGGTCATTTCCGGCAAATTTTTTGCATTTTTTTTATGTTTTGAGCTAATTTAGGCCATGTGTACAAATGTATGTTCTATGTGATTTCTGTGTAAATTTCGGCAGCATGACGGCATAAACCGTCATCTACCAAACCTGTTCAAAGCTAACCTGCAGGTACAAACAAAACAACCCAGCAGCAAAGGCACTCAGGCCATCATATATACAACCAAGACAGGTTATGTACACCAAACGGGGGGCTCGAGCCCCAAAACAAAGTCCGAATGTCCAAAATGTGGGTCCTAAAAATGTACAAAATGTGCAAAATACAGCCCAAAACAAAAAAAGAAACAACAAGCAAACTACTGCTCGTCGTCGCCTAGCTCAGCAACTCTCGCCTCGAGAGCAGCAACCTCGACGTCACGAACCTCGAGCTCTCTCAGCAGGCGAGCTGTCTCCTGCCGGGACTGGGGAAGCTCTCGCTCCAGCTCACGCTGTCTCCTGCCAGGACTGGGGAAGCTCTCTCTCAGCAGGCGAGCTCACTTCCATCCGAGTCAATTATTCATAATCAAGCATTAAAATCACCAATGAATATTAACGATTTGCAATTCCGGCTTCACAGCCAGAACTCCCGGTTGATTTCTGTCCCTGAACTCTCGTTTCTGCCTTGACCTGGTTTATTAATTACGTATTAATTAACTATTACTCGTATTATCGCTCCTAATTTCTGTTCGTTTATTCTTTTATTCTTTCTTTTCTAAAATCATCCGTTTTAAATGTATTTTCGACATAAATCATTAAATCCCGATGCAATTATTGTAATTTTCTTTATTGTATTTTTATTGTATTTCTTTTATTGTATTGCTTGTATGCTCTCACATGTAATTAACCTAAATTTCTACCTCGACATTAATTGTATGTTAAATTACGTGTTAACCGACTTAGTCTAATTCTCACATGCTAGGATTAATCTATGAATGTTGCATTGCATGCATATAATCGACAATATATCGAGTATAGACAATTTCCCTAATCATTATTAGAGGCCGCTATCGAGGCGGGCTAGATTAGGTGTTCGATCAAAAGAGCTTCCTAATACGTACCCTCACCCCTTACTCCAGATCTCTGTGAACATCCGTGTTCATTGGCATCCACGATAGTCATTCTAAACATAGAATGCTAAGGGTAACGAGTGCTTAGTGTTCATGTCACTACTTTGTGTCTTGACGTGACACAAGGTATTCGAACAGTTTGCAATTTTCCGCAATAAATTGGTGGCAACTCCACAAATGCAAACAAACTAAAGAAAGAAAAGCTTGCTTCGCTTTTCGCCCCCGTGGGCCCGCGTCCACAGTATCCTGGGATTCTCATTTCATATAAGAGAATGGCTATTAGGGATTGTACGAGACTTTTAGAGAAAGTGGTAGAGAGAATAAGAGGTTGGGGGCAAAGAAGCTAACTTATGCAGGGTACTTAGTTCTAATTAAGGCTGTGTTGACTCAATTACATACCTTTTGGACAAGAATTTTTGTCATTCCAGTAACTGTGATTGATAGAAATGAAGGTATATGTAGGAACTACCTCTGGTAAGGATCTGAGCAATTTCTTAGAACTCCTTTTATGGTATGAGAGAAGATCTGTAAAGAGAAAAGAGGTGGTGGGCTGGGAATTATCAATTCTAGGCAATGGAACAATGCTACGATAGGTAAATACACTTGGTGTCTGGCTTCTAAATCTGATCATTTGTGGATTAGGTGAGTTGACCATGTATATATGAGAGAGAGGGGGGGGAGCATGGACTGAATATCAACCTACTGCCAATACTAGTTGGACTTGGCGTATAATTTGCCAAGTTAGAGATTTAATGAAGCCTGGGTACACAGATGGAGCATGGTTTGAGAATCATGAGAGGTACAGTGTGGCTAGTGGGTACAAATGGTTGCTTGGACACCAAGTTAAGGTGCCATGGTATCCTATTATTCGGAGCAAGACTATCATTCCTAAACATGCTTTTAAAGGTTGGCTAATAGTTCAAGGGCATCTGATGACTAAGGATAGGCTGCAATATTTTGAGGTTACACTACTACAGATACAACCTATAACAACGGGTAAAAACCGTTGTAAAAACAAAAAGCGGACGTTGTTAAAGCGGCCGTTGTAGAAGGTATTTACAACGGTTTGGTTATTTAATGAAACCGTTGTCTAAAGTATTCACCACGGTTAAAAGCCGTTGTTGTTGGGTGTTCTCCGTTGTGGAAAGTGTTTCAAAATTTTGGAGGGAAAAATATAACAACGGTTGTCGTATGTATAACCGTTGTTGTAACTTTCCCTCCAAAATTGTGAAGTCTTTTGACAACGGGTTTATGCTACATACCCGTTGTTGAAATTTTTAGTAACAACGGTTCTTAGTTGAAGCAACCGTTGTTGTAACTTTACCTTCAAAATTATGAAGACTTTTAACAACGGTTCTTCGTTTAAAACCTGTTGTTGAATATTATGCGCGGGTATTTGTGAAAGTCATTCACAACGGTGTTTTTTTTATTAACCGTTGTGAAAAGTCTTCACAACGGTTTTTTTTTAGTAACCGTTTTGATTACGAATTCCTAATGTTTTGAAAAATTAAATTTGTTTCATGCCATTCAAAAACCTGCATATATCAGCAACACCATATACCAGCACCAACATAAATCACAGCTGGGTTCATCAGAACTCAATAGATTCAATTCAACCACAACAAGAAGACATCATATATATATATATATATATATATATATATATATATATATATATATATATATATATATATATATATATATATATATATATATATATATATATATATATATATATATATATATATATATATATATATATATATATACTTAAGGAGTTGAATTTACATGAACTAATCATTCCCTAACTTCAACAAAAAATTTACTAATAAGTTGATCTAAACTCTGAGTATCATGCATTTCTATATTATAAGACGTAGTTGCCCCACATGTCTCTTACCTCGTCTATATCTATACTTGAGTACCGCTCAATCTGTTGACAGTTTGATTGCATACTGCGGAAAAAACAAAGAGAAGACATTATGGTATATATAGCAGCAAGCAAGACAACATTAGCAACATCATGGTATATATAGCAGCAAGCAAGACAACATTAGCTCTAATTTAAAAAAAAGTAATAAACACATTATTAAATTACTAACCTTTTCTGGAATAATGATATATCTTCGCCTAATAATCTCCAACATGAACCGACAAGCGTAGTATCCACATTGTATGCTATCCGGTCAAGGCGAGGGCCTATTATTACATAAAAAAAACAGACGAGAGAAGGCTCACATCAGAATCTTGAACTTTAGGTATTGTATTAGTATTAAACACAGATTTTGCACTTAATGTTATTGTATTTGAGCACGTACCCCTGTTATCGTAATAAAATCAGGGCGAACATCAGAATCTTTCGTGGGTTGATCCTGCTCGTTTGCTCTTTTCTTCTCAAAGGCCCTTTTTTTTAAAAATAAAAGAGGCAGAAACTCATTTTTTTAGGGGCAAAAATGAGCTTTTTTCTATAAATAAAAATTGAAACTTAATGTTATTATAAATAAATCAGTATTATAAACTTACATATTAATCAAGCGCTTAAAAGTCTCGCTTGGTTGATGATGTAAAGAGTCCAACCAGAAAACTTTATTCCTTGTCGGCATGATGGCTGCTAGCACCCAATGAGTCCTACATCATCAAGAGACATCATCATTATTAACAAGTACATATATTAGTTATGAAAATGCAATTGTAGGGGGAAACGTAATATTAATTTGTTTATTACCCTTTTTCATTATAAGCGCCAAAAATCAGCTTCTTGGTTGTCGCCAATTGCTGAGCAATATAATCTACCCGTTGTTGGAACGAGAAATACGCAATAAATAAAGATAAAATAAAGGGGCACAGGAATCCGTATTGATTAGATGGAATATTCTTCTCGGGGATCACTCTCAATTTCAATATCCTACATTATTACGGTATTAATTCCGGTATTTAAAACACTATCTAGTAGTCAGAATATTAAAATATGAAATTATTTATTAAGAAACTTACTTCATCCAAACAAATACGTTTTGGATATCAATCTGGTCTAGGCCAGCCCATACGCCTAGCATATCCCATGATAGAAGTGCTTGGCGTTCAACCCCTAGAATATCCTCCTCGAGCGGAATAACTATCAATTGCTCGGTTGCTATGCGACGGCCAGCCACCTCATGCAGTTTCCTCATCGTCACCGTTCTTACATATCCCATGTAATCCTTCCCTTTATATTGTGTGTCGTTTAAACTCCTAACTTTCAATGATGAGGTAGTAGTAGCAGGTAAGACTGGGGACTTAGGCTTATCAGTCTTTTTTGTCCCCTACACAAAATTACCATGCTTTTTATAAATACAGACAAAATATAAATAAAGGGAGCGAGGTTTTTAAAAAAATGGAGAAGTTAATTAAATACCTCATCAAGTTGTTGTCTCGACGAGGTCGTTGGCATGTCTGTGGACTTAGGCTTATCCGCCAAAGCCGGCTTTTTTGTTCCCTACAAAAAAAAAATAACATAATTTAACATATAAAAACATTCAACAATTAAAAATTTAACATATATATAAAGGTATTTCTTCTAACCCCAACTGCTTTCCGCTTCTGAGCCGGAGACGTCCGAGCCAAGTAGATGTGAGTTTCAGGCCATTGGATGAAACTTCCAAGCGCATCTCCCAGAATGGTAATGTCGTCACGAACCGGGACAGACGATTGCAAGTTTTCATGGCCTGGTACGATCAGTAGTTATCTCTACTTTGGTATGATTCGGCAAAAGTTTTTCGCCATGAACTACAGTTTCCGCTGCTGCAGATTTGGTGTGCATTTCTACGAGACCCCGGCCAACACGCACATGTGGCTTTTCGGTTTTAGGGTCAGCAAGAATAACTGGCCTCTTGTTTACGGCCTGAAGAATATACACATACATTATTATATCTCTGCAAAAACGCTTCAGCATTCAAAAGATTTTGCAAAAACGCTTTCTGTCTCGGGCCGATTTTCGACAAACTTCAAAGATTCATATAAATTTAACTAATTAAACACTTCATGCATACCTTAATTCGAAAACAGGAACCGACTTGAAGGGGATGTATCTTTGTTTTCCATCACCGTCTTCTCAAGTTGCATCTCCTTTTCAGACCCATTATTTACCTAATAAAATTAACCAATGGCACCATGTCGGAAGTTATAGCATTAGAGCCGGCAGGAACACACCCCCTGATCTTACCCAAAAAAAAAAAAGAAAAATAAGGAAGTATTAGGTACCTGATCGTCTTTAGTTGTTACAACTTTAGAAGCATTATTAGGTACCTGATCTTTCTGAATCTCGTTGACCGATACTTCCTTCTCATGTATTGCCAAGGTAGTATCGGCCTCTTGACCAATCTGTTGTACCTTATTATTACCCCCTTTAGAAATGACATCCTCCATCATCTTCACTTCTTCTTCGGAAAGCTTACCTCCAAAGATTCACTTTACTAGTACGGATGCCATTAATCAAGTCGCTTGCCAAGAATGTAATGTGTCAGCAATTTTTATCCCAACAATAACATGTGAATTGAAATTAAATGAAAATAATAGAATAAATGTTACCATGTCGGCCTTCTCGGACTTAGTCTTCCTTTTCTTCTTTATCTCGGCGTTTTCCCATAATATTTCGTTACTCCAACCTATAACGGACGCCCCTCAAATGACCTGGATGTTCGGGTCGGCCGATCGCTCTAGCAAGAACGTCATTACGACCACTGGGAGTGAATTTCCCTTCTTCTACCTCTTTCAATACGTTGTCCTATAATATATTAAATAAACTTCAAATTATATTTGTGACTAAAATAATAAAGTTAGTAATGAACTCGTCTTAATAAAATAATGCTTACTATGTTGGCCAACACTTCCTCATCATATTTGTCACGCGACCGGGATCCTTTAGGCGTGTGCCCTTCTTTATAAGTTACATGCCGATCCACCTCTTTCACTCCCTTTGCCACCTACACATTAACATGGTAACATTTATACACGTAAATGTATATCAATGCAAGTCCAAGTGTGATTAAAAAAATAAAGTCTCACAGGAGAATAATGCATGCTACTTACGAGGTTCTCTTCTATCTTTCTGTAACCGCCTCGAGAACCATACCATTTCCCCTTCTTGCATGAAATGTTTCCACGATTTCTTCTGCTAACGGCCTTCAAATAATTATATAAAAGCGCAAGTAGATGAGATAATAAAAAGATTATATAAAGGACTCATTAATTAAAAAAATGATAGGTAAATCGTTAAAAGGCGAGGATATTTAACCTGAAACTTCTCAGTAGTTCTCATCTTTTTGAAAAGATCCCATTGTTCCTTCTTGATGGTGGGACACTTGTTTTCCGGTGGGCTCTTACGCATCTCCCCCGTTGCCTTGTCCACATACAATCAATCCCTAGCAACGTCACACCTCCACTGCCTGTGGACATCCGCTGCCTTATGCATTAAATACGGATCATGGCTTTCATCGGGTATAATAAAGCCTTCCTTTACACGAGCCAAGTATAACTCCGCCAATTTTGGATTCAAATTTCTAAAATCATCTAAATGGATAGGCACAAACTGTCTTGTGCAAGTACCAATCCAACTGGAGAAAAGACCCGCATTTGGACTAGTAGGGAAACCCATCTCACTCCGTGTTATTTTGAACGGATGTTTAGCGGCTATAGCTGCAAGGACTTTCTGGCACTTCGTAGCACCCCTCTCACCAGGCTTATTATCACCAGGCTTATTATTCTTTTGACTTCTTTTACGAGTTTCACCCATGATAATCCTAAAACCCAAATATGAATGATATAGGAAATGAACAACTTAACAACGTACATGCAGAGTATTATCTAAAACCCTAAACCCTAATAGGAATGAAAATTTAAAACAACAGATTGAGCTTCTAAAATCCTAAACCCTAATAAGAGGAGTGAAGTAGATGATGCGGGATGATAAAGATAACCAAGAAGACGAAAAACAAACAGATGCATGAAAAAGAAACAAGATGATCGTCTTAAAACCCTAATGACGAAACACAAAATTAAAGATACCTGATGATGATGATGATGATAAAGAGAATGAGCAGGATGATAAGGGAAGGCAACGGAATCTGGGCGTCGGAAATTGGGTGACGGCCGGCAACGAGAATGTAGAAAGCGAGGAAGAGAGAAGAATTAACTCAGGATACCAACGGTTGAACTAATAATGTTGTGTGTGTTTGTGTATGGCATGCTGTATGGGTTTCTAAATTAGTTTTTTATTAAGACAAACTATTGACAACGGGTGCTCAAAGAAGAACCGTTGTTATATGTTAATAACAACGGGTCAATAAAAGTCAACCGTTGTCAAAAGTTTATTACAACGGTTAAAATATACCCGTTGTAATATATTTTCACCAAATTTGCGCCAAAATGAAATATGTCAAAAAAATCATTGACAACGGGTAGAGGTACTACACCCGTTGTTGAAAGTATTAACAACGGGTAATTTAAATATAACCGTTGTTATTGTTGAACCTTTTTTTTTTTTTTTAAATTATCAGTAATTCCATTACAGGTCCAAACTGAACAATACATACTATGTAATGAAGCACCATATCTTGCAACATTATTCAAAGAATTTCAACACCAAAGATCCACATCTAATAATAAGATCAAGAAAATAAGACAACACCAGCATGCATGCATACTGCATATCTAAGCTACAGGATTTACCATGCCATGCAAATTTGGGAATTTTTATTTAACAATATAATGACCATTATTGATTTACCAATAAATTAAACCATCAAATTATTGGTCTGAAAATGACTCAAAATGTTGATCGTCCATATCACCGTGTCTGATGAACTATCTCGGGATCGGGGCGTTTCTTGGATGTCATAGTTTCTTCGTTAACCCAAATACCTTCACCATGGTCATCACGCATATAGTTGCTTTCAGTGTCCTCATGATCAGTGTCAACATCGTCGAAATAAGATACAGTGGTAGACTGATCCATTCCCTCAAAAACGACATCCTGATCATCATCACCATTATCGGATGGACTACTCCTTCTACTCCTTATAGACAAGACAACGAGACCACTTCTTATCCATAGGATCGGTGACATAGAACACTTGTTTAGCTTGGGATGCCATTATGAAAGGATCATCCTTATTATTGCCAACCTTACCCAGATTGACCAACGTAAATCCCATCTTATCCTTTCGGACACAATGGATGTTGTTATCAACCCAGTTACATCGAAACAAAGGCATTGTGAAATCAATGTAATCTAGTACCAATATTACTTGAATAACACCATAATAAAGGCATTTTCCCCAAATAGGCTTTTTATCTTCTGAAGTAGCAAAGTGCATTGCCTCAAATTCATAACTCACACCACTATTTTGCATTGTGCTCAACTCATCTTGCTCGCTGGTGTAAAAAGTATATCCATTAATGGCAAAACTGTTGTAAAAGGTGACCCTGGCATTTGGACCTAAACCAAGACGTAGTAACCTAGGAGAGATGTCATCACCATTTTGATCAGTACACTGTAAGACAATATTCCTAAACCACTCTGGAAACATCTTCGTATGCTCGTTCGCAATCCACTTCTCGGTCTTGTTTTGGTGATCGTATTTGAGCTCATCTTTGTGTTGTTGAATATAAGGTTGCACCTCATCTTCGTTGTTTAGCACATACATGTGTGCTAAATGCAACATTTCACATGTCACAATTTTTTCAACCCGGCCTCTAATACCTTTTCCGGTCATCCAGTCACTATGACGATTCTTAGGAACGCCAATCAACTCCTCAGGGGAGAGATGAGCATAACAATATGAAAGAGCTTCGTCTAAAATAGCGCGTTCAGCAATAAAACCTTCCGGACGATACCGATTAGATGTATAGTCCTTGTAGACTTTCATCAATCTTTCGAAAGGATACTGGTATCTCAAGTACACGGGCCCAAGGTACAAAATCTCCCTAACCAAGTGAATGGTCAGATGAATCATGATAGTGAAGAAAGAGGGTGGAAAATACATTTCCAACTGACAAAGAGAGGTTACAACGAGGTCCTGCAATGAATCCGCGTCATCGGGATCGATGACTTTCTCGCATATGGACTGGAAGAAGAGACATAATCTAGTTATAGCATATCTTACCTTTTCAGGTAAAATGGAACGAATAGCCACAGGTAGTAATTGTTGCATCAAAGTGTGACAATCATGTGACATTAACCCGGTGAGTTTTAGGTCTTGCATCGACACTAGGCTTTTGATGTTCGACGAATAACCATGTGTCACTTTAATTCCATTCAAGCATGCACATAACTCTTTTCTCTCATTCCGTGAAAGGGTAAAAGCAGCTGGCGGTAAAAATGTACGATTACCTCTCTTCTGTGGTGCCAACTCTAGCCTAATACCCATCATTTTCATATCTTCCCTAGCTACGGCGTTATCCTTTGTTTTACCAGGAACATTCAGAAGGGTATTGATAATATTATCACAGACATTTTTCTCAATGTGCATGAAATCGAGGCAATGCCTGACCTCCAGGTCAGGCCAATATGGAAGTTTATAAAAAAATATGGATCTTTTCTTATACCCACGAGTAGACAATTTAGAGCCGCTCTTCTTCCCATAATCTATCTCAATATGCTTTACTTTCTCAAAAGCAATGGACTCATCATCATTCTCTTCATTATCTATAGACCCAACATTCAACTTCTCTACTTCCAACTCTTCCAACTCAAAAAACTCGGCAAACTCAGGATCATCAGTTAGCCTTTCGTGTACCTCAACATCATCTTCTTCGGAGTTATTCTCTTCCTCTAATGATTCCCCATGAAAAATCCAAAGTGTATAGGATCGACTAAATCTCCACTTTCTAGGTGTATTTTAACGTCCGGAAAAGCCATATAGCTAATATTACCACATCTTTCACAAGGACATGTAATACTAGAAGAACCTTTCAAATTGTTCGAAACGAATTCATAAAATTCAGCTAAACCATCCTTGTAGATGCGGTCACTCATATTTGCATCAATCATCCAAGTTCGAGTCATTATTCTACATTCGTAATAATAGGCAACTAATTCAGAAAATACAATAATAGGCAAACAAATAAACGAAATTCAGGAAAGCAATTAAGCTAAATTATCAACAAATTAGATAATAACCCAAAAAATCCTATATCTATAAGCGTTGCTAAGAAACATATATATACCTGATTGATAAACACGATGAGGGAGAGAAGACGTGACAACAGTGACGGAGATGAAGACAGAGAGACGATCAGGGAGGAATGGAGGATGATATAGTAGCAGTATTAGCTTGTGTTTGTGTTTGTAGCGTATAGCAGAATAAAGCAATATGTTGTTCTTAAGATTTTCATTATATTAATAACAACGGTTATTGAGTCTAGAACCGTTGTTAAAAAGTATTAAAAACGGGTTCTAATATAACCGTTGTGATTACTTTTCACTAATTTGGCGCCAAACCATTAACAACGGTTAAAATTTAACCGTTGTTATTAGTTTTTTCATTAACAACGGTTGTTTAAGTATGACCCGTTGTTAAAACCAATAACAACGGTTAACAACACATAACCGTTGTAATTAAGTTTGGTAAAATTCGCGGAATCAATTCTACAACGTGTTTTGATGATTTTCGTGAATAAGCGTTGTTAAAGGGCCGTTGTGGTTGCCTGTATTTGTAGTAGTGTTATTACTGATGCTCTGTGTGAATTCTGTCAGAGTCATGGGGAAACTCATGTGCACTTGTTCTATGAGTGCGAGTTTAGCAGACAGTGTTGGGCACTGATGAACTCATGGCTGGGTTTACCCTTGCCCAGGATTGGATTAATTGAATGGTGTATAAGATGGAAGTGCCCCTCTCTAATGAAGAAGCATATTGTGTTTTCTTCAAGGTAATATATTTGGAATGCTCAAAATGTTTGTAGACTGGAGGCAAAGGTGCTGAGTCCTAGCTGGATTCTTCATAGGATTAAAAGATATTCAAGCTAGATGTGGGGAGTGGAAATGGGCTTTAAAACTACAAAGGCTGCCTTAGGAACTATGTTATGACCAAGTAGTTTATCTTATATGAGTTGCAAAATGTATTTGGTTTTTTTTAGCTTGGTGATGATGTACTGAATGGATATTATGATTTTCATATTAATATATTCACATTTAACCAAAAAGAAAAAAAAATCCCGACAAATGATACAAAAACGCACTTAGTGGAATAAACTAATTAATATGCTATAAATACCTAAAAATAAGTATTTCCATAAGTCGGATTATAAATTCCACTTAATAAGAGTTAAAATGCTGGTAAATATTAGATAATTTATTACTTTATCACTTGGGTTTGTCAACTTTTGATTTGTTGCCTTCGTTTTTATAATAAAATTATCCCACTTTTCTCTTAAAATATTTATGTTTACAATAAAGTTACCTAATTTTTTTCACAATAGATTCATGAAAAAATTATCACATAATGTGTGTTATTTGTTGTAATTTCATATCAAATATAATTACTTGGATAATATTAATTGAAATAAAACTTAACAAATGTAATAGTTATGTAAGATTGTGTTTTTTAAGGAAAAAACGTACTTGTAGTGCATATGACAAATATAAGTTAAAATTTTTCCTGTAAGTGTGAATTTTTTGTACTAATGAGAAAAAATGAGAAATAATGTAAAATTTTTTTTGAGGGGACAGTTTAATTAGTTTCATAACTAATTCATATATTGAAACCAATTTACCAAAAGAAATTAAGATAATGATTAGAGTTTTACATTTTAGAAAAGGTATTTACCAAATCATCATCAATCAAAGAAATAATAATAAAAGGACTCATCCATGATAAAAAGAACTTGAGACTAATAATCATAAACCAACTTAGGTTAATTAAGTTTTGCAGCCTTCTTTTTTTGAGGTTAGTTAAAAAAAGGAGTTGGTTGTCCCAACAAAAAAAAAAAGAACTAACCGAGCAAAAAAAATGCACTGAATAAAAGGCGATTTTTCCACAAATATTATCCTACAACCATGTGTATAGTAGCATTGTACAATCGTCTCAAAGTTGTTGAGCTCTTACACAAAGTTGTTGAGCTATTTTACAAGTTATTGAGCTATTTTAAAAAGTTATTGAGCTCAACAATTATTCTGTTAAGCTTAATAACTTTGTATCATAACTCGATAATTTTGTTCGTAGAACTCGATAACTTTATAACAAAGCTCAACTACATTGAAAAAGTTGTATATACAACCAGTTGTATAATACATTAACTGCGATTTTCCTTGGGGGGGAGAATCAAATGCGATCTGTTGGCAAATGAATGTATATGTTAAGCGGAGACAAATAATCAAGATGTGGGGATAGCTCAGTTGGGAGAGCGTCAGACTGAAGATCTGAAGGTCGCGTGTTCGATCCACGCTCACCGCAATTTTATTTCTTTTCTCAATTTTTAACAATTTGATACCCATTTTCATACAGATGCAATTTTATTTCTTTTTACAATTTGATACCCATTTTCATACAGATTCAATTTTATTTATTTTTTCAATTTTTTACAATTTGATACCCATCCCCTATTTACTAAATGAATAGGCCAATCTATGTTTTTTCCCGCCTAAAATATTATCTTTAATTGGGTTTTTAACTTTTGCATTCTACTATGGGCTAAGTCTAATGTAAAAAATGATTCCAAAAAATATTATGTATAACGTTCTATTCTACTATGTGCTAAATGTAGATCATATTAATAATCTTACCCAAAAATAACGTAAAATTTGATTGCTACATATATTATTTGATTGCCAGAAAATGTAGATCATATATTATATTATTTGATTGCTAGGATATGATTTCACGAAAATATAACTTATTATCGTGCCCAAGGATGATTATTTGATTGCATATATTATTCTGCAAATTATAGTTGCTGAAATCATTATAAGATATCAGAAAATGTAGATCATATCAATGATCTTGCTCAAAAATAACGTAAAATTTGATTGCCAAAAAATAAGTATAAAATCCTCAATCATTGCCAAAAAAAAAGAATATACCGTCAATCATTGCTATATTGCTAAAGGTAAAAAATCCTCGATCATTGCCAAAAATTTGGATTCATATATTACAAATCTCGAAATATATCTTTCACTTATTGAAATATATAAAATCATTGCCAAAAAGAATATACCGTCAAATATTGCACGTCATATAATATATCTTCAAAAAATATCTTCAAATTACCATTACTCATAACATCATCCCCTATATATTAAAAGAATAGGAAAAACTTCAAGTTTTCACGCCTAAAGCACATTTCCTATTTTGATAAAATCTCGTATTTACTTTCCTATTTTGATATAATCCCTTATTTAAAATTTCTCTCTAAAATTTTTCTGATAAAAAAATTTGTTCTTTTTATGCTAAATCGTACCTAAAAGATATGCTAATAGAAAATTTATAAACAATTTCATTAATTTTGTTTAAGAATATACACATTATTTCATGACATTACTCAATCTTTTGGATTAGTTTTATAGTTAATTTTTTTTTTCTAAAAATAAAAACTCTATAAATACCGCGCATTCATTGCGCGGGATCTAAACTAGTTTTCATACAATTCATTTAGAATTTTTTTTCTTCTTTCAATTTTTTACAATTTGATACCTATTTCATTTTTCAATTTTATACAATTTGATACCCATTTTCATACAGATTCATTTAGAATTTTTTTTTTCTTTTTACAATTTGTTTACAATTTGACACCCATTTTCATACAGATTCATTTAGAGTTTAAGATTAATAATCAAGACGCGGGGATAGCTCAGTTGGGAGAGCGTCAGACTGAAGATCTGAAGGTCTGTGGACAGCGGGGGGCCCACGGGGGCGCTTGGGAGGAAGAGAACAAGCGTTTGCATTTTTGTTGGAGTCGCCACCAATTTTTATGGGAAATTGGAACCGTTCGAATACCTCGTGTCATGTCAAGACACAAAGTAGTGACATGAACACTAAGCAATCGTTACCCTTTGCATTCTATGTCTAGAATGACTCTCTTGGATGCCAATGAACATGGGTGTTCACGGAGATCTAGAGTAAGGGGTGATGGTACGTATTAGGAAGCTCTTTTGATCGAACACCTAATCCCGCCCGCCTCGATAGCGGCCTCTACTAATGATTAGGAAAGTTATTCGTACTCGATATATCGTCGGTTATATGCATGCAATGCAACATCCAAGTTTTAATCCTAACATGTGAGAATTAGACTAAGTCGGTTAACAATTAATTTAGCATACAATTAATGTCGAAGTAGGATTGAATGCTCAATTACATGTGAAGACATACAAATGATGCAAGAAATATGATAAATACAATAAAATAAAATTATAATAATAGAAAATATTACAATAATTACAATGGGATAGGCGATTTATGTCAAAAATACCTTTAAAACGGATAATTTGAGAAAAAGAATAAAAGAAAGAATTAACGAACAGAACAGAAGGTGATAATACGATTAATAATTAATTAATACGTAATTAATAAAACTAGGTCAAGGCAAAAACGGAGTTCAAGGACAGAATTCAACCCGGAACAGGCGCAACAGAGCTGTGTCCCTTGGAATAGGCGCAGCAGTTGCTGCGTCTGTTCCTGACCTGAATTCTGGCTGTGAAGCCGGAATTGCGTGTTGTTAATACTCGTTGGTAAATTTAATGATTGATTAAATTATTTACTCGGATGGAAGTGATTAATAGGTTATTTACACGTGATTAATGGTCATAAAAGCAATAAAACATGGATAAGACGGATGCAAACAAATTAATTACATGAACAAATGATTAATGATTAGTGACATGAGTGAATGAAATAAACTAAACAAGATGAATTAACGACAAATTAATGACGAAAACGACAATGAACAGATGGAAATATATCAAAGATTGAATTCCAGAAACTCAATATGAACAAATCGAATTTCCACAACCCGGATTGAATTTAATGATGAAAACCCGCAAATATGAGATTACTTGGGATTTAAGTCGGTTTTTAATGACGAGTTAAACATGTTAATGATGATGATTAATATACATGTGAAATTATATACGCTATTAGAGAATTAAAGAACAAACGAAACAAAATGAAAGGAAACGAATTACAGAAGACGAAGGAAGAAGAAAGGAAGCAGGAACTGCGGCAGCCTCACGAAGAGGCCCAGCAGGAACTGCGCTCCTTCGAAGAGGCGCAACAGTTGCTGCGTCCTTTCTCGACAGTTTGTCTTCTGAAAATCCGTAAAAAAGAGTTTTTTAAACGAGGTTTTAGAAATCGGTTTTAAGAGGTATTTTCGACATAAACCTTACATTAATGATACAAAAAGTAAAATACAATAATAAAAGAGAGATTATACACCCTCAGACTTACATGTTTGACGAAACGAGAAGGACTAAGATATCGATTAGTGATGCTCGACGCGAATGTAACGAAAGTGCCCTCGTAAGATGAATTAAAACAAATTGATTAAGTTGATTGATTGTGGAGTTGGTCAAATTGGTCGGTCATGCAAACGAGGCTGGTACTCAGAAGGATCCGAACTTACGTGGTCGAATGTTCAAGCACGTAGACGCCAAAAAGTAAGAACAAAGGTCTAGAATGCAAAGGGAGAAGAGAAGGACGGACACTCGCGTGAGAAATATGAAGAGCGAAGGCTCCTATTTATACTAATCACGTGAAGGAATTAGGGTTTCGGAGACTCTTTGGAAGTGAATCTCGGAAAGATATGAAAAAGATACGAGAAATACGCAGAAACGGACTGGGAAGAGGCGCGCAGCCCACCGCGTCTCTCTTGGAAGAGGCGCAGCACCTGCTGCATCTGTTCCCAAGTGGTTTCCTCCTGCGGAAGAAAGATTTCCGTGTTTAAGTTATGGTAGGACGGAATAATTTGGTTTTCCTTAATATCTTGTGTGAATATTACGGGAAATTGTTTACCAAAGAATAAAGATTATGAAATATTATAAAATATAGAATAGAAATATCCGGAACATTCCAGAACATTCTGACTCGGGATTTAACGGTTATCAGAAAATGAAGACGGTTTTAGGCCCGGACTCCAAATGTACTCTAATTACTGTCAAAACGACCGTATCGGCACGTAGATGACAACTAAGAGGTAGACTTTAATTTTTGAGCAATCACTTGACGATAAACTTACGAGCTGTCACAAATCGTTCCGCGTAACAAACATGCGGCCCAACCATCACCGGGTGGTTTGCGAGAGGTGCAGAAATGAGGTATCTACAGAGCCCTCACTTTGACTGAGGCTTGGACAAGGCGAAAGTCAAAGTATAGCCATCAGGTCAATCGAAGATTACAACCTGACGACTATGGCGACGCGAGGCGGCTCAAGGGGTCTGAGCCAAGGACATGTTGTCGGGAACATTTTAGAGTCTGTCGACTATCGGGGAGGGTCGTTTAAAGTCCATTAGACTACGTAAGGAGGCTCGCCAGCCATAAGAAGAGACCATACCTGAGGCTTCTTCTCGAGATGCTTCCGGAGGTGCATGGGAGCTATTGAGCTAAGGTTAAGCGTGGGGGCTAAATAAGGTGAGTAGCAGGACACAGGCGGGAACTGCTGAGAGAAGACTGTTTGGGTAGTCTTCGAGAAATAATTACGAGTAGCAGGACACAGGCCGGAACTGCTGAGAGGAAACAATGTTGATCTCCATGTCTTGAGAGGTAAAGTGTATCCGCTTACTCTCGTTGGGGAACATGATCGGGAATTAATCTCCATGTCGTGAGAGGGAAAGTATATCCGCTTACTCTCGTTATAATGAAGGCGTGTCGAAACACCTGTGAAGGAATAAATGCTCGTTGCGACAAGCAAAGGTCTCGGAAGAAATAAATAATATGCAACAGTCTGCTGCTGGCTTGGAAAATGCGGGCCGGAACGAAAGAAAATCGTCAAACGGACCAAAAGGATAAAATAGCATCGGGGAAGAGGCGCACCAAAGATGGGCCCACAAATAACGAACTCATAACGAATTTTTGAAAATTCGTATGGAGGGAACACAAGGAAGAGGCGCAGCAAGAGCTGCGTCTCTTGGAAGAGGCGCAGCGCCTGCTGCGTCTATTCCCCAAAGTGTATTTTCTGCGTAAAAACGCGATAATCAGAAGGTTTTGCAATCATTATTTCGAAACATAAATCCTCTCTTTCTCTCTCAAATCTTCACCATTTCCGCCGAGGTTTGATCTAAAAGCTTGCATTAATCATGACTAATCGAGGTATGTGTCTCATTCTTGCATTAATCCTCGGTATTTGCTCAATTTTGGATCGAAAAATTAGGGTTTATGACCCAATTAATCGAAAATTTGGGGCTTTTCCCCAAATGCATCTGCCTTGTGATATTGACTTTAGAAACAGATAATTGGAAGTATAAGGAACATAACCATGTATTTGTCTCGAATTTTCGTTGAGTTTTGAGCCTTTGAGTGAAATTTGAGACGGTTTCACAGCTAAACCATAAATTGCTTCGAAAATAGCCTTAGGATTGTCCATTTGCGATGAAACTCGATATTTGGGATCCTTGAATGATGGGTAAATTTCCTACCATCTCGGAATTTTGGTTTGTGACAGCTTTTTCATGACACTTTTCTAGGGCATAATTGCCGTTATAGCGAAATGCTGCCGAAATTTCGACTTGAACCCGAAACTAGGCTTCAAATTAGGCTTGGCTTGACCCAAATTACCACATGAGTGATCGGGTTGTTGAGAATGTGGCCAAAGATGGCGCGAAAAGAGCGGTTTCAGGGCTTCCAAAGGCTCGAAAATCCCTTAACCAAGGCTTGTCGTCACGTGACGCGGCCTAAATTTGCTTTAATGTTGCAGGTGATGAGGCTTCTACTTCTGGGAGAGCTCCCATGGAGATAGACGTCGCTGCTGTCGAGGAGGCTTTAGAGCAGGCCTTCACCGCCGCGGTGATGGCTGCTGGGGACGAGGTCCATGAAGAGGAGGCTGTCGAGGAGGAGGAGGCCCCGAGACGGGCCAACGTTGGACGAGGAGGTCGTCAGCTGAGAGGAGATCCTGCGTGGGCTGAGACCTGGGAGAGTAGGCACTTGTTGTGGGCTGAAGAGGGTCACCTGTCCTACAGGACGGTGAAGAGCTTGGTAAATAGGAATTCACTACTCATCACCCCTCTTCTTTCATTCATTTGTTCACATCTCTTTCAATTTTCATTCGAAAGAAACTAAAGATAGCTTTTGTTTTAAATCATAATAGGCGGTCGGGAACATCAGGTCGTTCTCGGGTTACACGACAGCGATGGAGTGCTACGAGCGACTGTCGGTGGAGGAGCGCGCCATGATCGAGCGCGGAGCGTTCGGTGCTTTGGTGCAGGCCTGGAGGGATATCCCGAAGAGGAAGTTGCGGGCTAACCTTAGCCTGGTCCGCGCTTTCTTGGACCGATTCTGGGATATGACTTCCACGTTTCACATGCCTTTTGGTGAGGTGGGAGTCACTCTGGAGGACTACGGCATGATTTCTGGTCTGCCGTGTGGGACTGAGGTTGTGGAGTGGCCGGAGACTGCCATGAGGGTGGACTCGGCCGATGCTAGGAGGTTGATCGGTGGAACTTGTCGCCGAGGGTCATCACGATCGGGTTTGGTGCCCAGCTCCTACGTTCGAGACTACTTTGCGGGAAAGATCCCGGTGCTGGTGACGATTGACGGGGGGGAGACGGCTCCTCCTCCCTGTACAGCTGAGCAGAGGGTCCGTTTGTGGCTCTGGTGGTTTCTATCTTCGATTTACCTCGGAGACAAGGGCGAGAGGCTGTCGACGAAGCTTCTTCCTTTCCTTTTGTAGGGTAATATCCGTATAAGACCCTTTAAATTTAAGGATTATAACGTAAATTTAACATGTGAAATATGGTCATAAACGAAATACAATAGAAAACGATAAAGATTAAGAATCAACCTCGGGTCCTTTGTAATGCGGCGTAAAGAACAGAAATCAACAGAGATTTCCTCCTAATCGTTGCACCCAAGACCGTCTGAGACTATGCCCTTGTGCTACAAATGCTCTCTAATTGACTTGCAATATCGAGAGAGCTATTGTGAGGTTATTCGATGTGAGATCGAGGTTTTTCAGAGAAAATTGCTCTTCAAAACCCTAATTTTCATGTAAAATGAAATGCTTAGGTCAAAAGGAGAGAGAGCCTCTCCTTTTGTTGCCTCGGTCCGCGGGTCATGAGAGGAGGGAGTGGGCTTTCCACTTTCTCCTTATTTTTAACTTGTGGTCCGATCAATTCCGCTAAAATGTATATGACGGGTTTTATTATAAACTGTCATCGGTTATCGGTTATTAATACATCGACTAATAACATGGATTAGTTGAAATATTAATACATGTCCGACAAAGACAATATTGTATAATTAACTTATTCAATATACATTAATTAAATATAATCGTTTATATTTAATTTACGAATTAATCATTAATTCGCCTTAGCCATTATTATTTAATCCGTATTAAATAATTGTCTCAACATCGCGTTTGACTAATTACTAGTCAATAACTCCGACTAACTGGTTAGTCAAATTTGGCATCAACATGATCGTATTTTCATACTTTGTCACATCTTTCAAACGTATCCTATAGGTGTGACTTTTAGGGACCAGTTGATCACCGCCATCCGTATGACAATAACGTCAAACTTATCTAGCAAGCCAACCGTTATTGATAAACGTGGATCAACCGATAATAATACTAAAAGTATGCCCTTTGATCCTTTTAGAGATTTATAAGTCCTTGCACTAATTGTTAAGGACACCAACCCCAACAAGCTCCCACTTGTCCGTACAAGTGTATGTGCAATGACGTTATCCGCACTAACGGAGGACACAAGCTCCAACAAACTCCCACTTGTCCGTACAAGTGTATGTGCGATAACCGATTCTCATATTCATTTAAAAATTTCTCCCACTCAATGTAAAACAATTTGCCGATCCGGATCCGCAAAGGTCGTATTTTACAATCGATCTGTATCTAGAGTGGTTTCCCCGACTAGAGAGTAACTTAACCGATAAAACGAATCCGTATCCGAGCATGGCCATGCATTTCGATTCTGACTCCTCGAGTGGCCCTGAGAAATATCGAGTACCCGATAAAGGCTGAATATTTCCTTCAACTCGACTCCTTCCGATCTAAGCACAGCATGAAATGACCCAGAAAAAAATCTACTTGGCCCCCTGTTACGGATGACCGTGAGAAAGAAACCAAAGTCACCCAAAATCTGCCTTAGTCTCAAGAGACAATCGATAGTCAAAAGAATCGACTCTTAGGATCACCATGGAGGTCCTATCCACGACCGGCACCGAATGTTATAAAACATTTAGGACTCCACGTCGATGTCACAATTGTGTCCTACGAAATATCCGTATAAATCGCCTCGTGATTGGTCACCAACCGGTTGACTTATGGCTCGTTGAACCCACCATCAACCAATGTCACAAAATAATTGCCGAGTTATCACTCATGTGGGCAATTAAGGACTAAAAATATAATGTTTGTTCAATTCACTTTGTGGTGTTCAAAATTGTCGTACAATTCCACATGAAAAACAAAATATATAAATATCAAAACGATGATGTCGTATAGAGTACATAAGGGAATGAATCTAATCCATAAAAGAGTACTACAACTTAGGAACACGTTTAATTCCCATGGAATTAACGTGCCTTTCATGCTTATCTTGTCGTAATGATTTAGTGAGAGGATCTCGCTATGTTATCATCTCGTAGCAATCTTTTCTATCACTACTTCCTTTTGCTCCACGTAATCTCGGATTAGATGAGCTTTCCGTTGTACATGTCTAGACTTGTTGCTAGACTTTGGCTCCTTAGCTTGGAAGATGGCACCACTATTGTCGCAATAGATGGTGATCGGGTCATTCGAACTAGGCACTACGGATAGTCCATGTAAGAATTGACGCATCCATATCGCTTCCTTTGTAGCTTCGTACGCGCGCATAGTACTCGGACTCGATCGTAGAATCTCTTGTAACAGTTTGTTTGGAACTCTTCCACCGATCGCAGCGCCATTAAGAGTAAAAACGAATCCAGACCGAGATTTCGAGTCATCTCGATCCGTTTGGAAGCTAGCATCTCGAACCTTAGGTTGCGCATAGCTTTTGAGGGCCTCCATAAGTCAATGCCCAATCTTTAGTCCTCCGTAGGTACTTAAGAATGTTCTTGACAGCCAGCCAATGTGATTCACCTGGATGCTGTTGGAATCGACTTGTCATACTCAATGCATATACCACGTCCGGACGTGTGCATATCATGGCATACAAGATTGATCCTATATCCGAGGCATACGGAATCCGTGTCATGCGCTCTTTCTCTTCCGGTGTCTCTGGTGCCTGAGACTTGCTCAAATGCACCCCTGGAGCCATAGGAAGAAACCCCTTCTTGGAGTTAGTCATGCTGAATCTCTCTAGGATTTTGTCTATGTAAGACTCCTGACTGAGAGATAACATCCGACATGATCTATCTCGATAGATACGGATGCCCAAAATTCTTTGTGCCTCACCCAGATCTTTCATCTGGAAATGGTTTTTCAACCATACTTTCACCGAAGTTAAGAGAGGTATGTCATTCCCAATCAGGAGTATGTCGTCAACATACAATATTAGAAAGACAATCTTGCTCCCACTCGACTTGATATACAGACATGATACCTCGACCGATCGAATGAATCCATTTTCTTTTATCACTTGGTCGAAGCGATGATTCCAACTCCGAGATGCTTGCTTAAGTCCATAAATGGAACGCTTAAGTTTGCATACTTTCTTAGGATGTTCTGGATCGATGAAACCTTCGGGTTGTACCATGTACAACTCTTCCTCCAAAAAGCCGTTTAAGAAGGCGGTTTTCACGTCCATTTGCCAAATTTCATAGTCATGAAATGCGGCAATCGCTAAGATAATCCGAATGGAACGCAGCATGACTACGGGTGCAAAAATTTCATCGTAGTGCAAACCTGGCACTTGGGTGAAACCTTTAGCAACTAGTCGTTCTTTGTAGATATCTTGTTGACCTTCCACAGAATGCTTTATCTTGTAAAGCCATTTGCATTGAAGGGGACGAACCTTAGCAGGTAAGTCAACAAGATCCCACACGTTGTTCTCATACATGGAGTCCATCTCGGATTGCATGGCCTCAAGCCATAGCTTTGAGTCAGAACTGGTCATGGCACCTTTATAGGTTGCGGGTTCACTACTCGTTAAGAGTAGAATGTCATCTATGTCATGTTCCTCGACCATACCAATGTATCTGTCCGGAGGAATAGAGACTCTTCCCGACCTCCTAGGTTCCTCAGGAATATTAACCGCAGCCGGGATTGAAGGAATTGGTTCCTCCAATGGTTGCTCGGTATTTGGTTCGGAATCTCCGACAGTCGAAGGTTCTATCACTCTTTGCATTCTCGAGAAATTCCTTCTCTAAGAATGTTGCACTAGCCGCAACAAAAACGCGTTGTTCGGTTGGCGAATAGAAGTAATGACCAAGTGTTCCTTTAGGATAACCTATAAAGTATGTCTTGACCGATCGCGGGCCGAGCTTATCCTCGTGTCTCCACTTGACATAAGCCTCGCAGCCCCAAACCCGTATAAAGGACAAGTTAGGGACCGTTCCCTTCCATAGTTCATATGGAGTCTTGTCAACAGACTTTAGACGGACTTCGGTTAAGTATTAGAGCAGCAAATGACGAGAAGAGCATAACCCCATAATGAATCAGGTAATATCGTGTGACTCATCATGGATCGAACCATATCAAGTAGAGTTCGATTTCTCCGTTCGGACACACCATTCAACCGAGGTGTTCCGTGGAGTTAATCGTAAGGCAATCCCACAATCCTTAAGGTGTTGATCAAACTCGTGAGAAAGATACTCGCCACCACGATCCGAACGCAGTGTTTTAATCTTTCTACCCGAGAGGTTACGTACCTGTTCGGTATTCTTTGAATTTCTCAAAGGATTCACTTTTGTGCTTCATTAAGTAGACAGCCATATCTACTTAAATCGTCCGTGAAAGTGATGAAATACCTATAGCCTTCTCGTGCGGTGATTGACATAGGTCCACACACATCCGTATGTATGAGTCCTAATAGGTCAGCAGCGCGCATTCCAACACCTTTGAAGGAAATACGAGTCATCTTACCGATGAGACATGATTCACACGTGCCAAATGATTGAAAATCAAAAGCCGAGATAGCTCCATTTTTGATGAGCTGTTTTACGCGTTTCTCATTAATGTGTCCCATACGGCAGTGCCATAGATACGTTATATCTTTGTCACCAACCTTTAACTTTTTATTCATTACGTGTAATATTTCGGTGGTCTGATCTAAAACATAAATTCCGTTCATGGAGACTGCCTTGCCGTAAATCATATCGTGTAATGAGAAAATGCAAGTATTATTCTCTATTACAAATGAAAATCCAAGTTTATCAAGTGCGAAAACCGAAATAATGTTTTTAGAAAGACTGGGTACATAATAGCAGTTATATAAAGATAACTCAAATCCGCTAGGAAGCTGGATCACATATGTTCCCCTCGAGACGGCAGCCACTCGTGCTCCATTCCCGACACGCAGGTCCACCTCACCCTTTACGAGGGGTTCGATGTTTCGGAGCCCCTGCACATGATTACACAGATGAGAACCACAACCAGTATCTAGTACCCAAGTTCCGTAACTTGCGTGGTTAATCTCAATCATATGAATAAAAGTAGAAGAAGAAGACATACCAACAGGTTTAACGCGACCTGCTTTTATGTCCTCATGATAGACGGGACATGTACGCCTCCAATGCCCAGTCTTGTGGCAATGATGGCATTCCATGTTTTCATTCTTGCTCTTTGTCGCGCCTGATGAGGTGCTCGACTCACCAGGCCCACTCTTGCCTGAACCTGACTTCTTAAACTTCGCCTTACCTACTGCTAGGTCCGCTTTAGCTTTGCCCTTACCCTTGCCCTTGTTTGACACAACGAGAACATCCTGTTTCATGCTCCCACTGAACTTCATGTCCTTCTCGGTCTGTACGAGGAGAGAGTGCAGTTCATGGGGACTTTTCTTCAAATCATTCATATAGTAATTCGCTCTAAAGAGCGCAAAACCATCGTGGAGTGAATGAAGCATACGGTCAATAACAATGTTCTCGCTGATCTTACAATCAAGCGTCTCCAGCTTCTCGACATTCTCAATCATGCTGAGAATGTGTGGGCTAACTGGTTGGCCCTTCTGGAGTCTCGCATCAAAGAAGCGAGTGGTATGCTCATAGGTCACGATTCTCGGTGCTTTCGAGAATTCCTTAGTGAGCGTGGTGAAAATCTTGTTTGCACCATGGGCTATGAAGCGTTTCTGCAAATTGGGTTCCATTGCAAAAATGAGTACGTTTTTAATCGCACCCGCTTCCATACAGAAATCGTTAAACTTGGCGATTTCATTAGCTCTAGCCGTGGGACCTGGGTTTGGCGGGATGGGCTCTATTAGATATTTGAGCTTCCGTCGGCGGCAAAGATTCCGTAATGCCGCCTCCCGGTCCACGAAGTTTGATCCATCATTCTTCAGTCGAGTAGACTGATTCATCTGATTCATGAAGATCCGAAGCCAGGACTCACGGTCCAATGTGGCACTTGGCATTGGGTCGTTAGTTGGACCAGCCATTTCGTTATAGTAGTTTAAAAATTCGTGTTCTACACTGAAAAAGAAAGAAAACAAAAACGAAATAAGCAACTCATCGAGGTGATTTAAGTCTATTTAAAATGTATTTTAACGTGTAGACTCAAGCACTTGCATAATTGATCTTCCTCAAGAATGATACAAGTGATCCCAAGACTCAATTTCCGTAAATTGATAAGCCAACTGTTTAGCTAATTCTTCCATAAGAACTCTTGGTCGATAGATTTACTCAAATCCTATCTATAGTCCACCATGATCACAGGATCGTACGAGTGACCATAGTGTTGAGATAAAATAGGTCAATCGGTTCCAACTTACCCGACGTAGAAGGGGTCATATTATGCCTACCGACGAAGAAGGGACTCATTGGAGTTTGACCTATAAAGACCATTCTCAATTTTGGTTTATACGAGGAAGATCCCATCAACTAAGTTTTAATTCATTTTAAGTGAACGAATAACTAGCAACTGCGTGAATGAATTAATTTAGGTGATGGCTTAGCATAGATCGTGTGACATGAGAATGTCAAAGAAAACTAACTCTTGACCTCTATATGTGTCAGTTTTCATGCAATAATTAGGTGGTTTGGTTTTAGGCGGAATATGATGCATATTATCGTTACAAAAACAAAAAAAAAATAAAAAATAAAAGAATGCAATACGTAAATAAAATTCCTAGTGTGGCATATCCTAGTAAAAAGAACATAATACAACTTTGGAATCCGCCGTTGGACCCGAAAAGCTTGTCTTGATGTTCCATCTTTGTCCATGCAGCGGGAGTGAGCATCCGGTTCTCCATCTTTGGTCTTCTCAAAAATTACAATTTAAAATTTACAAATATAAACCTATTTACATTCTAAAAAAAACTGTAATTACAAGTGAAAAATCCAAAACGGAGATACGAGATCTCAAAATACAACCAAAACCGTGTTCCATCATTACGGTAACACGTTCTACTAAGGCCACACTAAGTTACAACCGTTTGTAAAATAAATAAATACGTAATAAAAGCATTCAAAAACATTCAAAATTAACGATAAAAAAATGCATCAACTAAAACAAATTTATTCGTGACATAATTCTGTAATTATCTTAAATTTATCCAAACCACCTTTTAACGATTAAAATTTATGTGATAAAACTGCTTCTATCAGTTTAATTTTAATCTATTACAATTCGTTACTTTAAATACGCTTTAAAATAACTCAATGGTACGTGTGTGAACCGTTTCACAATCATAGTGAGTGTACAATATCCGTATAAAGTACATATTAAGGCCAAAAGAAAATTTAAAACAAAAAGAATAAATTTTCAAAGCTGCCAGAACAAAAATCCCTCGATCCAGGGACAAAAGTGCTCGATCGAGGAACAAAAGGGCTCAATCGACTGAACTGCTAGTCGATCGAGAGGTATGCTAATCAGAAAGTACTCGATCGACAGTACTGGAGGTCGATCGAGGACTTTTATCACCAAAACTGCTCGATCGAGTACGAGGACTTCTCGATCGAGCAGTAGGGTTTTAAACAGTGGTCGACCGAGTACAGCAGGTACTCGATCGAGCAAAAACAAGACAGAAAACCTCTCGATCGAGTAGAAACAGGCTCGATCGAGAACCAAAATTTCTGAAAAATCAAAACCCTCGTGAAAACAGTTTTGACGAAACAAAACCAATTTCAAATTGATCTAATACGCATAAAATCAATTCTATAATTGACAAAACTTGACATATTGCTATAATCTCCGTATAAAATAACAATATGCAAAAGAACAAATTGAAAACGAAAACAAAAACAGCCGCAAGACACGTTTGGCCGCACGGTTTTCAAGACAGAAAAATCGTTTCAAGATCGTTTTTATGAAAAATCACAATGAAAATTTACGTGGCCTCGCTCTGATACCACTTGTAGGGTAATATCCGTATAAGACCCTTTAAATTTAAGGATTATAACGTAAATTTAACATGTGAAATATGGTCATAAACGAAATACAATAGAAAACGATAAAGATTAAGAATCAACCTCGGGTCCTTTGTAATGCGGCGTAAAGAACAGAAATCAACAGAGATTTCCTCCTAATCGTTGCACCCAAGACCGTCTGCGACTATGCCCTTGTGCTACAAATGCTCTCTAATTGACTTGCAATATCGAGAGAGCTATTGTGAGGTTATTCGATGTGAGATCGAGGTTTTTCAGAGAAAATTGCTCTTCAAAACCCTAATTTTCATGTAAAATGAAATGCTTAGGTCAAAAGGAGAGAGAGCCTCTCCTTTTGTTGCCTCGGTCCGCGGGTCATGAGAGGAGGGAGTGGGCTTTCCACTTTCTCCTCCTTTTTAACTTGTGGTCCGATCAATTCCGCTAAAATGTATATGACGGGTTTTATTATAAACTGTCATCGGTTATCGGTTATTAATACATCGACTAATAACATGGATTAGTTGAAATATTAATACATGTCCGACAAAGACAATATTGTATAATTAACTTATTCAATATACATTAATTAAATATAATCGTTTATATTTAATTTACGAATTAACTGCTTAATTCGCCTTAGCCATTATTATTTAATCCGTATTAAATAATTGTCTCAACATCGCGTTTGACTAATTACTAGTCAATAACTCCGACTAACTGGTTAGTCAAATTTGGCATCAACATGACTGTATTTTCATACTGTCACATCTTTCAAACGTATCCTATAGGTGTGACTTTT
Source organism: Silene latifolia (assembly GCF_048544455.1). Lineage (NCBI taxonomy): Eukaryota > Viridiplantae > Streptophyta > Magnoliopsida > Caryophyllales > Caryophyllaceae > Silene > Silene latifolia. The sequence continues at coordinate 137,033,688 of NC_133526.1, forward strand.
AGGGACCAGTTGATCACCGCCATCTGTATGACAATAACGTCAAACTTATCTAGCAAGCCAACCGTTATTGATAAACGTGGATCAACTGATAATAATACCAAAAGTATGCCCTTTGATCCTTTTAGAGATTTATTGTAATACTCCGTATTTATGAGTATTGGGGTACTCTATCGAGTAGGCCTTACTCTGTCGAGTAAGGGAGTTTTGCGAAATAAAATAGTTTCTGACCTGTTGGGTACTCGATCGAGTAACTAGGGTACTCGATCGAGTAAGGGGGCACTCGATCGAGTACCTTAGCTACTCGATCGAGTAGCCGGTTTACGGGGGCTGTTTTGTCGGGTTTTGTTAATAATGCGATTAAAGTATAAAACACTTCCGTCATTGTTTCCAAATCACTTTTCCAAAACCTAAATTTCTGTTTAAGAGAGAAAGCAAACAAGTTCATCTTCTTAATCGCATTCTTAGCAATTCCCGGTGTTCAGACGGTCAGTTCTTGTCGTTGTTTATACCGTTGAGTTCCTTGCGTCGAGGGTAAGATCTATGTATCCTTTTTATTGTCTTTCCTTTGATTTGGTTAAACCCTAATTTTGGGATTGGGGGTTTTATGATTTGTTATGGTTAGATTGTGATTATGTGATTATGTGATAGGAGAAGGATTTGTAAAGGAGAGGTTTTGAGACAGCTGCTAGATCGTCTGATGATTGTGTTGCTTTCCAGGTAGGATTTCCTACTCAGTATTAGTCCCATAATGGGATGATTGTTGATGTGTTAAGATTGATTGTTTGATATAGTAATTGTATTGTGACGGCTGTGATTGTGATTGTACACTGTTGATAGATTCAGACGATTGTTGATTTTGTGATTGGTTGCCTATGGTTCTCGAGATGCGTTCTCGGCTGAGTGGGGTCACTTGCGGGAGTGACTTCACGCCCTAGTTTCGCCCTTCGTGGAACCCGCCACGGAAGGGGATGTGCACATTAATGGGACAGGGTTATCGCTCGGTATGATGAGCGGGGCTTAGGTGGGTACGGCTGCGGTCCCCCACTGGCGGGGCTGGTCCAGTGGACAGTCGGTGACGGAGATTGATTGGAGTGGGTGCGATTGTGTGTGTGACTGTTTGAGCTATGTTGTTTGTTGTGTGGTTGGATCATATAAATTGAGTGATTAGTACTGACCCCGTTTAAATGTTTTAAAAACTGTGGTGATCCATTCAGGGGTGGTGAGCAGTTGCTTGGCAGGTATATCTTGGATACGCGTGGGATCTAGCTGGGGATGGAGTCATCACGTATCAGAGTCTTTAGTCTTCCGCTGTGTTTATCAGAACAGTTCCTTTCAGTTGGTTTATAGTTTGAGAAAAGTTGTATTTTCCTTTCAGTTGGTTTTGTAATGTAATCACTTAAACTTATTTAATAAAGTATGTTTCTTCATTGTCTTATGATTATCATGCCTCGGGTAACCGAGATGGTGGCATCCTTATACCTGAGTGGTCCTGGTAAGGCACTTGGAGTATGGGGGTGTTACAAATGGTATCAGAGCGACGATCCTGAAACCTGTAACCAATGAATCTAATGAATCTAGGGAGTCAATTAAAATGAACCCGGGGTAAAGGTTGTAGGAGCTAATGCAAAGGCTTGGGAGACGTCCTAAAGTCGCGAACTCGCCCTACGATTTTGAACCGGTCACCATGGGATATGAGTCGGGATCGCTATGTGTTTATTTTGTGAATTGTGTAACAATATGGTGATGTGTGGCATGTATAAGGGTGATTTTGTATGCTGTTGGTTGAAAGCATGTTGGATGATACTTGGTTTACCATGTTGATTGGAATAGTTGGAAGAGTATGTGAGAATGACGAATGATGTGGTGGAAAAAGGAAATAGTTTATATGTGATGAATAATGATGTGTAGGATGAATGATTTATAATGAGGCAATCCTAATAACATGTGGATAGGGGGTGTGATAAGATTTGTTTTCATAGTTTTGTTTGCGTAAAGCTATATATTAAGTTCGTATAATTGTCTACTATCGTATCATATGCGCTTGTTAGCTGAAGTATGTGATTGAACTAGATGAATTGATTGGAAAAGATGAAGTGGCAATTTCGTAAGGATATGAATTTCTTGATTATGGAAGTGTTTATGTGATGAAGTGGATTTGTAATGTTGTATTAGCAACATGGGAATAGGATTTGTAGTGTAAGGGTGTGGTTTGTGTCATGAAAAGTTATGAAAATTAAAAACATGCGCGGGTAATACATGATTGAAAGTTGAATGTTATATGAGCAAGATAGATGGTAATGTTTGGCTTTTGGTAAGTAGTAACATGAAGAATAGAGGTTCAATGATATGTGTTTTGTATAACAAATTGGATGAAAAGCATGATGGTTGTTTATAACGTGGCACTTGATAACACGAAGTAGATTATTATGTTGATTGTATGAGGAGTCGCGCAGATTTGAATGCATAGTTGTAATCATAATGTTGAAATAATAATGAATGCATAGTACGTTGGGGGTATGTGAGATAACATGCGGGTAGTATTCACGAGTCTACATGATTCGATCGAGTGGGTATTTGTCGTTATTTTGACCAGAATCGTGTTTTTGGGCACTCGATCGAGTACCTCGGGCACTCGATCGAGTATGGGGTCACTCGATCGAGTAGCCTGGCTACTCGGTCGAGTAAGTCGAGATCGAAGGTTTGTTTGGGTTAAGAGTCGGGGCACTCGATCGAGCATGTTGGGCACTCGATCGAGTAGCCTCAACTCGATCGAGTAAGTTCTGGTACTCGATCGAGTGGGATCTGTGCAGGTCATATGCGTGTTTCGGGTCATATGTTTATTTTTTTTAACATTCGTTGCATATTACGTTTAATCCAAAGGTGTTGTATTACTTCTTTATGCATTGTTTTACGTATGTGTTGGTCCTGAAGCGTAAGTTACCCAATCTTATGATGTAAAGAGTGGCACTTATGATGAATATGAGTTCGGTGGGGAGGACATGAGTTATATGTGATTATGATAGATGGTGGAAAAAGAAAAGGAAGATTGGTATAGTTTATTGAGGCATAGAGCACATTTTGCGAGACGGGATGAGTGATATGATTGTGTGTTGAGTAATGTAAAAGTAAGAGAATATGGGCAAGGGATGATGTGAGTATAATGAACGTGAGAATAAAAAGATTGAAAAGTAAGGAGGCGGATAGTGGCAGCTTGAGGTGTGTAAAGAATTATGGAGGGAGATGGTTAGAAATAGAGTTGAGTAAGGATATATGTAGTGAAAGTGCGTTTTAAAGGAGTTGAGAAGAGTAGTATATAGTGAACCTTGTGGAGACATGTCGCGAGGTGGATTTGGGAGATTTGGTTTATTAAGAGATGAAACTACTGTGTGATTTCCTTGGGCAATTAATGGTACAAAAGGAATTCTGATTTCTAGAGAGGTACAAAGGAGATGCAATTGTTAGAACAGTGAACGTTGATTTTATGGATAAACTAGAGGCAAGGGTGATTAATGGCATAATAAGATAATATTTATGGTAAGAAAGAGTGAGATGATATCGATATGAAATAATGGGATTTGAGTTTTGGAGCAATGAAAAGATAATCGGAGCACTAAAGAGTTAGATAGAAGTAATAAGGAGCTGAGCTATTAATGGTATTTTTGAGTATAACGAGAAAAGAAGGATAAAAGTAGGTTGAGAAAAAGTTCACCGGAGTTATGTGACATAAAGTAAGGAATCGTCGAGATGTATGATACTATCAAGGGTAAGTAAGTTAATAGTTATACGAAGTTTCGGACAACATGATTAATCATGAGTTTCGAGGAATTAAGGGAGTATGAAGTTGGTGGAGTATTTGCACGATACGAGATTTTTGGTGGAGAGTTAGATGATGATACAATTAAGGATAATATTGGGAAGAATGTTGAGGTAATTTTGTTAATGGATTGGATGTTCGTTATTTGGGATGTCAACCAAAGATAGGAAACAAATCGTGATGTTTAGAGATGAGTGTAAGAGGTTTGATGCCCTGGACAAATGGTAGTGTTATGGTTTGTGACTAGTGGTTAAGGGTAATGTATATTAGAAAGGTAACAATTCTAAAGAGGTTGATTTTGCGGAGACCAGTTGATAAGTACGATTATGAAAGAGTATAAGATGTGGTTATATGAGGCGGTTGTTAGTAGTTGAGTATTAATGGTGTGGCTACATTTGGCAGAGGGTGATGGATATGCGAAAGGGAGAATATGTTATGAGGTGTATACGAGTTAAGCTCGGGCGACATGTAACCTATGTTGAGTGGTAACTTACGTGATCAGGATTGACTAGTTGGTTGTGATTACGGGTCTTTGATATGTGTAAATGTTTGTGTGAGGTTCCGACCTCACAAGAAGTGGTATGGTGTGATAATTATAAAGTTGTGTTATGAATGTTCTGTAATATATGTGTTGGACACGGTAATTTAATTGAATGATATCCAAAAAGGTAATAATTTGATTAATTTGACATGGCTAGTTTTAATTTTATGTGTATTAATAACACATGTGTATTCCGTGAAATGGTAGAGATGATGTTCATGAGATGCTTATCTGTTTATCCATATAATATGTTGCGTGGTGATTTAATAAAGTGGATTTGAGTAAGTTTTTCTTGTCTGAGAAGTTATGCTCAGTCAGTGTTTATGGGAATCGTATGCAGTTGTGATGTCTATCGGTGTGGTTGTGGTGCCTCGGGTGGTGATCCGGGCACGGTACATAATGTTGTGATGCGGGTATTTTCGCACTACGGTGTGGCTGTTGGTGGCGGTGTTGTGATGGCGTCACCGGTTGTGGTGGAGTAGGCGGGATGACTATGATTCGAGTTTCGAAAGTGCATACCAGTTATTCATAGTTTGTTGTTTTGTTTGATGTTGCTCCTGCGAGTTTCGATTTCTGAGATAGACAGTTGTCTTGTTTATTGATGTTTTCTTTACCAGGTTAAGTTGCGAATGAGGGTATAGTATGATATGAAATAGAGTCGTATATGTTTTCGTTGTTGTCATGGTATAGTGATGTTCTATTGATGGGACACGGTTGTGAGAGGTTGTTACAGTAATTTTGATCTTGTTCTAGATAAGGCTTTAGTAGACATGGTAATGACAAGTGGTCCGTAGAACATATGTGGTAATGATCTGAAAGCGGCAGGTAGTTCATAATCTTTTGTGGGGACAGTGAGTGTAGGGTGTTGGGGGAATTAGTGTCATATTAAGTTATGTATGAGTTTCGCAGTAATGAAGGAAAGAACTTGAGGATCTGGAATGAGTGCACGTAACAAGTGTGGATCGTGAGTTATGCTTTTGATGATGGGAGTTTCATATAGTTTATATAGAGAGGTATGTCATGTTGCGGTAATGTGGAAAAGTTGAAGTTTTGGGCTAAGATAAAGATTTTGAGGTATAGGTTAGGTGGTGTGACGAGTGAGTTGAAGTATGAGAATTGTTTAAGTAAGAGAGCCTTGGATACATGCATGGCGAGTGTTTAGAGTATAGGTGGTTATCTATGACATGTGATGATGATGAGAATAATGAGAAGATATAACTAAGGATATAGTATTAGTAGGTTACGAGGACGTAACATTTATCTTAAGAGGAGTAGGAGGCGATAAAAGAGATTTTGATGGTTGTTCATATGGTAGTATATTTGGAAGTAGAGTGTTGGTGTAGCATAAGATATGGATTTGTATATGTTGTGGTTGATAGTGTTAAAAGGTCACGGACGTGCTGGTAGTAGTTTGATGTTAGGAATGCGAGAATACTTCGATAGTGTTGACAGTTGGATGATGAGATTATGAGTGTGAGTAAACTTCGAGGACGAAGTTCCTTTTAAGGGTGGTAGAATGTAACATTCCGTTTGATGTTATGAGTATTTTGGTAGTGTATGGAGTTAGTGTGGAGAGAGATATAATGGAGTGGATACGATATCGTGAGCCATGTTGTGGAGGTAGGAATAGTTAGTGGAGTTGGTGTTACGAGTTCATGTTTGGGTTGGAGTTTTGTTTTGAGTTCTTAGTCACGTTGTTGTGTCTTGATCGAGTTAGTATGTTTGTTTTTATGTATGGGTTGAACTTCGGGGACGAAGTTCTTTTTAAGGAGGGAAGACTGTAATACTCCGTATTTATGAGTCTTGGGGTACTCTATCGAGTAGGCCTTACTCTGTCGAGTAAGGGAGTTTTGCGAAATAAAATAGTTTCTGACTGTTGGGTACTCGATCGAGTAACTAGGGTACTCGATCGAGTAAGGGGGCACTCGATCGAGTACCTTAGCTACTCGATCGAGTAGCCGGTTTACGGGGGCTGTTTTGTCGGGTTTTGTTAATAATGCGATTAAAGTATAAAACACTTCCGTCATTGTTTCCAAATCACTTTTCCAAAACCTAAATTTATGTTTAAGAGAGAAAGCAAACAAGTTCATCTTCTTAATCGCATTTTTAGCAATTCCCGGTGTTCAGACGGTCAGTTCTTGTCGTTGTTTATACCGTTGAGTTCCTTGCGTCGAGGGTAAGATCTATGTACCCTTTTTATTGTCTTTCCTTTGATTTGGTTAAACCCTAATTTTGGGATTGGGGGTTTTTATGATTTGTTATGGTTAGATTGTGATTATGTGATTATGTGATAGGAGAAGGATTTGTAAAGGAGAGGTTTTGAGACAGCTGCTAGATCGTCTGATGATTGTGTTGCTTTCCAGGTAGGATTTCCTACTCAGTATTAGTCCCATAATGGGATGATTGTTGATGTGTTAAGATTGATTGTTTGATATAGTAATTGTATTGTGACTACCGATTGTGATTGTACACTCGTTGATAGATTCGGACGATTGTTGATTTTGTGATTGTGATTGGTTGCCTATGGTTCTCGAGATGCGTTCTCGGCTGAGTGGGGTCACTTGCGGGAGTGACTTCACGCCCTAGTTTCGCCCTTCGTGGAACCCGCCACGGAAGGGGATGTGCACATTAATGGGACAGGGTTATCGCTCGGTATGATGAGCGGGGCTTAGGTGGGTACGGTGCGGTCCCCATCGCGTGGCTGGTCCAAAGGACGATCGGTGACGGAGATTGATTGGAGTGGGTGTGATTGTGTGTGTGACTGTTTGAGCTATGTTGTTTGTTGTGTTGTTGGATCATATAAATTGTGTGATTAGTACTGACCCCGTTTAAATGTTTTAAAAACTGTGGTGATCCATTCGGGGGTGGTGAGCAGTTGCTTGGCAGGTATATCTTGGATACGCGTGGGATCTAGTGGGGATGGAGTCATCACGTATCGAGTCTTTAGTCTTCCGCCGTGTTTATCGAATGCAGTTCCTTTCGGTTGGTTTATAGTTTGAGAACATTGTATTTTCCTTTCGATTGGTTTTGTAATGTAATCACTTAAACTTATTTAATAAAGTATGTTTCTTCATTGTCTTATGATTATCATGCCTCGGGTAACCGAGATGGTGGCATCCTTATACCTGAGTGGTCCTGGTAAGGCACTTGGAGTATGGGGGTGTTACATTTATAAGTCCTTGCACTAACTGTTAAGGACACCAACCCCAACACCTTTCTGACCTGAGCTCCCTAGGGCGTTGGGACTGGGTCACTGCTGGTTTTGCGGTCCTCATCCGCTTCATGAGGGCCATGGTTCGTCCGGAGTTGATGGAGAAGGGGACTTCTCCTGGCGCTGTCGGACCTGGACTACTGCTGGAGGTATGAACCTTCATTTAGATCAAAATCAATTCCTTTCCTTATCAAATTACGAAAGATCGTCATTAACTATCTTGCTTCGCAGGCGTGGGTGTACTCCTACTTCCCGGGCCTCGCGCCCAAGAGGACGGAGCCGCTGGAGAAGGCTTATCCCGTGGTGAGGGATTGGGTGATGTGCAGGACGAAGAGCAAGCGTTCTTCTTACGGTGTCTACCGGCGGGACGTGAACGCTCTTCAGCTAGACAGCGTAAGCATCTCATATTCATTTGCTTCATTATTGCTTTTAAATTGATCATAAGAATGATTCCTTTGTTTATCTTGTCTCAGTGGGTGCCCAGGCCTTGGGCGGAGTACGCTGACACGCCTCCTTTTGTGGCTGAGGTCCTTCGACCTAGGAGCTCGAGCCGGTTGCTGTTGAGGACGTCGATGGGTCCTGTGTGGTACTTGGGCGAGCGCTTGGCTCGTCAGTGCTCTCGGGACGTGTTGACGGTTCCCATCGATCCTCCTAGGACGATGTTCAGGGAGCCTTCTGAGGCAGAGAGGGAGGCGGACTTGGCTGGCGCTAGTGGTGACGCCCTCCTTCTTCCTGGCGAGGACTACTCGGCGTTCCTCTACGGGAGGTTGGCGTACTGGCCGGTAGTGGTGAGCATCTTTCACTCTTCCTCTTTACTTGATTTTTTTTTAGAACTATGATGAAAGATCATCGATTAATGAGAAACATTTGATTTTGCAGGAGGTTGAGGCGGCGGGCATCGAGCCCCCAGAGTACCCCGAGACCCTCGAGTACACTGACGCGACCGGGAGGACGACGATCTCCGAGCTGCGTGACTTTGACGTGGCTGTGACGGATGCTGGCCTGGACGACTGGCAGCATCTGATTCGGAGGGTAAACCTCTAATTTTTGCATAACTTTTTTGTGTAAGAACACATTTGATTGAGTTTGTTCGATTATTGAGAACTTCTTTTGAAAATGCAGGTCGCGCCGTCTCGGTTCGTGGCATTATGGAGGGTGGCCAACCGGCTGCGAGCTACTGCCGTCGAGGCACTTATCGGCGGTCGAGGCCGTCAGGTATGAACCTCGTGCCTGTTTCATTTTTGAATTTTGATTTTCCATTTTTTCTTGAAACGATTGACATGAGCCAATTTTGTTGTTTACAGGGTGACCGCGAGCTGGAGCGAGAGTTGACCCAGTCTCGGGAGGAGACAGCTCGCTTGTTGAGGGAGCTCGAGGTTCGTGACGCCGAGATTGCTGCTCTTGCGGCAAGGGTTGCGGAGCTGGAGGGCGACCATCAATAGTTTTGTGCAGTTTTTGTTTGTTTGTTGGCTGTATTTTGCACAGTTGTACATTTGGACCTTCATTTTGAACATTCTGGACTTTGTTTGGGGCTCGAGCCCCCAGTTTGTTGTACATTTCCCTCTTTGGTTGTATATAAGATGGCCTGAGTGCCTTTGCTGCTAGGTTGCGTTGCTTGTATCTGCAGGTTAGCTTTGAACAGGTTTGGTAGATGACGGTTTACGCCGTCATGCCGCCGAAATTTACATAGAAATCACGCAAAACATACATTTGTATATACATATGGCTTTAATTAGCGCAAAATGAGTGACTCAAAAGAATGCAAAAAATGCAAAAAATCTGCCGGAAAATGAACGGGCGGTAGGGAGGGTTACCCCCTAAAAAAAAAGAAAAAAAAAGAAATCTATAAGTTAGAAGTGAGATGATTAAAAAAAGAAATGAAATAAATGTAAATCGAAATGAGAATTATTTCCTAAAATGAAATAATAAAAATGAAAATTATTTCCTAAAATGAAAAAAAAAAAAATTAACATGAGAATTATTTCCCAAAATGAAAATGTACAAGTGTGGTAAAATGACGAAAATGTCGACGTCGTCTCGAAATGCGTGCCCGTGGAATTAGGAAACCCGAAGCATGGTAATTTTCACGTATTTACCAAAATAATAACCCGTAGGAATAGGAAATTATTCGTCATGGAATTAGGAAAGATCCAACGCGGAAAATCACATAAGTTAAGCTGAGGAAGAGGCGCAGCATGAGCTGCGTCCCTTTGAAGAGGCGCAGCATGTGCTGCGCCTGTTCCCATGTGGTTCTATTCTGGCAGATTTTTGGAAACAGAAATTAGTATAAATAGAAACGTCGATGGAGCTTTTATTCACACAATTCTCCCGTCTCTTCTTCGTCTTATTACATAAAATTCTCAAGATAGACTCTTCATCATGAATACTTTGGAGATTCGCTTGAAGGAATGGACCAACGAATTTTCGAACACGGAGAAATATGATATGGGCGCCTATAATCTTGGGTCATTGTTGAGTTTAAAACTCATCAAGATTGTCAAACCGCTCTTGGATGCTTGTCTTGATTATTGGGACCCGAATTACCATGTTTTTGCGTTTCCTAGAGGCGATATTTGCCCATTTCCTGAAGAAATTGCCGCTATTGGTGGGTGGGACTCTGAACACTTGCCTGCCATTCCTTCTACTTCGCAAGGGTACAAGAGCAAATTTAGAGACTTGCTTGGGTTGACTAGACTTGAGGTGGACCGTCTAGTGACCTCGAAGGGAGTGCGAATGTTGGACTTTATTGACCGATTCATTAACAGGGCCGACCCCACCGTTTCTTATGTTGCTAGGCGGAGGGCATTTGGTTTTTGCTTGTTGCATGTGTATGTCTTCCAAGGGCATGTTGATGAAGACTTGAGAGATGATCCCCGTCTTCTGGGCCTTGTTGAGCAGATGGAGCTGCGCAGGAGCCCAGCTTGTTTATGCTTAGGAGAGATCCTTTTGGGCTTGGATAATAGGAAAGCCAATCGTGACCTACCGTATTTGGGAAGTCCCGTCATTCTGCAGTTAAAAGACACTTCTTTCTTTTCTTTTTTTTTTCTTCTTTCTTTTTCGTTTTTTTTTTGTTCGTTTTTTTGTTCGTTTTTTTTTTATTATTTTTTTTTTGATGTCTAATACCCGCTTTTGGTAGGTTTGGCTTATGGAACGGCTCCGATTGATCGAGCCCCTAGTTCATGTTCCTTCCTATCATGCTCGTTCCATTGCAATGAGGACTAGGCTTTACATGGTGGATTTCACCCTAGTCTGCAATTATTGGGAGAACAAACTGAAGAGCGATGATGGTCCCCTGATTAGATGGATTGTACCGTGGTGGCACCTCAAATCTGTCACTGGAGCGTCTTCTTTGGATCCTACTCGGTCCGTGCGCATTCCTGGCTTGGAATTTATGGTGTGCATCTTCCCGGAAAGGCTGATGAGACTGGTGGGACTAAAACAGACAATCCCGAAGCTTGACACTGTCCCGTAGACTACTGTGGCGCTTACTACAGAGAGCCGAAGGGAGTGGGCCATTAAATGGGCTCAAAGAAATGTGTGGTTCTTGAACTCTTCTGCAAATGCCTTGTGGGTGTCGTATTCTTATCTGCGATGGAGGAAAGCTACTACTCCGGAAGAGCGCGAGATATTGAGAAGCGCGAGCCCGTTGACTATAAGGTGCGCGAGGTAGAGAAAGAAAAGGAGAAGCATTTGACTGAGGGAGAGGAAGAAGCCGGGTTTCGAGTCGTTCATCCTTCGAAGAAACCGAAGACCTCTCCTGTCGTAGAGATGGTGATTGGCAAGAATGGAAAGTCTAGGCCTCGAGAAAGACCTTTGGTGATTAGGTCCGAAGTGGCGCAAGAGTGTCCGGCTCGATGTCATGACAAGAAATATGACAAGAATGACAAGGGCAAAGGGAAGATGGAGGAATAGCCCGAGTCTTTATTTATTATTGATTATTATTACTATTTATTGTTGTAATAAAAAGGTGGGGTTTTTAGAATCCTAGCCTATTCTATTTTTATTATGTAGCGTACTATTATTATTAGAAAATGAAATAAAAAAGGCTAAATGGTTATGAAACCGTTGTGATTTTCTATTTATTATTCTTGTCGAATTCCAAATGCAATGCAAATGTCCTTCTATTTACATTTTAAATATAATGGGTTGTATCCTGTGAAGGATTGCCTACGTATTCACTTAAAAAAATGAAATCAAACCCTTGCGCGTAGTTCGAGTAAATGCAAAAGAATAATTGTTCTAAGCAAGAGCTTGTAATGAACTTAGAAAATAAGCATGAGCTTTTTGCTTACTCTGAAGGTGCAAATTTAGTTTATTTGATGATATGAGGATGACAAATTCGTCAAAATGCAAGAGCATAGTGACATTAGCTTATTTCAGCTTGGTCAGGGGCCGTTCATTTAGTGCCACAAGAGCGGCACGTGGGGTTACGCGAGGCGCGTTTTTGTTCCTATTCTAGGCATAGTACCGTTTTAGTTGGTCAAGATTTGTTGGGTTTGAAAACTCGTTCCCGTCTAGGTCTGTGATTCTAACCGCACCTCCTGGAAGTATGGATTTGACTAGAAATGGTCCGGCCCAATTAGGTTTGAATTTTCCCCGCGGGTCGACAGGTAGAAGAGCTCTAACCGATTTAAGTACTAAGTCTCCTTCCTTGATGTTTCTTGGCCTCACCCTTTTGTTGAAAGCTCGTTTAATACGTGCTTGATATGTTTGGACATTATGCAAGGCGCGTAGCCTACGTTCATCCAGGAGGATGAGTTCTTCATATCTATCCCTCTTCCAATCGGCTTCTGGGATTTGACTTTTGAGTAAAATACGCAAGGATGGTATCTCTAGCTCGACTGGTTGTACAGCTTCCATGCCGTAGGTCAAATAGAAAGGAGTAGCCCCAGTGGGCGTCCTAACAGATGTACGATATCCCCACAAAGCAAAGGGTATCTTGCTTGGCCAATCTCGATAGTTGTCAATCATTTTCTTGAGAATCGTGACAACATTCTTGTTTGTCGCCTTTACCGCGCCGTTAGTCTGTGGTCTATAGGGCGAAGAGTGGTGATGCCTAATTTTATACTTGGCTAGCAATTGCTCAGTCTCAGCTTGGAAATGTGATCCATTATCACTAATGATCTCATGTGGGCAACCGTATCGACAGATGATATTGTTTTGTATGAACTTTGCCACATTTTTAGCCGTGAGACTGGTGTAGGAAGCTGCTTCTACCCACTTGGTGAAATAGTCGATTGCCACTAGGATGAAACAGTGACCTCCTGTTCCGGCTGGGGTTATCTTCCCGATTATGTCAATTCCCCAAGCAGAAAATGGCCAAGGAGATGTCATCGTATAGAGCAATGAAGGAGGGACATGTTGTACATTCCCGAAGATTTGGCAATTGTGGCAATGTCTTACGTATTTGATGCAATCGGATTCCATTGTGGTCCAATAATACCCCAAACGTGTGATTTTCTTTGCCATCATGGGCCCACTCATGTGAGGACCGCATTCTCCATCGTGGACCTCTTCCATCACTTTCCGCGCCTGTGAATGATCAAGGCAGCTTAGGATTACACCAAGAGGTGTTCTTTTGTATAATTCTCCTTGCATGAGAACGTATTGGGAAGCTAGTTGTCCCCTCTTGTCCATATCGGGTGGATAGGTACCATTGAGCTTAAAATTCAGGATTGCTTGGAACCAGGGTTCCTGTGCGACTTCCTCTTCGTCGGTGATTTGGTGTACATAAGCCGGCTCTGACCGTCGTTCGATGCACAAAGGCATTTCCACCATGTCATCTGGCATATTAATCAGAGATGCAAGTTTCGCAAGAGCGTCTGCAAATTGATTTTCTTCCCGAGGTAGGTGTAGATACGTCACGTGATCAAAGAATTGGGCGACTTGGTCTATTCTTGCTTGATAAAGTGCTAGGCTTTCGCTTCGAATTTTCCAAGATCCCGTAACTTGGTTGATGATCAAGGATGAATCCTCATGTACTCGGAGGTTTTTAATGCCTAAGCTCACTTCCGCTTGTAGTCCGATGAGACAAGCTTCGTACTCTGCAGCGTTTTTTGTCACCTCGAAGTCGAGTTTGACAGCAATTGGTGTATGCTCGCCTTCAGGAGAAATGAGCAACACTCCTATTCCAAATCCTCTTAAGTTTGATGCTCCATCAAAATAAATGTCCCAAGAGTCTACGTCAGTTTGAAGTATATCCTCGTCTCGAAATGACCAAGTGTCTATCGTTTGTGCGTCATTGATGGGATTTTCTGCGAAGAATTCGGCAACGGCGCGCCCTTTTATTACTTTTAGAGGCACGTATTTGAGGTCAAATTCTGAGAGCATCAGAGTCCATCTTGCTAGGCGTCCGTTGAGGATGGGTTTTTCGAAGAGGTATTTGACTGGATCCATTTTGGAGTATATTTTGACGGAGTAGCTAAGCATGTAATGGCGTAGCTTCTTTGTTGCCCACACAAGAGCGAGGCATGTCTTTTCGAGTTGTGAGTATTTGCACTCGTACTCCAAGAACTTCTTACTAAGGTAGTAGATAGCTCTTTTTTCACTTCCTACGGTTTGAGCTAGCATGGCACCCATGGTCATTTTTTGATTCTTGTGAGATATAAACCAAGAGGTTGATCTCGTTGAGGTGGCATGAGCACTGGTGGTTTAGCCAATATCTCTTTGATTCGGTCAACTGCCTTCTGACAATCATCATCCCACATGGTGTGGTCCGTTTTCTTGAGCTTCTGCAAGATAGGCTCACAAATCATGGTGAGTTTTGATATGAATCGACTTATATACTGAACTTTTCCCAGGAATCCTCTGACTTCTTTTTCTGTTTGAGGTTGTGGCATTTCGATCAGAGCCTTGATCTTGGAAGGGTCTATTTCTATACCTCGTTGGCTAACGACGTATCCCAGGAGTTTGCCAGATGTTACTCCGAATGTGCATTTCTGAGGATTGAGTCTCATGTTGTACTTTCGTAGCCTTGTGAAAAATTTGCGAAGTTTCGCAATATGCCCTTCTCTATCCCTGGATTTGACAATCATGTCGTCTACGTATACCTCAACTTCTTTGTGCATCATGTCATGTAAGAGTGTAGTTGCGGTGCGTTGATATGTAGCTCCGGCGTTGATCAATCCAAATGGCATGACTGTATAGCAATAGGTTCCCCATTGAGTGACAAAGGCGGTCTTATGCATGTCTTCTATGGCCATCTTAATTTGATTATAACCCGCGTACCCATCCATGAAGGATAGTAACGCGTGGTCTGCAGTATTGTCCACCAATATATCGATGTGTGGTAGAGGGAAGTCATCTTTAGGACTTGCTTTGTTTAAGTCCCTAAAATCAACACAAACACGGATTCTCCCATCCTTTTTGGGTACGGGTACTATGTTGGCTACCCAAATCGAATACTCGGAAACTTTGATGAACCCGGCTTTGAATTGCTTGTCAACTTCTTCCTTAATCTTGAGAGCCCATTCTGTTCTCATTCGTCGAAGCTTCTGTTTTACAGGTTTGAAACCTGGCTTAATCGGAATTCTATGTTTGGCAATATCCCTGTCGATCCCTGGCATGTCTTTGTAGGACCAAGCGAAAACGTCTTTGAACTCGTTTAGGAGGTCTATGAAATTGGCCCTTTCGGTAGAGCTCAAGGTAGTCCCTATCCTAAGTTCTTGGGGTTCTAGTTCGGTTCCTACATTGATGGGTTCGGTGTCCTCTATTACTGGTCCCCCTTCCCCTTCCTGTAGTATTTCTTTGGCTACGTAGGGAGGTATTTCGATCGAGTCTGGGTCTTGGTCATCCTCAGTATCATCGTAAACAGAATTGCACTCAAGATAACACAAAGAGTAAGCAGAACCTGATTTATTCATATTAAAATTTGAGTAAAGTTGAAACAAAGAAGCCAACTGATCCATGGTCAGTGGCGGCAAAGGGACAGTGGTTAGGACATTTCCCGAACTACTGTGACTATTCGAGGCTAAGCTAGGAGAAACAAAGGGAGTGGGGATGACGACAGGAGGAGACTCTCTAATGACTTCTCTAGACTCCGACTCTGACTCCGACTTCGACTCGAACTCGTCATCTTCTGGTTCTCTTTTGAACATCTCTCCTTCTCCAGTGGTGAGCTTGAAGAGTCTTCCTTGATTGTTGGTCCACTTGATTGATTTTCTCCATCCTTTCTGTTGACTTGCGTTAGTTTCTGTGATTAACGCGGTGGGGTTGAAATGATCGTCTTGAAATATCATGGTAATGATCTCATCCTGCACGGCCCTAACAAATCGATCTTCTCCAAATAATAGGCTAACAGCTTGTTCGTCTAAGCAAGGTGCTTGACGGGTTTTGACGGTAGGAACCGTTTCTGGAGGGATGAAGTAGCAATCGTGAAAGATCTCGATTCCAGCTAGCTTCCTCTCGAGATAATGCCAAGGCTCGGGAAATCCGTGAAAGAGTTCTAGACTTCCTTCTTCAACAAAGTACCCATTTAGGGTAGGGAAATAGGGTCGCATTTGGACTCCTACATGCTTACGATTTTGGACTTTAGCAAGCATCTCAAGAACCTCTTCTTTAGTGGGTTTGTACCCTAGTCCAAGTGGTATCCTTTTTTAGTTGCCTTCCTTATATGGCGCGAAGGTGTTTCTTCGGGTAGGGTTCAAAGGCATTCCGAGGAAGTATCCTTGGGTTTTGAGTATGTGGTTGACCACCAAGTTGGAGTAGGGATCATAGTATAAGGGTGCCAACTCACTTTCTATGACACTTATGCTTTGGAAGCCCCCAAGTTCGTATACGGGATCTGCAAAGACTTGATTGTTCGATTACTTTTCGATTATTGCCTTGATGGGTGATGAAGTGATCGTCACCACTTTGCCATTTAGTAGGATCTTGATCTTTTGATGAAGGGTGGATGTTACCGCTTTGGAAGCATGAATCCAAGGTCTTCCTAGAAGTATGTTGAAGGAAGCTTCGATGTCCACTATTTGGAAGTTAACCTTTCGCTCAATTGGCCCTGTGGCTATGGTTAGGTTAACAAGTCCTACCACCTTTCGTCGTGTACCATCATATGCACGCACATCTTGATTGGTAGGGGTCCAATCCGACTCTTTCATGCCTAATTTGTATGTTGTTTTGAGGGGTATGACGTTGACCGCGGAGCCATCATCTACCAAGGTCATTGGCACGTTCTTCTTTAGACAAATTACAGTGATGTAAAGAGCTAAATTGTGACTAGCGCCAAAAGGTGGCAAATCTTCGTCTGAGAAAGTAATAGGGTTACTTAGCTTTGCTGATTCTTGGAAGACCAAGTTGACTACATCTTCGGGTGTCGAGTTATGTGCTACATTTAGTTTGGCCAAAGCTTGCAGTAAAGCTTGGCGATGTGGGAATGAGCTCGCTATTAATTGCCAGACTGAAAGATCAGCCTTTGTCATCTGTAATTGCTTGAGCAAATGGTCGGTGGAGTCCTCTTCGTTATCATTTGGTGTGACAACGTTGGTTGGACAATTTTGAGTAGTGTTTTGATATGGACGTCCCGAACGAGTTAGGTGGTCCACATCTTGGTCTTCGCCGTTTTGGACTATTTCCTTGACTAGGGAGTTCTCAATGAGGTACTCGTCCTTGTCATCGTCGGCCCAAACTCCATTGATTGTAGCTAGAATCCTCATTCTCATGATTTCATCTTCTAGTCGTATGATTTGGTCGACTAGTTTATCTACCACGGCGACTACTTCTTGCATAGTAGCATTTTGAGAGAAGATTAGTGGCATATGTTCCTTGGGTGTTGCGTTGGGATCGCGTAAAGTTGTCACCATATTTCCTAATTCCCAAACTTGCCTATCCACACTCCTTGCCCATGTGATGAAGTCGGAAATGGTAGGGGAGATAGTAGAATAGAACCCTTCATTCTCGATTTCATGGATTTCATCTTCAATTGGAGAAATGAGGTGTGAGCAATCTAAGGTAGATTCGTCACTTGTAATCACTAGAACTCCAAGAGGATTCTGAGTGTTGTTGGGTTTACCTCCCGGCGGTATTGGCAATCGACCATCTTCAATCATATCTTGAAGCACATTTTTCAACTTGTAGCATTTTTCTGTGTCGTTCCCCTTGCCCCTATGGTATTCACAGTACGAATTCTCATCCCAGAATTTGGATTTCCTTTCTGGCTCGGAAGTAGGTCCAATGGGTTGGAGTTTGCCTTGCTTCATTAACCTTTTTAGAGCGTTGGAGTAAGTGTCCCCAAGATTTGTGAATTTCCTTGGCGGGGTAGTTTTCTTGGATGGCTCGAGAAGGTTAACTTCATCGGCCTTGCTAGTGGAGCCGTATGAACGACTTGTTGAGCCTTGATATCCTCGACCTACCGTTTTGGACAAGAGTCCTTTACGGATGTCATCTTCAATCCTTGTCCCTAGTACGGTTAAGTCCTTGAAAGTTTTGATATTTTGGTATCTCAAATGATTGGCATAGATGGGTTTGAGATTGTCCACAAACTTCTCCACAAGGGTAGCCTCATCCGAGCGTTCAACTAGTTGGGTACTAGTCTTCCTCCACCTACTTAGGAAGTCGGTGAATCCTTCTTTGTCGTTTTGGGTAAGAACCTCTAGAGTGCGCATGTTAACTTGGATCTCGGCATTATCCGCATATTGCTTAGCAAATTCGATTGCGGCATCTTCCCAAGTAGCGACTTTCTTGTGTTCTAAGGAGTAGAACCATTGCTTCGGGATGGTGTCAAGAGATGAAGGAAATATCCTTAAGAACATCTCGGGTTTGATGCCTTTGATAGACATGTAATCCTTGAAGGCACAGATGTGGTTCAAAGGGTTCTCGTGCCCCTTGAATTTAGGGATATCCGTCATATTGAAGTTGGTTGGCAATTTGGAATTGACGGCCTCATACTTGCGATTATTCTCCATGTAAACGTCATCTCCTTTAAGGTACATCAATTGCTCCTCTAAGTATTGGAGTCTTTTCTCGGCTACAGTTAGTCCCATGGGAGGATTTTCATCCCAGGATTCATCCGCGGAGTCACCTAATACTTCACTTTCATGGGGAGGCAACCTTCCCTCTACGGCATAGATCCGGCCCTCGATGGTCTCAAGGCGATCATTGACACGCCTGTCGCGTACCTGTAAAAAATAACCAACTGGCTCTAACCAATATAGCTAGGGAAGTCGGGTCGAATCCACAGAGAGGTAGGAATTTGTCAGCTAAATCTAAGTTCGTCAAGGTAACCAAATTGGGGGTTTATAAATGTGATTTTCTAAACTAAAGAGAATAAGGAGAAGAGAATAAAAGGGAGGAAATAAACAGATAGAGAGGAAACAGCTAAGACAAACGGTTCACCATAATCATCCGGTTAAGTAATCTAGGTCTCAGGTCAATGCAAATACGGTTTGAGGGGTAGCGAACGTCACCTTTCGGTCCTTAATTCACCCTAAAGTGTAAACAACTTAACTTTCGCCCTCACTGAAATACCCTATTGTTCGCTACTAGTCTCGCCTTTTCCAACCTTTCGGTCCAGGTCAAGGATCACTAGGAATTAAAGGTCTAATTGCGTCAACTCAATTAGACAGATACAGTTAATTGTAGCATTTAACCAACAAAGATTATACTAGCATTAACCCGATAAATTGATTACTATTCCCTCATGATTATGGATCCCCTATAGTCTTAGCATAAAAGAATTAGCTACTCATTACCATTGAATTGACGATAATGATAAATAGATAATTAAAACTAGACATGATGATGAAATTAATAAGGATGCGATTAAGACAATTATGATAACAATAAAGAGAAGAAGAATTAAAGCAATAAATAAGATTAAGAATAAAAGTAGAATGATAATACCAATCGCAAAATCCAAATCCGAGTAGCAAAGTGTAGAGGAAGAATAAAATCCAAAGAACAGTGACAAAGTATAATGGCAAAACGAACGAACGAAATGAAGAAGGAGTAACGTAGTCACTCTCTCAGTCTTATACTAAAAAATCCATCCTAAAACCTAATCTATGGACTAATTACAAAAGCCCATAATATGATTAGGCGGAAAAAGGCTGTAGAAGGGTAAACCACTCGATCGAGTGAAAATATACCACTCGATCGAGTAACTATACGTCCACCCAGTCGATCGAGTAAAAATAAACTACTCGATCGAGTTCTTCTTGCTAAAACTCCTCGATTGACTCCTTAAACAGCTCGATCGACCAATCTTGAGTATATAGAGCATTTGATCGAGTAGAAAACCACTCGATCGAGCTATATAGGCACGTTAAACCTTGAAATGCTTCCTGAATCCAGATCACGCGTCTTCCAAGTGTTAGATTTCCAAGCTCCGGCTCCTTATTCTCCATGAATGCGTACAATTGGGACAAATTAGGCTCGATTTAGCTCCTCTTCGGTTAATTCCTGCAAATTACATAACACGAACCAAAGTAGAATATTCGGGGGTATTTGTAGCCAGATGCTACATAAAAAGTACAGAAATGCGTGTAAAGATGAGGTGGAAACCTTATATAAAATACACGCATCAAATCTCCCCAAACCAAACCTTTGCTTGTCCCCAAGC
The DNA here is from genome assembly GCF_048544455.1 of Silene latifolia. Classification (NCBI taxonomy): domain Eukaryota; kingdom Viridiplantae; phylum Streptophyta; class Magnoliopsida; order Caryophyllales; family Caryophyllaceae; genus Silene; species Silene latifolia. Next base: position 137,053,807 of record NC_133526.1, read on the forward strand.
AAATATGAATGCAACTAAGAAATAACAGTGGAACGGGACCAACGCATCAGCTACAAATCACCCACTAAAACCTATTTAATGCAACAAAATGACAAAGTGGCAAATGAGAAGTGCAAACGAGTTAAATCAATGTTTCAAACTTACTGAACCGTCGACCTTGCAAGACTCAAAAGATGTCGGACTCTCACGGGTCGCTCATCACTCAAAATTAGGCACAAGGTGAGTATATATGTGAAAGATAGGAAGAAATAAGACACTCACCTAACTCGACCTATAAGAACATGCATGCAGTTAACATGAATAAAGTCTCTACAACCGTACATATGCATTCCAACCATACTAGTGACCAAGACACATGCCGAGGACTTACATTTGGGTAAGTGAGATAATGGGTAAGAAGGGGCTAAGATGAATTTGGATATGTGGAGTTAATAGCCAGGCTAGCAACAATGAAACCAAATATAGACTGCATCCTAACTTCGTACTCAATATAGCAAGATGAAACGGTGCAAACCATGCACTAAACTCACGAAACACCAAGAACTCGTCAACTCCCCATAAGATATGAATAAGACATGGGAGTGAAAATCATTAACCAGTTTCTTTTTTTTTTCTTTTCTTTTTTCTTATTTCGCTTTCTTTTTTTTTTCTTTCTCTTTTTTTTTTTCTTTTCCGTTTCATTTTTTTTCTTCAACAATTCTTTCATTCCCTTCAATTCTTCCACCATCTTCTGAAATCAGATATAATAACCATATTGCAATAAAACATTCCAATAACTACTCGTCACTAGCTCGGCTAGGGTAGGAAGTATTATAGAAAGTAGTTAATAGGACAAAAAGGCAATTTGGCTATGTGAGGCTCACGGGTGAAATGAAATAAGGGGAACTGCCTCTCCTAACATGTGTCACCATCCACAGACCGAATGCATACAGGTATTAAGAAGACTAGACTCATGCTTATGCAAATTGATGTTACATGCCTTAAAGAGAGTACTACTCACATCCTAAATGAAACCGGTCATGAATGTCACCAGTTTATAAAGCTCTAACCTCAGAATGTAATGTAGCTTGCCGACATATTGAATCAAGTCTATTCGTTCAGATAAGAAAGAAACAAAAACTCGTAGATTATGCACATCATCATGCCAACTAAATGTCAAGAATATGCAGGGCTCAAGTAAGGGTTCAAAGTAGCGTCAATGTTCAAACGTTCCGACTCAAATTAAACATGAAATTTTGAAAAAAAATTTGAATTTTATGGTTTTTAATTAAAACAACAATGCATGCGGAAATAAGTGAACGTGCAAGCAAAAATGCAAGAAAACATGCAGACACAGATATGGATGCATACCTCCCCAAACCAAACCGTACAATGCCCTCATTGTACCAAAAATAGGGAAAGAAATGCAAACTAAGGAAAAAAAAGGATAAATGGAGTCGGAAAACTTACAAAACGTCATAAAGAGGGACCTCCCCAAACCGACCATGAACATGGGAGGTCAAAGAAAGTCAAGCAGTAGCTCCATAGACGTAAAAACAGCAGCTGGGAGTCAAAACTACTCGATCGAGCAGTTGGAACAGCTCGATCGAGTGATCTGGCGCATGGAAGGACTCGATCGAGTAGAAAACCACTCGATCGAGTAAGCATGGTTTTGGTTCTGGTCGATCGAGGACAATATCACTCGATCGAGTGATTACTACCTCAAAAAGTGCTCGATCGAGCACAATATCAGTCGACCGAGTACTTAGACCTGCAAAACACGCATGAAAAGCAAAGAAATACATGGGAAGTTCATAAAACAGCGTCTAAGGTTCAACGTAAGGCTAAAGAAAAATAAATAGTTCAACAAAAGTACAATAAAACAGTCCGGGCTGCCTCCCGGAGAGCGCTGGTTTAAGAGGTCCCGCACGACCTTTCTGGCATCAATTAACTTGCGCGTCAAGCTCGTCGAAGTGCAAGACTTCAACACGATTGTCTGCTTCACTCGCCTCGTGGTAATGCTTCACATATTGGCCATTCACCTTGAATCTATGACCCTCGGAATCTTCAAGCTCCACGGATCCAAATTTGGTAACAGCTGTCACCGTATAAGGACCGCTCCATCTGGACTTCAGCTTGCCAGGAAATAATCTCAACCGGGCATTAAACAGCAGCACCTTTTGCCCAACATGAAACTCCCGAGGTAGGATTCTCTTGTCATGCCATCTCTTCGTCTTTTCCTTGTAAATGCGCGAGCTGTCATAGACCTTAAGCCTAAACTCTTCCAATTCATCTAGCTGCAAAAAACCATTCTGACCACACAACTTAGGGTCATAATTAAGTTCACGAATTCCCCACCAGGCCTTACATTCCAATTCAACAGGTAAGTGACACGATTTCCCATAAAATAACCTATAAGGTGATGCACCAATTGGTGTTTTAAAGGCAGTTCTGTAGGCCCATAATGTGTCATCTAGCTTAAGACTCCAGTCCTTCCGTGATTTAGAAACTACCTTAGACAAGATCTCTTTCAACTCGCGATTAGAGACCTCTACCTGACCACTAGTTTGGGGATGATACCCCAAACCACGCCGGTGTTGGACACCAACTTTAGACAGTATGGAAGTTAGTTTCTTTTCCTTAAAATGCATCCCCCCATCACTAATGACGACCCTAGGGACACCAAAACGGGGGAATATGATCTTTTTAAACAACTTTATCACGATCTTAGCATCACAATGGGGTGAAGCAATTGCCTCAACCCATTTTGACACATAGTCTACAGCTACTAAGATGTACCTGTTACCTTTACTGGATGGGAACGGTCCTTGGAAATCAATGCCCCAGACATCGAAAACCTCAACCTCTAAGATACCGTTCTGTGGCATCTCATGTCTCTTTGAAATGTTCCCTGATCGTTGGCAAGCATCACAAGCTGAAACAAAAGACATAGCGTCAAAGAAACAAAGAAGGCCAAGAAAAACCAGATCGAAGTACCTTAGCCACGGTGCGCGATGGACCGTGGTGGCCACCATATGAAGAGGAGTGACAGCCTTCCAGGACTATTTTGGTCTCCCACTTCGGAATACACCGTCGGTAGAGACCGTCTGCACATTCCTTAAACAAGTAAGGATCATCCCGTATAATCGCTTAGCGTTATACAGAAAACGCTTCTTTTGCTGATGAGAAAGGTCAGGCGGCAGCTTGCCACTGACAACGAAGTTAGCTATATCTGCATACCAAGGTTCTTGGTTAACAATAGACGATATGACAGCAATTAAAGTATCGTCAGGAAAAGAATCATCAATAGGTAGAGAATCTTCCCCTTCTTGTCGCGACAAGTGATCAGCTACAACGTTCTCAGCTCCTTTCTTATCCTTGATCTGCAAATCAAACTCCTGAAGAAGGAGTATCCATCTCAGTAGCCGTGGTTTAGCCTCCTTCTTAGCAAGAAGATACCTCAAAGCTGCATGGTCAGTAAAAACAGTAACTTCTGACCCAACTAAGTAAGTACGAAACTTTTCTAAGGCATAAACCACAACTAGCAGCTCTTTCTCAGTGGTAGTGTACTTCACTTGAGCCTCATCCAGAGTGCGGCTCGCATAGTAGATAGCATTAAAGGCTTTGTCTTTCCTTTGGCCTAGCACCGCTCCTAGTGCATAGTCACTCGCGTCACACATAATCTCAAACGGCAAGTCCCAGTTGGGAGGCTGTATGATCGGCGCAGAGACTAAAGCCTGCTTTAACCTGTTAAAAGCAGAAAGACAATCATCAGTAAACACAAAAGGGGCATCCTTAAGCAAAGAATCGTGTAAGTGGTTTAGCAATCTTTGAGAAGTCCTTGATGAACCGGCGATAAAAGCCGCGTGACCAAGGAAACTCCTCACCCCCTTAACGTTAACGGGAGGGTGGTAATTGTTGAATCACTTCCACCTTTGCTTTGTCAACCTCTATTCCCCTATCCGAAACTAAGTGCCCTAAGACAACTCCCTCGTTGACCATAAAGTGGCACTTCTCCCGATTCAAAGACAAGGTTGACCTCAATACAAAACAAACACTTTCTCAAGGTTAGACAGACAGTTAGAAAAATCACTTCCATATACACTGAAATCGTCCATAAAAACTTCCATGATAGACTCAATATACTCTGAAAATATCCCCATCATACACCTTTGAAAGGTGGCAGGGGCATTACACAAACCAAAAGGCATCCTGCGATAAGCAAAAACGCCTTGAGGACAAGTAAATGTAGTCTTAGCTTGATCGTCTGGGTGGATAGGGATCTGAAAGAACCCTGAATACCCGTCTAAATAGCAGAAAAATTTATGAGAAGCTAACCTTTCTACCATTTGATCAATAAAAGGAAGGGGAAAGTGATCTTTCTTGGTGGCGGCATTCAGCTGTCTATAGTCTATGCACATCCGCCAACCAGTCACTACTCGAGTAGGTATTAATTCATTCTTTTCATTCTTAACAACAGTTGTCCCTCCTTTCTTAGGGACCACCTGTATTGGGCTCACCCATTTAGAGTTACCGACAGAATAAATAATACCTGCATCCAGTAGCTTCATTACCTCAGCCATCACAACATCCTGCATCTTTTGGTTCAGCCGGCGTTGACCCTGCCTACAAGGTTTGTGATCTTCCTCCAGCTCTATCATGTGCATACAAACGTCGGGACTAATCCCCTTGATATCATCCAGTGAATAACCCATTGCCTTCCTATTTTTCTTAAGTACAGCTAACAAAGAGGTTAGCTGATCATCATTAAGCTTGGCACTAACAATGACTGGATATTGCTCTGTATCGTCTAAGAAAACATATTTAAGATGAGAAAGGAGAGGTTTACGTTCCGGTACCTTTACCTCAATGGAGCAAAGAGTGCTAATCATTTGTTCCACCTGCTCACCCTCATGCTCATCTAAATTATCAACAAGCAAATCCAACGCAGCGTCATCGTCGTCTGGGCTATCTGCACACTCATAAAAAAGCATAAGAGCTTCTAGTGGGTCCTTCATAAAAGAACCCGACCAGAAGTCATAAATAGACTCGTCAATGATATCGACCGAATAGCAAGTGTCCTCTATCATTGGGCGAGCTAAAGTACTCTTGGAGACCAATGTGATAGCGTCATCCCCTACTGCAAGAGTCAAACGGCCTTGTCTGACATCAATAACGGCCCCAGCTGTACAAAGGAATGGTCTTCCTAAGATAATTTGGGTCCGAGTGTCCTCAGCTATATCCAAAACAATGAAATCTACTGGGATGTAAAGCTTGCCTATTTTCGCAGGCATGTCCTCCCAGACACCTAAGGGTCTCCTAACAGATCTATCAGCCATCTGTAGGGTAATGTTAGTCACTTTAAAATGACTCATCTTCAGTTTCTTGCAGACAGGAAGGGGCATGACACTGACACTGGCACCTAAATCGCAAAGGGCCTTATCAATAACCATGTTGCCTATAACACGAGTAATAGAAAAGCTTCCCGGGTCTTTCATTTTAGGCGGACTCTTATTCAAAAGTAAATTACTAGACTCTTCCATGAGTGAAATCGTCTCAAATTCACTCAAATTTCTCTTACGCGTCAAAACGTCTTTCATAAACTTGGCGTAAGTGGGTACCTGAGTAACAAGTTCGGAAAAAGGGACAGTTACCAGGAGGTTCTTCACAACGTCCACAAACTTACCGTACTATTGCTCGATCTTTGCGTCCTTCAGACAACTTGGGAAGGGAACCCTGGTAGCGATGAGTGGCCCCGTAACTTTTTCTTTACCCTTATCAATGCGTGACGTCTCCACAGCAAGGGAAGATGACACGGTGGCGGTATTAGATAGTAAATTAGGATCCCCGCCACTTAACGTACTGGATCGAGTACTTTTATCAATCGATCGACCAATTGCTTCTTCTGTATCACTCGATCGACCATGTTTATCACTCGATCGAGTGATTTCTTCAGCATAGTTACTCGATCGAGTAAGATTATCACTCGATCGACCAACATTGAATTCTGCACTTCTCGATCGACCACTATTTTCACTCGATCGAGTGATAGGATGAGTTAAACTGCTCGATCGAGTAGAAAAATCGCTCGATCGAGTGTTTATAGCACACGCAGCAAGTATTTCCTCCAAAAACGCGTCTAAATCATCATCCGGGTTATCGTCAGCTATCAAAACCTCATCTTCTTCATGAGTAAGGTCATTTTGAAAATTCATTGCACTGACTAGATCGCATATTGGAAGAAGCTTGGCTTGGTCTGTCGCGAGTGTTAATTGCGCGACTTGTTCTTTCAATTCTGATATAACCGTTTCAGATTGCCGTGACATACTCATCATAATGGATTTTAATTCGGCAATTTCTTCACTTGCAGAAGGAAGAATCGGTAGTGGAGTTGGCATGGAAGGGGTAGAGACATTCTTTATTTCTTCATATAGCTGAGAGAAAGGAACTCCCTGCTTGTATTTCTGATAAGCAAGAACGCGCTCTATACTTTCCATGCACAAGATAGGATCGTGCCCTTCCATGCCACATCTACCACATGGCTCTGTATGCTCTGTAATCGTAGCCATCTTGGCAAATAAACTTTCAAAGCAACAACTAACCTGCAAAATTAATCAAAACTTTGCAGAAATGAGATCAGCCTCAAGGAATAAATTCCTTGAGACAAGGGACAAACTTAAATAAAGCAACAAAATTGCGCCACCTCCCCGGCAACGGCGCCAAAATATGACACGTCTGTCGCGTACCTGTCAAAATAACCAACTGGCTCTAACTAATATAGCTAGGGAAGTCGGGTCGAATCCACAGAGAGGTAGGAATTTGTCAGCTAAATCTAAGTTCGTCAAGGTAACCAAATTGGGGGTTTATAAATGTGATTTTCTAAACTAAAGAGAATAAGGAGAAGAGAATAAAAGGGAGGAAATAAACAGATAGAGAGGAAACAGCTAAGACAAACGGTTCACCATAATCATCTGGTCAAGTAATCTAGGTATCAGGTCAATGCAAATACGGTTTGAGGGGTAGCGAACGTCACCTTTCGGTCCTTAATTCACCCTAAAGTGTAAACAGCTTAACTTTTGCCTTCACTGCAATACCCTATTGTTCGCTACTAGTCTCGCCTTTTCCAACCTTTCGGTCCAGGTCAAGGATCACTAGGAATTAAAGGTCTAATTGCGTCGACTCAATTAGACAGATACAGTTAATTGTAGCATTTAACCAACAAAGATTATACTAGCATTAACCCGATAAATCGATTACTATTCCCTCATGATTATGGATCCCCTATAGTCTTAGCATAAAAGAATTAGCTACTCATTACCATTGAATTGACGATAATGATAAATAGATAATTAAAACTAGACATGATGATGAAATTAATAAGGATGCGATTAAGACAATTATGATAACAATAAAGAGAAGAAGAATTAAAGCAATAAATAAGATTAAGAATAAAAGTAGAATGATAATACCAATCGCAAAATCCAAATCCGAGTAGCAAAGTGTAGAGGAAGAATAAAATCCAAAGAACAGTGACAAAGTATAATGGGAAAACGAACGAACGAAATGAAGAAGGAGTAACGTAGTCACTCTCTCAGTCTTATACTAAAAAATCCATCCTAAAACCTAATCTATGGACTAATTACAAAAGCCCATAATATGATTAGGCGGAAAAAGGCTGTAGAAGGGTAAACCACTCGATCGAGTGGAAATATACCACTCGATCGAGTAACTATGCGTCCACCCAGTCGATCGAGTAGAAATAAACTACTCGATCGAGCTCTTCTTGCTAAAACTCCTCGATTGACTCCTTAAACAGCTCGATCGACCAATCTTGAGTATATAGAGCATTCGATCGAGTAGAAAACCACTCGATCGAGCTATATAGGCACGTTAAACCTTGAAATGCTTCCCGAATCCAGCTCACGTGTCTTCCAAGTGTTAGATTTCCAAGCTCCGGCTCCTTATTCTCCATGAATGCGTACAATTGGGACAAATTAGGCTCGATTTAGCTCCTCTTCGGTTAATTCCTGCAAATTACATAACACGAACCAAAGTAGAATATTCGGGGGTATTTGTAGCCAGATGCTACATAAAAAGTACAGAAATGCGTGTAAAGATGAGGTGGAAACCTTATATAAAATACACGCATCAATCATGGACTTGGTCTTGGGTAATTTGGATTTGGGCTAGCGCGGCTAGGATTCGATCATTACCATCTTGAAGTTGGTGGAGGTTTGTTTCGCTGGATCCAGGCATCTTGAAAACTGGATAAGAGATCGATGACGAATCAAAACACGATCGACCATTCTAACACACTTGCTAAAAGAAGAAATGTTTTGACTCGTAAAGTGGGTGTGTGCCACTTGTGTTGAGTGAGCTTTGAAGAAAAGACAGGGTTTTTGAAAATGTGTATCCTAGTCAACTTTAGTGTAGTTGTAGGAGTGGACTCAAAGTGAGGTTTTGAAATGGGCTTGTGGCCCGAATTTTGATTTGACAAACGAACAGAGTTTTGACTGGGTTTTGCGCTAATCGATGGCCTATTTTTTTCGAAATTTTCATTAAAAAAAATGATTTTGATTTTTACAAAAATCGTCATGGTTTTGTTTAGAATGGTGATCACGTAAGGTACAAACATTCATACAAACATTATAACGGGATGCTGAGTGCATTTAAAAGGGTTTTGGTTTAAAGGGTGGGTTGCCATACCGAACCATCAAACCCGAAGTCTGTGGAGAGGCTCGTACCAAACAAGAGTAAGGCCGATTCCTAGTCCATTTCCTCAAGTAGTGAAGGCCCTTGATACAAACAAGAGTAAGCATCATGGTATGGATGACGTCAATCGCTATCCATCCTTAGGCCCAAATAAGAATTAGGACCGTTTAGACGGGACGATTGATCGAATGGGTTGGGTTGGGCCTAGGAAGGCCGAATAAAACGGTCTAGGAAGACCGAGTTATGAAAACGGACAATTGTCTCGTACAAACTATTCCCTAACCTTGTTCAAGTTTCACCCTTGGCTACACGTAAGTGTATTATCCCCAGCGGAGTCGCCAAACTGTGGACAGCGGGGGGCCCACGGGGGCGCTTGGGAGGAAGAGAACAAGCGTTTGCATTTTTGTTGGAGTCGCCACCAATTTTTATGGGAAATTGGAACCGTTCGAATACCTCGTGTCATGTCAAGACACAAAGTAGTGACATGAACACTAAGCAATCGTTACCCTTAGCATTCTATGTCTAGAATGACTCTCGTGGATGCCAATGAACACGGGTGTTCACGGAGATTTGGAGTAAGGGGGAGGGTACGTATTAGGAAGCCCTTTTGATCGAATATCTAATCCCGCCCGCCTCGATAGCGCCCTCTACTAATGATTAGGGAAGTTATTTGTACTCGATATATCGTCAGTTATATGCATGCAATGCAACATCCAAGTTTTAATCCTAACATGTGAGAATTAGACTAAGTCGGTTAACAATTAATTTAGCATACAATTAATGTCGAAGTAGGATTTAATGCTCAATTACATGTGAAGACATACAAATGATGCAAGAAATATGATAAATACAATAAAATAAAATTACAATAATAGAAAATATTACAATAATTACAATGGGATAGGCGATTTATGTCGAAAATACCTTTAAAACGGATAATTTGAGAAAAAGAATAAAAGAAAGAATTAACGAACAGAACAGAAGGTGATAATACGATTAATAATTAATTAATACGTAATTAATAAAACTAGGTCAAGGCAAAAACGGAGTTCAAGGACAGAATTCAACCCGGAACAGGCGCAGCAGAGCTGCGTCCCTTGGAATAGGCGCAGCAGTTGCTGCGTCTGTTCCTGACCTGAATTCTGGCTGTGAAGCCGGAATTGCGTGTTGTTAATACTCGTTGGTAAATTTAATGATTGATTAAATTATTTACTCGGATAGAAGTGATTAATAGGTTATTTACACGTGATTAATGGTCAAAAAAGCAATAAAACACGGATAAGACGAATGCAAACGAATTAATTACATGAACAAATGATTAGTGATTAGTGACATGAGTGACTGAAATAAACTAAACAAGATGAATTAGCGACAAATTAATGACGAAAACGACAATGAACAGATGGAAATATATCAAAGATTGAATTCCAGAAACTCAATATGAACAAATCGAATTTCCACAACTCGGATTGAATTTAATGACGAAAACCCGCAAATATGAGATTACTTGGGATTTAAGTCGGATTTTAATGACGAGTTAAACATGTTAATGATGATGATTAATATACATGTGAAATTATATACGCTATTAGAGAATTAAAGAACAAAAAAAACAAAATGAAAGGAAACGAATTACAGAGGACGAAGGAAGAAGAAAGGAAGCAGGAACTGCGGCAGCCTCACGAAGAGGCGCAGCAGGAACTGCGCTCCTTCGAAGAGGCGCAGCAGTTGCTGCGTCCTTTCTCGACGGTTTGTCTTCTGAAAATCCGTAAAAAAGAGTTTTTTAAACGAGATTTTAGAAATCGGTTTTAAGAGGTATTTTCGACATAAACCTTACATTAATGATACAAAAAGTAAAATACAATAATAAAAGAGAGATTATACACCCTCAGACTTACATGTTTGACGAAACGAGAAGGACTAAGATATCGATTAGTGATGCTCGACGCGAATGTAACGAAAGTGCCCTGGTAAGAGGAATTAAAACAAATTGATTAAGTTGATTGATTGTGGAGTTGGTCAAATTGGTCGGTCATACAAACGAGGCTGGTACTCAGAAGGATCCGAGCTTACGTGGTCGAATGTTCAAGCACGTAGACGCCAAAAAGTAAGAACAAAGGTCTAGAATGCAAAGGGAGAAGAGAAGGGCGGACACTCGCGTGAGAAATATGAGGAGCGAAGGCTCCTATTTATACTAATCACGTGAAGGAATTAGGGTTTCGGAGACTCTTTGGAAGTGAATCTCGGAAAGATATGAAAAAGATACGCGAAATACGCAGAAAAGGACCTGGGAAGAGGCGCAGCAGCCACTGCGTCTCTTGGAAGAGGCGCAGACCTTTGCGTGCGTTCCCAAGTGGTTTCCTCCTGCGGAAGAAAGATTTCCGTGTTTAAGTTATGGTAGGACGGAATAATTTGGTTTTCCTTAATATCTTGTGTGAATATTACGGGAAATTGTTTACCAAAGAATAAAGATTATGAAATATTATAAAATATAGAATAGAAATATCCGGAACATTCCAGAACATTCTGACTTGGGATTTAACGGTTATCAGAAAATGAAGACGGTTTTAGGCCCGGACTCCAAATGTACTCTAATTACTGTCAAAACGACCGTATCGGCACGTAGATGACAACTAAGAGGTAGACTTTAATGTTTGAGCAATCACTTGACGATAAACTTATGAACTGTCACAAATCGTTCCGCGTAGCAAACATGCGGCCCAATCATCACCGGGTGGTTTGCGAGAGGTGCAGAAATGAGGTATCTACAAGGTCGCGTGTCCGATCCTCGCTCACTGCAATTTTATTTCTTTTTTCAATTTTTTACAATTTGATACCCATTTTCATACAGATTCAATTTTATTTCTTTTTACAATATGATACCCATTTTCATACAGATTCAATTTTATTTCGTTTTTCAATTTTTTACAATTTGATACCCATTTTCATACAATTCATTAAGAATTTTTTTCTTCTTTCAATTTTTTACAATTTGATACCTATTTCTTTTTTCAATTTTATACAATTTGATACCTATTTTCATACAGATTCATTTAGGATTTTTTTTTCTTTTTACAATTTTTTACAATTTGATACTCATTTTCATACAGATTCAATTAGAGTTTAAGATTTTTTTTTTTCAAATTTTTACAATTTGATACCTATATCTTTTTTCAATTTTTTACAATTTGATACCCATTTTCATACAAATTCATTTAGAATTTTTTTTTTCTTTTTACAATTTTTTACAATTTGATACTCATTTTCATATTGATTCATTTATAGTTTAACACTAATAATCAAGACGCGGGGATAGCTTAGTTGGGAGAGCGTCAGACTGAAGATTTGAAGGTCACGTTTTCAATCCGCGCTCACCGCAATTTTATTTCTTATTTCAATTTTTTACAATTTGATACCCATTTTCATACAATTCATTTAGAATTTTTTTTTCTTCTTTCAATTTTTTACAATTTGATGCCTACTTCTTTTTTCAATCCTATTTATTAAAAGAACAACCACAGAGCCTATGTGGCGCTCTGTGGTTGAAAGTCAACAAGTCAAAACTTAGTTTTTTATCCCTTATTTTCAACGCCCACGATCTACGTATGAATTAATTACAAAGCATTTGAGACTTGTGTTGCTTTCTCTGAATTGTTCACAGTATAATTTTTCAATTAAAAAATTTATCAAAATCCAAAATACATCTACTTCAATATATTCAGTAATTTGCTTACTATAAATAAAAAATGTACCAGAATTTAGAAAAAAGAAATAGTAATTTGCTTATGATAACCAATTATTTATTTAAATAACTTAAAAATTTAAACAGACAACTTATTTAAAATAGTAAAGAGAAAAAAAGAGTGAAAAATTTGTTGAAAAATAATGGCCATAATGACTAATAAATATTTCGAAAATAAATAATTTAAATAATAATACAGAGTAACATCTGATTTTTAGATCTACAATCAACCAAAATTAATTATGAGAAATACTCCGTAATTTAAATGATGGCTTGAAAAGATTGAAAATTTATGTGAACTAAAAAAATACTAAAATTATCTCATTAATATAAAAAAAATGAATTAAAAAATACATTAAAAACAGAAACTAACTAAAAATAATAATTTTTGTTTGAGAAAAATCCAGATCTACAAAGTTAAAGAGCGTAAGGACATAAATAATTTGAAAAGAGTGAATTTAAATATACTAAAAATACGAAAAAGGATTACAACGTACAAGTGATGAATAAAAAGTAAAAAAAACAAATAAAAGTACGATTTTTTTAATTTTACCTTTTAAGAAATTAGGCAGACTTAAACACAATTAGCCATTACATCTACAAATTTTGAGTCAAAATAGTGGTGATATATGATCGTTTCGCACTGATAGTGTTAGAGTGAGTGAAATGGGAAAGAGCTAAAGAGGAGAAGTTTGTCGAGTAAGGCTAGATTGCACTCATTAGATCTAGCTACTCATTAGTTGTAGCAGGTAAAATTAGGGGTGTTCAGAATAAACCGAACCGCAATAACTGAACCGCAAAATCGAAAAATCGTCCATTTTTAAGGTTCAATTAACCGAATCGTTTCGACAAAGCGGTTGGTTGAACCGAACCGTTAACATTATTATGGAAATGGTTCGGTTAAGGTTCGCAATTTTAGATAACCGGTTAACTGCGAACCGAACCGTTTCACAAAAAAGTAAGCAAGAAATTAAAATATTATATAAAAAGTTGTTCTTTCGTTTAACTTTCTTAGTGTTGTATCCAAATTTAAAATTTTTAAAATTGAATAATGCTAAGGTTTAGCTTATTAACTTTATTGTTGGGTATAATATATAATGAAAATATTAAACTATTAGAAAAAATTAACGAAAACTGAAAAAAAAAGTAATATAGAACGATTATCGGTTAACCGGTAACCGAACCGCTAATAACCGTTTAAAGTGGTTAACCGAACCGTTTATAACTGTTTCTAACGGTGCGGTTTGGGTTCGGAGTTTTGCCGAACCGAACCGTGTGCGAACCGAATTAAATTAGAGGTTCGGTGAACCGAACCGCGAATGAACACCTCTAGATAAAATCATGCGGGAGTTCGCCTTAGAGGGTGAGGGTGAGAGCCTTAGAGGTATCGGAAATTTAACAATCCAACTTTCGTATACATGATCCCATTCGATTTTTGGTATCGGAAATAATAATTTACAAAATAAAGCTAGTGAGGGTGAGAGGGTAAGAGCCTAAGAGGAGGAGGACTTGAGGGGGAGGTGGTGAGGGATGAGAGTAGGGTTTTCATTATGAGTAGTATATTTATATGGGGTTGTTACTTATATGGGCTACTTAATTATATGGGCAGTTGGGCACCGTTATTTATATGGGCCAAATTAGGCAACCCAAATTTTACTCCGTGTTAGTTAGTCTCTCTTACGATGCAGTAAGTCTCTCTTGAGATGGGTATATCTGTCTTAAGAATAAAACGGGTCAAGTAGTATATACCTAGAAAAAATATTGTAAAAACATTCAAGATATTCAAACTTAATTGCAAATTGCAAATGAAATAAGCGCGCAATTGCAAATGAAATAATTGAAATTGAAAATTTAAAATATGGCTATCTAGAAAACGTAATTATTATTTTAACTTAATTTAAAAAAAAAACGAAACCTAAAATGGCAAATCCGTGCAATTTACATGGGTTTAAAACTAGCTTGATTTTACCTGCTACAACTATGGGATCTAGCTACTAATTGTAGAGATTTATCACAACAATAGTGGTTATACATGATCATCAATTACACTCATTAGAACTAGCGGCTCAAGTTGAGTTTCAACCCTATATTAATGGATCTTTTTCAATTTGGGTCAAACGGGTCACGGGTCAAGATTTTTGAGCCTCGACCCTGGAAAAGACGGGTGGCTCGGCGGGTTTGTAAGATTCGTATATCTCTTATTAGACTCCTCTAATATCTAGGTGTTTATAAGTTTAGTCATAAAACTTAAAGGAATTTATGCATGCATAACTATTAGTGTAAAAGGGAAGAATTTAGTCATTCTTACAAGGAGGCCGAAAATGGTTTATACTAAATTGGTCTCCTACCAAGTTAGTCTTCTTAAGAATAATCCAAATGCCCCAAAAACCTTAGATCTAATTGCAAGATCTACTCCTCAAGGATTGTACCAAGGAAATCCTTCTTAATGCAAATATTAATTTGGTTACTAGAAATTAATATTTGTGTCCTTAAAAGTACTAATATTATTAGTATACTACTTCTAGTATTATGTAAATAATATTAGAGATTTATGTGAGAGTTTATTGTTTTTGTTCAACAAACAAAACCTAGAGAGATAAGTTCTTATTCATGTAAGCACTTATATGAATGAATAGAAATTATTTTAGAAGAGAAAAACTCCTCTAATTGATTAGGGTGGCCGGGTGGTTAGGAAGGGAAGAGTGCCCAATAACTTTGCTAGTTACTCTTCTCAAGAGTTTAGGTTTGCATGCCTATCATTAGTAGGTAATCATGATGTTACCCACTAATTAAAATAACAAAACACAAATCCTCCTTCCTCTCCCATTTTACACGGTTCATGTGTGTAATATGGATCCATTTTAACTTTGTCAATTTGTTAATTTGTATTGTGTGACAAATTGGACATGTTACTAGACATGTAGTTTAAATAATGCATTTTTAACAAATTAAAAATCATTATATAAATGAAATAAATCACATACAAAAATTAACTAGTAATTCTCAATTACAATTACTTAAAATGGGACATAGAATTATAAATCACAACTACTTGTATTTATTACTTGTATTTATAATAAACAATTCACTCTTTAATTTAAGTGTTTCATAAACAATAAATAAACCTTAAGTAATAAAACAATTTAATTACTTAGTACGAACCTTATTCAATCGGATTACAATAAGATACGTATTAATTCTCACAAAATCATTTGTTCAATTTTAAGGAATTAATTAACTTGTATCGTCATACAATTAATTAATTAGTCAATTAAGAATGTTTCCCTAGAGGTATGACCTTAAGGGATCAACTGATCACCACCGTCACACGACAGTAATGTCAAACTCTAGTCACCCAATCATTATTGATTAATGTGGATCAGTTGACGATAAAATGTTATTTTCCCTTTAGTATTCTTAATATGAGATTTAAACATGTGATCGCATTATTGTCGAGGACACATACTCCAACATGGTTTACAGTTGGGGTCATAATTTTATAGGCCTAGCTAAGATATATTTCACTTAACGGACCCCTTCTAATTATTTATAATGTATTGTATAAGTGTTACCTATCATTCTTTATAACATTACGACTAACGAGTACATTATTTAAGAGTTTTCACTATACACGGAGTAAAAAGAATTATTTATGTGATAAGGTTATTTTCAGTCGTTTGCTTTAATCAAAATAAATCCTAGCTTAGTACTAACAAAATAGCTAGCGGTAAGTCAGGGTCGAATCCACAGGGAGGCGGTGATTATCTAGTTTGTTTATATTTAAATCTGTCTTAAAGTAAACAATTGTGGGGCTTTGATTGTTTGTATGCTAATCAACTAATTGCAAATAAATAAAGACGAATAACAATAATATTAAAGAGTCTAGGGATCGGGTTCACTAGGTCGTCATCAAAGGGTAGTTTAATTCATTGATCGAGCAATTTATATTGTTGAAAGTCATATGATCAGTCGATTCAATATTTCTTTTAGATCTAATTTAACATGCGATCGCTATCATTAAATTATCTCTATTCAATTATCGTGGCCTATACTAGTCTTAACCCTGTCGGTGATAATCCTAGTTTATGCGATACCAATTAATCAATTCTGATCAGTAATCAACTAATTAGAAGTAGAACAATAATTGAACAACAATAGAAAGCAATTTAACAATCAATTCATAATAATCCCTTTTCTAACAACCTAGATCCCCTTTCACCCTAGATTAAAAGTTTAGCTACTCATACTAATTATAATAACAATAATAGGAACAATGGAAAACATAATTAAGAACATGATGAATAATAATAAAGATGAATAATGAATTCAAAAATAATTGAGGAAAGATTAATGGTAATACCGTAGTAATGAAGAACAAGCTTAGATCCGAGCAATAATAACGAAACTAAACTAATAACGAAACTAAACTAAACTAAAAGTATATGAGAGATTTTTAGAGTAGCTATCCTAAACCTACAGAAAATAAAGCATAAATAACCTAGGGTACGAGTTTTGGTATTTATAGTAATACATAACCGACTTAAGAAAAGTTGCGGAAATTATAAAACTGGAAGGTTCCTCGATCGAGCCTAAGTGGACTCGATCGAGGCACCAAAGTTCAAGAACCCCCAACTCTCGACATTGCGAAATTTAGTTGATTAGGTTGGTGCCTCGATCGAGCCTGGCTGGACTCGATCGAGGAACCAAATTCCTACTTCGCGCGCTGAACTTCAAACGGCCGCCATTTCTTCGTTACTTATCAGAAACAAACGATTTTCACAGCGTTGGAAAGCTAAGAGGATAAGCTTTCACCTCCAGTTGGAATCACTTGAAAATCGGTTTCAGAACTCGAGATATGGCTCTTCAAAGTAGGCACTTGTAATAAGAAGCTCTTTTCTTCGTGTTTTCTTCTTAACTTCTCTTCCTTCATTCTTGCGGATTCTCGTGCCATGTTTCGTGTATCCCTTCATGCCCACTCCGCGATGCCCATTTCATTCCTTTGCTCCTCAAATGCATCATTCCTGCATTAAACATCAAAAGGCGGAAGTATGACATTCTAACATAAAAGGCATGTAAATGATATAAACTAGCACGAAAACCGTATCAAAAGTAATTAAGGGGAGGCATAAATATGTATATAATTATGACTCATCATTATGTATAATATAAATTAGATGAATTGGTTACATTTTTATGATGTACTTTGTAGGTAACAATCATTTAGAATAAGTGGTTGATGAAAGAACCCAACAATTCACATGAATATCATCCAATTTTTATTTTTCAATTCATGATAATAACTTTTAAATTACATACCCGTGCAATATGCACGGGTTTAAAACTAGATTTTTACAATTTGATACCCATTTTCATACAGATTCATTTCGAATCTTTTTTTTTTCTTTTTACAATTTTTTACAATTTGATACCCCATTTTCATACGGCTTTATTTAGAGTTTAAGATTTTTTTTTTTTTCAATTTTTTACAATTTGATACCCATTTTCATACGGCTTTATTTAGAGTTTAAGATTTTTTTTTCTTTTTTCAATTTTTTACAATTTGATACCCATTTTCATACAGATTCATTTAGAGTTTATTAAGATTTGAACTTTATTTTTCGTTTTTCAATTTTTTACAATTTCATACCCTATTTTCCTACAGATTTATTTAGAGTTTACTAAGATTTGAACATAAATAACTTGGTAATAACTTGGTGGACTATCTAATCTCTTCTTCTAATACCATATTTCTCATCCATAAGTGATGCTTATCATCCTTATGAGGCTCGTCGAAATCTTCTTCATCTATCCGAAATCTGGTGGTCCTTTTGATGACTTTTCGATCCTTCCTACGCCTGTCATGCCGTAAATCATGCTCCTGGTCTTTATCCAAATGTGACTCCTGAATCAACCCAACATTTCGATGCCTACCATGTTTCTGCCTATCCTTGTAGACATGGTGGAGGTATTGATTGTGATCATTTAGCTGCCTGTGTGCGGTCGAGTGGTGATGCCTATGCTCACCTTGGTTCCTCCTGTGTTTATGGTTCAGCTCATGTCTATAGTGGCCATGGTTGGCTTGGTTCCTGTGATGACCATGGCCATGAGTATTATGAACTCCATGGTTTCTGCCACTTTTGTGGATCCGCTCACCGTCCCAACATTGGTCTTCCCACCAGTCGTATATGGGATAAAAAAATCCCTTTTGATGCAAAAGCCATAGCAGTACAAGCACTGAAGGCAAATTATGAGAACACCATTCAGTGATTCAGTAAATATAACTACTCCTACACCAGCTGGCGAACAATGCTACTTACGCTCAGATACAAGTATTTGACGCAATTATATGTTTAAGTGACGGACGAAGCAATTTATGAAAATTACTCATGTTTTTGCTTTAAATGAAGTCTTTTTGAGTGACATACCCATGCCAAGTGTAAGGTGTTAAGCCACTGGTAAGCAAAGTTAAATTTAAAGGTAGTGAATGTGAATGAATCGGAAGGAGAAAGGGTTTACCAGTAGGAAAGATGGACATGAATAGGCCAAGCATGAGTACCCAACTGATGCAAACATATTGCATGTGGCAGTGGAAGTCGAATAGACCCGAACATTTGCTTCTGCCCAAAACAACATTAAAATTAACATTGATTTAGAATAATCCAATCAGAACTCACATTAATCATGGGAAAATAAACTTCAAAAGATTCTTTTTAATGTGTTAACAAATTAAACATGAAGTTGTCATGAAATTAAAATTTTATTCAGAGAAGGTCTATGTTGAGACTCGGTTAGAAGTATCCGATGTTAATAATATCAAATCATAGGATTATGATTTCCTAAACTATATAAATCAAGCTAGTCAATCATGTATATTCTCTAGCCTTTATCTTCTCCATATTTTGTGGAATTTGTTTATCTTGTTACCTATTATATAGCTATATTTACATTGATGTAAACAGTATAAATACTCCTGTAACTCTCATTGAATGATATACAATCATATTCCAACCTTTCTCTTGTATCTTACATGGTATCACGATCCTAATCGATCCTAACCAATCTCGCCTTTCACATTCACGCACCACCCATGGCAACCTCCAACAATGGCCTCATTCCCAACCCCGACGAACCAACCAAACCACTCGTCTCAATCTCCTTTCCAAACTGCATCAAACTCACTCCCACCACCTATCGATCTTGGCAGTTTCAAGTCACCCGACTCCTTCGAGGCTATGGGTTGTTCTCATACCTCGATGGATCCTTACCACCACCACCATCCACCATTACCCCTGCTGCCACCGAGACCAAACCCAATCCCGACCCTATCTCCAACTCGGCTTATACCACTTGGTACAAGCAAGACAACCTCATACTCGGTGCATTAGCAGGCACTCTTCACGAAACCGTCGCACCCATTATCCTCGATGCCAACTCCTCTCACGAGGCTTGGCAAACCCTAACCCGTACCTACGCCAACCCTTCCCGAGGGCATATCCTTCAAGTCAAGGACTGCCTTCGTCACATCACTCTAGGAGATAGCACCATAACCGAGTACATGCTCGCTATCAAGGCGTGTACTAACCAACTCGTGCAACTCGGTAAACCTATGGATGCCGAAGACATCACCCATCAAATAATCCAAGGGCTCCCCGCTGACCTCTATAAGAGTGTCATTGATGCAGTTCGAGCCCGGGATTCACCTATTTCCTTTGAAGATTTTCACGAACGATTAATTCAACACGAGTTAATCGTCAAACGTGAACCCTCACCAACTGCCTTTCCACCCAATGCACACGCTGCAACCCGCTCTTACTCCAACAATAACTCTCGTTACACCTCTCAACCCAATCACTACTCCTCTTACAACCGCCAACCTATTGCAACCCATCACCAGAACCGCCCACCACACACGAGCAACCAAAACCCAAATCCAAAACCTTTTAAAGGCCGTTGTCAGTATTGTCGTGACAACGGACATGTCATAAGTGACTTCCCCGATTTCAAACGAGATTATCCCAATGTCGTGTTCCCACCACCTACCCGCCAACCTCGTCCTCAAGCCCACACATCCACCACTCCTCCTCCGTCGAACAGTGCTTACCTTGTCGACAGTGGAGCATCCCATCACATTACCAAAGACCTCGAAACTCTATCCCTCCATAGTCCCTATGAAGGCCCCGATGACCTCATCATTAGCGATGGCTCTGCCTTACCCATAACACACCACGGTTCCTTCTCTATTCTCTCCTCTACTCACTCTCTTTTGTTTAATGATGTTCTTGTTGTTCCATCAATTGCTAAAAACCTACTGTCAGTGTCTCAGTTTAGTCGAGACAACCATGCTATTGCTATTTTCTCACCCGATTCTTTTTGTTTTAAGGACCGCAACACGGGTGATATTCTTCTCCAAGGCCCGTTTCAAGATGGCGTCTACCAATGGCACCCTCCAACCACTCGTGCTCAAGCCTACCTCACCACCTCATCGACTCTCAGTAGCTTATGGCATGCCCGACTAGTAGCTTATGGCATGCCCGACTGGGACACCCCTCCAATGATGTTCTCAAATATTTAGCTTCCGTTTTTAATTTCCGTTTTCCAATTTATCGCATTGTAATTCTTGCCTAATAAACAAAAGTCACTAATTACCATTCAAATCAAACACACTCAAATCCGCTACACCACTCGACCTCATTTATTCCGACGTATGGACCTCGCCTGTGTTATCCCATGACTCCTACAAATATTACATAATTTTTGTTGATCACTACACTCATTATTTCTGGCTTTATCCCATTAAAAATAAATCCAACACTCTTATCACCTTTAACCGATTTAAAGCAATTGTCGAAAAATTCTTTCAAAAACCAATAAAACAATTCTACTCCGATAACGGAGGAGAATACACCAAATTAAACCCGGAACTTCTCAATAACGGTATAACCCATCTAACCTCACCACTCCATACACCCGAGCACAATGGGTTCGCCGAAAGACGCCATCGCCATGTAGTTGAAACGGGTCTCGCCCTCCTTAGCCATGCTCACATGCCACTTAGTTTTGGCCTTACGCCTTCGCCACCGCCACTTATCTCATAAACCGACTACCCACACCCACGCTCCAAAACAAGTCTCCGTATCAATGCCTACTCAAACACGACCCAAATTACACCAAACTCCGTCCCTTTGGTTTCCTATGTTATCCATGGCTTCGACCATACACACGCCACAAGCTCGAACCCAAATCCCACCCATGTGTCTTTGTTGGATACTCCAACACTCAAAGTGCCTATTTGTGCTATGAACCCGTCACAAAAAGACTCTATACATCACGCCACGTCCGTTTGTTGAGACTGAGTTTCCCTTCCCCACCCTTGCCAAATCGAACCCCTCATCTCTTCCCTTCACGGACCAATGGTGTGAGCTCACAATCCCACTCCTTGAACCCGCCTTACCCATCCCCAAACCGTCTGTCTCACCAGCCACCCCCACACCTCCTTCCACCCCGTCGTCACCCACACAGCACCCTCCCTCACCCACTCATACTACCACACCCATTACTCCCTCCACGGTTCCCTCTCCTCAGTCCCCTACCCAGCCCAACCAATCACCTACACCCCCACCACCACCGCCCCCTCCTCCTCCTCCCTCTCGAGCTGTGACCCGCCTATCAAACAACATAGTTAAACCCAATCCAAAATATGCGAAAACAGCCACATCCCCGTCCCCTCATGTCACACCCACCACTACAAAGCAAGCTCTAATTGACCCTAGGTGGAGAACAGCCATGCTCGATGAACACCAGGCACTCCTTCGAAACCAAACCTGGTCCCTTGTCCCTCGTTTCCACGTCCACAATGTTGTTGGTTGCAAATGGGTGTATCGCATAAAGTATAACCCGGATGGTACTCTTAAACAACACAAAGCAAGACTCGTCGCCAAGGGTTTTTATCAACAACCCGGTGTCGACTACTCGGAAACATTCAGTCCCGTCATCAAACCCGCCACTATCCGACTTGTTCTCTCCATTGCAGTAACCCAACAATGGCATCTTCACCAAATTGATGTCAACAACGCCTTCCTTCAAGGCCACCTCACTGACTCGGTTTTTATGGACCAACCTCCCGGCTTCATCGATCCCGAGAAACTCTACTATATCTGCAAGCTACACAAAGCAATATACGGACTAAAACAAGCCCCTCGAGCTTGGTACACCGAGCTCAAAACCTACCTCATCTCTCTTGGCTTCCGCAATTCCATTTCCGACCCCTCCCTATTCATCTTAAACACCACGGCCACCACCCTATTTGTCTTAGTTTATGTCGATGACATTGTTGTTACAGGACCAAACCCAACCCATATTCGCGAGTTCATTACAAGCATTTCGTGTAAGTTCTCGCTAAGAGACCTCGGCCCTTTATCCTTCTTCCTCGGCACTGAAGTAACTCCCACCAAAAATGGACTTCACCTCAATCAAACCAAGTATCTATCAGACCTTCTTCACAAATTTAAAATGCAAGATAGCACACCTGCCACCACCCCTATGGTTTCTATAACAACCCGACCCACCACGGTCGTAACACAACCCAATAAGATGGGATATGTACCTTTGGGCCCTTTACTTGTCCTCACTTAAGCCCAAAAGCACAAGGCCTTGTTACTAAGTGTTGGGTGGAATCCCTTATAAACATATCACAACCACCTCAATTCCCCGATGTACGACAACCTTACTCTCAATAACTTGGGGTGTTACAATCTCCCCCACTTAAAGAACACAACGTCCTCGTTGTGCCTCCAACTTGACCCTAGCCAAGTCCAGAATCCTCCCCCGCTAGGTGTGTGACCCGGGTACTCCCGACCACGGGCTCACCACACGGTTGCAAGGTCGCTCTGATATCATTTATAACAACCCGACCCACCACGGTCGTAACACAACCCAAAAAGATGGGATATGTACCTTTGGGCCCATTACTTGTCCTCACTTAAGCCCAAAAGCACAAGGCCTTGTTACTAAGTGGTGGGTGGAATCCCTTATAAACATATCACAACCACCTCAATTCCCCGATGTGGGACAACCTTACTCTCAATAACTTGGGGTGTTACAGTTTCTCATCCTCCCCTCCTCAAAGAACCAACACAACCAGTTGAAGACATCACGAATTATCGAGCAATCGTGGGTAGCCTCCAATATCTCTCCCTCACCCGTCCCGACATTGCCTACCCTATCAACAAACTTGCCCAATTTCTCACCCATCCTACCTCCACCCATTGGACTGCCCTAAAACGTCTGCTACGCTATCTCAATGGCACCCTACACCTCGGCATTCACCTCCACAAATCAACACCCCTCACTCTTCATGCCTACTATGATGCAGATTGGGGACGAGACACGACCGATTACATCTCCACCACGGGCTTTCTTGTCTATCTTGGCCAAAACCCAATCTCTTGGTCCTCGAAGAAGCAAAAAGCCTTGTCTCGCTCCACCACCGAAGCCGAATTCAGAGCTGTAGCCGACACTACCTCTGAGCTCCTATGGCTTGTCTCCCTACTCAATGAGCTCGGTTATCATCATGCTACACCGCCAGCTATTTACTGTGATAACCTGTCCGTTACTCACTATTCGGCAAATCCCGTGTTTCATTCACGCATGAAGCATCTTGCCCTCTCGTTCCACTTCGTGAAAGAACAAGTTCGAAACGGTTCAGTTCGAGTCCAACACATTCACGGGAATGACCAGTTAGCTGACTCCTTAACAAAGCCACTCCACAAATCCAGATTTTTCGAGCTTACATCCAAGATTGGTCTTCGTATCCGACCGTCCATTAATGCGTGTATTTTATATAAGGTTTTTACCTCATTTTTACACGCATTTCTGTACTATTTATGTAGCATCTGGCTACAAATACCCCTGAATATTCTACTTTGGTTCGTTTTATGTAATTTGCAGGAATAAACCAAAGAGGAGCTAAATCGAGCCTAATTTGTCCCAATTGTATGCATTTATGGAGAATAAGGAGCCGGAGCTTGGAATCTAACATTTTGGAGACGCGTGAGCTGGTTTCGGAAGGTGCTTTAATGTCTTACGTGCCAAGATAGCTCGATCGAGTAGATTTTCTACTCGATCGACTGCTTTATATGCTTAAGGTTGCTCGATCGAGCAGTTCGAGGAGTCAATCGAGGAGACATTGCAAGGAGTACTCGATCGAGTGGTTTATTTCCACTCGATCGAGAGGTTTGATGCATAGTTGCTCGATCGAGTGGTTTGTTTCCACTCGATCGAGTAGTTTATCCTGCTTTAGATTATTTTCCGCCTAATTTCGTATGGGCTTTTGTAATTAGTCCATAGATTAGGTTTAGAGTGGATTTTCGTATAAGACAGGGGGAAGAACTACGTAACTCCCTCTCTCATTCACTTTTTCACTCTATCACTTTCTACTGTTCTTGGATTTCGCTCTTCCTTTACACTTTTGCTACTCGGATTCGGATTTGTTTTGGTACTATTATTCTTCTTTAATCCCTTAATCTTAACTATTGCTTTAATTCCTTCTCTCCTTTATTGTTATCATAATTACTTTAATTCAATCTTCATTAGTTTTGTTATCATGTTTAGTTTCAATTATCTATATGTTGTTATTGTTAATTCAATGATGATGCGTAGCTAATTCTCTTTCGCTAAGACTAAAGGGGATCCGTAATTATGAAGGGATAGTAATCGACTTATTGGGTTAATGCTGGTATAATCTTTGTTGTTAACTGCTGCAATTATCTGTATCTGTCTAATTGAGTCGACGCGATTAGGCATTTATATCATAGTGATCCTTGACCTGGACCGAAAGGTTGGAAAAGGCGAGACTAGTAGCGAACAATAGGGCATTATAGTTAGGGCGAAAGCTAAGCTATTTGTGCTTTAGGGCGAATTGAGACCGAAAGGAGATATTCACTGCTCCTTAGACCATACCTGTATTGACCTGAGACCTAGATTACTTGACCGAATGATTATGGTGAACCGTCTGTCTTAGCTGTTTTCTCTTCTTGGTTAATCTTTATTCTCTTATTCTCTCTTCTCCATCCCTCTCATTAGTTTAGAATCAATCAATTAAAACCCCCCAATTTGGTTACCGTGACGAACTTAGACAAAGCTGACATTTTCCCATCTCCTTGTGGAGATCGACCCGACTTCCCTAGCTATATTAGTTAGAGCCAGTTGGTTATTTTTGATAGGTATACAACTGCCCTGTCAAATTTTGGCGCCGTTGCCGGGGAGGTGGCGCAATTTTGTTGCTTTATTTAAGTTTTTTTCTCCTCTCAAGGAATTTATTCCTTAAGACTGATCTCATTTCTGCAAAGTTTTTGATTATTTTTGCAGGTTTTCTGTTGCCTTGTAAACTCTGTCTGCCCAAATGCCTAATTTAGCCAGCCATTCAGAGCCTAATGTGGATTCCCTTCCAAAAGGTTTCTTACTACCCATTACTGAGTCGGGAACCTTTGGAATCCACCCATCCTATATGCAGCTGGTTGAGAGAAATCTCTTTAGGGGGGTACCTGAAGAAGATCCATGCAGGCACATAGAGTTATTTAAGGAGTATTGCTCTACCATTCCCCTTTCTGCTGGGGTGACACAGGACAAAGTGAAGGAAGTTCTCTTTCCCTTTTCTTTAGCTGATGATTCCCGGGAATGGTTGAGAGATCTTGATAGGGAAGCAGCCGGTGTTACCGACTGGAGTTCCCTTGCTTTGGCCTTTTACAGGCGATATTTCCCACCGCAGCGCACCAATGCGTTGAGAGCTCAGATTAGTTCTTTTGAGCAGCTGTCTAATGAAGATTTGAATGGGGCTTAGACTAGGTTCAAGAAGCTTGTCAGCTCTGTGCCTCATCACGGGTTCAAACGTTGGTTCCTTTGTACTCAGTTTTATAATGGACTATATCAGAGCGAGAGAGCTATTCTTGACAGCGTAGCTAAAGGGAGATTCACGAAGAATGTTGAAGATGACCAAGGGTGGCGTCTCATTGAGGAAATGGCTATTCATGTCTCTGAATATGGAAATCCCCGAGGTAGTGAGCAAGTTAATTAGTTGGCAGCAGCTGCAGTGGAAGCTCCTAGCAAAAGTGTAGATAATGTGGAGCTATGTGGTAGATGTGGCATGGAAGGGCATGACCCTATTGGATGCCTGGCAAGTATAGAGCGCGTCCTTGCTTATCAGAAATACAAGCAAGGAGTTCCTTTTTCTCAGCTGTATGAAGAAATAAAGAATGTCGCTACTCTCTCTACGCCAGCACCGCAACCGGTTTCCACTCCTGCAAATCAGGAAATTGCCGAACTGAAGTCCTTTATGTTGAGCATAACACAACAGTTTGATGAGAAGTGCAATAGAAAAGAAACTGTCATAGCGGAATTGAGAGAACAAGTCGCGCAGTTAACACTCGCGAAAGACCAAGCCAAGCTTCTACCGATATGCGATCCAGTTAGTGCAACGAATCTCCAAGTTGGTCTTACTCATGAAGGGCCAAAAGTACCAGAAGACGAGGTTTTGATAGTTGAAGATACCCCAGAAGATGATATAGATGAGTTTTTGGACGGAATCATTGCTGCGTGTGGTCCAGACACTCGATCGAGTGAAAAATCTACTCGATTGAGTGAAATAATTCATCCTATCACTCGATCGAGTGAAAATAATGGTCGATCGAGAAGTGCACAGATTGAAGATGGTCGATCGAGTGATATTCTTACTCGATCGAGTAAATTTGCTGAAGAAATCACTCGATCGAGTGATAAAAACGGTCGATCGAGTAAGGCAGAAAAAGAGAATGGTCGATCGAGTGCAGAGAATGGTCGATCGAGTGAATCCCAATGTGAAACCACTCGATCGAGTGGTAAAAGTACTCGATCGAGTACCAGAAGTGGCGGAGATCCTATTTTACTATCTAATGCCGCTACCGTGTCATCTTCCCCTGCTGTGGAGACGTCACGCATTGATAAAGGTAAAGAAAAAGTTGCGGGTCCACTCATTGCTACCAGAGTGCCCTTTCCAGGTCGTCTGAAGGACGCCAAGATAGAGCGACAGTACGGTAAGTTTGTGGACGTTGTGAAGAACCTCCAGGTAACTGTCCCTTTTACCGAACTTGTTACCCAGGTACCTACTTACGCTAAGTTTATGAAAGATATTTTGACGCGTAAGAGAGATTTAAGTGAATTGGAGACAGTTTTATTTATGGAAGAGTCTAGCAATTTCCTTTTAAATAAGGCTCCACCTAAAATGAAAGACCCGGGTAGCTTCTCTATTACCTGTATTATAGGCAACGTGGTTATTTATAAGGCTCTTTGTGACTTAGGAGCCAACGTCACTGTCATGCCCCTATCTGTCTGCAAGAAACTAAACATGAGTCATCTTAAAGTGACTAACATTACCCTACAGATGGCTGATAGATCTGTTAGGAAGCCCTTAGGTGTCTTAGAAGAAGTGCCTGTGAAAATAGGCAAGCTCTTTATCCCAGTGGATTTCATTGTTTTAGATATAGCTGAGGACACCCGGACCCCAATTATCTTAGGAAGACGATTCCTTTGTACAGCTGGGGCCGTTATTGATGTCAAACAAGGGCGTTTGACTCTTGCAGTAGGGGATGACGCGATCACATTCAGTCTGCCTAGTACTTTGGCTCGGCCAATGATAGAGGATACTTGTTATTCGGTTGATATTATTGACGAGTCTATTTATGACTTCTGGTCGGGTTCTTTTATAAAGGACCCACTAGAAGCCCTTATGCTTTTTGATGAGTGTGCAGATAACCCAGATAACGATGAAGCTGTGATGGATTTGCTGGTAGATGATTTAGATGAGCGCGAACTCACCGACGCAGAGGGAGAGCAAGTGGAACAGATGATTAGCACTCTTTGCTCCATTGAGGTAAAGGTGTCGGAACGTAAGCCCCTCCCTTCTCATCTAAAATTTGTTTTCTTAGACGATACTGAGCAATATCCAGTCATTGTTAGCGCTAAGCTTGATAATGATCAGCTAACCTCTTTGTTAGCTGTACTTAAGAAAAACAAGAAAGCACTGGGTTATTCATTGGACGATATCAAGGGGATTAGTCCCGATATTTGTATGCACATGATAGAGCTGGAGGAAGATCACTGATGCGTGTCCTTTATATGATGTTTTACATCCCATTTTACACGCATTTCAGAGCTCATTTATGTAGTATATGCTACATTTCTCCCTATTTCCGTCTACTTCCGTATTTTTGTACATTATTGCAGAAATGTGAAGAATCCAGCGGAAATCGAGCTAAATCCGTCCCCGAGTATCCTGCATTGCATATGACGTGAAGTATTCTCTTAAGGAACGAGCTTGGTGCGCAATCCAAGGCCCAAAAGATAAATCCACGAGTTTATAAAAGGCAAGTAGCAGCTCAACCAGTCGATCGACCACTACCTTCCGTCGATCGACCAACCATCGGGTTCCAGAAGCTACTGTACACTGCTAAGCAGTCGATCGACCCCTCACTTCAGTCGATCGACCAATCTGCTATTCCAGACGAGAATTAAAAGACCGAGGAAGCATAAGCCCACTATGTTTTAGGTTTTGATAATAATTGTTACGTATGTTTGCTATATAACGTAACATAAACATTCAGTTTAGGTATCTCGATTTAGACTCAAGTTTTCATACGATAATATTTAGTTTTGGAATTAGGGTTTGGATTATTGTTAAGCATTGGATCTTTGGTTCTTATTCCTAATCTTTCCTCTGCAAATTCGGTATTGATCTGCCCTGATTTCAGTTAATTGTTTTATTTCATCATTAGTATAGAATTGCTGGCTAGATTCCTGCAACCAAATCATTGTTTATGTTAATTGTTTACTTTATCGTTTCAAGCATGAATTCAGTAGTTAGTTTTATCATCGTTATTATTTGTTTTACCCTCAGCATGAGTAGCTAGATTATTTGTGCTAGGATGTAGGCGAATTATAGCATAGGCGGCAATAGATTGAACACGGCCTGATTCGCGTGTCAGTCAATCGACTGACATTCTTGGTCGATCGACTGACCTCGTGAGGTTACCTTTCATTTTAATTGATTTTAATGATGTATTTAACGAATCGAATGCATGCGACCAGTTAGATGCTTAATTTATGACTGGCCCATTAGATCGAGAGATAGGGAAAGTTGTTTGATCACCAATTAAGATGACTAAACTGTGCTGAGATCGAAAGATAGGTATAGTTTAGACTGTTAGTCACTTTTCAGGACGAGAGTCAGTATTAGTGATATTAGGGACCTATAGCGAGATCGAAAGATGCTATTTGTTAAGAGTAGACCGAGAGGACCTCTTGTTTCCCGCCTCACTTGTGTTCGATTTGGACCTGTTTAGTATGCTGCCGCCGAAGCTGTAATGAACCGACCATCCTAGTACCCCTTCTTTATCTGTTTAATCCGTCTTTTTAGTTTACTCTCTTTATTTATTCTTAGCTATAGACCAATTCAAATCAACCCCCACAATTGTTACCCTAGACTTTTATTAGACAACTAGAAATTACGTCTGCCTCCTTGTGGTTCGACCCTGTTACCACTAGCCTAGGTTAGTCTTAATAGGAAATTATAAATCTTATTTTTGGTACTCACAACGACGGGTATCAAATTTTGGCGTCGTTGCCGGGGAGGCAATAGTTCTAATTTTTAGTTGTTTTAATTTTAGTCTTTCTTAGTTTAAGGGACTTCTGTTCCTTAAACTTTTCTTATATTCTTTCTGTAGTTTCTTCTTATGCGCAGGTCACAGGGTGGTGAACTAGTACCATTCGACCCTGAGATAGAAAAATCTTTGCGCGAGTTAAGATGATCACAAAGGGTATTACCGACAGAGGAAGAGCTGAGTACTCTGTCAAGCTATTACGAGAACGAGCTGTTCGAGGAAGACCCACAGTCTTCACCCGTTTCCACTTCTTCAGCCGAGACAGTTACTTCTCCAGAAATTCCAGTCATGGCCGAGGAAGCGAGTATAGCTAGTCATTCTGAGCCGACAGCTGCAAATTTATATAAGGGGTTCGAATTACCGGAGATGTCGGGAAGTTCGAACCAAGGCCTTCATACATTAATATGGTTGAGAGAAACCAGTTCGGGGGAGCTGCAAATAAAGATGCAGCTAAGCACATGGAAACATTTATTGACTACTGCTGTTCCATACCCCCACCAGCCGGCGTAACTCAAGACCAGATCAAGGAGACCATGTTTATCTTCTCCCTTCGTGATGCTGCAAGGGAGTGGTATAGAGATCTGGACCGAGCCGCTCATGGGATCACCGACTGAAACTCCTTGGCATTGGCATTCTACAAGAAGTACTTTTATGCTTCAAAGTCGATTGCTATTAGAGCCCAAATCACGAGTTTCAAACAAGGACCAGATGAGAACTTCCACGAGGCATGGGTCCGATTTAAGAAGCTGGTGCGAACCATACCACACCATGGTTTCGAAAAATGGAGCCTGTGCAATCATTTCTATAATGGGCTGTATGACGATCAGAGGGCCATTTTGGATGTTGCAGCCAATGGCCGATTTGCTGAGAACTTGGGAGAGACCAAGGGGTGGAAGATCATTGACGACATAGCCACCCACAAGGCTGAGTATGGGAATTCCAGAGGAAACCAGAGGAGAGCCGATGAATCTTCCTCTGTTGCTGTGCTTGAAGCTCTCACTGCGAGATTTGACAAATATGAATTAGGAGGAGCTTCAAAGGGGGGTATTTACCAAGTAAATGCTGTGTCAGACGGTCCTTTCGTCTGTGAAAGGTGCGGAGCTGAGGGACACGTTTCGAAGAATTGTCCTAGTCCCTTTGAGTCTTGTGCTGCCTTTCAACACTATAGGCAGACAAACACGTACTATGAGCCGAATGTCCACCCCAACTTGAGATGGAGTAGCCAGAATGTCTTGAATCCGACTCAACCTCCACCACAGCAGCAACCCTATGTGCCCCCTCATCAAAAGCAACAACAATATCAAAAACCTCCTTATGTGCCGCAAAGAAAGAACAACAACCCCATGGTTCTCGATTTTGCTTGAGTTCAAGAGCTTGTTGCTAAAGGAGTCCCAAGCAAGAGAGGCCGGGATGAAGCTACTAGAGAGCCAAATTGCTCAATTGGCTAGTAAGAGTACCACTCGAGCTCCCGGACACTTACCGACTCAAACTGACCAAAAGGAGACCCTAAACGCCATCACCTTGAGGAGTGGGTCCACCCTTGAGGGTCCTGCCATGGTCGAGGACGCTGTTGAAAAAGATGAGCCGGAAACAAGTCAAAAGAAAGCTTCAACGAATAAATCAAAGAAACAAAGCGTCTACCGGTATATCGGTCGATCGATCGATACACCTTGGCCGATCGATCGATATGCGGGTTACAAAGAGCTTCGAATCGTGCACCTTGGTTGATCGACCAATATCACTGCTGATAGCGAGATTTTTCGTCCTTCAATGCCCGACAATTTGAGAGACCATTTGTTCCGAGGTTCGACAGTCCCGAAGACATTGGGACAAGACCTGAGTGCTGATGGGTCAGTCCCGGCTCCGAAGTTTGACCCAATGTCGGTTAACGGTTCTCATTTGAGACGGTCTGAGGAAGGGTCAAGCTTCAACAAGGAGAAGGTGACGGACTTTCAGCCTAAGTCCACGGATACCGGCACGCGCGATTTAGAGGAGAGGGCTAAGGTACTTCTTACAGCCCCATACCCGGAGAGACTAGTGCCGACAAAAGAACAGGTATCTTTCAATAAATTTGAAAAGGTTATCCGTAGTTTGAATGTACAAGTACCTTTCCTTGAGTTGGTCAACCAAGTGCCAGCATACACTAAATTCATGAAACAACTCCTGTCTAAGAAAAAGTCGCTTGAACATGTGCACACGGTCGCTTTAACCAAAGAGTCTTGCTCTTACTTGTCTCACACTGCACCCCATAAGCTAGAGGACCCGGGTAGCTTTTCTGTTCCTTGCAATATAGGTACCTTCTCTATTGAGAAGGCATTATGTGACTTAGGAGCTAGTAAAAGCGTCATGCCCTTGAGTCTAGCTAGGAAGCTCAAATTGACTAGGTTCGCAGTGACATATATGACCGTCCAGATGGCCGATCGCTCTGCGGTCCAACCCATAGGAGTCCTAGAGGACATCCCTGTCCAAATAGGGAAGTTTTTCTTCCCCGTAGACTTTGTGGTCCTTGACATGCCTGAGGATGCTCATATTCCCATTATTTTTTGGTAGGCCGTTTACGCACACTCGCCGGTGCGATCATAGATGTCGGTCTAGGTACCTTGACTTTCAAAGTAGGCAAGCGTTCTATTGTCTTTGCCCAACCGGCTAAGAAAAAGGACCCCATGTGGCTTGTGACTTGTAATACGGTTTCTGAAATGAAATCGTACTTTGTGCTTCCTGAATTGCCTGTCTCTATTACTACTTCTGTGTTAACCCCTCCGCCCCAAACTGGGAGCAAAAAGGAGGAAGAATCTGTTGTTTTAGATGTCGCAGGGGCTGGTTTAGGGAAGGAAGTCTTTGCCGCAAGTTGCTCCACAAAAGAAGCCGATCATTCAAAGAGGAGGTCTTGGTTGCATGAGCTATGGAATTGATGAGGTAGTTGATGACGAGCCGGCCAAAGCCGAGAGTCGATTTGGATTCGACAAGCCCGAAGAGATCATCGACTGGGGGGATGATGAGAGTGTTGACCCATTAAGTTCAGCGGACGTGGAAGCTAAGGATAGTGCAGCTGATCAAATAAGCACCGTTGAGGCTACCTCTAGTAGCCAGAAGCCGACGAAGTGGGCCATATCGTGGCCGTTTTTTA
The DNA here is from genome assembly GCF_048544455.1 of Silene latifolia. Taxonomy (NCBI): domain Eukaryota; kingdom Viridiplantae; phylum Streptophyta; class Magnoliopsida; order Caryophyllales; family Caryophyllaceae; genus Silene; species Silene latifolia. Next base: position 137,087,054 of record NC_133526.1, read on the forward strand.
TCAACTACTAGTTGGTCACATGTTTTCCAAACATTTTATTGCTTTTAAAACTTTTTATTGTTTTTGTGTGCGCGAAACTTCGCATTTTATTTCGCTTGCCTAGGATTTTATATGCTTTAGACTTTATTTTGGGTTTTGCGCAATTTTGGGCGCGTATTATTGTGCACTTGCAGATTTTAAGACCTCATTAGCTGAATTAATTGAGAAAACACGAAGAAATAGGGAGTACAGCAGTATTCTCAGTCGATCGACTGGCCACATTAGTCGATCGACTGAGTTGCACTTTCCAGGAGCTACTGTTCCTGAGACGTTGGTCGATCGACTGCCATCCTTAGTCGATCGACCAAGGACGCTGCTGTACCTGTTCACGACGTCTCCCCTGCTGTGTTTGGTCGATATGCGGACTTAAGGGAGTTTTCTACTCCACTTTATTTTCCGTCCAATTAATTATTTCTTCTATTTTCTCAATTGTGCACAATTTTACCGCTTCAAAATTGTCTTCTCGGTTTTATGCGTGGGTTTTCATTTGTCTTTTCAGGTACTTATTAGTAGCACTGCTGGCTACTGAAACCTCCTAGCTCACGCTGGTTTGGGGAGGTTTCCCTTTTGCTGCGCTTAAAGTCTTGTGAGTTCCCGATTTTCACTTCATGTCATTTTTCTTCATTTTCCCGCAAATTCCCATTTCTCTTTTCTTCATCACATGGTTTTGCACAATGGGGACATTGTGCTATTTGGTTTGGGGAAGGGTTTTGCGTCGCATATCATTTGCTTGCATTCACGTTTATAGTCTGTCTTGCACTGTTTATTTCCTTACATAAATACAGAAAATCCAAAAAAAAATTGAAAAATTTCAAAAATTTCCATAAAATGCACGTTTATTTTAGCATATAGGTCGAGTCGGAACGGTAGTATTTCAAGGATGATATTGCATTTTGCACCTGTTTGTCTGAGCCTTGCTTGATTAACATGTTATTAGTAGAATCGTAAATGCATATCTACTAGTTTTCGTTAATTATTTGCTGGACTTGAGACTTGACTTTGAAAATTGGCAAGCTACATCATATTTCTGAGATTTAGAGCCTATAACAGGTGACATTCATGACCAATTCATCTAGGAATGTGAGTAGTTAATCCTTAAGAGGCATGTTTCATAAATTTGCATAAATATGATCTTAATCTGCTTAATACATGTACGCATTCGGTCTGTGGTTAGTTGACACATGTGGTAGAGGTTTCCCCTTATTCGTTTTTCCCATAAGCTCCACACTGCCAAAAATAGCCTTTTTGTCCCATTACTACATCCTACATTTAGCCTGTCCTTTGTCAAGCTAGTAGTTCGTGTCCTTGGGATTATTACTCGTTTTTTGGTGGCATATGTTCATTTTGAGATGATGGTTGGGAAACGAAATGAAGGAAAGAAAGAAATAGAAAAGAAAAGAAAAAAAAGAGATGAAAAATGATTCGAAAAAATGAAAAAAGAGGTTCTGTACTGTTTAAGCAGTCGATCGACTGGCATCATAGGTCGATCGACCAAGGTTCGTGATAAAGAGAAAGAATCAATTCGCATAATTCAATCTTTATCTTTTGGCGATTTTTGCTCCCATGTATTATTCGTATTTTATGGGGAGTTAGTTGATTACTTTTATACCTGGAGATTGTGAGATTTGTGCTTGCTATAACACCGTTTCATTTGTTTTTGAGCAAGAAGTTGGATGTTTCCATATGGTTCCATTTTGGTACTAGCTTGATCACCTGTACCTCCACTTTACCATAGAACGTTTTGCCTCTTCTTACCCATACCTCACATTTCCATATTTATACCTCGGCATGTGTCATGGTCTCTTGTTGGTTGGAATGCGTATGTACGGTTGTAGAGATTGCTTTCATATTAGGCTGCAGGCATGTTCTTATGGGTCGTAGTTAGGTGAGAGTCACTACAAAATTAATTCTTTCTATCCTCTTATTTTCACCTGTGCTTATTTGAGTGATACAAGCGACCCGAGAGAGTCCAATTTGCTAAGTCTCTATAGTTAACGGTTCAGCAATATTTCTAACGACTTCATAACTCGTTTGCATAATTCATTTGCTAGTTGATTGTTGGTTGTGCATTAAATTGGTTTAGGCCTTACATGTTGCATTTCGCTCTGAGATTGAACTCGTTCCATTAGGTCAATAGATCGAGTCTAGTTCTTGCTTGGGGACAAGCAAGGCTTTGGTTTGGGGAAGTTTGATGCGTGTCCTTTATATGATGTTTTACATCCCATTTTACACGCATTTCAGAGCTCATTTATGTAGTATATGCTGCATTTCTCCCTATTTCCGTCTACTTCCGTATTTTTGTACATTATTGCAGAAATGTGAAGAATCCAGCGGAAATCGAGCTAAATCCGTCCCCGAGTATCCTGCATTGCATATGACGTGAAGTATTCGCTTAAGGAACGAGCTTGGTGCGCAATCCAAGGCCCAAAATGTAATACTCCGTATTTATAAGTCTTGGGGTACTCTATCGAGTAGGCCTTACTCTGTCGAGTAAGGTTAAGTTGCGTTTTAGAAAAGTTTCTGACCTGTTGGGTACTCGATCGAGTAGCTGGGACACTCGATCGAGTAAGGAGGTACTCGATCGAGTACCTCGGGTACTCGATCGAGTAGCCGGTTTTACGGGGAGTTTTCTCGGGTTTTGTTAATTATGCGATTAAGGTATATAAGCTTTGTCGTCATTATTCTAAATCACTTTTGCAAAACCTAAATTACTGTTTAAGAGAGAAAGCAAGCAAGTTCTTCATCTTAATCGCATTATTAGCAATACCCGGAGTTTGGAAGGTCAGTTCTTAGCGTTGATTATACCGTTGAGTTCCTTGCGTCGAGGGTAAGATCTATGTACCCTTTTTATTGTCTTTCCTTTGATTTGGTTAAACCCTAATTTAGAGATTTGGGGGTTTATGTGTAGTATGTGATTTGGTAGCCTTTATATGTTGTATGATAGGAGGAGGGTTCATAGAGGAAGCTTTTTGATTCAAAGAGAGAGACCGTCGATTGTGTGCTTACCGGTGGGATTTCCTACTCGGTATTAGTCCCATAATGGGATATTGGTTGATGTGTTGTGTTTGGTTGTTTGATATAGTAATTGTATTGTGATTGTGGTTGTGATCGTTGTTTAAGGTTCGCGAGGCGTGGCCTCGGCTGAGTGGGGTCACTTGCGGGAGTGGCTTCACGCCCTAGTTTCGCCTTCTGTGGAACCCGCCACAGAAGGGATGTGCACATTAATGGACAGGGTTATCGCTCACTATGTGGAGCGGGGATTTGGTGGGTACGGTGCGGTCCCCCATCGGGCGGGCTAGGTCCAAAGTGGACGATCGATGATTGAGATGATTGGAATTGGTTGGTTGTGTGTGTGTGACGTTAAGTTTATCTGTTTATCTTATTGTTGGTATATATTGAATTGTGTGATTAGTCTCGACCCCGGTGTTGTTTTGTAAACTGCGGTGATCCATTCGGGGATGGTGAGCGGATATTGAGCGGTATTGAGATGAGTACTTGGGATAGCCGGGATGGCCACGACATGATGATAGGAGTCTTCCGCTGTAGCTTATTAGTTATTTACATTTCAGTTAGAACAGTCAGTTTGAGAACATGTATTGCATTTTGGTTTGGTTTTGAGAATTGTACTCCTCACTAAGTATTTATATTTAAACGTTGTTTCTTCATTGTTTATTTGATTATCATTGCCTCGGGTAACCGAGATGGTAATGTCTTCATACCTGAGTGGTCCTGGTAAGGCACTTGGAGTATGGGGGTGTTACAAATGGTATCAGAGTGACGATCCTGAAACCTGTAACCAATGAACCTAATGAACATGGGAGTCAATTAAAATGAACCCGGGGTAAAAGTTGTAGGAGCTAATGCAAAGGCTTGGGAGACGTCCTAAAGTCGCGAAGTCGCCCTACAATTTTGAACCGGTCACATGGGGGGAGTGTTTGTCGAGTCGTATGTGTGTTTGGTTAACTTGTGTAAGAATGTGATGAAATGTGTTAATTGTTGGATGTTCGAAATAGAAGGTTGAGAATGTGAAAGAAAGGTTAATGAAACATGTGGAAACTGTTGATGGAATGATAGCATGTTGAATGTTTTACAATGTGGCATTTAATAGCATGATGAAGTGATCTCGTAGATCGTATGAAAAGATGCGTAGCATGTTTAGTTATGATATAATGTGGTTTTATAAAGTTTAGCATGTTAGCATATGACGTAGCATGCGGGTAGCTTTTATGAGTTGGCATGACTCGATCGAGTGGGACTGACTCGATCGGGTGGGTTTTTGACGATTTTGAGTCCAGAATCGTGTTTTTGGGTACTCGATCGAGTAACTAGGGGTACTCGATCGAGTAGGGGGTCACTCGACCGAGTAGCCTAGCTACTCGGTCGAGTATGTTAGAGATCAGAAGGTCTGTTTGGGGTCTGATGTTTGGGTACTCGATCGAGTATGTTGGGCACTCGATCGAGTATCCCGTTACTCGATCGAGTATGTTTGGGAACTCGATCGAGTAGCGTCTGGGCAGCTTGTTTTCATGTTTTGAGGTTTAGTACGTGTGTTTATGTCTACCCTTTCTTATATATAGTTTCAAGATGCCGCCCAAGAAGACTACTTTGTACGCGAGAGTTGAGCTTATGAACATAGATGACATCGTTAAGATGTTGGAGCATCAGGATGCTCTCACTGAGGCTTTAAAGACTGTGGGGAAAGATAAGGATAAGGATAAGGAGAAGGAGGTTGATCATTCTAAAATCAGCCTCTATATCGCAAGGTTTAACCCGAAAGAGTACAAGGGAGTTGGGGAGCCTAACCTTCTTGATAGTTGGTGAGAGAGATGGAGAACATATTAGATTTGGTTCACCGTCCCGATGAGATGAGAGTGGAACAGTGCGTTCTATCCGAGGGAGGCGGTGGCAAGTGGTGGGATACAGTGAAAGTGAGTGCTAAGGAGATATATACAAACCAAGGGTTACCCGCTATACCTTGGGAGGAGTTTCGTAGGGGTCATGAGGAAGGAGTTTGTACCGGAACATGTGAGGAGTAAGTTGAGGGAAGAGTTTGACAGTTGTAAGATGACCGCCGAGATGTCCGTGGCCGAGTACTACGAGCAATTCAATGAGAAGTCTAGGTATCTTTGAGGATATGGGTTTGAGTGAGGAGAACTCCGGCGTTGAGGTTTGAGAGGGGTTGACCCCAAGATTATGGATAAGTTACCCGGGGAGTCCTTACGATGTTAAGGAAGCTTATGAGAGGGCCGGGAGAGCTGAGAGGTTGGTGGAGATGGCTCAGGAGAGGTCAGGTGGAGAGAAGAGGAAGTCCGAGAGCGAGGGTGGTGGCCAATCTAATCACAAGAAAGGCAACCACAATCGATCTAAGGGGTTTTCTTAAGGGTCGGGGTTCGATCTTTTGGGCTTCCTTTGGGCGCGGCCGGGGAAGTGTTAGTGGTAGTTAGGGTGTGACCTGCTATATTTGTGGTGGTGTAGGCCACAAGAGACATGAGTGCACAAGTGCACCAGGATCTTTCCGAGACTGCGCGCAGAGCTTCGCGAGCAACAGACCGGGCCGGATCATGGCCAAACCGGGAAGTCGAGTTACCGTGGGAGGCAACCGCAACGGCGGTAATTCTTATCAGAAACCACCAACGAACAACAACAACAATCAAGGGTCGGGTGCTAAGCCGACCACATCACCAAGATCTGGTCCAGGGAGGTGGGCGAACACCAGTGGCAAGTTATTCATGATGGAGAAGAAAGCGATTGAGGAAGATGCGCACGTTATCACCCGTACTTTTCTTGTAAATGGTATTCCTACCTTTGTTTTGTTTGATTCGGGGCTTCTCGATCGTTTGTGTCTTGAGTCATGTTAAACGGTTGGGTTTGAGGGTATATGAGTCCGTTAGTGAGCGAGTTTTTATACCTTCGGGTGAGTCCGTATCATGTGGGAGATTGTTTAGAGATGTATCTATGATAGTTGGGCAAGTTGATCTACCTGTAGACTTGCTAGAGTTTCCTTTTGACGGTTTTGAGATGATAGTCGGGATGGATTGGTTAGGAAAGTATAAAGCTAAGATAGACTGTCATCAAAAGAAAGTGTCTTTAAGAGGTCCTAAGGGTGTTAGTGTGTCTTATCGTGGGTTTCTAGTCAAACCCAAAGTTAAGTTGATTGCAGCTGTCACCTTGAAGTCTTATCTGAGGAAGGGATGTCCTTTGATCTTATGCCATGTGAGAGATGACCGGATAGAGAGTCCGACAGTTGATGCGATACCAGTGGTGGGGGAGTTTGCCGATGTTTTTCCTGACGAGATTCTGGGGTTGCCACCAAAGAGGGAGATAGATTTCACCGTCGAGTTGAAACCAGGGACGGGGCCAATCTCTAAGGCACCGTACCGTATGGGTCCTAAGGAGATGGAGGAGCTTAGGAAGCAGTTGGATGATTTGATAGAGAAGGGATACATTAGACCAAGTGTATCGCCGTGGGGAGCACCAGTTCTTTTCGTGAAGAAGAAAGATGGGAGTTTGAGGTTATGCATAGATTACAGGGAGCTGAACCGAGTGACGATAAAGAACAAGTATCCTTTGCCAAGGATATATGACTGTTTGATCGGTTGAGTGGTGCATCGGTCTTTTCTAAGATTGATTTGAGGTCAGGGTACCATCAGGTGAAGATTAGAGAGGTGGACATACCAAAGACGGCTTTCACGTCGAGGTATGGCCATTATGAGTATGTGGTGATGCCGTTTGGGTTGTCTAATGCACCGGCGGTGTTTATGGATTTGATGAATAGAATCTTGAGACGTTTTGGACCAGTTTGTAGTGGTATTTATCGATGACATCTTAGTCTACTCTAAGACTAAGGAGGAGCATGAGGAGCATCCGAGGATCGTGTTGCAAACTTTGAGGGATCATGAGTTGTATGCTAAGTTTGTCCAAGTGTGAGTTCGGTTAGAGAAAGTTGCTTTTAAGGGCATGTGATCTCTAAAGATGGGGTAGTCAGTGGATCCTACGAAGATAGAAGCAATGACAAAGTGGGAAGCACCAAAGAATGTTGCCGAGGTTAGGAGTTTCTTGGGTTTAGCTGGATACTACAGACGGTTCGTGAGGGATTTCTCCAAGATAGCTAGACCTATGACAGCGTTGATGAGGAAAGAGAACAGGTTTCGTTGAAATGAGAGTTGTGAGACGGCGTTCCAAACATTAAAGGAGCGTTTGACCACAGCTCCTGTCTTAGCATTGCCTGAAGGGACCGAGAACTTTGAGGTTTATACAGATGCCTCGAAGAATGGGTTGGGATGTGTGTTGATGCAGAATGGTAAAGTGATTGCCTATGCTTCTAGGCAATTGAAGCCTTATGAGGAGAACTACCCTACTCATGATCCTGAGTTGGGGGCTGTGGTGTTTGCTCTCAAGATTTGGAGACATTACCTTTATGGAGCGACCTTTAAGGTATTTTTCGATCACAAGAGTCTCAAGTACATCTTCACTCAAAAGGAGTTGAACATGAGACGAGAGGAGGTGGATGAAGGCGATTGGCGATTATGACATGGAAATCATCTACCATGAAGGGAAGGCCAATGTTGTAGCCGATGCTTTGAGTAGGAAGAGTGTACATTCTCTCGTGTACAGCTCTCTCTTTGATGAGGCCGAGGGATGAGGTAGCGAGCTTTGGAATTCATATGATGCGAGAAAGGAGATGCCATGGGTGATATGACAAAGACATCCGGAGTTTTATGATGACATTCGGGATAAGCGAGCTTTGGATCCTAAGATAGTTGAGTGGAGAGTCGAGTAGAGAAAGGGACAGTGTCCGGTTTTCGTTCTTCATACGAGATGGTAGTTTGAGGTTTGATGGTAGGTGGTGTGTTCCGAATGACGAGGAGTTGAAAAAGACAATCATGACAGAGGCGCATTGCACACCATATTCGATTCATCCAGTGGAGACAAGCTATACAAGGATTTGAAGAAAACGTTTTGGTGGCCTGGGATGAAGAAAGAGACAACTGAGTTCGTGTCCCGTTGTTTGACATGCCAAAGAGTTAAAGGGGAACAGAGAAGACCACAAGGTAAGATTCAGTCTTTAGAGGTGCCCGAGTGGAAGTGGGAATCCATTTCCATGGATTTCATTGTGGGTTTGCCTAAGAGTCAACAAGGTAACAACATGATTTGGGTGATAGTGGATCGTCTGACCAAGTCGGCTCACTTTGTTCCAATGAAAGATACATGGACTAAGGCACAATCGGCTATGGCCTATCGAAAGAACGTGCTTAAGTTACATGGAGTCCCTAAGGACATAGTGCCTGACAGAGATGCGAGGTTTATATCGAGGTTTTGGAAGGAGTTGCAGGAATCGTTGGGAACAACTTTGAAGATGAGTACGACATTTCATCCTGCGACGAGACGGGCAGACGAGAGAAACAATCAAGACTCTTGAGGATATGTTGCGAGCTTGTGTGATGGATTTTGGTGGTAGCCGGGAGCGGGGTTGGACTTGATATAATTTTCTTACAATAACAACTATCACACTAGTATTGGTATGGCACCGTTTGAGGCTTTGTATGGGAGAAGATGTAGGAGCCCAATCTGTTGGGACGATAGTCTTGAGGCGAGTGGTTTTAGGACCGAGAGATGGTGCATGAGATGGTGGAACAGTTAAGATGATCGGGGAACGGATGAGAGCGGCTCGGGATCGACAAAAGAGTTATGCAGATCTACATCGCCGGGACATAGAGTTTCAAGTTGGGGATAAGGTTCTTTTGAAAGTGTCTCCTATGCGTGGGGTTATGAGATTTGGGAAGAAAGGCAAGCTAAGTCAGAAGTTTAAAGGGCCTTATGAGATCTTAGAGCGGGTTGGGGAAGTTGCATATCGTCTGGCTTTACCAGCTGCATTAGAGAGAGTGCATAATGTGTTTCATGTATCGCAGTTGCGGAAGTATGTGAGTGACCCGTCACATGTGTTAGAGGCCGAGAACTTAGAGCTAGATGAGTCCTTATCATATCTTGAGGTGCCTAAACAGATTCTAGACCGAAAGGTTAGAAAGACTAGGAGTGGTGAGACAGTTCTGCTCAAGATCCTTTGGTCTAACCACGAGACCGAGGAAGCTACATGGGAGCCAGAGGAGGCTATGAAAGAGCGTTACCCTTTCCTTTTTGATCAGGTATGTATGGTTACGGGGACGTAACCTTGTTTCTTTTAGGGGGTAGGAGATGATCGCGAACAGTTTTTAAGAGTTTTATACCCCTTTTATATGTTGTGTCGGGATGTTTGTCGGGATGAGTTGGGTTAGTAACATGTTTTATGTTGAATTTTGTTTGATTGTTGAGTCGGGAATGTTATGGGAGTACCTTTGTTTAGTAGTGGTTTGAACTTCGGGGATGAAGTTCCTTTTAAGGAGGGAAGACTGTAAGGGGTCATTTGGTTCAACAAGTTGGAATGGAGTGGAATGGAATTTGATAGTAGGGTGGTATGGGGTTCTAAATCCATACTTGTCTAATGTTGTTTGGTTCACCACAAATTATAAAGAGGAGGAATGGAGTTTGAATCCAAGGGGGGAGGGTGGGTATGGGATTTCAAGGGGTTGGGGTGGAGTTAGAATTCATTGGGTATCTAACTCCATTCCAAATCACCCCAACCAAACAATGGAATGGATCTAATCCATTCCATTCCATTCCAATATACCCAACCAAACACCCCCTAATACTCCGTATTTATAAGTCTTGGGGTACTCTATCGAGTAGGCCTTACTCTGTCGAGTAAGGGTAAGTTGCGTTTTAGAAAAGTTTCTGACCTGTTGGGTACTCGATCGAGTAGTCAGGGCACTCGATCGAGTAGGGGGTACTCGATCGAGTACCTCGGGTACTCGATCGAGTAGCCGGTTTTACGGGGAGTTTTCTCGGGTTTTGTTAATTATGCGATTAAGGTATATAAGCTTTGTCGTCATTATTCTAAATCACTTTTGCAAAACCTAAATTACTGTTTAAGAGAGAAAGCAAGCAAGTTCTTCATCCTAATCGCATTATTAGCAATACCCGGAGTTTGAAGGTCAGTTCTTAGCGTTGATTATACCGTTGCGTTCCTTGCGTCGAGGGTAAGATCTATGTACCCTTTTTATTGTCTTTCCTTTGATTTGGTTAAACCCTAATTTAGAGATTTGGGGGTTTATGTGTAGTATGTGATTTGGTAGCCTTTATATGTTTTATGATAGGAGGAGGGTTCATAGAGGAAGCTTTTTGATTCAAAGGAGAGACCGTCGATTGTGTGCTTACCGGGTAGGATTTCTACTCGCATTAGTCCCATAATGGGATATTGGTTGATGTGTTGTGTTTGGTTGTTTGATATAGTAATTGTATTGTGATTGTGGTTGTGATCGTTGTTTATGGTTCGCGAGGCGTGGCCTCGGCTGAGTGGGGTCACTTGCGGGAGTGGCTTCACGCCCTAGTTTCGCCTTCTGTGGAACCCGCCACAGAAGGGATGTGCACATTAATGGACAGGGTTATCGCTCACTATGTGGAGCGGGGATTTGGTGGGTACGGCTGCGGTCCCCCATCGGCGTGGTCGTCCAAAGGGACGATCGGTGATTGAGATGATTGAAATTGGTTGGTTGTGTGTGTGTGACAGTTAAGCTGTCTTTTTATCTTATTGTTGGTATATATTGAATTGTGTGATTAGTACTGACCCCGGTGTTGTTTTGTAAACCTGCGGTGATCCATTCGGGGATGGTGAGCAGATATTGAGCAGGTATTGAGATGAGTACTGGGATAGCTGGGATGGCCACGACATGATGATAGGAGTCTTCCGCTGTAGCTTATTAGTTATTTACATTTCAGTTAGAACAGTCAGTTTGAGAACATGTATTGCATTTTGGTTTGGTTTTGAGAATTGTACTCCTCACTAAGTATTTATATTTAAACGTTGTTTCTTCATTGTTTATTTGATTATCATTGCCTCGGGTAACCGAGATGGTAATGTCTTCATACCTGAGTGGTCCTGGTAAGGCACTTGGAGTATGGGGGTGTTACACAAAAGACAAATCCACGAGTTTATAAAAGGCAAGTAGCAGCTCAACCAGTCGATCGACCACTACCTTCCGTCGATCGACCAACCATCGGGTTCCAGAAGCTACTGTACACTGCTAAGCAGTCGATCGACCCCTCACTTCAGTCGATCGACCAATCTGCTATTCCAGACGAGAATTAAAAGACCGAGGAAGCATAAGCCCACTATGTTTTAGGTTTTGATAATAATTGTTACGTATGTTTGCTATATAACGTAACATAAACATTCAGTTTAGGTATCTCGATTTAGACTCAAGTTTTCATACGATAATATTTAGTTTTGGAATTAGGGTTTGGATTATTGTTAAGCATTGGATCTTTGGTTCTTATTCCTAATCTTTCCTCTGCAAATTCGGTATTGATCTGCCCTGATTTCAGTTAATTGTTTTATTTCATCATTAGTATAAAATTGCTAGCTAGATTCCCACAACCAAATCATTGTTTATGTTAATTGTTTACTTTATCGTTTCAAGCATGAATTCAGTAGTTAGTTTTATCATCGTTATTATTGTTTTTACCCTCAGCATGAGTAGCTAGATTATTTGTGCTAGGATGTAGGCGAATTATAGCATAGGCGGCAATAGATTGAACACGGCCTGATTCGCGTGTCAGTCGATCGACTGACATTCTTGGTCGATCGACTAACCTCGTGAGGTTACCTTTCGTTTTAGTTGATTTTAATGATGTATTTAACGAATCGAATGCCTGCGACCAGTTAGATGCTTAATTTATGACTGACCCATTAGATCGAGAGATAGGGAAAGTTGTTTGATCACCAATTAAGATGACTAAATTGTGCTGAGATCGAAAGATAGGTATAGTTTAGACTGTTAGTCACTTTTCAGGACGAGAGTCAGTATTAGTGATATTAGGGACCTATAGCGAGATCGAAAGATGCTATTTGTTAAGAGTGGACCGAGAGGACCTCTTGTTTCCCGCCTCACTTGTGTTCGATTTGGACCTGTTTAGTATGCTTCCGCCGAAGCTGTAATGAACCGACCATCCTAGTACCCCTTCTTTATCTGTTTAATCCGTCTTTTTAGTTTACTGTCTTTATTTATTCTTAGCTATAGACCAATTCAAATCAACCCCCACAATTGTTACCCTAGACTTTTATTAGACAACTAGAAATTACGTCTGCCTCCTTGTGGTTCGACCCTGTTACCACTAGCCTAGGTTAGTCTTAATAGGAAATTATAAATCTTATTTTTGGTACTCACAACGACGGGTATCAATCACAAACCTTGCAGACAGGGTCGGCGCGCAGACTGAACCAGAAGATGCAGGATGTTGTGATGGCTGAGGTAATGAAGCTGCTCGATGCAGGTATTATTTATTCTGTTGGTCATTCTAAGTGGGTGAGTCCAGTACAGGTGGTCCCGAAGAAAGGAGGGACAACTGTGGTTAAGAATGATAAGAATGAGTTAATACCTACTCGAGTAGTGACTGGTTGGCGGATGTGCATAGATTACAGACAGCTTAATGCCGCCACCAAGAAAGATCACTTTCCCCTTCCGTTTATTGATCAAATGGTAGAAAGGTTAGCTTCTCATAAGTTTTTTCTGCTATTTAGACGGGTATTCAGGGTTCTTTCAGATCCCCATTCACCCAAACGATCAAGCTAAGACTACATTTACTTGTCCTCAGGGCGTGTTTGCTTATCGCAGGATGCCTTTTGGTTTGTGTAATGCCCCTGCCACCTTCCAAAGGTGTATGATGGGGATATTTTCAGAGTATATTGAGTCTATTATGGAAGTTTTCATGGACGATTTCAGTGTTTATGGAAGTGATTTTTCTAACTGTCTGTCTAACCTTGAGAAAGTGTTGCGTATTTGTATTGAGGTTAATCTTGTCTTTGAATCGGGAGAAGTGCTATTTCATGGTCAACGAGGGAGTTGTCTTAGGGCACTTAGTTTCTGATAGGGGAATAGAGGTTGATAAAGCAAAGGTGGAAGTGATTCAGCAATTACCACCTCCTGTTAATGTTAAGGGGGTGAGGAGTTTCCTTGGCCACGCCGGCTTTTATCGCCGGTTTATGAAGGACTTCTCAAAAATTGCTAAAGGATGCCCCTTTTGTGTTTACTGATGAGTGTCTTTCTGCTTTTAACAGGTTAAAGCAGGCTTTGGTTTCTGCACCGATCATACAGCCTCCCAACTGGGACTTGCCGTTCGAGATAATGTGTGATGCCAGTGACTATGCACTAGGAGCAGTGCTAGGCCAAAGGAAAGACAAAGCTTTGACTTTTATCTACTATGCGAGCCGAACTCTGGATGAGGCTCAAGTGAAGTACACCACCACTGAGAAAGAGCTGCTAGCTGTAGAGTTTATGCCTTAGAAAAGTTTCGTTCTTATTTGATTGGGTCAGAAGTTACTGTTTTTACTGACCATGCAGCTTTGAGGCATCTCCTTGCTAAGAAGGAGGCTAAACCACGGCTATTGAGATGGATACTTCTTCTTCAGGAGTTTGATTTGCAGGTTAAGGATAAGAAAGGAGCTGAGAACGTTGTAGCTGATCATCTGTCGCGACAGGAAGGGGAAGATTCTCTACCTATTGACGACTCTTTCCCTGACGATACTTTATTTGCTGTTTTATCGTCTATTGTTAACCAAGAGCCTTGGTATGCAGATATAGCTAACCCATTTGTCGGTGGCAAGCTGCCGCTGACCTTTCTCATCGCCAGAGGAAGCGTTTTACAGATTACGCTAAGCGATATTTCTAGAATGATCCTTATTTGTTTAAGGAATGTGCGGACGGTCTCTACGGATGGTGTATTCCGCAGTGGGAGGCCAAAGTAGTCCCGGAAGGTCACTCACTCCTCTTCCTATGGTGGTCACCACGGTCCATCGCGCACCGTGGCTAAGGTACTTCAGTCTGGTTTTTACTGGCCTTCTTTGTTTGCTGATGCTAAGTCTTTTGTTTCAGCTTGTGATGCTTGCCAACGATCAGGGAACATTTCCAAGAGACATGAGACGCCACAAAACGGCATCTTAGAGGTTGAGGTTTTCGATGTCTGGGGCATTGATTTCCAAAGACCGTTCCCGTCTAGTAAAGGTAACAGGTATATCTTAGTGGATGTCGATTATGTGTCAAAATGGGTTGAGGCAATTGCCTCACCTCATTTTGATGCCAAGACCGTGATAAAAATGTTCAAAAAGGTCATATTTCCTCGATTTGGTGTCCCTAGGGTCGTCATTAGTGATGGGGGAATGCACTTTAAGGAAAAGAAACTAACTTCTATTCTGTCTAAAGTTGGTGTCCAACACCGGCGTGGTTTGGGATATCATCCCCAAACTAGTGGTCAGGTTGAGGTCTCTAATCGCGAGTTGAAAGAGATCTTTTCTAAGGTAGTTTCTAAATCACGGAAGGACTGGAGTCTTAAATTAGAAGACACATTATGGGCCTCTGAATCGCCTTTAAGACACCAATTGGTGCATCACCTTATAGGTTAGTTTATGGGAAATCATGTCACTTACCTGTTGAATTGGAATGTAAGGCTTGGTGGGCAATTCGTGAGCTTAACTTTGATCCTAAGTTGTGTGGTTAGAATCGTCTTTTGCAGCTAGATGAGTTGGAAGAGTTTAGGCTTAATGCCTATGATAGCTCGCGCATTTACAAAGAAAAGACGAAGAGATGGCATGACAAGAGAATTCTACCTCGGGAGTTTTATGTTGGGCAAAAGGTGCTGCTGTTTAATGCCCGATTGAGATTTTTTCCTGGCAAGCTGAAGTCCAGGTGGAGTGGTCCTTATATGGTGACAGCTGTTACCAAATTTGGATCCGTGGAGCTCGAAGATTCCGAAGGTAGTAGGTTCAAGGTGAATGGGCAATACGTGAAGCATTATTACGAGGCAAATGAAGCAGACAATCGTGTTGAAGTCTTGTACTTTGACGAGCTAGATGCGCCAGTTAATTGATGCCAGAAAGGTCGTGCGGGACCTCTTAAACCAGCGCTCTCCGGGAGGCAGCCCGGACTGTTTTTATTGTACTTTTGTTGAACTTTTTATTTCTCTTTAGCTTATTGTTGAACTTTAGACAATGTTTTACGAACTCTATATGTTCTCCTTGCTTTTAACGCGTATTGTGCAGGTCCAGTCACTCGATCGAGTAGTTTTCTACTCGATCGAGCACTTTTGGGGAATTATTCACTCGATCGAGTGATATTTATACTCGATCGACCAGATGCAAAATCACGTTTACTCGATCGAGTAGTTTTCTACTCGATCGAGTCTTTCAGACACCAGTTTACTCGATCGAGCTGTTCCAAGTTGCTCGATCGAGTAGTTTTGTCTTCCAGCTGCTATTTTACGTCTTTGGAGCTACTGCTTGACTTTCTTTGACCTCCCATGTTCATGGTCGGTTTGGGGAGGTCCCTCTTTACGACGTTTTGTAAGTTTTCCGACTCCACTTCTCTTTTTCTCTTCAGTTTGCATTTCTTTTCCTATTTTTGGTACAATGAGGGCATTGTACGGTTTGGTTTGGGGAGGTATGCATCCATATCTGTATCTGCATGTTTTCTTGCATTTTTGCTTGCACGTTTAATTGTTTTCGCATGCATTGTTGTTTAAATTAATTCAAAAAAATCACATAAAATTTAAAAAATTTCACGTTTAATTTGAGTCGGAACGTTTGAACATTGACGCTACATTAAATCCTTACCTGAGCCTTGCATATTCTTGACATTTAGTTGGCATGATTTTGTGCATGATCTACGAGTTGTTGTTTCTCTCCTATCTGAACGAATAGACTTGATTCATATATCGGCAAGCTACATTACATTCTGAGGTTAGAGCTTATTAAACTGGTGACATTCATGACCGGTTTCATTTAGGATGTGAGTAGTACTCTCTTTAAGGCATGTAACATCAATTTGCATAAGCATGAGTCTAGTCTTCTTAATACCTGTATGTATTCGGTCTGTGGATGGTGACACATGTTAGGAGAGGCAGTTCCTTTTATTTCATTCTACCCATGAGCCCCACATAGCCAAATTGCCTTTTTGTTCTATTAGCTACTTTCTATAATACTTCCTACCCTAGCCGAGCTAGTGACGAGTAGTTGTTGGAATGTTTTATTGCAATATGGTTATTTTATCTGATTTCAGAAGATGGTGGAAGAATTGAAAGGAATGAAAGAAAAATGTTGAATGAAAAAATGAAAAATGAAGTGAAAAAGAAAAAAAAAAAAGAACGAAAAAATAGATGGAAATAAGAAAAGAAGAAAAAGAAAGAAAAATCATGTGCGAAGAAAAAAAATGAGAATTGTATAATGATTTTCACTCCCATGTTTCACTTATATCTTATGGGGAGTTGACGAGTTTTTGGTGTTTCGTGAGTAGAGTGCATGGAATTTGCACCGTTTCATCCTGTTATATTGAGTACGAAGTTGGGATGCAGTTATATTTGGATCCATTGTTGCTAGCCTGGCTATTAACTCCACATATCCAAATTCATCTTAGCCCCTTCTTACCCATTACCTCACTTACCCAAATGTAAGTCCTCGGCATGTGTCTTGGTCATTAGTATGGTTGGAATGCATATGTACGGTTGTAGAGACTTTATTCATGTTAACTGCATGCATGTTCTTATAGGTCGAGTTAGGTGAGTGTCTTTACTTCTTTCTATCTTTCACATATATACTCACCTTGTGCCTAATTTTGAGTGACGAGTGACCCGTGAGAGTCCGATATCTTTTGAGTCTTGCAAGGTCGACGGTTCAGTAAGTTTGAAACATTGATTTAACTCGTTTGCACTTCTCATTTGCCACTCTGTCAGTTGTTGCATTAAACTGGTTTTGGTGGGTGATTTGTAGCTGATGTGTTGGTCCCGTTCCACTGTTTATTCTTAGTTGCATTCATATTTTGCTTGGGGACAAGCAAAGGTTTGGTTTGGGGAGATTTGATGCGTGTATTTTATATAAGGTTTTTACCTCATTTTTGCACGCATTTCTGTACTATTTATGTAGCATCTGGCTACAAATACCTCCGAATATTCTACTTTGGTTCGTTTTATGTAATTTGCAGGAATAAACCAAAGAGGAGCTAAATCGAGCCTAATTTGTCCCAATTGTATGCATTTATGGAGAATAAGGAGCCGGAGCTTGGAATCTAACATTTTGGAGATGCGTGAGCTGGTTTCGGAAGGTGCTTTAATGTCTTACGTGCCAAGATAGCTCGATCGAGTAGATTTTCTACTCGATCGAATGCTTTATATGCTTAAGGTTGCTCGATCGAGCAGTTCGAGGAGTCAATCGAGGAGACATTGCAAGGAGTACTCGATCTAGTGGTTTATTTCCACTCGATCGAGAGGTTTGATGCATAGTTGCTCGATCGAGTGGTTTATTTCCACTCGATCGAGTAGTTTATCCTGCTTTAGATTATTTTCCGCCTAATTTCGTATGGGCTTTTGTAATTAGTCCATAGATTAGGTTTAGAGTGGATTTTCGTATAAGACAGGGGGAAGAACTACGTAACTCCCTCTCTCATTCACTTTTTCACTCTATCACTTTCTACTGTTCTTGGATTTCGCTCTTCCTTTACACTTTTGCTACTCGGATTCGGATTTGTTTTGGTACTATTATTCTTCTTTAATCCCTTAATCTTAATTATTGCTTTAATTCCTTCTCTCTTTTATTATTATCATAATTACTTTAATTCAATCTTCATTAGTTTTGTTATCATGTTTAGTTTCAATTATCTATATGTTGTTATTGTTAATTCAATGATGATGCGTACTAATTCTCTTTCGCTAAGACTAAAGGGGATCCGTAATTATGAAGGGATAGTAATCGACTTATTGGGTTAAGCTGGTATAATCTTTGTTGTTAACTGCTGCAATTATCTGTATCTGTCTAATTGAGTTGACGCGATTAGGCATTTATATCATAGTGATCCTTGACCTGGACCGAAAGGTTGGAAAAGGCGAGACTAGTAGCGAACAATAGGGCATTATAGTTAGGGCGAAAGCTAAGCTATTTGTGCTTTAGGGCGAATTGAGACCGAAAGGAGATATTCACTGCTCCTTAGACCATACCTGTATTGACCTGAGACCTAGATTACTTGACCGAATGATTATGGTGAACCGTCTGTCTTAGCTGTTTTCTCTTCTTGGTTAATCTTTATTCTCTTATTCTCTCTTCTCTATCCCTCTCATTAGTTTAGAATCAATCAATTAAAACCCCCCAATTTGGTTACCGTGACGAACTTAGACAAAGCTGACATTTTCCCATCTCCCTGTGGAGATCGACCCGACTTCCCTAGCTATATTAGTTAGAGCCAGTTGGTTATTTTTTATAGGTATACGACTGCCCTGTCATCCATCTTGCGCGGGAGTGTTAATAATATCAAATCATAATCCTAAGATTATGATTTCCTAAACTATATAAATCAAGCTAGTCAATCATGTATATTCTCTAGCCTTTATCTTCTCCATATTTTGTTGAATTTGTTTATCTTGTTACCTATTATATAGCTATATTCACATTGATGTAAACAGTATAAATGCTCCTGTAAATCTCATTGAATGATATACAATCATATTCCAACCTTTCTCTTGTATCTTACATCCGACACGGGTGCGTGTCCATGTGTCGGATCCGACTATTTTTGTGAAAAAAATTCATGTTTTTGGTCTAAAATAAGTGTCCGAGTGTCCTACCCATGTCCGGGGGTGGAGTGTCCGATGCGGGTACGCGAGTAATATTGAAGACTCCAAGCAACATAGGAGAAGGTAGGAGTTGGAATGGAAAAAACTAAACACATTCGATATAAGTGCAATTCAAAATATTTTTAGTGCTTAAATGATCAATAAGCTATCGAGTTTGACAGTGTCGAAACATGTACCTGCAATATTTTCCCGTGATGAAGACTGACAAACCAGCCCAGAATTTGTTCCAAAAGCTTTTAATCGATTCGAAGAAACCTTTTGCAGACTTTGACGGTTGAAAGGGGGGTACCTGCAGTTTCTATGATCATGAATCATTTTGGTAAAATTTCATGTTTTGGTTTTGTGTCAGGTTTTGTTCAGCGCACTTGGTGTGTCCAGAATAAAGTAACATAGGTTCCAATAACCTAACAAGCTCTTGAACTTCAACAACTAAATTTGTCAAGTTTATGTTTACAGATGCATTTTGGGATTTTACTTCAAATCAACTGAATTTTCCAAGTGGCCTTTCACTCGAGAATCAGGATGTCCAGTGTAGTCGATCATTCTATGATTTCTGAAAGCAAAGCAAATAGGATGTAATACTTTAGAATGTGATTTCCGTCACAGGTGACTGTACAGACCTGTGTTCCATTGTCAAGCACTGTGGCTGTGGTGGTGAACTGGCACTCAGCCCTATCAACTTCTTTGAATTCTGAGTCTTTCAAAATTGCTGTAACAGGGACAATAATAAGTTTGCAAAAAATCAAATTTTGATTGTGGCCCAAATTCCCATTTAAACAGACACAAAATAAGAAAAAAGATGAGCAAATAGCTTTACCGGAACAAGCATACTTTGCAGCTTGATCAGTGGTTGGGTTGACTTTAAAAAACCGAGTGACTACCTCTTCTGGCTTCATGATAAAGAATTGCTCCTGCAATTAGATGTTTAAGGAAGTAGTATTCAGTTATAAAGACATAAATCGTGTAAATCCCAAATAAAGAACTTGAGAGTATCGTCACATGTACCTCCATCATCATCACACCTTTTGAACACTGAAACTGCATAAAAGAAGACGGGCTAATCTGAGAATTGTCAGCTGATTCATGAACATTACCCTTAATTAAGATTCAATGCAGTATTACAACACAGGGCACAACTTTGAGGGACTAGGGTACTGCTGTCGATTTGTCGTTGAGAGGTTTTCCGTGAAAAAAAAGTACATAGATTTTCAAGTCAGGTTATGATTGCATGTTAACCTAAAGAGGCGAGCTCAACTTGATTGCCATGGCTAAAACAAGTTACTGTAAGCCTCATGGCTCTAGCTCTCACTGGCCATAATGCCCATAAAAGATCAGAGTCTTGTTCTGAATTTCAAAAGATTGGCAAACCTTATGCAGCACAAATGAACGAAAACCAACATACCGTCAAACTGTAAGATGCTTCCACTTCGCCAACATTCTTTGTTTCAATCTTTGCAATCCCAAACTGTGCAAGTGCTTCAAATTTAGGCACAGTAATGCCTAAAATTTTGCCAGGGCTCCTAGAACATAAATTCCGGACACAATTTAAGAATATTGAAGTGGAGCATAAAGCATGATCATATATATAATACCATAAAATCAATTTTAAACGTAGAAGGGCATCTAAGATTGATTATAATTCATGCACAAAATATTAACCCCTAGTAAACATATTCGATGTCATCGGCTCCTAGTTCAATCAAGAGATTTGTATTAAGAACTTCAGTGATACCGATGGAAAACGAATGAGGCCCTGCATCCTATACACACTGGTAGTAAATAACAGTGGCACTTTAATTACATAATACAATTGTTAAAAGAATAAAGAACTCAACTGGATGGTCATTGATTCTCTCAAACCTTCCAACTACACGATATAAAGGTGGTTGATTCCTGCCAATCCGATTCTGGTCAGCCTGCAAAAACAGTTACTAGGAGTTAGGATCTTACAAGTCCTGGCCAAGGGAAAATATCCTGAGGTATTTTAGTTTCCAATTCATCATTAAGTCAAAACACCCTTTATAATCTAGTTAATAATTCAACAGTAATCTCCTACAAAAAGCCTGCAGTACAGTGGCTTATCTGCTTAGATTACTTCTTCCTAGGTAAAAGACTTCCATGTAATGCATAGGTAGGCGGCATCTTCAAACACGTGCAAAGATTTAAGAATTACGAGTTTGATTAAAATACTTACTAGACTCACTTAAGTGTTATTAGACTAACAACAGCAACAACACAAACACTACCCTTGCCTTAAGGGCTCCCAAAAATTTGTATTTAGAGTACATCTTGAGGTACTAACTTCAAAAAAATTCCACAGCTGGTTGTGTAAACAACTCCAAAAGGGGGCAGCGCAGAAGTCTGGCTGGCCATTAAAAGCCTCATAACCGACACCAATCTTATTGCATTCAAGCCCATCAAGGGTGAATCTCACTCTCTCAAGAAGCATCCACAATGAAAAGTTCCTCCCTAAATCTGGAGGTTGTCCTGGTCCATGCTTCAAAATAGAAATAGAACGAAAAAAGGTTCAAGTGATTATCATCATATCTTGTAGCAGCCTTAGATTGAGTTCAATTTAGTTACGTTTATCACATAAGGTAGTAAGCATACCTGCCTTGGTATCACCAAGTAAAAATCCTTAAATGATGGAATATTTGTATAACCAGCAAAATCTCCCACCATATTCACTCTGAGAAAATTGTCACTGGATATCGCAGTCCGGTTTTAAGAACCTCAAGCTGCTGTGAACAGAAAACAAGCAGGAGTCTTTGATCATTAAGAACCTCAAGCTGCTAAATACAGCACTTTTAAGCAAACATCTGATCCGAAAAATCATTTTTTCCATTCTAATGGAGCCAAAGACTAAGTTTGCTTTGAATTGAGGCAAGATGGTCACTAACTGTTTCATTTCATTGTGAAGTAATACTCGGTCCATTAAACTCATGACAGTTTTTCGTATTGAGCTACTTGGAAACATCCATAGATTATCAACAGGATAAAGTTGCATATATTGATCTCCACCCTACCCCGAGTGTCAGGGTATTATTGTTGTTGCTGACTTGTAGTAATCTTGCATAAATGAAGTTTCTACTTCTACTATGTAAAAACATAAAAAGAGATCGTAGTAACCTACGTAGATATAAAACAAGGAACCAACCAAAAAGAGTGAGTAAACATACCAATCCACAGGAAATCTTAGACAATGTGCAGTGTTTGCTTTTCCTTTTAGTATCTTGTCAACTGGTCGACATAGAGTATATGAGATTATACCACAAATACATTCCATACGATATAGATGTCAAATGAGTATGAATCAATACGAGGCACTTACAGAAGTTTCCACATGATGAAGGTACTCGTCTTCGATCCCCACAAGGACAGCAGATAGGCTGAATGTGAGAAATGAAACACAAAAGAAGATGAGAAGTGTTCATCTCTCAATCTATAGAACAAATAAGTCACAGGAAATACCTCAGAGGCTTCAATAATATGTCCTTGTTCATCCCTCAATCTATAGAACAAATTAAAAAAAGATAATCAATCTACGCTTCAAGTCCATATATGTTTAAATGAAAAGATTCCTTAACCATATTCAAAGACAAACATGAAAAGGTATCTCGAAAATTGAATCACTCAATAACCTGATGGCAAATTTGACGTATGATTCGAGCACATAAGGATGTAATAATTGAATGGAAACAAAAATAGATGAGTGACCAGACAGACGCACATTCAATACATGTCACAAAAGGGTTACCCAATAAATACTAGGAAGAAGAAAAAGAGTTTGCCTCTCACATATCTGCACTATTCTTGCATCAGCATATGGCTCACATTTGCGTGTCTGGACATAAAATTCTTGGGGTTTATAAGGCACATCCTGAAATTTGATCAAGGCCATGTAATTTCAAATGCCTAGTCAACTGTAATTTCTTTACTTAGAGGAACTAGAAGTACATAAATTAAGAAACGCGATTTCAAACAGAAAAAAATATACCTATCCACCATGACAGCAACATAGTCCTTAAAACTAGTTATTTTTCGGTCGATTACCAAGAATGAAAATGCGTATATTAATAGTAAGAAAGCAATAGAAGGTTCCTGATTCTAACGAAACTTGAACACTAGAAGCAGCTAGCAGTACATCGAGACTATTCAGCCTCTTGAAATCCTTAGAAATGAAAAAAGAAAAAAAAAATACTAGAAGAGGTGTGCAGAACTAGTCACCATACGCGTATATAAATCAGCTCGAAAAGTGCATATGCAGCAGACTTGTTGATTGTAATCACGGGAGGTACACGCAATGTCTGCATCTTGTTGGTAGAGTTTTCCTCCACCTCCACAACTTCTGCCACCATGGATGCTTCACCACCACTCTGAAAACAAAACTAGAATTATAACATGGCTGCTTCATAATTACCCTGAAAACAAAACTAGAATTATAACATGGAAACTTTACTATGGAACTCATAATGCTTCTCTGCAATTTGATTAATTCAATCTCACCGAAAACAGTGATGTTCTCAAAGAACCCCTCCCCAAACTATCACAAGCAAATCATAAGGGAGAGTTCAAGAACTCGGTACGTTATTCAAGAGCCACTAACGATGTGTATGGTGCAAAGTCATAACATGAAACTTTGGTGATGAATTCTTGCTGAAATGTCCATCCATTGTAATGAAAATTCACCACCAAAAAACAACATAAAATTAATGTAAAATTTTAAAAATGAGTAAGCAACAACATGCAGAGTGTTAGAACATGCAAACGGGTCGGACCACACTCAAACGGAGGAGAGACGCACCACTCGACGACACAAGGGAGGTTCCATTCTAAAACCAATTGTCAATAGGAGTAGTCGTCTCCTTGGTTATAAAGTTGTACAGTCTCTCTTTCTCCAACAATGTCGGACACTACATGTGGGTGATTTTATATTCTAACACGCCCTCTCACATGTTAGGTCCTTTGAAACCCAGGGCGAAATCATGGGAGCGCACAGGAGTGGGAATTAACGGAATCCTCAAAGAGGGCACTCCACCGGTGGCATAATTTGAGCACGGTCATAAAGCCTTAAATCCGAGTTAAAAGCAAAAAAAAAAGAGAAAATTTGTTTGCAAAAAAATCATGATGAAATTTGCATCGAGAATTAATAAAAGAAAAGGCAACATACACAGTTGTTAGGAATAGCAATGTTAACTAAAATCTTGCGGGTACAATTGAGGTCGCCATGAATGTTAGTATCTCCAGATGAGCTCTCGCATTTCTCGAGTTTTTTTTTTTTTTTGTTTTTTTTTGAAAAAGCACCCTAAGGGCACACTAAATTAATAAACGATCAGCCAAAGCAGCAGTGTTCGCAATCGGAGGTAAAACATCCGACCACACACATTTACCTTCTACTCTAGGAAATAAATGAGCTAAAGCATGAGCGACACTATTGTTTGTTCGACGCGTATACAACCACGAGACAGACGTAAAAGAACTGGCTAAAGATAAAATGTCACTAATAACTAAAAGGAAAATGCTCCACCCTAGCTTCTTCCTGTTGAGGGCCTCAATGACTTGTGCACAATCGCTTTCAATCATCACCATATCGAGTCCTCGATTCTTCGCTTCCTCAAGGCCTTCAAGAACAGCCACCGCTTCCGCAACACACGGCTCCCACTCCTCTTTCCAAGCCCGCGCCATGCCCCAAAGCACCTTCCCCGTTTCTTCTCGACACACCACACCAACTCCCACACCTTCCCCGTCCTTGACCCCCGCATCAACATTCACCTTGACCAACCCCCGTGGAGCTGCCACCCACCTATCGTCCCTCTGTTCCGTCCCATTTGGTTCCCGCACCTCACCATGCAGCTCCCCTCCAAAGCCCCCTCCATCGATTTCATGAAGCACATCTTGGACCCGTTTAGTGATGCCAGCCGGATTGATCCCCACCCCATCGAAGACCACCTTGTTTCGGTGCTCCCAAATAGCCCAACAAACCACCATGAATCTCCCTTGCTCCCTAACCCCAAGCTCCTTCCACCTCGCCTCAACCCAATATCGCACCCTTCCTCCCTCTAACTCGCCCTCACTCCCCCATCCCATGCCATCCCAAACCTGTTGAGCCACCCAACAATCCCGAATAATATGAAGACTCGACTCGAAATGTGAATGACAAAAAGAACAAAAAGGATACTCACCTCCAATTCGAGCTACAATATTCGCTTTCGTTGCCAAAGCTTCACAACACAGTTGCCAGAAGAAAAGTTTGATGCGAGGCCAAACCGGTACGTTCCAGAGTCGATTCCAAAGCCACTTCTCGCGTTCCCAGTCAGACGTTTCCCCCATGTCAAAGTTTTCCCCTACAAGACGACAATAGGCCGATTTCACGGTGTAATTACCATCCCGCTCCGCACACCAATACCAATCATCCCGAGGCCGATTATTATTAAGCCGTATACTGGCCACCCGAGAGCACTCAAAGGGCAGGAGGACTTGGTTAAGCTTCTCGTCATTCCACCCACCAACCCCGTCAGCCAATAAATCCGCCACCACCCAATTTTCACACCCCTGCGGGCACGGGGATAATACCTTACCCGTATGAGTACCAGGTATCCATGCGTCGCCCCAAACCCGAGTTGATAAGCCATCCCCAATGCGACGACGAAAACCACAAAACACCGCATCTCTCGCTTCAATGATCCCCCTCCACGTATAACTGGGATTACTTCCAATGCTTGTCGACATCAGCTCTTCATTAGGGTAATATTTCGCCTTCATAATTCGCGCCCAAAGACACTCCGGTTTAGTCATAAGCCTCCACACTTGTTTTCCGAGCAATGAGAGATTGAACAACCTGAAGTCTCTGAAGCCCAAACCGCCTTTGCACTTGGGTTGACATAATTTATGCCACGCCACCCAGGATAAGCCACGCTTCCCATCTCCATGACCCCACCAAAACCGTGATACCATCTACTTGAGATCGTTGCAGAAATTAGCGGGAATTTTAAAAATACTCATAACATAGGTAGGAAGTGAATTGGCCACTGCCTTTAAGAGAACTTCCTTACCCGCCCTAGACAATGTTTTCCCCCTCCATCCCTGCAACCTTTTACTCAATTTATCACGGATGATGTCCGTTAGGACTTTCTTCGAGTGCCCCACGACCGTCGGCAGCCCAAGGTACCTGGACTACTCCGCCACTTCCACCATTCCAAGTCTCGCCACAATGCTTTCCCTTCGATCCCTGACCACGCCTTTACTAAAGGAGACCGTGGTCTTTTCCAAGTTCACAAGTTGCCCGGACGCCTCCTCATACCGACTAATAATATTCGTGACTACCTCGGCTTCCCTCAAATTAGCTTTCAGAAAAATTAGACTATCGTCCGCAAAAAATAAATGAGAGACCGTCGGTGCCGCCTGAGTAATTCGAATACCATGGAGAGAACTATTAGCCACAGCTCGCCTAATAAGATTGGAAAAGGCTTCCGCACAAAGAATGAATAAATAAGGAGAAAGGGGATCCCCTTGTCGGAGCTCTCTCGATGGCTGTAATTCCCTTGTCGGTGACCCATTAATAAGGACAGAAAAGGACATAGTCGAGACGCATTCCATAACCCGCGCAATCCAATTTCGATTAAAACCCATCACCTCAAGCACTCGTTTTAGGAAGCACCACTCAACACGATCATAAGCTTTCGCCATGAACGAATATGAACTGTAATCCATAAATATGTATACTTACTAATAAGGAATGCCATTTAAACCCCCTCTACATTTGTCTTAGAGTATAAGTCTTACACTTCACAGTCAACAAAGCTCAGCCAACCCCTGCTTACATCTGCTTATTTTGTACCTATGATATGACCAGAACTTCAGGAATACCGGCAAACATGGATCTCATGAATCAGAAGCAGAGCCATAGCACCACATACAAAAGCCTAACTAAAATAAACAAGTGTCTATGAACTTATATACTAGCAAAAAGGCGAAGGAGAAGTAACATTTACCGAAGGGAAGTCCATCACTTATTTACACTAAGGCCACCAGGCCACCCATACTACATGGTATCTCAACACATAAACAACCTTCTTACCAACCAAAGCAAGCTCAAGAGGTTTAGAAGGCGTTGTGTACTTGTATGGAAGCGACACCGCAGACTCAGAACACGCATAAGAATTAGAAGGAGGAGAGTAAGAACAAATGCCCCCCCCCCCCCCCCCCCAAGGCAACTTCATCTTCACCTTGGGACGCAACTACCTGAACCGATTTCTGGCATAGAACTACCTGAACCCATGCAGCTAGATACTTCCCCACAACTAGACACCCATGCTACACATGTCGTACCTAACACGAAAGGGCGTAAGGAAGAGAAGAAGTGATGGTAAACGTATAAGCACAAGTAGCTCACCCAGTCACGCCGACCATGAAAGTAAGTAACAATACATTTTTATAACTTAATTAAATGTATAAGCCAAATTAGCAGTGCGTCGGGTTCAGGTGAGTCTAAAACTAGGCCATAAAATATATACTTTCAATGTGAAACTACGAACTTGAATTACTAACCAGATATGTCACCTGCAGGTTCGTCAAAAAATGCAACAACTATGGAACAAAGAAATCCGCATGCTGAAAAAGAAAGCAAGTGATAATATAGTTACTGGATTATACTGTGGAGCACTTAGTAGAGCACTTAGTAGACTGCTAACAATTTTTTTGGGTGCCAGGAGTGTTTGTTGAATCTCCTTGGGGGGCCAGCTAAGACATGTGAGTTTTGTGACGCAGTTGTGTAGATTGAAGAATCGGTTGGAAACCGCACAAATGGGCGCCCCAAATATTGCATCTGCTATCAAAAGGGGAAGGTAACCCTGCCATTACTAAAAGATCCACCCGAATATCTCCAAAGATTGAAGTACGATCAGATCTTAAATGGCGATACCTATCTTGCACACATGTACCGCCGAAATTGATGAAAACGGAAAATGCCGCCAATGTAAACAGACCATTGACTATCCAAGACAAAGGTACTACATAGTACATACTTTCTTTCAAGCAGCTAACATGTCGTCTGAAAAATATTCACCGTAACAGGTATATATTAATGACGACAAATTTGAGTGGCTTACAAAAGATGCCAAGTCCTTCATTCTACCGAACAAAATTTGCCGGCTAAATGTCCATAGCCCACACTATCTTCTCCCACTCTCCGAGGAAGCCGAGTCAATAATGCAACACCATAGGGAGGCCATTGCCGAGCCCTCCTCCTCTATTATCACTCCACCCTACCCGTTCACCTACCATGAGTTTCGACCCGAAAATGTTACGGTGGGGAACGATTACTTGACTATTTTGATGCAAGAAATGCATAAGCAAGCCCATGAAGACCGAGTCAATGAATATAGAGCTCAATATCCGCCCCTCTTACACGTAGCTAGGCAAGGACTTCTTGACCCATCATGTCCTTTGACTAGTTGGGCGGATAGGGAAGTTTTCTTTCCTAATGCTCCTAGGGATGCTAGCATGGGTGATGAGGAGGTTGTTGTTTAGAGTGGTGGAGAAGAAGATGAAGAAGGTGAAGAAGAAGAGGGGAGTGAGGAAGAAGAAGAAAGCTCAAGTGAAAGTAGTGAAGCCTCCGGGTCTATGGAGGTAGATGAGGATGACGATGCTAGTGAGGAAGTTGGTGATGATGATAGAGATGGTAGTGACATCGCCATGGGCAATGATTGAGGATTAGCAAGCTCTTGGGAGGATGCCACAATACTTGGTGAGTCTCCTACACCTCCTTTAGCTTTGTTCATTTCTCTTATTTTTTAATTTATTCTTGATCATGAGTATTGAGTCCTAGCAACATATAGAGGACTCCCACCTCGGTCCCATTGAGGTGTCTTTTATTGTTCCCACATGAAAAATCCAAAATAACAAAATTTAGTTTAGTTGCATGCATAGCATTTTTTATGCATGAACTCCCTCACTCTCACTTGGTTTGGGGAAATTCAAGCATATGCATTGGGAGTTAATTTAAATTATACTCTCCAACCAAACAAAAACTCATGCATCATATAGTATAGTGTAGTTGCATTCACTTTTGTATATAAATCATATAGTTTGCATTTAGCTTAGGAATCATGCATTTTCATATAGCTTGCATAATTTCCTATCGTATTGGCCATTGAGGACAATGCCCATACTAGTGTGGAGGTGGAAAATTCTAACATGAATTGCTAAACAAAAATGATAAAAATTGAAAAATACAAAAACATGTCTTTTATTTCATAATCATAAAAACTATAAAAATTTGAAAAATGCAAAAATTCAAAAACATGTTCATTTCCTTCATAGTGTAGTATTGTATATATTTTTGTATATATTGTGTTTGTTCGTCTTTTTTCACATTGATCGACTACGCCACATCCGAGACATGAGGATATTGAAGACCGCATGGTATGATCTTTCCAATCTCCTTTTTCCTTTTTATGTTAATAACTATGTGGCTTTATTTTGATTGATGCGGTATAAACAATGTGATTATAGGATTGCATTTAGATTATATGGCATACTAGTTGGTAGAAGCATATGCATTAGGATGTATAAATGTTAGTTGCATCATGGCATATAGTTGCATTTAGGAAAAATTTTGTGAAAGCATCTATTTGGGAAACTTGACAAGTGTATATAAGGCCCTTGTAGATACTTTTTCTTCTTAAGACTTTGCTTTTAGAATACTTGTAAAACACCCTAGGATGTGTCATGCTAGTATCCTTTGACTCAAGTTCTATTGATCCATTTTCCATCGTATCCACTTTTGTGCATGGTAGAGAGGGGACGACCCTTCTTCTTGTCTAGGCAAGAAGGGGAATTCCGCGATCCTCCAGTGTTTCTAACACCATAGGGAGTCTACTCTTGACGAAATCATTTAATGATTGAGGACAAAGGTACCCTAGCTTGACACAACTTGGAGGTGATTTATTGGTATCCTTCTAGGCTTAGTAGTTTGAAGAAATTGTATCTATAATGGAATATGTACCCTTTGATTGCTTCCCCTTTAGATAATTTCCACCATTACTTATTTTGTGTGCTTTAATGCTTGGATGTGTCGCCATTTTGGCAAACCCCACCTTGCCTTGCAAAAAGGCATCCTATCTCATGGTTGTCTTGTTGTGAGTTGAAGGGGCGGAGTGAGACCTGCTAATTGTCTCATATCGGCTATATTAGTAGGTTAGTTTGAATAAGGGTCCTAGTTTTTGTCACCTCTTTACACGGGGACGAGCAAAGGTTCGGTTTGGGGATGTTTGATGTGACTCATATTTGAGCACATTTAGTCCCCGAATAGCCTTGTTCCTATGCTTTATAGTGCATAATTGGGTCATTTACTATCTTTAGTTTCCGATTTTGCATATTATTTGAGGTTTTGTTTCCTTGGTAGGAGAGGAGTGCAAACCTTGCATTGACATGACAAAATGGAGCTAAATTGATCGCATCCAATGACCAAGCATCAAAGGGAAGACGATACTAGAAGGCCTATGTAGATAATAAGGTAGATTGGGCAATGATGAAAGGATCCTTGCATCCTCAACAAGATACCCGCGGATTGTTGAGGAATGAAGAGAAGAGAAGTTGTCTGACCCAGGATCCGAGCGGATTGCTAGCAATTCGGGCGTCTCCCTGCACAACAATCCGAGCGTCCCGAGCTTAAGACGCTCGCCTTGAAGCCCTAGGATCCGAGCATCTCCTCTAATGATCCGCTCGGATCTCCTGACATAACCCACCGTGCCAGCTTCCAAGCCGCTCGGGACGAGCATATCCATACGGGACTAGCAAAACGGAGATGCTCATCTCCTTGGAGAGGAGCATTTCCTCAACTTTTCTTAAGGGTCTTAATAGTCATTTAAGCCCTTAGTAACCCTAATTTATGTACCTAATCCTTAGTATAAATACCCCCATTGTACTACTTAGATTAGCATGCTCTCTTAATCAAGTTTTAATCAATTAGTAATCTCATCTTAATCTTGTAATCAACTCTTAATTTAGTCTTAATACAAATCTCAATACTTAATCTTTCCTTAATTTCTCTATTGTTCATCATTTATTTTGGGTAATTAGAAGATCATTTGGGTTTATTGGGAGATTGACAACCTTCCATCAATCATCAAGTACTTCTATTATTCTTTGCATTATTATTTTGGAATCTCCATAGGTATAATTCTCTTAATCCTTGCTTTAATTATTGTTAATCATTTTCATTCATTCATCATGTTTTGCCTTATTAATGTGATTGACAATCTTGTTAGCATGTTAAACTTGATCATGAGTAAGTAGTTTTCATAGTTAGGGTTAATGGGTAATTAGGGGAAACCAACATGGGGAATGATTCATGTTTAATCTAATAATATGTTCACATAATTTATTTGCTTGCTTGTTGTGATTTCAATTTATGCACATGTTATGTTTGATGAAATGCGAGGCTATGAATCCTTGCATTTTTTACCCATCACCTATCTTTTCAAAGAGACTTGTAAGACATAAACCAACTCGAGTCTCATTAGACCATGCATATAGTTGGATAGGAAGGACTAAGTCGACTTGTAGGTGTTGTACAATCTAATCGATTCGGCTCCGGGATCCAAACCTTCTTAGGGATTGTAAGATATACACTAAATCGATCCCATCACAACAATAATTGCTTGCTTATAATTCGAGAACATGTTTGTATAATCAACTCCCATGTATTCCCCTATGAACCCATGATACCCTAGTGCTTTTAATCAATTGTTTACATCTTCATTTTATCTACCTTGATTTGTTTTTATTATTGATTAGTTTTAATTGATCTCCTATCTCAACCCCAAATTGTGACACCTTTAGACACGATCAATTACAATTGAAAATCCTACATCAATACCCGTCCCTTGGGATCCGACCTTTACTTGCCTCTTTACTAAGAGTAGTTTGTAAAGTTATAAATATTGTTTTGGTTGGGTAAAATTTTGACAACAAGTTTTGCGACACACCACACTATGACCTAACCTAGCATGCAACAGATATGTATTTCTAAGGATTAAATATTGTAAGATCGTTGTTGCAAAAACAGAGTGATATGCACAATGACGCCCAAGTTTGGCGGTTCTACCTTCCAACTGTTAGTCTTGTTACTTTGTATAAGACGGTTTTATATTAATGTGGTTGTAAAACAGGTTGAAACACGATCCTATTTTAGTGAGTCGAAAGTGATCACTAAAAGTTCACGTTTTACGATAAATTTGAACAAAATTGTCTTATACAATGTTAGAACCATATTTGGTTGATGATGCCAAATTTCCTTGTGATTTAATGATGCCTGAAGGATGCCCAACAATGATCAAAAGTGTGATGATTTGCTTATCGAACATCACGAAGTATGTCTATGTAATCTTACTTTGGTGTTATAGGAGGTACGAGTTCATTTGCTAGTGCAACGATGCATTGTCTAAGCCATCGTCACTGTGACTTACGTCTGATTACTGCTCCATAATCAAACTTTGTCAAATATTATTTCGTAAATCATTTTATTGGGTTAT
The DNA here is from genome assembly GCF_048544455.1 of Silene latifolia. Classification (NCBI taxonomy): domain Eukaryota; kingdom Viridiplantae; phylum Streptophyta; class Magnoliopsida; order Caryophyllales; family Caryophyllaceae; genus Silene; species Silene latifolia. Next base: position 137,119,330 of record NC_133526.1, read on the forward strand.
TGATGAATGATTTTTGTCGTCAATGCTCACACCAAACAAATTTATAAATACCCAATTTAAAACAAGTAGTAATCGGGGTGGGGTCGAACTCAAGAATGATGGGGATTTGTACTTCGTTGGTTGCAAATCTTATTCTAGTCTAATAAATGAGATGTAGATGTGATTAACTTAACTATAACTACAATCAAAAGAGAGCAAGATTAATTAAAGTATGAAACGTAAACGATTGATGGAAAACTAGGGTATTCGGGTTCACCCAAGCAAGGTAGATTAGAAACGGTGTTACCAAGTTATGTGTAATTAATGGTCTAGGATTATGGGACTAATTTCTTAACCTCTCCTAAAATTGAACACAAAATTTTCACTTTGATTATCAACTCATCACAAACACACTATTAAGCATCCCGAAGAACTCTCATTCAAGGAAATACTAAGCATATATTGATAAAAGATGTAAACTTTCACTCACACATTTCATCAAACACCTTCAATGCATGTTTATGAATACCAATAAATCACCCAAAACATAAATGTTAACAACTCATTCACAACATCTAATCCTTACTTGAGATCCCCTAAGCCCTAGGGAGGACTACTCACTCATGTTAACAAGAGACATATAAACAATTGAAGAGAGAAACACAAACATAACAATAAACATTATGCTAATTCAAACAACAATTAAAGATGAAAATAGAAATATAAACAATTGAAAACTAAAGTGAACAAGGAAAGAAATTATACCAACACTTAAGAAAGATGGAACCTTTGCATTAATAATGGAAGAATTTCTTCAAAATCTTCACTTACAAACCCAAGTAATAAAGCTAAACAATTCAACTAAACTAGATCTAAACTAAATTGTAGAGTAATTAAGGAATGATTAGGGAAAGATTAAAAGTCTATGGCCTGCCCGGCTGGGAGTCTTATAATAGTTGAAACCCAAAACTCGGTCATCAGGTGTGCAAAGCCGGTCGGCCGGCTGCCGGTAGCCCACCCGACTTAGGGTCCTCAGTAAACCTTCTTCAAAATTCGATGTTATCAGGTATGCACGACCGGCCCCCCGACCGCCGGTTATCAGCCCGGTTGGGAGGCTCCTGGAACATTTCTTCCTTTTCTTCATCAAGGCTTAAGGGGAGGGTTCCCAGCTGGCTGACCGGCTGCCCGCAGACCGGCTGAGACACCTTCTCAGCTTTTCTTCCTCATCTTCCCTATGCTTGCTTCAAAACCGCCTTGCTTGCTCCAATTTCCTCATTTCCGCCTCAAGTCCTACAAGATGAGTCACAAACTCATAGTACGGGGAATCCGGACACAAAATGCAAGTAAGAGCACGCGAAACCGTATAAAAACAGGTCAAAATGCATAGAAAAGAGGGAGGAATTATGACAAAATAAACACACATCAGTTATTAATTTCAGAAATCTTATGAGCAAAACTCAAGAGAGTAACATGCTTTATCATATGGAAAATATCTAAGCTTTTTGGGTTCAAATAAATTCAAAGTTGACATATGCTTTTTTCTAAATGGGGGATTTTGTCTTCCTTAACTTGAGAAACCATGTCTTTTGCTTTATCATCAAATCTTTCCAAAGTTACCGAAGTCTTTCATTGAGCCTGTGTAGATTTGAATCAGCCACTCTACTCTAAAAAGCATTTTAAAATAATGAAAGTTTCATCATTTCTAAAGCTTAGATTTTTATATAAGGAGCTATTTCCCTCATTTACAACATAAGACTTTCTGAGCATTTAAACTTCATTATTTGCAAAAGTTTTTCAAAGTTGAAGCTTTTCGTTTTCTGGTTTTCTTACAAAGTTGTTTTTAAGTAAAAGTTTTCAAGTGATCAGTCACAGTCGGTTTCCCTGTTGCATTGTCTTATGTTCTTATATCTCATTATTAGATTAATCTTTGTCTCATCAGCTCTTAAGAGAACAAGTGCGAGACGACAATCTTGTAATAGTTGAGAATAGAACGACAAGTCTTGAAGCGGAGTAGCTTCAAGCAAGTGCAATCGGGATTGGTTGGCGAGCTAGTGATAGATAGCCTCGTATTTTTACTATCTATTTAGCATATTTTAAGTATAATAAAGCGACATTGAGATGCGGTTTTACATGATTTACGTCACTATTGCCGATTTCCGAGTGTCGGGGTAATAATGGAGTTTTGAGCAATAATCGAAAGCAAAGGCATGTCTTGAATTCTACCATGGTACAAAACATGTACAATCAAGAAGGAATACTAGCTAAGACATGAAGAAGTGAAAGGATGAAGCAACTGAAGATTTGGAGCTTCGTTTGCATAAGGATCAACTTTAAATGGGTATATTTTGAGTTTTAGAGCTCTTATCGACACAAGGCCAAGTGGAAGTGAAAGCTTATGTTCTTAGCTTTCCAACGGCAGGTCACACGCCTCATTTGGCCAAGTAATGAGAAAGATATGGTCTTCGGAAAAAGTGTTGTCATACCCAAAGGCGCACCTGCACCCTACGTGCTGTGTTTTCGCTCGTTACGGACTAAATATCCACTTGAAGCCCCTCAACCGCAATTAGGTTTAGCCTATAAATAGGTGACTACATTAGGTTTTCATTATCTACCATCTTATACTTTATATTTCTAATCAAATTATAATTTTGGGATTATCATCTTTTTATTTGGTATTTAGATCTAGAATGGAGTGCTAATTCTATTGCTTAATCCAATCCGAAAAGGTGTAATATTTGGTTGTAAGACACTCTAATCTTTCCCTAGTTATTATTATTGTTGTTAATTTCTTGTGTTTAGTTGTTGGATTTTGAAAATCTTATTTGATTAACTTAATTAAGTGTGGTTTCCTTGTTACTTAATCTTATCAAGTTCCTTAATTTCCTTGTTGTTGGAATTATTAAGTGTGATTTCCTTGTAATTCCATCTTTGCAACCCCTTGTAATTAGGCTAATGAATGTGATTTCTTCTTAGCTTAACCAACAAGAAAGAGATTAACTTGTGATTATTCATAAATTGTGTTCATTGTGTTTAATCACCTCTATTAGATCTTTCATGTTTTATCTTCTTATTAATTGAACCAATGTATGTGATTTCTACTTGGTGGGTTGATAGGGTTGATGATTAAATGTAATTTCCTTGTCATTAACAACTATTAAGAAGATTAGGAGATTTATCTCCATAATAGGGCAATAATATTTAATTGGGAATTGATTGTGCCTAGGATCAACCATAAGAGGTTTACTAATTTGGGTTGATTTACTTACTTAGTTGCTCTTTACTCTTATTTGAATTTATTTGCCTTTGATTAAAAAAAAACCCATTTTTACATAATTGTTCTTTAATTAATTGCAACTACTTTAATTACGCATTTGAAAACCGTTTACAAATTCCCCCTTTCTTTGGGTTCGACCTTGCTTTCCACTCCACTTTAGTTTAATTAGTAGGTAATTAGTGAGGTTATAAATAGTTAATTTGACTGTTTTAAATAAAGATGTTTTTAGCGAGTCAGCGAGTTATTTTCATTGAAAGGAGTTTTGTAGTTTGACTAAATTTCTAAACAAGCAATAAAATAACGGTTGGACGTAGGTTTCGGAGTAAAAGCTGAACCAATTTTTTAAGCATCGTCTTGTTCATTCATTTACTTTTATGTTTGCCTTCTTTACTTAGTTATTGCTTATCTCGCTGCCTTGTCTGTGTCACAGTTTCTCACACCGTGGCATAAATCTGCTCTTACTCGTGAACTTAAATTCAATAAGTTTCTCAAGTCTTGTATTTAATAAGTTCTTACTTGTATTATCAAATAACCAAGTTAAGGAGAATTTTTTTTAAAAGTAGACTTAGTTCACCTCCCTTTCTCTCTTAGGTGTTAATCGTTCTTAACTCTTCATACAAGTATTTGCATAAAATATATAGGGGAGGGGATTCAAACATGTGACTTGTTGTTATGATATTTTTTTCTTAATCACTAGGCTTTATAACACTCGTTATTCTCGTGTGAAATGGTCGAATACGACTTAATTTCAGTCGGCAATAGCTGCCATTTTTGTACAAAACTAGTTTCAATCTGGTACCGTTTGGTCAACCTGTATTTACCTTCTAAATTTTATATTTTATGAAATTGAATTGCATTCGCTTCTCTTATTCATATTATATTACCGTTTATACTATATGTTTGCACATGTCTCCTCAGAGACTGTTTTTTAATAAATAGTTTTTTCATTTTATTTTAATTTTCCAAATTATGCTGCACTATTAGTTTTTAATTATTTTTTTTTTAAAATTAATTAATTTCTTAAAACTATATAATATTATACTATAGACGGAGTAATATTATTATGAACTAGCTTGAAAACTCGTACTTGGTACATGTTAATGAACTTAAATATTCAAAACTAAAGTTATAAAAAGGGTGCCCATATTTCCGCGGGAGGTATGAACCAATCCACGGAAAATATGCGTAATATACCCAAAACACCATTTTTTGTTCACTGCAAGTGTCTTTTGTGGGTCCCACAGGACAATCTATAGGGGTATATATTGACAATTCCCGTGTCTTAGCACATAGATGCCGTGATTTTATGGGAACCCAATATAAAAATATATTATTAAATACTCCCTCAAATTTTCTAATATCTTCCCCTTTCTTTTGAGAACAAAAAAAAAAAGGGAATAAAGAAGGAATAAAGTATTGGAATTGTAATGTTTATAGGGGAGAGAAAATAATAAAGAATAAATAATGAATAAAGAATAAATAAAGTAGTGGGAGTTGTTGATTTTTTAGGAAAGATAAATTAAAAATGAATGAAACTTACCAAAAAAAGGAAAGAGGGAAGATAATCAAACTTGTGTTAAAAAGGAAATAGAGAAGATAATAAGAAATTGGAAGGGAGTAGATTTTCCGAAATTCATTATAAAAAATGAATAAGTCTAATTATAAATAAAATTATGACTTCATGTTGCCATTCTTTTTAATAACGAAGGGAACTTAACCTAATATTTTAAATTTAAATATTATAGCTATAAAGTCGATGTTAAATACCTATCCTCCCTATATTGTATTCTCTAGTGGCTTATTTTTGTCTTTAAAAATAAAAAACTGAATAAACTGTAATAATAATATTATTATTATAATGAATAAGAGAATTACATTATATAATTTCACTTCCCCCTTTTATCCTCCTTATACTAAAGGAATAAAAGCTTACTAAAATTTTACCGCCTAAATGAGTTATTCTATAATTAGACTTCATCATTATATCATATTTACAAGTTGGCCCTACTATTACAAACAATAAATTACTCTATTCCAATTTAAAAAGATATATTTTTTCAACTTGCATAGACATATTAATAATATATTCTAATTTTGTTACATAAATAAAATTGCACTAATTAAACGTATGGTGTGTTAGAAATATTTTACTGTTATTATCTGTAAAACTAAACATGATGACCACGAACACATTTTTTTAGAAAATACTTTCTAAATAATTCTACTATTCTGTCTTTTGATACAAACTTATGGACTACAAATTAATAAGTTTCATAGATATTTGTACTTCTAAAACGTAAAAACTTATGAATTATATATTTTTTTCTTTCCTTTTAACATAATATTTATTCCTGCTCCATATTATGTGAACATTAAATTTTGGTTATTTTATAAATGTTTTATATAACTTATACGGAGTACATAAGTATACTCATATATTATCTGATTGTATTACAAATGTCATTAATTCATGTTTATATTGCACCTTTAGTAGATATAATGATATAAAAACAATATTTTTTAAAATAAAATTAATAATACCATTTCAGTAAAACCGACAATTTTATTAGAAGTAAAAGTGTTAAACTTCCTCTTTTATATCTCTATCTAAAAACCGCGCGGCCGCGGGATCTATAATAGTCCCCTATATACTAATGAATTGGAAAAGCTTCACATTTTCCCGCCTAAAAATGTGGACAATGGGCCCACGGGGGCGCTTGGGAAGAGAACAAGCGTTTGCATTTTGTGGAGTCGCCACCAATTTATTGTGGAAAATTGGAAACCGTTCGAATACCTCGTGCCATGTCAAGACACAAAGTAGAGACATGAACACCAAGCAATCGTTACCCTTAGCATTCTATGTCTAGAATGACTCTCGTGGATGCCAATGAACACGGATGCTCACAGAGATCTAGAGTAAGGGGTGAGGGTACGTATTAGGAAGCTCTTTTGATCGAACACCTAATCCCGCCCGCCTCGATAGCGGCTTCTACTAATGATTAGGGACATCATCTATACTCGATATATCGTCGATTATATGCATGCAATGCACAATCCAAGTTTTAATCCTAACATGTGAAGATTAGACTAAGTCGGTTAACACGCAATTTAGCATACAATTAATGTCGAAGTAGGATTTAATGCTCAATTACATATGAAGGCATACAAATGATATAAGAAATATGATAAATACAATAAAAGAAAATTACAATAATGAAAAATTACAATAATTACAATGGATTCATTGATTTATGTCGAAAATACCTTTAAAACGGACAATTTGGGAAAAAAGAATAAAAAAAAGAATTAACGAACAGATCAGTAGGCGATAATACGAATAATAGTTAATTATACGTAAACTAATTAAACTAGGTCAAGGCAGAACGGAAGTTCAGAGACAGAAATCAACCTGAACAGCGCAAGAGATCGCGCCCTTTGGAAGAGGCGCAGGCGATTCTTTCGCGTCTTCCAAGGGTGTGTTCTGGCTGTGAAGCCGGGACTGCAAATCGTTAATATTAATTGGTTAATTTAAGGATTGCTTATGATATTTACTCGGATGGAAGTGATTATCAGGTTGTTTACATGTGATTGATGGTCATAAAACAACAAAACATGGATGAGACGGAATTAAGATGAATTATTTACATGAACCAACGATTGATTAATGACAAATTAATGACGAATATGACAATAGACAGATGAAAATATATCAAAGATCGAATTCCAGAAACCCGATATGAACGAATCGAATTTCTACAACCCGGATTGAATTTAATGACAAAAATCCGCAAATATTGGATTATAAGGGATTCAAGTCGGATTTAATGACGAATTAAACGTGTTAATGATGATGAATAATATACATGTGAAATTATTATGCTATTGTAACAAAGAATTAACGAAAACAAATAAAAACGAACGAATTTACATAGGACGAAGGAAGAAGAAAGGAAGCAGGAACTGCAGCAGCCTCACGAAGAGGCGCAGCAGGAACTGCGCTGCTTCGAAGAGGCGCAGCAATTGCTGCGTCCTTTCTCGACGGTTTGTCTTCAGGAAATCCGTAAAAAGGGTTTTAAACGAGGTTTTATAAATCGGTTTTAAGAGATGTTTTCGACATAAACCTTACATTAGTGCTACAAAAAGTAAATAACAATAATAAAAGAGAGATTATACACCATCAGACTTACATGTTTGACGAAACGAGATGAACTAAGTTATCGATTAGTGATGCTCGACTCGAACGTAGACGAAAGTGTCCTCGTAAGAGGAAAACGATTAGATTAGTTAAGTTGATTAGTTGTGGAGTTGGTCAAATTGGTCGGTCATGCAAACGAGGCTGGTACTCAGAAGGATCTGAGCTTACGTGGTCGAATGTTCAAGCACGTAGACGCTAAAAAGTAAGAACAAAGTTCTAGAATGCAAAGGGAGAAGAGAAGGGCGGACACTCGCGTGAGAAATATGAGGAGCGAAGGCTTCTATTTATACTAATCACGTGGAGGAATAGGGTTTTCGGAGAGACTTTGGAAGTGAATCTCGGAAAGATATGAAAAAGATACGAAAAATACACAGAAAAGGACCTGGGAAGAGGCACAGCAGTCACTGCGTCTCTTGCAAGAGGAGCAGCACCTGCTGCGTCTGTTCCCAGGTGGTTTCATCCTGCGGAAGAAAGATTTTCGTGTTTAAATTATGGAATAAAGGGATAATTTGGTTTTCCTTAATATTTTGTATGAATATTACGGGAAATTGTTTACCAAAGAATAAAGATTGTGAAATATTTATAAAATATGGAATAGAAATATCCGGAACATTCCGGAACATTCTGACTCGGGATTTAACGGTTATCCGAAAATGAAGACGGTTTTAGGCCCGGACTCCAAATGTACTCTAATTACTGTCAAAACGACCGTATCGGCGCGTAGATGACAACTAAGAGGTAGACATTAATGTTTGAGCAATCACTTGACTATAAATTTACGAACTGTCACAAATCATTCTGCGTACCAAACATGCGGCCCAATCATCACCGGGTGGTTTGCGAGGGGTGTAGAAATGAGGTATCTACAGAGCCCTCACTTTGACTTAGGCTTGGACAAGGCGAAAGTCAAAGTATAGCCATCAGGTCAATCGAAGATTACAACCTGACGACTATGGCGACGCGAGGCGGCTCAAGGGGTCTGAGCCAAGGACCTGTCGTCGGGAACATTTTAGAGTCTGTCGACTTACGGGGAGGGTCGTTTAAAGTCCATTAGACTAAGTAAGGAGGCTCGCCAGCCATAAGAAGAGATCATACCTGAGACTTCTGGACGAAACGGGACTGAAGACGCTTCGGCGAAACTCTTTGGTCTGAAGATAACTTGGTGTCTGAAGGCATGAAGGTTTATCCTGAAAAGGGGTATCTGAAGGGAGAAAGGTTGAGGGAAGGATTATCCCAAAGTTTATCTAAAGGGTTGTCTGAAAGATAAGAAGGTTCGCCTGGGGAATAAAACGATGATTTTAGGGAAGACAGCAGGACACAGTCTGGAACCGCTGGGAGAAATATGCTTGTGTTCAGCTTCAAACAAACTTCGGAAGAATTTGGGGTCGATGTTGATCTCCATGTCTCGAGAAGAAGTGACTGTCGGTCGTGAACTCTCGTTGGGGAACATAATCGGGAACTGGTCTCCATGTCTCGAGAGGGATTGTCGATCCGCTTACTCTCGCTGGGGGAATACAATGAAGGCGTGTCGAAACACCTGTGAAGGAATACCTGCTCGTTGTGACAAGCAAAGTCTTGGAAGCGATAAATAACGTATGATAGTCTGCAGTTGGCTTAGAGATGCGGGTTTGAACGAAGAATGATCGTCAAACGAGCCAAAAAAAGATAAAATGGCATCGGGGAAGAGGCGCACCAAAGATGGGCCCACAAATAACGAACTCATAACGAATTTTTGAAAACTCGTATGGAGGGAACACCAGGAAGAGGCGCAGCAAGAGCTGCGTCTCTTGGAAGAGGCGCAGCGCCTGCTGCGTCTGTTCCTGGAGGTGTCTTTTCTGCGTAAAAACGCGATAAACAGAGGGTTTTAATTCATTTGCTCGAAACACAAATTCCTCAAATTCTCTCTCAAATCTTAACCATTTCCGCCAAAATTTGATCCAAAAGCTTGCATTCATCATGACTAATCGAGGTATGTATATCATTCTTGCATCAATCCTTTATATTTGCTTAATTTGGATCGAAAAAATTAGGGTTTCAACCCAATTAATTCGAAAATTTGGGGCTTTTCCCCCAAATGGATTTGCCTTGTAAAATTGGTATTAGAAACGGATAATTGGTAATATAAGGAACATAACCATGTATTTGTTTCGAATTTTCGTTGAGTTTTGAGCATTTGAGTGAATTTGAGACGGTTTCAAAGTTAAACCGTAAATTGCTTCGAAAATAGCCTTAGGATTGCCCATTTGCGATGAAACTTGATATTTGGGATCCTTGGATGATGGGTAAACTTCTTACCATCTTGGAATTTTGGTTTATGACGGTTTTTTCAGGACACTTTTCTAGGGCATAATCGCCGTTATAACGAAATGCTGCCGAAATTTCGACTAGAACCCGTGACTAGGCTTCAACTTAGGCTTGACTTGACCCTAATTACCACATGAGTGATCAGGTTTGTGAGAATATGGCCAAAGATGGCGAGAAAAGAGCGATTTTAGGGCTTTCGAAGGCTCGAAAATCCCCTAATCCAGGCTTGTCGTCACGTGACGCGACCTAAAATTACTTTAACGTTGCAGGTGATGAGGCTTCTACTTCTGGGAGAGCTCCCACAGAGATAGACACTGCTGTTGATCCTTCTCGTGTCATCGAGGAGGCTTTGGAGGAGGCTTTCACCGCCGCGTGATGGCTGCTGGGGACGAGGTCCACGAGGAGGAGGCTGTTGAGGAGGAGGAGGCCCCGAGGTGGGCCAACGTTGGGCGAGGAGGTCATCAGCTGAGGGGAGCACCCGCGTGGGCTGAGACCTAGGACAACAGGCACTTGCTCTGGGCTGCGGAGGGTCACCTGTCCTACAGGACGGTGAAGAGCTTGGTAATCTTTGAATTCATTACTCATCACTCATCTTCTTTCATTCGATTTGCTCATATTTTAGCCAACTTTCATTCAAAACTAAAGATAGCTTTTGTTTCAAATCACAATAGGAGGCCGGGAACATCAGGTCATTCTCGGATTACACGACGGCGATGGAGTGCTACGAGCGGCTTTCGGCGGAGGAGCGCGCCATGATCGAGCGTGGAGCGTTTGGTGCCCTGGTGCAGGCTTGGAGGGATATCGCGAAGAGGAAGCTGCGGGCTAACCTTAGCCTGGTCCGCGCTTTCTTGGACCGATTCTGGGACACGACTTCCACGTTTCACATGCCTTTTGGTGAGGTGGGAGTCACTCTGGAGGACTACGGCATGATTTCTGGTTTGCCGTGTGGGACTGAGGCTATAGAGTGGCCGGAGACTGCCATGAGGGTGGACTCGGCCGAGGCTAGGAAGTTGATCGGCTGGAACTTATCGCCGAAGGCTGTTACAGTGCCTGGTTTGGTACCCAGTTCCTATGTCCGAGACTACTTTGCGGGGAAGACCCCGGCGCTGGTGACGATCGACGGGAGAGAGACGGCCCCTCCTCCCTGTACAGCTGAGCAGAGGGCTCGTTTGTGGCTTTGGTGGTTTCTGTCTTCGATCTACCTCGGAGACAAGGGTGAGAGGCTGTCGACGAAGCTTCTTCCCTTCCTTTCTGACCTGAGCTCCCTAGGGCGTTAGGACTGGGTCACTGCTGGCTTTGCGGTCCTCATCCGCTTCATGAGGGCCATAGTTCGTCCGGAGTTGATGGAGAAGGCCTATCCCGTCGTGAGGGATTGGGTAATGTGCAGGACGAGGAGCAAGCGTTCCTCTCACGGTGTTTACCGGCGGGACGTGAACGCTCTTCAGCTGGACAGCGTGAGCATCTCACTTATATTCATTTTGCTTCTACATTGCTTTTAATCGATCATAAGAATGATTCCTTGTTTGTCTTGTCCCAGTGGGTGCCCAGGCCTTGGGCGGAGTACGCTGGAGCGCCTCCTTTTGTGGCTGAGGTCCTTAGACCTAGGAGCTCGAGCCGGTTTCTGTTGAGGACATCGATGGGTCCTGTATGGTACTCGGGATGTGTTGACGGTTCCCATCGATCCTCCTAGGACGATGTTCAGGGAGCCTTCTGAGGCTGAGAGGGAGGCTGACTTGGCTGGCGTTGGTGGTGACGCCCTCCTTCTTCCTGGTGAGGACTACTCGGCGTTCCTCTACGGGAGGTTGGCGTACTGGCCGGTTGTGGTGGGCATCTTTACTCTCCTTTATTCTTGATTTTGAGAATATGATGAAAGATCATCGATTAATGAGAAACATTTGACTTTGCAGGAGGTTGAGGCGGCGGGCATCGAGCCCCCAGAGTACCCCGAGACCCTCGAGTACACTGACGCGACCGGGAGGATGACGATCTCCGAGCTGCGTGACTTTGACGTGGTTGTGACGGATGCTGGCTTGGACGACTGGCAGCATCTGATTCGGAGGGTGATCCTCTAATTTGCATGATATTTCTGTAAGAACACATTTGGTTGAACTTATTCAATTATTGAGAACTTCTTTTTGAAAATGTAGGTTGCGCCATCTCGGTTCGTGGCGTTATGGAAGGTGGCCAACCGGCTGCGAGCTACTACCGTCGAGGCACTTGTCGGCGGTCGAGGTCGTCAGGTATGAACCTTGTGTCTACTTCATTTTTGAATTTTGATTTTCCAACTTCTCTTGTAATTGCTTGAAACGATTGACATGAGCCAATTTTGTTGTTTGCAGGGGGACCGTGAGCTGGAGCGGGAGTTGGCCCAGTCTCGGGAGGAGACAGCTCGCTTGTTGAGGGAACTCGAGGTTCGCGACGCCGAGGTTGCTGCTCTCGCGGCAAGAGTTGCGGAGCTGGAGGGCGACCGGCAGTAGTTTTGTTTTATTATTGTTTGTATCTTGCACGTTTGTACATTTTGGACCTTCATTTTGGACATTTGGACTTGGCTTGGGCTCGAGCCCCCAGTTTGCTATACATTTCCCTTTTTTGTTGTATATATGATGGCCTGAGTGCCTTTGCTGCTGGGTTGCGTTGCTTGTATCTGCAGGTTAGCTTTGAACAGGTTTGGTAGATGACGGTTTATGCCGTCATGCTGCCGAAATTTACATAGAAATCACATAGAACGTACATTTGTATATACACATGGCCTGAATTAGCGCAAAACGAATGACTCAAAAGAACGCAAAAATGCAAGAGAAAATACAAAAATGCAAAAATTTTGCCGAAAATGACCGGACGGTAGGGAGGGTTACCCCTAAAAAAAGAAAAAATAGAAACCTATAAGTTAGAAATGAAATGATTAAAAAGAAATGAAATAAATATATAAATGAAATAAATATATAAATTTGGAAATGAATTAAATTACAATGAAAATTATTTCCTAAAATGAGTTATATTAAAATGAAAATTATTTCCTAAAATGAAAATATACAAGTGTGGTAAAATGACGAAAATGTTGATGTCGCCTCGAAATGCGTGCCCGCGAAATTAGGAAACACGAAATATGGTAATTTCCACGTATTTACCAAAATAATAACCCGTAGGAATAGGAAATTATTCGTCAAGGAATTTAGGAAAGATCCAACGCGGAAAATCACAGAGACCTTGCTGAGGAAGAGGCGCAGCGTGAGCTGCGTCCCTTTGAAGAGGCGCAGCAGGTGCTGCGCCTTTTCCCAAGTATGTCTGTTCTGGCAGATTTTAAGAAACAGAATTTAGTATAAATAGAGACGTCGATGGAGGTTTTATTCACACAATTCTTCCGTCTCTTCTTCGTCTTATCACATAAAACTCTCAATACAAGCATTCATCATGAATACTTTGGAGATTCGCCTAAAAGAATGGACCAACGAATTTTCCAACATGGAGAAACACGATATGGGCGCCTATAATCTTGGATCTTTGTTGAGTTTGAAGCTTATCAAGGTTTTCAAACAATTCTTAGATGCTTGTCTTGATTACTGGGACCCGAATTATCATGTTTTTGCGTTCCCTAAAGGCGACATTTGCCCATTTCCTGCTGAAATTGCTGCGATTGGTGGGTGGGATCCTGAACACTTGCCTGCCATTCCTTCTACTTCGCAAGGGTATAAGAGCAAATTTAGAGACTTGCTTGGGTTGACTAGGCTTGAGGTTGACCGTTTAGTGACCTCGAAAGGAGTGTGAATGTTGGACTTCATTGACCGATTCATTAACAGGGCCGACCCCACCGTTTCTTATGTTGCTAGGCGAAGGGCATTCAGATTTTGCTTGTTGCATGTGTATGTCTTCCAAGGGCATGTTGATGAAGACTTGAGGGGTGATCCCCGTCTTCTGAGCCTAGTTGAACAAATGGAGCTGCGCAAGAGCCCAGCTTGTTTATGCCTAGGAGAGATTCTGTTGGGCTTGGATAATAGGAAAGCCAATCGTGACCTACCGTACTTGGGAAGTCCCGTTATCTTGCAGGTAAAAGAACATTTTCTTTTCTTTTTCTCTTTTTTTTCTTTTTTTTTTCTTTTTTGTTCGTTTTTTTTTGTTCGTTTTTTTTTTTGGTTTTTCTAATACCCGCTTTTGGTAGGTTTGGCTTATGGAGCGCCTTCGATTGATCGAGCCCCCAGTTCATGTTCCTTCTTATCGTGCTCGTTCGATTGCAATGAGAACCAGGCTTTACATGGTGGACTTCACTCGAGTTTGCAATTATTGGGAGAATAAATGTAAGAGTGATGATGGCCCTTTGATTAGGTGGATTGTGCCATGGTGGCACCTCAAATATGTCACTGGAGTCTCTTCCTTGGACCCTACTCGATCTGTGCGCATTCTTGGCTTGGAATTCATGGTGTGCATCTTCCCGAAAAGGCTGATGAGACAGGTTAGACTAAAGCAGACGATCCCGAAGCTTGATACTGTCCCGCAGACTGCCGTGGCGCTTACTACCGAGAGTCGAAGGGAGTGGGCCATTAAATGGGCTCAAAGAAAAGTGTGGTTCTTGAACTCTTCTGCTAATGCCTTATGGGTGTCGGATTCCTATCTGCGATGGAGGAAAGCTACTACTCCGGAAGAGCGCGAGAGATTGAGGAAGCGTGAGCCTGTTGACTACAAGGTGCACGAGGTGGAAAAAGAGAAAGAGAAGCATCTGACTGAGGGAGAGGAGGAAGCCGGGTTTCAAGTTGTTTATCCTTCGAAGAAACCGAAGACCTCTCCTGTCGTGGATAAAGTGATTGATAAGAATGGGAAGTCTAGGCCTCGAGAAAGACCGTTGGTGATTAGGTCCGAAGTGGCGCAAGAGCGTCCGGCTCGAGGCCGTGACAAGAAGTATGACAAGAATGACAAGGGCAAAGGGAAGACGGAGGAATAGCCCAAGTCTTTATTATTATTTATTATTATTATTATTGTTGTAATAAAAAGGTGGGGTTTTTAGAATCCTAGCCTATTTTTATTTTTATTATGTAGCGTATTATTATTAGAAAATGAATGAAATAAAAAAGGTTAATTGGTCATGAAACCGTTGTGATTTTCTATTTATTATTCTTGTCGAATTCCAAATGCAATGCAAATGTCCTTCTATTTACATTTTAAAATAATGGGTTGTATCCTGTGAAGGATTGCCTACGTATTCATTTAGAAAAATAAAATCAAACCCTTGCACGTAGTTCGAGTAAATGTAAAAGAATAATTGTTCTAAGCAAGAGCTTGTAATGAACTTAGAAAATAAGCATGAGCTTTTTGCTTACTCTGAAGGTGCAGTTTAGTTTATTTGATGATATGAGGATGACAAATTTGTCAAAATGCAAGAGCAGAGTGACAGTAGCTTATTTCAGCTTGGCCAGGGGCCGTCTATTCAGTGCCACAAGAGCGACGCGTGAGGTTATGCGAGGCGCATTTTTGTTCCTATTCTAGGCATAATACCGTTTTAGTTGGTTGAGGTTTGTCGGGTTGGAAAACTCATTCCCATCTAGGTCCGTGTTTCTAACCGCACCCCCATGGAAGTATGGACTTGACTAGAAATGGCCCGGCCCAATTAGGTTTGAACTTTCCCCGTGGGTCGACAGGTAAAAGAGCTCTAACCGATTTGAGTACTAAGTCTCCTTCCTTGATGTTTCTCGACTTAACCCTTTTGTTGAAAGCTCGTTTGATACGTGCTTGATATGTTTGGACATTATGCAAGGCGCGTAGCCTACGTTCATCTAGGAGGATGAGCTCTTCATATCTAAACCTCTTCCAATCGGCTTCTGGGATTTGACTCTCGAGTAGGATACGCAAGGATGATATCTCTAGCTCGACTGGTTGTACAGCTTCCATGCCATAGGTCAAATAGAAAGGTGTGGCCCAGTGGGCGTCCTAACAGATGTACGATATCCCCACAAAGCAAAGGGTATCTTGCTTGGCCAATCTCGATAGTTTCAATCATTTTCTTGAGAATTGTGACAACGTTCTTGTTTGCTGCCTCTACCGCGCCATTAGTCTGTGGTCTATATGGCGAAGAGTGGTGATGCCTAATTTTGTACTTGGCTAGCAATTGCTCAGTCTCAGCTTGGAAATGTGATCCATTATCACTAATGATCTCATGTGGGCAACCGTATCGACAGATGATATTGTTTTGTATGAACTTTGCCACGTTTTTAGCCGTGAGACTAGTGTAGGAAGCCGCTTCTACCCATTTGGTGAAATAGTCGATTTCCACTAGGATGAAACAGTGACCTCCTGTTCCGGCTGGGGTTATCTTCCCGATTATATCAATTCCCCAGGCAGAAAATGGCCAAGGAGATGTCATCGTTTAGAGCAACGAAGGAGGGACATGTTATACATTCCCGAAGATTTGGCAATTGTGGCAATGTCTTACGTATTTGATGCAATCGGATTCCATCGTGGTCCAATAATACCCTAAACGTGTGATTTTCTTTGCCATCATGGGCTCACTCATGTGAGGACCGCATTCTCCATCGTGGACTTCTTCCATCACTTTCCGTGCCTGTGAATGATCAAGGCAACGTAGGATTACACCAAGAGGTGTTCTCTTGTATAACTCTCCTTGCATGAGAACGTATTGGGAAGCTAGTAGGCGTATAGCATGTTGTCCCCTTTTGTCCATATCTGGTGGATAGGTGCCGTTGAGCTTGAAATTTAGGATTGCTTGGAACCAGGGTTCCTGTGTGACTTCCTCTTCGTCGGTGATTTGGTGGACATAAGCTGGCTCTGACCGTCGTTCGATGCATAAAGGCATTTCCACCATGTCATCTGGCATATTAATCAAAGATGCAAGTTTTGCAAGAGCATCTGCAAATTGATTTTCTTCCCGAGGTAGGTGTAGATAGGTCACGTGATCAAAGAATTGGGCAACTTGGTCTATTCTAGCTTGATAAGGTGCTAGGCTCTCGCTTCGGATTTTCCAAGATCCCGTAACTTGATTGATGATCAGGGATGAAACCCCATGTACTCGGAGGTTTTTAATGCCTAAGCTCACTGCCGCTTGTAGTCCAATTAGACAAGCCTCGTATTCTGCAGCATTGTTTGTCACCTCGAAGTCGAGTTTGACAGAGATTGGTGTATGCTCGCCTTCAGGAGAAATGAGCAACACTCCTATTCCAAATCCTTTTAAGTTCGATGCTCCATTAAAGTAAAGGTCCCAGGAGTCTACATCAGTTTGGAGTATATCCTCGTCTGGAAATGACCAAGTATCTATTGTTTGTGCATCATTGATAGGATTCTCTGCAAAGAATTCGGCGACAGCGCGCCCTTATATAACTTTCAGAGGCACGTATTTGAGATCGAACTCTGAGAGCATCAAGGACCATCTTGCTAGGCGTCCGTTGAGGACGGGTTTTTCGAAGAGGTATTTGACTGGATCCATTTTGGAGTATATTTTGACGGAGTAGCTAAGCATGTAATGGCGTAGCTTCTTCGTTGTCTACACAAGAGCGAGGCATGTCTTTTCGAGTTGTGAGTATTTGCACTCGTACTCCAAGAACTTCTTACTAAGGTAGTAGATAGCCCTTTCTTCCTTTCCTACGGTTTGAGCTAGCATGGCACCCATGGCTGTTTCGGTCACTGTGAGATACAAACCAAGAGGTTGATCTCATTGAGGTGGCATGAGCACTGGTGGTTTAGCCAATATCTCCTTGATTCGGTCAAATGCCTTTTGACAATCATCATCCCACATGGTGTGGTCCATTTTCTTGAGCTTCTTGAAGATAGGTTTACAGATCATGGTGACTTTCGATATGAATCGACTTATATATTGCACTTTCCCTAGGAATCCTCTGACTTCCTTTTCCGTTTGAGGTTGTGGCATTTCGATCAGAGCCTTGATCTTGGAAGGGTCTATTTCTATACCTCGTTGGCTAATGACGTATCCCAGGAGTTTGTCAGATGTTACTCCGAACGCGCACTTCTGAGGATTGAGCCTCATGTTGTACTTTCGTAGCCTTGCGAAAAATTTGCGAAGGTTCGCAATATGCCCCTCTCTATCCTTGGACTTGACAATCATGTCGTCTACGTATACCTCAATTTCTTTTTGCATCATGTCATGTAAGAGTGTAGTTGCGGTGCGTTGATATGTAGCTCCGGCGTTAATTAACCCAAACGGCATCACCGTATAGCAATAGGTTCCCCATTGAGTGACAAAGGCGGTCTTATGCATGTCTTCTATGGCCATCTTGATTTGGTTATAACCCGCATACCCATCCCTGAAGGATAGTAATGCGTGGTCTGCAGTATTGTCCACCAATATGTCAATGTGTGGTAGAGGGAAGTCGTCTTTAGGACTTGCTTTGTTTAAGTCCCTAAAATCAACACAAACACGGATTCTCCCATCCTTTTTGGGTACAGGTACTATGTTGGTTACCCAGTCAGAATACTCAGAAACTTTGATGAACCCGGCTTTGAATTGCTTATCGACTTCTTCCTTAATCTTGAGAGCCCATTCTGTTCTCATTCGACGAAGCTTCTGTTTTACAGGCTTGAAACCTGGCTTAATTGGGATTCTATGTACGGCGATATTTCTGTCGATCCCTGGCATGTCTTTGTAGGACCACGCAAAAACGTCTTTGAACTCGTGTAGGAGGTCTATGAAGTCGGCCCTTTCGGTAGAGGTCAAGGTAGTCCCTATCCTAAGTTCTTGGGGTTCTAGTTCGGTTCCTACATTGATGGGTTCGGTGTTCTCTATTACTGGTCCCCCATCCCCTTCCTGTAGTATTTCTTTGGCTACGTAAGGAGGTATTTCGATTGAGTCTGGGTCTTGGTCATCCTCAGTATCATCGCAAACAGAATTGCACTCAAGATAACACAAAGAGTAAGCAGAACCTGATTTGTTCATATTAAAGTTTGAGAAAAGTTGAAACAAAGAAGCCATCTGATCTGTGGTCAGTGGCGGTAAAGGGACAGTGATTGGGACATTTCCCGAACTACTGTTACTACTTAAGGCTAAGCTAGGAGAAACAAAGGGAGTGGGATGACGACAGGAGGAGACTCCTTAGTGACTTCTCTAGACTTCGACTCTGACTCTGACTCGAATTCATCGTCTTCTGGTTCTCCTTTGAACATCTCTCTTTCTTCAGTGGTGAGCTTGAAGAGCCTTCCTTGATTGTTTGTCCACTTGATTGATTTTCTCCATCCTTTCTGCTGACTCGCGTTAGCTTCTGTGATTAACGCTGTGGGGTTGAAGTGATCGTCTTGAAGTATCATGGTAATGATCTCATCCTGCGCGGCTCTAACAAATCGATCCTCCCTAAACAATAGACTAACAGCTTGTTCGTCTAAGCAAGGTGCTTGACGGGTTTTGACGGTAGGAACCGTTTCTGGAGGGATGAAGTAGCAATCGTGAAAGATCTCGATTCCGGCTAGCTTCCTCTCAAGATAATGCCAAGGCTCAGGAAATCCGTGAAAGAGTTCTAGACTTCCTTCCTTAACAAAGCATCCATTTAGGGTAGGGAGATAGGGTCGCATTTGGACTCCTACGTACTTACGGTTTTGCACTTGAGCAAGCATCTCGAGAACTTCCTCTTTAGTGGGTTTGTACCCTAGTCCAAGTGGTATCCTTTTTTAGTTGCCTTCCTTGTATGGTGCGAAGGTGTTTCTTCGGATGGGGTTTAAAGGCATTCCAGGGAAGTATCCCTGGGATTTGAGTATGTGGTTGACCACCAAGTTGGAGTAGGGATTGTAGTATAAGGGTGCCAATTCGCTTTCTATGACACTTATGCTTTGGAAGCCCCCAAGTTCATATACTGGATCTGCAAGGACTTGATTGTTCGACTTCTTTTCGATTATTGCCTTGATGGGTGATGAAGTGATCGTCACCACTTTGCCATTTAGTGGGATCTTGATCTTTTGATGAAGGGTGGATGTCACCGCTTTGGAAGCGTGAAACCAAGGTCTTCCTAGAAGTATGTTGAAGGAAGCTTCAATGTCCACTATTTGGAAGTTAACCTTTCGCTCGATTGGCCCTGTGGCTATGGTTAGGTTAACGAGTCCTACTACCTTTCGTCGTGTACCATCATATGCGCGAACACCTTGATTGGTAGGGGTCCAATCCGACTCTTTCATGCCTAACTTGTATGCCGTTTTGAGGGGTATGACGTTGACCGCGGAGCCATCATCAACCAAGGTCATTGGCACATTCTTCTTTAGACAAATGACAGTGATGTAAAGAGCCAAGTTGTGACTAGCGCCAAAAGGTGGCAAGTATTCATCTGAGAAAGTAATAGGATTACTTAGCTTTGGTGATTCTTGGAAGACCAAGTTGACTACATCTTCGGGTGTGGAGTTATGTGCTACATTTAGCTTGGCCAAGGCTTGCAGTAAAGCTTGGCGATGTGGGAATGAGCTTGCTACTAGTTGCCAGACTGAAAGATCAGCCTTTGTCTTCTGTAATTGCTTGAGAAAATGATCAGTGGAGTCATCTTCGTTATCATTTGGTGTGATGACGTTGGTTGGACCATTCTGAGTAGTACTTTGATATGGACACCCCGAACGAGTTAGGTGGTCCACATCTTGGTCTTCACCATTTTGGATTATTTCCTTGACTAAGGAGTGTTCAATGAGATACTCGTCTTCATCGTCATCGGCCCATACTCCATTGATTGTAGCTAGTTACCTCATTCTCATGATTTCGTCTTCTAATTGCGTTTGGTCGACTAGTTTATCAACCACGGCGACTATTTCTTGCATAGTGGCATTTTGAGAGAAGATTAGTGGCACATGCTCCTTAGGTGTTGCATTGGGGTCATGTAAAGTTGTCACCACGTTTTCCAATTCCCAAACTTGCCTGTCCACACTCCTTACCCATGTGATGAAGTCGGAAATGGTAGGGGAGATAGTAGAGTAGAACCCTTCATTCTCGATCGCGTAGATCTCATCTTCAATTGGAGAAATGAGGTGTGAACAATCTAAGGTAGATTCTTCACTTGTGATCACTAGAATCCCAAGAGGGTTCTGAGTGTTGTTGGGTTTACCTCCCGGCGGTATTGGTAGTCGACCATCCTCAATCATGTCTTGAAGCACATTTTTCAATTTGTAGCATTTTTCTGTGTCATGCCCCTTGCCCCTATGCTATTCACAGTATGAGTTTTCGTCCCATAATTTGGATTTCTTTTCGGGTTCGGGAGTAGGTCCTATGGGTTGGAGTTTGCCTTGTTTCATTAACCTCTTAAGAGCGTTGGAGTAAGTGTCCCCAAGATTTGTGAATTTCCTTGGTGGGGTACTTTTCTTGGATGGCTCGAGAAGGTTAACTTCATCGGTCTTGCTAGTGGAGCCGTATGAACGACTTGTTGAGTCTTGATATCCTCGACCTACCGTTTTGGACAAGAGCCCCTTACGGATGTCGTCTTCAATCCTTGTTCCTAGTACGGTTAAGTCCTTGAAAGTTTTGATTTTTTGGTATCTCAAATGATTGGCATAGATGGGTTTGAGATTGTCCACGAACTTCTCCACAAGGGTAGCCTCATCCGGGCGTTCAACTAGTTGGGTACTAGTCTTCCTCCACCTACTTAGGAAGTCGGTGAATCCTTCTTTATCATTTTGGGTAAGAACCTCTAGAGTGCGCATGTTAACTTGGATCTCGGCATTATCCGCATATTGCTTAGCAAGCTCGATCGCGGCATCTTCCCAAGTAGCGATCTTCTTGTGTTCTAAAGAGTAGAACCATTGCTTTGGGATGGTGTCAAGAGATGAAGGAAAGATCCTTAAGAACATCTCAGGTTTGATGCCTTTGATAGACATGTAATCCTTAAAGGCACGGATGTGGTTCAAAGGGTTTTCGTGCCCCTTGAATTTAGGGATATCCGTCATGTTGAAGTTGGTTGGCAATTTGGAATTTACGGCCTCGTACTTACGGTATTCTCCCTATAAATGTCATCCCCTTTAAGGTACATCAATTGCTCCACTAAGTATTGGAGCCTTTTCTCGGCAACAGTCATTCCCATAGGAGGATTTTCGTCCTTGAGGTCACTCGCGAAGTCACCCACTACTTCACTTTCTTGAGGAGGCAACCTCCCCTCTACGGTGTAGATCCGTTCCTCGATGGTGTCAAGGCGATCATACACTTGATCTTGGGTAACTTGGATTTGAGCTAACGCGGCTAGGATTCGATCATTACCATCTTGAAGTTTGTTGAAGTTCACGTCGCTTGTTTCAGGCATCTTGAAAACTTGATAAGAGATCGACGGCGAATCAAAACACGATCGACCATTCTAACACACTTGCTAAGAGAAGAAATGGTTTGACTCATGAAGTGGGTGTGTGCCACTTGTGTTGAGTGAGCTTTGAAGAAAAGACAAAGTTTTGAAAATGTGTATCCTAGTCAACTATAGTGTAGTTGTAGGAGTGGACTCGAAGTGAGGTTTTGAAATGGGCTTGGGCCCGAAATTTGACTCGACAAACGGACAGAGTTTTGACTGGGTTTTACGCTAATCAATGGCCTTTTCAAAATTTTCATTTAAAAAGGATTTTGATTTTTCAAAAATCGTTATGGTTTTGTTTAGAAATGGTGATCACGTAAAGTACAAACATTTATACAAGCATTATAACGGGATGCTGAGTGCATTTAAAAAGGTTTTGGCTTAAAGGGTGGGTTGCCATACCGAACAATCAAACCCGAAGTCTGTGGAGAGACTCGTACCGAACAAGAGTAAGGCCGATTCCTAGTCCATTTCCTCAAGTAGTGAAGGTCCTTGATACAAACAAGAGTAAGCATCATGGTATGGATGACGTCAATCGCTATCCATCCTTAGGCCCAAATAAGAATTTGGACCGTCTAGACGGGACGATTGGTCGAATGGGTTGGGTTGGGCCTAGGAAGGCCGAATAAAACGATCTAGGAAGACCGAGTTATGAAAACCGACAATTGTCTTGTACAAACTATTCCCTAACCTTGTTCAAGTTTCACCCTTTTGGCTACACGTAAGTGTATTATCCCCAGCGGAGTCGCCAAACTGTGGACAATGGGCCCACGGGGGCGCTTGGGAGGAGAACAAGCGTTTGCATTTTGTGGAGTCGCCACCAATTTATTGTGGAAAATTGGAAACCGTTCGAATACCTCGTGCCATGTCAAGACACAAAGTAGAGACATGAACACCAAGCAATCGTTACCCTTAGCATTCTATGTCTAGAATGACTCTCGTGGATGCCAATGAACACGGATGCTCACAGAGATCTGGAGTAAGGGGTGAGGGTACGTATTAGGAAGCTCTTTTGATCGAACACCTAATCCCGCCCGCCTCGATAACGGCCTCTACTAATGATTAGGGACATCATATATACTCGATATATCGTCGATTATATGCATGCAATGCAACATCCAAGCTTTAATCCTAACATGTGAAGATTAGACTAAGTCGGTTAACACGCAATTTAGCATACAATTAATGTCGAAGTAGGATTTAATGCTCAATTACATATGAAGGCATACAAATGATACACGAAATATGATAAATACAATAAAAGAAAATTACAATAATGAAAAATTACAATAATTACAATGGATTCATTGATTTATGTCGAAAATACCTTTAAAACGGACAATTTGGGAAAAAAGAATAAAAGAAATAATTAAAGAACAGATCAGTAGGCGATAATACGAATAATAGTTAATTATATATAAACTAATTAAACTAGGTCAAGGCAGAACGGAAGTTCAGAGACAGAAATCAACCTGGAACAGGCGCAGCAGGACTGCGCCCTTTGGAAGAGGCGCAACAGTTGCTGCGTCTGTTCCAAGGGTGAGTTCTGGCTGTGAAGCCGGAACTGCAAATCGTTAATATTAATTGGTTAATTTAAGGATTGATTATGATATTTACTCGGATGGAAGTGATTATCAGGTTGTTTACATGTGATTGATGGTCATAAAACAACAAAACATGGATGAGACGGAATTAAGATGAATTATTTACATGAACCAACGATTGATTAATGACAAATTAATGACGAATATGACAATAGACAGATGAAAATATATCAAAGATCGAATTCCAGAAACCCGATATGAACGAATCGAATTTCTACAACCCGGATTGAATTTAATGACAAAAACCCGCAAATATTGGATTATAAGGGATTCAAGTCGGATTTAATGACGAATTAAACGTGTTAATGATGATGAATAATATACATGTGAAATTATTATGCTATTGTAACAAAGAATTAACGAAAACAAACGAAAACAAATAAAAACGAACGAATTTACAGAGGACGAAGGAAGAAGAAAGAAAGCAGGAACTGCGGCAGCCTCACGAAGAGGCGCAGTAGGAACTGCGCTCCTTCGAAGAGGCGCAGCAATTGCTGCGTCCTTTCTCGACGGTTTGTCTTCTGGAAATCCGTAAAAAGGGTTTTAAACGAGGTTTTATAAATCAGTTTTAAGAGATGTTTTCGACATAAACCTTACATTAGTGATACAAAAAGTAAATAACAATAATAAAAGAGAGATTATACACCCTCAGACTTACATGTTTGACGAAACGAGATGAACTAAGTTATCGATTAGTGATGCTCGACTCGAATGTAGATGAAAGTTCCCTCGTAAGAGGAAAACGATTAGATTAATTAAGTTGATTAGTTGTGGAGTTGGTCAAATTGGTCGGTCATGCAAACGAGGCTGGTACTCAGAAGGATCCGAGCTTACTTGGTCGAATGTTCAAGCACGTAGACGCCAAAAAGTAAGAACAAAGATCTAGAATGCAAAGGGAGAAGAGAAGGGCGGACACTCGCGTGAGAAATATGAGGAGCGAAGGCTCCTATTTATACTAATCACGTGGAGGAATAGGGTTTTCGGAGAGACTTTGGAAGTGAATCTCGGAAAGATATGAAAAAGATACGAAAAATACGCGAGAAAGGACTGGGAAGAGGCGCAGCGATCACATCGCGTCTCTTGGAAGAGGCGCAGCACCTGCTGCGTCTGTTCCCAGGTGGTTTCCTCCTGCGGAAGAAAGATTTCCGCGTTTAAATTATGGAATAAAGGGATAATTTGGTTTTCCTTAATATTTTGCATGAATATTACGGGAAATTGTTTACCAAAGAATAAAGATTGTGAAATATTTATAAAATATGGAATAGAAATATCCGGAATATTCCAGAACATTCTGACTCGGGATTTAACGGTTATCCGAAAATGAAGACGGTTTTAGGCCCGGACTCCAAATGTACTATAATTACTGTCAAAACGACCGTATCGGCGCGTATATGACAACTAAGAGGTAGACATTAATGTTTGAGCAATCACTTGACGATAAACTTACGAACTGTCACAAATCGTTCCGCGTACCAAACATGCGGCCCAATCATCACCTGGTGGTTTGCGAGGGGTGCAGAAATGAGGTATCTACAAAAAACACCTTTCCTATTTTGATATACACTCTTATTTACTTTCCTATTTTCATATAATTTCCTATTTACAAAAAAAATTGTCATATAGAGAATTTGTCTCTTCTAGGTTTTTGTGATAAAAATTTCGTTGACTTTATAAAATAGGTCATAACTAAAAGATATGTTATTAAAACAATCTCCTCTCCATTTTTAGTCTTCCCATTTATTTTCTCTTGATCTCCTAAACAATATTTTGACCGCTCTTTTCGACACACATATATAACTTCTTTTTTTGCTTGAAGATGACATTTTGTGAAAGAAAAGAGATTTTGATAAATGCGAAGATATAAAAAAATTGGAGTATAAAATAATATCACTAATTTTGCATAAAAAAATATTTTCATTAAAATACACATTTCATGTCATTACATAAATCTCTTGATTAACATTATTTTAATTTATTTTCTCAAAAAAATAAAATAATGAGAAACGTTACAAAAATAATGAATTGTCAATTTATAATCGATAAATAATATACTAAAAACTAGAACTCTATAAATACCGTGCATGTAATGCACGGGGTCTACACTAGTTTACTACTATTAAGACAATAAAAACTCTTTTAGTTTTCCTACCAAAAGGCATCTAACTAAATAAGGTAATAAGTATAACTTTCTTTCATTACATTATTATCTTTCATTTTCTTATAATTAAACTCTAATCTTTTAAGTAAATTCATAATTATGATTTTTCATTAGAATAAAATAAAATTGGTATTAAACTATGAAAAACTCCTATAAGTTGCTAAATTTTTCAGTAATGCAATAATTAACTTTAGAGAATAACTCGACAAATACCTACTATTAGTTTCGTGACAAAAAAAATAAATTCATTAAAAAAATCACAACTTAACTTATTTTGTTCCATATCAAAATACAAAGGAGTGAAATATTAAATATTAATGAAGTGCAAATTTAAAAAGTATAAATAATACACTGAAAAAAAATAAAAACTCTATATACCGCTAGGAGTGTCAATGGGGCGGGGCGGTGGTGGATATAGGCTCCCCCGTACCCGTACCCATCAAGCAATTCCCATACCCGTACCCGCCCTGTA
This sequence comes from Silene latifolia, assembly GCF_048544455.1. Taxonomy (NCBI): domain Eukaryota; kingdom Viridiplantae; phylum Streptophyta; class Magnoliopsida; order Caryophyllales; family Caryophyllaceae; genus Silene; species Silene latifolia. The sequence continues at coordinate 137,145,564 of NC_133526.1, forward strand.
ATACCCGCCTTGTTTAAGGACCCCTTTGACCGACTGTTTGACCAGAGAAGACCTTAGGAGGGGATAGGTGAGAGGATAAGGGATTTATGTAATTGTTTACTCGACCTAGTAGGGGCTACTCGGCCGAGTGGTGGTAACACTCGACCGAGTAGGGCTTACTCGGCCGAGTATGAGAGTACTCGACCGAGTATAGCCGGTGTCGACGCGTTACTATAAAACGCAAGTTCGTAAGTCTTAATTCATTTTCGACGGTTCCCTTTCTCTCTAACCCTAATATATCTCTCTCTCACCAATCACCCACCTCTCCATACACTCTCGCCTAGCCTAAACACTAACCATGGAAGGGGATTGGTTTATATGTGGAGTATTCAAGTAAGGATGTCATCATTGTCGACTTCGGTCCGCGTTTCTAGGTAAGTCGCCGTTTTGTTGTTGTCTTTCAGTAGGTTTTTGGGGTAGCCTTGTAATAGGATGTGGTTATCGTTTGTAGGATTCGACTCGGAGTCTTGCCTGGCTAGTTGTTGGATGCATTTTCATGGATTAGCGATAAAGTAGGGTTTCCCTACTCGGTTTACTGTTTAATTGTTATACGTACTACTGATCTCTGGATACTCGACTGAGCAGACCGAATACTCGACCGAGTAAGCCATACTTCCGCCTCATACCTTCTTCTTTTCCTCATAATTATTCAAAACACTTTCTCTCTCAAAACTTGGATGATTCTTGGTGGTAATTGCTTGTAGATTTCATTCTTACTTGCTCAAAACCCCAATCAAGGTAAATTATTTAATAAATTTCTTCAACTTATTATCAATTTATGATAGAAATTGTTCAAAATTTCAAATCCCTAGCTTTGATAATCCGAATTTGATGCTTCAATTTTGGTATTTTGGGTTCTAATTTCTCTTAAACATCGCCTATGTATTCCCTAAAACGATTTTATGCTTGAAATCGCTCATCTTATGTTACAAAATTTTTCTAGGGTTTGCTTCAAGTTTGATTTTTGCTCCCTTAGATTGCCTTAGGATGTTTCTTAAAGAGTTTATTGATGGTTAAACACTCCTTTTGGGTAGTATGTTTGGTATTTTGCGAGAAAAATCCGTCTTAAAAGTGTATAATTTGAAAAACAGTCCGTACTATAACAATTTTTTTTGGAAATACCCTTGTTAAAAACTCATCTTTTTGCAGCATGCCGAAAGCAAGAGCCTCAGCTAAAAAGCGGACTCGTGCCAATGTTCAATTGGAAACGGGTCAATCTAGCCAAGAACCCGTTGTTCCTCCGATGGAAGAATATCCATCGGTAATCTTCTCTGACTTTAAGCAGTGTAATGCTTTTGTGGCCTTGATGAGTCGGACCATGAGACCGACCCGATGTGTGATCCCCGACATCTTGGAGACTTTGGGGGTTAAAGAGGATATAGTTCACATCTTTGAGATTTTGGGGATGGAGGGGCTTTACCACCTACGTAAGAAGTCCTACCCATATCTGACCTTGGAGTTCTTGAGCTCCTTTGTGTATGATGTGAAAGGGAAGACCGTTCCTTTCCGTCTTATGAACGAGGATTATGAGTTGACCCTTGATGAGTTTGCCGGCCACCTGGGCCTAGAGGCGGAGGAGGAGGGATACATGAGTGATGTTGCAAAGAACAGTGGAGCACCCCACTACCTACCCTACCTAACTGGCCGACCCGTTCCTAGTGCGAGTGCCATGTTGGTCAATGACGTTCAGCATGTGTCCCTCCGTATGTTTCTTAGGATGATGACCTACCTTTTGTTCGCAAGGGATGATGTGAGTAAGTTAAATTCTCATGAGGTCATGTTGTTCATGTCTTACCTTAACCTTCATCGGGAAAAGCCTTTTTACTATAGTGCTCCAGGGGTAGTATGCTCTAGTTTAGACCATATGGCACGGTCTTCGAACCGTCATATTTCGTGCGGGGCTACAGTGACCTGTTTGGCTCAGAGATTGACTGACTTTGAGGCTCCACCTCCGACGGGTGCTGAGTTGTTTGAGGCCGTCGCTACGATGGATGAGAGGTACTGGTGTCATATCAGGTGGCTTAGGAAGTTACAGGATGGGGCATATGCTTGGAGAGTGAGAGGGTCCCTGTGGATGGTGCTCCCCGATTTCGAGCACCTACCCGTGATTGATCATTTGGCTGAGTATGACCCGGGGAGTGGAGGGCCTACACCCGAGCCTCAGTTTTACTCTGATCGACTCCACCATCCTCCTAGACCTACCCGAGCCTACCACAGTGACAGATAAACAACTGGTTCCTCCCCCACCAAGTGAGCGCCGTAGAGGGAGACCATCTAGGGTGGACGAGGTTGAGACTGAGCCTTCTTACTCAACACCGAGCTTCTATCCATCACAGTACTCGCCCTACCCCACCGTCCATGACCCTAGGATGCAGGTTAGTGACCTGACTGAGCGGGTCTCCACTACCTTGGTGCTCTAGAACATGCGTGAGATGACCCTAAACCAGGGTATAGGGACAGGGTTGGCACAACGGGTTTCGTGGAGAGGACCCGGAGTAGACACGGGAGTCTTCCATAGTTACGGTGTTGACCCTAGCTTTTGGAGGCCACCAAAGGAGACAGAGTTTCGCTGCCTCGCGGGACCGTGGGGAGCCAACTATGGCAGTCAGCTAGGAGGTGGAGGCTACTCAGCTGGAGTTTTTCAGGGAGCAGATACATCTGGAGCAGGTACATCAGGCGCAGGAGGTGGTGAGGAGATGGAGGAGGGTGTAGATATGTGATTCCGTTGTACTTTTGGGCTTGTTTCTTTACTTATTCTTGGATACTTGTTGTTCTTTTATCATACCCTTTTATTTTGGATGATTGTAATTGGCCATAAGGCCGCTACTTGTTTTCACGTCCTACGTTTAAGACCTTTAGACATAAACTTTTAGTTGGTGATAGAGTATATGATTGCGTGCAGGTATGATCCTTGGTGAATGTGTGTTTGATAAGTAGTAATTTAGCGTCATTTTACTCGCATTTATATCTTATTAGTAACTCGATTTTGTGTGCTTTTATGGAACTAAAACTCATTTATCAACTAATTTATAATAATTAGGTGTCTTACTCATATTTAATAATTAGTCGGTTTTATATAATAATATTATTAATATTATTTTATTACTCTAATTTAATGTGTAGGTGAAACGGGAAAGAAAACGGAGTTTGAGACGATATAAAGAATAGCAAGAACAAAGTCAATTTTTGGCTTTGATAAAGTCAACTCGTCTTCATCATGTCACCAACTCACCAACAGTCAACTCCCCTTCACCTTTATCATCAACCACCTGCAACTTCCTCTGAATCAAACTCCAACAACACGCAACAACTCCTTCATCCCCTGCATCACCTTCTTCAATCACCAACTTCCCCTGCCTCCATCACCATAACACCATACATCACGCCATTCAACCCGTCACCAAAAACTCCATTAATGCACGTTCATCATCATCATTTCCCATCACCATTATTGTCCCCTTTATTCATCGCCATTACCATCACCTCCTTTTCAACCTAACATTTAAACCCACATTCACCACCATCTCCACAAACCCAATTTCCACCATTAAGCCACAACTGCTCCTCCTTTATTCAAGCATTTGGAAATGAAGGGAAGAAGGAAGAAGTCGGGAAGAGTAGTTGTGTATGCGTTCAAGCTAATCGAGCAACCCAAATCAAAGATACCATTGCTGCTCCTTGAATTCAAATCACCAATGACGAAATCAGAATCGAAACCGAGCTAATTTGAAGGCTTGTTCTCCGTGTCGGTTCACTGGCAGCCGACTCAACCCACCGGTAGCACACACACCCATTTTTCCTCCTTTTTTGTGAAGGTCTCGCTACCGGCATAGCAACCGGTAGCCGACTCACCGACACAAACCACACCTCTTTAGATCCCGCATGAATTTGGTGCTTTCTACCGGTGCCCCGGCAGCAGCTCAACCGGCACACAACAACAAACATCAATTCTCCTCCTTTCTTCAAGTGGCCTCGCTACCGGTGCCTACCCCGGCCGCCGGCTGACCGGCAAAACTCACCTGCTTCGTATTTGACTTTCCCCTTTTCCCTTTTTTTTGTTCTCATTTGAGTCAAAAGTGTCGATTGAATTTTTGGATGTTATTAGTGTATTATTAAGACTCTTATTATTATTATAATTAAGATAGTCATTAGGTTTATTATTATTATTAATATTAATATTATTATTAGTCTTATTAGTAGAATTATTATTAGACTAGTATAAGAGGATGCCTCTTATTAGACATTAGACTACCAATAAAAATAGAATTAGACTAGCTTAGTTCATCCTCTTCTCAACAATTGTAGAACCCCAATATTTCCTCTCTCATTTTCATTCAAAAAAAAGTTGTAATCTTTCTTTAATTATTAGTTTAAATCTTCCTTTGTTTATGCAAGTTCTTCATTTCTCAATAGTTTACAATTAGTATTTTGGATTGTATTTTGAAGATTTGAAGAAATTCATTCTTCCATTATTATCCAAACTTGCTACTTTCCTCTTTGTTGGTACAATTCTCATCTTTTGTTTACATTACTTTCATTAGTTTACATTTCTTATGTTGGTTAATTGTTATTCATTCAAAGTTTCCATCTTTATCAATTTTACAATGTTTACTTGTGTATTGTTGGAAATTGTTGGTGATTTCTCATCCATGAACATGAGTGAGTAGTCTCATCTAGAGTTTAGGGGGATCCTGGGTCATTAATGGGTGTAAAAATGGGTTATTAACATTTGGAATTGGGTGATTACTTGGTATTTACTTTCATGCATATAAAGTGCTCGATGAAATGTTTGAACGAAAGTTGAATCTTTCATTGGCATGTTTAACTTGTCTTGGTCCTTAAGCTATTGGATGGTCTTTATGCTATGATTAGTAGATCGATCGGTCATGTTCTCATGCATATTAAGTGTTCGTAGAATAGTTTGAACGAAAGTTTGACTCTTTCTTTGACATGTTTGGCTTGTCTTGATGCTTATGTTATTGGAAGGTCTATATGCCATGTTATTATTGAGTTCATATTAATTAAGTGACAACTTGTTAATGAACTCGAGGTGATTAGGAAATTAGTCTTAATTCCTTGACCATTGTCATCACCCATGTCTTGTTTTGATCTTGTTTTATACCCTCCTGCCCAAGTGAACCCGAAGATTCTAGTTCTTCCATCAATTGAATACAATCCCATTTAGTTTAATTTAACTTGTTTGCATCTTAGTTTTAGATAAATTAACATCTTATTTTTTATTTGACTAAATTGGGACTTAAACGGACTACGTATACACCCTCGCCATCTTTGTGTTCGACACCCTAATTATACTACTTAATTCGGGTTCTTTATAAATTGTTTTTGATTGGGAAGTGACGACAAATCCCTTATATCAAAATGGCGCCGTTGCCGGGGATGACGTTAGGTTATGCTTAGTTAGTTAGAGTCTTAGGCTTAGTCTTAGTGTTGTTGTTTGCTTGTTTGAGTAGTTACTTGTTTCTTGTAGAGTGAGTGTGTTATTGCTTACCCCTAGTGCCTCAAAGCACTAGGAGACTAACGGTTTGTTGAAGTACAAGCCTAGAGGAGACGGTAATCTTTTGCTTAGTGACCCGGAATCGGAATGGCTCTTTAGAGCTTTAAGAAGAAGGACCTTAGTAAGGATTGAGAATTCCGACTTGGCAACTTTAAACCAAGCTAGCACATCCACCCAATCGCACCAAGAAACCCTTACCAAAGAACAACCAAACAACACAATTTATCCCTTCTTACAAAATCCTTTCCACAATTTTTAACTACCTACAAATACCCACCGCAAAGCCAAACATGAATCAAGAAAGCTTCAACCAAGGTTACCAAGACTTCTACCATGGAAATCAAGGGAACCAAGCCAATCAAGGTTTCAATCAAGGGTACCAAGATCACAATTGCAATGAAAACTATCAAAGTTTTGACCAAGGGTACAACCAAGGGTACCAAGAGCAAGGCTACTACCAAGGTTATCAAGATCAAAATTTCAATCAAAACTATCAAGGATTCAACCAAAACTTTCACCAAGGCCAAGGTTCAAATTTTCAAAACCGGTACAACCATGACTCTCATTTCTCACTTGCCAACCAATCTTCCAATCAAGAGCCACCACCCCAAGCAAGAAATTTCTTGGGAGATGCTCAATATGACAAATTGTTTAAGATGATAGAAGACTTGGCAAGTTCAACCCTACAAAGCATGAATAGCTTCTCCGCCCATCAAAAATTTCTTCAGGCCCAAGTCTTTGAAAACATAAAGGAACTCTATGCCTCCCAAAGTACCATTATCCGTCTAATGGGTTCCAAAGCTCTTATTGACCCTCAAACACCACCGGATGAATTTTTAGGGCAAGGGCAAAATGCTAAGGATCCTATAGAGGTAAATGAGGTCAACACAATCATTGTGGGAGGAGAAGTGGCAAAGGAAGAAGCATGCATGTCCCCTAATCTTGGTAATGAGTCAATGCCAATATCATTTGAAGTGGGTGAAGAGAATGATGATTCGATTGTATCAACTACCTCCGAAATTGTTGATCAAAGAAGTTGTGAAATTGAGGATGAGTTTGTTCTTGAAGAAATTATGGGGATAGAAGTTGAGAGGAAAGAAGTTGAAACCGAGGATGAAGAAGAAGAAATGGTAATGTGGGAGGAAAACTCATCGGGAAAACAAGAAGTTGGTGAGTTGGTTATTGAGGAACCCGAGGTTACACCAAAACCTCTTCATGTGCCACTTTTACCTTTTCCTCAAAGGGTGGAAGTGACCAATGAAGGCTCACATGTCGAGAAATTCTTTAACTTGGTGAAAATGATGGAAGTCACTCTTCCATCCACGGAAGAGACACCTCATTACACTAACTTTCTAGAGGAAGTTATCTCAAAGCAAAAGAATATCTATGATGATGAGGAAGGCCTCCCACCACCAATTCCTTCTAAAATTCATGAAGATGAAGTGTGTGTCAATGGCAAGTGTGGGGAAGCGGTTAGGACTTTGGAAATGGAGGTTGATGAATTTGAAATTGCCATACTTGGGGAGTTGAGGAGCCGCGAGAAAAACTATGATACTTGTAGTTTTGACACTAGTTTGGAAGATGTTGAAGCTCTTATCTTGGGTAATGGTTCGGTTCATTTGGAGGGTCAAGAAAATGAGGATAAAAATGACGACATCATGAACCTCAATGTTGAGAAGTTGACACCTCCACCTCACACTTCCTACCAATTTACTTGCCTTGAAGAGTATAGCTCGGTCGCTTCAAGCAAAGAAACCCCAAAGAAGATTGATAAGAAAGGGGTAGGCGAAGTGTTGATGATAGAAGATGAAAAAGGAAAAGAGGAGTTGAAGCTTAAGGTTGGATAGGATCACCCCAATGTCATCCCTCCCAAATTTGATTCTAGCACTAATACCCCTCCAAAAATGAAGCCAAGGGTTGAGAAGAAGAAACCAAAAAGATGGAGAAAGAAGGTGAAAAGAAAAGGGAAATGTGAGTCAAGCCTTGAAAATGAAGAAGTTCATGTCCATGACAAGAAGAAGCTTGAAGAAGAATTTGCCCGGAAATGGTTGGAAGTGCACCATGCCATGAATGGTGTACATGAAGTTTTGTCAAAGCTAGGGAGCTCTTGCTCCATGGGAAAGTTTGAAGTCGGTAAGGGGATAGCGGGATTCCAAGAGGGGGATCCCGGTTGATTTAAGCCTCCTTAATGAAGAGGTTTGGTGGAGTTACTTAAGAACCACCGCATTGTATATATTCTCCTTCTCTTTAATTAAGTTTTTACCGCATTTTGCATTTAGTGACATGATCCGAATAGGAGTTAATCTAAATTAGCTCTCTTTGCATTCATATAGTGTAGTTTGCACTGTACTTTCAATTTAGCATATAGAATAGTTCATGCATTATATTCATCAACCAAAAACAACTAAAAATTTGAAAAATAAAAAATCTTCAAAAATATGTATTTACTTTTCGAATATCCTCCACACATTTATTTCCATCAAGAAATATGTAAATAAATAAGTGTGGGGAGGACATTCTCATATTTTAAAAATACAAAAACATGTTATTTATTTTCAAATATTTAAAATCAAAAAAATATGTTCTTTTAATTTCTTATTCTCTCCTTATACGTTGTTCCATTGAGGACAATGTAAATTTCAAGTGTGGGGAGGGAAATATCCACTTTGTGCATATTGTTTATATTTGTATATATAATTGTTAATTTGAGAAAATTAAAAAAATCCCTAAAAATTGAAACAAAAATTTCAAAAAATTTGCATTGTTTATATTATATATATTGCATTTGTTCTAACCAATTTGATTAACAACACATGCAAGCATCGGAGAAGACGTTTGGTAAAATTCTTCCAATCCTTTCTTTTTTATCCTTCCTTTTCTTTTTGTATATATAAGCGTGGAGGAGGACGGGATATTTGATGTGGATGTTCCCTTTGGGAACCGTTTTGGATATGTGTGTGTTGTTGGTGTGTTGTTAGGACTAGATATTATTTGCATCTAGACTAGAAATGTGTATATGTGTTCACTCTTGCATTAACGTAGCTTGTTCATATGTTTAGTTGCATTTCATACACGTTGCATCTTGTTTGTAAATAGTTGCTTAGAGGGTCTAATGTGGAGGGCATATGTTGCCAATAATGATAATTTGTTTTGCCCGTGTCATTTCCCTCTTGATAGCTCGTGCCTCTTGATGACACATGTTAGGGTTTTTGCTTGCAAAAACCCGAAAGTCTAGCTTAACAACCAAGTTGCGACCACCTTGTGAGACCGTATTAGGCCCGAGACTTGACCTAGGCTCGACATAGCTACTAAAATGTGAGGATAGAGCCTCCATATGGCCGGTCCATTAAACCGGTCCCGTTTAGGTCATGAGAGTAGTTCTCCTTACGTGGTATGTCATGTCAAAACGCATAAGTATGGTGCTCATTCCTTACCGTAGAAGTGTCGGTGTGCATATTGAGACAATTTTGTTCCAATAAAGTAACCTCACAATAGACAAATAAGCTTTTGTTATGCCCTTGAGTCAATTGTTTCCTTTTGTTAACCCATTTTGAGCCTAAACCTTATCGTTTCTATTGCCAACAAAATAACTACATCCCATAAACAACTCACCTTGGTTGAGTAGTTCGTCATTGTGGTTCTTTTGTGGAGTATATTTGGGTTGAAATTTTGACTCATCTTGAGGTGTATGATCTTAATGCCACATGAGTGAAATGTAACTTTAGCTACTTTTGTCTAATAAGAGGTGAACAAGTCGTGAAAAATGCAAGAAAGAAAATCAAATAGAAAAGGAAAAAATAAAGAAGAAAAACAAATAGAAAAAGAGAAAAATGAAATGAAAAAGCAAAAAGAAAAGAATGTATATTTTTGTGCCAAATAAAGGGTTGATGGAATTGCAATTGAGTCTTGTTTTAAAAAGAATGAAATGAATAATGTTTGGAAGTGGCAATCTTTGCCAATTTTTTTGTGGAGGAATTCAATTGCGTTGGTAAGGTTTAGTGAATTGGTTAGATGTGGCGACTACTCGATATTTAGCCTCATATTTCCTAAAAATGGTGCTTGCACCAACCCCTTTTCACCTAACTCAAGCCCCATTACAACCCGATTGTCTCTTGTATGTGCATCATTTGACATTTCTTTTGCGGATATTGGATATAGTACCATATTAGGTTGCGGACATGCTTCGCAAGTCGAGTTAGGAGAGTGATTTTGGTTACATTTTGCCACAAAAATCACCCCGTTCCTTCATTCGAGTGACTAGTGAAACCCGTGAGAGTCGGACTTTGGTCTCCTTTTGGTCAAAGGTTTGATATGGAGTCGAATCTTGCGTGTATCGTGTCATTCTTGGGAGTATAGCGAAGTACTTCCTCTTTCCCGCCTAGAATTTGTTTCTTAGGCACCCCATGTTGTCAATTTTGGTTACTTGAGCTAGAATTAGGGAGTCGACATCTTGGTAAGACCCGGAGACGACATCCTCCACTAATGACTCTCTATTTAATTTTTGAAATCAAAACGACCGCTTAGATGAGGAAAGCGGTTTGACTTTTTGTAGATGCATCCATTGCTTATTTGTGTGCTTAATGTTGGATGTGTCGCAATTTTCCGCAAGCCCCCACTTGCCTTGCATCGGAATGCATACCTCATTGTGTTTTGGTGTGAGTTGAAGGGACGGAGAAGGCCCGTTAATTGCCTCTCATCGGATATTATTAGTTTAGCTAGTCTTTTATATTAAGGGTCATAGTTTAATTTAAATGAGCTTACTCGAGGACGAGTAAGGTTTAAGTGTGGGGAGATTTGATAAGTAGTAATTTAGGGTCATTTTACTCGCATTTATATCTTATTAGTAACTCGATTTTGTGTGCTTTTATGGAACTAAAGCTCATTTATCAACTAATTTATAATAATTAGGTGTCTTAGTCATATTTAATAATTAGTCGGTTTTATATAATAATATTATTAATATTATTTTATTACTCTAATTTAATGTGTAGGTGAAACGGGAAAGCAAGACGGAGTTTGAGACGATATAAAGAATAACAAGAACAAAGTCAATTTTTGGCTTTGATAAAGTCAACTCGTCTTCATCATGTCACCAACTCACCAACAGCCAACTCCCCTTCACCTTTATCATCAACCACCTGCAACTTCCTCTGAATCAAACTCCAACAACACGCAACAACTCCTTCATCCCCTGCATCACCTTCTTCAATCACCAACTTCCCCTGCCTCCATCACCATAACACCATACATCACGCCATTCAACCCGTCACCAAAAACTCCATTAATGCACGTTCATCATCATTTCCCATCACCATTATCGTCCCCTTCATTCATCGCCATTACCATCACCTATTCAACCCAACATTTAAACCCACATTCACCACCATCTCCACAAACCCAATTTCCACCATTAAGCCACAACTGCTCCTCCTTCATTCAAGCATTTGGAAATGAAGGGAAAAAGGAAGAAGTCGGGAAGAGTAGTTGTGTATGCGTTCAAGCTAATCAAGCAACCCAAATCCAAGATACCATTGCTGCTCCTTGAATTCGAATCACCAATGACGAAATCAGAATCGAAACCGAGCTAATTTGAAGGTTTGTTCTCCGTGCCGGTTCACCGGCAGCCGACTCAACCCACCGGTAGCACACACACCCATTTATCCTCCTTTTTTGTGAAGGTCTCGCTACCGGCATAGCAACCGGTAGCCGACTCACCGGCACAAACCACACCACTTCAGATCCCGCATGAATTTGGTGCTTTCTACCGGTGCCCCGGCAGCAGCTCAACCGGCACACAACAACAAACATCAATTCTCCTCCTTTCTTCAAGTGGCCTCGCTACGGGTGCCTACCCCGGCCGCCGGCTGACCGGGAAAACTCACCTGCTTCGTATTTGACTTTTCCCTTTTCCTTTTTTTTTTGTTCTCATTTGAGTCAAAAGTGTCGATTGAATTTTTGGATGTTATTAGTGTATTATTAAGACTCTTATTATTATTATAATTAAGATAGTCATTAAGTTTATAATTATTATTATTAATATTAATATTATTATTAGTCTTATTAGTAGAATTATTATTAGACTAGTATAAGAGGATGCCTCTTATTAGACATTAGACTACCAATAAAAATAGAATTAGACTAGCTTAGTTCATCCTCTTCTCAACAATTGTAGAACCCTAATATTTCCTCTCTCATTTTCATTCAATAAAAAGTTGTAATCTTTCTTTAATTATTAGTTTAAATCTTCCTTTGTTTATGCAAGTTCTTCATTTCTCAATAGTTTAAAATTAGTATTTTGGGTTGTATTTTGAAGATTTGAAGAAATTCATTCTTCCATTATTATCCAAGCTTGCTACTTTCCTCTTTGTTGGTACAATTCTCATCTTTTGTTTACATTACTTTCATTAGTTTACATTTCTTATGTTGGTTAATTGTTATTCATTCAAAGTTTCCATCTTTATCAATTTTACAATGTTTACTTGTGTATTGTTGGAAATTGTTGGTGATTTCTCATCCATGAACATGAGTGAGTAGTCTCATCTAGAGTTTAGGGGGATCTTGGGTCATTATTGGGTGTAAAAATGGGTTATTAACATTTGGAATTGGGTGATTACTTGGTATTTACTTTCATGCATATGAAGTGCTCGATAAAATGTTTGAACGAAAGTTGAATCTTTCATTGGCATGTTTAACTTGTCTTGGTGCTTAAGCTATTGGATGGTCTTTATGCTATGATTAGTAGATCGATCGGTCTTGTTCTCATGCATATTAAGTGTTCGTAGAATAGTTTGAACGAAAGTTTGACTCTTTCTTTGACATGTTTGGCTTGTCTTGATGCTTATTCTATTGGAAGGTCTATATGCCATGTTATTATTGAGTTCATATTAATTAAGTGACAACTTGTTAATGAACTTGAGGTGATTAGGAAATTAGTCTTAATTCCTTGACCATTGTCATCACCCATGTCTTGTTTTGATCTTGTTTTATACCCTCCTGCCCAAGTGAACCCGAAGATTCTAGTTCTGTAATACTCCGTATTTATAAGTCTTTGGGTACTCTATCGAGTAGGCCTTACTCTGTCGAGTAAGGGTGAGTTGCGTTTTAAAATAGTTTCTGACCTGTTGGGTACTCGATCGAGTAGCTGGGGCACTCGATCGAGTAAGGGGGTACTCGATCGAGTACCTTGGGTACTCGATCGAGTGTCCTATTTTTACGGGGAGTTTTCTCGGGTTTTGTTAATTATGCGATTAAGGTATTTAAGTTCCGTCGTCATTATTCTAAACTACCTTTACAAAACCTAAATCCCTGTTTAAGAGAGAAAGCAACAAGTTCATCTTCCTAATCGCATTCTTAGCAATTCCCGGAGTTCAGACGGTCAGTTCTTGTCGTTGTGTATACCGTTGAGTTCCTTGCGTCAAGGGTAAGTCCTACATACCAATTTTATAGCGTTTGGTTGACTTTGTTTAAACCCTAATTTTGGGATTGGGGGTTTTTATGATTTGTTGTGTTGGTAGTGATTATGTGATTATGTGTATAGGAGAAGGGTTCGTAGAGGAAAGGTTTTGAGACAATTTGCTAGATCGTCGATGTTTGTGTTGCATTCCAGGTAGGATTTCCTACTCAGTATTAGTCCCATAATGGGATGATTGTTGATGTGTTGAAATTGATTGTTTGATATAGTAATTATATTGTGACGGCTGTGATCGTGATTGTACACTGTTGATAAATTCAGACGGTTGTTGATATTGTGATTGTGATTGGTTGCCTATGGTTCTCGAGATGCGTTCTCGGCTGAGTGAAGTCACTTGCGGGAGTGGCTTCACGCCCTAGTTTCGCCCTTCGTGGAACCCGCCACGGAAGGGGATGTGCACATTAATGGACAGGGTTATCGCTCACTATGTGGAGCGGGGATTTGGTGGGTACGGTGCGGTCCCCCATCTGGCGGGGCTGGTCCAAAGGGACGATCGATGATTGAGATGATTGGAGTTGGTTGGTTGTGTATGTGTGATGATTAAGTCGTCTGTTTATCTTATTGTATATATATATATATATATATATAGTGAATTGTGTGATTAGTATCGACCCGTTTAAATGTTTTAAAAACTGTGGTGATCCATTCGGGGTGGTGAGCGATTGCTTAGCGGTATATCTTGGATACGCGTGGGATCTAGCTGGGGATGGAGTCATCACATATCTGAGTCTTTAGTCTTCCGCTGTGTTTGTTAGGACAGTTCCTTTCAGTTGGTTTATAGTTGGAGAACAGTTGTATTTTGCTTACGGTTGGTTTTGTTATGTAATCGCTAAAACTTATTTAATAAAGTATGTTTCTTCATTGTCTTATGATTATCATGCCTCGGTAACCGAGATGGTAGCATCCTTATACCTGAGTGGTCCTGGTAAGGCACTTGGAGTATGGGGGTGTTACAAATGGTATCAGAGCGACGATCCTGAAACCTGTAACCAATAAATCCAATGAATATAGGGAGTCAATTAAAATGAACCCGGGGTAAAGGTTGTAGGAGCTAATGCAAAGACTTGGGAGACGTCCTAAAGTCGCGAACTCGCCCTACAATTTTGAACCGGTCACCATGGGATATGTGTCGGGATCGTTATGTGCATATTGTGTCTTTGTGTGTATCTATGTAGTAGTATGTTGCATGAATTGATGATGATGACGTGAATTATATCTTTGGTTGATTGTAAAGCATGAAAGTATAATGATGGATACATGTAATTTGGCATGTTATAGTTATGTAAGGAAAAGTGTTTTGTCTATATATATATATAAAGCGATGTGTAAGTATACATGTTGTTGTTGTCGTGTTGAGTAAAAGTACGAAGGTTGGGAGTGTGAATTGAACAGTCTTTGGGTGAATGTGTTGAACGAATATGGTGGGTAAATATGTGGTATGATGGATGAATTAGTGGGAAAAGATGAATCATCGTGGTGTGATAACATGGTTCCCGATTAAGCATGTTATATAATGGAAGTTATTTTATAATGTTGTTATGCTAGTAACATGTGAATAGGGGACTTGATGTCGTGTATTTGTGATTTTGTTTACGAAAAGTGATAGAATAAAAACATGTGGATAAGTCATAATTGGCAAGTTATATAAATTATGTGCATGATGAATGTTGTTGTTTGGCTTTTGAAACTAGTAACATATGATTATGAATACTGATTTTATGAGTTTTGGACTGGTTTTGTTTGCTTGGTTGTTGTTTAAGTTGTTTGGAAGTAAAATCAAGTAGTTGTGTTTTTCGATTATAAAGAGGTTGTCTTTAAACTGTTATAACTTGAGATGCATAAATGATTTTGATGTGATTCCAATTGGAGGTGATAGCTTGTTCTTTTACGATTCTAACGATAGGTCACACGCCAAAAACGACCAATAAATGAGTGAGTTATGACTGTTTTTCTGGCCCCGGGCATCTTGAGAATTGGGGTACTCGATCGAGTAGCCTTGGTACTCGATCGAGTAAGGGGAACTCGATCGAGTACGTTAGTTACTCGATCGAGTAGCCCTGGTGATTTGTTTTACGTGCTTCTGATCTTCACCTACTCGATCGAGTAAGTCCCTTACTCGATCGAGTGGCTCTACTCGATCTAGTGACCCTTGTTTTGGGTCATATGCTTATCTTTTGACTTCGTTGCATATTATGTTTAATTCAAAGGCGTTATTTTGCTTCTTTATGCATTGTTTTACATGTATGTTGGTCTTGACGCGTAAGTTATCCAATTTTGTGGTGTAAAGAGTGGCACCTATGATGAGTATGAGTTCGGTGGGGAGGACATGATTTATATGTGTTGGGATTGGTAAGACTTAATTGAGGCATAGAGCATGTTGTGTGAGACGATATGAGTGACATGATTGTATGATGAGTAATGAAAATGTAAGTGAATGTGGGCAAGGCATGATGTAAGTTTAAGGAACGTGAGAATGAAAAGATTGGAAGAAAGGATGTGGATAGTAGCAACCTGAGATGTATAATAAATTATGGAGGGAGATGGCTAGAAATAGTGTTGAGTAAGAACATATGTAATGAAAGGTCGTTTGGAAATAGTGGTATATAGCAAACTTAATGGGACATGTCGCGACGTGGATTTGCGGTGTAGTGACCGAGTTTGGAAATTTGTGTTATCGAGAGACGAAACTATTGTGTGATTTCCTTGGGTAATTAACGGTATTAAATGAATTCGATTTCTAGAGATGTAAAAAGGGAGATGCAATTGTTTGAACATTAAACGTTGATTCTATGGATAGATTAGTGGCAAGTGTGAGTGATAGCATAATAAGAGAAGATCCATGGTAAGAAAGAGTGAGATGATGTCGGTAGAAAATAATGGAATTTGAGTTTTGGAGTAACGAAGGGGTACATGGATTTCTAAAGAGTTAGCTAGAAGGAATAAGGAGTTGAACTATTAATTGGTATTATTGAGTGTAAAGAGAAAAGAAGGATAAAAGTAAGCTGAGGAAAATGTTCACCGGAGTTATGTTATATAAAGGTAAGGAATCACCGAAATGTGTGATAGTATCACGAGGATGTTAGCTGAAGGTTATATAGGAGTTTCAGGACAACATGATTGATAATGAGTTTCGCGGAATTAAGGGAGTAAGAAGTTGGTGGAGTGTTGGCACGATACGAGATATTTGGTGGAGGGTTGGATGACAATACAAATAAGATAGTATTGGGAATAATGTTGAGGTAATTTTGTGGATGGGTTTGATGTTCGTTATTTGGAATGTTAACCAAAAATAGGAGAAAAACCATGTTATTTTGATATGAGTGTAAGAGGTTTGATATACTGACGGTGGTGGCATTGTGGTGTTATCACTAGTGGTTAAGAGTGATGGTATATTAGAAAGGTAGCAATTCTAAAGAGGCTGATTTGGTAGGGACCTGATGTTGTGTATGATTGTGAGAGGGTATAAGATGTGGTTAGATGAGGCGGATGCTAATAGTTTAATAGTAAAGGTATGGTTATATTTGGCAGGAAGTGATGGTTGTGCGAATGGGGAAATATGTTATGAGGGGCATATGAGTTAAACTCGGGCGACATGTAACCTTTATCGAGTGGTAACTTACGTGGTCAGGATTGACTAGTTGGTTATGATTACGGGTCTATTATATGTGTAAATGTTTGTGTGAGGTTCTGACCTCACAAGAAGTGGTATGGTGTGATAATTATAAAGTTGTTTTATGAATGTTCTGTAATATATATGTTGGACACGGTAATTTAATTGAATGATATCCATAAAGGTAATAATTTGATTAATTGACATGGCTAGTTATAATTTTATGTGTATTAATAACACATGTGTATTCCGTGAAATGGTAGAGATGATGTTCATGAGATGCTTATCTGTTTATTCATATAATATGTTGCGTTGTGATTGAGTAAAGTGGATTTGAGTAAGTTTTCTTGTCCGAAAGGTTATTTCCGAGTCAGTATTTATGGAATTGTATATAGTTGTGATGTCTATCGATGTGATTGTGGTGCCTCGGGTGGTGATCCGGGCACGATATTTAGTGTTGTGATGCGGGTATTTTCGCACTACGGTGTGGCTGTTGGTGGCGGTGTTGTGATGCCGTCACCGGTTGTGGTGGAGTAGGCGGGATGATTATGATACGAGTTTTCGAACGTGCATACCAGTTATACATAGATTGTTGTTTTGTTTGCTGTTGTTCTTTGTGAGTTTTGGTTGAACATGTAGACAGTTGTCTTGCTTATTGATGTTTTCTTTACCAGGTTAAGTTGGGAATGAGGTAGAGTATGATATGAAATAGAGTTGAATATGTTTTCGTTGTTGTCATGGTATAATGATATTCTGTTGATGGGACACGGTTGTGAGAGGTTGTTACAGTAATTTTGATCTTGTTTTCAGATGAGACATGGTAATGGAAAATGATTCGCGGAACAGGCGTTGTAATGATCTGAAAGTGGCAGGTAGTTCATAATCTTTTGTTGAGACAATGAGTGTAGGGTGTTAGGGGAATTAGTGTCATGTTAAGTTGTGTATGAGTTTTGCGGTAATGAAATAAAGAACTTGAGGATCTAGTGTGCGTGTACGTAACGAGTGCGGATCGTGAGTTATGCTTCTGGGAGATAAGTGCCTTACATAGAGAGGTATGTTGTTTGGCAGTAATAATGAAGAGTGGGTATGGTGATTTGCTACGAGTTTATGGTATAGGTTAGGTGCTATGCCGAATGAGTTGAGGAATGAGAAATGTTTATGTACGGGAGCCTTGGATATAAAAATAGTGAGTGTTTGGTTTATAAACGGTTATCTTTGACATGTGGTGGTAAAGAGGGTAATGAGGTATTGATAAGGTTTGGTATTAGTGAGTTACGAGGACGTAACATTTGTCTTAAGAGGAGTAGGATGCGATAAAACAGATTTTGATGGTTGTACATATGGTAATATATTCGGAAGTTGAGTCTTGATGTAGAATAAAGATCGATTCGTGTTGTGGGTGATTTTATTAAAGGTCATGACCGTGCATGTAGTAGCGTGATGTTTAGGAGTGTGAGAATATTTCGCTAGTGTTGTGATTGGATGATGAGGTTACGAGTGTGAGTAAACTTCGAGGACGAAGTTCCTTTTAAGGGTGGTAGAATGTAACATTCCGTTTGATGTCTATGAGTGTCTTGGTATTGGGTTTGATAGTTGATGATATTATGGAGCTAGCCGCATTAGAGGATGGTAGTTGATTATGTATGGAGTTGGTGTCGTGAGAGATATATATGTGGTAGATACGATATAGTGATCATGTTGTGGAAGTAAACATAGTTGGTAGAATGGGGTTAAGAGTTCATGTTCTATGTTCGGTCGAGTTCTTGAGTCCTTAGCTAAGTTGTTGTGTCTTGGTCGAGTCAGTATGGTTGTTTTTTTATGTATGGGTTGAACTTCGGGGACGAAGTTCTTTTAAGGAGGGAAGACTGTAATACTCCGTATTTATAAGTCTTTGGGTACTCTATCGAGTAGGCCTTACTCTGTCGAGTAAGGGTGAGTTGCGTTTAAAAATAGTTTCGACTGTTGGGTACTCGATCGAGTAGTCAGGGGCACTCGATCGAGTAAGGGGTACTCGATCGAGTACCTTGGGTACTCGATCGAGTGTCCGGTTTTACGGGGGAGTTTTCTCGGGTTTTGTTAATTATGCGATTAAGGTATTTAAGTTCCGTCGTCATTATTCTAAACTACTTTTACAAAACCTAAAATCCTGTTTAAGAGAGAAAGCAACAAGTTCATCTTCCTAATCGCATTCTTAGCAATTCCGAGTTCGACGGTCGGTTCTTGTCGTTGTGTATACCGTTGAGTTCCTTGCGTCAAGGGTAAGTCCTACATACCAATTTTATAGCGTTTGGTTGACTTTGTTTAAACCCTAATTTTGGGATTGGGGGTTTTTATGATTTGTTGTGTTGGTAGTGATTATGTGATTATGTTTATAGGAGAAGGGTTCGTAGAGGAAAGGTTTTGAGACAATTTTGCTAGATCGTCGATGTTTGTGTTGCATTCCAGGTAGGATTTCCTACTCAGTATTAGTCCCATAATGGGATGATTGTTGATGTGTTGAAATTGATTGTTTGATATAGTAATTATATTGTGACGGCTGTGATCGTGATTGTACACTGTTGATAAATTCAGACGGTTGTTGATATTGTGATTGTGATTGGTTGCCTATGGTTCTCGAGATGCGTTCTCGGCTGAGTGAAGTCACTTGCGGGAGTGGCTTCACGCCCTAGTTTCGCCCTTCGTGGAACCCGCCACGGAAGGGGATGTGCACATTAATGGACAGGGTTATCGCTCACTATGTGGAGCGGGGATTTGGTGGGTACGGCTGCGGTCCCCCACTGGCAGGGCTGGTCCAGTGGACAGTCGGTGATTGAGATGATTGGAGTTGGTTGGTTGTGTATGTGTGACAGTTAAGCTGTCTGTTTATCTTATTGTATATATATATATATATAGTGAATTGTGTGATTAGTACTGACCCCGTTTAAATGTTTTAAAACTGTGATCCATTCGGGGTGGTGAGCGATTTGCTTAGGTATATCTTGGATACGCGTGGGATCTAGTTGGGGATGGAGTCATCACATATCCGAGTCTTTAGTCTTCCGCCGTGTTTGTTAGGACATTCCTTTCGATTGGTTTATAGTTGGAGAATAGTTGTATTTTGCTTACAGTTGGTTTTGTTATGTAATCGCTAAAACTTATTTAATAAAGTATGTTTCTTCATTGTCTTATGATTATCATGCCTCGGGTAACCGAGATGGTAGCATCCTTATACCTGAGTGGTCCTGGTAAGGCACTTGGAGTATGGGGGTGTTACAAGTTCTTCCATTAATTGAATACAATCCCATTTAGTTTAATTTAACTTATTTGCATCTTAGTTTTAGATAAATCAACATCTTATTTTTTATTTGACTAAATTGGGACTTAAACGGACTACGTATACACCCCCGCCATCTTTGTGTTTGACACCCTAATTATACTACTTAATTCGGGTTCTTTATAAATTGTTTTTGATTGGGAAGTGACGACAAATCCCTTATATCAGTGTTTAATGTCGAAAATTGGCTTTCTGACCTGGAAAACTCGACCGAGTACACTGGTATACTCGGCCGAGCATACGGATAGTACACTCTTCGTTCTTTGGAATTGTTATATATTTATATGAGTAACTGTTTTGGTACGTGTATGCCTAAATACTTTAGTAAGGTGTTCGGATTTTATGAGATGTGCCTTGTATATATGCTAACGACATATGATTGAATTTGAAGTACGATGGTAATAGTAATATGAGATGTGGTTATGGGCATTAGCGGCAGTTAGAGTTGATCAAGGGCAATGACGTCTTCATACTTTTTGCAATTTCTATATTTATGTTGTATGTCTTGACTCTTTGAATTGGATACATGAGGTGGTTGTTTACATACGTATGGATGTGTCGTACTTGTCTTATACGAGAGTATATGTTCCATAATTGTTGTCATCTTGCATATGGTTGACCTTGGTGGATGGATAGAATGAACTTCGGGACGAAGTTCCTTTTTAGAGGGGTAGATAACATCGCGATATAAAAGTTCTAAAAGTTCTAATGAGTTGACCAAGTCTCTCTATGCTTCACCTTTTCTTTTATGTTTTATCTTCATTTAACTTTCATGTTATGAGTCGTTACGAATTTAACTTATGTAACTGATGCTATAGTTGGGCAGTGGTGACGCTTTGTAGTTGTCGAGGTCGTGTCAAAAACCATAAATTCATAGGTGTTGGTCGTTGTGTTTGGGAAGTATGGGTTGAATTTCGGGGACGAAGTTCCTTTTAAGGGGGGAAGACTGCAATACCCGTATTGTATAAGGACCCCTTTGACCGACCGTTTGACCAGAGAAGACCTTAGGAGGGGATAGGTGAGAGGATAAGGGATTTATGTAATTGTTTACTCGACCTAGTAGGGGCTACTCAGCCGAGTGGTGGTAACACTCGACCGAGTAGGGCTTACTCGGCCGAGTATGAGAGTACTCGACCGACTATACCCGCTGTCGACGCGTTGCGATAAAACGCAAGTTCGTAAGTCTTAATTTATTTTCGACGATTCCCATTCTCTCTAACCCTAATATATCTCTCTCTCTCACCAATCACTCACCTCTCCATACACTCTCGTCTAGCCTAGACACTAACCATGGAAGGGGATTGGTTTATATGTGGAGTATTCAAGTAAGGATGTCATCGTTGTCGACTTCGGTCCGCGTCTCTAGGTAAGTTACCGTTTCGTTGTTGTCTTTCAGTAGGTTTTTAGGGTAGCCTTGTAATAGGATATGGTTATCGTTTATAGGATTCATCTCGGAGTTTTGCCTGGCTAGTTGTTGGATGCATTTTCATGGATTAGCGATAAGTTGGGTTTCTCTACTCGGTTTACTGTTTAATTGTTATAAGATTGTGTGGTAATTATTGTACGATTGATTATTTGTTGATTGTTGTTGGTGTATTAGAGTTGGTGTTGTGATGGTTGATGATGATGTTCGCGAGGTGCGTCCTCGGCTGAGTGGAGTCACTTGCGGGAGTGGCTTCACGCCATAGTTTCGCCCTCTGTGGAACCCGCCACAGAAGGGGATGTGCACATTAATGAACAGGGTTATCGCTCGTTGATAAGCGGGGCTTGGGTGGGCAAGGCTGTGGTTCCCCCACTTGCGGTGAGGATTATCTGTTGCGGTGGGTAATCTGGCAGGGCTACATACTTTAGTGTGTAGTCAGTTACGTGTTGTGATTGGGAGTTGGTGGTGGATGATGATCAGCTGTTTGTCTTTTCGTACTTATCTTATTTTGTTATACAATAAACTGACCCCGTGTTGTGTTTTCAAAACTGTGGTGATCCATTCGGGGATGGTGAGCAGTTGGTTTGTCAGGTACATTTGGTCTTGTTGGTTGCAGGCTTGGAAGGGAATTGAGTCACCACGCTACCGGAATACAGGTCTTTGACAATCAGGCTTAGTAGTCTTTATAGTTATCTCTGTTGTATCTTGCCACCTCGGGCAACTGAGATGGTAACACCTTCATACACTGGGGTGGTCCTTGGTAAGGAAACTTGGTGTACGGGGGTGTTACACGCCACACCACCCATGGCGGGTACAAGTTTCCATGCCCGTACCCGTCCCAGCAAATGAAAATCTAGACCCGTACCCGCCCCGTTTACCCACCAACCATCTATGTTATAATTTTTGACGATACTTTTTTTTTAAATAAAATGTAGTTTAATCACTATGAACTTCCGTAATTTTTCATCTTTATAATCGTAGTTTAAGATTTTCAATAAAATTACTAAAAAACATTATCAAAAGTCACGATAGTATATATATATATATATATATATATATATATATATATATATATATATATATATATATATATATATATATATATATATATATATATATATATAGGCGGGATCTCGTGAGTTTGGTTCTTATGGTGAGTTGTGAGTTTGGAAAATCTCAGCCATTAAATCAAAAGAAACCAACGGCTAAGAATAAATACGAAAATCAAACAACAAAGCCTCGCATATTAATAAACAAAAACCTTCAGACGATCCCAATCCATATCCCGACCTCCCTCCACTTTCCTCTCTCATCAGCCATCCTCACCTACTGTCGTCGGCGAGATACAACGACGTCGGCGCACCACTGGCGATCAGTTATCGAGATCTTAATCGATTTTTTTCGTTTTTTTATTTTTATTTTTGAACGTTTCACTTTGCTCTTGATCTGGTTTTTTTGACTTTTATTTCTGGCATTAATTGATGTTCGAGCATGAGTATGAATATGTTATCATTTTTTCTTCGTTGTTTTGCTTTTCCGAACGTTTCGCGATGTGTTGATCTTTCGCTATGTGTTGATCTGGTTTGATTGAGATATTTTTGAAGTTAATTGATGTTCCAGCACGAGTATGAATTTTGATTATGTTAATTTTTGCATATGGGTCTCTGAGTTTGTTCGAGACCGTGTTTAACCCTCAGTAAATTGTGGTCGTGACATCTTAGATTGCATAAACTTCTCTGTATCTACTTTATAACCGTGTTTAACCCTGTAAATTGTGATCCATGCTCGGTTTTTAATTGTTGTATCATCTGAAATCTGGTTACATGAATTTCATCCAACGCGATAAGTTTGAAAGCTGTTTGAGACAGATGGTTTTAGTACTTAACTAGCATCTCATCTGTATCCAGAAAATTACCTTTTCGGTTTTGTTGCTTCAAATGAATTGGTTAAGTTGTATTTGTAATTCTCTTCTGTGTTTTCCAGCTGGCCTAGCTGAGCAGACAAAGTTTGACCGTTGCCACCGTCGATCTTTTCTCCGTCATTTTCTTCTGGTCTTTTTCAATTAATTACATCAATCAATTGCACTTATTAATTTGAATTAATTGAATTGAAGTTGAATTTCTAATTGCAATTTATTCGATTTGAATCGAAGGTAGCTCGGAAGAGAATCAGCTCGTAAAGAGCTCGCCAATCTCATCAATTTATTCGCTTTAAATGAGCTGTACCGAACTCAGATTCGATGTGAAGCTTGTATTAATGATAGCTGTACCGAACTCGCGCGAGATATCTTCCATCTTCCGGTTATTGTGATTGTCAGATTGATTAAAATATTGGGCTTGTTTCATGACCAGAATTGCAGGTCACCGTTGTCAGTCGTCACCACTTTGCTATCGCATGTGCAATTTGTTTGTTTACCAAAATTTATTATCTTCAACACATTTAAGTTACGCGTCCTTATTTAAGAATGAAAGTAAGATTTACAAACATTGGAATTAATCTTACACTTCGCTCAATATTCAGTAAATACGGGTGTTCTATTTATGCAATAGCATGTTGTCAATGAAGATTGCGGTTTGCAAATGTCTTTTTGTTGGAAGTCGACACCGGAATAACACACAAATAACACTACAATAACACTACAATAACAAAGACAATAACACGGGAAAAAAGAAGAGTAAAAAAATCAAAGTAGTAAAAAAATCAAAGTGACACCTAATAACATCACAATAACAAAGTGAGAATAACGAAAGTAGAATAAAGACAATAACATGTGGTAAAAAAAAAGAAAAAAAATCAAAGTCGTAAAAAAAATCAAAGTGGCACCGGAATAACATCACAATAACACCAGAATAACAGCACAATAACATGCGGTAAAAAAAAATAAAAAAATCAAAGTAGTAAAAAAATCAAAGTGACACTTGGAATAACATCACAATAACATCGGAATAACAGAAGAATAACATCACAATAACACGTGGTTAAAAAAAAATCAACGTCGGAAAAAAAATCAAAGTGGCACCGGAATAACATCACAATAACACCAGAATAACATCACAATAACACGAGGTAAAAAAAAGAGTAAAAAATCAAAGTAGTAAAAAATATCAAAGTAGTAAAAAAATCAAGACACCGGAATAACATCACAATAACAGCAGGATAACAAGAGAATAACAAAGACAATAACACGTGGTAAAAAAAAAAAAAAAATCAAAGTAACAATGAGAATAACATCACAATAACAAAAATGGAATAACAATAACACAATAACATGTGGTAAAAAAAAAAAAAAAAAAATCAATCAAAGTCGTTAAAAAATCAAGTTAAAAAAAAGCACAATAACAACATAATAACACGAGGTAAAAAAAATAAGAGTGAAAAAAAAATTCAAGCAAAAAAAAATTTGGTACAAAAAGAAAAAGAAAAAAAGGTAACATAATGAGAAAATTAGAGAAAAACATAAGAGAAAAAAAAAATCAAAGTTGTAAAAAAAGCATAATAACACGACGTAAAAAAAGAGAGAAAAAATTAAAGTAAAAAAAAAAGAGTAGCACTAGAAAAAAGAGAAAATAAACTAAATAACAATGCTTTTATATGACAACTAAGATTAATCTTGGTCACTCATCTCTAATTTAATCTAATGGTTAAGATTTCCCCAACTCACAACTCACCATAAGAACCAAAATCACCAAATTCAATCTCTCTCTCTCTCTCTCTCTCTCTCTCTCTCTATATATATATATATATATATATATATATATATATATATATATATATATATATATATATATATATATATATATATATATATATATAATCTGTGCGAACCTAAAATTTGGTGCGAACTGTACGAACCAACTATCAAAGACTGACTTTTATACATTATGACAAAGCCCACTCATCTCATAATCAACCCAAGGCCCAACATTCTCATAACCAACCATAATTTTGAATAAACCGTAAATCTCTCATCCACTGCTAGCCGCCACCACCAACAGCCGCCGGCACCGTCAACAACCACCCCGACTCCGACAATGTGCCGGCAAGTGCGTGTCGCCACTCTCGACGCTACTAATTTCATTTCTTTTCGCTGTTTCATCCCAGCACCGGCAGGCTTCCCGGAAATCTCCGGCGACGCCGCCTAATGGCATCACAACCCATAGCCTCCGACCACCACCATTAGCGTTTCTTTCCATTTTCATACCTGCTACTGTTGCTTGTCATCATCGGCCGAGTATAGATTCAGAGGTCCGACTCCCTTCTCTTCTTTTTTTGAGTCTCAAGTTATGTAGATCGTGGAGAGAGGGGCATTGTTTATGACATGTGGCTGACGACGGTATATGATAGCGTCGGTGATATCCATAGCTGTCGGAGAGAGACGGTGAAGAAACGGATTGCAGATGTAGGGTGATGTTTTA
Source organism: Silene latifolia (assembly GCF_048544455.1). Lineage (NCBI taxonomy): Eukaryota > Viridiplantae > Streptophyta > Magnoliopsida > Caryophyllales > Caryophyllaceae > Silene > Silene latifolia. Next base: position 137,171,350 of record NC_133526.1, read on the forward strand.
TGTAGCGGTTTCGTGGTGTTCTTTGGTTGGCGAGGCACTGCTAAGCGCTGATGGTCACGTTTGGGAGAGTTGTGGTGGTCGGTGACATCCAGATGTTTGGCTCGGTGGTGGTGCGAGGGGTGTGGTGGTGCCGACATTGTTATGGGAGGAGTGTGGTGGGAGTGAGACGATAAAAAAATGGTGGGTAGTGGCATGGTGGCACTCGTGGTGGTGGCGGTGGATTGGGACAGTGGTGGTGGTGGCGGCGGTAGATACGCAAAATACCACCTAGATACACATAATATCGGCCCGGATACACATGATATTACTACGGGATACATGTCTATCTAGTAGTTATATTATGTGTATCTGGAAGTACTAACTTGTGTATCCGGAAGTATTATACTGTGTATGTGAGTAGTCCGTACAGTTCGCACCGTACTTTAGTTCGTACCTGACCCCAACCCTATATATATATATATATATATATATATATATATATATATATATATATATATATATATATATATATATATATATATAATAATTGGTGGGTAGGTGGGTATTTGGTGGGTATGGCGTAAAACTCATCCCCGCCCCCACCACCCATGACGGGTGAAATTTTTATACCCATACCCGCCCCACCATCCAAGAAGGTTGTACCCATACCCGCCCCAATTGGGCGGGTAATGCGGGTCGATACCGTTATACCCGCCCCGGTGACTTCCCTATATACCGCGCATGCATGCGCGAGTTCTATACTAGTTACTTATAAATAGAAACAGGATGAAATGTAAAATATTAAAAGATTAAAATTTATTTGTTATATTTAAACCGGTAAACGAAAAGTACTTGTATAGATCATTATATGACAAATAATGTGTTACTCTCATTTTTTTGTATTATACTCATGTCTTTTCATAAGAAAAATCAAAAATTTCTTTTATAAAACCTTTTTCATTTTCCACCAATCAAATAGATAAAAGTTTGTTTTTTTTTTTTTTCTAATTAATGGTGTTTTGGAAAATGTAGGGAGATATAACTTATATCTCCCTACATTTTCCAAAACACCATTAATTAGAAAAAAAAAAAAACAAACTTTTATCTATTTGATTGGTGGAAATGTTTATTTTCTCCAATTTAATAGACTATATATACATATAACCACTAGAAGTACATAATTGACCTGAAAAGATCCGACTCATTATTGACCCGATCCAAAATGACTTGAAGTGACTCGATATGACAAATACTAAAATTATATTAATATCATATACATCTAAAAAAGTTTCATTAATTACAACCATCCCTAATAAATAGGTAACTTGTAAAACAGTTTTTTTGGATGACCTTACATGATAAGAAGACATATAAGACAAAATTTTTAAGAATCTTTCACTAAAATGGTAAAAATGAGTAGAATCTTAAATATACTTCATTTCCATATAAGTACTATTTTTCATGATTGAATCTTAAATATACTTCATTTCCCTAAACGGCTACTTGTCGTGTGCCTTTAGGGTACACGTTAAAAAACCGTTTGTAAAATAGTATTTCTTAATCAAAATTGTACTAACCAAAGTGTCATTAACGCGAAAGCGACCCGACCCAACATGACCCATACCCGAAAGGTGAAAATACTCAACTCGAAGTAACCCGAAAACAAATTACCCAAAATTCGAAATGATCTAACCCGACCCGGCCCGATCTTAAATGTATAACAAACCTGAAATAACCCCGACTTAAATTGACTCAACCTATATCCGATCCGATTTGATCAATTTACCACTTGTACTTAGACTTAGCAAAAGCAACCCGACCCGATTGACCCGACTCGAAACCCGAAATGACCCGAACTACATCACCCGAATGTGACCCGAAAACCCGAATTGACCCGACCCGACCTGAACATGACCCGAGTTTTCTTGACCCTAACCGACCCGACCCGAAAATGACCCGATCCGAAACCACCAAACCCGAAAATGACCCGACAAAATTTAACTCTAACTGAACCGAAAATACTTGAAATGGCTATTTCTCTATTATTCATTGACCCGAAAATGACCCGGCCCGAATTAACTCGACCCGCTTGACCCGAAACAGACCCGACAATAAACCCAAAACAGACCCGAAACCCGAAAAGACTCATCCCGACCCGAATTATCCCGAAACAACCGACCCAAATTGGCTCGACCCGAACCCAACTCGTTGGCCCATTTTACCAGGTCTACTTGTACTCTCTAGGATCTTAAGAAGCACTTCCCTGTAGTTTTGCTTATCATGATCATTTTGGTCAAATCAGATAGGCGAATAAGACACATATATACAATAACTACCCAAAATCTCACTTTAGACGGATAATATTCATTTAAAATTGTTGATGAATTAAATATGTCACAACTTTCATAATTAGACAAACAACAAGTGGGATAATGAGGGTTGTCTTATTATGAAAGTGGTGACATATTTAACCCATCTACATCTTTAGACGGATATACCGTCTACAATGAGGCTAATTGCAATAAGTCAATCACAAATTCTCATTGAAGACGGACACTATCCGTCACAAGTTGAAGACGGATAGTGTCCCTCTCACAAAATGCAAATGGATAGTGCAAGTGGGGGGGGAAATGAATACCCCACTTGTCCACCCACTTGCATTTTGTGAGAGGGTCACTATCCGCCTTCAACTTGTGACGGATTGTGGCCCTACGAGACGGACTGTAAGTCAATAACTATGTGTTGTGGGACCCTAGATTACTACAAGTAATATTTTTTTTATCGTAGTGGACAGAAAATGAACACTAATTTAAACGGCAATGTACGAGAGAAGGAGGTGATGTAATCGTTGTGACGTTACCACTTAATCGTCATCTACACATTACGTGACTGCTAAGGCGCGTGGGCCCTGTATTTTTAAATTCTACAGAAAGTGTACATAAGTTTCGATCTTAAATAAAAAAAACACAAATCCTCGTTATAGACGGATATTATCTGTTTATAACTATAGAAGAATAATGTCCCTTTCACAAATGAAAGTGGGTGGGAAATAGATACCCCTACTTATTCTCTCACTTTAATTTTGTGAGAGGGCCACTATCCGTCTATAGATATAGACGGATAGTGACCATTTATAATGAGACAGATTGATAAAAAAAAGTAGATCGTTTAGTAATTACTTTTTTTGAATAAGCTACTCTCTCCATACCACACCAATGTTAATATTGACTTTTTCACACTTGTCGGCATGTGTTTTGCAACGTGAATATCTTAAGATTCCCTACGACCATGAATAGTGCCAAGATTCTCAATGTTACCATTGGTGTGATATGGACGGAGTATGTATTAGTAGATCGTTTTATACAACTTTTTAGCTAAGACGACTTTATGAAAAATAATTGTTATTTACATGGAGTAGGAAGTGAGCACCCCATGGATAACGCCACTTGCATATTATGAGAGGGGCATTATCCGTTTTCAGCTTGTGACGGATAGTACTCGTCTTCAATGAGAATTTGTGTAAAATTTATAGCTATTTAAATTTTTATATATAAATAAATAGCTTAAGATTAGAAAATAATCCATCTTTAATGTTTGAATGAACTAAAATAAAATGTGTCAAAATTATTGAGTTACTATAACCAATTAATTTTAAAAAGTTCGAGCCAACATAAAAAAAGTAACTAAGAACATAGATAATCTTGCTATTTCGGGTTAACATTATGTACGATATGATTGGGGTGAAACTAAGATGATACGGAGTACTATATATGAAGGGTTGTCAGGCTTAAAAAGTAGGAGTATAAATTCACATATTTATTTGTCTTATCCCTATATTTTAATTAAGTGAATAAGCAATTAAAATATTTTTCCTCCAAACTACACCTAATTAAATAAGTAAACAAATGACATTCTTTCGTTAAATATGATTTAATTTTTTTAATAAAAAAAAAAATATATTTCATCAAAGTATATTATTTCCATTACACTACTCTATACAATATTCTTTTAACTAAAATTAAATAAAATTGTGTTGTGAAATAAAGAGACAAATAACTATAGAGAGAAGAAAGAGAGAAAATAAGGGAGACAAATATATCTATATTCCATTAGGAGGTGTATAATATAGAGCTTAAAAGAGAAATTGTCCATGTTTCAGGCTGTATTGAGGGGCAAATGCCATTTCGATATCTTGGAGTGCCAATCAAACCAAACTAAATTGTCTCAGAAGGATTGTCAACCTTTGATTGATAAGGTGCTGGAAAGGATAAGGATGTTGGGGAGTAAGAAGCTATCCTATGCAGGGAGATTGGTGCTTATTAAGGCTGTGTATAAAACTCCACTCTTACTGGGCATCAATATTTATTATACCTAAAGCTGTGTTGGCTAAGATTGAAGCTACTTGCAGAAACTTCCTTTGGGATGGTAGGACTGAGTATACTAGGACCTCAACTGTGGCATGAGCTAAGATCTGTCAGAGCAGAAGAGTGGGGGTCTTGGTCTGAGAGTGGATCACAAATGGAACAGGGCAGCTATTGGGAAACTGATCTGGTAGGTGCATTCTAACCCATCTAAACTCCGGGTTCAGTGGGTGCACAATGAAGGGAGAGAACTGGGAGACCTATTCTCCACCAAATGAGGCTAGCTGGACCTAGAAGAAAGTGTGCAAAATGAGGAGGGAAATGCAAACTGCATATGACCAAAATGAATTGAGCTGTATGTAACACCCCCATCTACCAAGGAGCCTTAACAAGACCTTCCCCAGCAGATAAGAGCGTTACCATCCCGGTTGCCGAGGAATAGTAATAATCAAAAGTCGATAAAAGAACAATTATGTTTATATACAAGTTAACAACAAAATAAAAGTACAACTGGTGATATCTATCAGCTACGTGAAACTATCTCTGCCATGACTCGTGGTAGACTCGTCCCTCCAAGCACCCAGCTAAGATCCATGTATCAACCTGCTAAGAGCGACTGCTCACCATAGTGGATCACGGCAGACACAACACAAAGAGAAAACACAACAACACCACACAAGGTCAGTAACTGAAGGAACACACAAAACTAGACACAACAGACATACACACATCACCTTCTCCAATCACCCACACTCCTCTGACTGCCCGAAGGTCCAGTCCTGCCAGATTACCAATCGCAACCAATAATCCTCGCCGCCAGTGGGGGACCGCATCCGTACCCACCAAATCCTCGCTCATCAATCCCGAGCGAAAACCCATGTTCCTTAATGTGCACATCTCATCCCGTGGCGGATTCCACAGGGGCGAATCAAGGGCGTGAAGCCACTCCCGCAAGTGACTCCACTCAGCCGAGGACGCGCCTCGCGAACCAGAGACAAACAAACAACAAACAACTACAACCAAACCACACTACCAATTATAACACCAAACACAAACCGATTCTATAAACAATATACTATACAACCAACAGTACTGAGTAGGAAAACCTACCTCTAGCAATCCGCCGCGATACCGCACACGACCATAAGACGACAAGCAACCACCATAACCACCTATAACAAACAGTATGACCATATATTACTACTGCGACAACCACAAACGAAACCAAGGAAGACGATGATGATGATGACAACATACCTATACATAACATTCCGACGACAAGACCGCTACCCGACTCATGCTTCCCATCCCTATTGTGTCTTGACCCTCAAAAGCTCCAAAAGGGATGAATATAGGTGAAGGGATAGAGAGGTGACGACATCTAGGTTTAGGGGAAAAGAAATGAAATGATTCGGGTTTCACGATATCACGATTTATATTTCCCCATGAACTCCTGTAACTCGATTAAGTATGTAACTTACTCGGTCGAGTGACTGAGCTAGTCGATTGAGTAGCGTCCGCTAGATCGAGCCTCCTGAACTCAAAGGTTTACTACGTCACAAGGTTAACTCGTACGGTTTTCGAAGGTCTAGACGGGCGTCTAAGGTCAGTCAACGGGTCCCTAAAAGAACGGGTATTACAGTCTTTCCCCCTTAAAAAGAACTTCGTCCCCGAAATTCAACTCGTCATCCCCCACGACACAAAGTGAAACGTGAACTAAAACAACTGGCAACCATTCACCCCGATAAGGACAAGCACAACCGTTCCCCTATACCACCCATCATCATCATCATCTACCTTAGCAACACATCATCCAATACGACCTCCTATCGAGTCATCAAACATGCATTATACGCGAGAACACCCTAACACAAACCGTTACTTCCACTTACTGACCGAATTTTAACATTGCCCGATTCCATAGATCATACACATCATACTCACCTGATACAACTATTCTATTTACCCATCCAATAATTATTCATTAACAACAATTAGTTACGAATAACCAAAGTACTGTAAATTATCAGCCACTTATACAACAAGCAAATTAACATTCATTTTAAATTAATTCCACAACATTAATATTACTCCTTTAAATCATCTGTATTACTAAAAAATGTAACAATTCAATTACTTAACGAATTCACTTATCATCCATGTGCATTACCTTTACATAGCTGACGTACAAAGTTTGAATTCTTAAGCAGACAAAATGATTAAGCAACCTGAGGATTTTTCCAACAATTACTCAAAATACTCAAAATGTGATATCTTTGTCCTGAATTTGTCATTTCCTTCACGCGACATTACTCTTCCCCTCTTAAAAGGAACTTCGTCCCCAAAGTTCACCTTCAAGACGAACTACGAAACAATTTTAACGAACATTTAGACCAACAACTTATCATAGCACTTCATTGACATTACTTAGAGAATATGTATACATGTTAATAGATATTAGATGTAGATAACAACAAATAAGCAAGGGAAATATACCGTCACCCAATTATTATGTGTGAACACCGAGAAATTCCTTAAGTGACATTACCTAATCACGTGTACTCGACATAGCCAGCTGTAAACTTATGACCACAATAATACACTATAACCACCGTGCAGCATGGTATGTCCAGCAATTCAATTAAACACTCATGGTGAAAAACAATGAAGACCGTATTGACCTTGTATAAACTACACTTGAAGCATGAGGACGTTATTATTAACATGACAATGAAACCTATTATCAACAAAGTATATATGCATGATGACCCTTAACAATTTAGAACGAAATAAACGATAACAGGGGCACTCGATCGAGTTAAGAAACAACTCGATCGAGTTGAGGCTACTCGATCGAGTTCAACAGTTACTCGATCGAGTATATCGAGTCCAGTAAGCATTGCAGGATCCCAAAAGCAGTTACTCGATCGAGTTAGGGGCACTCGATCGAGTATCAACAGGTCAAGTTACTTCAAGAAATACGTTGCCATTCTAAGAAACATAACCATCGCCGGAGTTTTCGTCTCCGACACTATCCACCTGCATATTAAGTTTTGAAATTCAACAAATTACGGGCTTATGGCCAAGTACAAACCAAAGTATATCCAAGTACCAACAAAACAAGTAGCAACTAACTAAAATACATGAAAGCGAAAGTAAAACAACAATAACATCACTCCAAACCGGCTCCTCCATCACCTCATCTCCGCCTCCTCCTCCGGATGTGCCGGCTCCATCTGTGCCCTCTTCTGCAGTAGCTTCTGTACATGAGCGTCCTCCTACTCGCCATGGCGCCAGACAACCGAAAGGATAACTCCGAGGCTCCCCCCATGTAGTCGGATCTACTCCATATGAGTGGAAGACTCCACTATAATCCCCGACACCTCTCCACCAAACTGGATGGGTCAGGTTGGTCCCAATGTCCTCCACGTATGCCATCTCATGAAGCTTCCGGAGTGTCAACGCGTTAGATACCCTCTCACTTTCAACAAGCCACACCAAACGAATACTTACTTAATCAACAAGAACTTTTCAAAGTATACTCATGGGTAGAGAAACAACAATTTAAAGTAGTTTCCATAAGACAACCAACAATTTCCAAATCATGTTACTCTCACTTTCATAACAGACGGTTTCATAGTTTTCAAAACACAAAATTCTAATCATTACTAGAAAGGTTGGGCTCTTAATTCCCCCAAAAAATTGGCTTCACAAAAGATCATTGTCATAAAAATTTGGGGCGAAATTCAGTTTGGGGCACTTTTAAGACGGAGTTTTAAGAAGAAATTTTGAGTGAAATTAGCCAAAATCAACACCAAACATGTTAACAACAACATCCTTTAGTCTTATTTCCCCCTTTAGGTAAGCAAAAGATGAACAAAATCAAGTTTACAAGACAAACCCTAGAAATTTTGGTCCTCAATTATACCCCCAAATCAATTGGATTTTGCAATTTCTAGCATTAAAACAACAAATTGAAGCAATTTTTACCAAAATATAACAACTATAACCCAACATCCATGAGTATAAATCGAATTTTTCAGAAAATTAACACTTTTATATGCTACTAATTGATTGAAGCAAAGAAAGAGGGTAACAAACTTACCTTGAATGATTTTCAAAAGGATTGAATGAACTAGCAAGAAGATTTCAAGAGGGTTAAACACAATCTATGTTAGATTCATATACCTATTATTAGACATTTCTAATAGTGATCTAATTAACATTTTAACTTAGTCACAAAATATCTAGTGCATGCATAACAAAATAATGAAATAGAGAAAGAAAAACAATGTTCCTTACATTGTGATGGTTCGAAATTTTTGGGCACAAGCAAGGACTCCTTCCTTAACTCTTTCTTGAGCTATAACGCAAGTGGATGACCTTCCAACAAATCTCAAGTGTAGAGTCCTCCTCAATCTTGCACCCAAAACAAACCCTTAAAACTACTAATATAATTAACTAGATTATACTAGTAGTACTCCTTAAAACAAGTTCTAATATTATTATTTTTACTACACTAGTAATCTTTATGTAATATTAGGATGAACAATTTTTAGATCTAAACTAATTTTAGAGAGAGGGAGGAGAAAAATTATGCAACAAATATGCATAAGGATTAGAATGTAAAATAAGAGCCAGGCTCTTCTTTTTGATGAGGAAAACCGATTGGGAGGGTAAGAGAAGACCCAATGCATGCTCTCCTTTTTTCAAATGTTTTTACCTATAAGACTAGGTTTGCATGACTAGTAATTTTAGGGTAATCATGATGTTTATTTTACATTAAAATAAACCATCCACTAACTCATTTGTCCCTCCAATATTTCGGCCCCTAGAGATAAAATGGACTCCATTTTAAGTTTGTGATTTTGTCAAATGTCATTTGCTAGGTCATGTGTCACACACCATGGCCATATCTATTTATAATGCATATTTATCCAAATAAATATCATTTCATAATAAATTAATTACATATGAAAAATTAGCGAGTAATTCATGATCACAAGTATTTAAAATGGGTTATGTTAATATAATCTACAACATCTTGTAATTATAATTAGCCATTCATTCTTATCTCAATTGTTTCATAAATAATAATCAAATCTTAGTAATACAAACATTTTAATTACTAAAACGAATCTTATTTAATCGAATTACAATAAGATATCAAACTCTCACTCACAAATATAAATTGTTCAATTTTAAGGTATTAATTAACTTGTATCATTATACAATTAACTAATTTATCAATTAAGGGAATTGTCCTATAGGTGTGACCTTAAGGGATCAACTTATTACCACCGTCAAATGACAGTAATGTCAAACTCTAGTTAGCCAATCATTACCGATTAATGTTGATCAGTTGACTAAATAATTGAATCATCCCTTGCGTATTCTTATCATGAGACAAGTGTGCGTCACCAATTATCTTGTCCTATTACAATCTTCCCCTCAATGCAAGGTGTCTTGCAGGTCGTACTTGCATTTGATCATATCTAGAGTGGTTTCCTCGATCTGGAGAGTAACTGTCTGATTAGAATTATCTACCGTAGATGCCTTCCGAGCGTGGCCACGTATTTTCAGTTCACTACTCCTCGAGTGGCCCTGAGATTTCAAAAAACCCTGACAAAGGGGTGGAAAATTCTTATCGCACTATTCCCTTCATATAGCCACTGTTCATCATGACCCAAAATACACCCATTTGACTTCAGTTACGATAGTCGTAGAGCATAAATCAAAGCCAATAAGAAACTGTGCCAACTTGGGCGAATAGTCTCTAGTTAAAAGAATTGACTCATAAGAATACTATAGTAGCTCTCGCCACGACCAGGCTTTATGAATTTCCAGAACTCTATAAGCGGTCACTTCCCGATAGAGTGTCCCATACAGTCTGTCTATGTGATCGACTAGTCATCCCTTATGACTCTATGGCACTTGAACTTGCCATCAATCGCATCACACTCTAGTCACCTCGAGACGTCACTTCATATAAGTAACTAGGGGCGAATATTATGTTAATCTAGTTCACTTTAATAGGGTTCAATATTGTCTCAACAACCTATTTGGATATAATAAAGTAGTAAATAAATGAGTTTACATAATGCAACTCAAACGATAAATGCGATTATCATATATGAACAAACCAAAAACAAAGTTGTTCATTTCATATCTTATAATCTAATACAGAGTTGGCATGCTTTTAAGACCCATGGAAACTACATGTTTGTCATGCTTAGCCTGTGATAAAGGCTTGGTTAAAGGATCAGCAATGTTATCATCTGTCCCAACCTTACAAATCGCTATTTCCTTCATTTCGATGAAATCTCTAATTACATGAAATTTTCAAAGTACATGTCTATACTTGTTACTAGACTTGGACTTTTTGGCTTGAAAGATAACCCCACTATTATCACAGAAGATCGTGATAGGATCTTTGGCGGTAAGAACTATCCTTAGCCCCTCCAAAAATTGCCTAATCCACACGGCTTTCTTGGCAGCTTCCGTTGTAGAATCCGCAATGACCGACTCTTTGAAGCTCTTCCAGCTAACCGCACCACCATTAATCATGAAAACAAACCCAGCCTGGGATTTCAAATCATCCCTATCCGTTTGAAAGCTCGAGTCGGTGTAACTCTTCACACCCAGATCAGAATCTCCTCCAAACACCAAGAATGAATCCTTAGTCCTTCTCATGTACTTAAGGATATTCTTGACAGCTATCCAATGACTTTCACTTGGATTGGCTTGATATCTGCTTGTCATGCTCAAAGCATACGATACATCGGGACTAGTGCATATCATGGCATACATGATTGATCCAACGACGAAAGCATAAGGGATCAATTTCATGCTTTCAACATCTTCAGGTTCTGTGGGTGACTGAGACTTGCTCAATATAATCCCACTACCCATTGGAATAAAACCCCTATTGGATTTGTCCATGTTGATATCCTTAGTTTACATACAATAAAATACATTAGCTATTCGTAGTTTAGAATTCTCCATAAAGTTCATACCTTGCTTTCGGATTCATCGCTTGTTCCTTTGCTACGGTAATTTTAGTTCCTTAATTCCAGTATTGTTTTATTCGTTCGTTAGTATTAGTTCTTGCTAGATAGAATCCCAAACCCTAGTTACACTTTTATGCGAATTTATTAATTCAATTGTTTCAATTATGCAAACCATTATGCTTATTATCGAATTAGCTCTTGTTTTTTGTATTAGTATGTCTTGCTAAACACCCCGTGCTAAGATGTAGGGGATCTATGGCATAGATGGCATTCGAATATGTGATCCCCGAATTAGGGCTTGGTCGATCGACTGGGGTAGCTAGTCGATCGACCGACTTCGTGTCTGATTAGTACCGTTTGATTCGTTAAGTGCAATATTTAACAATGAGACCGAGAGGAGACTTGTTAGATGCTTAGTTTTGACCAACCCGTAGATCGAGAGATAGGGGAGGGCATTAATTAATGAATTAAGACGACTAAATTGCTAAGATCGAAAGATAATGTAATTTAGGCTTTAGGAATCACTAATCGGGGCGAGAGCTAGCATTAGTGAGACTTAGGGACTAGTATCATAGGCCGAAAGGAGCTACTAGTTAACTTGGACCGAGAGGACATGTTTCACCCATCCTACGCGACTGTATTTCGGACTTACCTAGGATTATGTGCCATCGTAGCTATAGTGAACCGACCATCTTAGCATTCCTTTTATCATTGTTTTACATCCTTTATTACTTTTATTTGCTTATTTATGTTATTAGATTTAGATTTAATTCATATCAAAACCCCCTCAAACTGTTACCCTTAGACTAAAATTAAAAGCAACTATTATCTCCCTACCTCCCTGCGGATCGACCCTTACTACCGCTTGCTAGTTGTAGTTTGGAAAATTATGAATATTATTTTTGATATTCACATCGACTGGTATCAAATTTTGGCGCCGTTGTCGGGGAGGCAGCGCTAGTTTTAGTTGTTTATTTATTTTAGTCTTTTTCTTAGTTTAAGGAACTTTTTGTTCCTTAAACTTTTCTCATCTGGTGTGCGGGTGTGTTACAAAGTGGTATCGGAGCCGACGATTTTGGAACCTGAACCAATGAACCTAATGAATGTAGGGTGTCAACTAAAATGAACCTGGTGTATGTGCGTTGGGAGCCCCAGCCGATGCTAGATTTTGGGTGAGAAGGCGCCCTCATTTCAAAATCATGGCCCCATCGAACTTAAGCCAGACACGGGAATAAGGGTAGCTAGTAAGAGTCGTTGGTTGCTTAATGGTGGCCGTTGTGTGTATCTGTGTTTATGGTGATGCGTTTCCTTGTATATGGAAATGTCTAGAGTTGGTGAATGAATCATGGTGATAAGTGATCAGAGGTAAGTCAATTAATTGTTCGACAATGGTTGCGTATGTGATAGTTGCTGTCTTGGAAATGTTGGTTAAAGGTAAGTATATTATGATTAGCGGAACGTGTAATAATGTAATACATAAGTTAAACCTTGCGAGTACTGTGGTTAAATAGTTACATATGTTTAGAGTGACCTATGTATTGTTCTATAGTAAAAGTAAGGTAGGTAGGTAGAAGTAACGACAAATTGATAATGTATGTACAAAAATGCGTGTTGGTGCGTGTTAATGTGGTAGGACTAAGCTCTAATAGTGACGAGCCGGTTGCACGGAACTCCGAACGATGTTATTTATTTTGCAGGAACAAAGAAAAGTATGATTTCGTCTTCACTTTTGGAAACTCGACCGAGTAGATAACTGTACTCGACCGAGTGGACCATACTCGGCCGAGTATTAAGCTGCTCGACCGAGTGTCCATTTGGTGAAAAATAAAAATCGCTACTGTCCTTGAAAACTCGACCGAGCAAGAAGGGTACTCGACCGAGTAGTCGACACTCGGCCGAGTATGCCCAACACTCGACCGAGTATTGCTTTATCGGGACTTAAGTGGGTTATACAAAAACCCTATCCTCGTCCCATCCTTTCTTATTTCCGCCTCCTATCTTCACATCCCTCTCTCTCTCTAAAACTCCACACCCTACCTTCCTCAAGCTTTTTGGGTCAATCCTTGGTGATTAATTCATTCTCCCTTGCTATAAACCAATCCAAGGTAAGGTTTTAATTCGATTTCTCTCTTTATTTTCAAAGTTATGGTATAATTTCAGCTATACTTCGAATTCTCATTGTGAGCAACTGAAATTGAGTCTTCCTCTTATTAATTCTTGGATTTAATCGTATATAAACCTCGTGTATGCCCTTGTCTAAGCAATTTCATGGTTTAAAATTTGATTTCTGTATTCTAGAGTTGCTAAAAACGAAACCCTCTTTGTTTGATGTTTATCCTTTGGTTTGAGACAACTTAAAGCTTGTAACCAATGTTGTCAGGATCGGGATTCTAATTTGGATCGATGGGAATGGTAGGATCGAATCGGTAGAATCGGATCGTAGAATCGCAAGAGTCTACAAACTCATTAAATATAATTTTTATTTGGTAAAAAATATAATTGAAAATCAACACACTTATTTATTAATATTTATTCATAAAATATTGGAAATTAATGATTTTAGTATCATTGTATGAACAACTTACGCGAAATTTGGGTTTTACGGTGTCATTATATAATAATATATATTAATTTTTTATTAAGGAATCAGATCGTAGGATCGTAAAATCGTAGGATCGTATTATGATCCCATCTCTAGAAATTTTCAAATTAATAGGATCGTAAGATTCTACAACTATGATAGAATCGTAGGATCTAGGATCGGTCAAGCATTTTTGGATCGTAAAATCGTAAAATCGTTGGATCGAATCGCGATTCTGACAACAATGCTTGTAACCGTATAATTTGTAAGGTATTTGGTAACTTTCTGATAAAATTTGTCTTAAAAGATCATTTCAAAATCTGTATACAATTGAAAACAGTTCGTCTTTTCGCGATAAGAGTTGGTGTGTCAATCCCCTGTTAAAGCTTGTTCTTTTGCAGCATGGTGAAAACCAGAGGCCTACCCAACTAAAGAACTCGTGCTAATGTCCAGCTTGAGACGGGTCAGTCAAGCAGTGAACCTGTAGTTCCACCGGTGGAGGCACATCCATCGGTAATATTCTCTGATTTCAATCAACGTAAGGCTTTTGTGGCCCTTATGCGTCGTCCTTTCCGTCCCACCCGCTGTATTAATCCTGGTATTCTTGAGACTTTAGGGATCAAAGAGGACATATTTCATATCTTTCGGATTCTGGGTATGGAGGGGTTATATCACCTGAGGAAGAAATCTTACCCCCACCTGACCTTGGAGTTTTTGAGCTCCTATGTTTATGACAAGAAGGGAAAGACCGTCTCTTTTCGCCTCATGAATGAGGATTATGAGCTTACCCTAGACGAGTTTGCCGACCACTTGGGTCTCGAGGCCGAGGGGGAAGGGTACCTTAGTGATGTAGCCAAGAACAGCGGTGCCCTTCTTTACCTTCCATACTTGACTGGCCGACCTACTCCTAGCGCCAATTCCATGCTAATTAACGATGTTCAGCATGTTGTTCTCCGTATGTTCTTGAGGATGATGACCTGCCTGTTGTATGCGAGGGACGACGTGAGTAAGCTTAATTCTCACGAGGTCATGTTGCTTATGTCTTACCTTACCCTACACCGTCAAAAACCGTTCTACTACAGTGCTCCAGGGGTAGTGTGCTCCAGTCTTAAGCGCATGGCACAGTCCGATACCCGACACATTGCTTGCGGGGCCATAGTGACCCGCCTAGCTCAGCGCCTAACAGATTTTGAGGCCCTACCTCCTGAGGGGAATGAGTATGTAGATATTGTGCCTACCATGGACGCTCGATCGGCGTCGAACAGGATGGTTGAGGAAGATAGATGACGGGTCTTATGCCTGGAGGGTGAGGGGATGTATGTGGATGGTGCTTCCGGACCCGACCCATCTCCCCGTTGTTGACCATTTGGTGAGTGGGAGCCTTGTGCCATTCCTAGGCCCTCGAGCCCCGGACCTACACCGATTGACCCAAGGATTCTCTTGGACCTACCTGAGCCTTTTACCGTGCCTGAGGGACAGGAGCAGGCACCTCCCCCACCTCGAGAGCGCCGTAGGGTGAGGTAGTCTAGGGCAAACCCGGTTGTACCTGAGCCCTATTACTCCGCTCCTGACTTCTACCCTTACCGATTTCGCCCTACCCCACAAAGTGCATAACCCCAGGATGCGGTAGAGTGATCCGGGCCGAGCGGATCTCCACTACTTTAGTGCTCCGCAACATGCATGAGATGGCCCTTAACCAGGGCATAGTGACACGGCTAGCACAAATGTGCAGTGGAGGGGACCAGGAGTGGACACGGGAGTATTCCACAGCTACGGAGTTGATCCGAGTTACTGGAGGCCTCCGGAGGAGACTGAGTTTGGCTGCCTTGCGGGACCATGGGGAGCCAACTATGGCAGTCAGCTAGGGGGAGATTCATCAGCAGCAACAACAGGTTTTCCAGGAGCGGGCAGTTCAGGTGCAGGTACTTCTGGTGCAGGCGGTGACGATGACATGGAGGAGGGTCCTGGTTATTGATCTTGTGTTGTTATATTGCTTGGATTGACTTCTTTGGTGTTGGATTTATTTCTTTTGTGTTGGATTTATTACTTTTGCGTTGGATGTTTACTTTCGGGATTTATTATTTACTGTTGGATGACTGTACTCGGCCATAAGGCCGTTATTTACTTAACTTATTGTGTGGAGACGTGTTGGATTTCGTTATGTTAGGAATTAGCTATGTATGGTATTGTTGTGAAGAATTTGGTTGCAAGTTAATTTGTGAATGCTCTACGTGATGGCGTCAAAAAGCCCTCTGCCTGCCAAAACTCGACCGAGTATAGTAACTACTCGACCGAGTAGAGCTTACTCGGTCGAGTATACAAATATACTCGACCGAGTAGCCATTCATACTCGGCCGATTATTGCTGATACATAGACCATGACGTGTAATAGCTATGTGAATTGCAAGAGTTATGTGAATAATTATATGACGGAGTCTGTGGGTGCCTTATATTGTCATTTTGTGCAATAAATTGTTCAAAAGATGGACTATGATCATGTCACAGGTATGCGATTGCTTGGATAACCTATTAATTTGTGAATGTTTAGTTATAGGGCATTGGTTAGTATTCAGGAACTTAAATTATTCAGGGGGATACCCGAGTCTTTAAACAATATAGAAATATAACACAATACCCAGATGGTGTTGTAGCTGTCACCAGTCTTATACGTGTATATGTTTGATTACGGTTATAATCGCTCCAACTGGATGAATGAAACTAGTGGTCAGTACATGGATAACCTAAAAGCTTATGAATAAAGCTGCTATCTTTTGCTAACCCCATATTTGGACTTATATACACTACTTAATTGTTGAAACATTCTGTCTCTATGAGTCACAAGCGTGTAATGTCATAAAGTAAGTTGTGCTATAAGAGTTTATGGGTAATGTCACAGTCATGATGTGTGCGTTGGCTTTGGGTACGGGAAGTAGCTAGCGGTGAACTTCGGGGACGAAGTTCCTTTAAGAGGGGAAGAGTAATGTCGCGAGGACAAATGATGAAATTACGCCTATAATACTTGAACCACTTCTATGTTGGAGTTCACTACGTTTCTTTGAAGTGTATCTATGTTATATTGTAAGTAGCTTGATCGTGCAATCCTGTATGGGTGTATAGGATGTGTACTTTTGGTAGTTGTTGTGTTGTTTTCACCGGATTAGTATACGAAAAACATGTGGTATGGGATTTGAGCGTACCTTGCTGTGAGTCTATGATGGAGTATCCTTTCCGTATATTTTGTACGTGGTAACTGTGGTGGTATGATTGTTGGTTGAATAATGTGATGTGGTGGTAGTATCGAGTACGGCCGGAGTTCGTATGTCTTTATGGGTGTGGATTGTGGTTTCGTGGCCTTGTTGTTGATGTCGTGGAGACAGAATTTCGGGGACGAAGTTCTTTTTAAGGGGGAAAGACTGTAATACCCAGGATATTTAAGGGCCTTGTTGACTGACTCTGTTGACCAAGACCGACCTTGGGGAGGAAGGGGGGAAGGACCAGACTTACAACACATATTTGATAGGATGACTTACTCGACCTAGCAGAGGCTACTCGGCCGAGTATCTTCAATACTCGACCGAGTAGAGCCTACTCGGCCGACTACTCTGGTATTCGACCGAGTATGGCTGCTGTTGACGCGTTAATATAAAACGCAAGTTCGCGAGATTTATTTCATTTCCCATTTCCTCGACAGTTCCTCTTTCTCTAACCCTAGCCTGCCTCCCTCTCCTATCACCCATTTCTATACACTCTCATGAGTTTAGGCTAAACCTTCACCAAGGAAAGGACAGGATTCACTTAGGAAGGATGGCGTGCGTGGTTGTCGTCTGTGCCGCCGTCGAGGCGTGCGATAGGTAAGTTTCTGCCTTGTGCTTCTTTTGGGTAGTTCGTTGAGGATAGTTGTGTAATAGGAATGGTTATCGTTGTAGGATGCGTACTGGAGTCCTGCTCGGCTGTTAAAGATGTCTTCCATGGTTGTGTCGAGGTAGGTTTTCCTACTCAGTACCGTTAATTGATTGTGACTGTTATTGTTTCATATCTTTTGTTATCTGCTGATCATCGGAGGTTGGGTGTTGTGGTGATGGTGTTGGTGTGGTTGTGTTGTGACGGTTGTGGTGTTGTGACAGCTGTGATGCTGTGTGTGTGATTGTGGTGGAGTCACTTGCGGGAGTGGCTTCACACCTTAGTTCGCTCTCCATGGAACCCGCCACGGGAGGGGATGTGCACATTAAGGGACAAGGATTGTTAGTCGCTCGTTGGTGAGCTGGACTAGGTGGGATGGGCTGCGGTCACCCACTGGCGGCAAGGATTACCTGTTGTGATGGGTAATCTGGCAAGGCTACACACTTCGGTGGGTAGTCGGTTACTGAGCGAGATCGGGAGACTGGGTTAGAGGATGATCAGCTGGTTGCATTGTTTACCTGTTTTACATTTGATTAGTCGGTACTGATCCCATGTTGTTTTGTGGTATCTGCGGTGATCCATTCGGGGATGGTGAGCGATTGGCTTAGCAGTGCTTTCGTTGATTGTGGTCGCTAGGATTGGAGGGATCGAGTCATCACGCTACCAGTCTAGAGGTGCTGTGTCATGTGTGTTGTAGTTGTATCTTTAGTATAAAGAGTTTGTATTGAGTTGTATTGTATAAGGTACATTAATATTTTATAATTGTTCTTTAATTGTCTAATTTGATCTACTTCCTCGGAAAACCGAGATGGTGACACCGTCATACACTTTGGAATGGTCCTTGGTAAGGCGTTACGGTGTGCGGGGTGTTACACTCCTGCGGATCGACCCTTACTACCGCTTGCTAGTTGTAGTTTGGAAAATTATAAATATTATTTTTGATATTCACATCGACTGGTATCATATCTATCGGGTTGGTGACTAACTCTACCTGGCCTCCTAGGTCCGGAAGGAAGAACAACTTGATTAGACGATGAAGGAATATTTTCTTGCGCCTCTTCTCTAGTTTGTGGTTCTTGAACTTCATCAAGTTCAAATTTTCTCCCACTCTGTCTCCTAGAAATGTAATCCAATTCTAGAAAGACACCTCATAAAGCCACAAACACTTTGTTCTCATGACGGTTGTAGAAGTAATATCCACGAGTGTTCTTTTGATAACCTACAAAGTAACACTTATGATATTTGGGTGCTAGCTTAT
The DNA here is from genome assembly GCF_048544455.1 of Silene latifolia. Classification (NCBI taxonomy): domain Eukaryota; kingdom Viridiplantae; phylum Streptophyta; class Magnoliopsida; order Caryophyllales; family Caryophyllaceae; genus Silene; species Silene latifolia. The sequence goes on from NC_133526.1 coordinate 137,190,439, forward strand.
CGGTAGACTTGTTCTTGACATAAGCATCACAACCCCAAATTTTCATATATGACAAGTTTGGGAGTTTTCCTTCCATTTCTCATATGGTGTCTTTTACTGACTTTGGTTGGACTTTGGTTTAAAGATTTTATGCCCGTTTGAATCGCAAAACCCCAAAACGAATGTGGTAGATCCGTTTGACTCATCATCGATCGAACCATATCTAGTAGGGTTCGACTTCTCCTTTCGGCAACACCATTGAGTTGAGGTGTGCCAGGTGGAGTGAGTTGTGATACGATACCACAATCCTTTAAGTGAGAATCGAATTCATTGCTAAGATATTCTCCACCACGATCGGATAATAGTGCTTTAATCTTCTTGTTCAATTGGTTCTCTACTTCCTTTTGAAATTCTTTAAATTTCTCAAATGCTTCACTTTTATATTTGATTAAGTAGACATACCCATATCAACTTAAATCATCAGTAAAAGTGACGAAGTAGTCATAATTTCCCCTAGCGGTGATACTCATTGGACCACATAAATCGATATGTATTAGTCCTAATAGTTCACTTGCTCGTGTCTTTTTACTACTAAAAGGAGCACGGGTCATTTTGCCAAGGAGACAAGATTCACATACTCCATATGATTCAAAATCAAATGGTTTGATTATTCCAGTTGAAACTAATCTTTTGATGCGTTTCTCGTTTATGTGACCTAATCGACAATGCCAAATGTACGATTCATTTGGGTCACTTGTTTTGAGTCTTTTTGATTGTATGTTATAGATATCTTTGCTTGAGTTAGAAGTTTCAAGAACATAAATGCCATTAATTTAAGTGCCTTGGCCTATGGTCAAGTTATTTATAGAAATTACACAACAATTGTTCTTAATAGCAAAATAAAAACCTTCCATGTCTAACATGGCAATAAAAATGATGTTCTTAGATAAAGAAGGTATAAAATAACAATTATGTAAGTACTACTCAAAGCCATTAGCTAAAACAAGTACATGTGGTAAAAAAAAAAAGAAAAAAAATCAAAGTCGTAAAAAAAAATCAAAGTGGCACCGGAATAACATCACAATAACACCAGAATAACAGCACAATAACATGCGGTAAAAAAAAATAAAAAAATCAAAGTAGTAAAAAAAATCAAAGTGACACTTGGAATAACATCACAATAACATCGGAATAACAGAAGAATAACATCACAATAACACGTGGTTAAAAAAAAAATCAACGTCGTAAAAAAAATCAAAGTGGCACCGGAATAACATCACAATAACACCAGAATAACATCACAATAACACGAGGTAAAAAAAAGAGTAAAAAAATCAAAGTAGTAAAAAATATCAAAGTAGTAAAAAAATCAAGACACCGGAATAACATCACAATAACAGCAGAATAACAGTAGAATAACAGCACAATAACACGTGGTAAAAAAAGAAAAAAAAATCAAAGTAACAGCAGAATAACATCACAATAACAGCGGAATAACAATAACAGCACAATAACATGTGGTAAAAAAAAAGAAAAAAAAATCAATCAAAGTCGTTAAAAAATCAAGTTAAAAAAAACACAATAACAGCATAATAACACGAGGTAAAAAAAATAAGAGTGAAAAAAAATTCAAGCAAAAAAAAAAAAAAAAAAGGTAACATAATGAGAAAATTAGAGAAAAACATAAGAGAAAAAAAAAATCAAAGTTGTAAAAAAAAGCATAATAACACGACGTAAAAAAAAAAGAGATAAAAAAAATTAAAGTAAAAAAAAAAAGAGTAGCACTAGAAAAAAGAGAAAATAAACTAAATAACAATGCTTTTATATGACAACTAAGATTAATCTTGGCCACTCATCTCTAATTTAATCTAATGGTTAAGATTTCCCCAACTCACAACTCACCATAGAACCAAAATCACCAAATTCAATCTCTCTCTCTCTCTCTCTCTCTCTCTCTCTATATATATATATATATATATATATATATATATATATATATATATATATATATATATATATATATAATCTGTGCGAACCTAAAATTTGGTGCGAACTGTACGAACCAACTATCAAAGACTGACTTTTATACATTATGACAAAGCCCACTCATCTCATAATCAACCCAAGGCCCAACATTCTCATAACCAACCATAATTTTGAATAAACCGTAAATCTCTCATCCACTCGCTAGCCGCCACCACCAACAACCGCCGCACCGTCAACAACCACCCCGACTCCGACAATGTGCCGGCAAGTGCGTGTCGCCACTCTCGACGCTACTAATTTCATTTCTTTTCGCTGTTTCATCCCAGCACCGGCAGGCTTCCCGGAAATCTCCGGCGACGCCGCCTAATGGCATCACAACCCATAGCCTCCGACCACCACCATTAGCGTTTCTTTCCATTTTCATACCTGCTACTGTTGCTTGTCATCATCGGCCGAGTATAGATTCAGAGGTCCGACTCCCTTCTCTTCTTTTTTTGAGTCTCAAGTTATGTAGATCGTGGAGAGAGGGGCATTGTTTATGACATGTGGCTGACGACGGTATATGATAGCGTCGGTGATATCCATAGCTGTCGGAGAGAGACGGTGAAGAAACGGATTGCAGATGTAGGGTGATGTTTTATGTAGCGGTTTCGTGGTGTTCTTTGGTTGGCGAGGCACTGCTAAGCGCTGATGGTCACGTTTGGGAGAGTTGTGGTGGTCGGTGACATCCAGATGTTTGGCTCGGTGGTGGTGCGAGGGGTGTGGTGGTGCCGACATTGTTATGGGAGGAGTGTGGTGGGAGTGAGACGATAAAAAAATGGTGGGTAGTGGCATGGTGGCACTCGTGGTGGTGGCGGTGGATTGGGACAGTGGTGGTGGTGGCGGCGGTAGATACGCAAAATACCACCTAGATACACATAATATCGGCCCGGATACACATGATATTACTACGGGATACATGTCTATCTAGTAGTTATATTATGTGTATCTGGAAGTACTAACTTGTGTATCCGGAAGTATTATACTGTGCATGTGAGTAGTCCGTACGATTATACACCGTACTTTAGTTCGTACACGACCCCAACCCTATATATATATATATATATATATATATATATATATATATATATATATATATATATATATATATATATATATATATATATATATATATATATTAATAATTGGTGGGTAGGTGGGTATTTGGTGGGTATGGCGTAAAACTCATCCCCGCCCCCACCACCCATGACGGGTGAAATTTTTATACCCATACCCGCCCCACCATCCAAGAAGGTTGTACCCATACCCGCCCCAATTGGGGCGGGTACGGGTCGGTACCCGTTTATACCCGCCCCGGTGACTTCCCTATATACCGCGCATGCATGCGCGAGTTCTATACTAGTTACTTATAAATAGAACAGATGAAATGTAAAATATTAAAAGATTAAAATTTATTTGTTATATTTAAACTGGTAAACGAAAAGTACTGTATAGATCATTATATGACAAATAATGTGTTACTCTCGCTGTTTTGTATTATACTCATGTCTTTTCATAAGAAAAATCAAAAATTTCTTTTATAAAACCTTTTTCATTTTCCACCTATCAAATAGATAAAAGTTTGTTTTTTTTTTTTTTTTCTAATTAATGGTGTTTTGGAAAATGTAGGGAGATATAACTTATATCTCCCTACATTTTCCAAAACACCATTAATTAGAAAAAAAAAAAAAAAAAAAACTTTTATCTATTTGATTGGTGGAAATGTTTATTTTCTCCAATTTTATAGACTATATATACATATAACCACTAGAAGTACATAATTGACCTGAAAAGATCCGACTCATTATTGACCCGATCCAAAATGACTTGAAGTGACTCGATATGACAAATACTAAAATTATATTAATATCATATACATCTAAAAAAGTTTCATTAATTACAACCATCCCTAATAAATAGGTAACTTGTAAAACAGTTTTTTTGGATGACCTTACATGATAAGAAGACATATAAGACAAAATTTTTAAGAATCTTTCACTAAAATGGTAAAAATGAGTAGAATCTTAAATATACTTCATTTCCATATAAGTACTATTTTTCATGATTGAATCTTAAATATACTTCATTTCCCTAAACGGCTACTTGTCGTGTGCCTTTAGGGTACACGTTAAAAAACCGTTTGTAAAATAGTATTTCTTAATCAAAATTGTACTAACCAAAGTGTCATTAACGCGAAAGCGACCCGACCCAACATGACCCATACCCGAAAGGTGAAAATGACTCAACTCGAAGTAATCCGAAAACAAATTACCCAAAATTCGAAATGATCTAACCCGACCCGGCCCGATCTTAAATGTATAACAAACCTGAAATAACCCCGACTTAAATTGACTCAACCTATATCCGATCCGATTTGATCAATTTACCACTTGTACTTAGACTTGGCAAAAACAACCCGACCCGATTGACCCGACTCGAAACCCGAAATGACCCGAACTACATCACCCGAATGTGACCCGAAAACCCGAATTGACCCGACCCGACCTGAACATGACCCGAGTTTTCTTGACCCTAACCGACCCGACCCGAAAATGACCCGATCCGAAACCACCAAACCCGAAAATGACCCGACAAAATTTAACTCTAACTGAACCGAAAAGACTTGAAATGGCTATTTCTCTATTATTCATTGACCCGAAAATGACCCGGCCCGAATTAACTCGACCCGCTTGACCCGAAACAGACCCGACAATAAACCCAAAACAGACCCGAAACCCGAAAAGACTCATCCCGACCCGAATTATCCCGAAACAACCGACCCAAATTGGCTCGACCCGAACCCAACTCGTTGGCCCATTTTACCAGGTCTACTTGTACTCTCTAGGATCTTAAGAAGCACTTCCCTGTAGTTTTGCTTATCATGATCATTTTGGTCAAATCAGATAGGCGAATAAGACACATATATACAATAACTACCCAAAATCTCACTTTAGACGGATAATATTCATTTAAAATTGTTGATGAATTAAATATGTCACAACTTTCATAATTAGACAAACAACAAGTGGGATAATGAGGGTTGTCTTATTATGAAAGTGGTGACATATTTAACCCATCTACATCTTTAGACGGATATACCGTCTACAATGAGGCTAATTGCAATAAGTCAATCACAAATTCTCATTGAAGACGGACACTATCCGTCACAAGTTGAAGACGGATAGTGTCCCTCTCACAAAATGCAAATGGATAGTGCAAGTGGGGGAAATGAATACCCCACTTGTCCACCCACTTGCATTTTGTGAGAGGGTCACTATCCGCCTTCAACTTGTGACGGATTGTGGCCCTACGAGACGGACTGTAAGTCAATAACTATGTGTTGTGGGACCCTAGATTACTACAAGTAATATTTTTTTTATCGTAGTGGACAGAAAATGAACACTAATTTAAACGGCAATGTACGAGAGAAGGAGGTGATGTAATCGTTGTGACGTTACCACTTAATCGTCATCTACACATTACGTGACTGCTAAGGCGCGTGGACCCTGTATTTTTAAATTCTACAGAAAGTGTACATAAGTTTCGATCTTAAATAAAAAAAACACAAATCCTCGTTATAGACGGATATTATCTGTCTATAACTATAGAAGAATAATGTCCCTTTCACAAATGAAAGTGGGTGGAAAATAGATACCCCTACTTATTCTCTCACTTTAATTTTGTGAGAGGGCCACTATCCGTCTATAGATATAGACGGATAGTGACCATTTATAATGAGACAGATTGATAAAAAAAAGTAGATCGTTTAGTAATTACTTTTTTTGAATAAGCTACTCTCTCCATACCACACCAATGTTAATATTGACTTTTTCACACTTGTCGAGACATGTTTTGCAACGTGAATATCTTAAGATTCCCTACGACCATGAATAGTGCCAAGATTCTCAATGTTACCATTAGTGTGATATGGACGGAGTATGTATTAGTAGATCGTTTTATACAACTTTTTGGCTAAGACGACTTTATGAAAAATAATTGTTATTTACATGGAGTAGGAAGTGAGCACCCCATGGATAACGCCACTTGCATATTATGAGAGGGGCATTATCCGTTTTCAGCTTGTGATGGATAGTACTCGTCTTCAATGAGAATTTGTGTAAAATTTATAGCTATTTAAATTTTTATATATAAATAAATAGCTTAAGATTAGAAAATAATCCATCTTTAATGTTTGAATGAACTAAAATAAAATGTGTCAAAATTATTGAGTTACTATAACCAATTAATTTTAAAAAGTTCGAGCCAACATAAAAAAAGTAACTAAGAACATAGATAATCTTGCTATTTCGGGTTAACATTATGTACGATATGATTGGGGTGAAACTAAGATGATACGGAGTACTATATATGAAGGGTTATCAGGCTTAAAAAGTAGGAGTATAAATTCACATATTTATTTGTCTTATCCCTATATTTTAATTAAGTGAATAAGCAATTAAAATATTTTTCCTCCAAACTACACCTAATTAAATAAGTAAACAAATGACATTCTTTCGTTAAATATGATTTAATTTTTTTAATAAAAAAAAAATATATTTCATCAAAGTATATTATTTCCATTACACTACTCTATACAATATTCTTTTAACTAAAATTAAATAAAATTGTGTTGTGAAATAAAGAGACAAATAACTATAGAGAGAAGAAAGAGAGAAAATAAGGGAGACAAATATATCTATATTCCATTAGGAGGTGTATAATGTAGAGCTTAAAAGAGAAATTGTCCATGTTTCAGGCTGTATTGAGGGGCAAATGCCATTTCGATATCTTGGAGTGCCAATCAAACCAGCTAAATTGTCTGTAAAGGATTGTCAACCTTTGATTGATAAGGTGCTGGAAAGGATAAGGATGTTGGGGAGTAAGAAGCTATCCTATGCAGGGAGATTGGTGCTTATTAAGGCTGTGTATAAAACTCCACTCTTACTGGGCATCAATATTTATTATACCTAAAGCTGTGTTGGCTAAGATTGAAGCTACTTGCAGAAACTTCCTTTGGGATGGTAGGACTGAGTATACTAGGACCTCAACTGTGGCATGAGCTAAGATATGTCAGAGCAGAAGAGTGGGGGTCTTGGTCTGAGAGTGGACCACAAATGGAACAGGGCAGCTATTGGGAAACTGATCTGGTAGGTGCATTCTAACCCATCTAAACTCCGGGTTCAGTGGGTGCACAATGAAGGGAGAGAACTGGGAGACCTATTCTCCACCAAATGAGGCTAGCTGGACCTAGAAGAAAGTGTGCAAAATGAGGAGGGAAATGCAAACTGCATATGACCAAAATGAATTGAGCTGTATGTAACACCCCCATCTACCAAGGAGCCTTAACAAGACCTTCCCCAACAGATAAGGGCGTTACCATCCCGGTTGCCGAGGAATAGTAATAATCAAAAGTCGATAAAAGAACAATTATGTTTATATACAAGTTAACAACAAAATAAAAGTACAACTGGTGATATCTATCAGCTACGTGAAACTATCTCTGCCATGACTCGTGGTAGACTCGTCCCTCCAAGCACCCAGCTAAGATCCATGTATCAACCTGCTAAGAGCGACTGCTCACCATAGTGGATCACGGCAGACACAACACAAAGAGAAAACACAACAACACCACACAAGGTCAGTAACTGAAGGAACACACAAAACTAGACACAACAGACATACACACATCACCTTCTCCAATCACCCACACTCCTCTGACTGCCCGAAGGTCCAGTCCTGCCAGATTACCAATCGCAACCAATAATCCTCGCCGCCAGTGGGGGACCGCATCCGTACCCACCAAATCCTCGCTCATCAATCCCGAGCGAAAACCCATGTTCCTTAATGTGCACATCTCATCCTGTGGCGGATTCCACAGAGGGCGAATCAAGGGCGTGAAGCCACTCCCGCAAGTGACTCCACTCAGCCGAGGACGCGCCTCGCGAACCAGAGACAAACAAACAACAAACAACTACAACCAAACCACACTACCAATTATAACACCAAACACAACCAGATTCTATAAACAATATACTATACAACCAACAGTACTGAGTAGGAAAACCTACCTCTAGCAATCCGCCGCGATACCGCACACGACCATAAGACGACAAGCAACCACCATAACCACCTATAACAAACAGTATGACCATATATTACTACTGCGACAACCACAAACGAAACCAAGGAAGACGATGATGATGATGACAACATACCTATACATAACATTCCGACGACAAGACCGCTACCCGACTCATGCTTCCCATCCCTATTGTGTCTTGACCCTCAAAAGCTCCAAAAGGGATGAATATAGGTGAAGGGATAGAGAGGTGACGACATCTAGGTTTAGGGGAAAAGAAATGAAATGATTCGGGTTTCACGATATCACGATTTATATTTCCCCGCTGAACTCCCGTAACTCGATTAAGTATGTAACTTACTCGGTCGAGTGACTGAGCTAGTCGATTGAGTAGCGTCCGCTAGATCGAGCCTCCTGAACTCAAAGGTTTACTACGTCACAAGGTTAACTCGTACGGTTTTCGAAGGTCTAGACGGGCGTCTAAGGTCAGTCAACGGGTCCCTAAAAGAACGGGTATTACAGTCTTTCCCCCTTAAAAAGAACTTCGTCCCCGAAATTCAACTCGTCATCCCCCACGACACAAAGTGAAACGTGAACTAAAACAACTGGCAACCATTCACCCCGATAAGGACAAGCACAACCGTTCCCCTATACCACCCATCATCATCATCATCTACCTTAGCAACACATCATCCAATACGACCTCCTATCGAGTCATCAAACATGCATTATACGCGAGAACACCCTAACACAAACCGTTACTTCCACTTACTGACCGAATTTTAACATTGCCCGATTCCATAGATCATACACATCATACTCACCTGATACAACTATTCTATTTACCCATCCAATAATTATTCATTAACAACAATTAGTTACGAATAACCAAAGTACTGTAAATTATCAGCCACTTATACAACAAGCAAATTAACATTCATTTTAAATTAATTCCACAACATTAATATTACTCCTTTAAATCATCTGTATTACTAAAAAATGTAACAATTCAATTACTTAACGAATTCACTTATCATCCATGTGCATTACCTTTACATAGCTGACGTACAAAGTTTGAATTCTTAAGCAGACAAAATGATTAAGCAACCTGAGGATTTTTCCAACAATTACTCAAAATGTACTCAAAATACTCAAAATGTGATATCTTTGTCCTGAATTTGTCATTTCCTTCACGCGACATTACTCTTCCCCTCTTAAAAGGAACTTCGTCCCCAAAGTTCACCTTCAAGACGAACTACGAAACAATTTTAACGAACATTTAGACCAACAACTTATCATAGCACTTCATTGACATTACTTAGAGAATATGTATACATGTTAATAGATATTAGATGTAGATAACAACAAATAAGCAAGGGAAATATACCGTCACCCAATTATTATGTGTGAACACCGAGAAATTCCTTAAGTGACATTACCCAATCACGTGTACTCGACATAGCCAGCTGTAAACTTATGACCACAATAATACACTATAACCACCGTGCAGCATGGTATGTCCAGCAATTCAATTAAACACTCATGGTGAAAAACAATGAAGACCGTATTGACCTTGTATAAACTACACTTGAAGCATGAGGACGTTATTATTAACATGACAATGAAACCTATTATCAACAAAGTATATATGCATGATGACCCTTAACAATTTAGAACGAAATAAACGATAACAGGGGCACTCGATCGAGTTAAGAAACAACTCGATCGAGTTGAGGCTACTCGATCGAGTTCAACAGTTACTCGATCGAGTATATCGAGTCCAAAAGCATTGCGGGATCCCAAAGCGATTACTCGATCGAGTTAGGGGCACTCGATCGAGTATCAACAGGTCAAGTTACTTCAAGAAATACGTTGCCATTCTAAGAAACATAACCATCGCCGGAGTTTTCGTCTCCGACACTATCCACCTGCATATTAAGTTTTGAAATTCAACAAAATACGGGCTTATGGCCAAGTACAAACCAAAGTATATCCAAGTACCAACAAAACAAGTAGCAACTAACTAAAATACATGAAAGCGAAAGTAAAACAACAATAACATCACTCCAAACCGGCTCCTCCATCATCTCATCTCCGCCTCCTCCTCCGGATGTGCCGGCTCCATCTGTGCCCTCTTCTGCAGTAGCTTCTGTACATGAGCGTCCTCCTACTCGCCATGGCGCCAGACAACCGAAAGGATAACTCCGAGGCTCCCCCCATGTAGTCGGATCTACTCCATATGAGTGGAAGACTCCACTATAATCCCCGACACCTCTCCACCAAACTGGATGGGCCAGGTTGGTCCCAATGTCCTCCACGTATGCCATCTCATGAAGCTTCCGGAGTGTCAACGCGTTAGATACCCTCTCACTTTCAACAAGCCACACCAAACGAATACTTACTTAATCAACAAGAACTTTTCAAAGTATACTCATGGGTAGAGAAACAACAATTTAAAGTAGTTTCCATAAGACAACCAACAATTTCCAAATCATGTTACTCTCACTTTCATAACAGACGGTTTCATAGTTTTCAAAACACAAAATTCTAATCATTACTAGAAAGGTTGGGCTCTTAATTCCCCCAAAAAATTGGCTTCACAAAAGATCATTGTCATAAAAATTTGGGGCGAAATTCAGTTTGGGGCACTTTTAAGACGGAGTTTTAAGAAGAAATTTTGAGTGAAATTAGCCAAAATCAACACCAAACATGTTAACAACAACATCCTTTAGTCTTATTTCCCCCTTTAGGTAAGCAAAAGATGAACAAAATCAAGTTTACAAGACAAACCCTAGAAATTTTGGTCAATTATACCCCCAAATCAATTGGATTTTGCAATTTCTAGCATTAAAACAACAAATTGAAGCAATTTTTACCAAAATATAACAACTATAACCCAACATCCATGAGTATAAATCGAATTTTTCAGAAAATTAACACTTTTATATGCTACTAATTGATTGAAGCAAAGAAAGAGGGTAACAAACTTACCTTGAATGATTTTCAAAAGGATTGAATGAACTAGCAAGAAGATTTCAAGAGGGTTAAACACAATCTATGTTAGATTCATATACCTATTATTAGACATTTCTAATAGTGATCTAATTAACATTTTAACTTAGTCACAAAATATCTAGTGCATGCATAACAAAATAATGAAATAGAGAAAGAAAAACAATGTTCCTTACATTGTGATGGTTCGAAATTTTTGGGCACAAGCAAGGACTCCTTCCTTAACTCTTTCTTGAGCTATAACGCAAGTGGATGACCTTCCAACAAATCTCAAGTGTAGAGTCCTCCTCAATCTTGCACCCAAAACAAACCCTTAAAACTACTAATATAATTAACTAGATTATACTAGTAGTACTCCTTAAAACAAGTTCTAATATTATTATTTTTACTACACTAGTAATCTTTATGTAATATTAGGATGAACAATTTTTAGATCTAAACTAATTTTAGAGAGAGGGAGGAGAAAAATTATGCAACAAATATGCATAAGGATTAGAATGTAAAATAAGAGCCAGGCTCTTCTTTTTGATGAGGAAAACCGATTGGGAGGGTAAGAGAAGACCCAATGCATGCTCTCCTTTTTTCAAATGTTTTTACCTATAAGACTAGGTTTGCATGACTAGTAATTTTAGGGTAATCATGATGTTTATTTTACATTAAAATAAACCATCCACTAACTCATTTGTCCCTCCAATATTTCGGCCCCTAGAGATAAAATGGACTCCATTTTAAGTTTGTGATTTTGTCAAATGTCATTTGCTAGGTCATGTGTCACACACCATGGCCATATCTATTTATAATGCATATTTATCCAAATAAATATCATTTCATAATAAATTAATTACATATGAAAAATTAGCGAGTAATTCATGATCACAAGTATTTAAAATGGGTTATGTTAATATAATCTACAACATCTTGTAATTATAATTAGCCATTCATTCTTATCTCAATTGTTTCATAAATAATAATCAAATCTTAGTAATACAAACATTTTAATTACTAAAACGAATCTTATTTAATCGAATTACAATAAGATATCAAACTCTCACTCACAAATATAAATTGTTCAATTTTAAGGTATTAATTAACTTGTATCATTATACAATTAACTAATTTATCAATTAAGGGAATTGTCCTATAGGTGTGACCTTAAGGGATCAACTTATTACCACCGTCAAATGACAAAAGAATGTCAAACTCTAGTTAGCCAATCATTACCGATTAATGTTGATCAGTTGACTAAATAATTGAATCATCCCTTGCGTATTCTTATCATGAGACAAGTGTGCGTCACCAATTATCTTGTCCTATTACAATCTTCCCCTCAATGCAAGGTGTCTTGCAGGTCGTACTTGCATTTGATCATATCTAGAGTGGTTTCCTCGATCTGGAGAGTAACTGTCTGATTAGAATTATCTACCGTAGATGCCTTCCGAGCGTGGCCACGTATTTTCGCACTACTCCTCGAGTGGCCCCGAGATTTCAAAAACCCGACAAAGGGGTGGAAAATTCTTATCGCACTATTCCCTTCATATAGCCACTGTTCATCATGACCCAAAATACACCCATTTGACTTCAGTTACGATAGTCGTAGAGCATAAATCAAAGCCAATAAGAAACTGTGCCAACTTGGGCGAATAGTCTCTAGTTAAAAGAATTGACTCATAAGAATACTATAGTAGCTCTCGCCACGACCAGGCTTTATGAATTTCCAGAACTCTATAAGCGGTCACTTCCCGATAGAGTGTCCCATACAGTCTGTCTATGTGATCGACTAGTCATCCCTTATGACTCTATGGCACTTGAACTTGCCATCAATCGCATCACACTCTAGTCACCTCGAGACGTCACTTCATATAAGTAACTAGGGGCGAATATTATGTTAATCTAGTTCACTTTAATAGGGTTCAATATTGTCTCAACAACCTATTTGGATATAATAAAGTAGTAAATAAATGAGTTTACATAATGCAACTCAAACGATAAATGCGATTATCATATATGAACAAACCAAAAACAAAGTTGTTCATTTCATATCTTATAATCTAATACAGAGTTGGCATGCTTTTAAGACCCATGGAAACTACATGTTTGTCATGCTTAGCCTGTGATAAAGGCTTGGTTAAAGGATCAGCAATGTTATCATCTGTCCCAACCTTACAAATCGCTATTTCCTTCATTTCGATGAAATCTCTAATTACATGAAATTTTCAAAGTACATGTCTAGACTTGTTACTAGACTTGGACTTTTTGGCTTGAAAGATAGCCCCACTATTATCACAGAAGATCGTGATAGGATCTTTGGCGGTAGGAACTATCCTTAGCCCCTCCAAAAATTGCCTAATCCACACGGCTTTCTTGGCAGCTTCCGTTGTAGAATCCGCAATGACCGACTCTTTGAAGCTCTTCCAGCTAACCGCACCACCATTAATCATGAAAACAAACCCAGCCTGGGATTTCAAATCATCCCTATCCGTTTGAAAGCTCGAGTCGGTGTAACTCTTCACACCCAGATCAGAATCTCCTCCAAACACCAAGAATGAATCCTTAGTCCTTCTCATGTACTTAAGGATATTCTTGACAGCTATCCAATGACTTTCACTTGGATTGGCTTGATATCTGCTTGTCATGCTCAAAGCATACGATACATCGGGACGAGTGCATATCGTGGCATACATGATTGATCCAACGACGAAAGCATAAGGGATCAATTTCATGCTTTCAACATCTTCAGGTTCTGTGGGTGACTGAGACTTGCTCACTATAATCCCACTACCCATTGGAATAAAACCCCTATTGGATTTGTCCATGTTGAAACGTCGAAGAACCTTATCAATATAAAACTCTTGATTTAGTGCCAATATCCTCTTAGTTCTATCTCTATAGATCCGGATAACTAATATACGTTGTGCCTCTCCTAAATCTTTCATCTGAAAGTGATTCCCTAACCACCCCTTTACAGTGGTAAGCATTGGTATATCATTACCAATGAGTAGTATGTCATCTACATACAAGATTAGAAAGATAAATTTGCTCCCACTAAACTTCATGTATAAACATGGTTCCTCGACACTTCGAGTAAAACCTTTCTCTTTTATTACATGATCAAAATGATGATTCCAACTTCTTGATACTTGCTTAAGACCATAGATGGATCTCTTAAGTTTGCATACCATGTTAGGATTTTTAGGATGTACAAAACCCTCAGGTTGTGTCATGTACACTTCCTCCTCTAAATACCCATTTAGGAAGGCGGTTTTGACATCCATTTGGCATATTTCATAATCATGAAATGCGACAATCGCTAACATAATCCGAATAGATCTAAGCATGGCTACGGGGGCAAAGGTTTCGTCATAGTGTAAACCATGAACTTGGGTGAAACCTTTTGCAACTAACCTCGCTTTGTAGACATTATCATGCCCTTATATACCATTCTTTACCTTAAAGATCCATTTGCATTGAAGAGGTTTTACATCTTTAGGCAAATCAACCAAGTCCCATACTTGTTCTCATGCATAGAATTTATTTCGGATTGCATGGCCTCTTGCCATAAAGTTGAATTTGGACTAGAAATTGCAGCTTTGTAGGTTGCGGGATCGTCACTCTGCAAAAGTAAGACATCCAATTCGTCGTCCATCTCGATGATACCCACGTATCTTGATGCGTGTCATTTATATGATGTTTTACACCTCATTTTACACGCATTTCAGAGCTTAATTATGTAGTTTATGCTACTATTTTCCCTACTTTCGTCTACTTTCGTGTTATTGTATAATATTGCAGAAATGTGAAGAATCCAGCGAAAATCGAGCCGAATCCATCCCTAAGTGCTTAGCATTGCATTTGACATGGAGTAAAGACTCGGAAAGCGAACTTAGTGCGCATTTCAAAGCCTGAAATATATATTTGCAGAAGTTTCAGAAGCGGATTACCAGCTACAGTGGTCTATAGACTGACCTACATGGTCTATAGACTGTCAGAATGCTGAACAGAAGTCTGCAGGAAAGAGGAGCAGTCGATCGACTGACCTACATGGTCGATCGACCAGACCACGATTATCAGAAGCTCCTGTATAGCGCACATTGGTCGATCGACTGGTTCCAGTGGTCGATCGACCACCCCACGAGCTGACGGAAATTAGAAGACGTGACAAAGCCCATTATAATTAGGTTATGAGGATTAGGTTACGTGATAATTCCTTTATAACGTGATTCAACTCCTCTGTTTAGGAGGCATCATATCAAGTTCCTATCATAGATATCCTTAGTTTACATACAATAAAATACATTAGCTATTCGTAGTTTAGAATTATCCATAAAGTTCATACCTTGCTTTCGGATTCATCGCTTGTTCCTTTGCTACGGTAATTTTAGTTCTTTAATTCCAGTATTGTTTTATTCGTTCGTTAGTATTAGTTCTTGCTAGATAGAATCCCAAGCCCTAGTTACATTTTTATGCGAATTTATTCATTCAATTGTTTCAATTATGCAAACCATTATGCTTATTTTCGAATTAGCTCTTGTTATTTGTATTAGTATGTCTAGCTAAACACCCCGTGCTAAGATGTAGGGGATCTATGGCATAGATGGCATTAGAATAGGTGACTCCCGAATTAGGGCTTGGTCGATCGACTGGGGTAGCTAGTCGATCGACCGACTTCGTGTCTAATTACCACCGTTTGATTCGTTAAGTGCAATATTTAACAATGAGACCGAGAGGAGACATGTTAGATGCTTAGTTTTGACCAACCCGTAGATCGAGAGATAGGGAAGGGCATTAATTAATGAATTAAGACGACTAAATTGCTAAGATCGAAAGATAATGTAATTTAGGCTTTAGAAATCACTAATCGGGGCGAGAGCTAGCATTAGTGAGACTTAGGGACTAGTATCATAGGCCGAAAGGAGCTACTAGTTAACTTGGACCGAGAGGACATGTTTCACCCATCCTACGCGACTGTATTTCGGACTTACCTAGAATTATGTGCCATCGTAGCTATAGTGAACCGATCGTCTTAGCATTCCTTTTATCATTGTTTTACATCCTTTATTACTTTTATTTGCTTATTTATGTTATTAGATTTAGATTTAATTCATATCAAAACCCCCTTAAACTGTTACCCTTAGACTAAAATTAAAAGCAACTATTATCTCCCTACCTCCCTGCGGATCGACCCTTAATACCGCTTGCTAGTTGTAGTTTGGAAAATTATAAATATTATTTTTGATATTCACATCGACTGGTATCAAATTTTGGCGCCGTTGCCGGGGAGGCAGCGCTAGTTTTAGTTGTTTATTTATTTTAGTCTTTTTCTTAGTTTAAGGAACTTTTTGTTCCTTAAACTTTTCTCATCTTCTTGCTGTAGTTTATTCTTATGCGCAGGTCTGAAAAAGGCGAATTATTTCCCCTTGATCTCGAGCTAGAGAAGACCCTGCGAGTTAAGAGAAGGCTATTTCAGGAAGCACAGTCCGAGGAAGAGCCTAGTTCTCTGTCTAGTTTTTACGAGAAC
This sequence comes from Silene latifolia, assembly GCF_048544455.1. Taxonomy (NCBI): domain Eukaryota; kingdom Viridiplantae; phylum Streptophyta; class Magnoliopsida; order Caryophyllales; family Caryophyllaceae; genus Silene; species Silene latifolia. The sequence goes on from NC_133526.1 coordinate 137,207,049, forward strand.
GAGTTATTTGAAGAAAATCCACCACCATCTCCAGTTTCTTCCACAAATACCGTTACTTCTCCAGGTTTTCTAGAGATGGCTGAAGAAGCGAGTATAGCCAGTCACTCCGAGCCGAAAGCTGAGAATCTCTATAAGGGATTCACGTTGCCAGCTTGGACGGATAGAAATTTCGAACCGAAACCGTCCTACATTAACTTGGTTGAGAGAAACCAATTTGGGGGAGCTGCAAATGAAGATGCGGCTAAACATATGGAGATATTCATTGACTACAGCTGTTCCATACCCCCACCAGCAGGTGTGACCCAGGACCAGGTGAAAGAGACAATGTTCATATTATCACTCTGTGATGCTGCTAGGGAGTGGTACCGAGATTTGGATCGAGCTGCTAATGGGATTACTGATTGGAACTCGCTGGCCCTAGCATTTTATAAAAGATATTTCTCTGCATCAAAAACCAATGCGATTAGAGCCCAGATCACGAGTTTTAAGCAAGGACCTAATGAAGATTTTCACGAGGCATGGGTCCGTTTCAAGAGGCTGGTGCGATCTATTCCGCACCATGAGTTCGAGCAATGGAGCTTGTGCAATCAATTCTATAATGGGCTTTATGATGATCAGAGGGCTATCCTAGATGCCGCAGCTAATGGCAGATTCCAGGAGAATGTTGGAGAAACTAGGGGGTGGAAGATTATTTAAGATATGGCCACCCATAAAGCTGAGCATGGAAATTCTAGGGGAAATCAAAGGAGAGCTGCTAAATCTCCTTCCGTAGCTGCATTAGAGACTCTTACGGCGAGATTTGACAAGTATGAGTTAGGAGGAACTTCAAAGGGAGGTATTTACCAAGTGAATGCTGTGTCAGACGTTCCCTTTTCATGCAAGAGGTGTGGAGGAGAAGGACACGTTGTAGATTTCTCAGACGGTCCCAATGAGGTTTGTGCTGCTTTCCAGCATTATAGGCAGACCAACACTTAATTTGAGCCGAATGTTCATCCAAACTTGAGGTGGAGTAGCCAGAATGTCCAAAATCCGACTCCACCCCCACAGCAGCAGAACTATGTGCCCCCTCATAAGCAGCAACATCCATACCAAAAGCCTCCGTATGTCCCTCAGTAGCAACAACAGCTCCAAGGTTCCGATTTTAATTAGTTGAAAAATTTGTTGCTAAAGGAGTCTCAAGCTAGAGAGGCCGGGATGAAATCGCTCAACTGGCTAGCAAGAGTGCAACTCGAGTTCCGGGGCAATTACCGTCGCAGCCGGACCAGAAGAAAGAAACTTTGAATGTGATTAAGTTGAGGAGCGGGACTACTCTTGATGGGCCCGCTGTTGCGGGAGATAGACCCGAAAAAGCTGCTAGAAAAGGAAAGAAGAAAAAGAGCGAGAAAAAGACGAACAGCAGCGATCACGGTCGATCGACCGCCATACCCAGTCGATCGACCACCTCGAATTCCTCAGCGACACTGTCTGACCTTTCTGCTCATTCTGGAAAAGAGGAGATCGGTCGATCGACCGACCCCACTGGTCGATCGAGTGATGATGCTGCTGATGTCGAACCGTTTCGTCCTCCAATGCCAGATAACTTGAGGGATTTCTTGTTTCGGGGTAAGACGACTCCGAAATTATCGAGGCAAGATCCAAATGTTGATGGGTCCATTCCGGTTCCAAAGTATGACCCTACGACGGTTAATGGTTCATTCCTGAGATGGTCTGAAGAAGGTTCGAGCTACAACAAGGACAAAGTAGTGGATTTTCAGCCTAAGTCCACTGATGCTAATATGAGAGACCTAGAGGAGAGGGCTAAGTTGCTTCTTACAGCCCCTTACCCAGAAAGACTAGTGCCAACCAAAGATGAGGTAACATTCGGTAAATTCAAAGATTTAGTGCGTAGTCTTAATGTGCAAATACCTTTCTTAGAGCTAGTTAATCAAATACCTGCATATATGAAGTTTATGAAAAAGCTGCTAGCTAAGAAAAGGTCTTTGAATGCTGTCGAGTCTGTGCATTTAACTGAGGAGTCTAGTTCATACTTAACTCACACTGCTGATCGTAAACTGTCTAACCCAGGTAGTTTCTCTGTTCCCTGTAATATTGGTACCTTCTCAATTGAGAAGGCATTATGTGATTTAGGGGCTAGTGTCAGTGTTATGCCCTTGAGTCTGGCTAAGAAATTGGGATTGACTAGATTTGCTATTACTGACATGACTGTGCAAATGGCTGACCGGTCTGAGATGCGACCGATAGGTGTTTTGGAGAATGTGCCCGTGCAAATTGGGAAGTTCTTTTTCCCCGTTGACTTTGTTGTTTTGGACATTCCTGAAGATGTCAACACCCCAATTATTTTGGGAAGACCGTTTATGCACACTGCTGGTGCAGTAATTGATGTGGGGGAAAGAACTTTGACCTTTAAGGTAGGGAAGCATTCTATTATGTTTGCCCAGTCCCCTAGGAAGAAGGACCCCATTTGGCCAGTTACTTGTAATGTGATTTCTGAAAAGAAATCTTATTTTGTGCTTTCTGATATGCCTACTTTAGTACCTGTGCCTATTCCTGTTGTGACACCTCCGCCCCAGATTGGGAGCAAATTGGAGGACAATTCTTCTGTTTTGGATATTGCAGGAAACGGTTTGGGGAAGGAAGAGTCGTTCATTGCTCCAGCTGTGAAGGAGCAAATCGTTCAAAGAGGCGGTCTAGGATGTCTTAGCTATGGCACAGATGAGGAGCCAGATGAGGAGCCCAAGAAGGCCCCAGTCCGAGTTACAGTTTCAGACTTGGAGCTTGAGACTAAAGAGGATATCCATGTATGGGAAGATGCTTCTGATGTTGACCTGTCAGACGATGTGGTGGATTGGAGTGCTAAGAGGTTGAGCACCGTGGAGGGTACTTCATATAGTCAGAAGCCTTGGTTGGAGATTTTCCGCAGCTTCCGTTGATCTATCTAGTTTTATAAACCACTTTAAGACTATTTATTTCGTTTTAGACTATTTACTGTTTTTTGGTGTGCGCGAGACTTTGCTTTAATAAGTTGCTTAGGATTTAAAGGCTTTAGACTGTTATTTTGGGTTTTACGCAATTTTGGGCGCATTATTATGTGTATTTGCAGGTTCATAGACCATATTAGCTCAATTTATTGAGCTAATTCGAAGAAATCAAAAACTTACAGCAGGTATCTCAGTCGATCGACTGGCCTGTGTAGTCGATCGACAGTGCCGCGACCCCAGGGGCTTCTGTTACTGTCACCCTGGTCGATCGACTAACTGCTATGGTCGATCGACCGCCTTCGCTGCTGTACCTGTTCACGACCATTCCCCTGCTGTGTTTGGTCGATTTGCGGAGTTGAGTGAGTCTTTTCTCCACTTTATTCTCCGATTCATTTCTGTTTTCTTCCGTTTTCTTATTTTGCACATAATTTTGCGTTTCGTAAATTGTTTTCTCGGAATTACGCGCAGTATTTTTGTTTCTTTTCAGGTACCTATGGTAGCACTGCTGGCTACTGAAACCTCCTAGCTCACGCTGTTTTGGGGAGGTTTCCTTCTGCGCTTAAAGTCTTGTGAGTTCCCCATGTCTCCTTCATGTCTTTTTAGTTTTTATTATCGCAAATTCCCAATTTCCTTTGCTTATTTTCTCATATGATTTCGCACAATGGGGACATTATGTGATTTGGTTTGGGTAAGGGTTTTGCGTTGCATGCATTCTGCTTTGCATTCACGTTTTACATTTTTGTCTTGCATTGTTGTTTTGCGTTGCATGCATTCTGCTTTGCATTCACGTATTACATTTTTGTCTTGCATTGTTGTTTATTTTCTATATATACAGAAAAATCCAAAAAATTTGAAAATTTCAAAGATTAAAAAAAATTTGCATGTTTATTTTAGCATATAGGTCGAGTCGGAACGATAGTATTTCAATGATGACATTGCATTTTCATCTGTTTATGCCTAAGCCGTGCTTAATTAACATGTTATTAGTAGAATCACATATGCATACCTACGAGTTTTTGTTAAAATATTTGCTGGATTATAGACTTGACCTGAATTTTGGCAACCTACTTATAATTTCTAAGGATTAGAGCTCATATAACTGGTGTCATTTGTGACCGGTTTCATGTAGGATTGTGAGTAGTTACTCCTTGCATATCATGTATCGTTAATTTGCACATTTATGAAATTCAATTGCTTTTTGCCTGCATACATTCGGGTTAGTGGTTGGTGTCACATGCAGGGAGGTGCTTACAATTTCCCCTTTATTTCATTTTACCCATTGAACTCCACATTAACCAAATTTACCTGTTGACCCTTAGCTACATCCAAATTTATCCTGCCTTGTTAAGCTGGTATAATGTATGCTTTTGCGGTATATAATTTATTGTGCCAAGTTTGTCTGTATTGTGTTATTTGGAGATGGTAGAAAAGAAAGAAGGAGAATGAAAAGAAAAGAATTGGAAAATGACAAAAACGTGGAAAAGAAAAGAGTTGAAAAGAAAATTCAAAAAAAAAGAGAAAAATGATGAAAGAAAGAAACCGTGAAAGGAAAAGATGTTTTTTGTAGACGGTTACACTCTTATGCTTTATTTACATTTATTGAGGAGTATTTTCAGTTCGGTTTGGTGAGTTTTGTGCCAAATGAAGGGCGCATGTGCTTAATCCTATAATTGAGTTGGAATTGGATGTTATCATATGGTTTTGTTTAGGTACTAGCTTGGCCGCCTATACCTCCACATTTCCATAAATATTTTGCCTTTTCTCACCCATTACCTCACTTTACCATAATTTTGTAAGCCCTCAGCTGTGACAGGACCTTGTTTGGTTGGAATGTATGTACGGTAGTTAGAATTGTCTATCATATTAGTTGCAGCATGTTTATGTGGGTCATAGTCTACGTGAGCGGCTATTTCTCTTCCTCTCTTACACATATATACTTACCTTTTGCTTCATGAGAGAAGAGTGACCCGTGAGAGTCCAATTTTAAAGGTCTTGCAAAGTTGACAGTTCAGCAGTTTTTAACAACCTCATAACTCGTTTGCATGATTCATATTGCTAATTCATTGTTGGTTTTTAGCATTAAACTGGTTTAGGCTTTATAGTTGTATTTCGCTCTGAGATTGAAATCGTTCCATTAGGTCCTAGGATCGAGTCTAGTTCTTGGTTAGGGACAAGCAAGGGTTTGGTTTGGGGAAGTTTGATGCGTGTCATTTATATGATGTTTTACACCTCATTTTACACGCATTTCACAGCTTAATTATGTAGTTTATGCTACTATTTTCCCTACTTCCGTCTACTTTCGTGTTTTTGTATAATATTGTAGAAATGTGAAGAATCCAGCGGAAATCGAGCCGAATCCGTCCCTAAGTGCTTAGCATTGCATTTGACATGGAGTAAAGACTCAGGAAGCGAACTTGGTGCACATTTCAAAGCCTGAAAGATATATTTGCGGAAGTTTCAGAAGCGGATTACCAGCTACAGTGGTCTATAGACTGACCTACATGGTCTATAGACTGTCAGAATGCTGAACAGAAGTCTGCAGGAAAGAGGAGCAGTCGATCGACTGACCTACATGGTCGATCGACCAGACCACGATTATCAGAAGCTCCTGTATAGCGCACCTTGGTCGATCGACTGGTTCCAGTGGTCGATCGACCACCCCACGAGCTGACGGAAATTAGAAGACGTGACAAAGCCCATTATAATTAGATTATGAGGATTAGGTTACGTGATAATTCCTTTATAACGTGATTCAACTCCTCTATTTAGGAGGCATCAGATCAAGTTCCTATCATAGATATCCTTAGTTTACATACAATAAAATACATTAGCTATTCGTAGTTTAGAATTCTCCATAAAGTTCATACCTTGCTTTCGGATTCATCGCTTGTTCCTTTGCTACGGTAATTTTAGTTCCTTAATTCCAGTATTGTTTTATTCGTTCGTTAGTATTAGTTCTTGCTAGATAGAATCCCAAGCCCTAGTTACACTTTTATGCGAATTTATTAATTCAATTGTTTCAATTATGCAAACCATTATGCTTATTATCGAATTAGCTCTTGTTTTTTGTATTAGTATGTCTTGCTAAACACCCCGTGCTAAGATGTAGGGGATCTATGGCATAGATGGCATTCGAATATGTGATCCCCGAATTAGGGCTTGGTCGATCGACTGGGGTAGCTAGTCGATCGACCGACTTCGTGTCTGATTAGTACCGTTTGATTCGTTAAGTGCAATATTTAACAATGAGACCGAGAGGAGACTTGTTAGATGCTTAGTTTTGACCAACCCGTAGATCGAGAGATAGGGGAGGGCATTAATTAATGAATTAAGACGACTAAATTGCTAAGATCGAAAGATAATGTAATTTAGGCTTTAGGAATCACTAATCGGGGCGAGAGCTAGCATTAGTGAGACTTAGGGACTAGTATCATAGGCCGAAAGGAGATACTAGTTAACTTGGACCGAGAGGACATGTTTCACCCATCCTACGCGACTGTATTTCGGACTTACCTAGGATTATGTGCCATCGTAACTATAGTGAACCGACCATCTTAGCATTCCTTTTATCATTGTTTTACATCCTTTATTACTTTTATTTGCTTATTTATGTTATTAGATTTAGATTTAATTCATATCAAAACCCCCTCAAACTGTTACCCTTAGACTAAAATTAAAAGCAACTATTATCTCCCTACCTCCCTGCGGATCGACCCTTACTACCGCTTGCTAGTTGTAGTTTGGAAAATTATAAATATTATTTTTGATATTCACATCGACTGGTATAAAATTTTGGCGCCGTTGTCGGGGAGGCAGCGCTAGTTTTAGTTGTTTATTTATTTTAGTCTTTTTCTTAGTTTAAGGAACTTTTTGTTCCTTAAACTTTTCTCATCTGGTGTGCGGGTGTATTACAAAGTGGTATCGGAGCCGACGATTTTGGAACCTGAACCAATGAACCTAATGAATGTAGGGTGTCAACTAAAATGAACCTGGTGTATGTGCGTTGGGAGCCCCAGCCGATGCTAGATTTTGGGTGATAAGGCGCCCTCATTTCAAAATCATGGCCCCATCGAACTTAAGCCAGACACGGGAATAAGGGTAGCTAGTAAGAGTCGTTGGTTGCTTAATGGTGGCCGTTGTGTGTATCTGTGTTTATGGTGATGCGTTTCCATGTATATGGAAATGTCTAGAGTTGGTGAATGAATCATGGTGATAAGTGATCAGAGGTAAGTCAATTAATTGTTCCACAATGGTTGCGTATGTGATAGTTGCTGTCTTGTAAATGTTGGTTAAAGGTAAGTATATTATGATTAGCGGAACGTGTAATAATGTAATACATAAGTTAAACCTTGCGAGTACTGTGGTTAAATAGTTACATATGTTTAGAGTGACCTATGTATTGTTCTATAGTAAAAGTAAGGTAGGTAGGTAGAAGTAACGACAAATTGATAATGTATGTACAAAAATGCGTGTTGGTGCGTGTTAATGTGGTAGGACTAAGCTCTAATAGTGACGAGCCGGTTGCACGGAACTCCGAACGATGTTATTTATTTTGCAGGAACAAAGAAAAGTATGATTTCGTCTTCACTTTTGGAAACTCGACCGAGTAGATAACTGTACTCGACCGAGTGGACCATACTCGGCCGAGTATTAAGCTGCTCGACCGAGTGTCCATTTGGTGAAAAATTAAAATCGCTACTGTCCTTGAAAACTCGACCGAGCAAGAAGGGTACTCGACCGAGTAGTCGACACTCGGCCGAGTATGCCCAACACTCGACCGAGTATTGCTTTATCGGGACTTAAGTGGGTTATACAAAAACCCTATCCTCGTCCCATCCTTTCTTATTTCCGCCTCCTATCTTCACATCCCTCTCTCTCTCTAAAACTCCACACCCTACCTTCCTCAAGCTTTTTGGGTCAATCCTTGGTGATTAATTCATTCTCCCTTGCTATAAACCAATCCAAGGTAAGGTTTTAATTCGATTTCTCTCTTTATTTTCAAAGTTATGGTATAATTTCAGCTATACTTCGAATTCTCATTGTGAGCAACTGAAATTGAGTCTTCCTCTTATTAATTCTTGGATTTAATCGTATATAAACCTCGTGTATGCCCTTGTCTAAGCAATTTCATGGTTTAAAATTTGATTTCTGTATTCTAGAGTTGCTAAAAACGAAACCCTCTTTGTTTGATGTTTATCCTTTGGTTTGAGACAACTTAAAGCTTGTAACCAATGTTGTCAGGATCGGGATTCTAATTTGGATCGATGGGAATGGTAGGATCGAATCGGTAGAATCGGATCGTAGAATCGCAAGAGTCTACAAACTCATTAAATATAATTTTTTATTTGGTAAAAAAATATAATTGAAAATCAACACACTTATTTATTAATATTTATTCATAAAATATTGGAAATTAATGATTTTAGTATCATTGTATGAACAACTTACGCGAAATTTGGGTTTTACGGTGTCATTATATAATAATATATATTAATTTTTTATTAAGGAATCAGATCGTAGGATCGTAAAATCGTAGGATCGTATTATGATCCCATCTCTAGAAATTTTCAAATTAATAGGATCGTAAGATTCTACAACTATGATAGAATCGTAGGATCTAGGATCGGTCAAGCATTTTTGGATCGTAAAATCGTAAAATCGTTGGATCGAATCGCGATTCTGACAACAATGCTTGTAACCGTATAATTTGTAAGGTATTTGGTAACTTTCTGATAAAATTTGTCTTAAAAGATCATTTCAAAATCTGTATACAATTGAAAACAGTTCGTCTTTTCGCGATAAGAGTTGGTGTGTCAATCCCCTGTTAAAGCTTGTTCTTTTGCAGCATGGTGAAAACCAGAGGCCTACCCAACTAAAGAACTCGTGCTAATGTCCAGCTTGAGACGGGTCAGTCAAGCAGTGAACCTGTAGTTCCACCGGTGGAGGCACATCCATCGGTAATATTCTCTGATTTCAATCAACGTAAGGCTTTTGTGGCCCTTATGCGTCGTCCTTTCCGTCCCACCCGCTGTATTAATCCTGGTATTCTTGAGACTTTAGGGATCAAAGAGGACATATTTCATATCTTTCGGATTCTGGGTATGGAGGGGTTATATCACCTGAGGAAGAAATCTTACCCCCACCTGACCTTGGAGTTTTTGAGCTCCTATGTTTATGACAAGAAGGGAAAGACCGTCTCTTTTCGCCTCATGAATGAGGATTATGAGCTTACCCTAGACGAGTTTGCCGACCACTTGGGTCTCGAGGCCGAGGGGGAAGGGTACCTTAGTGATGTAGCCAAGAACAGCGGTGCCCTTCTTTACCTTCCATACTTGACTGGCCGACCTACTCCTAGCGCCAATTCCATGCTAATTAACGATGTTCAGCATGTTGTTCTCCGTATGTTCTTGAGGATGATGACCTGCCTGTTGTATGCGAGGGACGACGTGAGTAAGCTTAATTCTCACGAGGTCATGTTGCTTATGTCTTACCTTACCCTACACCGTCAAAAACCGTTCTACTACAGTGCTCCAGGGGTAGTGTGCTCCAGTCTTGAGCGCATGGCACAGTCCAATACCCGACACATTGCTTACGGGGCCATAGTGACCCGCCTAGCTCAGCGCCTAACAGATTTTGAGGCCCTACCTCCTGAGGGGAATGAGTATGTAGATATTGTGCCTACCATGGACGCTCAGTACTGGCGTCAGAACAGATGGTTGAGGAAGATGGATGACAGGTCTTATGCCTGGAGGGTGAGGGGATGTATGTGGATGATGCTTCCAGACCCAGCCCATCTCCCTGTTGTTGACCATTTGGCTGAGTGGGAGCCTTGTGCCATTCCTAGGCCTGAGCCCCAGACCTACCTGATTGACCCAAGGATTCTCTTGGACCTACCTGAGCCTGTTACCGTGCCTGAGGGACAGGAGCAGGCACCTCCCCCACCTCGAGAGCGCCGTAGGGTGAGGTAGTCTAGGGCAAACCCGGTTGTACCTGAGCCCTATTACTCCGCTCCTGACTTCTACCCTTACCAGTACTCGCCCTACCCCACAGTGCATAACCCCAGGATGCAGCCGAGTGATCTGGCTGAGCGGATCTCCACTACTTTAGTGCTCCGCAACATGCATGAGATGGCCCTTAACCAGGGCATAGTGACACAGCTAGCACAGCCTATCTGGTGGAGGGGACCAGGAGTGGACACGGGAGTATTCCACAGCTACGGAGTTGATCCGAGTTACTGGAGGCCTCCGGAGGAGACTGAGTTTGGCTGCCTTGCGGGACCATGGGGAGCCAACTATGGCAGTCAGCTAGGGGGAGATTCATCAGCAGCAACAACAGGTTTTCCAAGAGCGGGCAGTTCAGGTGCAGGTACTTCTGGTGCAGGCGGTGACGATGACATGGAGGAGGGTCCTGGTTATTGATCTTGTGTTGTTATATTGCTTGGATTGACTTCTTTGGTGTTGGATTTATTTCTTTTGTGTTGGATTTATTACTTTTGCGTTGGATGTTTACTTTCGGGATTTATTATTTACTGTTGGATGACTGTACTCGGCCATAAGGCCGTTATTTACTTAACTTATTGTGTGGAGACGTGTTGGATTTCGTTATGTTAGGAATTAGCTATGTATGGTATTGTTGTGAAGAATTTGGTTGCAAGTTAATTTGTGAATGCTCTACGTGAAGGCGTCAAAAAGCCCTCTGCCTGCCAAAACTCGACCGAGTATAGTAACTACTCGACCGAGTAGAGCTTACTCGGTCGAGTATACAAATATACTCGACCGAGTAGAGCTTACTCGACCGAGTAGCCATTCATACTCGGCCGATTATTGCTGATACATAGACCATGACGTGTAATAGCTATGTGAATTGCAAGAGTTATGTGAATAATTATATGACGGAGTCTGTGGGTGCCTTATATTGTCATTTTGTGCAATAAATTGTTCAAAAGATGGACTATGATCATGTCACAGGTATGCGATTGCTTGGATAACCTATTAATTTGTGAATGTTTAGTTATAGGGCATTGGTTAGTATTCAGGAACTTAAATTATTCAGGGGGATACCCGAGTCTTTAAACAATATAGAAATATAACACAATACCCAGATGGTGTTGTAGCTGTCACCAGTCTTATACGTGTATATGTTTGATTACGGTTATAATCGCTCCAACTGGATGAATGAAACTAGTGGTCAGTACATGGATAACCTAAAAGCTTATGAATAAAGCTGCTATCTTTTGCTAACCCCATATTTGGACTTATATACACTACTTAATTGTTGAAACATTCTGTCTCTATGAGTCACAAGCGTGTAATGTCATAAAGTAAGTTGTGCTATAAGAGTTTATGGGTAATGTCACAGTCATGATGTGTGCGTTGGCTTTGGGTACGGGAAGTAGCTAGCGGTGAACTTCGGGGACGAAGTTCCTTTAAGAGGGGAAGAGTAATGTCGCGAGGACAAATGATGAAATTACGCCTATAATACTTGAACCACTTCTATGTTGGAGTTCACTACGTTTCTTTGAAGTGTATCTATGTTATATTGTAAGTAGCTTGATCGTGCAATCCTGTATGGGTGTATAGGATGTGTACTTTTGGTAGTTGTTGTGTTGTTTTCACCGGATTAGTATACGAAAAACATGTGGTATGGGATTTGAGCGTACCTTGCTGTGAGTCTATGATGGAGTATCCTTTCCGTATATTTTGTACGTGGTAACTGTGGTGGTATGATTGTTGGTTGAATAATGTGATGTGGTGGTAGTATCGAGTACGGCCGGAGTTCGTATGTCTTTATGGGTGTGGATTGTGGTTTCGTGGCCTTGTTGTTGATGTCGTGGAGACAGAATTTGGGGACGAAGTTCTTTTTAAGGGGGAAAGACTGTAATACCCGGGATATTTAAGGGCCTTGTTGATGACTCATGTTGACCAAGACCGACCTTGGGGAGGAAGGGGGAAGGACCAGACTTACAACACATATTTGATAGGATGACTTACTCGACCTAGCAGAGGCTACTCGGCCGAGTATCTTCAATACTCGACCGAGTAGAGCCTACTCGGCCGACTACTCCGGTATTCGACCGAGTATGGTCTTGTTGACGCGTTAATATAAAACGCAAGTTCGCGAGATTTATTTCATTTCCCATTTCCTCGACAGTTCCTCTTTCTCTAACCCTAGCCTGCCTCCCTCTCCTATCACCCATTTCTATACACTCTCATGAGTTTAGGCTAAACCTTCACCAAGGAAAGGACAGGATTCACTTTGGAAGGATGGCGTGCGTGGTTGTCGTCTGTCGTGCCGCCGTCGAGGCGTGCGATAGGTAAGTTTACGCTTTGTGCTTCTTTTGGGTAGTTCGTTGAGGATAGTTGTGTAATAGGAATGGTTATCGTTGTAGGATGCGTCTTTGGAGTCTGCTCATTTGTTAAAGATGTCTTCCATGGTTGTGTCGAGGTAGGTTTTCCTACTCAGTACCGTTAATTGATTGTGACTGTTATTGTTTCATATCTTTTGTTATCTGCTGATCATCGGAGGTTGGGTGTTGTGGTGACGGTGTTGGTGTGGTTGTGTTGTGACGGTTGTGGTGTTGTGACAGCTGTGATGCTGTGTGTGTGATTGTGGTGGAGTCACTTGCGGGAGTGGCTTCACACCTTAGTTCGCTCTCCATGGAACCCGCCACGGGAGGGGATGTGCACATTAAGGGACAAGGATTGTTAGTCGCTCGTTGGTGAGCTGGACTAGGTGGGATGGGCTGCGGTCACCCACTGGCGGCAAGGATTACCTGTTGTGATGGGTAATCTGGCAGGGCTACACACTTCGGTGGGTAGTCGGTTACTGAGCGAGATCGGGAGACTGGGTTAGAGGATGATCAGCTGGTTGCATTGTTTACCTGTTTTACATTGGATTAGTCGGTACTGACCCCATGTTGTTTTGTGGTATCTGCGGTGATCCATTCGGGGATGGTGAGCAGTTGGCTTAGCAGGTACTGTTGATTGTGGCTACTAGGATTGGAGGGATCGAGTCATCACGCTACCAGTCTAGAGGTGCTGTGTCATGTGTGTTGTAGTTGTATCTTTAGTATAAAGAGTTTGTATTGAGTTGTATTGTATAAGGTACATTAATATTTTATAATTGTTCTTTAATTGTCTAATTTGATCTACTTCCTCAGGAAACCGAGATGGTGACACCGTCATACACTGGAATGGTCCTTGGTAAGGCGTCCTGGTGTGCGGGGGTGTTACACTCCCTGCGGATCGACCCTTACTACCGCTTGCTAGTTGTAGTTTGGAAAATTATAAATATTATTTTTGATATTCACATCGACTGGTATCATATCTATCGGGTTGGTGACTAACTCTACCTGGCCTCCTAGGTCCGGAAGGAAGAACAACTTGATTAGACGATGAAGGAATATTTTCTTGCGCCTCTTCTCTAGTTTGTGGTTCTTGAACTTCATCAAGTTCAAATTTTCTCCCACTCTGTCTCCTAGAAATGTAATCCAATTCTAGAAAGACAGCCTCATAAGCCACAAACACTTTGTTCTCATGACGGTTGTAGAAGTAATATCCACGAGTGTTCTTTTGATAACCTACAAAGTAACACTTATGAGATTTGGGTGCTAGCTTATCGGTAGACTTGTTCTTGACATAAGCATCACAACCCCAAATTTTCATATATGACAAGTTTGGGAGTTTTCCCTTCCATTTCTCATATGGTGTCTTTTCTGCAGCTTTGGTTGGACTTTGGTTTAAAGATTTTATGCCCGTTTGAATCGCAAAACCCCAAAACGAATGTGGTAGATCCGTTTGACTCATCATCGATCGAACCATATCTAGTAGGGTTCGACTTCTCCTTTCGGCAACACCATTGAGTTGAGGTGTGCCAGGTGGAGTGAGTTGTGATACGATACCACAATCCTTTAAGTGAGAATCGAATTCATTGCTAAGATATTCTCCACCACGATCGGATAATAGTGCTTTAATCTTCTTGTTCAATTGGTTCTCTACTTCCTTTTGAAATTCTTTAAATTTCTCAAATGCTTCACTTTTATATTTGATTAAGTAGACATACCCATATCTACTTAAATCATCAGTAAAAGTGACGAAGTAGTCATAATTTCCCCTAGCGGTGATACTCATTGGACCACATAAATCGATATGTATTAGTCCTAATAGTTCACTTGCTCGTGTCCCTTTACTACTAAAAGGAGCACGGATCATTTTGCCAAGGAGACAAGATTCACATACTCCATATGATTCAAAATCAAATGGTTTGATTATTCCAGTTGAAACTAATCTTTTGATGCGTTTCTCGTTTATGTGACCTAATCGACAATGCCAAATGTACGATTCATTTGGGTCACTTGTTTTGAGTCTTTTTGATTGTATGTTATAGATATCTTTGCTTGAGTTAGAAGTTTCAAGAACATAAATGCCATTAATTTAAGTGCCTTGGCCTATGGTCAAGTTATTTATAGAAATTACACAACAATTGTTCTTAATAGCAAAATAAAAACCTTCCATGTCTAACATGGCAATAAAAATGATGTTCTTAGATAAAGAAGGTATAAAATAACAATTATGTAAGTACAACTCAAAGCCATTAGCTAAAACAAGTACATAAGTCCCTCTTGAAGTGGCGGTTACCCTAGCTCCATTTCCTAGTCGGAGATCCACATCGCCCTTGTTTAGCTTTTTCACGTTTCTAAGCCCCTGTAAATGATTACAAAGGTGAGAACCACAACCGGTATCCAATACCCATGTTGAGTTGGAAGCAAAATTTATATCGATAACAAAGATTTCGGAAGAAATATTACCAAGTGGAATGTCAAGTCCGTCATTGATATCTCCCAAAAATATGGGGTAATTCCTCACCCAATGGCCCATGCCATGACAATAAAGGCATATATTATTGGTACTCCCACTAGCCATTATATCCCTATGGTTTGAATTAGACCAATTACTTTTCTTCCTCTTTTTGAACTTTCTCTTCTTGATACCAAGCTTTTTGCAAAAACTCTCACTAGCTTCATCATTTCTCCTTGCTTCCAAAGACAAGGATCCCATGGTTTTAGTGAGGTTGTCTTCACAAGACTTATCCACTAAGTTGCTAGATATGATAGGAGGTGAGGAAGTGGTAATAAAGTTAAGACTTCCATCGGAACCAATGCCAAAATGAATTTCTCTAGTCGTATCAAGGTTGTTTAGTGAGTAGATTTCGTCGAACGATTTGTGACATGATTCAATAGTGATCGGTGTTAATGAGTTGGATGAATCCATTGCGGTAAAAGATAACTACAAAATGGATATGAAGGAAATTAATTAACATTTATCGTCATAATACTTGTAAACATTTTGACAAGTATAACATTTATATAATGACCTTCACCCAATTATACAAATGATTCCAAGACCCAAATTCATATTAACTTGGATGTGAGCCAACGGGCCCTCTACACCTTTACTAATATAACTTGGTGGGTTAATCCTATTAACCGATTCTACAATTAGAACTCTCGGTCGATGAATTTACGTTAAGTTCATCTTTAGCCCGAACCTATTGCGGCTACGGTCGCAAATACCTTCGTTGAGATCAACCAAATTTCGAAGTGTAATAACTATTTATTACCCCACTTACCCAACGTCAATAGAAAGCACCCCGAAAAATCGTATTGTACCCCTTATGAAATTGAGATTCATGGGTTCCTACTATTTGGTAAGGCTAAGTATCAATCTTTTAAAAGTGAAGGTCTTGTCAATTTATCATCTATCAATTTTTAAGTGAGCTAAAAAGTCGAATTATCGATAATTAAAATTGACACGGTCGAAGACTCGATAAGAAAAGATATGCATGTAAAGTTATGGCGATTTGGCAATGCATGCCACATATTAAAAGAAATACAAAGCAATTAATAAATTCCTAGTATGGCCTTCCTAAAGTAGAAAATCAAATAATCTATTACAAATTCGGAAACCAACTCCATTGGTCCCTTGAACTTCAAGTGACACGCTTCCCAAGAACTCCGTCTTCGTCGGAACGCCTTTCCGAATGACACCGTCTTGAAGGAACTTCGGAATTACAAATAATAATAAAATATATAGTTATTCCTATTATACATTTGTAATATGAAAAACTAGTAAAAATAAAAGTGATATGAGATCATAATAAATTACAACCGTATCGATATCCCCTTACATTACGGGAAATATCAATAAAAACTAAGGCCATACCAAGATAAAATTACATAATTCAAAATTATATAAATAACATATAAAATTCATCAAAGAAATATGCAGCATTATAATATGTATCTAACATGCCAAGTTATGTGCCAAATCGCCCTATTTATACTTATATCGTACAAGTAACCCGGTTTTATGGATATTCGCGATTTTTAACTTATTAAAATCGCAAAATAATACTAAAATCATATTTTAGCGCAAGTTAATTATCCTAACCTTTTTAGGACTCAAAAATTAGTTATCACTCTATTTTTGACAATAACTCAACTTGATTTAATATTTATGCTCATATTTGACCCTAAGATCATAACTTTTATGGAATAAATCCAAATTAAATTACAATAATTTCAAAATTTGAATTTTAAATTTTTGAACATTCTGGAATATTTCCATGACACTCATAATATCAAAAAACAAGGTTAAAATTTTCGAATTTATTTCGAGAAAAATATAGTTGTGATTTATCGATTTTATCAAATAAAACATCTAAAGCATATGAAAATTAATCTAATCAATGTTTCAACTTTAGATCTGATATGTGGGATATAAATGCAACCTAAAATAATTTTCTCATGCCATGTAATTCGTTTTAGCTATTTTTGTTAAAATAGTCACTATTTATGTCATTTTACACTAAAAATTCATAAATCATGCAAAATGAATCAAGTTCATCTCAAATTTTACACACAGTGAGTAAAATGTGTATGTGACAACATATTAAAATTTCATGACCTGTTTCGAAGTCTAACTATTTTTAACCATTTCACCTCCATTTATTCCATTTTTATCATATAAAAATCATAAATCATGCAAAATAAATCAAATTTATACGAAATTTTACATACAATAAGTAACATATGCATGTGAGGTCTTATAAAAATTTCAAGGTCAGAAACTAAGTCTAACTATTTTTAGCATTTTAAATACCATTTTACTCATTAAAATGTAATAAAATTACTAAAAATCATTAAAATGAGCAATAAAATACCATAAATCATCAAAATGACCTAAATACATTTTAGGATCAGAATATACAACATGCAAAATGAATTCGTGACATTATCTAATAAATCACAAATCTTTAGTTTTATTTAAGTTACTTTAACTCGAAAAAACTATAAATCCATTATGCATGCAACATCCTATGCTCTGATACCAATTGTTAGGTTCATATACCTATTATTAGATATTTCTAATAGTGATCTAATTAACATTTTAACTTACTCATAAAAGATCTAGTGCATGCATAACAAAATAATGAAATAGAGAAAGAAAAACAATGTTCCTTACATTGTGATGGTTCGAAAATTTTGGGCACAATCAAGGACTCCTTAACTTTTTCTTGAGCTATAATGCAAGTGGATGATCTTCCAACAAATCTCAAGTGTAGAGATCCTCCTCAATGTTGCACCCAAAACAAACCCCTAAAACTATTAATATAATTAACTAGATTATACTAGTAGTACTCCTTAAAACAAGTTCTAATATTTTTATTTTTACTACACTAGTAATATTTATGTAATAATAGGATGAAAATTTTTGAGATCTAAACTAATTTTAGAGAGAGGGAGGAGAAAAGTTATGCAACAAATATGCATAAGGATTAGAATGTAAAATAAGAGCCAAGCTCTTCTTTTTGATGGGGAAAACTGGTTGGGATGGTAAGAGAAGACCCAATGCATGCTCTCCTTTTTTCAAATGTTCTTACCCATAAGACTAGGTTTGCATGGCTAGTAATTTTAGGGTAATCATGATGTTTATTTTACATTAAAATAAACCATCCTTTAACTCATTTGTCCCTCCAATTTTTCGGCCCCTAGAGATAAAATGGTCTCCTTAAGTTTGTGATTTTGTCAAATGTCATTTGTTAGGCCATGTGTCACACACCATGTCCATATCTATTTATAATGCATATTTATCCAAATAAATATCCTTTCATAATAAATTAATTACATATGAAAAATTAGCTAGTAATTCATGATCACAAATATTTAAAAGAGGTTATGTTAATATAATCTACAACATCTTGTAATTATAATTAGCCATTCATTCTTATCTCAATTGTTTCATAAACAATAATCAAATCTTAGTAATACAAACATTTTAATTACTAAAACGAATCTTATTTAATCGAATTACAATAAGATATCAAACTCTCACTCACAAATATAAATTGTTCAATTTTAAGGTATTAATTAACTTGTATCATTATACAATTAACTAATTTATCTATTAAGGGAATTGTCCTATAGGTGTGACCTTAAGGGATCAACTGATTACCACCGTCAAATGACAGTAATGTCAAACTCTAGTTAGCCAATCATTACCGATTAATGTTGATCAGTTGACTAAATAATTGAATCATCCCTTGCGTATTCTTATCATGAGATTTAAACATGTGATCGCACTATTGTTGAGGACACTTACTCCAACAATCTCCCACTTGTCCGAGACAAGTGTGCGTAACCAATTCTCTTGTCCTATTACAATCTCCCTCTCAATGCAAGGTGTCTTGCAGGTCGTACTTGCATTTGATAATATCTAGAATGGTTTCCTCGATCTGGAGAGTAACTGTCTGATCGGAATTATCTACCGTAGATGCCTTCCGAGCGTGGCCACGCATTTTCAGTTCACTACTCCTCGAGTGTCCCTGAGATTTCAAACAACCCTGAAAAAGGGATGGAAAATTCCTATCGCACTTTTCCCTTCGTATAGCCACAGTTCATCGTGACCCAAAATACACCCATTTGACTTCAGTTACGATAGTCGTAGAGCATAAATCAAAGCCAATCAGAAACTGTGCCAACTTGGGCGAATAGTCTCTATTCAAAAGCATTGACTCATAAGGATACTATAGTAGCTCTCGCCACGACCAGGCTTTATGAATTTCCAGAACTCTATAAGCGGTCACTGCCCGACAGAGTGTCCCATACAGTCTGTCTATGTGATTGACTAGTCATCCCTTATGACTCTATGGCATTTAAACTTGCCATCACTCGTATTACGCTCTAGTCACCTCGAGACGTCACCTCATATAAGTAACTAGGGGCGAATACTATGTTAAACCAGTTCACTTTAATAGGGTTTAATATTGTCTCAACAACCTATTTGTCAAGACATTGTGAGACTTTATAATAGAAGGGCTGCCTCCCCTAGATGTTTAATCAAAATTGACCTAAAAAAAGCCTATGATTCAGTGGAGTGGAAATTTTTAAAGCAAATGATGAAAGCCCTGCAATTCCCTCCTAAATTTATTGACTTGGTGATGGCTTGTGTGACGAGTCCTACTTATTCTTTGGCTGTTAATGGCAACCATTTTGGATTCTTTCAAGGCAAGAGAGGTCTAAGGCAAGGGGATCCCCTATCCCCCTTGCTTTTCACTATTTGTATGGAGTATTTGTCCAGAATTTTGGGAGTGGTGGCTCAGCAGGATAGCTTCAGATTTCATCCTTTGTGTGGACATCTCAAGCTGAATCACCTGCTTTTTGCAGATGATCTTTTGTTATTTTGCAAAGGTAATGAGCCTTCTATTATGTGGATGCTGCGTGCATTCTCTACTTTCTCTGAGGCATCTGGACTGAGCTTGAACAAGAGCAAGTCTGACATTTATTTCAATGGGGTCACCTCTGATGTTATTGATCCTATTTTGCAAGTTTCTGGTTTTCATAGGGGCTCTCTCCCTTTTAAGTATCTAGGGGTCCCTATTTCATCCAAGAAGTTGACCAAAAATGAAGGTATGAAGCTTACTGAAAAGATTGTGGCTAGGATTAGGGGATGGGGAGCCAGGCATTTAACCTATGCTGGAAGGGTAGTACTTGTTAATTCTGTTCTTGCAACTCTTCATTCTTATTATGCTACTATTTTTCTCATTCCCTCAGGTATTTTAAATAGAATCAATGCCATCTGTAGGAATTTTTTGTGGAGTGGAGTGTCTGAGTATAAGAAAGCACCTAATATAAGTTGGACTGACTGTTGTTTTCCTAAAGATGAAGGGGGGCTAGGTATAAAGGCTGCTAAGATTTGGAATAAAGCCTTGCTTGGGAAGTATGTGTGGTGGCTTGCAAACAAAAAAGATCATTTATGGGTGAGATGGGTTAGTCATGTGTATATGAAAGATAGATCTTGGACTGATTACATGGCCCCTACAGATTGTAGTTGGTCATGGAAGAAGATTACTTTAATTATGAAAACGTTTAAGCAAGCCTACACCCACAATAGATGGCTCAATTCTCCTAGTGAATACACGGTTGCTGCTGGTTATACCTGGTTGAGGGAGAAGAAACCTTTGGTAGAATGGAGGTACTTATGCTGGAATAGCCTCAATCCTCCAAAATGCTCTTTTATTATGTGGGAATACCTGAAGTAGAGGCTCCCTACTAAGGATAGGCTACTGAAAATGGGACTCATTATAGACCAAAACTGTCCTATTTGTTCAAGCTCTCCTGAGAGTCATGATCATATAATGACTGAGTGTGTGTATGCTAAGGAGTGTATCGGTCTGCTGCAGAAATACCTGCTCATCAAGTTCAGAATACAGGAGCTGGTTCATTGGTTTTCTGCTGGCAGGAAAGTCACAAAGCTTCAAAGGAGATTTATTGGTGCATGCCATGTTGCTTTAATCTACTGGATTTGGAGGATCCGTAATGAAGCACGGCTGGATATGGTGGTAAGGAGGCCTGATGTAATAGTCAAGCTGAGTATGGATGAAGTCAAGACACGTTTTTTGAAGCAGAATACTAAGCCGCTGAAGAGAAAGGATCAGACATGGTTCCAAGCCCTTGGGACTTAGTTTTATTTTTTTATTCTTTATTGCTATATGTATTCTTTTTTGTAGCTAGATAAGAATGATGTACATGAACTCTTATTTTTTTGCCTGATGATATATACTTAACTTTCCCAAAAAAAAAAAAAAAAGTAGTAAATAAATGAGTTTACACAACGAAACTCAAATGATAAACGCGATTATCATATATGAACATCATTTCATATCTTAAAATCTAATATAGACTTGGCATGCGTTTAAGACCCATGGAAACTTCATGTTTGTCATGCTTAGCCTGCGATAAAGGCTTGGTTAAAGGATCAACAATGTTATCATCTGTCCCAACCTTACAAATCGCTATTTCCTTCCTTTCGATGAAATCTCTAATTACATGAAATTTTCTAAGTACATGTCTAGACTTGTTACTAGACTTGGGCTCTTTGGCTTGAAAGATAGCCCCACTATTATCACAGAAGATCGTGATAGGATCTTTGACGGTAGGAACTATCCTAGCCCCTCTAAAAATTGCCTAATCCACACAGCTTCCTTGGCAGCTTCAGATGTTGCAATGTACTCAGCCTCCGTTGTAGAATCCGCAATGACCGACTCTTTGAAGCTCCTCCAGCTAACCGCACCACCATTAATCATGAAAACAAAGCCAGCCTGGGATTTCAAATCATCCCTATCAGTTTGAAAGCTCGAGTCGGTGTAACCCTTCACACTCAGCTCGAAATCTCCTCCAAACACCAAGAATGAATCCTTAGTCCTTCTCATGTACTTAAGGATATTCCTGATGGCTATCCAGTGACTTTCACCTGGATTGGCTTGATATCTGCTTGTCATGCTCAAAGCATACGATACATCGGGACGAGTGCATATCATGGCATACATGATTGATCCAATGGCGGAAGCATAAGGGATCAATTTCATACGTTCAACATCTTCAGGTTCTGTGGGTGACTGAGACTTGCTCAATGTAATCCCACTACCCATTGGAATAAAACCCCTATTGGATTTGTCCATGCTGAAACGTCGAAGAACCTTATTAATATAAGACTCTTGACTTAGTGTCAATATCCTCTTAGTTCTATCTCTATAGATCCGGATACCTAATATGCGTTGTGTCTCTCCTAAATCTTTCATCTGGAAGTGATTCCCTAACCACAAGATAATCACATAATTATGCCTATTCACAAGGGTATGCAACAACATTCATCCATTAAATTCCACAGCGTTGCATGACAATTAATACTAACTAAAGCACATATACGGAGATTCACAATACATTACCACCGTCACATTATCAGATATTCGTATGCAACTTTCAACACATCCACCATTCCCTATTATATACACACACACACACACTCCCAGCTATTCACATCAGCTACACGTTTTAGCACTACTATATGCACACATAAGACATTTCCACAAACTAAAACATAACTATATCTATTCTATATACCACACACAACTATACACACAATTCCCGACTCAATATTCCCATTCGAAGTGGTTGGCTTAAGCATATTAGGGCCAGGATTTTGAAATGAGGGCGCCTTCTCAACCAAAGTCAAGCAATTGCTGGGGCTCCCAACACACATACACCAGGTTCATTTTATTAGACTCTCTACGTTCATTAAGCTCATTAGTTACAGGTTCCAAAATCGTCACTCTGATACCACTTTGTAACACCCCCATCTACCAAGGAGCCTTAACAAGACCTTCCCCAGCAGATACGGGCGTTACCATCCCGGTTGCCCGATGAATAGTAATAATCAAAAGTTGATAAAAGAACAATTATGTTTATTTACAATTTAACAACAAAAGAAAAGTACAACTGGTGATATCTATCCGCTACTTGAAACTATCTCTGCCATGACTCGTGGTAGACTCGTCCCTCCAAGCACCCAGCTAAGATCCATGTATCATCCTGCTAAGACCGACTGGTCACCATAGTGGATCACGGCAGATACAACACAAAGAGAAAACATAACAACACCACACAAGGCCAGTAACTGAAGGAACACACAAAACTAGACACAATAGACATACACACATCACCTTGTCCAATCACCCACACTCCTCTGACTGCCCGAAGGTCCAGTCCTGCCAGATTACCAATCACAACCAGTAATCCTCGCCGCCAGTGGGGGACCGCAACCGTACCCACCAAATCCCCGCTCATCAATCCCGAGCGAAAACCCATGTATCTTAATGTGAACATCCCCTTCTGTGGCGGGTTCCACAGAGGGCGAATCAAGGGCGTGAAGCCACTCCCGCAAGTGACTCCACTCAGCCGAGGACGCGCCTCGCGAACCAGAGACAAACAAACAACAACCAACTATAACCAAACCACACTACCAATCATAACACCAAACACAACCAGATTCTATAAACAATATACTATACAACCAACAGTACTGAGTAGGAAAACCTACCTCTAGAAATCCGCTGCGATACCGCACACGACCATAAGACGACAAGCAACCACCATAACCACCTATAACAAACAGTATGACCATCTATTACTACTGCCAAAACCACAAACGAAACCAAGGAAGACGACGATGATGATGACAATATACATATACATAGCATTCCGACAACAAGACCGCTACTAGACTCATGCTTCGCATCCCCATGGTGTCTCGACCCTCAAAAGCTCCAAAATGGATGAATATAGGTGAAGGGATAGAGAGGTGACGACATCTAGGTTTAGGGGAAAAGAAATGAAATGATTCGGGTTTCACGATATCAAGATTTACATTTCCCCGCTAAACTCCCGTAACTCGATCGAGTATGTAACTTACTCGATCGAGTGGCCTCTACTCGATCGAGTGACTGAGCTACTTGATCGAGTAGCCTCCGCTAGATCGAGCCTCCTGAACTCAAAGATTTACTACGTCACAAGGTTAACTCGTATGGTTTCCGAAGGTCTAGAAAGGCGTCTAAGGCCAGTCAACTACGGTCAACGGGTCCCTAAAAGGACGGGTATTACACTTTGCCCCAGGAAAAGAATACACAATCAGAAAGGGATATAATTGGCTAATTCCTATCTACCCTGAAGTGAAATGACATCACCTAGTATAGACCAAATGGACGCTACCCAAACATGGAGTTGTTTCCTGGCTGTACCAGCACCAGGGGTTCAACACTAGGCCGAAACTGTACAGGCTTGGCATTAGCTCAGTGAGTAGCTGCTGTATTTGTGAGCAGAGGGAAGAGACAGTGCAATATCTATTCTTTACATAGCAATACAGTAGGAGGGTAATACAGATCCTTCAGCAATGGACTGGTGTTCAGATACCAGTCGACAATGTGCAAACTTGGAGGTTGCATAGAAGATATACCAGACTCAAACTTGGGGTGCTGAATAGCATTATCAATACGGCCATTTACCACATTTGGATGCAGAGGAATACAAGCAGACATGAACATAAGCTACTGAGTCCTGCTAAATGTGCTACCATGATCCAATATGACATTAGAACTAGAGTCCATCAGCAGTCTAGAGGTAAAATGTCACGGAGGGATAGACAGTGGCTTGATAGATTACATTGAGGCTTGTTTGTTGTTGCTTAAGTAAGTTGTATAGCTAAGCATGATGGCTTGCTAAAAAACTGATGATGTATTTGTCCATTTTCTTAGTATAATTTACATTTTACCAAAAAAAATTAGGAGGTGTATATACATACACATACAATAGAGTTAGAGTTCCAATAAGACACTCTAATCTATAATCTTCTAACATATGGACATCCATATAATATTTATATAAGGGTAAATTGATAACTTATACCTATTATAACACCATTTTTCAAATCTTATACCTAAGATAATTTTTTTTCAAAACTTATACCTATTATCCTAAATTCTTCCAAACATAATACCAAATTACAATTCCGGCAAAAAATAAGACGAAGTGACCGTTTTACCCTTATTCTTAAACTCATTAACACCCTTGTCTCTCCCCACCACTCAAAACTAATAATTAACAACCATGTTTCCCATCGATCTAACCCACTAACACCCATAACTACCACCACATAATCACTTTTAAAACGCCGACCTTCTTGCCTCCTCATCTGCGGCTCCCTTCGCTAATAGACAAGAACATCATCGCTACCTTATCCCAACCCTAGCACCACCCACTACAACACCAACCAAGCTAAAACAAATCATCCTCGCCCCACCGTTACTGTCGACAATGACAACCATCAACAACCAATCCGACGCCGCCGACGAGCACCACGCAAATCCACTTTTGCGCTAGTTACTACATACAATTAAGTTCCCTTTTACTTTCTTTCTTCTTTTTCTTCTTGTATCGTTTCAATGGGTGTCGTTTGAAAGGTGTTGGTTTTTGTTTATGGGCCATAGTTGGGTGATGGGTGGTGTTAGTGAGGTGATGGTCATAGTGACAGAACATGGGGGGATTCAAAATCGTGGTTGATGAAGGGAATGGAGAGCCACGGCTTGAGGGTAGTCGGTGATGTAGTCAAGTGTTGGTGGTGTTGTTGGTGGTGGGTGGTGGTTGTGTTAGTAATGACGGTTGGTAAGGGGGTAATTATATTGGGTATATAATTAGGTTAATTTGGATAAGGGTAAAATTGCCAAACAATATCATAATATTTTGATTAAAAATAGAATTCAGCCGGATTTGGGTGCTTTTTTCGTCGGATTTGCAATTTGGTATTATGTTTGGAAGAATTTAGGATATTAGGTATAAGTTATGAAAGAAAATTATGTTAGGTATAAAATTTGAAAAATGGTATTATAGTAGGAAAAACCTTGGATGTCCATATAATATTTATATAACAATATTTATCCATATAATATTTATATAATAATATTTCATAACACTCGCCCTTGGATGTCCATTACTAAAGAACATGCCTTGTTAAAAACCTTCCTAAAAAAATCTCGTTGGAAAAAACTGCAGGATAATACACATGGTATATCAGAAAATTGCAGAGAATTTGTTTTGACATAATAAAAATGTAAACTTGAATATAATTAATGACTGAAATTCCACAGAATACTCACAGAAAAATAAAACAATAATTTGGGACAATTGAAGCCTAAAACCCACAGATGAACACAGGATTTTAAGAAAAAATTAACAACACAATTAAGCAAATCCACAGACAAGCACATGATTAATCCAATTATTATAACAGACTTTGATCAATTAACCACAGATTAACATAGGTTAATTATCAGGACTGGTTTTCAAACTACAGACAATGCACAAGTTTGAGAAAGTTGAGAGAAATTTCTAGGTTTTCAGTAATCAAAAGTTGCATCAATGAAGTTGAGATAGAGGTCCTTATATAAGCCTCTCAGCTTTAATCTGAGTTCTTAAAATTACATCCAAGGGCTGAAATCAGCCTTTGGAAACAAACAAGAATAACAACTATATTTTACTAGCTGGAAATGGGGACAACAGAAAATAAAACAACTGAAAATAAAGCAATGCAGATCAAAATAGAGCAGCTGGAATATTGCAGGGCTGTTGTGTTAAGCTTGTTTTCTAGTGTCAGTTTCTCTATAGTCAAAGAATAAGGATGTAACACCCCGCGCTTTCCTAATATTTTCGAATAAACTTTTAAGTAATTTTTATTAAATAATTATTATTCAAAGCTTATTTTCATAAAATATCGTCATAGTCGTATAACGGTAATAATAGTGTAGATTTTAATAATATTATTCTCCGTCTCGAGTTATAGTAGACTTGGGACGAAAATTCTAGTGGATACCGACTCATTTTGAGTTATTGGGCTTAACTTGGCTCATGGGTCTTTTCCCTCCTCTTTCCTCTACACTAACCCCCAACTAAACCCTCACAACTTCATCTCCCTCATTCTAATTTCTGAAATTTCCCCAACAACCACTCCACCATTGTTAAACCCTTTGCTCTCAACCCTAAAATCACCATAATTCACTCAATTCTTCACCAATCTCGTTCCTTTTCGCGCCATTCTCTTCCTTTTCTCATTTCCCTTCTCTCTAAGTAAGAAAGTTGTCATCTTTTCCTCTATTTCGAAATTCTCATCTTACAAGGATGTGGATTCTTGACTTAATATCTTTATTTTTGTGTTTAGGGGAGAATTTGGACAACCCGGAGGAGGATAGCTACATCATTGACGAGTCTTTAGAAGATTGAAGTGCAAAAAGGTAACGGTGATGGGTTACTCGACTTTTATGTTAAAATTGTGTGGTTTTATATAGTTATAATCTAATATGAATGTTAAAAGTTGTATCTTTCATGATTAGTGCTAATTTGGATGTTAAATATCATGCTTGTTTGAAACTCTCACATGTTTGGTGGAAAATCTCATGCTACATCTCTTGAATCTGAAATTACCCATTCACATGCTCAAATATGTTGTTTTTCCGAGTTAGAATCATGCTAGGATACGTAAACAATTGATTGGAAACGGTTTTTGTTGGTTTCAAATGGTTTGGAAGTCGATTTGCATTGAACCCGTGTGTTTGTACTCCCGTAGGTCGACCAAACATAGGTGGTCCGCCATTTGGGAGATCCCTGTAAGTTTTGGACATAATTTCGTAAGCTTTGTAGTCCCAGTAGGGTGATGGCGGCAACTCTTGACCGGTGGGAGTACACTGAAGGTTTTAGGTGATTTTGAGTTTTGGGCGTATTCCCAGCCGGGTGACCGGCAGCCGGTCTACTGACCGGCTGGGAGTGCACTGAAGGTTTTATGTGTTTTTGAAATTTGGCCGTATTCCCAGCCGGTGGACCGGCAGCCGGTCTACTGACCGGCTGGGAGTGCACTGTAAGTTTTATTTAAATTTTGACTTTGACATGTTGTCCCAGCCGGTGGCCCGGCGGCCGGTACACCACCCGGCTGGGAGTCCCCTGTGTGCTCTATTTCACTTATGACTTCTAATAACGATTGAGTTATGCATGTATCTTCTTTCCTATCGATAATTAGTTACTTTAAGACTCATTAATGTTATGAACATGCAAAATGGTTATGGTTCTTGTTCGGACCCGAGTGTGACGTTTTACATTGTGAGACTACTCGACATTCCCTATTTATTTGCCCTCGGACATTGGGTCACGGTTAGGTGCCATTGTTTCCGAGTTGGGCTATTTTTCCTTCCGCCTCTTCGGACCGGGGGTCACGGTTAGGTGACAAGGTTCCGCTTGAGGTTACTCGACTTTCGGGCACGGTAAGGTGTACCCTATTTCGAGTCTTGGATACGATTTGGTATCGTTTGTCGAATCGGGTGTCGTCCATCCCGAGAGTCTGACCAGGTTTAGACTAGGACCGTATTATGATCGTCGTCCTAACAAGAGGTTGGAGTCTAGAGGGTTGTCTTGTTTGAGTCTATACTTTGTAATTGTCTTACATTTGAGTCGAGTTAGTGTGTGACAGTTTGACCTAATAATTCTTCTCTCGTTGTGCTTTACCATTCCTATTTTCTTATGCCCATAAATCATGATTTTCTTAATACCGTAAGTATTTACTCTTACGCTTGTTTGCTTAATTAAATTCTTAATTACTTGCATTTTGACATATTGTGGCTGGGAGAACCCTGAGTTACTCCCCACTGACTGTGGCTTTCATATCTATTATGAATGACAGGTTGGTGATGAAGCTTAAGTGGGGAAGACCGTGTGAGCTAGCGAGTTCTTACCTCGGACCTTATTTAGTTATCACATAATAGACTCACCTACTTTTCGAACTTATGTTAATTCGTGGGATATCTTTTCCCCAATAAATAGACTTGTGTTGTAAACTTAAACTTAACTATCTAAACTTATTTATCGTGTTGGTGATGCCTCGCGTTGGACTTCTTTAGAAGCCTTAAAAGTTTTTAAAAATCTCGTATTTCCGCTGCGTTTTACTAGTTCTTTTAGTTACCTCAACGAGGGGTGTCACAGTTGGTATCAGAGCATGTATTGCTCCCGACGCACACACGTGTACCCCAACTTAAATTTCAACTTGGCCTTGAATAATGAATGAGAGATGGGTAGAATTAAGGACCTAAGTTGGTAGCCTTTTTGTGTATGCTTTGTGATAGGTTCTAACTTGTTTACTCTTGTGCAAAGAAGATGGCACGACCAACCGTTGTGGAAAATGCGATCATGCAAGCCCTCACCCAAGTGCTTGCTAATCAACAAAATGCTCAACCCGCTCCCCCTACACAAGAAGCCAACCGTCAAGGAAGTTATGCTTGGATTGCAAGTCAACTAGCAAGGAACAAGGCTAAGACCTATGGTGGTGAAGTAGATCCCGTTGCTCTCTCGGAGTGGTTTCGTGATATGGAGAAGAACTTCTCTCTCTTTGATGCCCGAGAGGAGGACAAGGTGAGGTTAGCCTCTCACTTTCTTGTGAAGGAAGCCGATAGGTGGTGGACTTTGACCGGTCCTACCGCTACTCAAGACCCCAACTTTGATTGGAGCCGCTTCAAGTCACTTGTGGAAACCCGCTTCTATCCTAAGGAGCTCAAGCAACAAAGATTGAAGGAATTCATGGAATTCAAGCAAGGGAAGCTATCAATTCAAGCCTACACCGACAAGTTTAATGAGCTTGCTCATTATGCCTCCAAGTTCGTGAAAGATGAAGAGGATCGTGTCTACTTCTACAAGAACAAGTTGAATCCTAAGGTTGAAAGCATGGTGAGAAGAAGCTCAACTACCTTTGTGGAAGTCTATGATGATGCTATTTGGGCCGAAAGCTCTTTGAAGGCCATTGAGGAAGATTCCAAAACCCACTCCTCTTCTCATTCTTATCGTTCTAACTTTCATGGCAAGAGGCCATTTGTACCTTCTACTTCCAACTATGCCAACAAGAGAAGGTTTGTGCCAAGGATGCAAGACCATGGAGGACAAGGACCAAGAGTTCAAGAATCTAGAGGACAAGTTCCCACACCAACCAATGAACTTGAGAAGGACCGTAAGTGCTACCATTGTAGACAAGCTCTACACCCCGGAGTTGGATGCTATGGCAAGCGCTTGACTTGCTTTCATTGTAAGAAGCCCGGACATCGTGTTGCCGATTGTCCCGAGAAGAAGAATGCTCCTACTCCAAATGCTAGGCCAAGAGGAACTATCTTTTTCATGAGTCGAGCCGAAGCCGCCGCTCATCCCGATATCATTACGGGTATGTTCTCAATTTTTGATCAACCTTGCCTTATTCTATTCGATACCGGCGCATCTTTATCCTTTATATCTTCCAAGTTTTCGAAAAATTAGCCCTTGAACCTATTCCTAGTGAGGAAACTTCTATATCCTTACCTTCCGGAGAGATGTTCTCTTGTTCCCTCACTTTCTCCGACATTCCTATCTCTATTTCGGGAACCTTGTTCCCCGCTAACCTACTTCGTTTTCCCCTTGAGGAATTCGATGTAATTTTGGGTATGGATTGGCTGTCAAAGTATGATGCAAGATTCGAGTGTAGAGACCAAAAGATTCGCCTCAAGAGTCCGCTAGGCACTCGTGTGTCATATAGAGGAGTCCGTTCCCAAGAAGGTGTGAAGTTGATCTCCGCCTTGAAGTTGATGAGTATGAGGAGGAAAGGTTACCAAATCTTTCTTTGTGTGGTGACTTCTACCTCCCCTCCCTTACCAAAGATCGAAGAAGTGCCCGTGGTTTGTGAGTTCGCCGATGTCTTTCCCAAGAGTTGCCCTAATTCCTCCCGAGCGTGATGTTGAGTTCTCTATCGACCTTGTACCCGGAACCGGTCCGATTGCTAAAGCCCCGTACCGTATGGCGCCAACCGAGTTGAAGGAGTTGAGAAAGAAACTTGATGAGATGATTGAGAAAGGATTCATTAGACCTAGTGCCTCGCCTTGGGGTGCTCCCGTTCTCTTTGTGAAGAAGAAAGATGGATCTATGAGACTTTGCATTGACTACCGTGAGCTTAACCGTGTTACCATCAAGAACAAGTATCCTCTACCAAGGATTGAAGATTTGTTTGATCAACTCAAAGGTGCTTCTACTTTCTCCAAGATTGATTTGAGATCCGGTTACCATCAAATTCCCGTTCGTGAGTCCGATATCCCTAAGACCGCCTTTAGCACGAGATATGGACATTTCGAGTTTAAGGTGATGACCTTTGGTTTAACCAATGCCCCTTCTATCTTCATGGACCAAATGAACCGGACCTTTAGTGAGTTCTTAGACAAGTGTGTTGTGGTTTTCATTGACGATATCCTCATCTTTTCCAAGTCCGAAGAAGAGCATGCCGATCACCTCCGTATCATTTTGGGGATCCTCCGTCGTCAAAAGTGGTTTGCCAAATTCTCCAAATGTGAATTTTGGTTGTCTAAGGTGTCTTTTCTAGGCCATGTGATATCTAAGGATGGTGTCATGGTAGACCCTTCGAAGATTGAAGCCGTGATTGAGTGGAAGAGTCCAACCGATGTTGGTGAGATCCGTAGTTTCTTGGGTTTGGCGGGTTACTACCGTCGCTTTGTGAAAGATTTTTCCAAGCTTGCTAGACCGATGACTCAACTTTTGAAGAAAGAGACCAAGTTTGTGTGGACCGAAGCTTGTGAAAGTGCATTCCAAGAGTTGAAGAAGAGGTTGACCACCGCCCCCGTGTTGACCTTGCCCGAGGATGGAGTTGATTTTGATGTGTTTTGTGATGCTTCTAAGATGGGTTTGGGTTGTGTTCTTATGCAAAATAGAAGAGTTGTTGCCTATGCTTCGCGACAATTGAGAGTTCATGAGGTGAACTATCCCACTCATGATTTGGAATTAGCCGCCATCGTTCATGCTTTGAAGATGTGGAGACACTACCTCATTGGAGTCCATTGCCGTATCTACACCGACCATAAGAGTTTGAGGTACATCTTCACCCAAAAGGATTTGAATATGAGACAACGACGATGGTTGGAATTGGTGAATGATTATGACGTAGAGATGTTGTATCATGAAGGAAAGGCAAATGTGGTTACCGATGCCCTTAGTAGGAAGTCTACTCATTCCTTGAGTGCCATTCGTGTGCTCCCCTATGACCTTTGTGCCGATTTTCGTAAGTTGAGTTTGCTACTTGTGGAGAGTGGTTTTGATTATCTTGGTGCTATAGTTGCCGAACCCGTTCTTCGCCGTGAGATTCTAGATAGCCTTGTGGACGATGCTACCTTTAAAAGTTTTCAAGCCAAGCTTCTTGAAGGGAAAGCAAAGGATTGTGAGATTGATGCTAGAGGTTACCTCCGTTACCGAGGACGCATGTATGTGCCCGATGCCGTTGACTTGAGGAAGAGAGTTCTAGATGAAGCTCATCTATCACCTTATTCGATTCACCCCGGAGGAGACAAGATGTATAAGGATTTGAAGCTTCAGTTTTGGTGGCCTAACATGAAGAATGACATTGTGTCATATGTTGGAAGGTGTCTTACTTGTCAACAAGTGAAGATTGAGCATAAGAGACCCGGTGGGTTGCTACAACCATTGGATGTTCCTTTATGGAAGTGGGAGTCCATTTCCATGGATTATGTGATGGCTTTGCCTAAGACCGTTGGTGGAAAGGATGCTGTTTGGGTCGTGGTAGATAGGTTAACCAAGTGTGCTAGGTTCATTCCTATCAAAGAGACTTGGAATTTAGACCGTCTTGCTAGTGCTTATGTTGATGAGATCGTTCGTTACCATGGTGTTCCTAAGGAGATCATTTCGGATCGCGACCCGCGTTTTTGTTCAAGATTTTGGAAAGCTTTGCAAGATGCTATGGGTAGTAAGTTATTGATGAGTACCGCTTTTCATGCCGCTACCGATGGACAATCCGAGAGGACGATTCAAACTCTAGAAGACTTGTTGCGTGCTTGTGCCCTTGACTTCCATTCTAGTTGGGAGAAGAGCTTACCTTTGGTGGAATTTTCTTACAACAATAGTTATCATGCTTCTATCAAGATGGCCCCTTATGAAGCCCTTTATGGAAGGAAATGCCGTAGTCCGATTTGTTGGGATCAAGCAAGTGACGTCCGTGATCTAGGACCCGACAAGTTAGCCGAGACAATTGATCAAGTGAAGCTCATCCGTGAAAGAATGAAAGCCGCCAAAGATCGACATAAGTCTTATGCCGATGTTCGCCGTCGACCTTTGGATTTTGAGGTTGGAGATAAAGTATTCTTGAAAGTGTCCCCGATGAACGGAGTAAAGAGATTTGGAGTCAAAGGGAAGTTGAGTCCAAAGTACATTGGACCTTATGAAGTGATAAAGAGGATTGGTGCCGTGGCTTATAGGTTGGATTTGCCCCCGAGTTTGGGTAAAGTTCATGATGTCTTCCATGTTTCTCAACTTAGGAAATACATTAGCGACCCTAGTCATGTGTTACAAAATGAGATTCCCGAGCTTGAGCCTAGTCTTTCTTTCGAGGAGAGACCGATTCGTATCTTGGATAAGAAGGAGAAGAAGCTAAGGAGCAAAGTGGTGCCCTTGGTGAAGGTTTTGTGGAAGTGTGGTGATGTAGAAGAAGAGACTTGGGAGCCGGAAGCTTCCATGCGTGTCAAGTACCCTAGTTTGTTTTCTTAAGGTAATACCTTTTCGTTTCAAGTTTCGAGGGCGAAACTTTTTAAAAGGTGGGATGATTGTAACACCCCACGCTTTCCTAATATTTTCGAATAAACTTTTAAGTAATTTTTATTAAATAATTATTATTCAAAGCTTATTTTCATAAAATATCGTCATAGTCGTATAACGGTAATAATAGTGTAGATTTTAATAATATTATTCTCCGTCTCGAGTTATAGTAGACTTGGGACGAAAATTCTAGTGGATACCGACTCATTTTGAGTTATTGGGCTTAACTTGGCTCATGGGTCTTTTCCCTCCTCTTTCCTCTACACTAACCCCCAACTAAACCCTCACAACTTCATCTCCCTCATTCTAATTTCTGAAATTTCCCCAACAACCACTCCACCATTGTTAAACCCTTTGCTCTCAACCCTAAAATCACCATAATTCACTCAATTCTTCACCAATCTCGTTCCTTTTCGCGCCATTCTCTTCCTTTTCTCATTTCCCTTCTCTCTAAGTAAGAAAGTTGTCATCTTTTCCTCTATTTCGAAATTCTCATCTTACAAGGATGTGGATTCTTGACTTAATATCTTTATTTTTGTGTTTAGGGGAGAATTTGGACAACCCGGAGGAGGATAGCTACATCATTGACGAGTCTTTAGAAGATTGAAGTGCAAAAAGGTAACGGTGATGGGTTACTCGACTTTTATGTTAAAATTGTGTGGTTTTATATAGTTATAATCTCATATGAATGTTAAAAGTTGTATCTTTCATGATTAGTGCTAATTTGGATGTTAAATTTCATGCTTGTTTGAAACTCTCACATGTTTGGTGGAAAATCTCATGCTACATCTCTTGAATCCGAAATTACCCATTCACATGCTCAAATATGTTGTTTTTCCGAGTTAGAATCATGCTAGGATACGTAAACAATTGATTGAAACGGTTTTGTTGGTTTCAAATGGTTTGGAAGTCGATTTGCATTGAACCGTGTGTTTGTACTCCGGCCGGTCGGCCGTGGCCGGTGGTCTGCCCCATTGGGAGATCCCCGTAAGTCTTGGACATAATTTCGTAAGCTTTGTAGTCCCAGTAGGGTGACGGCAGCCGGTCTCTTGGCCATTTGGTGGAGTACACTGAAGGTTTTAGGTGATTTTGAGTTTTGGGCGTATTCCCAGTAGGGTGACCAGCATCCGGTCTCTTGACCACCGGGAGTGCACCAAGGTTTTATGTGTTTTTGAAATTTGGCCGTATTCCCAGTAGGTGGACCGTGGCAGGCAGGTCTTTGACCATGGGAGTGCTTGTAAGTTTTATTTAAATTTTGACTTTGGCATGTTGTCCCGGTGGTGGCCGGCGGCCGGTACACCACCCTACTGGGAGTCCCCCGTGCTCTATTTCACTTATGACTTCTAATAACGATTGAGTTATGCATGTATCTTCTTTCCTATCGATAATTAGGTACTTTAAGACTCATTAATGTTATGAACATGCAAAATGGTTATGGTTCTTGTTCGGACCCGAGTGTGACGTTTTACATTGTGAGACTACTCGACATTCCCTATTTATTTGCCCTCGGACATTGGGTCACGGTTAGGTGCCATTGTTTCCGAGTTGGGCTATTTTTCCTTCCGCCTCTTCGGACCGGGGGTCACGGTTAGGTGACAAGGTTCCGCTTGAGGTTACTCGACTTTCGGGCACGGTTAGGTGTACCCTATTTCGAGTCTTGGATACGATTTGGTATCGTTTGTCAAATCGGGTGTCGTCCCTCCCGAGAGTCTGGCCAGGTTTAGACTAGGACCGTATTATGATCGTCGTCCTACCAAGAGGTTGGAGTCTAGAGGGTTGTCTTGTTTGAGTCTATACTTTATAATTGTCTTACATTTGAGTCGAGTTAGTGTGTGACAGTTTGACCTAATAATTCTTCTCTCGTTGTGCTTTACCATTCCTATTTTCTTATGCCCATAAATCATGATTTTCTTAATACCGTAAGTATTTACTCTTACGCTTGTTTGCTTAATTAAATTCTTAATTACTTGCATTTTGACATATTGTGGCTGGGAGAACCCTGAGTTACTCCCCACTGACTGTGGCTTTCATATCTATTATGAATGACAGGTTGGTGATGAAGCTTAAGTGGGGAAGACCGTGTGAGCTAGCGAGTTCTTACCTCGGACCTTATTTAGTTATCACATAATAGACTCACCTACTTTTCGAACTTATGTTAATTCGTGGGATATCTTTTCCCCAATAAATAGACTTGTGTTGTAAACTTAAACTTAACTATCTAAACTTATTTATCGTGTTGGTGATGCCTCGCGTTGGACTTCTTTAGAAGCCTTAAAAGTTTTTAAAAATCTCGTATTTCCGCTGCGTTTTACTAGTTCTTTTAGTTACCTCAACGAGGGGTGTCACAAAGGATGAGAGGTTTTTAATGGTCTCTGTCTCTTAATCCCGGTGAAGTTTTTTTTATGGTGGAGCGGCTCAAAAGCACTTTAGAAAACAACTTCATCATGTTTAACCAAAAGAGGAAATTTTGCTTTTCTCTTTTAGCTTTTTACAATGAACTTGTGACTTGATTTTTGAATGATTTTCTTAGAAACATGCCATGGATGTCTTGGACTTTTATGAAGCTAATTAATTATATATATTATCAATTGGTGGTTAGACCTGGTTTGGACCCTGTTGGCCTCATAAGTTGACTGTACAGTGCTGGATCCTGGGTGACTGTTGCCTGGTTTTTGTGGTGTTGTGGCCTGTGGCTCAACTCCTGCTGCAAAAACACTAGTAAAGGAAAAAGTACATTATTCTACTAACACGCATAACAAGCTACCTCGTTAAAACTTTTCCCTGGAAAATAGATTGACAAAACCATAGATAAGGAAAAAGAGTACATCGCGTCTATCCCCCCCCCCCCCCCTTTTGATGATTATATAACTTGATATAACTTGAAATGAACCATGTCCTGACGTAAGTTCTCGAACTTGACTAGAATCGATCTTGACTAGAATCCATCGTAGTTGATAAACTTGATATCTTCAAAACCTTGATAATTTCAGTCTTTATATTTCTCACAATCTGGATGTAGCCATTCATGAATCATGATCACTCTTGAATATTCATTTCATACAATATTTTCGCACCTTCTGATAGGATGTAACGTCAATTCTTCTCAATAGATAAAATAAATTATATGTCTAGAATAACTGTCATATCAACAATCATGATGATCATGTAACATTCCATTTGGGTGGTCGATCTTGTTTGGTGGATTGTCTTGGTATTGAGTTTGCTAGTGAGCGTTATGGGAATAAGACAGAGTTGGCAACACTTATGTTGTTAGTATTCGATGGTATTATGAAGTTAGAGATGCTATTCTATGGTTGATGCTAAGTTGAGTGACGTTGTTGAGGTAGGCCTTGTTGGGTGAGTTAGTGTAAAGGTTGGGGGATAAGCGTTGAGTGGCGTTGGTTGGTGGAGTGGTATATGTGCACGCTACGTAGGTATGGGAGTGAACTTTGGGGACGAAGTTCGTTTTAAGGAGGGAAGACTGTAATACCACAAGTTTCGGATCTTAGGGGACTCGGTCGAGTAGGGCTTACACGGCCGAGTAGGGCATACTCGGCCGAGTAGGGCTTACTCGGCCGGGTATGTGTTCTGGTGTCATGAGTTTGGGTTCTGGAGTGTTAGCACTCGACAGAGCATGTTGGTACTCGGTCGAGTACGTCAGGTACTCGGCCGAGTGCTCAGTCTATTACGGGTTATTTCCGCGGTTTTGATTAAAATGATTAGAGATTATATATAAGTCGTTTGTCAGTTTCTAAAATCATTTCTTCCAACACCTAAACTACGTTTTATTCTCCTCTAATCATCTTCATCAATTCCAAGGCAAAGGTCGCCGATTGTGGGTTCTAGCATCTTATTCCGTGTCAATCGCCGTAGTAAGTGTCTTATCTTTGTCGATCTATTGTTGTTCTTATAAGTTAGCAAACCTTAGTTTGGGCTGATTTGGGGATTTAGGGTTTTGGTCGTCGTATGTGTTGTTGATTGTTGATTATCGTTGTTGTAGGTGATGATGTGTTACTCATTTTGCATTTGTATGATTGGATGCATCATAAAAGATTGCGAGAAGGTAGGGTTTCCCTACTTGGTTTACTGTTTAATTGATTTAAGATTTTGTTATGATTGCTTGTGCGATTGATATTGTGATTAACTGCTGTTGTTGGTTAGGAGTTTGGTGTTGGTGTTGTGATGGTTGATGGTGATGTTCGCGAGGTGCGTCCTCGGCTGAGTACAGTCACTTGTGGGAGTGGCTTCATGACCCTAGTTTCGCCCTCTGTGGAACTCGCCACAGGAGGGGATGTACACATTATTGAATAGGGTTATCGCTCGTTGATGAGTGGGGCTTAGGTGGGTACGACTGTGGTCGTCCACTGGCAGGGCTACACACTTTAGTGTGTAGTCAGTTACGAGATGTTATTGAGAGTTGGAGGTGGATTGTGATCAGCTGTTTATATTATCTTACTTTGTCTTATTTGATTATGCAGTGAACTGACCCCGTTGTTGTTTTGTAAAATCTGTGGTGATCCATTCGGGGATGGTGGGCAGATTGTGATAGGTGATGATGGTCATTTAGCTTTGGGGACGAGATGGGGAGTCATCACTTCGAGTTTAGCTTCCGCTGTCATAAGATTAGCTCTTTAGATTCAGTTGTTTTGAGTAATAGTGAACTTTTGTTTTGGATTTGGTTTTGGAACTTGTAGTCATTAATTCTAACTATATACTTAAATAAATATTTTGGAATGGTAGCTTTTGATATACTTGCCTCGGGAAACCGAGATGGTAACAGTCTCTCATGCTAGGGTGGTCCTGGTAAGGCACCTTGGTATGTGGGGATGTTACAAAGTGGTTTCAGAGCGACGATTCTGGAACCTGAAACCAATGAACAAATGAACCCGGGTAGGAATTGTTTGGAGCTACCGCAAAGGTTTGAGAGACGTCTCAAAACCGCAATGTTTCCCATACAAGTTCAAGCCGGTCACTATGGGGTGTCGTGGGAATCGGTGTATACTTGTGTTTGTGTTTATGTATTATAGTATGATATGCATATTGTGGTTCGAGATGAGATGGTTGAGTGGCTTTATGTGTTGCGAAAAGTGGAGATGATAGTATGACATGTTAGTAGAAAAAGTATGTTTTGTTTGTTTGGTAATATAATCATGTGCATAAGATGTTGGTATGATAAAAACTCATCTAGTATACTGTTTTTAAAAGTATTGAGTTGTCTGTGTTCGCTTTGTTTTTGTTTAAGTTGTTTGGGCAAGAAAAAGTGAATTGTATGGAGTTTGATTTCGGTAAGGCTGTTTTTATTTGGTCATAAGTCGGGTTTTACAAATGATATTCCTATAATTTCAATTCGAGGTGATAGCTCGTCTTCTTACGATTCTAACGATAGGTCACACGCCCAAAATGACCACGTAACGAGTGAGATATGACTGTTTTACGAAAACTGAACGTTGATGAGAACTGTGCCGGTACTCGACCGAGTAGGCCCTACTCGGCCGAGTATCTTTCATACTCGACCGAGTAACCTATATTCGGCCGAGTAATCTTCCCGTGATAATTCTGTTTAGCTTCTGGAGTCGTGAACTCGGCCGAGTGGTCTCATTACTCGACCGAGTGTCCTGTGCTCGGCCGAGTACGTCTTGCACTCGACCGAGTATCTCTTTGGGCGGTCGTTTTGAGTCGACGGCTACGTTCTTACATATGTTTTGAGCCGTAGGTTATGTGCACAAGTATGTTTTGGGTCTTAAAGAATTCTTTTACATATGTGATGGTCTTGATCCGTAAGTTACCAGATGCTATAATGTGTAGAATGCCGGCTTATGAGGGATATGTGTTGGGTAGGGAGGACATGAGTTATATGTGATACTGAGGGATAGTGGAAAAGGAAAGGGAATATTGATGGGCTTATCGAGGTAGGGAACATGTTTTGTGAGATGTGGTGAGTGATATAGTCGCGTGTTCAGTAATATAAAAGTAAGTGTATATGGGCAAGGGTGATGTAAGTAAAGAAACGTGAAAGTGCAAAGATTGAGATGAGGGATGCGAATAGTGGCAGATTGGGAGGTGTAAGGATTTAGGGAGGGAGACGGTTAGGATTGTGTTGGTTAAGGATATATGTGATGGAAGGCCGTTATAGGGGGATGTAAAAGAATGGTGTATAGGGAGATCTAGTTATGCCGCGATGTGTAGGTAGTTGTCGAGTTTGGGAATTTGGATTATCAAGAGGTGGGCCTAGTGTGTAATTCTTTGGGCAATTAACGATATGAGGTGAATTTTTGGTTTTCTAGGGATACGAAAGGGAGATACAACTAATTGAAGAGTAACCGTTGGTTGTGTGGACTTGATGGTGACAAGTGCGAGTGGGTAGTATGATGGGAGAGGATCAGTGATAAGAAAGAATGAGAAGATATTGATATGAATTAATGGAATTTGAGTTGTGGAGCAACAAGAAGGTAACCGGGTTACTAAATAGTTAGGTAGAAGGAGGAAGGAGATGAATTATTAATTGGTATTATTGAGTGAAAAGGGGAAAGAGGGATGGCAGTAAGCTGAGAGAACGTTGACCGGAGTTAAGGAGATATACGATAGCATCATGAGAGGGTGTGAGTAAAAGGTTATATAGGAGTCTCAGAACAATATGTTAGCCATGAGTTTCGAGGAATTAAGGAAAGTAAAAGTTGTTAAAGTATTTGCACGATATGAGATTTTGGTGGTGAGTTAGGTGACGATGCAATTAAGGATAGAATTGGAATGAAGGTTCAGTTAATTTTTGTTGATGGATTTGACGTCCGTCATTTGGGATGTGATCCAAAAAAATAGGAACCGTATATGCAGAGATGAGTGTAAGAGGTTTGATATACCGAACAGTGGTGTTGTTGTGGTACTGTCACTAGTGGTTAAGGGTGATAATAAATAGGAAAGATAGCCATTCTAAAGAGGTTGATTTTTTTTGTAGAGGCTGGATTGATATGTATGGATGTGAGGAAGTATAAGATGTGGATATAGGAGGTGTTTGCTAGTAGTTGGGTACTTATGATTGGTTACGTTTGTCGGGTGGTTATAATTGTGCGGATGGGAGGACATGTTATGAGGGGCATGTGAGTTAAGCTCGGGTGAGAGATATCCATTACCAAGTGGTAACTTACATGATCAGGATTGGCTAGTTAGGTTCGATTATGGGTCCATGACATGTGTAAATGTTTGTGTG
Organism: Silene latifolia; assembly: GCF_048544455.1. NCBI lineage: Eukaryota > Viridiplantae > Streptophyta > Magnoliopsida > Caryophyllales > Caryophyllaceae > Silene > Silene latifolia. Next base: position 137,247,781 of record NC_133526.1, read on the forward strand.
AGGTTATGACCTCATGAGTAATGGTATGGATAATATTCATAAGGTTAGTATCTGTGCTTCCGTGTAATATGTTGCGTTGTGATCTAGTAGAGCGGTTTTAAAAAAGTCTTCAAGTTAAGGAAGTTGTACTTAGTCAGTGTTATGGGATTGTATAAGTTATGATGACTATCGATGTGGTTGTTGTGCCTCGGGTGGTGATCCGGGCACGGTACTTCGTGTAGTGATACGAGTATTTTCGCGCTGCGGTGCGGCTGTTGGTGGCGGTGTTGCGATGCCGTCATCGGTTGTGGTGGAGTAGGTGGGATGCTGATGAGACGAACTTTCAAAAGTATATATCAGTTATATAGATTATTGTTTGTTTACTGCTGTTTCATGTCAGTGTCGGTCTGGGCATATAGATTATTGTTTTGTTTATTAATGTTTCCTACCAGTTTCGGCTTGGGAGAGATGGTAGGGTATGATATGGAAGAAAGTTTCGTATGTTTCTGTTGTTGTCATGGTATAGTGATATCCTATTATTGAGACATAATTGTGGCAAGAGTTTTGTGGAATGGGTGTGTGCTGTGCTGGAAGCGGTATGTTGTTCGTGATCCTTATTGGGACAGTGAGTATAGGGTGTTGGGAACTAGTATTATGTTGAGTTATGGATGAGTTTTACGGCAATAAACTGGAGAACTTGAGGATCTAGTGTGAGTGTGTGTAACAATTGTGGATCGTGAGTTATGATTGTGGGGATAAGTGCATGTATAAAGAAGTATGTCGTTTTGCGGTAATGGTTATGCTAAGGATTTTGCGGTATAGGTTAGGTGGTGTGCTGAATGAATTGAGGTATGAGAATGACTATAGTAAGAGAGCCTTGGATATAGGAATGGATGTAGGTAGGTGTTGAGGTTATAGGCGGTTATCGTTGACATTCGGTGGTGATGAAAATAATGAGAAGATATAGCTAAGGATCTAGTATTAGTGAGTTACGAGGACGTAACATTTATCTTAAGAGGAGTAGGATGCGACAAGGAGAGTTTGATGGTTGTACATGTTGTAGTATAATTGGAAGTGTGAGTGTTGGTGTAGAATAAAGGATGGATTGGGTGATGATGTTTATGTGTATGAGTAAACTTCGAAGACGAAGTTCGTTTTAAGGGTGGTAGAATGTAACATTCCGTTTTGGTGGTCGATCTTGTTTGGTGGATTGTCTTGGTGTTGAGTTTCCTAGTGAGCATTATGAGAGTAAGACAGAGTTTACGACACTTATGTTTTTGGTATTCGATGGTATTATGAAGTTAGAGAGGCTATTCTATGGTTGATGCTAAGTTGAGTGACGTTGTTGTGGTAAGCCTTGTTGGGCGAGTTAGTGTCAAGGTTGGGGGATGAGCGTTGAGTGGTGTTGGTTGGTGGAGTGGTATGTGTGCACGCTACGTAGGTATGAGTGTGAAATTCGGGACGAAGTTCGTTATAAGGAGTGAAGACTGTAATACCACAGGCTTCAGATCTTAGGGGACTCGGTCGAGTAGGGCTTACTCAGCCGAGTATGTGTTCTGGTGTCGTGAGTTTGGGTTCAGAAGTGTCAGCACTCAACCGAGCATGTTGGTACTCGGTCGAGTAGGTCGTACTCGGTCGAGTACGTCAGGTACTCGGCCGAGTGCTAGGTCTGTTACGGGTTATTTCCGCGGTTTTGATTAAAATGATTAGAGATTATATATAAGTCGTTTGTCAGTTTCTAAAATCATTTCTTCCAAAACCTAAACTACGTTTCATTCTCCTCTAATCATCTTCATCAATTCCAAGGCAAAGCTCATCGATTGTGGGTTATAGCATCTTTTTCCGTGTCAATCGCCGTAGTAAGTGTCTATCTTTGTCGATCTATTGTTGTTCTTATAAGTTAGCAAACCCTAGTTTGGGCTGATTTGGGGGTTTAGGGTTTTGGTCATCGTATGTGTTGTTGATTGTTAGTTATCGTTGTTGTAGGTGATGATGTGTTACTCGTTGTGCATTTGTATGATTGGTTGCGGCATAACAGATTGCGAGAAGGTAGGGTTTCCCTACTCGATTTACTGTTTAATTGATTTAAGATTTTATTGTGATTGCTTGTACGATTGATATTGTGATTAACTGCTGTTGTTGGTTGGGAGTTTGGTGTTGGTGTTGTGATGGTTGATGGTGATGTTCGCGAGGTGTGTCATTGGCTGAGTGGAGTCACTTGCGGGAGTGGCTTCACGCCTTAGTTTCGCCCCTTGTGGAACCCGCCACAGAAGGGAATGTGTACATTAGTGAACAGGGTTATCGCTCGTTGATGAGCGAAGCTTAGGTGGGTATGACCGCGGGGACTGACAGGGCTACACACTTTAGTGTGTAGTCAGTTATGAGATGTGATAGAGAGTTGGAGGTGGATTGTGATTAGCTGTTTATCTTAACGTACTTTGTCTTATTTGATTATGCAGTGAATTGACCCCGTTGTTTTTTTGTAAAATCTGTGGTGATCCATTCGGGGATGGTGAGCAGATTGTGATAGGTGATGATGGTCATTTAGCTTTGGGGACGAGATGGGGAGTCATCACTTCGAGTCTAGCTTCCGCTGTCACGAGATGAGCTGTTTAGATTCAGTTGTTTTGAGTACTAGTGAACTCTTGTTTTGGACCTGGTTTTGGAACACTTGTAATCATTAATTCTAACTATATACTTAAATAAATGTTTTGGAATGGTAACTTTTGATATACTAACCTCGGGAAACCGAGATGGTAACAGTCTCTCATGCTAGGGTGGTTCTGATAAAGCACCTTGGTATGTGGGGATGTTACAGATCATGACTATAAACCTCGTTAAAACCTTGTTAGGAAAAACCCATTGGGACAAAAAACCTAGTCGAATGGTAAAATACTGTAGCTATCATTCTTGAATCATTCTGTTCTTGAGAATCAATCCAATAATTCACAATTCATTTTGAAAAATAATTTGTTTAAAATACATATTTCATGTTATTATTCGGTTGTCTTGATTAGTAGTTTGACGATTGATTTTTTTCTCAACTCAAATACAATGTGGTAATAAGAAAATTGAAAAGGTGCCAATTTAAATTTTGCAACTAATATACTAATAAAAATTAAAACGCTATATATACCGTGTATTTCTTGCGCGTGATCTAGACTAGTATGGTAGTAAGTAGCATAAGTGTTGGATTATCTCTTAAAGAACGTAAAACTAATACTCTATCCCTTTTGAGATACTCTTATGAGAAAATAAATTAAGGTTCACTTCAGAAAATTGACGAGTTGAAAGAAAATAGATTAGATTAAAAATTTGTTCGGAAGTAAGTCTACTTTTATCTATTGTGTTTTTAAATTAATTAAGAGTTAACTCTTCATTCAATATCCGAATATAATTTCGTGGAAAAATAAAAAAAGATAGCTCTGCTTTTCGGTTCTCTTACTTCCTTTTGATATTTCATCTTATCATTTTACCTCTATAAATTCAATTAATGATTAAAATATTCCTAATTAATGAAGAAAAAAGAAGTCAAAAAGTATCTCACACACATTCCATTTTTATATTTAAAATAAACAAACCAATAAACATACTTTAATATAATTATTTTTAGTTCTTAACAAAAAAAGTGATCTTTTCCTAAACATCCCACCCATAAAATCATGAAGTAAATGCCATAGATGCTGTAATTGTAAGGGATCAAATGTTTTTATAATTTTTTTTATTTAACGGAGGTGTTATGTTTTCTAATAGTTAGTTGATTAGGGTGATACAAGAATAAAATAATAGTGACTAATGAGTAAAGATGACACACAAATATATGTGGTTCACTAGTAAATAAATGGCTACGTACACCCTAAACGTGTGTTTGGATAGAAAAAGTGGAGGGAAAAGGAGGGGAGAGGGAAGGAAGGGAGGGAAAGGAAGGGAAGGGAAGGGGAGGGAGAATGGGGTGTGGGTGTTTCGATACAGTTTCCCTCCAAATTTTGGCTATTGTAGAGAGATTTTGATTAGGCTTGGAGGAGGTAAATAGATCCCTCCAAATTCCGCCCCCTTCATTTCCCTCTACCCTTATTTGCTATCCAAACAAGCAAGAGATTTTAAATCCCTTACTCCCTCTCCCTTTCTTTTCCCTCCAAATCTCTCAATCCAAACACACCCTAAAAGAGAGCAAATTCCATACCATGGAGATAATACTACAACAGTAGACCATACACATGCTCAATATGAGCTAAAAGATACCCAATTCTACCAACAAATATAGTAATCTCAGAGACAAAAGAGACTACCCTAACAAGATGAAGGATAAATGATCTTGAGGCCAATAAAGATCTGAACAGACTCCTTCGATCTCTAAAATAGAAGAACACCAACCAATTTGAGCCCGTAACAAACTGAAGCTTCCTCCTTGGAGGGAACCTCACAAATCAACTCCCATGCTCACAAAGTATCTCCCTCTCCTTATTAATTAACCTAGATTGGTATAAAGGTCTTTAACTCTAGTCCTATTGGAAGAAAGTTGATAGATCACTAATTTCCTAACAATCTCCACCTCGACCGAAATTGTCGAACACGATCTAAAATCAGCTTCAAGCCACTACTTGTCCTACTAGTCTTTACTTTGTCTTGGATAAAACCTAAAAAATGGACAAACGAACCAAGTGTGCGACAACAGTGATAAAAAAATATACAAAGTATATAAGATATCCCAAAGGGACAATAGCTACCAAACGCTAAAATGTAGCAAATTTCCAAAGGGACAATAGCTACCAAACGCCAACACAAAATATATAAGATATCAAACGTCAACAATGATGGAATAGTGCACCAAAGAACCACACACAAGATTCCAAAATAAAACCTCATTCAAACCAGAAATAATGGCCAAATATACCGTCGTACCAAATTGTCCAAACGGATATGCCACGAACAAAACAGATGTCTCACTTGGGTACAAAAGAGAGTGTCATGAACACCACCAACATGCCTACAACAAGACAACAACAACCTAATTCGAAACCAAAACAATATTCTAAGTGAGCATAAATCACCTCCATCAAAGGTGCAAATTGTTAGACTAACAAGTCCAACCCAAAAGTTGCAAAGAACGTATTCCCGTCGAAGTTTAAGATGATCCCTTACGAGATCCCAACGACTCTTTTTAAAGAACCCAAATAGCTCCACTTGGAGCCCAAATTGCCTCACCGAGACACAAAAAGTAGATGTAAATTAGTCTTGAGGATCCATTAGCTTGACCCATGGAGGAGCCAACTCCACCTTACCATCAACACTACCATCCTTACATAAACTCACCAAACCCATACAAACATTAGCAAACCCAAATAACGCCTAAAAGGCAATGCGAAAGTAGAAGAAACCTAAATTTGAAACCTGGCTTTGATACCAATTGTTGTAACGGAGGCGTCGCGTTACCCAACAGTTGGTTCATTAGGGTGATAATAAGAAAACATTAGCGAGTAACAAATAAATATGACAATAAACATACATGGTTCACCAGTAAAATAACTAGTTACGTCCACTCTGAATGAGAACAAATTCACTATTGTGCAGATAATAGTACAATAGTAGACCGGTATAGACACGCGCAATATGAGTCAAAAGATACCCAATTCTACCAACAAATATAGTAATCTCAAAGGGATAAAAAAGCTAATATATCCCAACAAGATGAAAGACAATTGATCTTGAAGCAAACTAAAATTCGAACAGACTCCTTCGATCTCCAAAACAGAAGAACACCAACCAATTTAAGCCCGAAACAAATTGAAGCTTCCTCTCTGGAGGAAACCTCACAAATCGACTATCTTAAGATTGTGCTCACAAAATATCTCCCTCTCCTTAATTAATCTAGACTGGTATAAGGGTCTTTATATTGATTTTTTCCATCCTTGATATATAAGAGATCTAGATTAATTAGGAAACAAATATTATTAGGAAATACATAAGGTTCGTAAACAAAACCAAAGATCAAAATAAGGCAACTCTAGTCTTATTGGGAGACAATTGATATGTAACTGATTTCCTAATAGTTTTTTTATGAATTAAAACCAGTTACAAGTTAACCATAATGAGATACAACTCTTACAACGGAAGTCAAACTATAAGTACAAATGTATAACTGAATATGTCTATGGGAAGTCCAACTATATGTACTCAGCTAACATAAGAAACTCGTTTCGTGTTCGCCCATTCTCGTACAAGCAACCACATCCAGCGTCAATGATCATAACAATCAGTATAACACTGCTCCTCAATATGACTGGAAATATCAAATGGATCATCATAGACCAACAATTTGAAAATGATTTGTAGACACACACATAAACCACACCATGTTAACCAACGGTTGAGTAAAGGTAAACTAAACTAACAATTATATTTATGATCATCATACAACACTGACCAACTGACTGTACCCGTATAAAAGACACACTAACCATAATCAATCTGGTAAAATCCAATCTCAATTCTCAATTCTCATATCTCAAACATCATATGTAGCATCCTTTATTTCGAGTATGGACACCCCTCTAGGGCCTATCCCTCCAGAGGAGAACCTTAGAGGCAGATTTTCGATCTACCAGACTCGGAATCTGTTCGATCACATCGATTCCCCGAACATAGATGAGGCGGCTTCGCATACCGACCTCGATAATAACATAGTTGAGGCATTATCGCGCACCAACCTCAATAATATCAAAATCCATCACCTTTAATATTAATTTCTCACTATCCATTTCTTAATACCAAATTCTCATATTACTAGACATGATCAAGACACCAACAATACAATTCTAATTCTTTACTGAACAAGATGGTCTCAAGACCAACAACACCAAATAATATTCTACTGAAACAAAACACAAACAACATATTCAATCAATATACAAAAGTTAGTAAGGATTTACCTTTACCTGGCTAGCATAACAAATCTTCAATATACAAAAGTCATTTGTTATCCTATTCCATTTTTGGGGTGTCTCAGTCAATTGTTGTCCTTTCTGTTTTAGGGTTGCATTTGATGAGCAATTTTATTTTTCACACTCAACTTTGTCCACTTGTCATCTTATAATTGGCTCCCTCCTCTTTCTTTGGTCTTTGTGCGAAAATCAAGTGAAAAAAATTGACCGGGACGAAGAGAGTATCCATATATTAATTGTATTGTAACCCGTCTTAAAGGTATAAAAGAATCTAGTTCATCATACCACTACCAATAATCCATTTCCCCCAAATTAATTAATCTAGGACATAAATCCAATTACCAATAAACCAAAACTTGAACCCCCGACCCTAATTTAACAATAGACTTAAGGAATAGAGATAAAGTTTAACTCACTTACAGCAAGAATTTGATTAAAGACACTTGAACTAACGAAGATGACTCCCCTTTCTCTCTCTAGGTTTTCTTAAGTGATTGAGAGTTTGAGAGAGAAGTTGATGAGAGAGTCGTTGTTCACTCAATCAAATACATTTATATTCTCAACAAATAACTAGCAAGTAGGTAAGTTAAGGTTGATCCACTGGATGGTGTGTTTTGGGTTCTAAATCTATCTATTCTAATATATGCCAATGTCACAATTATTGGGGTTGTTAGATTTATAATGGTAAACTAATGAAATGTAAACACAAGCAAATATGGAAAGTAGTAGATGTAAACAATTGATTAAAAGCACTAGGGTGTCATGGGTTCATAGGAGTAATCAAAGGTTTCTACACAAGAGAATCTAAATTGGGTCAATGTTATAGTCGGACTATGGACCGAGGCTCTCGATCATACGACCCTACCTAGGTCGATTCGGGTTAGCTCTCGCGTACACCCGTTCTACTCACCAACATTGCGTGGTCTAACAACTCCTAAGACTCTCGATCTTATAGGAGTTTGAATAGATAAAGGTTCGTACAAGTTTGTCAAATAAGCATTTCATCAAACACTTAAAATCCACTAGTTGAAACCATAACAATTAATCCATTTTAGAAGATTGAACAAGCATAGATTATACCCTTTAATCATCTCCTACTCCCCCACTAACCTTAACAAGGTTGCTACTCTCTAGTCACTAATCATAGCAAGAAGGATGTAAACAACAACAAACAAGGAATCTAAACTATGCACGATGAGAAAACAAGTAATAAATAACTTGATGAAAGATGAACAAGAAAGTACAGGGAGATTAAGAAATATACCAACTAATTAAGCAATAAAGGAGATGAACTTGAATAAAGAGGAATCCTTGAATAAAGATGGAGACTTGTCACTAATCTTCAAGCATAAACCCAAGAGATTCAAGACTAAACTAATCAACAAGTATTGAAAGATTAATTATTGAAAGATTGTTGTAATTTGTGGAAAGATTAAAGGACTAATCTAATCTAAGAGGTCTTAATCTAATCTAAGAGAGAGTAGCCTCCTTTAATAAGGCTTAGTTTGCTTCTTATTACAAGAAGAGGTATATATAGTGTCTACAAGATTAGGGTTAATTAGAGGCTTTAATGAAGTGTTGACTCAATTAAGAGAAACCGTCGCCTTGCTAGACCCAGAGCAGCACGTGGGGATTGGCCTGAAAATGGTCACTACTGTTCTCCAGCTCGAGCGATGATGCGTGTATTTTATATAAGGTTTTTACCCCATTTTTACACGCATTTCTGTACTATTTTACGTGGCATTTAGCTACAAATACCCCCGAATAGTCTGCTTTGGTTTGTCTTGTGTAAATTGTAGGTTCAAATCGAAAAGAAGATAAATCGAGCCCAAACTCGTCCCATTTGCATACATTTATGGAGAACAAGGAATCAGAGCTTAGAATCTATCACTTTGAAGACACGTGAGCTGATTTCGGAAGGTGTCATAGTGCCTAACGTGCAAAAATAGCTCGATCGACCACTTTTCTAGTCGATCGAATGCTTTATATCAGGAAGATCATACGATCGAGCATAAATATTACTCGATCGAGAAGGCGTTATAAGGAGTTACTCGATCGAGTGGTTTATTTTCACTCGATCGAAGGGTTTGTTGCTTAGCTACTCGATCGAGCGGTTTTATTCCACTCGATCGAGTGGTTTTACCCTGTAATTATGTTTTTGCGCCTATTTTTGTATGGGCTTTTGTAATTAGGCTTTTGGATTAGGTTTAGGGGGAGATTTCGTGTGCTACTTTAAAGAGTAGACTGCGTAATTCTTCCTCACTTCATCTTTACTCACTGCTTCTTTTTCCATTACTCTTTTACATTTCTATTGCTCGAATTCGGAACTTGTAATCGGTACTATTTTTCCCTTTTAATTCTTAATTCTTACTCTTAATTGATCTTATTGCTAATACTTCTTTCTCTTCTCTTATTTCTGCGATTGCTTATTTGAATTCATCTTGTTTATTATTATCATGTTCAATTCCTATTATCTATATATTGTTGTTGCTGATTCGATAATGATGTGTAGCTAATTCCTTCTTGCTAAGACTAGGGAATCCATGATTATGAAGGAATAGTAATCGCCACATTAGGTTTTATGCTTGTGTAGTCTTTGTTGTTAATCGCTACTATCAATTGTATCTGTCTAATTGAGTCGACGTAATTAGGCATTTTATCGTAGTAAACCTTGACCTGGACCGGGAGGTTGGAAAAGGTGAGACTCGTAGCGAACATTAGGGAACCTTAGTGAGGGCGGAAGCTAAGCTATTTGTGCTTTAGGGCGAATTGAGACCGGAAGGAGATATTCACTGCCCCATAGACCATATTTGCTTTGACCTGAGACCTAGATTGCTTGACTGAATGATCATGGTGAACCGACTGTCTTAGCTGCTTCTTCCTTATTTGCTTAGTCTTTTTTCTCTTGCCTTTTTCTCTTTTTTGACCTCTTTAGTTTAGAACAACCAAATTAAAACCCCCAAATTGGTTACCGTGACGAACTTAGTTAAACCTGACATTTTCCTATCTCCCGGTGGAGATTGACCCGACTTCCCTAGCTATATTAGTTAGAGCCAGTTGGTTATTTTTGAAAGGTATACGACTGCTCTGTCAAGCGAGCTGAAATCAACTCGAGCGGGTTGGCATCATCTCGAGCGGGTTGAGCCATGTTCGTAAAATGGGCGCCATTTGCTCAACCGGACTCCGAATCGAGTGATTCAAAAGCCTAGACCACTTAATTTTTTGACGCTGTTCCAACTATCATGGTTTTAAAGTGAAATCAATATTTCTTATTATGGTTTAAAGTGATTTCCTCTTGTAATGGCTCCCTTCTCGTCATTGTTGACCAATAACTTGTGAGGGTTAGCATCCAAACCATCCTAAATCTTGTTTTATTAATCTAAGGTCCTTGTGCCTTACCTCCTCTTCCTTGCCAATCATCAAGTAAGTCGATTTGCCTTCATTTAAGTCCAAGATCATGTTAAAACCGCTCCAATTGACTCCTTTCCTACAAATGACCATAAAAGGGAGGGACTATCAAATAGGAAGCAAATGACTATGAAAATGACGATAATTAGCTATATTGACATGCAAAATAAGGTTGGTTAAGGGGTTAAATGTGCGTAAATAATGTCCACATTAGAAGTTTCGTAAGAATTATGAGCATCCCGAGAGTAGACTAATGTTATAAACTAAGGTCAAATAAAAAGTCAAACTCGTTACAAAGACATCACCCTGGCCGGTCAACCATGGCCTACTCATCACCTGACGCCGAGACAATGCATCCAAATTACAATAAACTATTTTTCAAATTTATTACACACCAAAACCAATTCACCTCAGCGGTCCGGCCGGTCAACCGACCTCCGGTGCCTCTACTATCCGACCCGACTCAGTACCCATTTTCCGTCCATTCGACTATATGTCAACAGAAGTTATCACCATTGCATTATTATAATTTCGTAGCAAGTTTACGCTATAATTATAATACGAGCTAAACCATTTCTAATACACTTATAACGGTCGGTCAATAACAAGGTTACTCTAATTAGCGTAGTAAAATCCGGAGTATTACACATATAAAAAGAATGGAGCTGGTATTGAAAATTTCACAATTTTTTTATTCTTGTTAGTTTAATGAACATGCAATTTTGTAAAGTATTATAATACATTTTTAAAATATATTATCTGAAGAAGACGTAGACGCTCTCAATGCTTTTGAGTCCTGAAACAAGTAGTTTCTTTATAGATGTATTTAAATAGGTACGTACGTAAGACCATTTACTAAAGGCTTCTGAAAGACCGTCTCTCACGTTTTAAATATCCTCTAAAAGAGTTAGTAACTTTTTAAATCATCTAAAAGAGTTAGTAATTTTATAAATCCTAGTATAATTATAATTATCTTATATTGTCGTTTTAAATAGTAAATTTATTACTTTTATATATACAATTATTACTTCCTATTATTTACTTTTTTGAATTTAATAACATGTGTGATTGAGTTAGAAATTTCAAAAATAATTTTCACTATATTGAGTAATACTTATTCTTATTCACATTTTTTTAAAAATTTATTTTACAAGTATTTTAATTTGAAATAAATGAATATAAAAAATTCTCATTCAAGACCGTCACATCCCTCTTAACCTAACACGGGACAAGTATCATATATAGGACAAATACAGAATGCATCGATATTAGCTAATGTTTGTCTCATCTATGCAAGTGGAGTATTATTTGACCTATTTTATTCTTAAGACTGATATATCCATATATATCCGTCTTTAGGAAAACCCGCCGAATGAATATAGAAGGAGAGGAAGTGTATGTTACATGAAGATGGCGGGCATGGGTATTCTGCAACCTTCACCCAATAATAATAATAATAATAAGGAAAAATGTCAAAATACTACCTATTATAGTCAAGATTTTTCAAAATACTACATATTATACTTATTTGTTGAAATTACTACCTACAAAGTTACTAATCTTCCCAAATTGCTACTTTATACCTAAATTAGATCTTAATTGAGGTCTAATGATCAAAAACTCGTATTTTAATATGTTATACCCATTTTGCTTCTCTTTAAACACTCCCTTAACACATCCTCTCATTTATAGCACCACAAGAATCAACCACCACCACCACCACTACCACCACGTCACCACAACCTAACCACACGCACAACCTAACACCGCCTCGACCTAATCCAGCCACACCCAAAACCGTATCCACCCCCACAACGCCACCCTAGTCCCACCTTTATTATCCCAACACCACCACCGTACTTAAGTCCCTATCAATCGAAAACCCTAGATCTAAGGAGTACGATTCCTGTAGGTGGAACAACAAGTTAAGGAGCTAGGTTTTGTAGTGGAAGGCAGGCGAGAATGAAATTTGTGGTTAAGGTTATGATGGTGAACGATTTATTTGTGGCAATTGTGGAAGTGAGTGTTATACTACGGTTTTATGAGTCTCTGGGTACTCTATCGAGTGGGGCTTACTCTGTCGAGTAAGTGTGTTCTGATTTACGAACAGTGTTCTGCCTGTAGGGTACTCGATGGAGTAGCTTTGGCACTCGATCGAGTAAGTGGCACTCGATCTAGTATGTTAGACCGTGTTAGACCGTATGAGATCTTAGACCGTGTTGGAGAGGTTGCTTATCGTTTGGCTTTACCGTCTGCTTTAGATAAGGTACATAATGTGTTTCATGTGTCTCAGCTGCGGAAGTATGTTAGTGACCCGTCACATGTGTTAGAGGTGGAGAACATAGAGCTGGATGAGTCCTTGTGTTATCTTGAGGTTCCTAAACAGATCCTTGACCGGAAGCTTTGGAATATTAGACATGGTGAGACAGTTTTGCTTAAGATTCTTTGGTCTAATCATGAGGTTGAAGAAGCTACATGGGAGGCGGAGGAGGCCATGAGAGAGCTCTACCCGTTTCTTTTTGATCAGGTATGTATGGTTACGGGGATGTAACCTTGTTTCTTTTAGGGGGCTAGGAGATGGTCACGAAGAGTTTTTACATCTTTTTATGTTGATTTTGATATAGTTAGTAGCTATTTGAGTCGGGTTGAGTTTGGTTTGGTGAGTATGTTTTGGATTTTTATGTTGAGTTATGTTTTTGTTGCTGTGTCGGGAGAGTGTTAGTTTGTTTTTGTTTTGCTGTGGTTTGAACTTCGGGGACGAAGTTCTTTTTATGGAGGGAAGACTATAATACTACGGTTTTATGAGTCTCTGGGTACTCTATCAAGTGGGGCTTACTTTGTCGAGTAAGTGTGTTTTGTTTTACGAAACAGTGTTCTGCCTGTAGGGTACTCGATCGAGTAGCTTTGGCACTCGATCGAGTAAGTGGTACTCGATCGAGTATGTTACTTACTCGATCGAGTAAGTTGGTTATCGGGTAATATTTTGATGGGTTTTGTTAATAATGCGAATTAGTATATATAATACTTCGTTATCTTTCCTAAACACTTATAAACCTAATACACAAAAAAAGAGATTGCAAACTACGTTGTTCTCCACATTCGCATTATTGGCAAATCCCGGAGCTAGAGAGGTCGGATTTCGTTGTTCTTTGTATCATTGTGATCCTTGCGTCAAGGGTAAGATCTACGTACCATTTTTATAGCATTTGATTGACTTTAGTTGAACCCTAATTTTGGGGATTGGGGGTTTTTATGTTTATGTTATTGTAGTAGTAATTGTATGATTGTATGTATAAGAGGAGGGTTTGTAGAAGAGAGATTTTAAAACAGCTGCTAGATCGTCTGCTTTGTGTTTGCATTCCAGGTAGGGTTTTCCCTACTCAGTATTAGTCACATGATATGGTTGGTGATTTGATTGTGATTGTTGTTAAAGTATAATGTTGGTATAGTGACGGTTGTTGAATATTATTGTTGCTGATTGTTGTTGATTGTATCTGTCTGTGATCTTCGGGGTGCGTCCCTGGCTGAGTGGAGTCACTTGCGGGAGTGGCTTCACGTCCTTGTTTCGCCTTCTGTAGAACCCGCCATAGAAGGGATGTGCATATTAATGGACTTGGGTTTATCGCTCGATGGAGATGAGCGAGGCTTAGGTGGGAACGGCTGCGGTCCCCCACTGGTGGTGTGAAGTACCTGTTGCGATGGGTACTCTGGCAGGACTACAGACTTTAGTGTGTAGTCAGTGATGTGGAGTTTATTGTGGAGTTTGGGATTGATGTGACGGTTGAGCTGCTTGATAACTATCTTATTGTGATTGTGTTGTGTGATTAGTACTGACTCCGACTTTGTTTTGTAAAACTGTGGTGATCCATTTGGGGATGGTGAGCAGTTGTTGAGCAGGTTTGATTAGAGGCATTTGGACTAGCTGGGATGTGTCACCACAAGCCGATTAGAGTCTTCCGCTGTCATACTTTAGTTTTGAGACATTTGGTTTTTGAGAACATGTATCGTATTATTTATCAGTTTTGGGATTTCGTTATGTAATCACTTTAAACTTTATTACTATTTAAATTATGTTTCTTTATTGTCATTTGATTATCATTGCCTCGGGGATCCGAGATGGTGACGTTCCTATACCTGAGTGGTCCTGGTAAGACACTTGGAGTATGGGATACCACTTTGTGACACCCCAAACTCCAAGTGCCTTAACAGGACCACTCAGATATCGAAACGTCACCATCTCGGTTACCCGAGGCAATGATAATCAAATGACAATAAAGAAACATAATTTAAATAGTAATAAAGTTTAAAGTGATTACATAACGAAATCCCAAAACTGATAAATAATACGATACATGTTCTCAAAAACCAAATGTCTCAAAACTAAAGTATGACAGCGGAAGACTCTAATCGGCTTGTGGTGACACATCCCAGCTAGTCCAAATGCCTCTAATCAAACCTGCTCAACAACTGCTCACCATCCCCAAATGGATCACCACAGTTTTACAAAACAAAGTCGGAGTCAGTACTAATCACACAACACAATCACAATAAGATAGTTATCAAGCAGCTCAACCGTCACATCAATCCCAAACTCCACAATAAACTCCACATCACTGACTACACACTAAAGTCTGTAGTCCTGCCAGAGTACCCATCGCAACAGGTACTTCACACCACCAGTGGGGGACCGCAGCCGTTCCCACCTAAGCCTCGCTCATCTCCATCGAGCGATAAACCCAAGTCCATTAATATGCACATCCCTTCTATGGCGGGTTCTACAGAAGGCGAAACAAGGACGTGAAGCCACTCCCGCAAGTGACTCCACTCAGCCAGGGACGCACCCCGAAGATCACAGACAGATACAATCAACAACAATCAGCAACAATAATATTCAACAACCGTCACTATACCAACATTATACTTTAACAACAATCACAATCAAATCACCAACCATATCATGTGACTAATACTGAGTAGGGAAAACCCTACCTGGAATGCAAACACAAAGCAGACGATCTAGCAGCTGTTTTAAAATCTCTCTTCTACAAACCCTCCTCTTATACATACAATCATACAATTACTACTACAATAACATAAACATAAAAACCCCCAATCCCAAAATTAGGATTTAACTAACCTCAACCAAACGCTACAAAAACGGTATGTAGGTTTTACCCTCGATGCAAGGATCACAATGATACAAAGAACAACGAAATCCGACCTCTCTAGCTCCGGGATTTGCCAATAATGCGAATGTGGAGAACAACGTAACTTACAATCTCTTTTTGTGTGTATTAGGTTTATAAAAGTGTTTAGGAAAGATAACGGAGTATTATATATACTAATTCGCATTATTAACAAAACCCATCAAAATATTACCTGATAACCAACTTACTCGATCGAGTAAGTAACATACTCGATCGAGTGCCACTTACTCGATCGAGTGCCAAGGCTACTCGATCGAGTACCCTACAGGCAGAACACTATTTCGTAAATAAAAAACATACTTACTCGATAGAGTAAGCTCCACTCGATAGAGTACCCAGAGACTCATAAAACTGTAGTATTACAGTCTTCCCTCCTTAAAAAGAACTTCGTCCCCGAAGTTCAAACCACAACAAAACAAAAACATACTTATACTCTCCCGACACAACAACAAAAACAAAACTCAACATAAAACTCCCAAAACATACGTACCAACCAAACTCAACCCGACTCAAACAACTACTAATTATATCAAAATCGACACAAAAGATGCAAAAACTCTTCACGACCATGTCCTACCGCCCTAAAAGAAACAAGGTTACGTCCCCGTAACCATACATACCTGATAAAAAAGGAACGGATAGCGCTCTCTCATGGCCTCCTCCGCCTCCCATGTAGCTTCCCCAACCTCATGATTAGATTAAAGAATCTTAAGCAAGACTGTATCACAATGTCTAGTCTTCCTAACCTTCCGGTCAAGGATCTGTTTAGGCACCTCAAGATAGGACAAGGACTCATCTAGCTCTATGTTCTCCACCTCTAACACATGTGACGGGTCACTAACATACTTCCGCAGCTGAGACACATGAAACACATTATGTACCCTATCTAAAGCAGACGGTAAAGCCAACCGATAAGCAACCTCTCCAACACGGTTTAAAATCTCGTATGGTCCTATGAACTTCTGGCTCAGCTTGCCTTTCTCACCAAATCTCATGACCCCACGCATAGGAGACACTTTCAAAAGAACCTTGTCCTCAACCTGAAACTCTATATCCCGCCGATGTAGATCTGCATAACTCTTTTGTCGGTCCTGGGCCGCTCTCATCCTCTCTCTGATCAGCTTAATCTGATCTACCATCTCATGTACCATCTCTGGTCCTAAAACCACTGCCTCAGCACTGTCGTCCCAACAAATCAGACTCCTACATCTCCTCCCATATAAAGCCTCAAATGGCGTCATGCCAATGCTGGTGTGATAGCTGTTGTTGTAAGAAAACTCAATCAAATCTAACCTCTGTTCCCAGCTACCACCAAAATCCATCACACAAGCTTGTAATATATCCTCTAGAGTCTTGATTGTCCTCTCTGTCTGACCATCTGTCGCAGGATGAAATGCTGTACTCATCTTCAACGTAGTTCCCAAAGACTCCTGCACCTCTTTCCAAAACCACGAGATAAATCTCGAATCTCTGTCAGATACTATATCTTTAGGCACCCCATGCAATCTCAGCACATTGTTCCGATAAGCCATAGCTAATTGTGCCTTAGTCCATGTATCTTTCATTGGCACAAAATGAGCTGACTTGGTCAGTCGATCCACTATAACCTTTTCTTATATAGTTACAAGATGCCGCCAAAGAAAAATGCCTTGTATGCTAGGGATGAGAACATGATCATTGATGATATAGTGAAGATGTTTGAGCACCAATATGCTCTTACGGAAGCTTTGGAGAGAGTGGGAAAGGATAAGGAGGTTGATCACTCCAAGATCAGCATCCACATATCTAGGTTCAGTCCGTAAGAGTATAAGGGAACTGGGGAGCCAATTCTTATGGATAATTGGCATAGGGAGATGGAGAATATCCTGGAGTTAGTTCAATGTCCGGATGAATTGAAAGTGGAACAAGCTGCGTTCTACTTGAGGGAAGCGGCAGGTGAGTGGTGGGATAAGGTCAAGGTGAGTGCTAGAGAGATGTATATGAAACAGGGATTACCTGCAATACCTTGGGATGAGTTCAGGAAAGCTATGAGACATGAGTTTGTACCGGAGCATGTGAGGAGTAAGCTGAGGGAAGAGTTTGATTAGTTTAAGATGACATCCGATATGACGGTGGCTGAGTACTATAGTAAGTTTAATGAGAAGTCTAGGTACGCTGAGGATATGAGGCTGAGTGAGGAGAACCTAGCTTTAAGGTTTGAGAAGGGGTTGATGTTGGAGCTTGTGTCCTCCACAAATTAGTGTGATAACATTTATAAATATCTTATAGGTTCACAAGGGTATACTTCGTAGTTTATCAGTTGATTAACGATTACCTAATAACGGTTGGCTTGCTAGAAAGTTTGACGTTATTATCATACAGATGGCGGTGATCAACTGGTCCCTAAAGGTCACACCTAAAGGATGTGTTTGAGAGATGTGGTTATGAAAATATAATCACATTGATGCCTTATATGACTAAACAGTTAGTCAATGTGTTGATGAGACGATTATTTAATGCCGATTAAATAATATTAGTTGAGACGAATTAACTGTCAATTTGTAAATTTAATATGATAAGTTATATTTAATTAATGTATATGATTTAAGCTTGGACGAATTAATATGTTAATTCGTATTTAAATGTAATCGATTATATTTAATCAGCAAGATGAATGTGTCATAGTAGTAATAGTAAGGGTACTCAAACCAAGAGGTTATGGGATCGATCCTCACTAGATGACAATTTATATTTAACACATTTTATACATTTTTGGAATAACCGAAAATAAGGAAATTATACTCTCTTATTTTCGGATATTGGCCGGAAATTAAAAAAGAAAAATCTACCCTAATTGCTCAACCTACACGGTTTATAGGGAGATGAGGAGTAGCTTTTTCTAACCTAATTTTCTAACCTATTCTTGCCTCTCATCTAAAAACATAAAAACAAAAACCCTAAGCGATTTTTACAGAAAAATTGGGGATCGATTCTAGCATCAAGTTAAGGGCATATCTCATATCGTCTTGGGTGCAACTAATAGGCCAATATCATTGCGATATTGTTCTTAGGCCGAATTTGCTAGGACCGAAGGTTGATTCTTCATCTCTTTACCTTTTTGTTTATGTAATTTAATTTTATGACTAGCTTTCATCATGATATATTCGTTATAGTCCTTATATTTAAGGCGATGCATACAGATAAATCCCACAAGTGGTATCAGAGCCAAGGCCACGAATTTTATTTTGATGATTTTCATAAAATTGGATGTAAACAATTTTTAGGGTTTCCGGAAATTTTTTTTTTGATTCGGCTGGATTTTTTTTTTTGCCGAGAGAAATTTTTTTTTCGGCCGAGTATGGTTCTTGTTTTGATGATTTAATTTCCATTTTGATTTTTCATATGGTTGTTTTAATCAGTTAGAATGATTATATGAAGAATTGGTAGATGTTTTGATTTAATGCAGATTAAGTTAGAATGTAAATGGGAATTGTCATGTTGATGATATAAAAATTTGTTTTTGCTATATAGTTTTTGGCATATACGGTTAATCATGTTTCATTAATTCATATGCTAATTTTGTTAATAGCAACAATAAACGAATTTTGTTCATCAATATCATGCTTTTGCAATTAGGGCATAATGCCGAATTGATAAAAATATTTTTGGGGCTGTTTTGATTTTTTTTTTAGCCGAAACACAAAAATAATTAGGGTTTCTATTTTTTTTTTGTTTCGGTTTTCAGCCATGAAAATAATAAAAAAAAAATTTACGTCTCTGTTACTGTTCACGTGCTGGACAGATTTAGAAATAAAAAAAACATTTGTTTTTTTCGGTTTTAGCTGTAAAACCGAGAAAGTTTTTTTTATTTGGGTTGTTTCGGTTTTTACCGAGATAAATTTTAAAGAAATTTTTTTTTTGTTTTTGGCCAATTAATTATTGTGAAGCGGTTCATAATTAAAAGATACCTAATTATTTTAAAGCAGTTTAAAATATTGATGGATTAAATTCATATTACAAGTTTAATATGAATTAAGATTGAAATTAATGTGATTAATTGAGGAATTGCCACTTAATTTGATCATTTAAATAGGTTTGGAAAATTAATCATCATAATTAAAGAATTATGTCTTGCATGTTTAATTTTATTTAGTTGATGCTTTTCTTTTGTTGAATGAATCGTTGAATGAATTTAATTACGTATTTTTGCAAACGGTTTTAATTTGTAATACTTAGTGTGGCCTTAGTTAATCATGTTTTCGTAATGAAGGAAACATAATTTTTATGTAATTATGAGATCTCGAATCTCCTTTATTTTTTCTTTAGTTTTTGGGTTTTGAAATTAGAATGTAATAAATAGGTTTATTATGTAAATTTATTTATTGTAATTTTTCAAAGAAGACTAAAGATGGAGATTGAAGCTCACTCCCGCTACATGGATCAAGATGGAACATCGAGACAAGCTTCTCGGGTCCAAGGATGGATTCCAAATCTGTATTTAATGTTCATTTTGATAGGATAGGCCACACTAGGACTTTTTATTGTTTTTACGTTTTTCATTCCTATTGCTTTTCATTCACATGATAGTTATGCATCATATTCCGCCTAAAACCAAACCACCTACTACTAAAATGCATGAAAATTGACACATATAGGTTGTATGTTAGTTTTCATAGACATACAGATGTCACATGTTTATTAAGCCATCATCTTAGTTTATTCATTCACGCATGCTAGATATTAGTTCACTTAAAATGAATTAAAATAAAGTTGATGGGATCTTCCTCTAAAACGGAAATTGAGATTAGTCTTTATAAGGGCAAACAACTATGAATCCCTTCTTCGTCGGTAGGCATAATATGACCCTTTCTACGTTGGGTAAGTAGTTGTGTTGACTTAGTTTATCTCAACATTATATTCCGAAGAGTTTCTCGTGATTATGATGGACTATAAGATAGAATTTACAGAAATTTATCGACCAAGAATTCTAACGGTAGAATTAGCTAAAAGGTTGGCTTATCAATTTGCAGATAATTAAATCTTGGGATCATTTATATAATTCTTGAGGGAGATCAATTGTATAAATGTTTTGAGTCTCCGCGTTATGACAGTAGTTCATTAGACTTAAAATTATATACGATGCACATGCTTATTATTTTTATTCTTCTTCTCGCAGTGTAGAACACGTTTATATTGATAATACTGTTACAACAAAATGTCTGGAAATAACGCAATCCAAATGCCTAGTGCCACACTTGGACGCGAGTCCTGGCTGAAAATATTCATGGACCAAATGAATCGGTTCACACGTCCCAAAAAACGACGGGTCCAACTTTGCGGATCGGGAAGCAAAGACTACGGAATGCTGCCATTGCTGACGGTAAGCTCAGGTACTTAACTGAGCCAATACCGGTAAACCCAGGCCCCAATGCAGGAGTCAACGAGTCACTCGCTTATAGTGACTTCGTTATGGAAGCGGGTGCGATAAAGAACGTACTCATCTTTGCAATGGAAACCAATTTGCAGAGACGCTTCATTGCCCAAGGTGCGAACAAGATTTTCACCACGCTCACTAACGAGTTCTCAAAAGCACCGAGAATCGTTACATATGAGCATACCTGTCGCTTCTTCGATGCGAAACTCCAGAAGGGCCAACCGGTTAGCCCACACATTCTTCACATGATTGAGAATGTCGAGAAGCTGGAAGCACTTGATTGCAAAATCAGTGAGAGCATTGTCATTGAACGAATGCTTCATTCTCTTCATGATGGTTTTGCCCTTTTCAGGGCGAACTACTACATGAATGACTTGAAAAAGAGTCCTCATGAGCTACACTCCCTTCTCGTACAGACCGAGAAGGATATGAAATTGAGTGGGAGCATGAAGCAGGATGTTCTCACGATTTCCAACAAGGGTAAAGGTAAGGGCAAGGCTCATGGCGACCTAGCTGTAGGTAAGCCAAAGTTTAAAAAGCCAGGAAATAGTAAGAGTGGGCCCGGTGAGACTAGTGGCTCACAGGGCAAGGCAAAGAGCAAGGGCGGTGACATATAGTGCCACCAATGTCACAAGACTGGACATTGGAGGAGGAACTGTCCCGTCTACCGTGAGGACATCAAAGCAGGCCGCGTCGTTCCTGTTGGTATGTCATCTTATATTCATATGATTGAGATTAACCATGCAAGTTTCGGAACTTGGGTACTTGATACTGGTTGTGGTTCTCATCTGTGTAATCATTTGCAGGGCCTATATAACATCATACCTCTCGAAAAAGGTGATGTGGACCTGCGAGTCGGGAATGGAGCACGAGTTGCTGCTGTCTCGAAGGGAACATATGTAATCTAACTCCCTAGTGGTTTTGAGTTATTTTTAAATAACTGTTACTATGTACCCAGTTTGTCTAAGAACATTATATCTATTTCCGTACTTGCTAAAGACGGTTTTGCATTTTCAATAAAGGATAATAGCTGTATTTTCTCTTTCAATGAAATGATTTATGGCAAAGCAGTTTCCATGAATGGAATTTACATCTTAGATCAAACCACATAAGTATTACACGTGAATAATAAGAAGTTAAAGGTTGTGATAAAGATCAAACCTATCTATGGCATTGTCGAATGGGACACATAAATGAGAAACGCGTAAAGAAACTCGTCGATAATGGGGCTATTCCCGCATTCGATTTTTCTACATATGGCACGTGTGAATCATGTCTCATTGGCAAAATGACTCGAATTGCCTTCAAAGGTGTTGGAATGCGCGCTAGTGACCTATTAGGACTCATACATACTGATGTTTGTGGACCTATGTCAATTACCGCTAGAGATGGCTATAGATATTTTATCACTTTCACGGACGATTTGAGTAGATATGGATATGTCTACTTAATGAAGCGTAAAAGTGAGTCCTTTGAGAAATTCAAGGAATACCAGAACAGGGTTGAGAACCAACTGGGTAGAAAGGTTAAAGCACTCCGTTCAGATCGGGGTGGCGAATATCTTTCAAATGAGTTTGATCAACACCTTAAAGACTGTGAAATCGTTTTTACAGTTAACTCAACCTGGAACACCTCAATTAAATGGTGTGTCCGAACGGAGAAATCGAACCTTACTTGATATGGTTCGATCCATGATGAGTCAAACGGTTGTGCCTGATTCATTATGGGGTTTTGCTCTTTGTCACCGCTCTTATATACTTAACAAGTCCGACTAAAGTCATCGACAAGACTCCATATGAAATGTGGAAGGGAACGGTCCCTAACTTGTCCTTTATTCGGGTTTGGGGCTGCGAGGCTTATGTCAAGTGAAGACACGAGGATAAGCTCGGCCCGCGATCGGTCAAGACATACTTTATAGGTTATCCAAAAGGAACATTTGGTCATTACTTCTATTCGCCTACCGAACATCGAGTTTTTGTTGCGGCTAGTGCGACGTTCTTAGAGAGAGAATTTCTCAAGAACAAGACAAGTAATAGAACCTTCGAGCTGTCGGAGATTCCAGAACCAACAACCGAGGAACGGATAGAGGAAGTTATTCCTCCAACTGATGACGCGGTTAATATTCCTAAGGAACCTAGGAGGTCGGGTAGAGTCTCTCATCCTCCGGACAGATACATTGGTATGGTCGAGGAGAATGACATTTTACTCCTAGAGAGTAATGAACCCCCTACCTATAAATGTGCTATGGCCTGTTCCGACTCAAAGCTATGGCTCGAAGCCATGCAATCGGAGATGGACTCCATGTATGAGAATAACGTATGGGATCTAGTTGATTTACCTAATAAGGTAAAACCTCTACAGTGCAAATGGCTTTATAAGATAAAGCATTCTGTAGACGCGCAACCAGATACCTATAAGGCACGACTAGTGGAAAAAGGTTTCACTCAAGTGCACGGATTGCATTATGATGAAATTTTTGCACCTGTAGTCATGCTACGTTCCATTCGGATAATCTTAGCGATTGCCGCATTTTATGACTATGAAATTTGGCAAATGGATGTGAAAACCGCCTTCTTAAACGGTTATTTGGAGAAAGAGTTATACATGGTGCAACCTAAAGGTTTCATAGATCCTGAACATCCTAAGAAAGTATGCAAGCTTAAGCGTTCCATTTATGGACTTAAGCAAGCTTCTCGGAGTTGGAATCATCGTTTCGACCAGGTGATAAAAGAGTATGGTTTCACTCGATCGGTCAAGGAACCGTGCTTATATATCAAGTCGAGTGGGAACAAGATTGTATTCTTGATATTGTATGTCGATGACATACTCTTGATTGGGAATAACATTCCTCTCCTATCTTCGGTAAAAGAATGGTTGAAGAACCATTTCCAAATGAAAGATCTGGGTGAGGCACAACGCATTTTGGGAATCCGTATCTACCGAGATAGATCACGACGGACGTTATCACTTAGTCAGGAGTCTTATTTGGATAAGATTCTTGAGAGGTTCAGCATGACCAACTCCAAGAAGGGGAACCTTCCTATAACGTCTGGGATGCAGTTGAACAAGTCTCAGTCACCCATGACGCCTGAAGGGATTGAGTGCATGAGTCGTGTTACTTATGCATGTGCAATAGGATCGATCATGTATGCCATGATATGCACACGTCCAGACGTGGCATATGCATTGAGTATGACGAGTCGGTACCAAAAGACTCCAGGTGAAACACACTGGATAGCTGTTAAAAACATCCTCAAGTACCTACGGAGGACTAAGGATTGTGTATTGACTTATGGAGGCGATACTAAGCTATGCGCATTGGTTACGCAGATGCTAGCTTCCAAACGGATCGAGATGACTCAAAATCTCAGTCCGGGTTCGTCTTCACTCTTAATGGTGCTGCAGTCAGCTGGAAGAGTTCCAAACAGAGTGTTGTAGCAGATTCTACTACTGAATCCGAGTACTATGCCGCTTAGGAGGTAGCAAAGGAAGCGATATGGATGCGTCAATTCTTACAAGGACTTACGGTAGTTCCTAGTTCGAATGACCCGATCACCATCTATTGTGACAATAGAGGTGCCATCTTCCAGGCTAAGGAGCCAAAGTCTAGCAACAAATCTAGACATGTACATCAGAAAGCTCACCTGATCCGTGATTACGTGGAGCAAGAGGAGATAGTGATTGACAAGATTGCGACAGATGATAACATCGCGGATCCTCTCACTAAACCGTTGAATTATGATAAGCATGTAGGGCACGTTATTTCCATGGGAATTAAACGTGTTCCTGAGTTGTAGTAGCTGATTATGGATTTGATACATTATCTTTTTCATATACTATTTATAACTTCATCGTTTTTATATAATATTTTGTTTTTCATGTGGAATGTACCGACAACATTGAACGCCACAAAGTGAACTGAGTTACATTATATTTGTTTTGGTCCGTAATCGCCTTAATGAGCTGATAACTCTGGCTATTATATTATGCAGTCGATTGATGGTGGGTTCAACGAGCCATAAGTCAAACGGTTGACTGATCGATCACAGATGCGAGATTATAACGATACCTCATAGGACAATTTTTTTGTGACAACGTAACGGAGTCCTAAATGTTTAAAAACATTCGGTGCCAGGTCGTGGATAGGACATCCATTCTGTTCCTAGAGTCGATTCTTTTGACTATCGACTGTCTCTTGAGATTAAGGCAGTTTTTGGGTGACTTTGGTTTCTTTCTCACGGTCTACCGTGAATCGGAGGCTAAGTAGATTTTTTCTGGTCATTTCATACCGTGCTTATTTCTCGGGATTCGAGTTGAGGAAAATATCCAACCTTTATCGGTATAGTTATTTCTCAGGGCCCCTGGAGGAGTTGTAACTGAAATGCATGGCCATGCTCGAATGATGATTCGTTTATCAGTTAAGTTACTCTCTAGTCGGGGAAACCACTCTTGATACGGATCGCTTGTAAAATACGACCTTTGTGAATACATATTTTGCAAATTGTTTTACATTGAGTGGGAGAAATTTTAGGATATGAGAATCGGTTATCGCACATACACTTGTGAGGACAAGTGGGAGTTTGTTGGAGCTTGTGTCCTCCACAAATTAGTGTGATAACATTTATAAATCTCTTATAGGTTCACAAGGGTATACTTCGTATTTTATTAGTTGATTAACGATTACCTAATAACGGTTGGGTTGCTAGAGAGTTTGACGTTATTATCATACAGATGGCGGTGATCAACTGGTCCCTAAAGGTCACACCTAAAAGATGTGTTTGAGAGATGTGGTTATGAAAATATAATCACATTGATGCCTTATATGACTAAACAGTTAGTCAATGTGTTGATGAGACGATTATTTAATGCCGAGTAAATAATATTAGTTGAGACGAATTAACTATCAATTCGTAAATTGAATATAATAAGTTATATTTAATTAATGTATATGATGTAAGCTTGGACGAATTAATATGTTAATTCGTATTTAAATGTAATCGGTTATATTTAATCAGCAAGATGAATGTGTCATAGTGGTAATAGTAAGGGTACTCAAACCAAGAGGTTATGGGATCGATCCTCACTAGATGACAATTTATATTTAACACATTTTATACATTTTTGGAATAACCGAAAATAAGGAAATTATACTCTCTTATTTTCGGATATGGGCCGGAAATTAAAAAAGAAAAATCTACCCTAATTGCTCAACCTACACGGTTTATAGGGAGATGAGGAGTAGCTTTTTCTAACCTAATTTTCTAACCTATTATTGCCTCTCATCTAAAAACACAAAAACAAAAACCCTAAGCGATTTTTACAGAAAAATTGGGGATCGATTCTAGCATCAAGTTAAGGGCATATCTCATATCGTCTTGGGTGCAACTAATAGGCGAATATCATTGCGATATTGTTCTTAGGCCGAATTTGCTAGGACCGAAGGTTGATTCTTCATCTCTTTACCTTTTTGTTTATGTAATTTAATTTTATGACTAGCTTTCATCATGATATATTCGTTATAGTCCTTATATTTAAGGGGATGCATATAGATAAATCCCACAGTTGAACCCCAAGATAATGGTGAAGCTACCGGTGGGAGTCCTTACAGATGTTAAGGAAGTTTATGAGAGAGCTGGGAGGGCTGGGAGGTTGGTGGAGATGACCAGGGAGAGGGGAGCTGAAAAGAGAAAGGCTGAGAGCGAGGGTGGTGGTCAATCCAACTATAAGAAGGGTAACCACACTCAGGCGAGAGCATATTCATCGGGCTCAGGGTTTAGTGCTGGGGCTTCATACGGGCGAGGTCGTGGTAGTAATGGTGGTAGTTGGGGTATGACCTGTTACAACTGTGGCGGTGTAGGCCACAAGAGACATGAGTGCACCAGTGCGGTGAGTGGGGGTTTCCAGAGGCCGGGACATGGGAGCTTTTCACAGGGTCCTTCACAGAGTTATGCGAGTAACAGACCGACTTGGTCATGGAACTACAGAGGTGGTCAGAAAAACAACACTGGGGGCAACCGCAATGGCGGTAATTCTTATCAGAAACTAGCTACGAACACCAACAACAACCAAGGGTCGGGTGCTAAATCGGCTACTTCTGTTAGTACTGTCTAGGGAGGTGGGCAGAAGACCAGTGGCAAGCTGTTTATGATGGAGAAGAAAGCAGCTGAGGATGATGCTCACGTTATCACCGGTACATTTCTTGTTAATGGTGTTTATACCTTTGTTCTGTTTGATTCAGGGGCGTCACAGTCATTTGTATCTTCGAGTCATGTTAAAAGGTTGGGTTTGAGAGAGTATGATTCTGTAAGAGAGGAAGTTTTTATACCTTCGGGTGAGTCTGTATCGTGTGGGAGGTTGTATGGAAATGTACCCATGATAGTTGGGCAAGTTGATCTACCTGTAGACTTGCTAGAGTTTTCTTTAGACGGTTTTGAGATGATAGTCGGGATGGATTGGTTGGGAAAGTACAAAGCTAAGATAGATTTTCATCAAAAGAAAGTTTCTCTGAGAGGTCCTAAGGGGATTAGTGTGTCTTTTCGTGGGTTTGTTGTCAAACCCAAAGTTAAGTTGATTGCAGCTGTGACCTTAAAGTCTTATCTGAGGAAGGGGTGCCCGTTGATTTTGTGCCATGTGAGGGATCCCAGAGTGGAGAGTCTGACAGTTGAGCAGATACCAGTTGTGGGAGAGTTTCCAGATGTCTTTCCAGAGGAGATTCCGGGGTTGCCGCAGAAGAGGGAGATAGATTTCAGTGTTGAGTTGAAACCCGGGGACGGAGCCAATCTCTAAGGCACCGTACCAGATGGGTCCTAAGGAGTTGGAGGAGCTAAGGAAGCAGTTAGATGATCTGATTGAGAGGGGATACATTAGACCTAGTGTATCACCGTGGGGAACACCAGTTCTGTTTGTGAAAAAGAAAGATGGGAGCCTGAGGTTGTGCATAGATTACAGGGAGCTGAACAGAGTGACTGTGAAGAACAAGTATCCTTTGCCAAGGATAGGTGACCTGTTTGATCAGTTGAGTGGTGCAGCAGTCTTTTCTAAGATTGATTTGAGGTCGGGGTACCATCAGGTGAAGATTAGAGAGGAGGACATACCAAAGACAGCCTTCACGTCGAGGTATGGACATTATGAGTATGTGGTGATGCCGTTTGGGTTATCTAGTGCACCAGTTGTGTTAATGGATTTGATGAACAGAATCTTCAGTCAGTTTTTGGACAAGTTTGTGGTGGTTTTCATAGATGACATCTTAGTCTTTTCTAAGACTAAGGAGGAGTATGAGGAGCATCTGAGGATTGTGTTGCAGACCTTGAGGGAGCATGAGTTGTATGCAAAGTTGTCAAAGTGTGAGTTCTGGTTGGAGAAAGTTGCTTTTCTGGGCATGTGATTTCTAAAGAAGGGGTAGCTGTGGATCCTGCAAAGCTTGAGGCAGTTACCAAGTGGGAAGCACCGAAGAATGTAGCTGAGATCAGGAGTTTCTTGGGTTTAGCTGGGTATTATCGACGGTTCGTGAAAGATTTCTCCAAGATTGCTAGACCTATGATAACTTTGATGAGGAAAGCGAACAAGTTTCGTTGGGATGAGAGTTGTGAGACGGCGTTCCAAACATTAAAGGAGCGTTTGACCACAGCTCCAATCTTAGCATTACCTGAACGGAGTGAGAACTTTGAGGTATATACAGATGCTTCAAAGAATGGGTTGGGTTGTGTGTTGATGCAGAATGGTAAAGTGATTGCCTATGCTTCTAGGCAATTGAAGCCTTATGAGGAGAATTATCCTACACAAGATCTGAAGTTGGGTGCAGTTATGTTTGCTCTTAAGATTTGGAGACATTACCTATATGGGGCGACCTTTAAGATATTTTCAGATCACAAGAGTCTCAAGTACATCTTCACTCAAACGGAGTTGAACATGAGACACAGGAGGTGGATGGAGTTGATTGGCGATTATGACATGGATATTATCTACCATAAAGGGAAGGCCAATGTGGTTGCAGATGCTTTGAGTAGGAAGAGTGTGCATTCTTTGTGCACAGCCATATCTTTGATGAGATTGAGAGATGAGGTTGGGAAGTTCGGGATACATATAATACAGAAAGGGGATGTAATACTCAGGATATTTAAGGACTCTGTTGACCAAGAAAGACCTTAGGGAGGAATGGGTGAGGGACTAAGATTGGAACACGAACCTTATAGGATTGATTACTCGACCTAGCAGAGGCTACTCGGCCTAGTATCGTCTGTACTCGACCGAGTACTCCAGTACTCGACCGAGTATGGCTGCTGTTGAAGTGTTAATATAAAACGCAAGTACGCGAGATTCATTTCATTTCTCGTTTTATCGACAGTTCCTCTTTCTCTAACCCTAGCCTGCCACTCTCTCCTATCACCCCTACCTCCATACACTCTCATATATATAGCCTACATCTCCACCATGGGAAAGACGGGATTCGCTTAGGAAGGTTGCGTGCATGGTTGTCGTCCGTGTCATCGTTGATTCGCATCATTAGGTAAGTCTCTGCCTTGTGTCTTCTAGTAGGTTATTGAGAATAGTTGTATAATAGGGGATGGCTATCGTTGTAGGATGCATATTGGAGTCTCGCTTGGCTGTGTGTGGATGCTTTTCATGGCTTGCGACGAGGTAGGGTTTCTCTACTCGGTTACTGTTAATTGATTTAAGATTGTGTTTGTTTTGTAATTGTTGTTATCTGCTGATCATCGGAGTGTGGGTGTTGTGGTGACGGTGGTGATGTGGTTGTGTTATGACGGTTGTGGTGTTGTGACAGCTGTGATGCTGTGGTGTGTGTGATTGTGGTGGAGTCACTTGCGGGAGTGGCTTCACACCCTAGTTCACCCTCCGTGGAACCCGTTACGGGAGGACATGTGCAAATTTAAGGACAGGGATGGTTAGTCGCTCGTTGAGGTCCCTCACTGGCGGCGTGGGCTACCTGTTGCGATGGGTAGTCTAGCAGGGCTGCATACCTCGGTGTGTAGTCTGTTACTGTGTGAGATTGGGAGACCGAGGTTGGTGGATGATAAGCTGGTTATTTATCGTACTTGTCTTATCTTAATCGCTCAGTAACTGACCCCGTGTTATGTTTTCAAAACTGTGGTGATCTATTTGGGGATGGTGAGCAGTTGGCTTAGTAGGTACATTTGGTTGTTGCTGTTGGGCATGGAGGGAATCGAGTCACCACGCTACCGGCATAGGTGTTCAGACGCATGAGTTCTTTAGCAGTCATAGCTATCACTTGTATTCAGTTTTGTACCGTGGTTGTAAAGTGTTAAAGTAATTAATTATAAATGTTCTTTTATTGTCTATTTGATCTACTACCTCGGGTGACCGAGATGGTAACACCTTCATACACCGGGATGGTCCTTGGTAAGGCGTCCTGGTGTGCAGGGGTGTTACAAAGTGGTATCAAAGCCGAAGATTTTGGAACCTGAACCAATGAATCCAATGAATGTAGGGTGTCAACTAAAATGAACCTGGTGTATGTGCGTTGGGAGCCCCAGCCGATGCTAGATTTTGGGTGAGTAGGCGCCCTCATTTCAAAATCATGGCTTCATCGTGCTTAAGCCAGACACGGGAAAAAAGGGTAGCTAGTAGGAGTCGTTGCTTAACGATGGTTTTTGTGTGCATCCGTGGTTAGAATAATGTGTATCAACGTGCATGGAAAAGCCTAAAGACGGTGAAGGGGTTTGCTGAAATGTGTGACAAGGGGAAAGTCAAATAATGTGTTTGTCAATGGCTGCGTTATGTGATGATTGATGTCTTGTAAACGTTTAGTTTAAGGTGAGTACAATATGATCGGTGGAATGTGTAATAATGTGATATATGAGTTAAACTTTGCGGGTGCAGTAGTTAATTGTTACATATGCTTAAGGGTGACATGTAAGTTGTTCTTATAGCAAAGTGAGGAATGTAAGTAGAAATGATGATCGAATTGGTAATGGATGTGCAAAAATTCGTGTTGATGCGTGTTTATGTGATAGAAGTAAGCTTTAACAGTGACGAGCTGTTTGCACGGAACTCCGAACTATGCTATTTGTTTTCCAGGAACATTAAAAATTCAGATTTCATCTCAGCTCTTAGACATTCGACCGAATAGAAATTCATACTCGACCGAGTAGACCACACTCGGCCGATTATGAAGGTGCTCGACCGAGTGCTCATTTAGTGGAAAATCAAAATCGCTACTGCTCTAGAAAACTCGTCCGAGTATATAGAATACTCGACCGAGTAGTCGACACTCGGCCGAGTATACCCAGTACTCGACCGAGTACTGCTTTATCGGGACTCATCCGGGTTATAAAAAAACCCTATTTTCATCCCTTCTTTTCTTATTTCCGCCTCCCATCTCTTCTTCTTCTTCTTCTCTCTAAAACTCCATAATTCTCCTTCTTCAAGCCCTTTGGGTAAATTCTTGGTGGTCAACTTGTTCGTACTTGCCACAAGTCAATTCAAGGTAAGGTTTTAACTCAATTTCTTCCTTTGTTTTCAAAGTTATGGTATGATTTTTTCAATTTTTCGAAATTCCATCATGAGTAACTGAAATTAAGTCTTCTTCTTGTTATTCCTTGGAATTCATTGTATATAAACCTCGACTATACCGTCTCAAGAGCAATTTCAGGGTTTAAATTGGATTTTTGAGTTTTAGGGTTTGCTAAAATCGAAATACCTCATCTTTTGTTTGATTATCATTCGGTTTCAAGCTTTTGGATGTCGGTAACGATGTTTTAAGTAAAGTATTTGGTGTTTTGATGAGAAAATTTGTCTTAAAAATTCGTCTCAAAATTGTATACAATTAAAAAACAGTCCATCTTTTGCAACATTGTTAGTGTGTCAATTCCCTTGTTAAAGCTTGTCTCTTTGCAGTATGGTGAAAACCAGACCTCTAACAAACAAGAGGACCCGTCCAAATGTCCAACTTGAAACGGGTCAGTCTAGCCATGAGTCCGTGGTTCCACCAGTGGAGGCATATCCATCGGTAGGTTTCTCTGATTTCAAGCAGTGCAAGGCCTTTGTAGCCTTGATGAAGCGTCATTTCCGACCTACTCGGTGTGTGAACCCCGAGATTTTAGAGACCTTGGGGATTAAGGGAGACATAACTCATATATTTGAGATTTTGGGAATGGAGGGGTTATACCATTTGAGGAAGAAGTCCTACCCCCACCTGACCTTAGAATTCTTGAGCTTGTACGAGTATGATGTGAAGGGAAGACCGTCTCCTTCCGCCTCATGAATGAAGATCACGAGCTGACTTTGGATGAGTTTGCGGGCCATTTGGTTTTGGAGGAGGAGGGGACGGGATACCTTAGTGACGTGGCCAAGAACAGTGGTGCCCCTCTCTACCTTCCTTTCTTGACTGGCCGACCTGCCCTAGTGCCAGTGTTATGCTGATCAATGATGTGCAGCATGTTTCCCTTCAGATGTTCCTGAGGATGATGACTTGTTTGTTGTATGCGAGAGATGATGTGAGCAAGCTTAATTCTCATGAGGTCATGTTGCTTATGTCTTACCTTAACCTGCACTGTAGGAAGCCGTTCTATTATAGTGCTACGGGGATAGTGTGCTCTAGTCTGGAGCGCATGGCACAGTCTGAGACCCGATATATTGCTTGCGGGGCCATAGTGACCCGCCTAGCTCAGCGTCTGGCTGATTTTGAGGCCCCACCTCCAGAGGGGGATGAGTATGTTGAGACCGTTCCTACCATGGACGCTCAGTATTGGCGTCAGAACAGATGGTTGAGGAAGATGGATGTCGGGTCTTATGCTTGGAGGGTGAGGGGATCTATGTGGATGGTACTTCCTGACCCTGCCCATCTCCCTATTGTCGACCACTTGGCCGAGTGGGAACCCTGTGCTATACCTAGACCTGAGCCCCAGACCTATCTGATTGATCCTAACATTCTCTTGGATCTACCTGAGCCTGTCACGGTACCTGAGGGACAGCAGGCACCTCCCCCACCTCGTGAGCGACGTAGGGTTAGGCAGTCTAGGGCAGACACGGTCGAACCTGAGCCCTCTTACTCTGCCCCTGGCTTCTACTCTCACCAGTACTCACCCTACCCCATGGTGCATGACCCTAGGATGCAGCCGAGTGACTTGTCTGAGCGGATCTCCACTAATTTAGTGCTCCGCAACATGCACGAGATGGCCCTTAATCAGGGCATAGGGGCACAGCTAGCGCAGCCTGTTTGGTGGAGAGGACCTGGAGTGGACACGGAGTCTTCCACAGCTACGGAGTTGATCCCGGTTTTTGGAGGCCACCTGAGGAGACCGAGTTTGGCTGCCTCGCAGGACCGTGGGAAGCCAACTACGGCGGCCCGGCTAGGAGGGGACTACTCGGCGGCGCGGGTTTTCCGGGAGCAGGTAGCTCGGGTGCAGGTACTTCAGGTGGAGGGGGTGATCAGAACATGGAGGAGGGTCCTAGCTATTGATCCTTTTGTTGTATTTCCTGGAGTTGTTTCTTTTGTGTTAGATGTTTACTTTCCGGATTTATTTCTTACTGTTGGATGATTCTACTCGGCCATAAGGCAGTTACTTATTTAGCTTATTGTGTAGTGACTCGTTTGAGTTGGTTATGTTTAGTATGGTGGTAGTAAGTTTGGTTGCAGGTGAATTCGAGGATGCATTGTGTTGCAGTGCCTCAGAAAGCTCTCTGCCTGTTTAAACTCGACCAAGTAAAGACACTACTCGACCGAGTAAAGCTTACTCGGCCGAGTATACTATTATACTCGACCGAGTAGAGTTTACTCGACCGAGTAGCCACTCATACTCGGCCGAATGTGACTGTTAAGGGAACCTTTTGTGTTTGATATTTTCCGAACCATCAGATCAATCTGATTATTGGTGTGTCAAATGTGTGGGTGCCTCATAGTATCGCTTAGCATAACCAATTGTCCAAGAATGGACTACGATCATGTTACATGTATGCATGTGCTTGGATAATATGTCAAAATATGAATGCTTCTTCACATTGCCATGGTCAACATAAAGGCTCTTATCTTGTTCAAGGTGCTGCAATTCGATATATAAACATATATATATATATATATATATATATATATATATATATATATATATATATATATATATATATATATATATATATATATATATATATATATATATATATATATACATGATGTGTGAATGATGACGTAATGACAAGAAGGTGTCGTAGCTGTCATAAGTCCTGTACGTATATATGCTTGGTTATTTAATGCAATCTTCCGTGGTGTCAGTAATTGGTTACAATTATAGCAGGTCCAACTGGATGAGTGAAACTTAATGGTCGTTACGTCACTAGATAACGGTTAATTAGTAGCGCTAGTAGTATTCGGTAACAATATATCTCTCTCTCTCTCTATATATATATATATATATAGATTACTTAATTTCCGTCACATTATATTGCTATTGGTCGTAATTGTGTAACATCATAAATTAAGTTTCGTAGCATGAATCAATGTTAGTCGTAGTTTGTGTGTGATGTCACTATTAGGATATAGGTGTTGATTTTGGGAACGGGGAAGTTGTTAGTAGTGAACTTCGGGGACGAAGTTCCTTTAAGAGGGGAAGAGTAATGTCGCAAAAGCAAATGATGAAATTATGTCTATAGTATTTGAAATTACATTTATGTCTATAGTATTTGAAATAACATTTATATTACATGTATTGAAGTTGCATTGAAGTTGCATGTATGATTCCTTGAAGTTGCATGGAAGTTTCGCGGATGTGTATCTTTGCTGGTCGTTGTGTTACTTTTAACAAGATGGTGCATAATGAAAAACAGGTGGTAGGTGATAAGAACATATTTTTTTGTGAATTTGTGATAGGATTATTTCCCGGTATGTTTTGTGTGTGATAGTTGTTGGCCGGTAATACATGGGAGAATAGTTATGGTGATATGAATGGTTGTTTGAATAATGAGGTCGGGTGGTGGTATCAAGGATGGGCAGAGTTCGTATGTCTTTATGTGTGTGGATTGTGATCATAATGCGTAACCTTGCTGTTGGTGTCATGGGGACTGAACTTCGGGTACGAAGTTCTTTATAAGGGGGGAAGACTGTAATACTCAGGATATTTAAGGACGTTGTTGACCGACCCTGTTGACCAAGAAAGACCTTAGGGAGGAATGGGTGAGGGACTAAGATTGGAACACGAACCTTATAGGATTGATTACTCAACCTAGAAGAGGCTACTCGGCGGAGTATCTTCTATACTCGACCGAGTATGGCTGCTGTTGACGTGTTAATATAAAACGCAAGTTCGCGAGATTCATTTCATTTCTCGTTTTCTCGACAGTTCCTCTTTCTCTAACCCTAGCCTGCCACTCTCTCCTATCACCCCTACCTCTATACACTCTCATATATATAGCCAACATATCCACCATGGGAAAGACGGGATTCGCTTAGGAAGGTTGCGTGCGTGGTCGTCGTCCGTGTCATCGTTGATTCGCATCATTAGGTAAGTCTCTGCCTTGTGTCTTCTAGTAGGTTATTGAGGATAGTTGTATAATAGGGGATGGCTATCGTTGTAGGATGCATATTGGAGTCTTGCTTGGCTGTGTATAGATGCTTTTCATGGCTTGCGACGAGGTAGGGTTTCCCTACTCGGTTACTGTTAATCGATTTAAGATTGTGTTTGTTTTGTAATTGTTATCTGCTAATCATCGGAGTGTGGGTGTTGTGGTGACGGTGGTAATGTGGTTGTGTTGTGAAGGTTGTGGTGTTGTGACAGCTGTGATGCTGTGGTGTGTGTGATTGTGGTGGAGTCACTTGCGGGAGTGGCTTCACACCCTAGTTCGCCCTCCGTGGAACCCGTCACGGGAGGGGATGTGCACATTAAGGGACAGGGATGGTTAGTCGCTCGTTGAGGAACTGGACTTGGTGGGGATGGGCTGCGGTCCCCCACTGACGGCGTGGGCTACCTGATGCGATGGGTAGTCTGGCAGGGCTGCACACCTCGGTGTGTAGTCGGTTACAGTGTGAGATCGGGAGACCGGGGTTGGTGGATGATCAGCTGGTTATTTATCGTACTTGTCTTATCTTAATTGCTCAGTAACTGACCTCGTGTTATGTTTTCAAAACTGTGGTGATCCATTCGGGGATGGTGAGCAGTTGGCTTAGCAGGTATAGTTGGTTGTTGCTGTTGGGCATGGAGGGAATCGAGTCAGCACGCTACCGGTGCTGATCCAATTCAATGTGAGTGCACTCGAGTGACGTTCTATACCGACTAAGCAGATGCCTCGAAACTCCGTGTCCATTCTCTTTACCTATTCCATGTCTGACAATAGAAACCATTCATTAGCACCCAATCTAGAACGAGCTCTTATCAAAGGGATTGTACAACGAACCCAGATAACAAACCAGAACATCTTCTTGTTCATGATCAATGACGGAAGGCAAGCCCATTCCCCACAAAAACATCTCATCACAAAGTATCGACCTCTCACCACCGGGGACGTCCCCGTTTACACCTTCGCAGTCCTCCAACAAAGGACGGGAAAATACAAATAGATCCAAGCCTGTCGATCTCCAAACGCAAGGCCAAAACAAAAACAAGATAGCGAAATTCAAACCCGCCATCTTTCACAAATTTCAAACGACGGAATTAAAAACTGTCATTTTCAAACAAAAACAAGATAGCGAAATTCAATCCCGCCATCTTTCACAAATTTCAAATGACGGAATCAAAAACTGTCATTTTCAAAACAAAAACAAGATAGCAAAATTCAAAATTCGCTATTTCCACAAATTTCAAATGACGGAATTAAAAACCGTCACTTTTCAAGAAAATGAAATAACAGAATTCAAAATTCGTTATTTTCTCACAATTCTAGACAATGGAATTAAAAAAAAAACGTCCTTTTCAAACAAAAACCGAAATAGCGAAATTCAAATTCGTTATTTTCCCACAATCTCAAATGACGGAATTAAAAACCGTCACTTTTCAAGAAAATCAAATAACAGAATTCAAAATTCGTTATTTTCTCACAATTTCAAATGACAGAATTAAAAACCGTTGCTTTTCAAGAAAATGAAATAACAGAATTCAAAATTCATTATTTTCCTACAATTTCAAATGACGGAATTAAAAACCGTCACTTTTCAAGAAAATGAAATAACAGAATTCAAAATTCGTTATTTTCTCACAATTCCAGACGACAGAATTAAAAATCGTCCTTTTCAAACAAAAACCGAAATAGGGAAATTCAAATTCGTTATTTTCCCACAATTTCAAACGACGGAATTAAAAACCGTCATCTTTCAAGAAAATGAAATAACGAAATTCAAATTCGCTATTTTCACAAATTTCAAACGACGGAATTAAAAACCGTCATTTTTCAAGAAAATAAAATAGCGGAATTCAAAATTCGTTATTTTCCCACAATTTCAAACGACGGGATTAAAAATCGTCATCTTTCAAGAAAATGAAGTAGCAGAATTCAAAATTCGTTATTTTCCCACAATTTCAAACGACGAAATTAAAAACCGTCATCTTTTCAAACACAAAACCCAGGACCAATGAGTCCAACACACAAAATCCCGGACCAACAAGTCAAAAACACCAAGTCCAGGACCAATGTCCAAAGCCCAAGACCAATAAGCCCAATACACCAAAACAGAAAAACACCAAAGCCTGACATCAAAGAGATGAAACAAGAGTTCAAGACTGGACAACTACAACACAGCCAACTATTCTTCCCTCCAAACTTCGGGACCAACAAGTACAAAACACAAAAACACCAAAACCTGATGTCAAAGAGTAAAAATAAGAGCTCAAGACTCGTCAACTAACAACAAACCCAACTTTGCTTCCCCTCCCCTCCCCCCCAAAGTGCTTCTGGAGACTATTACAGGGAGACCTATTTAGGATCCTGGGGATTCCCCTCAAGATCATAACCAGCACTGCTTCACCCATAAGTCCTTCTAGAGACTATTATAGGGAGAACTATCTAGGCTTCTGAGGATTCCCCTCAAGCTCGTAATATCACACCTTAACCTTTAAGGTCCAGACATGGGATTCTGATCCCACATTTGTTTACCAACCATTTTGTGCTCAGGCCACATCAAGCCTTAGACCCCATTCCGCACCACATTACAAGCCGGAACCCCTCGGCCTAAACACCACAAAATACAAACTCCATATTTTTTTCTGTCAAACAAACCTATTATTACCAGGCTCCACATTCCATAATGTCGAAGCCATTTTCACCCTGACCCAGATATAGAGTCTTCAAAAAACATTGCTCCCGGGAACAGGACATGCACATTTCATTCTTAGACTCCACTTTTTAGTGTGCTCACGTAATAAGAAACGTTTTCACAAACTATGCCTCTTCGATTCATGATCAAGAGGGATTTCTCTCCAATCAACCATCGAGTCACCAAACGGAATTTAGCGTCGTGACCCTAAGCTCCATATTTTTATCTGTCAAATAAACATATCACTACCAAGCTCCACATTTCATAATGTCGAAGCCATTTTCACCCTGACCTAGATACGGAGTCCTCGAATGCTTTGCTACCGAGAACGGGACATACCTAGTCTACCCTTAGGGTCCACTTTTTAGTGTGCTCACATGATAAGGAACATTTTCACAAATTATACCTCTTCGATTCATGATCAAGGAGGGATTCTCTCAAATCAATTTTTTCGAGTCACCAAACAGAATTTACCGTCGTGACCCTCACACTTTAAGGTCCTAACAACTCGCTTAGGCACAGACACTTAGAACTACGATTTTTGTTTGATTTCACTTTACGTGAATACGTAGGTAGTCCTTCAAGGACACAACCATACATCTCAAAATCAATTATCAACACACACGCAAGAACTACGACCTGGTTTGATTTTGCAAATACGCGAATACGTAGGCAGTCCTATTACTAGGACACAACCACAACCACCCCCCAACACACATTCCATTTTCAAACTTTCAATTTGCAACCCATTTCACACCCAGTAGAACTATGATATGGTTTGATTTCGCAAACCTGCGAATACGTAGGCAGTCCCTTAACAAGGACACAACCGCATACCCCTTTCAATCTCAACCATCAGCATCAAGCCTCAAAAGCGGCCCACCCAGCTACAAAAATTTAATCTTGTACCTCTTTACTGGGGGCTTCTTCCTTAAGATATCGCCCATTCCTTCTTTTGGCAAAATTCTATCTTCTCACTCTGGGAGCTTCTCTTTCGAGATGCCACCCATCCTTTATCCTCAAACATCTTTCGAGTCTCAACTACAGTCCAAAATAAAACCGCCCATAGTCTAGTGCTTGGTTCAGACGATGACAAGGTCTTGGTTCCGCTCTCCGAATCATAAAAACTCAAGAAGGGATCTCAAATGA